>NC_134852.1:129119595-130319595 GCF_049852395.1 Peromyscus maniculatus bairdii | reverse complement strand
ACTCCATTATTCTGATTTCCAATGATTTTTTTGATATTTTTCTAGTGTTGTTCTCCTTTGGTTAATTTTTTTAAATTTCATTATTTTAATATTTCTCATGAGTGTTGACCGTTATTTCCTGAGTGTGTCCAATAAATTTTGTTGAGTCAGTATTGCTGCAGCCTGGGGACCACTCTGCCCTGCTGTCACTTTTAGCGCATTGGCAGCAGTCTAGGGACGGGCCAGCGACCCACTCCTTCCTAGATCTGTAGGTGGTCAGCAGAGAATTTCCCCGGGCCTTAGGAGAGGGCAGGGGAGAGACACAGCAGCTTCCCCTGCATTACTAGTGAGTTAATTAATAGTCTCTCTCTCAAGTCATTACTACACTCAATAATAGTTGTATTATATTAATAGTAATAATAATAATTAAAGCTGGCTCTGGTGGTGCACGCCTGCTGTCCTAGCACCTGAGAAGTGGAGGCAGGAGCATGGGGAGTTCAAGGCCAGCGTTGGCTACGTAGGGATTTTGAAGCCAGTCTACTGTGAAGAGCTCTTACTGCTCTTCCAGAGGTCCCGGTTCTGTCCATAGCACCCATGTATGGTGGCGGCTTACAGCAGCCTGTAACCTCCACTTCCAGGAGATCAGATGCCCTCTTTTGTTCTCCTTGGATAACCTGCACACATGACACACACACACACACACACACACACACACCAAATGAAGCCTACCTGCTGCTGACTCTTTGGACGACCTTGGACAGATCCCAGAGCCTAAAATAATAAGGCTACCAATAGCACCTCCAGGCCTCAGCTGCTTTTGATGTAGTCAAATGAGACAGCTGTTGTTGCTGCTATTATTCTTTCGAACCCTAGCTTCTTTGCTCCTTCCTGACACCTTACCACCTGGGTTAGAATAGTCCCTTTTCTTTGACTTCCCGAAAGCACTTCCTCCACCACTGTTTGAGGGTTAGGCATCTGTACTCCATCAACGGTGGAGGGTTAGCTGTCACGGTCGTGGCTGATTCCCTTCCATTTTATGCATGTTGTCTGTTCTTCAAATACAACATGAACTTAAAAAAAAAAAAAAAAAAAAACCATTTGGCTCTTTATGTGACTGAGTTACTCTTGCCTGAGACTTTAAGGTGAAGGTTGTTTTGTTTAACCTGAGTCAACTATGTGTTTAAAACATCAGCTAATGTCTAGGTGTGGTTGTGGGAGAGAGATTGGGAATAGAAGAAACTCCAGAAGGCGTTAAAAGTATGACATAACCCTCCAAGCCTTTTTTCACCGGAGCAAGCACCAAGAGCGCCCTGTCATCTCTCCAGTCTTTCTCACAATACCAACCCCAGTGGAGCTGGTGTGGAGGGACGAAGGTGGAACCCCAAAGTCCTCTCCACACACACAGCGTGCCCAGGGGTGTGGCGATGGCTAATTACAGGAACGGAACAGTAGATTCAAGAATTATCACTGCAGCCTGCTGCCTTGATTCCAATCTGGGGAGAAGTGTCCGGGAAACCTAGGAGTTGGGGGTGGGTGGCGGGGGCGGGGCCGGGCCCGAGGGGCGGGGCCACGATGCTCCGCCCCGGGAAGCCTGCCCAGCGCTGCTGCGCTGCCCGTGCGCTCATTTAGGGGCTCGCCTCCGGGAAGGTGGAGTGAGTCTCGGACCCGGGTTCGAAGGCAGGTGGCGAGATGAGGCGGGCGCCAGCGTTCCTGAGCGCAGCCGAAGTGCAGGACCACCTCCGCAGCTCCAGCCTCCTCATCCCGCCTTTGGAGACCGCTCTGGCCAACTTCTCCAGAGGTCCCGATGGAGGAGTCATGCAGCCGGTGCGCACCGTGGTACCGGTGGCCAAGCACCGAGGGTGAGTGAAGAAGGGACCAAAAGGGAATGGGAGAAAGGGTTTCGAAAGAAAGACGTGGAGGAACACCAAGGGAAGAGGTAGGAGAAGGGAGGAGAGGTCTTGCTTGATCTCTGCTAATGACAGCTGCTGCTTATGGAGCACTACCCTCCGGCCCTGTGCCAAGAAGTCGCTTTACAGGTGCCACCTGCTGTCATTCAACTGGCCCGCCGTCCTTACTTAGCAGGGGAGGAGGTCCTGGGGTAGTCACTCTGCTAGCTGAAAACTGGGACTCAGAGAGGTAACGTGATTTACTGAAGCTTACACAGCTCAGAAGTGGCAGAGCTGTGATGGCTTTCTGGTCCGGAGCCAGGCTGGAAGTCCTGCCCCAGAGAAGGGCAGAAGGGCAGAGGAATGAGGGCACAGGGAGCGCCGTGCCAGCAGTGATGGAGGAAGGCAGATGAATGAGACTTTATAGATCACTTAGCATTGACTGGAAGGAGCTGAAACTTCTCTCTCTCTCTCTCTCTCTCTCTCTCTCTCTCTCTCTCTCTCTCTCTCTCTCTCTCTCTCTCTCTCTCTCTCTCTCTCTCCTTCAGCTTCCTGGGAGTCATGCCAGCCTACAGTGCTGCTGAGGATGCACTCACCACCAAGTTAGTCACCTTCTACGAGGGCCACAGCAACACATCCACCGTCCCCTCCCACCAGGCTTCAGTGCTTCTCTTTGATCCCAGCAATGGCTCCCTGCTGGCGGTGAGCAACCTTTTCTCCCTTGGGGCAGAGTGGGTAGAGCAAGTACCCCCTGGAGTAGAGAGGGTCCCTTAGGTCGAGAATTAAGCCTAAAAGCTAGTTATCCGTGAGGAGTAACATATGATTACAAGTGATCAGATGTGAAAATGCAAAGGTGACCTACAGCAGCGTCTGTTTCTAGGACTGCTTTGAGCCCACAGAGGCTGCAAGCGTGTGGCTGTGGAGATAACAATCCTGTTATTCGTGTTTGTGTTCTTGTTGCACACTCAGACACTCCAAACTCACAGCTTGAACTAAAGCAGTAGCAGAGGAAACATTTTTTTCATTGAACCCCACCCCCAGAGGACATCCCCTATCCTGTGGGTGTCTTTCTGACATCTGTTTTTAGCAAGGTGTGAAAAGAGCAGAAGCTCACATTTGTGTGTGTGTGTGTGTGTGTGTGTGTGTGTGTGTGTGTGTGTGTGTGTGTGTGTGTGTGTGTTTGAGGGAGAGAGAGAGAGAAAGAGAGAGAGAGAGAGAGAGAGAGAGAGAGAGAGAGAGAGAGAAAGAGAGAGAGAGAGAGAGACAGGATTCTACACATTACCTGTATAAATAAAACCAGCCAGGAAGTACATAATATTGTTCCCCCACTTTGGAGACTAGGAGTGAGTCACAGCCACTGTGCTCAACTTACCCTCCTACTAGGCAAGGCTGGCCTTCAAACCTCTTCGATCTAAGACAATGGTGTATCAAGTCCTAGGCTATGTTCTACTGCCCTGTCTGTCTGTTTACTATGTGTCCCAGGCCAGCCTCACACACATAATCTTCCTGCCTCAGCCTGCCAAGTGGTAAGTGTGAATAAGGTGTTTCCCCTTTAATTTTTGTGGAGGTCCCTGAGGCTCAGGTTAGTAGGGATCCTTGGCTTGAGGTCAGACAGCTGGTAAGTGAAGAGCACTCCTAGGTCCATCTGACTAACACTGGCGTGATACTCTAACTCTTAGCGGGCTTCAAGCAGGGTCTCGGACCCGCGACCCCTTTCCTTCTCCTCTGGATGTCCGAAGCCCTAAGGAGTCCAGCCGGACTAGCTCTTCTTTCCCAACCTGTGTTCCCCTGGTGGCAGTGGCATCTATGCTGCCTATGACAGTGAAGTCCCACTTCTGGAATCCCCACCTTTCACACTCGATGGCAGGGCTTTGGGGCTCTGCTGAATATTCTGTAGCTACCAGATTCGGATTCGTGCCTGTAAAATGAGAATAATAACACTTGCTTTTTGAGAGTCAGCTGAGGTGAATGAAAGGGTGGCAGTTATTGTTAGCCAGGCAAAATGTTCAGCCCTCCTTGGGCATCAGAACCTCCTGGGGAGCCTTGGAAACCAAGGATAGCTGGATCCCACCCCTGGGGACTCAATTGTCTTGGTTCTCCTTGTGCCAGGAATGGGTCCCGAGACCTTGACCACTGAGCTGCATACCCCAAGCCAGAGAGTCAGCCTGAGTCATTCTGAAGCCCGTGGGTTCTGGGAATAGTGTCTTTCCAAAGCTCCTGAGATGTGAAGTGACAATAATATCTCTGAAGTTTCACCTCGGCTTGGAGATCTGAGAATCCCAGGGCAAGAACACAAGAGGGGTGATGCTTGAGTGTTTCGAATACACAACGGCTTCCCCGTATGCAGATGGGTTTAGCGCTCACTCTCAGTACCCTCTGCGCTGTAGGCATCCTTTGTTTTTGCAGGTGAAGGGTACAATGCATAGAGATTAGTGCTCAAAGCCGCAGGGCTCCTAAGTGGAGGAATGCATCTGAGCTGACCCCAAGTCTCATATGCACTGTAGCTCTACAGAGCTGCCCGGAGCTGCCTTCAGGGCGGCTCCTCTGGGTTGCAGTCCCAGGAGGACACCTTCCTCACTGTCTGTCCTTCCTCCAAGGTCATGGACGGCAACGTCATAACTGCAAAGAGAACAGCAGCCGTGTCTGCCATCGCCACGAAGGTAAGAAGACCAGTGGCTGCACTGCGCTAGCCAGATTAGATCTGGAGAGGGGAGGAGTGTGGAACGTACTGCTGCCTCTGTTCATAGCTGGAACTCTGTGTACCAAATACGAGTTATGAAGAGAGCACAGTAATTCACAAAGTTACTGATTGTGTGCCACGTAATTCCAAATACCTCCAATGCTCAGTTCCCTATCTTCCCATCTCAAAAAGTCAAGTGGAAAGTGATTTGACTTTTTAAAAAAATTAAATGGCTCTTTAATATATTATATACTAATTATTAATAAATGTCACTATATGTTTAACTATTTCATAATTTTTTACTAATTGGTAGTATGTTTAGAGTTTGCTGAAAAAAATTATACCCTTCAAAATCTACATTGTATGTTAGAAAAATGAAATGAAACAAAATTAAAAATATTAGCATGGAAGTGACTTTTTATTTTTTGAAATGGAGTCTCACTATATTGCCCAGGTTGGACTTGAATATTTAGGCTCAGATGGCTCACTTGCCTCAACCTCCCACATAGCTAAGTCTACAGGTACACACTGCTATTTCTGACTAGAGAGAAGACATTTTCAGACATGACCTCACTGACAGGGTGACATTTCAGAGAGGACTGAAATCAGCGAGTGAAGCCCTGGAGGACCACACTAGCAGAAGGCCAAGCAAGTGGCACTGGTGATGTTCTCAGCAGTGTAGAGGCACCCTGTGAGAAGATGGAGGGTTTGTAGAGAGATAGTAAGGAAAGGAACTTTAGAATAGAGTATTAATCTAGGGTAACGGCGCAACTACAATCCCAGCAGTTGGAGATGAGGCAGGAGGATCACCATGAGTTATAGGACAGCCTGGACTACATAATGAGACCATATCTCAAAAGAGGACATGGAGGAAAATGGGGTTCTGTGGGAATGATTACAATTTGTTTTTGTTTTCATTAAGAAGGACAAGGGCTTAGAATGCTGCTTTTCCTAGGTATAACAGAAGTGCCATGGCCCAAGGGAGGGTCGGCATGGCAACTCAGGTGTCTAGGTTATTTAGAAGGTGGATGGCTCCTGAGTAACAACACCTAAGGTTAACCTGTTCTCCACAGGCATGTGCACACATACACACACACACACACACACACACACACACACATACACACACCAAATGAGATCATGTGAGTTGAGAACTGGCACACAGTAGGTCCTCAGTGAAGGCTCCTTCCTCTGCAGAGGGCAAATGGAAACAAAGTGATATCCCTGTGGTCAAGCCCACCAGCTCCTGAGGGTGGCTGAAGCCTCCTGGCCCCCTGACGTTCCGCTGTGTTTGCTTTCACCCGCTGACCTTTGCCACCCTGTTTCCTCTCAGTTTCTGAAACCCTCAGACAGTGACGTGCTATGCATCCTTGGGGCTGGGGTCCAGGCGTACAGTCATTATGAGATCTTCACAGAGCAGTTCTCCTTCAAGGAGGTGAGTGACAGTGGGGTCTGGGGAGGGAGGGGATGGGCCGGGGGCCTCTGGGTATACCACCCAGCACAGGCAAACAGCGGGGTGAGTCCGGTGTAGATCCCCTTTACATTTATGACTTCCCCATGGAGACAAGAACTGGGACGCCTGACCACCTCTTTTCAGACTCACGGCTCACAGGACACACACCTGGGCATGCCACCAGCCACCCAAGTGATTCTGTGACACTCCTTGGGTGTCAGCTGCACTTCCAGCCCCTCCCCGTGCGTCTCGTAAAAGGCTCTGAGAGGCTTTAAGAATTTAGGGCCGTGGATCCAGAATCAGATCGAGGCCTGGTGAGCAGAGGACGCAGCTTCCTTCTGCTGCTGTCAGCAGATCTCGCCACCTCCCACCTGCTGTGGCCCTCGCTTCGCTGGAAATGTTCAATGATATATATTTTTTTTTCATTTTAACGTTTGCCTGTGAGAGTGGTGGAAGTGATGTGAAGTGTGCATTTTTATGATAAAAATAATCCTGCTGTCTTGAGAAATATAGATGGTGAAGAAGAAAAAAAAGAAAATAACCACTTACCTGCTTGCAAAGACTGGCAAGCAGTTTCCAGGCTTCTCTCATCTGCGTCTTCCAGCAGCTTTAACCTTGCTGGCGGCACACAGTGTGTATCCCACGTTTCCGTCAATGGTTCCAACATCACTGTTGCAGATTACCTAAATTTTGCATAATATTTGCACATATCAGAAAATATGACATAGCAGTGACTTATTACTGGGTGTGTTGAGTCATTCATCCTACTTGATGAGCTTAGATGTAAAGCTAATTTTTCCATATTTCCTGATGAGAGAGTCTTGGGGCCTTATTTTTAGTTGAAGACTGGCAGCCTCTGACCCAGACTTTGAAACTCATTAGTAAACTCGCAAGAACACTGCTCTTGATGCTGCCAGCATCCATCTACCTCCAGCCCAGCACCTTCCAGGATTCTGTGGCTTTCATAATTGGTCTGTTTGTCAGTTACACCATTCACCTAAAATATGTTCGCTTTTTGATCCTTCCCTATACGTCATTGATCAAGCTCTTTCATGACAAAGCATGCTTTTCATGAGTCTTGTATCTGCTGACACTCCAATGCAGGGCTTCAAACATAGACTAGGTTCCACACTGTCTTTGCCCAGTTATCATTTCCATTTCACAGATGTGGAAACTGAGGCTGAATGGGAGGGGAAATCATTGCAGAGATAGCATAAAGGAAGAGTTGGTGCCAAGCCTGCATGGCTCTAGACCCTTCTTTGTAATCATTAAGCCATCAAGGCTGTGTCCTGGCCCAAGACTGGGAAGTACCCACTCTCTTTAAAGGAGAGGTCATTTTCATTTGTCTGAGCAGATATCGGTTCAAATTAATACTGTGTTCTTGATCAAATGTCCAGTCTTTAAAGACAGCTTTGTCACCACCTCAGAGCAGTGTCAGTTGGTGTGGCATACGCAGTAAAGAAATGCATCAGTGTGTCCCTTTTGTTACCCACTCTAAGGTGAGAATATGGAACCGCACTAGGGAAAACGCAGAGAAGTTTGCAAGCACAGTGCAAGGAGATGTTCGGGTCTGTTCATCGGTTCAGGAGGCTGTGGCGGGTGCTGATGTCATCATCACAGTCACCATGGCAACAGAGCCCATTTTATTTGGTGAATGGGTGAAGCCTGGGGCTCACATCAATGGTAAGTAGAAAGGCTTCGTGTTTGCAAACTGGACCCAGGCTCTGTTTGTAGAAGTGCTTTCTCCATCATACAGAATGCTCAAATCTTTTAGTTTTTCTCTGAGTCAGGGTCTCGCTATACATCTTGACTAGCTTTAAACTTGCTATCCTCCTGCCTCAGCCTCCCGAGTGTTTAGATTATAGTGTCTATCCCCAGTCCTGTCTATGCCTGCTTTTTTAAGGGTATCAGAAGTATATAAGCCTACACTGCAGTGCAAAGCGGCAAGATGGAGAATTGAAGGCTAGCCTAGGCAACTTACAGAGAATCTGTTTCAGAACCTAAAGGTGAGAGAAAGATGGGATAGGCCCAGAAAACTGTCTCAAAATGTGAAAGGAAAATTAAATGTAAAACTGATGAATAGTTCACTAATTAATGTCCTGTGGAATGGAACATTGCCACAAATGGTCAACTATAACTTCGTTCTTAAATGTGACAACATACAAATCCTAATGGACAAACAGTGTTTCATTTTGGTTTGTTTGGATGGACTATTCGAGACAAAGTCCCTCTGTGTGGCCTTGAACTTGTAATCTTCCATCCTGTGCCTCCCAAGACTTGCACGACAGGCCTGATCCACCACTCTGGTCTGAATAGTTTGTTCTTAACATATAGAACTATAAACAATTTCCAAAAATAACTACAGCACAAAAAGGATTTAACATATGGTGTTTTAAATATGTGTAATAGGAGGTGGAGTGGAGAGGGTATTCTAAACATAAGGACACTTGGGGCCTCTGAAGATCTTCAAATAACCTTAGAGATTATTGAAAGAAATGGCCTCTATAAAATACTTAACTATTGTAGATGTCTGTCGTGTGTGTGTGTGTGTGTGTGTGTGTGTGTGTGTGTGTGTGTGTGTGCATGTGAACCCTTAAGGGTTTGTAGTGTGTGTATGTGTGTGTGTTGATGTTGGATGTTCTACAGTTACTCTCCATCTTATTTTTGAGACATGTTTCTCACAGCATCCAACACTCACTAATTATCTAGACTGGCTGGCCAGAGAACTGCAGGAACCACCTACTTCTGTCTAGTGCCCACCCACCCAACAGTGTCACAGATATGAATAACCATGACCACAGTTTTTACATGGATGCTGGGTACATAATTCCACAGCAGGTACTTTACTGTTTGATCTACCTCCCAAACCCTCTTGATTGTGATATATAAATATTTCGTATGTATATATAATATATATATATGTTATATATAGTTACTTAATCCTTAGAGCAACCTTTTAAGATAAGAGACAATGATTATTATAACCCCTAGTTTATAGGTGAGTAAACCAAGGCAGGGAGACATTCAGTAACTTTCAAGAGTCAGAGACTCTTGGGGACAAAGTTGGGTTTGAACTGAGGTAGTCTGTCCTCAGAGCTGGCTCTGGGCTCTTGAACAGTACTCAACATTATCTTCCAATAAGAAGTCTGGCTTCGATTGCCAGGCAGCCATCCAGCCAATGACTGAGGATTCTAGCAGTGCCCCACCATGTAATGACAAGAACATGGTGTCATCTCAGAAGCAGAGCGCTCTGCACACATGGGCAGATGAGCAGCCAGGAATCAAGTCGAGAGATTGTGTGTTCATTCATAAATGTTTACTGGCTCTAGTCGAGAGATTGTGTGTTCATTCATAAATGTTTACTGACTCTACACCATGTGACAGCCATTGTTCTAGCTGCTGGGGGAATGCCACAGTAAATGGAGCATCTGAGGTCATGGCTTTCCTCTTGGCTTTATTCTGCTTGTGAGGAGGCTGTACAACAAACAGGATGCTGTAAGAGCCTGACAATGGAAGCAGAAGGGAGAAGTTGAGGTGGATCCTTTTGATCCACTTACCAGAAAAGCTACCTGGGGAGGTGACTTGGGGCTGTGACCCAAATGATAAGGAAGAGCAAGTCATGTCAAGGACTGAAGAGAGGGTGTTCTAGGCAGACAGAAGACTACAAGCAAGGGCTCTGAGAGGGTGTGAACACAGCAATTTGAGGACTAGGCCAAAGTGAAGTCAAGGTCTCAGTCTGCAGGGAACTGATGCCATGATACAGGTCCAGGAAGAAGCTAAGAGGTGGCTTAGTTGGCAGGTAAAAGGTGGATCGAGGTGTGCTTCTTGGAACAAAACTGTCTGGAAGGACTTGAGGAATCCAGAGGGACAGTTCTTGGTGAAATGTGTTCCCAAGGGCAGAACTGAAGCTGCAGCTGACTGACTTGGTTTTTATTTTGTTTTCAAACTTAACACAACCAGTGAGAATCCATTCAAGGTTAGGCTGGTCCTCTGCTTAAAGTCTCACAAGGATGAAATCTGTGTTCTCTGGGTTATAACCTCATCTAGTATCAAAGGTCCTCTTCCAGGTTCTTGTGGTAGCAGGGTCCAGCCCATATGCTATAGACAGAGGACCTGTTTCTGGAGGTTACTTTTAGTTCCTAAGCACCTTCTACCATCCCCAAAGCCAGCTACAATGAGTTCTTTAAATTCATTGTCTGTCTGTCTATCTATCTATCTATCTATCTATCTATCTATCTATCTATCTATCTACATATCTATTTCAATATGTATATATTTCTAGAAGGGGATGGTCTGATATGGAGTCAAGATACTTCTTTGTTCCCTTGACCTAGGGACAAAGTTTCTTTGTGTGTTCACAGATCTTTCAAATATGCTTTATTAAAGTGTGTCTCAGTGATAACAGTGAAACACCAAAGACATATTTTAGTTGTTTATAGCCCCGCTAAAGGGCAGGCCTGGCTCTAACCTCCCCCCCACATCACACTTCTTTACTCCTAGACCCACATCCCATTCGTTTCATCAGCAAGTCTTCCAAGATCTTTACTCTTTCTAGCCCCGCTGAAGCAAGGCCAAGTTCTGATCTGGGTCAGACTGCTGATTTGCTGTTTGGTCCACTTGCGTCTTCCTGAGTGGCCTCACACAGCCCTTTGGGAATTCATCCTGCTGGAGGCAGGGGCTGTCTGTAAAAAGCAGGGAAGGGGCAGCCCCAGAAACTGGGAGTTTTTCCCACCACCTTATGATTTATTTACAAGCTTCATTAGTGAGTACTGTTCTTCTATAGAATCCCTCACCAACAGCCTTCAAGATGAGCATTGTAACACTGCTCTCTGGAAATCAGAGCTCATAATGACAGGAAAGAGAACACATTAGGACATGGACAGCACTCTAAGGAGGCACATAAATGCTGCCTTGTATTTGGATAAAATTTTATAATATTTCAAAGACCACCTAGCTACCCTGGCGCTGGCTCCAGCCAGCAGCTGCTTGGTTTGGATGACAGAGTAATAAGAAATAACATATGCAAATAGATTTCCTGCTCCTCTTCATAAACAGTGGGGATGGAGGGCAGTCTGGTAACAGAGGATATGCACTCATACATAATAGTCATTAGCTGGAGCTGGATATGACTGTCCCCTGGAGAAATACGCACTCTCTTCTGTGTGACCAGGACTACAATATTTCCAGTCCCTCTGTTGGCTTTGTTCCTGTTCATTTCTTCCTGGCTCCGCAGGCATTTGGTTACAGCCTGTGCATTATCCTATGTCCTTGTAACAGGAGACATGATGCAATGGATTCATTGCTCCTGTCTGCAGAAGGACAAGGTCAATAACCAAGGCCTAACAGCCCGTTTGTGTTTTGTGGGGTGTTTAGTCTGTTTGGTTTTTTCTTCCTCCTCCCCGACCCTCCTTTTCATCCTCCTTATCCTCCTCTTCCTGTTTTTTTCTTTTAAAAAACATATGTGTACACGTGCATGACCCCCCCACACACACACACACATATGGAAGTCAGAGGACAAACTCTGCTATCGGTTCTGGCTCCTACTTTGTTTGAGACAGCATCTCTTGCTGTTCACCTGTGTGTTCTCCAAGCTAACTGGCCGCAGAGGTTCCAGGGATTCTCCTGTTTCTGCCTCCCACTGGGATGTGCACTATGGCATTGAGCTTTCTGCAGATTCTGGAGAGTTCAGTTCAGGTGGTCACATTTGCATGCTATGTGCTTTACCCACAGGGTCATTCCCCCATCATTGCTCTTCTTTTTGTCAAGACCATCTCAAGTCCAGGTTTTCTCTCTTCTCCCCCTTCTGCCAGTACTGGGGATTGATCTTAGGGGCTCACACATGCGGGGCAGGTGCTGTGCCACGGAGCTACAGTTACAGCCCTCCCGACTGTCTTTTTCTTATGGCTTCTTTGTGGCCTTAACACTGGCCTCTTTGTCAAGACTACAGAAAAAACAGTTTCGGGGGAGGAACAGGGATGACTGAGGAGCAAACCCACTGAAGATGAGGAGCAGTTGGTCTCGGTTGTGTGGCTTCTGCAGTTAGTGCCAGTCCTGGCAAGAGGAGACCCTTGAGTGAAAGCCTAGCTCTCTCTGACCCAGATTCATTGATGACTTGGGTAGCAGGCCCCTTCACTCTTCACAGCTTCAATGTGTGCATCTATGAATGGAATCAGACACTGAAGACTACGTGAGGTCCATAAATAGCATATCTGGAAAATACAACATGGACAGCATTTGCTTTAGAAGTGAGTGCTGTGCTGGAGAGATGGCTCAGTGGTTAGGAATGTGTACTGCTCTTGCAGAGGACCTGAGTTCAGCTCCTTCCATCCATGTTGGGTGGCCTATAAATCCAGTTCTAAAGAGCATCTGACCTCTGACCTACTCAGGCACCTGCACTCACATGCACATACCCACACCAGACACACACACACACACATAAATTTAAAATAATGAAAGTAAATCTTTAAAAAAAAAACAATGAGTGCTGCTAAGTGATCTTAAAATCTTGCAGGAATGAAGTAGGGTGTGAGATAGAAAAAAAGAGCTTTGGAGATGGCTCAGTTCATAACGGGCTCACCATGAGCATCAGAGCCTGAGTTTAATTCCCAGGCATGGAGGTGTGCACTTGTAATCCCAGTGTTGGGAAAGTGGAGATGGAAAAATCTCCACTGGGGCTCACTAGCCAGCCAGCTTGGCCTGACAGCAAGCTTTGTGTCTCAGTGAGGGGTTCTGTCTCACAAAACGAGATAGACAGCCATCTTGAGGACCAACACCCTTAATCTCTGACTTTCAGATGCACCTGTACATATATGCACATGTGCCTGCACACACACACACACACACACACACACACACACACACACACACACACGTAATTTTTAAAAGAATAAGGAAAAATTGTAGGTGTTTTGTTTTTTTTTAAACAAGTATTCTATCTTACTGATTGGAAAAAGCTTGGTCTAAGAGATGAGAAGGAATTCTGGTCTAAATATCCCAACTGGTCCCCTGCTCAACTCTTTCTGTTAATGCGTCCTAGGATTTTCCTGGGCTCAGAGTCTGTTTTGCTATCTTGTAGCCGTTGGGGCCAGCAGACCTGACTGGCGAGAACTGGATGACGAGCTCATGAAGCAAGCCGTGCTGTATGTGGACTCCCGGGAGGCCGCCCTGAAGGAGTCAGGGGACGTTCTGTTGTCAGGGGTGAGCCACTCATGGGCAGAACATTGACTGGCCCTGGCCTGCTTCCCAGGGTTTCACTGCTTTCCCCTTGGACCTTGGTCATCTCACCTTCTGGTGCGGAAGACATTCCTAAACATCTTGCAGCGCTTTGTAATCCCATTCTAGAAAAACATAGCCATATGGCTATGACATGTGTCTTCTTGTCCTTCTGCTTGGAGGGAGAGTTGATTTTTTTTTTCCAGTTTGCTGTGTGATCAGGCGGTGGGATGGGAAGTCTGTTGCAGCCTGGAAACCTTTCTAATATGACAGCACAGTAAGACTGTGTATCCCCTGGCTGCCTATGCCCACTTATAATCGGGATATGGAAGCAAGAAGAGGTGTCAAAGTGCATGGTCAGATACTAGCACACCAACTTCTTCACAGACAGGGACTTGGCAGGCAGCCTCCAGACACAATGATCTCTGTGTCCACGGAATAAAAAAAACACAAGTGCTGCCCCAAAAGGATACCAGAGGGCAGATGCTTCCTAACACCGTCCAGTTCACAGATGGCCTTTTCAAAAATTGCTTTTGTCCTCTCCTACTCAGGAAGGTCGTGTGCTGGCCTAGGGTGGTGGCTTCTGCCCTGGTTAGCATGCGTCTGTTTCACAGGCTGACATCTTCGCTGAGCTTGGAGAAGTGATATCAGGAGTGAAGCCTGCACACTGTGAGAAGACCACGGTGTTCAAATCCTTGGGTAAGACCAACAGATTGCCCCCTGGGCACAAATACAACCAGAGCACAAGGCAGATGAAAGGAGAAACGAATGGGTCACCAGGCTCTGTGGGTGAATGGTTGGGAAATCATGGCAGAGTCCATCATTTGGATCAATCATTTACATGTTCTGGTGGAGTAGGTGAGCCTATGAACTCTGGAGTTGGGCAGTCCTGGATTAGATTCCTTCTATAGCATGCACTGGGTATGTGACCTTAGGCAAGTGATCTAAGGTCACATATCCAGTGCACGCTATAGAAGGCCATAGTTTATTCACCACCTGTTACCTTGAGTTCTTGTGACATCAGTGAGCTATACAAGGAAAAATTTGCACACCGCCAGTGTTGTACTAAATCGCTCAGGTTAGACATAAATGGATTTAGAAGTCGATATCCCTCAGAGGAAGAGAGCAAGGAACAAAGCTGTTAACAGCTAGAGGGAAGTGATAGAGGCACCTGACCCAGCCGAATCAGTAAGCTCAGTGAGAGACCCTGTCTCAGAACAAGATGAAAGACAAATAAGATGAAGAACAATTTAGTTGAGGAAGATAGCTAACATCAGCCTACAGCCATCAACCACACAGACAGGGAAGGGCATGGAGTGTGTGTGTGTGGGGGGGGGGAATTCAAGTTGTGGTGTCCATAAAAAAAAAAATCTTATCAAAACACAGACAGACTCATTCGCTTACCTGTGACCTATGGGTACTTTTCCACTATAAGGACAGAACTGAACCGTTGTAACATAGACCATATGACTTATAGAGATTAGACTATTCACTGAGCCTCTACTGAAATGTTGCTGACCTCTGAACTAGACCTTGGAGGTTATAAAATGTGGGTATTTCTTGCTTAGTATCACATTTCTTTTCTTAACCAGCCCTTTGTATACCGAGTCTGAGTGCACCTCTGGATAGCAGTTGCTATTATCCCTATGGGCTTTAGCAGTATCCCCACACAGGGTATCAGAAGACAGCCAGGGTTCTTTGGGGCAAAGTTGTTCTGGAAGAAGAAGTGAATCAAATTTCTGTCCATTGCAGGGATGGCAGTGGAAGACTTGGTGGCAGCCAAACTCGTGTATGATTCCTGGTCATCTGGCAAGTGAGAGGAAGGAGCTGTGCACTGACCGCCATTACAGCTCAAAGGCTGTCTCATGATGGATGTCCAGATCAAAGAGGGAGCTTAGTCCCCGTGAACTGCAGTGGTTTTCATCTTTGAGTGCCGACATCCCTACTCGTGTTTGTAGTTGGGTAGCTAAACCAGGTAACTATTTCTTCTGTTACAAGGTGATGTCATCATTGCCTACTCTCCATCTCACTAGCTTTGTCTGTCTATGAAATAAAGCATTTCCATTTCTCCAGTGTGTCCTTTGATAACTTCCTGTGAAAGGGAAATGAAGGGGCCAAACGCTCACTCAATCCTTAGAGGAGGTGGAATAATATTTTCTCCATTTTAATTGAGTAGAACTTATTATAAAACGTGTGTGTGTGTGTGTGTGTGTGTGTGTGTGTGTGTGTGTGTGTGTTACCATGCTGGGAATCAGACCCAGAGACTCACACATGCTAGGCAAACACACTTCCTTATGACTTTAAGGTATATCATTCAATGGGTTTGGGTGAGGTTTGTACGGCCAAGTCCAGAATGATCCCATCCCCTGAAGAAACCTGGTTCTCACAGAATCATTGCCTGCTTCTTCCCAGTCTCTGGTTTATACTACTACAGATTTGCCTCTTCAAGAAATGTCACATACATCCAATCATATGTTACATAGCTTTATGTGTCTATTTTAAATGTTTAAAGAAACATAGGTAAGGAGGCTCCTTTGGTCAAAGGTAGCAGAAACCACAACATCATGTGATTCACTTGAACCTAGTGAATCCATGGTGAAAACAATCCATTGGTTCTTTATAACTGAGAGACCAGTGGCTCCATAAAGAGACCATGTCTCATGATCAATAGATTAAAAAAAAAAGTATCAGGAGTCTTCTATTTAGGTTCATTCCCCCAATCTGACTGATGAACTCTCCTTACTATGTAAGCTGTTGTAGGATATGGAGACAGTGTCTCAGGTGGTTTCTAGGGAACCAGAGGGGATCCAGGCATCTAGATGATAGGAGACAGAGGCAGGCTCAGAATTCCTTCCTATGACAGCTGCTCTTGTGCCCATTATTGAAGTCAAGTACAGCTTTAGTCCATAACAAAACACAGTATTTGTAAACAACTACCCCCTAATGTAACATATCCAATATGACATATGCTCCCTGAATCCACTCACAGAAGGAATGAGTGAGTTCATCACCTTTGAGCATCTGTATCATGCATGGAGCCTCCTGAAGTAACTCAGATGTGGATGGGAAATCAGCTGGCCAAAAAAGCTTTTCTAATATTACACATACAGTCAATGGTAAATTCTACCTGGTGGTCGTCTGGCTACAGAATTCCAATAAAACTTAGCTATGGCTTAGGAGTGGTTTCAATTTGAGACTGCCTTTTAACAACTGTCAGTATAAAAAAAAATGCAAGATTTTGGAGAGAGGATCTGTATACATTGCTGGTGGGAAGGAAAGTGAACCATGGAAATCAGGGTGGCAGCATCTCCAAAAACTGAAAACAGAGCTCTCATGTGACCCAGCTATCCCAGTCAACGTATCACACAGACCTGCACATCCACAGTTACTGCTGCACTGTTCACAGTAGCCAGGAAATGGGAGCAGCTGAGATGACCATCAACAGATGAATGGAAAAAGAAAATGTAGCACATTACACAATGGACTTTTATTCAGCTGTAGAGAATGAAATTAATATATTTTCAGGAACCAACCAAGGATTGTTAAGGAAAATAAGCCTCACTCAGAAAGACTAGTATCCATTATTTTCTTCTCATATGCACAATCTAGATGTGTGTGTGAGAGAGAGGGGGGGGGTATTTAAAGAGGTGTAGAGTGAAGAGAAACAATAGAGTAAAATGGAATATAGGTGTGTGCAACTATTACACACACACATTTATACATTGTGTAATATATAGAGATTATATAACCATCGTGTAGCTGCTTCCTCTGAATTGAAACATTACCTGTTGGAGGGAGGAGAGAGTCTCAGAAGACTCGAAGCTATAGAGAATCTGCCAGGCTCAGGAAGCTTATGAAAATGATAAGATTCACAAGCCCCCTCCCAAGGTTGTGAAAGCAGTTACTCGGGAGAAAAGGTTCTCTTTGGCAGAGCTGCCTACAACCTAAGGCAGGAGCTCCAGGACGCTCCCAGGACGGGAATCATCACTCAGGGTAGAACTGTTTCTCTGGTCTGTCATTGGTGCCCTATCCCGCGGGGAATAGACATTTGTTCATGATTAAGACAGAATGGTTTGTTTCACTTTTATCACTTCAGAGGCTTTGCTTGGACCTGTGGCAAGGGGATCCATTAGAAGCATGTGGCAGAAGAACCCGTTCACTTACGGTGGTTGGAAAGAAAAGAAAGGGAATATTTGAAATCTCAATATCCACTTCAAGGGCATGCCTCAATGACCTAACTTCCTTCTACTATGCCCTGCCTGGGGGATGGATGTCTACCTCTTCCCCATAGCTCCACAGGCAGATGGCAAAGCCATTAGCACCTGAGTCTTGGGGCTACATCTAAGATCTACACTATAACATGCACTGACCTAGAGAACAGCACCTCTGGTACACACTAACAGTGAAGGCATGCATGGCAAGCATGGGTATGTAAAACTAACTTTGGTCATCAATCTTCCTGAAAACTGAACTTTTTCTCTCCCTTTTTAAATCTCAGAAGGTGTTTAACCTCTAGAAAGACTGTGAAATGGGACAGGCATTGTTTTCCTGAATCCTTCTTGCTCTCTCTCCCTTTTCTACCCTCTTGTTTACACGCCACACTTGTCTGCCCAGGCTGCCATAACAAAACCCTGCAGGCAGATTGGCTCAAACAACAGAAATTGATTTTTCGCATCTCAGGAGGCTGGAAGTCCAAACTATTGTCAAGTTTGACTTCCCTGGGAGGTGGGGGCTGGGGGTGCTCTCATTGGCTGATTGACAGCTGTCTTCCTGTGGTTCTCTTTTCTTCCTATGTGAGCACACCCTTGATTTATCTTCCTTTTCTTTTAAGTCACGTGGAATTAAGAGCCCACCCTTATAACCTCACATAACCTTAATCACCTCTTTAAAGTACTAGTTCCAAAAATACTCAGAGGTTAGGGCTTCCATACATGAACTTTAGAAATTCATTCCACAATAGGCACCCCACATTTTCTTTCTGCCATCCCCCCACCTGCTACACTCTCCTGATTCTTAGACAGGAGTACTAGAAACCTAACCCTGTTGCTTGTAAATATCTGTTAGATTAGATCCATTTAAGTTGGGCTTTGCACTTTAGACCAGTGAGAGCCTTTGGTCTAGACAGACTGTAAACTCATGAAAAGAAACACTGTTTTCTTGTTCCAAGGTCTCCTGACTTTTATTTTTTAACTGATGGTTTGCTTGAATACAGACTATCTCCCAGAGTCTGGGCCTCTGTTTTGAAGGTCCTCTTTAAAACTTTAACACCTATACCCAGAGGTCTTTCACTGGACAAAGATCAGGTCCAGGGTGCTTCCTGTGGTCCTCCCAAGGGAACTCAGCATGACCACATGCTCAGGTCACCCTGCTCACCAGTGGCCTCCATCAGAGGCTGGTGTCCACCAGCTGCCCAGGCTGCTGGAGTGTCTGCTTCCTCTTGTCTATGGCGTTGAGGACTTTCTTTCTGGGGCCCAGCTGCATGTGGATATTCTGAAGGTCCTCGTCAGAGCAAAGCAGCAGGGCTTCTAGGTCCATCTGCTCTCTCATGAACATGGGAAGGAATTCCTCTAGTTGCTGAGACTGCAAGAACACTTCCAGCGGGGTGGCGTCCACCACATCCTCCTCCCATTCTACTTCTTCGTCCCAAGGAAGGTCACCTGCAGTACTGTTTGCCTCCCCCTCTTCATCCTCCTCTTCATCAGCTGCTCCTGGTCTTTGGAACAAGTCACTGGGTATTTTAAACCCCAGCTCCCTCTTGCTGTCTGCGATGTCCTCAAGGTCCAGTACTCTGTTCCTTCTAAAAACAATACTCCCTAGCCCTGGGCGGTTGAGAATAGACTCGTGTTGTCCGTCCCTGGCTTTCTCTGCTGACAACTGGAGCTTCTCTCTGACGTCCTCTGGAAATGAGTCTTCCTCCTCCTCTCTGAACACTTCCATTACATGCCTCTGCCCATTCCTGCCTTCCTTCTCCACCTGCTCTGCGGTATCTTTGTTCTTCTTAAATTTTATCTTAAAGGTATCTTTGATGCCTTTAGACAGTGACCCAAATCCACCAGCAGAAGCCTTGGAAAGCGACGAGCTGGGGAAGGTGCCATGGAAAGAAGAAAGAGTCCCCGAGTCCTCCTTGCTGTAGGTGCGGGCCATCTTGTTTTGGTGCCTCTCCTGAAGTCGCTCACATTCTTTCATCTGCCTCCTGGCATTCCTCAGAGCCTGCTCCTTCAGTCGGGTGACCTTCTTGGGGTTCGTGGTGTTCTGTATGGTGGCAGCCTTATCCAGGAGAGCAACACATTCCTTCTGCTCCCTGCTGGCAGCAGCATCCAATGGGGACTTCAGGTCATTATCTAGGGCAAAGATGTTGGCACCAAAGTTGACTAGAAATGAGATGCAGTGGGTGTGGCCATTGGAGGCTGCATAATGTAGAGGAGTATTTCCCCAGATGTCGCACTTATCAGGATCCCCACTAGAGATGAAAATACGAAAGATGTATGTTAAATTACTTTTTCACTGAACATGAGGTCTATAAAGAAAAACAAAAACAACCAACAAAATGCATGTTTATCCTGCCTTGACACTGACATATGATGGCTACTGAGTTTAGCTGTGTCAGAGCCAGATACCAGATGGCCAGAAGTAGAGAGCCATCTCCATGCTAGGCCTTCCTTTTAGAAGAAGAAAAAAATAAAAAATAAAAAACTTCCCAAAAAACTTCCTGGCAGAGTCACTTTCATATCACATTGGCCAGCGTTGGATCACATGACTCAGAGAAAGGAAATATAGTGTCATGCCTAATTCTAATTGAGCTCAGTTAGAAGCCCTGAAACCAAGAATAATATCACCCAATGGTATACTCTTGAATGTTTGGCAGTGGGCTCATTCATGGAAAAAACATCAAAGCCCTGATTTATAGCATGTATGATAATGTATGTCTGCCCACCATGAGAATCTTCATGTTGCCACATCACCTCACTGGATACAGAGATTAGAAGAGACAAGCAGTAGTATGCTATTTTACTTCCACCATAAAAATTTATAGAAATCTGTAACTTCAGAGCACACACACAAGAAAAATACTGAACTAACTATGAAGTGGTGAGTTTCAAGTGCTACATTTTAATAAAATGTGTTCAATTGTATGTTTAAATAATTTCAATGATTTCTGTGTTTTATTGGCTTTCAATTATCCTGACAACTTAGCAGTATTCTTGGAGGACTTGGAGAGAGCTGATTCTAGCCAATACATCAGCCCTCCCATGAGTCAAAAGCAGAAAACAAAAGAACAACAACAACAAAAAAATCAATCAGAAAAAAAGAGCTTCTATTTCCTGTGAAACCCTGAGATACAAGTACAGATCCTACTGAAGGAGAGCAGGGAGATGAATTGAAATAGCTCTCACCACTGCTGGTGGGAAACTAACACAGAAGCAGAAAAGATCTACACCCTTGCAGAGGATGCTAAGGTACCATACTGATTCTACTCTGAGGAGTGTTTTGACCCAAACATACTGGCAGCAGCAGCAACAGATTACCCATGGTGTCAATGAAATGCAGAATTTGGAGCCTAACCCAGACCTACCGAATCAGAAACTAGAGCTTGACAAGATCTTCAGGTGATTCACAGGCTCCCTATGTATTAACATATGTTTTACATATGTGTTAACATATATGTTTTACATATGTTAATACAAATATTAGCACGTATGTTAATACAAATGTCCCTATGTGGCACAACCTATAATTTGATAACTCAGACTTGGGTCGCCTCCCTGTAAACCCCTGGCTACCTCAGTTCTGAACCAACCACCATCCCAGGAGTAAAGTAAGACTCTTGGAGGGTGCAGTTGTTTTGAATGATGGTAATAGGCAGCACACTTCCATTTTTACTTTTGCAGCACTAAGGGTAGAGTCCAGGGCCTCATATGTGCCCGCCACGTGTTCTACCATGGAGCTATATCCCCAGTCCAACAGGTGGCATCCCTTGGATCAGGCCTGTCTCATGTTTAACCATCTGTGTCATAATAAAAGTCTTACATGAATATAACCCAGCTTGTCCACTTAACCAGCCACAAGTGTTCCATCCTGTTTATGGAGAATAATAATAATGCCTCTGATAGAGTTTTTGTGTGAATTTAAACACATACGTAACACAGAACAATGCTCGGTAAACTATGCATATATACATTCAATATACATTATCATCATTGCCCTTTTCACCACACTCATATATTTATCTTTTCTCGTGGCCACTTGGTCAGTTTCTACCACTATAACACTCTTTGGGGGTTTTTAATTTTTAATTTTTTTTTCAGAAATTAAGTGCGTTTGTTTCCTGTGTGCATAGGTGTGGGCACGAATGTCCCACAATGTGCATATGGAGGTCAGAGGGCAATTTTACAGTAGTTAGTTCTCTCCTTTCACCATGTGGGACCCAGGGGTCAATCTCGGGTCACCAGGCTCAGCAGCAAACACCGTTCCCCACAGAGCCATCTCCCCCGTCATGTGTTTGTTTATTTTTGAGGTAGCACCTTGCTCTGTGTCTCAGACACGCTGGAACTCACTATGCAGTCCAAGCTTGCCTCAGACTTGTGCTGATCCCTCACAGCAGCTTCCCCAGTACCAGGACTACAGGTGCAAACCACCATGCTGGCCTAAGTATTTACAGGGTTATTTTATTTATCAAGTTGATGTGCTCCATTTACCCAATTAATTTTCCCAAGAGGGAAAAGCCTGCATTATGTTTCTCCTTTTATCATCCATAGTTTCTAGCAGAAATCTCAAAATCTGCCCCAAGAGGACACACACCTGGGTTTCTCAGCAAAGACCGAGATATGCTCACGCTCCTAGAAACCTCAGCAGCAGAGCAGCTCGGGCTATGCCCTACTGAAGCAGAAACGGTGTTACCACGTCCACTTTTCAAATGAAGGCTCAACTCCAGAACTTCGTGGAATGTATTTAAATGTTGGCTCAATTTTAAAAGGAAACCACAGTGAAATCTAAGTAAAGCTATATCCAGCCACAGGCCAGCCTCCTGTTTCACACAGAGAACAGCATGGGCACAGACAAGAATGGATGATATCACATGGCATATTTGGGGAACCCAAAGTGTACATCAGTGTGACCAGACAGCATGGAGTTATGGGTAAAGGAATGGATACAGGATGGAAAGGAAATGAAATTGAATCTAAGGAAAGCAAATGTTAAATAATGCTGTTCTGTCAGGGAGCCTCTGTTAAGAGGGCCCTAGCCAGTTAGCCCAATTTAATTATTTTGGATCAAAGGAGACCCCCCTTCCAGCCTTGGCACATTCGAATCTTTGGGGAGCACAGTTCCTCATCCCCAAACACGTGGTTTCACTTTTTATTTACTTAACTGAACACCATATTCAAAGGACCCCTTAAGTACCCTAGACATCAAAGCAGAGCTGGAAAAGAGCCAAGATGAGAGTATGGTATAAACAAAAACACACTGATTAAATTTGCCTGAATTATCCTTGGATTGGCTACACTAAAGAAAAAGTACTGGGCAGGGTGGGTTGTAGCGGGAAGTAACAGGGTGCTAAGAGTCTGGGTTAAATCCATACACTTCAGGCAGAATGGAGTGAATGTTCCCAACTCAGTGGGTCTTCCGTGATGCTTTTAAGATACAAAGAGGCCTGAGATGGGGCAGAGGTGGATCTTCTTTAGAGACAATTTCAAATGCAAAATTCCAATGAAATTGCCAGGAAGATGATCCATTGGTTTCCCTAGTGCATCTAAACCCTAAGGACAGGTTTTCAATTGATATGAAAATGTATTAATGTCAAGCTTCATGAAGTCTTTCTAAATCTAATCACACTCTCCCCTGCCTCTATCTGTTTGTAAGGAGTCTTTCTATGTAACTAAAGCTGACTTTCAAGGCTGAATCCTCCTACCTCAGTTTCCTGGGATTTTTCTGGGATTACAGGCATGCACCACCATGCCTGACTCACACGTCTCTGTGTGTGTGTGAGTGTGAGTGTGTGTGTTCCAGTGTGTACACATAGAGGGCAGAGGTTAACCTGGTTGTCTTTCTCAACTGCTTCTCCATCTTTGTTGTTTTTGAAACAGGGTCTTTCACTGAAAGCAGAACTCACCAACCATCTAGACTGAGCGACCAGTGAGCCCCCAAGATGTCCTCTCCCTGCCTTTCCAGAGCTGGGACTCCAGTGCATTTTATTAAATGCAGCTTTCTGGCTCACAATTCTTAGCAGCACCATGCAGATACCTGCCCAGCCATCTAAAACCAGCACCTTTGTTGGATGGACTAAATCTAATGCTAATATCCTATGGATTCTTTAGGACAGATTCAATCTAGTGTTAGTATTTTTTCCCAAAAGAGAAACTCTCTGAGAAGCAATTTAAAATAAGCTATATTTTGCCCTTGATTTTTTAGTAAGCAATCATTTTGATCAATAATTTTTAAATCAGCTTGTTATTGTTGCTAAGTGGGTAATTTGCTTAAATTACAACACTCTAGGCATCTGCTCCATTCCAATTTCTTCTTTTGAAGCTGATTTTAAATATGTGTAAAGCTGTTCTCAGAAAATAGTAATTCCATCAAAAATGGTTTTTCTACATAAAAAGGAATTATTTGGACTTATAATAATGAAGGAAATGCCAATTAAAACCATACACTGCCAGTGTTTGCCTATCCAACAGGAAACGATTGAAAACTGTCAGTTGTTTGGTTTTAGTGGGATCACAAGGAGAGGACCGTGCTGGGAAAAGCATTATCTGGCTCAGATTTCTTGGCAGGATATACATCAAAAGACCAGGGCACCCCTAGAATCTACTGTTCTACTTTGAAGACTTTATCCCAAGGAAATGTGAGGCCTTGGACAAAGCTGAATGAGCAAGGTTGTTCCTTTCAACTCTACTTGTAACAGCCAAAAAGACAAAAAGTTAAGTCTCTGCACTGAATTGAGACGGAATAAAATGTTATGAATGGGCAGCTAATTGAATAAATTACAGAATCAATTTGCCTGAACCAGTAAATGAATGAAAAAAGTGTATATGTGTGTGCACATATGTGCACATATGGAATACTATTTTGCCTTAAGGAAAAAGAAAATCCTACATTTGGAAACATGGATGAGCCTGGGGGACATTATGTTCAGTGAAATAAGCTAGGCACAAAAAGACAAACACCTCATAATTTCACTTAAATGTGGATTCTAAAAAATATGGGACCTATAGAAGTCTCTTGAGTAGACAGCAGTTGGGGGTAGGAAGAGAAGTACAGTGATAGAGACTTAAAGATACAAAATGTCCATTAAGAAGGAAGAGTTCAAGCAATTCACTCTATAATGTGGTGAGGACATAAAAAAGACAATGCTTTACATACTTGAAAATTGTTAAGAAGATATATTTTAAATATCCTCACCACAAAAATGATAAGTGTGCAAGTTATCATATAATTAGCATGATCCAATCATTTCATAATACAAATGTATTTAAAATACCATATTGTATATCATAAATACATGCACAATTTTGGATCCAGGGACTTGCTATGAAGTCTGGGCTGGCATCAGTCTCACAACCTTCTTGACTCAAGGTGCTGGGAATATAGGCATGCACTATCATCATGTGTGGCTGTGCAATTTTTGATAGTTTAAAATAAATAAATAATGATAAAAACAATAGAATATCATGTAGTCATGAAAAACAGTGGTATGCATGTCAACTTTTAAGTGCACAATGTTAACGATATATTGTTATTTTATCATTATGCACTATATGATTGCCTTTTTAAAGAAAACAATACACTTGTGAAGGTGTGCAAAAGAAAATTTTGGAAGATCATATTTATCAGCTAATATTTTGGAATGAATGACCTTCAAGTTAGAATTATGTAGCAGAGATTGACACATTTATACATACAAAATATGTAACATATTCCTGTATCCCATAAGTATATATAACATATTATATATGTGTACATTTATACTTTATTTATAGTTAAAGTATCAATTGTTAAAATACTAATTGTAAGCATATTTATAAAATACATATATATTATATATGACAAATGGTTCAGATTGTTAGCTGTAAAAGCATTTTGAAGGCTGTGGGGATGGCTCAGTGGGTAAATTAGTTGCCCTACCAGCATAAGGCCCCAAGTTCAGATCCCCAGAACTGACATAAAGCCGGATGCAGAGGCATATCTGATGCCAGGGCTCCTCCGGCAAGATGGGAGGCTCATGGGCAGCTAGCCTGTGAGTAACAAGAGACTGCAGAAAACTCAAACACGGTAGAAAATGAGGACGGACACACGAAGCTCTGACCTCCACGTGTGCACGGTGGCATGCTGGCACCATCACTCACGCTTTACACACACACACCTTTGAAAATCAATGTTATAAACCAATGTTGAAGACCCCATTATAAAAGTGGGGCAGGGTTACAGATACACAGCTTGCGAAGGTGGAAATGCAATGGCGGTTCAGCGCTGGACTTTTCATCCTCACCAGGAACCCCACCTTTCACCTTGTGGAAGGGGTTCCTTATCAAGGGAGGGAATTTGCTTTTTCATTTTGTGTGTGTGTGTGTGTGTGTGTGTGTGTACCCCTTCTTCAGTCTCTTCTACTGTGTGAGGACTCCACCTTTCTCCCCTCCAGAGGCGGCAGCGCTAAGGAGCCATCTTGGAGGCAGAGACTGGGTCTCTCTAGGCACTGAACTTCTTGCCAACTTGATCTTGGACTTCTGTGCTGCTCTTAGAACTATGAGAATAAGTTCTATCCTCTAGAAATTACCTTGCCTGAGGCATTCTGTTATCATAACAGAAGTACTGATTAAAAAACTTCAGTTCTGCCGGGCGGTGGTGGCGCACGCCTTTAATCCCAGCACTCGGGAGGCAGAGCCAGACGGATCTCTGTGAGTTCGAGGCCAGCCTGGGCTACCAAGTGAGTCCCAGGAAAGGCACAAAAGCTACACAGAGAAACCCTGTCTCGAAAACAAAAAAAAAAAAAAAAAACTTCAGTTCTGAGAGTTGGACAAAGATTATATAGAAAAATAATCATCACAACACTGAAAATTAGAAAAAAAATGTGTATCCAACATAGGGATAACCTAGGAAGCAAATTTGCTGATTATAAAACTAAAGTGTCCCTATAAATTAAATTAAGGAAGTGTGTTCGATATTTTATTGCTGTAACAAATAACTGAAGCATTGACTGAAAAGAGGAAAGATTTATCTTGACTTAAGCTTTCAGAAGATGTAGTGTAGACAGTGGGCATGCTTTTTCTGACATGTCCCTCGATTCAATGAGGTGCCCATATCTACGATCTGTTTAATGAAAACATGGATGTTGAGCCTCTTCCCCTTTATTCGCCCACATCTAATCACCAGCCATTCGGCATCCAAACTGCCACTGGAACCTGCCTGTGTCTACCTATACCCATTGTCACCATGTGAGTTCAGTTCACCTTGAATGTCCTTAAACATTCTCTGTAACCACTGTGTAATCACTGGAACAATATTTATAAGCATAAATCTATCTGAAGGCTTCCTCTGTAAATACAGGGTGTGGTTTCCTGGCACTCAGGATGAGGTTCAAGTCCTTAACAGAAATTCAAGACTCCTGTTGTCTGGTTTTATCACTTAGGCTTGTCCTGTCGCTGTGCAAGTCAAGTCCAGCCAAACTCAACGTCTTCCATTCGTGGGGTGCACCGTGCTCTGTCTTAGAGGAAAGATGCTTCCTTCAGTCCTTGGTCATCTGCTTGTCTTTCTAATACAAGCTTCACTTCCCCTCTCTGGAACAGGCTCTGTTATGTCTGCCATAAGCCACCTGTTTGTCTTTCCCTTTCAAATCTGATTTCCACGACAGAAACCAGGACATTCTGTTGATCAGTGTCCTCTAGACAGCACCACAAATGAAGGGGAGAAGAATCAGAGGAGGAGGAAGAAAGAGGAAGAGGAGGGAGAGGGGGAGGAGGGAGGGAGGACTGTCACCTACCAGACACTAACTGTACGGAATGCATTCACTTGGCTCCCTTACCCCTCCCCTCCTCTTCCTCTTGCTCTTCCTCACTCCCTCCCTCAGATTTCTCTCTTGCTCCATCTCTCCCTTTCTTAAGGCACAGCTGCCAACCCTGACTAACTAGCCTTCTGATCATGGGCAGGACAAGCAGAATAAAAGAGTTAGCAAAGGCTTGAATTAAAATTTAGGGGTGGGGTGTGTCTGTCTGTCTGTCTATTTCTATTTCTCACTCTCTCTCTCCCTCTCCCCCTCCTCCCTCTGTGTGTGTCTGTTTCTCTTTCTCCTCTTCCTCTCTTCCATCTCTGTGTGTGTCTATCTGTCTGTGTTTCTCTCTCTCTCCCTCTCCCAGCTGACCCCTGTGTGTGTGTGTGTGTGTGTGTGTGTGTGTGTGTGTGTGTGTGTGTGTGTGTGTGTTGCCCACAAATAAAATTTAAAGTAAAGATGGACTGGAGATCCCTCTTACAGCTTGTAAAGCCAGAAATTTCATTCAAAAATTAGGGACTTACACAAAACTGAGGCCTCATAAAAGGTAGATTTTAATGACACAATTGAAAAAGTCAAATGAAAACAGGTCCTAACCAAGGAGGATGACTGAACTGAGTAGAATGGTGACCTCTTTTTAAAGAGTCAACATTTAAATCCATGGAAATGATTTTCAATGCATACAATTACAATACCCACCCAACCCCTGGCTGAGTAACCCCCAGGTGGCTGTTCTTATAGGGAAAGAAACCATGCCTAGGTTAGTCTTGTCTTTCCCTAAAAGCCAACTACTTAGGGAGCCTAGAAGGAGGCAAAACGTGTCCTCGGACTTCCCCGCCTCTTGCTGCTACTTGGGAGGACCCCAGGCTGCCCTGACAGAAATCACTCACCCTCTGCTGCAGATTATCTCCAGAGCCTCCAGGTTGCCGTGGTAGGCTGCCAAGAGAGTGGGTGTCATGCCATCGTCATCCGAGAGATTCAGATCGCGCTTGGTGGCCTCCTTCAGAAGTTCCAGGTAGCTGTCACTCGCTGCTTGGTGATAGCGGGTCGACATTTTTTTGGCCGCCCAGGACTCGGCCAGGTGTCTTTGTGTGGGGAGTGCTGGTGGTGCAGCCTTCCAACAAGGCTGGTTAATCAGTGACAGGGACCATCGCCCCAGGACAAAGCTCATTCCAGCCTCTCTCCCTGGAAGGCAGCCAGGAAGGCCCTGGACTTGGACCTTTCCTTTCAGAACCAGTCCTGACAATGAACACATCGTGTGCGTCATGAGGGTAGTGAAGCACATTTAATCTTTGGTGTCCATTGTGTCAGATGTGATACTGGTCACCTAGGCACAGAATGTAGAAAATACTCTCAATAAACTCAGAACTGTTCAAGTTGACTGGTGTGGGAGGATGGGATGTTTCCGTAGATTTGTACAGGTATAATTTGTATAACTTGAAACATAGCCATTTGAAGTATAAATAGAATGATTTTAGTAAATTTACAGTTGTAAAACCTTTACCATAGTGTGGAGAGAGGCAAACTGACAGACCAGAAAACAAAGAGGTCACCATCCGGGAAATGCCACAATACAAGCCTGGTCTAGAAAATGCCACAAAAAGGAAACAGAGCACTTTCTGGCTACAGAATGATGTAACCAAGTGCAACCAATCTAAACCAAGTACAACCCTGACCAGAGGCTGCACCATGTGAACCCAGAGGCCCCTGGGAATAAAATATCAACCAATCAGGATGCCCCTCATTTGCATGGTGGAGATTGCTGTGGGTCACCCTAACCACAGACGACAGCTTCAACGTATCCCCCTCCCATGCACCACTGTTTCATGTGGGTGATCTTTCTGTTGATGCTGCGATTGTCTGTTGAGTACTTGCAGCACAGTTAATAAATTCATTTTTTTCCTAGTCTTGTGAATTCAGATGCTGGCTAATTGCCCTCTTACAATTCAGTTTTGCAACATTTTCTCCACACTAAAACATCCCTTATGAGCCTATAATCTTAGAATTCATATCAACTCAGACTCTTACAGTCTAAATAAACAAATGTAAAAATAAAACTTTTAAAATATATCTTTTGTGTTTATTAGCAATGAATTCCTACTCTAAACCTTAGGAAACCATGAATCGATTTTCTGTCTATATAGCTGCATTTGTGAGCATTTCATATCAATGGAATCCTGGGCTACATAGCTTTTTGGGGGGCAGGGCTTTATTTAAAAGAAATATGTTTTGAAGTTCATTCTTTTTATTGCTGAATATTATTTCTCTATATTAGCATTTCAAATATCATTTATCCATTTAATACATGCACACACACACACATACACACATTCTCTGTCTCTCTCTCTCTCACACACACACACACTCACAGAGAGAGGAAGAGAGAAAGAGAGAGAAGTTGCCATTTTCCAAAGCGACTGGACCATTTCACATCATAGGAGGGTATTACACATGAGGGTTCCAATTTCTTCACATCCTTGCCAGCTCTCGCTATAACCTGTTTTTTCCGTGGCCATCTTAGTGGGTGTGAAATGACATTATTATGGCTTTCATTTGCATTTTTCCAACAAGCACCTTTCAAGTGCTATTTAGCCATTCTTATATCTGGTATTCAAATCTTTTCCCCATGTTTTCACTCTGTCATTCTATTACCAATGGCTTGTGAGAATCCTTTATATATTCTCTATGTAAGTTCTCTGTTAACTATTTGGAACAGAATGAAAGGCGAAACAGATCAAAATTTACAAGATGGTAGTTGGAGCAGAGTTTAGGAGAACATTTGTGGGTTTTATAACACCTAAATTGCAAATTTTTCTGTAACCAACCTAAAATTAAATGACTCAAATTCCTCAGTTACAAGACTCAACCATGTTTTATATTAATAGACAAAGCTAAGACATAAAATTGTCAAAAGACTGAAAAGAAAAATTATATCAAGCAAATACCAATAAAATGATATAGATAAACTTGTATCAAAAAACAAAGCCAAAAAGTTTGTACAGCTACCAAGACGTGGTACTAAATAGGGAAAGAAAATTAATTTAAAATAATAATTTGGAGCTTTTATATACCTAATGTGATGTTTTCAATGAGGTGTTCCTCATAACCTCACAAGTCTCAGGCATTGGAATACTTGGTCCCCAGTAGTGGCTGTTTGGGGAGCATTAGAAGGTGTGTTCCTGTTGAAGACAGTATGTCACTGGGAGTGGGGTTTTGAGGTTTCAAAAGACTCATGCCATTTCAAGTTAGATGCTTGTTTGTGGTTCAAGATGTGAACTCTCAGCTGCTGTTCAGCCTCATGGACTGAGCAACTGTAAGGCCAGAATAAACTCTTTCTTCTGTAAATTGTCTTGGTGATGGTGTTTTATCACAGAAATAGAAAAGTAACTAAGACACTCAATAACAAAGACTGTGGACGTGGGTCAGCAGGGAGAGGCCCTTGCTGCCAAGCCCGAAAACCTGATCCCTGGGACCCACAGGCTGGAGAGAACCAACTCCTACCTGTTGTTCTCTGACTTCCACACACACACAGCATGGCACATGCACACCATACACAAAGAAACATGCCGGTGGCCAGGTCAGAGGAGCAGCAGGTTGCAATTGAAGTTCAAGGTGTCAGCCCACCAGGAGGAAACTCTCTGATGGGTGAATCTCGGATGGGCAAGACCCCGAGACCAAAGACCCTGGAATGTCTTTTGCTTCTGCTGTGCCTTTACATGTTTGCTGCTGCCATCTATCTCTGGTATCTGGTATGGTGTAAATGGGTGTGGGGAGATCCCCACTGCCTGTAATGTAGTGTGTTTATTTCATAGAAACATCCAGTTCTACTGGGCATTTTTACCTGTAGATTATTATGAAGATGATTCCTTCCTAAGCTGTACTGTCTAACTAATAATAATAATAATGTTAGTTTATACAGAGTTTTGATGAATAAAATTAAGTACAAGGAAGTGCCACACAGCTAGAACACGAGTTTCTACTGAGGAGCCCTATAGACTGTGGCTTAGGTTAATAATTAGAAAAGCAATTGAGACCCAGTAGCCCAGCTAGCTTAAATTCCTTTAATTTCAATGTCAGGAGATGTGCATAGCTGAAACAAAGCTTTGAAAATAACTAAGTTAGACTAAGATGTTTTCATCAAATAGCTTTGAGGTGAAAAACTCTAGAAGATAATCTAGAGTTTTAGAAAGGCACATAGTTGAATGAGGAACTCGTTAAGGTCGGGGATTAAGAACAAAGCAGTCCAATTATTATTAGCTGACAAGCCTTTCTTGCTAGGATTGGTTGATGACCAAAGGAGATGATTCCTTGTGTCCATTCCTGTGGTCGTATTGTGTTCCCCAAAATATTGTGTACCTTAATAAACTTATCTGGGGTCAGAGAATAGAAAAGCCACTAGATACTTAGGATAGGCATTTATTTAGGACATGCCTTTAATCCTAGCATTCCAGAGGCAGAAATCCATGTGTTCAAGTATACAGCCAAGCATGGTGACTCACACATTTAATCCCAGAAAGCGAGCCTTTAATTCCAGGGAGTGATGGTAGAAAGCAGAAAGGCATATAAGGTGTGAGGACTAGAAACTAGAATCATTTGGCTGCTTAAGCTTTCAGGCTTCTAGCAGCACAGTTCAGCTGAGAGCCATTTGGATATGAGGACACAGAGGCTTCCAGCTTGAGGAAACAAGATCAGCTGAGAAGTTGGCCAGATGAGGTTAGCTATGGCTTGTTCTGTCTCTCTGATCTTCCAGTGAGACCCCAATAACTGGCCTCAGGCTTGATTTTATGAATAAGAACTTTTAAGATTCATGCTAAACATTCCTGCCCTCAATCTTCCGATATAAGAAACTATTGATGACTGGGTATGCACCCTAAAGGTTTAAAATAGAGCTGATTGATTTTTTTCATATATAAAAGTTTAGGTTTGTGATTCCTTGTAAGATTATCTTTCAAGATAAGTAATAAAGCAATTGGCCCTTTCTTTATAACTGCAAAATTCAGCCTGCCAGTAAAAGACCTGACTGAGAAGAATATCTTGCTTGCCTATATGATTAATCTATAACAAGTTGCTTGAGTATAAATGTATGTGGGTTCTTGAGATAATTGGTTTTTCACCTGTAACACAGAACATGTTTAATCATATAAGGGAGATGGAAAACATGATTTTACCTGTATTCATTATAATCATTCACTTGAAAATAGAATGTAATCACATAGTAATTCCTATGTTGCTTGAAAAATTTTATTGGGGTGGATAAGCTATAGGGAAAAAAGTATACAGTAGAAAGATCATAGAAGAAAATAGAATAAAGAAGGAAACCATCAAGGGAGAATATATGAGTGTCTTTTTCCTTAACCCCTCCAGATATAAAAGTCTAATACATTTTTGTGGAACCTGCATGGGACCAGACTAGGCCCTCTACACATGGGAGACAGTTGTGTAGCTTGGTCTGTTTGAGGGGCCCTTGGCAGTGGGATCAGGATCTATCCTTGGTGCATGAGCTGGCTTTCTGGAGCCCATTTCCTGATGGTGGGATGTCTTGCTCAGCCTAGATGCAGGGGGGAAGGCTTGGACCTGCCTCTACTGAATGTACCAAGCTTTGCTGACTTCCATGGGAGGCCTTACCCTTTTAGAGGAGGGGATAGAGGTGGGTCAGGGTGTGGGGAGTGAGAGGAGGGATGAGAGGGGGATCTGTGGTTGGTATATAAAATGAATTTTTAAAATTTCTTAAATAGAAAACAAAAAGTCTAGTATGCTGGACTCAGCAAATTTCCCTTTGAGGCCTTGCAACTGGAGGCTGGCCCCCCAGGCAGTGAGAGAAACAAAGAAACAAGTGTAATATATCTACCTAGTAACACAGCTTCCAAATAGAAGGTGGAATTAAGCAGAATTTAAAGAGAAAAAACTAATATACTCTAATACAGCAATAAATATTAGTGGTGATATAAAAGATTTTAATGCAATTGCCAAGCTTTATCAATAATTACATTTAGGGTCATATACCCAATAAAATGCCTATATGTTTACATACACGATATTTATAAAATAAAAATTGATCAAACAAAAAGTTTTATAAATACACATTCTCTGAAGATACAAGTAGCAATCTAGGCATATATATATTCCCTTATATATTTTCATTCTAAAATGTACTATTTATCATTTCCCCCTCTTTTACACACTGAAGTATTTTCCCACGTTGTTGAAAAAAGTCTTCATGAAACTGATGTGAAGATGATCTGTGTCTGTTTTTTAAATCAATAATTGTGCATTCTGCTTAACTCTTTTTGTTCAAGCCTTTATTCCAAGAGAATGTATTTGTTGCCCTACTCTGCAAGAGTGCACAACTTCCATCTACAAGTTCTTCACAGTAATAAGTGCTCCGATGGTCACTAGAGTTTCTTCCCTTTTCCCATTTCTTTGTGAACAGCAAGCTACCTGAGGGTAGCGCTATTCAGTTATAAGAAACAAGCTTTGTTTTCAGCAGAGAGAGAGGGGGGAGGGGGAGAGAGAGGGAGAGGGAGAGAGGGAGAGGAAGAGGGAGAGAGAGAACATTTTTAGGAAAAAGGAGAAAGAAAAGGTCAGATTGTTTTTCAATTCAGTTTCATATGAGCCTCTGTAATTTAGACACAGTTGTGTTGTTAGTGCAGTGTAGCATAGAAAAAAAATAACCAGAGAAAAAAATCTTCTCAAAAATGAATTATTTATGATGCAATCTTAAGTGTCAATCTTCTAAGACTTGGCTGTCAGAAGATGATGCTGACGATAACAAAGAAGAAAATGAGAGGATGCAGATGAGGATGCAGGCAGAGGATGAAGAGGACAGAGTGAGGGCTGGTGAGATGGTTCAGTGGGTCAAGATGCTTGCTACCAAACCTGATGTCCTGGGTTCAATCTCCAGGACCCACTGGTGGAAGGAAAGAACTGACTTCCTCCAGTTGTCCTCTGACCTCAACAAATATGACAGGACATGTATATGTACACATACACAATAAATAATTATTATCAAAGGAAGAAGAGGAGGAAGAAGAGGAGGAGGGAGAGGAGGAGGGAGAGAAGGAGAGGGAAGATGAAGAGTGAGAGCAGGAGGAGAAAGTAATTATAGAGGAGAAAGTTGAAAAGGTGAAGAGAAGTAGGAGAAATGTTTGGCTTCAGACACCCTTACAATTTGAATATAAACTCACTTGTAAATGGTAAAATGCTGGGGTCCAGCCTCAGCTTGGGTTCAGGTCCTGAGGTGGGGAAGGGTGTTGCCACAAGGAAAACTTCTGACCACCAAGTGGATCGCACTCAAGTGGCCCCAACTAGCTCGAGCTGTCTTTATTTATACTTAAATGGAGTTTTTCTTGCCAGGGTTACATGAACAGCTTCTATTTTTTACTTTAAGAAATACACCACAATTTAAGGAATACATCGTGATCACTATGAAAGTCCCCATTGTTCCCCTTTATGCTTTCCCAAATATACCTTCCCACCTCCTGTATAACCTTATTCTAGACATAGGGTTCAGCATTTTTGCAGGCTTAAATAAATATTAAGCCAGACACAGCCTACTCTTGCAGCACTTATATCAGCTGGCAGCTACTTGTGGTTAAAAAGTTAAAAAATAATAGACATGGGCACAGTGCTTTAAGGACAATATTCAAACCCAGACAATTCTTTTGTGTCTGCAAGATATGCTTTTATACAGTTCCTTTTTCTGCAAGAGGGTCTCATGTCTCAATCTCTTTGTAAAAGGCAGACTTTTCCCATCTCACTACACCATACTTCTTCTACCAATAAAAGCTCCTAAGTATGGTAAAGATGGATCTACCCATCCCACATTTTACATTGTATTTTTTCCTCTTGGAGCATACCAGATCCTACCAATGATTCTATGCTTGGTGTCCAGGGAACTTACTCTCAATAGTTGGCACTGTGAATTCCTAAAGCTTTTTTCCTATTCTGTGTATGCATGCCTTACTCTCCTTTCCAAAACTATGAGACATGGTTAATGTTTTATAAGTGTTGTTTTCTCATATATACTTAACTATCTCTATTGAATCAGAAAAGTTTCCAAGCTGGGCGGTGGTGGTGCACGCCTTTAATCCCAGCACTTGGGAGGCAGAGGCAGGCGGATCTCTGTGAGTTCGAGGCCAGCCTGGGCTACCAAGTGAGTTCCAGGAAAGGCGCAAAGCTACACAAGAGAAACCCTGTCTCAAAAAAATAAAAAAAAAAAAAAATCAAAAAAAAAAAAACCAAAACAGAAAAGTTTCCAAGGATTGGGAGCTATAATCAGTAATTCCAGATAAGAGATTTGAGAAACATTAGCCTCCTGTTGAATCTTAGGGGGAAATATTCAAGGAAGAGCAGAATTTCTAGGGAAAATTACAGCTATTGCATGTGTGACTGATAAAGTTAAACTAAAAACTACCCAAAGAATCACCAATATAATGAGAGAGAAAAGAGCCTGCAAGCTGCACAAATTTTGCAAATTCCTACACTGTCCCATGGACTACTGGTCCTAACTAAGTGAGAGTCCATTTCCACAGGTGCCTCACCCTGAGGAAACCCACTGGACAGTGTAGTCATATGCTGATCCAAGACTAGGCTGCACAGCTCCCAACAGTAGAACATTTGAACTCATGTTTTAAATGACCAAGATCCTGGTACCCTCTGACATTTCCTTGGGCAAATGTCCTTGTGAGATTGGGTGGGGATGAAAAAGAAACAGAAACACATCCTGCCGAAGGTGAAGCTGCTTCTCAGTCTCTCTCCTCGAGGTGAGGCTGAGAAGGAAGACTGAACTCAGAACTAGAAGAGTTGTGGCTTTGAGATCTGTGGTGAGGTAGCCATCTGAGTCTTCATTTTCTTGTGTATGAAATTGGAAGATGTCACTAATAATCATACCACCAGCAAACAACTTTACAGTACTAAGAACAGAAGGAGAATGAACAATCCCTTACAAAATATAAAGTATGGTTTTACATATTATGAGCAGGCAGAAAGATGAGAAGTATAGTCTAGGGATTGGTGCATTTTCTTATTCCCTGGAGGAAATAAAATGAATGGGAAATAGAAAATTTTGTAGGGAAATTAAGTGTGCAGAAGTTAATTAAAAAACAAAACAAAGCACAAACATAGACTTTCATATCATGCAGACATCACTCCTGAGGAGCATTTGCAACAGTGAGCAACTGTGGATTCTGGGCACATTTGGCTGCCCTGATCTTGTGGAAATGCAACATCTTTCCTCCCCAACAATGAGCTACAGGGCTCTGGGAAAGCTGGAGAAGAATATTTCCTATACACACACAGTAGAGAGAGTTGAGCATCACACTTGAGTGGCAGTGACCTCTGTCACAGGCCTCTTCTATTTTCTCACTGTAGCCACACCCTGTTACACCTCTTTATGAAGGTGTGACACAGCTCACCTCAGGGAAGTGCCCTGCCTGCCAGTGTCTTGTGCCCCCTTTGTTGTCACTGCCCTGTGTCTCCGGAACATTCTTGGGAGGTGGCCTGTTATCCAGAAGCCCTACCACTGAGTTATTTTATGTGAAAGACTTACCCAGACACTGTTTCATTTTGCCAACAACCAGAAGAAATGGGGTTAATAGACTCCCTGCCAGGCAACACCTGCTCCCACCCTCCACAGAACAACCATTGGCTACAGTCAACTGCCATTGTGTGTATGCTTTGGCTGCCTTGCCCAGGACACCAGCAGCTGCCTGACAGTGACAGTGGCTTGTGCTGATTGGGCATTCCACCTACCATGGAGTCCAACCCTGGCCAAGACGAGCCAGTACACAGATGAAGAATTTACCTAGCCTTCTGTCTATGAAACAGAGTCCCAGTGTCCCTGTGCATGGGAGAGAAGGAAAGCAAAGATGAGTGGTATTTGGCACTTCCAATCTATTCATAAGATGAAGCAATGCTACAAATGTAAATCGAACATCTTTGTTATTTTGAAAACCTATTCATGGCTAATTGGGAGAGAAATTAAATGGACTGTGTGGCCCAGAAACACATATTTTCAGTAACAAGTTTGGCCTCTGTATCTAAGAAATTTGGTTTCCAAAGCAGATTGTTCTTTGAGGCTATTCATGACTAATTACTATTCATGACTAATTACAGAAGAAATGGGTTTTGGTGGGAAGCACATTCGTGTGAAATAAAGAGGAAGAAAGATCGGAGGAACACACAGCTTTTAACAAGATTAGCCCACCTAATGAGGATCTTATGAATTGTAATGGAAATAAAAGCAATAACAAAAAAAAAAAAAGGTGATTAAAAAGGATAACAAAAGTGCTGTTGTTACATGGAAAACCCACAGGAACCCGTAAGGGCAAAGGAAGGCATCACCAGCAGCTTCTTATACAAACTTGGCTTTTGAGAAATCTTGAGAAAAAGATAGCCGATGCCTTGCCCAGAAAAATGGATGGTTTTCTCTATAGGATAGTAATAAAACTGTTTGAACTATTTGGTGGAAAGGATTTCCCTTTTCAAAAGAGATTTCAACATCTCTGCTTCGGATCTAAACACATACATCCCATGCAGCGAAGGTCACTGGCGATGTTTTCCTTAGAAACATTGCCTTTAAAAACACAGACATGAGCAATCAAGAGGAAACATTGTCTGCACTTTTGTTTTTTCTTCTGCAAATAAAAACACTGATGAAAATATTTAGGTGGGTAAGTTGCCTATTGAAATTGTAATGTCCCTGAAGTATTGATTGGGCTTAATTTAGTCCCATAAGATTCAAGCTACTGAAGCCCTATTTTTCTGCCACAAAAAATAAAGACAGAATTGTTATTATACCATCTGGTTTACATGAGGAATCTCTTGGCATTTCTTAACAGCACATTTTATAAATGCCAAATCCCAGATGGCATGCATTGTAACAGTGGGAAATTTTATAAAGGCTTCAAAAAACAAATTCTTTACAATTTGAATACCGGCTAGTCTAAGCAAGGGCTATCAATACAAATCTAATGAATGAGCTGGCTTTGTCAGCAGGGCATGGTTCCCCTTTCCCTTCAGACTTCTCTCCTTCCTCCCTTGTCACCTGCCCTATGACCTAGAGATTTCCATCAACAGAATTCTTCCCTGAGTGAGTCACCTGTATAAATCAATGACTTGAGTCCTCACCCAAAACCCAAACTCTAAACAAGCTTCGGGAACAATGGTTATTAAGAAAAACCAATATTAACTGCCAAATTAGTTCAAGATGGCAGAATTTACCACAGTGGAGATATTCCAACACCCTTTAGCAAACCACCAAATAATATTCAAACCCATCAACGCTCTCAAAGCTCGACTGGGGAAGGTGGGCAACCTTATACTGAGCACTGTGCTGAAATAAAGCCAGGCTGGAGCAGTGGTCAGGAACACCAACTCTAAAGTCGGAATTTGGTGGACGTTGAGGCCCCCAGATTGGATGTTACCATACACTTGAGCAAATTACTTCTCTGGGAGCCTCAGTTTCCTTCTCAATAATGAGAACAATTTTCCAGCTGTTCACAAGTTTATTGCAAGTAATTACTGAATCGATTTTAAATACTGAGCACTGTGTAGCATCTGTGGTGAGTGCTCACTGAGTATAAACGAACAAAAGAAGTACCTCTCCCCCATTTAGCCAATCACAACCCACAGCATTTGCTTCAGCATTTTCTTTCCTCTGCAGTTTTCTTCTCAATAACTACTTATTGAGATAGAAAATAACTATCTTACAGTCGTAGAGTTAGTCTCATTTGGGGCTTTGTGTTCACTTTGCTAGGGCTTCTGTGATAAAGTACCAGAGCCCGGGCTGTTTTAACAACAGAGAGTAACTTTCTCGCTATTCTGGAGGCTGAGATCAAGGTCCACAGAGCTGGTTCCTTCTGAAACAGAGAGCGAGCTGTTCTGTGCCCCTCCCCTTGGCTCAGAGAGCCCCCTTCTGTGCTCTGTGTACACACCCAGGTCCGAATGCCTTTGTCTCCTAAGGACACCAGTCATTGGATGTGGGGCTCACTGTAGACTCTGTTTTAATGCAGTCACCCCTGTAAAGATTGCATCTCTGTCATGAACTTGGCAAGGGGAGGCACATCCAGCCCATACTGGTTTTCTTGTGAGCGAGCTACCAAACTGAGGGGTTCATCTCAAGGAGGCTGGAGCTGCCATTCTGATTCCTCCCTTGATCATTTGTGGGTCAGTGTAAGCACAAGACCCACATGGGCCTTCAGAAAAATGCCCTGCTTCTTCCTACATTCACAAGCTCTCATGGTTTCTGAGAACTGCTTACTCACACCCAACCTGCTGTGTGAGATGGTCCTGGCTCAAATATGGCTCACAAAACTTACTGGAGACCCGAAGAGAAAGGGCTGGATCATAGAACTGTTGAAAGATCTTAACAGAACTCTGCTGTTACTTGAATACCAGGGTAAACCTCTGTGTGTGTGTGTGTGTATGTGTGTGTGTGTGTGTGTGTGTGTGTGTGTGTGTGTGTGTGTGTGTGTGCGTGCGTGCGTGCGTGCGCGCGCGCGCGCGCGCGCACGCGCGCTCGCGCGCATGTAAAAGATGTTTTAAAGGTAATACAAATGTGAGAATCAGCTTCTTTAAACAGAGGGAGCAGAGGAAGAGGCATGCAGATGGAGAGACTGCATTTCTGAGTGTCTGGAGGCCTCACACCTGTAATGTAGGGCTCACAAACATTCCCCCGAAGCCACGTGCACAGATGCAGAGCTGTTCTGGGAGAAAACGGGACAGGATTTATTCTCGGGATTAGATTTACACAATTACAGCAGTCGCCATATAAAACTGTTTGTTCTTCACCTGGTATCAGACCTGACTGAAGTCGGCCACTAGGAAGGGAAATGAACGGGAAACAATGAAGAGAACAGAGAGCTCCGAACCTGAACCAACCAGAACCTGGGAGAAAACGAAGCCCGGGTCTCACCTGCCACTGTGTTGACTGATGACGCTGGTGTGGGACCCAGCTGCCCTTTGGGATCCAGCTTACAGGCACCTGACTCAGAACTTAAAAGCTGAAAGGACCAGGAGGGGGTTGCAGCTGCTAACAATACACGTGGTCTCCATAGCGTTGGGAATCAAATGCCCTCGGTTGGTGGTGTAAATACGGCCTGTGGGCGTGTTTGGTGTGATGGGTGCAGGATTTTAAAGCTATTATGCAAGCAAAACACTAATCCTTAAATTGAAGAAATTTAATAGACTCTGGGTGTCCGGCTTTAAGATTAAAAAGCTGGAGGTCATAGCGATGACCTTCACCTGAGTGGAGCTTTGAGAACACCTGGGCTTCCCAGGCCCTTTCAGCCTCCACTGTCCTGGGCTGTGATCCCACTCTGGTGGGGCAGTTAGTGCACTGTCATTTTTCAGCATATGGAAGCTGTTACCTTACACCAAGCCCACTTCGTATCAGACTCTAGCCGGCATCAGGAAGCACAGTCAGATGCCTTTTTGAAGAGTTGTTTTATTTAGGGGATGGGAAGATGGCTCATTGTTTAACAGCAACTGGGTGCTCAACTAGAGGACCGGGGTTTCATTCCAAGCACCCACATGGCAGCTACAACTGTAGGTATTTCCAGTCCCAGGGGACTTGAAACCCTCCTCTGGCCTCTAAGGGCATCGGGCATGCACATGGTGCACACACACACGTGCAGGCAAAACATTCATATAAAAAGAAGTAAATGAAAATGTAAAGCATTTTTAAATTATTATTATTGTGTATGTGATGAGTGTGAGTGCACACTGGAGGTCAGAGTAAACCTTGCAATAGTCAGTTCTGTCCTTCCGCAGTCCCAAGGACTGAACTCTGGTAACCAGGCTTTCATGGCAAGCACGTCTGCCCACTGAGCCATCTTGCCACAACGTAATTGTTGCTTTTGTTTTTCTGGTGGTGCTGAGGTTTGAACCAAGGGCCTGGTGAATGCTAGACAAATTCTCTGCCACTGTGCTACCTGCAAGCACCAGGTGACTTCTGTGGCTGTTGTTTTGTGTTGGGTGTGGGGGTGATGGTGTGTGTGTATGTGTGCATAAGGAGGTCAGAGGTCAACCTTGAGTGTCCGTCCTCAGGAACCATCCACCTCATTTTTTTTTTTCTTTTTTGAGACAGGATCTCTCACTGAGACTGGAGCTCAACGATTAGGCTAGGCTGGCTGATCTCGGAGCTCCAGGGCTCCACCTGTCCCCTCCTCCCTGGCACTAGGGTTATAAGGATGTACTATATACCTAGCTTTATACCTGGGTTCTGAAAATTGGACTCAGGTTCTTTGGTTTGCCAGGGAAGCTCTTTACCAACGGAACCAGCTCCCCAAGTGTCTCAGATGACTTTTGAATGTTACCCCCTCAATACCTCTAACACCAGTTACATCCTACCTGCTCTGCATTTCCCTAGGTGCCAGTCCATTAGCAAATATGTGTTTATTATTCACTGGAGTAAAAATGCCTGTAGTTACCATTGACTGCATTGCCCAAATCCCAGACATAATAATGCTTGTCCTCCATGGGACAAGATGGTGTTGATACACACACTCACAGAAATGGGAGACTTGTATATCATACAACTGCAGGTGAGTCACTGTATAAGGAGCTGAGCTTGAACAACTGAAGATTTGTTTATCTTTGGGGACATACAAAGGGTAAGCAGGAGGTCCCTGAACTAATCCCTCATAGATACCCAGGGAAAACTGTATTTTATAGTCTATAAACTAAAAGAAATATGCTGCATTGCTAAGAAAACCTTGCCTCTGTTACTTTAATAACCATCACATCACTAACTACTAGCAACAGTGTAGTCTATGTTAATATTTATTATGTAAATTATTTAGTTAACCTTTGTTTATAAATGATTTTTAAGGGGGCTGCATACACATGCACATACATGTATGCCAGGGTGTTCCAAGGCACAAGTGTGGAGGTCAGAGGACAATTTGCAGAATTCATTCTCTTCTATCATATCCAGGGATTGAACTCACATCTTCAGGCTTGGCTGCAAGCACCTTTACCCACCAAGCCATCTCATTGGCCCTATAATTGAGCTTTTGTGAAGAAGACTAAACCTTCTCTGACATCTACTTATCAAAACTATCCTCCCTTTAATTTAGAGGGTGATCAACTTTTGTCCTGTTTGTTTCTGAATCCACACGGTCAGAAGGTTGATTCAACTTAGACCTACTAAACTTCCCACATAGACCCTGAATTAACATCCCATACCAGGCTGCTGGGGGAGCTGCCATAGGATGTGAAAGAACGTTCTCACTGCCGTTGGCTTATTTTCCAAGTTAAATTCATATTTGATATTTGAAAGCTATTTTAATCTGTATTAGCATAACTATATTTTTAATTTATCTTATGCTGCTAAGTTTTAATTAATGTCATCTTGTACTTTTAAAACTACATGAACTATAAGAAAAACTCATGTGGAGAAAGAAAGGGAGAGAGGGAGAGAGAAAGAGGGAGAGGGAGAGAGAGGTGGGGGAGAAAGAGAAACAAAAATCCAAAATGAATGAGAAGGAACAGAATATGGAGACCAGGCTTCTCCTGCAGCTCCTTCTGATACTAGCATGGGTAGATGACCTTAGGCCAGTCACCAAACCTCTTCAGACTCATTACCTTCATTTTATGGTAGGCAGCTAGACTTGTTTGGAAGCCTCGAGTCTACAGCCACTCTCTTGGGCGTTACACCATCTTACTGTTGAACTCCCACCCATGAGGCCCTGGTTCTCTCCCCTGCTCAGATGGAAACCAGACTTTAAAGTTGAAGATGGCCACCTTGGCAAACGAGCCAGTCTGAAAAGAAAGGAGGAGAGGGGTCCCCCATTCTTCTGGACGCCTTTTCCTATCCCCAGGGGGGAACATTACATATATTTAAAACCTGGAGAGGGCCAGGTGTGCTGGCTGCACATCTGTGAACATCACTCGGAGGCTGAGGGAAGAGGACCCAGAGTTCAAAGGGACCCTGAGCTACATAGTAGCCTCCTGACCAGCCTGATGTAGAGAGCAAGACCCTCTCTCAAGACAACAACAAAACAGATGAACAAAAACAGTCCCATCTCCCAAACCTGGAAAATCAGGAACACGAAACATGTCAGAGCTGATTAGTTGCAAACACCCAGTCAAGCCACATGAGCTGCCTAACCAAACTCCTACGCTGCCTCCTCCCTCAGGTGACACTTCACTCTGGCAGACCCTTCTAGACGTTTCTGCAAGTACACAGCTGTGTACCCACAGACTTTAAAAGGGAGAATCAGGGCCGGGCGGTGGTGGCGCATGCCTTTAATCCCAGCACTTGGGAGGCAGAGGCAGGCGGATCTCTGTGAGTTCGAGGCCAGCCTGGGCTACCAAGTGAGTTCCAGGAAAGGCGCAAAGCTACATAGAGAAACCCTGTCTCGAAAAACCAAAAAAAAAAAAAAAAAAAAAAAGGGAGAATCATAGGTTTCCTATTTCTCTTTTAAAAAGCAAATCAGAGAAACGTGCTAAGTAGGTACCTCAAAAACTCCACTTTTCATGTCATCTTTCATGGTTCTGACAAAGTCAAAGAATCACTCTTGGTAACTGAAGTCGCTGTCTCCTTCAGGCTGTCTGCAATGAATAATTTAATGATTGTAGAAAGTGTGACAAAAGATTCAATACTCAAGTGTTAGAAACTATTGCATATACAAATTATAACAAGGAGGGCTTCAGCCCAGGTATGGGAACAGTAAAACTAACGACATCCTCACTTGCATAGGACCAACTTAAAACACCCTCAAGAAAAAGTGATGGAGGGCTTCATGATACTCAAACGGAAACCAAGGCCTTCAGAGGTGAAGACTCCGGGGACATGAATAGCAATTTTTAGAAAACTCATTGTAGGCCAGGCAGTGGCACATGCCTTTAATTCCAGCACTGTCGAGGCAGAGCCAGGCAAATCTCTGTGAGTTCGAGGCCAGCCTGGTCTACAGAGCAAGATCCAGGACAGGCACCAAAACTAAAAAACAAACAAACAAACAAACAAACAAACCTCATTGGAAAGAGCATGGAAAATTCACTCTTGAAAGAGACCTCCCTGCTTTGTGAACTGTTAGGAATCTTTAGTTTTGTAAAGACTTTAGAGTTTCTGGACTACAGGAACATCTTCTTACTGTGGCACAGCCACCTCCTCCCAAACCTGTCTGCCCCGAACACATGTGCTTCCTTGTGTACAGATGCAAGGCTTTTCCAGAGCAAAATCCTAGATATTGGTTCCCAGGCCCAGGGACAGTTCAGCAGCTGTCCCAGGTGGGCACAGCATCAGTCTGAGTCAAGTGAGGCAGACAAATTTACTCTCTGGCCACTCACCATCTCCACAAAAATTCACAGTCGGACCCTTTCTCTGGCCCTCTAGACAGCCTCTCCATCGCCTAACAGTTCCCAGGTGCAGTCTCTTTCTAAGGCAAAACCCTCCCACTCTGGAGAAAGGCTGCAGTCCTGGGAAAGTGGGAGGCCTGGGGTGGTGGAGGAAACATACTGACCCTTCACCTCCTGACTGGCTTCTCCACAGAGCTGAGTCCAGGTCCTTTCATTGTCTCATCACAGTCTTAGCCTTCATGGGACCCAGTCACCTTCACACTTGTGATAAAGATGCCACATGAGGGAAAACACACTCAGGATGGGTTGCTAGTGCTATCAAGCATCTGCCCTTAGACAAAACCCTTTCCCCATCTCTGACGGTCTAACCCTGATTGTTCACATGTTGCTCCACCTCACCTCCTCCACCAGCACATAATCCGCTCTATTCATTCCCACACAGAGATCAACCACTGTAACTGTTCATTTCCATGCTTACCTCCCTCCAGGTATTTTCCTGATTTTTCTAATTATAACAAGCACCTGTGGCATTTGGTGAGCTACGCCACCCGGCCTCCACCCACCGGGATCTGATTCAGTGGCTGTTGGGCGGCCCCCAAAAATGATGTTAATGAGATGTCTACATGGGTCTTTTGATCAAAGGCACTGGGACCATGTGATTATAACCTGTACTGGTACTTTAGATGGACAAATAGAGATTACCCTTAAAATCACACTGGGAAAGGAACACAGACATCAGTAATTTCAAATGCCACACCATGATTGCCCAGAGTTTGCCCACTATATTCACCTGTTAGGGAACACAAGCTGAATATGTTTAGATGTCTCAAAGAGCAACAAGAGGTACCAAAAAGACCCGTCAACCAGGTTTCTGGAAATCTGAATTCTCCACTGACATTAAATTCTCAAAGCTCAGACAGGCTGTTCGGCCTCAGTTTCCTGACCTGTAAATGCCAAAGTGTTGCAAGATAGTCTGCTCTTATTTAGATTACTATACTCTTTGACCCATGAGATGCACTTTTAGGAATTATGCTAAGGGTTCGCCAGGCAAACGTAGAAAAATATCCATCATGTTAATCGTACCATGTGGGAGGTGGGGGCTGTAAGAGCTCTAATTCCAAACTAGCCTGGGTTACATAGCAAGACTGTCTCAAAAAATGAATTCACCATCTTGCTTAAAATGATGAAAAACTGAAAACCCCTTAACATCTATCAGTAAGGAACAGTTAAATAAGTACTGGTTATCTAAACACTGACTATATAACCCTTAAAATGAGTATGCAGTGATATGAGAATGAGTATATGTGATACAACCACATACAAGACTATATGTTATATGTGATGTGTGACTATACAAGCCTAAAAAAGTGACTACATGTCATATGTGAGTGTTGTAAATGGTAACAGGAGGTTACAAAACAGTGTTTAAACTATATCTGTAGGTCTGGTTTTTGTTTAAATTATATAATATTATGGAGCTTGTGACCCTTGGGAAAAGACCATAGATACAATCCAATTATAATTAAAGGAGTTCTTGATTAGCTGCTAGCAGGGTGTCAGCCTTAAAGCCAAATCTCAGGCATGTCATACAGGAAGAATATGGGGAAGGTTGTTTTAAAGGTGAAAACCACAAGAAAATCTTCGATTCCTACACAAGCTAACGAAAACCGGTCTGTTCTGCCACGTTAAGTGGTCAAGGTGATCCCAAACAATCTTTGGGTGTCTGCATAAGCAAGTTACAAAAGCCAAAAAAGCAGTTAGTCATATCATAATGGGTAGATGACCATGGCTGTTCATTTCAGGGAGTAGGGGGGTGGGGGTCACTGAATCAGGGTAACTGAGAACTTACCTTCCAGGGACTGGAGTCAGAGACAAATGGCTGGTGGGTGCCAAGATGGATGCCCAGCAAAAATGGAGTTTCTTTGGCCATCACTTGTGATATTTGCAGAAAAGGTCTGTGGCATTTTATAATGTGAATACTATCAGGAGCAAGTTTAAAAGTTACTGTCTCTTTTCTCTCTTTGGGAAGGATTGTTTTCCAGAGTAGGATGTCACGGTATAGATGACCTTCAGCCTTCTGCTTCAGCCTCTGAGTGCTGGAATTACAGAAGAATTACTCCAGGCTTCTGCACTCTTAAGCATCTTTTAAGCACCAGTAAGCTTAAATTTTTATATGTGGGCACGAGTCCATATTCTTTTTTTTTTAAATCCACTTTTTAAAAGTACCTCATGAGCATCATTGGAGTGACCTCTGGCTTCCACAGCAGTCATGCACTCTGGGAGCAAGGGTAAGGATGCAATGGCCTTATTTGCTTGAATTTATTCTTTCTTAAACTCTCTCCCATGCAGCACCTACAGCAAAGCTTTAGTGGTATGAACAAGTGCCATTCCTTAATGAACTCAAACCTCCTCCACTACTCTGGAATTGTAAATATCTTGCATAAAAGATCTGAAACCTCCCCCACCCCAAACCATGGCAATAGGCCACTAATTTACTCACCTGGGGCCAATTTCAGGGAACCCTGGTTTTACTTATTCCCCTCAAAAGCCGCTGGCAGAACATGGAGGCAAGTGTAAGGGAGGGCAGGTGGCACTTTTTCCCCAAATACCTCCTTCTCAGCTGGGCTGGGAGATCCAGGTGCCCCCAATGGTGAGAGGGTGGGGTCACATCCTACCTTCTGCTATAACAGCACAGAGCTGCCCACACAGCCTCAGCCCCGTGCTCTGGTGGTCTCTTCCAACATGGTGTGGAGGCGGAGGACAGAGTCTGTCAGCCCTCCATGCTGCGGGAGGTGAGGCATTCTGGGAATGAGGGTAGGGAGTGCAATGGCTTTATTTGTTTCAAGTTCACTTTTCCTTAATTCACTCTCTCTCTCCCCCATCTAGCATCTCCAGGTCGCTTTCTCTCTTATTTGCCCTTGTGGCTTCAATAAACTCAGTAAGTCTTCCTCAGCCGAAGGATCCTGCCTTCCCAGGTACGTCTCTGGTGAGAGAACCCTCCTACTGAAGGGTGCAGGCTGAAGAGGAGGAATAGTTCTTCACCCCTTCCTCCCTACTCTCTCCCCTGTTCTCTCCCCACCCCTCCCAACAGGGACTTGCTATGTAGCCCAGTCTGGCCTCAATCCAATGTCTCACCCCCCTCCCCGCCCCGACCTCCCTGATGCTGGTTTTCCGGTGTGTGCCTCTGTGCCTCGCTTCATTCCCTTCGTTCTTTCATCAAGCCATTAAAGAATTTCCCCTGCGCATCTGTGGGCTTGCTATGTCAGGCAGAGGCAAGGGCTCAAAACAACATCTGTGCTACTTGCCAGCCCCTTAGTGTTAGCACTTTCTGGTACCTAGTACAAGCCATGTGCTAGCTCTGTCTTCATAGATGGAGAGCAAGAGTCTCCATCTACGCCCCAAGCCTGAGCTATCGGAACCAGAACTCTTCTTGTGAAACAAAGTGCCCTGAGCCAGAGGCTGCAGAAAGACTGGTCACAGGCGAAGTTTGGTCTTAGGAAAAAAAAATCCCTGGGACTTAACCCAGGGTTTTCTTTCTAAAGCTTTAATTTGGAGGACAGCAGTAGAGCAACCTCCTGCTCTTGCGACCTACCATCCCCACAGCCGGCAGCTCCTGTGAAGGTTTCTGAACCTAGTCTACTAGCACTAAGCTGGGGCTCTCCGTGGAGCCCTGAGTGTTGAATAGGAACATCCTTAAAGCTCTAGTTTCTTGTGTTGGGTTTGTAAGTCGCAATCTGTGAGTTCCCTGAAGAGTGCTCTCCCTTCTCAACGGGCAGTGTTCCTTCATGCTGTTAAGGAAGATGGTGTTTCCACACTTACCTGTAGAAACAGTGTCCCCTCTAACTCGAAAGTCTTCCAAAGGCTCAATCTGTTCTCCAGGCGCCGTCATTTGTGATGAAAACCAAGTGAGAGTTGAGTTTCCCAGCAGGTTCGACATGGAAAAATGGCGACCTTCTGTGCCGGGTATGTTATATGTAATATTTAATCTCTTTTAAAATTCTTTAATGACCCCTTTTTTATGTGCATTCATGTTTTGCCTGCATGTATGTTTGTGTGAAGGTGTTTTATCCCTTGGAATTGGAGTTACAGACAGTTGTGAGCTGCCATGTGGGTGCTGGGAATTGAACCAGGGTCCTCGAAAAGAGCAGACACTGCTTAGTCTCTGAGCCATCTCTCTCTCCCCTGTACTGTTCAATCTTAATTTCAATTTGTAGAAATCAGGACCACCTCTACTTGGGTACACAAGAGTCCAACCCTTGGAACAACTGGCATTCATCTCCCCTGGTGCTGTGGGGGTCCCTGACTTGCCCAATGCCACATAAAGGGGAACACCAGTCTTTTCCTGGGTTGTATGACTTATTTGGGATCCACTTGGAAACTTCTGGGTGTAAGTCACAGCACACAAACAAATGAGTGTTTGGATCACATCACCAAGTTGTGTCAAAAGTGATAGAAGTGCCTTAAATGTGTTTGGATCACATCACCAAGTTGTGTCAAAAGTGATAGAAGTGCCTTAGATGTGGATGAGGAGTTCTGGCTCAGAGCCTGCATTTGGTTCTGACGCTGGAATGTATTTCTTATCTGTCTTCTGTAGATGCCTCTGGGGTTGACATTTTGAACTGCACTTATGCCCTGGACTCAGAAAAGCTCATTATGAAGTTCCCTTATGAAACCTGTACTACAAGAGTGGTGAGTAATTGCTTTTAAGGAGTAATTTGGGGAGTAGGAGCATAATCATTTCCTGGTATTCGACTTGATGGCTGAGGATTTAGATTTTGAAATAGAACTTTAGTCCTCAATCGGATTGGCTTGTTCTTTTGGGTTACTAACATACCCAGAGGACACTTTGATTATGCCTAGAAACATTCTGGAGATGGGATGGACTCTACTACTGACATCAATGTGGGTACAAGTCAAGGATCTTGTCAAATAGCTTATAATGCCCAGGGGAGGTGAAAAGGTCTAAAATATCAGTGTTGGAGAAGCCCGGTGCTTGAGCTATTAGTCCCGGGTTCGACTTGAAGTAAGCTCCCTAACCTTGCTAAGCCTCTATTTGCTTGTTGGAAAACTGAAAAGATGCTGCCATCTCCACAGGGTATAAAGACTGATACTGGGCACATGACTTAGACAGAGCGAATGCTTCAGCGTGGAGCTATTTTAACATAACCCCTCTGAGACTGAAGGCTATTTTTGGTGTTAGCAGAAAGAACCAGCTTAAGAACAGGTGGTAAAAAACAAACAGTTGCTAAGCAGTAAGTGCTACTCTATTGCCAAGAACCAGGATTGCCCAATCAGGGTCATTAGGTGCAATAAAGACCTGCCACATGGCAGAAGTTCTCAAGCTTCCTTGTGCAGACTCACCGAGGGGTTCTGGGCGTGTTTAAGGATTTCAGTTGATGTGGGTGTGGGGTGGGTACTGGGAATCAAATGTTTAGCAGGCCACATCATCTGGCCCTAACGCTGGAGCCTACAGTGTAAGCTTTGTGTATTCACAGACTCTGCTTTCTGAGCAGTCCCCTGGCCTACTAAGACCCTCTGTGATGGCCCAGAAAAGCAATCCTATCTTTTGTGAAAATCTGTACTGATGTAAACTTTACTGTTTATTCTTTAAAGTTTCATACAGGCATACAGTGTGTTTATCATATCTACCCCACACTCACCCCTTCCATCTTCTCCCAGGACTTCCCATTACATATCCCTTCCAACTTGATGTCTTCCTCCTATGAATACAGGCCTTCCCAACTTCAAGGAGCTTAGAACTGCATTCCCCAGGGCCTAGTTTCTGCTAACTACAAGCTGTGAATGGCCAAATCTAGTGTTATACCCTTAATGTGATCTATGAATTGAGAACAGTTTTTAAAGTTAAAATGACATAAATTCTAAGAGTTACTATCTGACATTTAGCATAAAATTGTTAGATAACAATTATCTTTCCTTAGACTAAGTTCTAAGGTCAGAGGTAACAAAGATAGCTCCACCCAGCTCTAGGGCATCTGCTTAGTTGCTGAGTGGGTATATTTGAAGAATAACCTGTGTAGATGTCGGGAAGATGACCGTGATTCCCAACATAAGACAATAGAACATAATGAAAATGTAACAGGAAAGCAGACTCTATCTCTAATGTTTGAACTCTCCTCTCCACCTGTAAGCCTTAGAAGGATATCTCATAGAGCTAGCTAAAGTGTCTTGGCAAAGGAATGAAGTACCTCCAGGAACTTGTATTGCCTAACTGAAATATGCTGCCTCTCTAATGGTCAGATTCACGGTCTTCTGGAGTTGCCTGTCCCACTGAGGAGCCAACTTCCTCACTTGTACTATGTTTGCACACAGGTTGGTGGCTACCAGGTGAACATCAGAGTCCAGGACAACACTACTGATGGACAATATAAAGATGGCGTGTATCATTTCTTCTGTCCAGCTATTCAAACTGAGATCTTTGAGTTTTCAGAAGCCGTAGTCTGCACGAAGGATTTTGTGTATGTAAGTGACATGGGATGACAACTTCTTGTACGGTTTTAGCAGGGGAAACAAAATGGGGTTGTGGACATGGCTGGACTTAGTAGCTGGGTGGATTTCAATTTCATTTTTACTGTATTTGCTTTGTGACTATGATGCATTTTCTCAAGCACACTTAGCCTTTGTTTCTAAGGCTAAAGTGGAAGAACATCATCATTTACCTGACAGGGTAGCTCTAAGAACTGAGTACACAGTACTGAGCACACCATGCCTAGCAATAAAAAAGGCTCAAATGATCTACAATTACACTGATAGTCATAGGATTGACTGATAACACATTCCAGGCCTTGTCTCCAAACTAAAACATAGTAAATAGACAAAACAGCCTCTTGCTTTTATGTTTATATTCAATAGGCTCAAGTTGACATTGTTGACACGGACCACTAAATAATAACCATACTTTTATCATGGCAGCAATGGCTTGATGTACTTGGTTCTGCGGGTATAATAAAGATTGTGTGTCTAAGAACCTAGTGTTTCAACTTGTAATTGGACCTAGTCTATCTCTTCCAATGCCTTTTGATACTGGAAACCCAAAGGGGTAAAATCCAAGGACAGAATGGGAAGATACATCTGGCCAAGTGCTCTTTCTACTGTGTGGCAGCAGCCAGACTTCTTGGAAGAATGGCATTAATTAACTTATGTCAATTAAACGGGGTGATTCTGCAACATCGCAGGTGGTGGAACTTCAGAAACTTTCTCCTAAATCTTTTTTTTTTTTCTTTCCAGTTTTCCTTCCCACACATTTTCTCTAGGTTTGCTGATGATAATGAGGTAAGAGTTTGGTCTTGGTTTTTTTGTTTTGTTTTGTTTCTGTGTGTGTGTGTGTGTGTGTGTGTGTGTGTGTGTGTGTGTGTGTGTGTGTGTGTGTGTGTGTGCGCGCATGCATTCATGAGTAGGTGTGCTGTTAGCATGCACATGTTGGTCAGAGGACCACTTGGAATTATCTCCATGTCTTTTGACTTAAGAATGCATCGGAGACGGGCTGGATCATTAAGCTTGGCAATGGTACAAGAGCCCACACCCTGCCCCTGAAGGATGCCTTAAGACAAGGATTTAATCTTCTGATTGACAGCCAGAAAATAACCCTCGATGTGCCAGTCAATGCTACTGGAGTTGCTCACTATGTGGTAGGTGTGAAAACCTTTATATTACCATCAGGAATTGGCCAGTTTTCTTAAGCCTAAGCATGGTCCCAACAATGTCTTCAAATGGGCTATATTGCCAATTAAAGAAGTATATTTAGCTGAGCATATACTTTGTAGTTCTAGTACATGGGACGCTGATGCAGGAGGCTTGTGAGTTTGAGGATAGCCTAGACTACATCATGAGAATCTGTCACAAACAACCTGTAAGTTCTGTTACCAAGTACTTCATCAGATGGTGGGAATGCAATGGTGAAGAAGAGACACAAGCCTTGCTATGTGTTCTTCCCTCTTTATAGTCTTATATTCAAGTTATAATGTAGAACAGGGATATTCTTGTGAGTCTTAGGAGTTAAGGTGTTCTGTTTGGGTAACACTATTTACTACTTTGCCTTTCAGGCCATCTGTGAGACATTAAATTGATATAGTCATGTTCTGTAAAATATTTAAGCCAGTATTGGACCATATGACAGTAGTCACACGAGACTGTAGTAGAGCTGAATTAGCCTGTTTTTGGTAGCTGTAGAAACATTATAGGGCAATGCCTTGTTCATGTTTGTAGTGGTGCTATATGAACCTATACTGACCACTGGATAAAGATTTCACACATACAATTGCATGTTAGGGGGATAATGGCAAAAGTGGGTGTTGTGTGACTACGCTCTACTGTGCAAGAACAATTGTCTGATGGTGCATTTCCTAGGATCTATCCCACTGTTAAGTCATGCATGACAGCGCTTGAGACAGGTCCTGGCAAGTGTTCAAACACTGGCTACTTTAATAAAGACAGTTTTGTTTTACCTTGAGCATCATAGGATTGTTGGTCTCTGTAAGCACTCTGTCCAGTGCTATATGATAGTCATAGAATATGGCCAGTTCTTGCTCCTGTCTCCTAGAAATGGGTCAGCTATTGGTCATCCTCACAGATAGCACTAGTCTTCCAGGCATTCTAGAAGACAAGGTTAAGACCAGAGCACCTTGGCAGTGGTTGGATAAAATACCTACATCTCATTTATGCCAAAGGGATGCCCAATGCTTGAGCATATTGGCTCTTATTGGTTAGAGACTCAAACTGATATCTTCCAAATCCTGACCCCCGCCCCCAGCAAGGGAGCAGTCATCTCTACACTGTGCAGCTGAAGCTTTTGTTCTCATCTCCTGGGCAGAAGATCACCTTCTCCTCACAAGCTGTCTGTGCATCAGGTGAGGCCTGAGAGACCACAGCTTCAGCAGTGGGAAACATGGTTCTTAGGGCTTAACCAAAGCTGATCGTGGGTATTCTATCCATTATTTTCTGCAGATCTTTCTGTGGCTTGTAATGCTACACACATGACTCTCACCATACCAGAATTTCCTGGGAAGCTAAAGTCTGTGGGCTTTGGAAAAAGGACCATCCCCGAGAGGCAATGGCATGCCAGTGGGATCGACAAAGAAGCAACAAATGGCTTGAGATTGCATTTCCAAAAACCTCTCCTGAAAACAAAAGTATGTTATTCCCTGAATGCCTCAAGAGCCTTCTGAAGTACTCTGTGGGTAATATGATATAACTCATGACTTGTCCGTAGTCTATTTGCTATAATGATGGATTTAAATGGTGCAAGGCGCCTCTTGATTACTTTACACAAATGAATTAAGGAAAGTTCTCTCCAATACCATCTCTTTAACTTCTGCATATGGACACTTTCTACATTTTTCACTTCATTTGAGAAGAACAAAGTACCTATCAACCATCTAATGATGAACCTTAGCTATGCTCTGTGTATATAACAGGGCAACTTGGTCTTTTTTTGTTTCAACCTTTTAAGGGTCTCCTGTTGTCCCAAGGCTAGTCTTGATGGATACAGTTGCCAGGGATAGAATGTCAGGGTGTGTGTAGCAATAACATTTCTTAACATCTGGAGTCCGTTTGAGCCCTTCTGGGGCTTGGCGAGGGACTCCACTATCATACTTTGATTTAATTCCAGCTTTAGTGACTAACGGTACAGAGAGCATGAAGTACTGGGCATTTTAGGACATGAGTTCAAAGCAATAAAGCTCATGCCTCGAGAAGCATCCTGATCTGAGGAGGTGACAGATTTTGTTTTGGCTTAGAAGGAAACTAAGTCTGAAGTGTGTTCTGCAAGTGTTGGGGACTAACTCCTACTTCCTGCTTCTGGAGAAGGCTAGTTGACATTCTCTCATTTCAGCCCTCTGAAAAATGTCCACCCTATCAGTTCTACATCTCTTCACTCAAGCTGACCTTTTACCTCCAACCGGACATGGTATCCATGGTGATTGATCCTGAGTGCCACTGTGAGTCACCAGTCTCTATAGGTAAAGATTTCTTTTTTAAATCGAAACTATCTGGGTTTTTGTCAGTGTTCCCCCCCCCCCTTAATGCATGTAGAAAAATGTAACAGAAGTTGAGATTCTGATTCATAGTTGTGGCTCAGAGACTGAAGATGAGCCATGTAGGAAACAGCAGTCTCTAAGTTATAGGATGGGGGCCTATGTGTGCTACCATTCTCAAACACTCATGCAGGTCATTGTGGAACTGCTGAATTTAAGTAGCCTGGGTATACAGAGTTATGAGGGTCCCACCACATATCTAACTCGGGTCCGGGGACAATGGCTTCAAGCTTCTAGTTTGAGTTTCCTGAGACTCCTACGCATCCTGGAAAGGAACCCTGAGTGGGCACCTTCTCTAGATGAGCCTTGCTCTCTTTGCTCCTCAGGCCAAGGTCAGGCCAATAATAAAAGCTACCTTCTCAATTCTCCTCAAATTGTCTGTGAGTCCAGACTGAGTATCCCCCACCAAAGTGTGGAACCCTCAGGTTTAGGTTTCAGAGTTCCGTTGGATTATTTTAATACTTGTGTGGCATCCTATATGGGCTTCCTTAGTTTAAAAACATTCTGGAACCCAAACCTTGAGAAAGGGACACAATGAAACCTGGCACTTGATAGCCAACCCAGATTGAATCCTTAAGACGGTCTAATCACTTATCAGGGTGTGGCCTCATCACCTAGTGATCTTTCTTCCCGTGTCTCCCGGTCTGTATGTTGATGACACTGATCATGGTAACTTCCGTCCCTCTTGTAACTAAAGGTGTTTTATCAGTGTTTGCTCAAACAGACTGAAGATGAATCAAGCCTAGCTGCTCGATGGATCTAAGACTTCAAGGCTGAAGGGTAATGTCACAGGGTGGGCTTAGTTTTTCTAAACCTTGACTGCTGTCCAGTTACAGATGAACTGTGTACACAGGATGGGTTTATGGACTTCGAGGTCTACAGCCACCAAACAAAACCTGCTCTGAACCTGGACACCCTCCTGGTGGGAAACTCGTCCTGTCAGCCTATCCTCAAGGCTCAGTCACAGGGGCTCGCACGGTTCCATATACCTCTGAATGGATGTGGAACACGTCAGAAAGTGAGTAGCAGCCAAGGCTAAGAAGTTAAGACTTATTTTTGAAGTAAGTGCTTTGTTGACCAACTTTATCTAACTTCTAAGTTTGAAGGTGATAAAGTCATCTATGAGAATGAAATACATGCTCTCTGGAAAAATCTACCACCAAGCATCATATTCAGGGATAGTGAGTTCAGGTGTGATAATTTCTACTTGGTTTTTTAAGCTTTTGTTTAAATTACAGGGATTTTGTTAACATAATTCTTATCTCTCTACCCACAATTTTCCAGAATGACAGTGAAGTGTCATTATATGCGAGACAGTATGCTACTAAATGCCAATATCAAAAGCCTTCTTTCTCCAGTGGCCTCTGTAAAGCCAGGTCCACTAATGTTGGTCCTACAAACCTACCCAGGTGAGGTGTTGCAACTTGAGCTGATGAATAATAACAGTGCATTTTAGGGGAAAATCCCCCATCCAACGCTGCCATCCAATGTTGCAGCCAGTTTGTACCTCAGTGCTGAAGAAATTTCTGTTAATTGCAGACAAATCCTACCAACGACCTTATGGGAAGGATGAGTACCCTCTAGTGAGATACCTCCGCCAGCCCATCTACATGGAAGTGACTGTCTTGAACAGGAATGATCCCAATATCAAGCTGGTCTTGGATGACTGCTGGGCAACATCTTCTAGGGACCCATCCTCTGTCCCCCAGTGGTATATTGTCGTGGATGGGTATGTATTCCTTGTACCGCAGGGTTGCCCAGGGAAAACATTAAAACTTAGAGTGATTAAAAATAATCCTCCTGGGACTTAAAGGAGCCCTTGGTCATGAATTCCCTGAAATAATCCTTATTCCATAGTCATCAGTCCTTGGTCTAATCAGGTGGCTCATGCTGCTTTTCTATTACCCTGAGCTCTTAAGAATGGGCTCCTGTCCAAAATGTCTGGCTCAGTTGCATCTTTATCATGAGAGGGAGCACTCTAGTGTCTACTGAACACCTACCATATGCCAGGCTGTCACGTATCCTGTCACATTACCTGAGAAACACTAGCCACCTACGGGAGGGAAGGCAAGTTTACTAAGTGTGGCTTTAGGTGAGTTACTTCAACAGTAAGTGATGGAGCTGGGATCAGAACTCCCATTCTAACCCTAATGGGACAGTGCTTTTGGCAATAGGTGTTTGTCCTCTCATCTCTACCTGAAGTGTCCCCGCCAGGGTTCCTTAACTGCAAAGAGCTATACTTTAGCTTTCTTGGCTCTGGGGGAATATGCCACAAGGCTCCAAACCCCAGCTAGACTTCGACAGACTCCTGCTTCAAAGAGTACATACAACCCCATTCAATTACACTACCCATTTCTTTACCTTTGGAGATTTGCCTGAGTATTCCTTCTGAGACCAGCCCTGACCAGCCTTGATCCCCCTATCCATCTATATAATTCTTCAGAGCTTTGTTCTTTTCCATTCTTAATGCCATCATTACCTATTAGTGTGTAAAGCAGAATGGCAACAATTCTCTACCTCTGTTGCAAACATTTACTACCTAGGACGTAATAGAAACCCATTTTAGTGAAATGATTAAGCTGGTATCTTAAGGCGCTCTCTCTCTCTCTCTCTCTCTCTCTCTCTCTCTCTCTCTCAGTGATCACAATTTGAATCTCTTTGAATTTTGGTAAACAAACACATACCCACATTATATAGTTCAATGCAGGTGTTATGCATAGGACTTCATGAATATTGATGACTAGATCCAGTCAGAAAGATATAAGTAAAGCAGAGGTGCTGTTAGGATGTAGACATAGTTGTAGCATAGGTATCACGTGACTCGACTTGTCCAAATGTACATGTACGGGTTCCTGTGACTGATACCCCCATCCTGGTGCCTGTTTCCTAGCTGTGAATATGAACTGGACAACTACCACACTACCTTCCATCCAGCTGGCTCCTCAGTGGTCCATCCTGCTCACTACCAGAGGTTTGATGTGAAGACCTTTGCCTTCGTGTCAGAGGCACAGGCGCTCTCTAGCCTGGTATGTGGTCAAGGAGTCACCTGGGGCAGGTTGACACTGAGTGCATTGGTTCCACCTGACTCTCTTCCTCCTCTTCAGATCTACTTCCACTGCAGTGCCTTGATCTGCAACCAAGGGTCCCTTGACTCCCCTCTGTGCTCTGTGACTTGCCCTGTACCACTGAGGAGAAAACGAGGTAATAATTCAATCCCTGCTCTTTTTGTTCAAAGCAAGTCTCAATTTTCTAGAATTGAGTAATTTTTAGGATAATAACTTAGTCCCGAGAAACATCTTCCTTTACCAATGTGGTGAGCCCGAGATGCACAGGTTCTCATTTAGGCCAATGAATCCATCCTTTGAGAATCTATCCATGACAGACAGAATTCACATCACAGGATACTCCATGGAGCATCTAGGGACTCTGGTAGTGCCTCTGGCACACTACTCCCGAGGTCAAAACACAACCTTGATTATCTGTCTCCCACCACAGAGGCCATCAAAGAAGACACAATGACAGTCAGCCTTCCAGGACCCATTCTCTTGCTGTCCGATGGCTCTTCACTTAAAGGTATAGATTTAAAGTCTGGGGTACTTCAGAATGCAAATTTTTGGCCAAAAATTTAATGTGCTTAATGACAAACCTAAATAAGAGCAAAGGAAAGTAAGCTCCCCTCCCACGGAGCCTTGAACTTCTTGTATGTGCTCCTGAAAATCTTGACACCAGCAAGATCATGTACAGTACCTACTGACAGACTTACTTTATTGTTTTGGTCTCTGTTAGAACCATGTAGGATGCGTGGGGCTCTTGGCCATGGTCTTGTTATGACCCATTCTGTTCTCACAGTTCTACTCTTGTGCTGGATGTTGTAATGTGTTCTTAATGTCACACTAGATCTTTAAGAGGATTGCCTACCATACCAAGAAATTCAGTGTGTATTGCTAGCAGATTGGTAGGTTGGCAAGCATGAGTATCCCTTTAACTTCTGCCAAACTGAAATCATAGGAGATTATGCTCCTATAATCATCGCATAGCCTCACCCAGAGGGCCTCAACTCCAGGCCTAGAGTGTAAAATTAAGTTATCTTAAATCTCTAGCCAATCTTCCTGTGACATCACACTTCCAGGGATAGCTAAGCATCATGGCATTGCATTAGTTAGGCTGAGAGGCTGGGGCTTTCTCCAGGTATCAGCCCATCTGGCTTGAGAGAGAGAGAGGGGGCAAATGGTGATAACAGTGGGGAGAGGAGGTGTGGAATGGGAGGGTAAAGGTGGCAGAGGAAGAGGGTGAGGCTGTATCCTATTACAGACTCCCAAGATCAAGTGATTGAGGCCTAACCTCTGTAGAGGGCCTCAGCACAACCATGACTTGAAAACCTGCTTTCTTTGTAGATGCTACCGTTCCCAAAAGGCACGAGATTGCCAAGGACACTATTTCTAAAGCAGTAGCTGCTGTGGCTGCGTTAGTGGGTTCAGTGGTGATTGTAGGCTTCATCTGTTACCTGAATAAGGCAAGAACTGGGAGGCTGGATCACTGATTGGACTTGCAAATAAAGAGGCTGCAGGAAAATTCTTGTCTTGTGTTTATCTGTGGTCTTGTGTGCATACACAGGTGAGGCCAGAGGAAAACCTTGAGTCAGTCCTCAGGTACCATCTACTTTTTTCTTTTGGGAAGAGGAAGAAAAGTGGTCTCACGGGTCTGGAACTTGCCAATTAGGCTAGACTGGTTGTCCAGGAGCCATAAGGATATGCCTGTCTGACTCCCTAGTACTGGTAATACAGTGTGTGCCACTGTGACTTGCCTTTAAAACACAAACCATGTGGAGCTCAAACTCAGATCCTCATGCTTGCCAGGCAAGCGCTTTCCTGGCTAAGCCATCTCCATTTTTCTAGCCCTTTGCCTTGTGTTTTAAGACTAGAAATTACTTAAGAACTGTTTCCTTTAGTCATTACTCCTTAGAACAGATCTGAGAGCTGTTCACAATCCCCTGTGTAGGACAGGAATAGGTAAATTTACAACCTGTTTCCTATGTGGGATTTTGTGACTTCCTTAGTCCTATCCCTGACACAATGTCACTTATGTTCAATAGGGCTTGGCAGCCCACCTGAAGGAGTACTCTTAGGTGAGTCCTTTGTGTTTGAGTCCCTCATTCAAAGACACAGGATTAGGGTTGGGGATAGGAAACCACTTGTGTCTAACTTGATCCCAGTGAAATACCAAATGTGGGGTACTTCAAGAGGCTTTGGGGATTGTTTCCACCTCCTAGTTGTAGAAGCTCAAGTCTAAGGCTGGATGGTCCCATGGTGTAGGGTGATGGTGGGAGTATGTGCCAGCAAGTGATCACATCTGGTCCTGTGGTGTAGAGTGGTGTTTGTGTCAGCAAGTGATCCACATCTGGAGCCAGGAAGACATCCCTCACAGGCCCTGGAGTGGCACATCCTCCATGGCCTAATGACCTCTTAAATGTCTATAGCATCTCTCAGGGCCACCACTCTGGAGGCCAAAATTTTAACACCAGTATCTTTGAAGGATGCTCAAATCAAAATACACCATCCTTAATCATTGACCAAAACTATTCCTTTCATGAAATTGTTCACAGCAGAGTATTTCCTAACTCAACTCCCTCAAATAAGACTTCTGAGACTTGAAAGTGATTGAGTCGCATCTCTGTAGCCCAGTTTAAAGATCATCTCCATATGCAGGAAAAATGCTGGGAGTTCCATCTTCGGGGCAGTCACAACATCCCTGTCTCCCAGCTCTGACCCTGAGCCTTGCTGACCATCTTGACTTGTGCTCACTTCCTGCGGGCCTAGTCTTCCCTAGACTGTCTGGAAGGATTCATCCACATGACCAGTCCACAACAACCAATCTAATGTTCAGACACCTCTCATATATCTAATATAAAAATTCATTTGTATCTTTTGACTAGAAAACACATGTCTTTTTTTAAAAAGCTTAATCTCCATATAGGGTTGATGTTCGAATAAAAATACAATTATTGGGGGGGGGGGAGTGGATTTGGCTTACATTTCCTAATCAGTCCATCATTGAGGAAAGCCAGGACAAGAACTGAAGCAGAGACCCTGGAAGAACAGTGCTTACTGAATTGCTTCCCATAGCTTGCTCAGTCGGCTTTCTTACAGTACCCAGGACCACCAGCCCTGGGGTGGCACTGTCTGTAGTGGGCTGGGCTCTCACACGTCAATCAAGAAAACGACCCCACAGACTTGCCTACAGGCCAGCCTGACAGAAGCAACCTCTCTAGTAAGGATCTCTCTTCCCAGATGACTTTGTGTCAAGTTGACATAAAACTAACCAACACAGTGAGTAAGGAAATAGTCCATGATCTACTTGTTTCTAGCCAGGAAGTACAATTTTTAACTATCCATTATGCTGTGGAAAATTTCAAACCTAACCTGGAGGTCAAAGCACGTATCTATTATATTGTAGCACACAGTGCGTCTCCAGTATTATGCTGACTTGTCCTTTTTCAACATGCCCTGTGTTAGACTCTACATGGCCATGACAACACTCCTGGGGAGACAGAGGACAGACATGTTTGGGCTCAGTTTCCAAAGTTAAAGTTGGTGCTTGGGCAGGAGGTCATGGCAGTGGAGGCCAGAGGAAGAGCTGGCCTGGCAGAGGACAGCGAAGGAACCCGGGACCAGGTGTAGCCTTTGAAGGCATGCTCCTTGGAGCCCTACTCTGTTCAGCAAGGCCTCACATCCCAGAGTTTTCCCAACCTACAAAAACCGTGCTACCAGCGGGGGATGAGGAGTTCACAGGAGCCTGTGAACTCTTAGACCACACCGCAGCCTTTCTTTTCCAGTCGTGTTAAGAGTTTTGCAGGGTCAAAATCCTGGCCTGTGGAATGACTGTCATAGACTGTGTGGAAGGTCTGGTGTGTCCAGAGTAATAGGGGTTAAAAGCTCAAGTCATCAAAGCCATTCTTTGCACCTGGCTTTACAAGGGTATAAGGAGTTACTTTACTGATAAAGCAAGAGTCTAATTTGAATTCCGCCTTTCCTGTATAGAACTTTATATCTCTGCCGCACATTTGAACCAGAAATAAAACTTTTATGTGCTGTGCCCTTGAAGTGACATTAAAACAAACACTGATTTAATAGCAGCCTGTACTACAAATGCAAAAATAAGTTGGTTGCTTAAGTGGTTCCGGCACCTCATGTCCACATCCTAATCCTAAAAGCACATCCGTATGTATCAGCATTGGTAGCTTCCCATGGAGACATGGACTGTAGTTGTGATAGATGGTCTTGATATGGTTAGATGATACCAGTGGGCCAGTCACAGAGGTCCTATTAAAACAGACACAGGAGACCTGGACTCTAAGATGTGACACTGGTAGTCAAAATCTGAGTGGTGCAGGGTCACAAGCCAAGGAGCCCAGGCAGCCACTAAGAGAGGAACAGGTAAGGCGACATTGATAGAGCCTCCCAAGGCACACAGCTCTACTGCCCCAGTTTGGACTTCGGACCTCCAGACTTGTAACTGCAATACTCTTTTATGGTGCTGAGTTTGTGTTCAGTTGTTGGAGCAGCCAAGGGAAACCAATCCATCCTCTAATGACTCATGTGCCACAAACTGGAAAAATACATCACTGAAAATGCTCGTTATCCATGAGTTACTCAAGCCCTACTATAGGTCAGGATGTCAGTCCCCTAAGCTCTTGTTAGACCCTCATCTGCAAGTTGGTACATGTGTGTGGGGATCAAGACCGCCTGGGCTTCTAGACTTCTCTATAGCACAACTCCCTTCTGAGTTGTTTGCCACAAGCCCCGAAGCAGAACTTGGAGGGCGGAAAGCAGAACTTGCCTGGAGCAGCTGCCGGGATGAACACTTGTTGCCATGGTAGCCTGGAACAAGTACAGTGAGCAGTAGATTCAAGTCGGGTTCTCAACTTCTGAAAGTACACATCCTACGGTATGTGGGGGAGGCAGCCTATTCAGAGAGGAACTGTGTGGGCTAGGAATCGGGTTCAAACCCCTAGAGGCTGCTCCCTCATCTGCACTGGGTTTGTGACCTTCCACAGTGGGTAGAGAAGGGTTGTAATTGTGAAACGGGTGTCAGGAATAGCATGAAGGCTCTTGGGTGGGTCTGAAGATGAAGGGTGCAGGGGCTGGGAACGGGCTTGTATACTGTGGAAAGAGACCTCTAACTTAACTTTTCTTCCCTGACCTGTTCTGTGGCTAGAGTAGTTTTTTTGAGTACACGGGATTTCAAAATAGGAAGGTTTGGATTCTGGATGTATATCACACTAGCTGTATGGCCTTGAGCAGACAGAACAATCTCTGTGCCTGTTTCCCACACTCCAATCCATGTCACTGTCCTAATCTCATGGCAGGGAAGCAGGGACGAATTCAATGAAATAATCAGTGCCCTGATACAAAGCTGCATGGTCAGTCCTGAAGTATCTAACCACAATACTACAAAACACTCTAAATGAAACCTCAGAGATCAATGAACCATTACTACAGGATGAACAAAGCCATAAACGCAATACTAAAACACTCTAAGTGAAGCCTCAGATCAGACAATGAACCATTACGACAGGATGAATAAAGCCAAGTGCTACACCAGAGGTCCTCAGATGCATATTTTACCAAGTACACATGCTCTAACCTTACCCTCTAAGTGAATAATGAAAGAGTGGGTAAATGATGGCCCCAGTGATATTTGCGTGCTAATCCCTGGGACCTGTGAATGTTCCCTACATGGCAAGAATGACTTTACTGTCATGATAAACTTAAGACAGTTGAGATGGGGAAATTATCTGGATTATTGAAGCAAGACATGAATACATATCCCTATAAAAGGGAAATCTGGCTGAGGAAAAAGGCAAGCTGAGGGGAGCAGAGATGGGAGTGGTCCATTTTGAAGATGGAGGAAGAGGAAGGTCTTGGATTGTCTCAGCTTGTCCTTTTAGGTAAGAGATCTACTAGGACAGTAATTAGTACCACAAACATTCAGGTGGTGTGATGGGAGGACTAAAGAGACGAATCAGGCTCCCTTCTTACAGGTTCAGAATATGGGGAAGGAAACAGACCAGATGTCTAAGCCTTAGGACTCTCCTAGGTCCTTCAACACACAGCCCTTAAAACTCCTCACTTTGTGAATAAACATAAGCAAACACGAGAGCCCTGGGGCAGATAGTATAGGGTTTAATCAAAACAGATCTTGCCTTTTCTTTTCCTCTTTCCTTCCTGCCAGACTCTCCTGCTAAGAGAACTTCGCCTTTCCTCTGGCACAGCTCTGCATCCCTCAGGGGACATTTCCTGACTAGCCTAAGATAACCAAAATAAAGCCCCCCTTCCCCCTGCCCATGGTTTAGAGGTGGGTGAGATCCATGGTTTCCGGTAATGAGATTTAAAAGGAAAGTGGTGGGGCCATCTCTGTCTTTCCCTATGTCCCTTTCAGCTAGCCCTTTCTTCTGTCTGCTTTTGGATGTGATTATGGGACCCTGGGATTCCTGAAACTGGAGCAGCCCTCTCGTGCCCAAGAGGAAATAAACCTTGGGACACTCTGGGAATGAGAGAGCAGAAACACAGAGAGCTTAGATCCTTAGTGAGTTCCTTGTATGGCCTGAATCAACCCATGAAGCACTCATCTCTGGAGCTCATGTTTTTTAATGGCATATTAAGGGGTCTTAATTTTTAAAGGAAGCCCAGTCCTTTTTACAAGTAATAGCATTCACACCGAGTCAGGCTTAACAAGCTCCCGGATGCAGAGAGATTAACTATTCCTTCTGCTTCTCTTGTCTTTTTCTTTCAGATGCTGGTCGGAACCTAAGTGTGCTTTTTTTGGTACTTCGGGCTTTCTCACTTTTCTAAAGCCCCCTCCCTGCCAAGTGGCTGCTTGTCCACCATGTGGGTGACTTCCATTCTGCCTTAACTCCATCAGTCAGGCTCTCCTGGCCCCTGGCCGCGTCCTACTCCTCCAGGATGAGATTTACAGCTAGCCCACCTTGTTGCTTTTCTTTAAACTCTAATAAAATTGCCCTCAGACTTAAACAAAGAACTCCTATTTTTATAATAAATCCTACATAACACATCTTTTAAAATACATATAACACCAAGTTTTGGGGTTTCCTCTGATTAATAAGCAGACATATATACCAAAAGTCAGAGTAGCTTTTGCTTTTGGTCCAGCCTGTCCAAAGCCTGGAAGGACCAGATCTAGCTGTGCTCATCTTTCTATTCCCATAGACATTTCTGCAGGGAAGTGGTTTAAGGGAAATGTGTCACAGTTGTCCTTTCCTAGAGGAAGTTAAAGGAAACTCAGAAAGTTACGACCACACAAGGCCCCTTCCCAAGGCTGTACAATCTATAACGATTGCCCGGGGGGAGGAGACACTCTTGTGGGAGATGACGGTTTGGGCAGGGAGCTCCAGGGAAACAGATTTCGTGAATCACTGGGATGGACTTTTCAGTGATGAAGTGGCCTGAGTCGTCCATGCTCTTGTAAATTATGGCTTGCCCTTGCTCCTGTCAGTAACCCCAGTAAATTCGTGGGTTCACCAAGCATGGCTATTTTAATCATTGATCTTGGTCTGTCATTGTCAGGGACTAGGAGTTAGACAGACGGGGGGTGGGGGGGCACAGATAAATGATAAAGATGGCAAACTTCTGGCCTCTTCCTTACCTTCTTGACCTGAGGAAAGGGTCTGGCAGCTTGAGACAAAAGCCTAGAGGTTTTTTCCTCTGGCCAGTAAGGCCCCCACCTCCATGACACACACATACCAGCAGACCAGTCCTATAAGTTCAAGGCATGGTTAGGAAAGGTTGTGGGCCTATCAGCATCCCTTTCTTTGTTTAAACCAACCAACCTTAAATTAAGGAAAGAATACTCGGCCCCATTCCAGCTAACCAAAGACCCTTAAAGGCCCCAGCCCTTCAGGAGAGGCAAGGATTTAGCACCCGACTGCCCCCCTCTGCTTTACAAAGGGTCTTCTGTCTGTGAGCCTTACTGTGATTGTACAGGTGCATGCACATGCATGCGTGCACGTGTGCTCTCTCTCTCTCTCTCTCTCTCTCTCTCTCTCTCTCACACACACACACACACACACACACACATACACACACACACACACAAACACACACACACACACACACACACACACACACACACACGTTTTCTCACCTTTAATAAAATTCTTTCTTCATTGACTGATTCTGCCTGCTATGTCTGAAATTTCCCCTGCTGCAACTGTTGAGCTCAAGATTTTTTCCTGCCTTCTAATTCTTTAACTGGCAGAGAAAATGAGCCCAATCCAGACCCCTAGAATGTAAGTTGTGTCCTAGCTGGAGGAATAGGCATTTGCTCATATCTCTCCAGAAAAAGTCGCACAACACCCTTATATAAAAAGGCATATTAGTATAAAACCTACACATACCTCCCTCCACTGCTTTAACACCTAAAAAATGTGAGTGCTATGTAAAGGCTTCGTGTATTGATTAGGAAATAACAATAAAAAGCCTGTGCATGTTCAGCACAGACGTGTTTGTTTTTCAAATATTTTTCATTCGTGGTTGGTTGAATTCAAGGACCAACTATGAAAAGAAGCTTGGTTCAGAACCGACAGTATCACAGTTTCTTACTTCTTGCCCACATTTATTAGAAGTCATCTTCCCTGAATACAGGAGATAGGAAACATGCCACAAAGTCAAAGCTGGATACAGGAGTCCAGGTTTCCAGATTGGCCATTGCAGACTCACAGCATGGCTCTGGGTAAGACGCTGTCCTCTCTGGGCCTCAGGTTTGCTGTCGACAATAGTGATTTTGGAGAAGATGCCTATTCCTGGCTGCTCAGAGTGTGTTTGGTGGAAAGCCTTATCTGGAAGCTCTAGTGCTGTCTGCCATGCTTAAAGAAGCAAGGTTCTGATGCTTGGTTTCTGTGCTGGGGAGTTTCTGATCTGCAGGCTTCAGTTGGCCTGGGTGTTGGCGCCCTCTACTGGCTCAAAAACAAACTTTTTGGTGGGACGAGGGGGGCATGACTGGAGTTCATTCCCTTCCGTGGTTTTTGTTGTTGTAACATTTCCAGGTGTGGCTGGAAGCTCCTGCACCCAATTGTCACAGGGACTCCCATTCCTCATGGCTTCAATAGAAGTCACAAGGATTTTGTGTTTGACACACTGCCATTATAGATACTACTCCATCTGAAGCTGAACATTTGCAATATGACACCAGTGACCCCTAGAGTCATCCTGCACAACCACAAAGGCCACGGGTACTCTGCTGCCTGGGAACCTCACAGCCCTGGGAACAGGGCTGACCCCAGAAGGTCTCACCGGCAGGTAGAGGAACTCATACTGAACAACATACTGGTTACAGGGTGAGTTTTTCAAATGCGTGACCTGGGTTTGAGTCCCACCTCCCAAACTGCCCTCATGCAGTTTAAGCTCTCAATCTTTCCACCTCCTCACCTTTAAAATGGACAAGAGTTTGGACTGACTGGAAGCACAGACTACAGACTGAAGACAGCACCTAGCACACGGCAAGTCCTCAAAAGGAAAGGAAACAAAGTTTTCTGGACAGCAAGATAAGCAAAATGTATTACCGCACAAAGCTACAGTTTTCATGGTGTGGTGCCAGTTACCTTTCCAATGAGCTATCCTTTGGACTGTGTCTAAGTAGCTTCTGTGGCATGAGGCTAAATCAACCTAGCCTTGATTTAGATATCATGCTTCCTGGCTGAATTCAGCAAGCATTTAATCTCCAAACCTTGGCTTCCTTTCTGCGATCTAGAAGCTGATGCTTAAGAACGTAAGCAGGTAGAGAAACTAATTGGTCTACCCATGAACAGAAGGGCCTAGTGCTTCTTCTAAGTGCTGTGGGAAAGCACTTTGCACTTGGCTGAGTTTGAAGCAAGAGTGTTTATGTAATCAGAACTATGTTTTGAAAAGCTCTTGCCTAGGAGCTGAAAAGCCTCCCCAGAAGAGTTGCGCAAAGCCCTGCAAATACTCCCAAATCTTGTGTCCCAGCTGAGACCCTCCTCCAAGCCAACTATCTACTTGACACATCCTCTTGGTGTCAAATGGCACAGCTGGACTCAGCAATTCAGGATGTGGATTTTTCCAGGCCCCATCTCCAGAAATAGCATCAGTGCCCCCCCTACTGGTTGAAGGTAAATATCTAGGGGTCAACTTTGTGTTCCCCTTTCCTTCTCTACCTACACCAACCCACCAACAAATGTCCACACAAGGTCTTCATCCCCTCCAACCTGGTTTCTGTCAAAGCCACAACCATCCTGTGTCCCCAGCCTCTGCAGACCTCTTAAGTGGCCTGCCTGCTCCCAACCCTTTGACTGTGAGCCAAAAAAAAATCCTCAATCTGATTGGGCAGATTATGGCCTCTAATCCAAACCCTTGGGAGGCTGGGGCAGAACACAGAGTTCCAAGTAAATTAGAGCAGTGCCCTATCAGGAAGGGGAAGAGAGAAAAGGGAGGGAGGAGGGGAGGAGGCAGGCAAACAGAAAGGAAAATACAGAAATGAAAACCCCGAAGTCTGGCCATGACTCTTCTCCATGTAAGATCCTGCATTACCCACACCCCATGTGTTGGTATAAACCATGTGCCTTACCGGGCCAGCCACACTAAGTTCCTTCTGGTTTTCAAGACTTTGGGACATTGTGCCCTCCTCTGGGAACACCTTCCTCCACAGTCACAACCTGTCCTTCTGCTGATCATAGAGTAGTCCCCAATCTGTAGCTGTAGTGGCCCTCATATATTTATCACTTTCACTTTTCTTCTGTGTACTTACCACAGTTTAAGACCTTACAGACTCTAGGGGAGCCCATGATCCATCTGTGGTTCCCATGCCCTTGTGTGATATATATATATATATATATCTGTGTGTATGTGTGTGTGTGTGTGTGTGTGTGTGTGTGTGTGTGTGTGTGTGTGTATACGTGGCTGTGTTACTCAAAATGTAATACCCGTCTCGTTAAGTCTCTTCCTTGGTAGCTTTGAAGACAGAGACTGCCACTTTGTTAGCTGTCACAAGGAGAGGTACGTGAAGCAGGGAACCAGGGTCTCTTCCATCTGTTGCCCTCAAGGAGGTAAATGTGACCCATGACCATGTGTGCTTAGATGTAGATCCTTTCCCAGACACACCTCAGAGAAGAACCCCCACCCAACCCTGTTAATATTGCTATGTCCTTTTATGCCAGTAGTTGCTGCAGATTGTCAATCAGTAATAAATAAATCACAAATACAACTGCTAATTGATCCCTAGTAGACAGTAAATCTTGAGAACAAGGCTGGGGACCTCTGTGTTGCCCAAAACTGAAGTCTCAGAACCCAGCAAACTGGACAGCAGGATACACAGGTCAGACCCTTGCATGAAGTAAAGAGCTGTTCAATAAACAGTAACTGCTACTACTACTTCATGGCGTGGGCAGCCTTGGACAATTCTTGTTCTCTAATGGATGGATCCCTTTTAGGGTCGGGTGAAGTGGAATAGCATAGGATGCAGGAAAGTTGAGAACTTTACATCCCGCTGGCCAGTGGCATCATGTCTCACCATTTGTTTCTCCCCAGCAAACTTCCTTTTCTTCTGGTATTCCTGTGGGGGCTCCTTCGTTCTCTCCAGCCCCACCCAACTGTGGGGCCAAAGCTGCTGATCTAGACCCTCTCCCAGCTCTTCCATATATACACATGCCATTTGAGCAAATGCTATTATACTGGCCACTGTGATTGGGGGCAATGTTGGTCACATGACCCAGATCCATCCAATCAGAGCCAAGCCTAAAATTTGCACGTACTACTGGTATAGAGCAGCTTCCTTGTGAAGCACAGGGTGCAAGGAGAGGTTCAGAAACCTCTTTGTGGGACAGACATGCCGGGAAAGCGGCTCGGTCAGGAAAGCCGGGTGAAATCACATGTGCTCCAGATCTTTATAATGCGCCAAGATCTTGCAGCCAGCCTGGACTACAGGGAGACCCTGTCTCAAACACAATAGCAAAGATCTCCGCACTAGGTTTTGGTTGATGAAATGATTACCTCTCCAAATTGCTCCAATCCTTTTGGAAACAGTTTTGAGATGGATGTTGTCTCTAGCAACTAAATAAGCTGTGCTTTGTAGTATAAATGTGAGAAGTCCTCCATAGACTCATGTGTTCAGTTCCTGGTACCTGCCAGGGGCAGGCCCTGAGGTTTTCAACTGGGCTCAATTTCCAGTCCTCTAAATGCTTCCTGACTACGTGTGCAACGTGACTTGCTGCCATTCCATCCCCACCATGATGGGCTGCAGCCCCATTAACTATAAGCCAGATGAACCTTTCCACCCTGAAGTTGCTACTTGTTGCGCATTTGATCACAATAAGAAAAGTAACTAATGCCCCACATTACACAGGATGGGCTGTGAAATCAACAGAGAACTTGCTTTGTTTTGTATGGCTTCCCCAAGGTCCACATGTCAGAGCCTTAGTCACCAGACCATGGTGTTAATGGGATAGAAGGAATGAGGAGGAATTCTTTAGAGAATGGGGCCTAATGGAAAGAAGTTAGGTCATTGGGGGCTGCCCTTAAAGGGACTGCTGGGACCCCAGGCTCTTCTTTCTGCTCCCTAGCCACCATGAGGTGAGCAGGCCCCCATCAGGAACTCCAGCCATGTACTATGCCATCTCAGGCCCAAATCAACAGGACTAAGGGGCTCTGTGCTGAAACCTCTAAAAGCACAAGCTGTGTTTTTTCCTTTATAAAGACAATTAGCTCTGGTATTTTGTCATGATAGCTGACAGAAATCTGATTAATGCATGTCTGACATATGAGAATGGGTAGGAAAGAGAACATAACAAGAACCAAATAAATATTTAATAGAATACCATAGTAAATGAAGAGGAAATCACACAGGCTTTTTTTTTTCTTTGTAGTCTTCAGTATGTGTTTGGTTGGTTTGTTTGTTAAGAAATTGCTTGATACTGCAAGCTCTTTTAAAAAACAATATAAACATATCAAGTGCAAATATGTCAAAGATCAAGGCACTCAACAACTAAGCCTTGAGACTTTTTCTAAAGGACTCCTGGCTGCAAGGTTAAGATTGCTTTTCAAGTTTAAAAAGGCCACGATTCCCAGATGTTGCTGCTCTTTCTGAGAAAAAAAAGTGATAAAAGGTAGAAGAGCTGGCTCTCTTTGGGTTCTTTCTTTTTACCTCTTATTTCAAACAACTAGGGGGAAACCCCTCTTCTTCATCCCCGCCCCCCCCCCAATAAAATGAAACTAAATTTCACAAACAAATCTACCTTACTCCCAGTTGGGGCCTGGGTCTCAACCCACAGTCCCTAGTGGTCAAGCTTCCCGGTTCAAGAAGCCTAGGACTCTGCGAAGGTCAGGACTGCATCCTGGGGAGCAGGGAGGGGTGGGGAGGCGGCCACTGCAGAACTTTAGACACAGTGAGTGGCGAAGCAGAGCAAGTCTCCAGCCCTCTCTCTGAGCTATGACGCAAGCGGTGACCGGAAGAGCTTTCCCGGCATGCTTAGAACGCAACCTCTGCTTCCGTTCGGCCCGTCATTCCTGGTAGAGGCCCTCGAAGTCCGTGGACTTCATAGCCAGCTGACAGTCGGTGTTGGCACTTTGCTGGGTCAGTGGCCTGTGGGGTGAAAACACAAAATGATTCGCTTAGGAGCAACATCGAGAATGGCCCAGCCACATGGGCAGCACTCTCGGCTCTGATCACAGCAGCTAAGAAAGAAAGCTGAACCTCCCTCCAAGCTGATTGACATCTAAGTTCTAGCTAACGATGTGTCTTTGGGGAGAAGGAAGAGCAGCTCGAAGGAGAGACTTTACTTGGTAGGAAGGGTCTCTTGTGCTCAGGAGCTCTCTCACCGTGCCCCAGCACCACCCCACCGAACAATGGTCTCCCATTGGCCTGGAACTCTCTGAATAGGCTGGGCTGGCTGGCCAGCAAGCCACAGCAACCCAGCTATCTCTGTCTCGCCAGTGCTGAGATTACAAGTGAATACCATGCCTGGCATGTTCATGTGGGTTCTGGGGTTCCAAACTCGGATCCTCACTCTCGGGACTTCCACCAGAGCTGTCTCTGGAGCACCTCATTAGGTTACCTTCTGCAGTATGATCTCTAAGCACGCAGCCTAATTAAAGCAGAGTTCAAGGATGGGGAGGGATTTTAGCTCCACAGCATTGGAGGAGTAAGCCAAATAGGACACCATGTGTCCTTTAAAACTGATAGTGATCAAAGCAACTTATGAGAATTTGGCTATGACTCCAGGGATTATCACTTAAGCAATCGTGTGAGAACAACCCCTGAGCGATTTAAGATCACAGATGCATCAACAGAAGATAAGAACAGGATAAACTTTTTGAGGGGAAGGGGAAGGCTGGGGGTCAGACCCAGAACCTTGACCAAGCTAGACAAGTGACAAGACAGCCTTTTGTGCTCAGGGTCTTAATGGTTTTTTTAGAGAGTGGACTGGCAATTCACTCATGGCCATAGATTTGAAGCCATCTGTTTTTGTAAAGTCTGAATAAAGTTTCACTGGAACACAGCCAGACCGGCTTATTTGCTTATTACCTGCTCTCATGGTACAGCAGCAGGGCTGAGAGGCTGGCCACGGGTTAAATGCCCTAGAGTATTTACTGTCGTCCCTTTCCAGAGATTGTTGATTATCTATGCTTTATAGCCACTTTATGTTTGGCTGAGAGTTTTACCAGACTCAGCTGACCTGGATTTAAGTCCCTTCTCAGCTAGTCTCAGCTTGTGCACTTGGTTTTCACGTCCCAATCACAGAATGAGGCTCACCCCAAGAGTTAAATGAGATGAGGCTGGAATGTGCTCAACAGAGACTCTGGCACTAAGCAATACGGGAAGCAAGTACCTTAGCCACAGTCATCAAATCAGCGAAAACTCAAGTACAAGAGAGACTCAGTACATGGGAACTTAGAATCTAAAATCTATACGCAGCACAAAAATCGAGTATCAAAACAGTGGCCTTTGAAAACCCCTTGAGTAGCAGGAGGTAGCACATTATGAAAGATTGTCTCCCAAGCACTCCAGCACCGCTGGGTCTCCCTCCAGCATCTAAAAAGGTCACTGTTCCTCCAGACCCAGGAACCACACTATGGGGGCAAAAACTCCACATAGTAAACATGAGCCACATTCACCATGCGGAGAAGCTCATACTGTGACAAGCAGAGGAGACCGAGGTAGACTGTGGGGATAGCTACTTCCCAGCTCCTGTACCACCCTGGGAGGTAGGCATGGCAACCTGACGAACAAGCCTCCTGTTGTTCACCTGCCTCCCAAACCACCTAAACTCTGCCCCCATTTGGCCTTTGTACATTAAAGATATCTTTTTAAAAGAGTAAGTAACTGCCTCACAGGCTACTACAGCCATGAGATGAGCTCTGTGGGTGATGGACGAGGGGAGTGATGTTTGTATGTATGTGTGTGACACTCTACTGTGAACATGGAGCTGACATCTAATGTCTACAGGCAGCTGTGAAGAACACCCATCTCTTATAATTTGGCTGCTAGACACCAAGAGGGAGCAGAGAGTTAATCTGTGTGAACCCCTCAAATGCCCAAGATTGAGTTGTTCCATTGGCGTGTATTTACCTGGGAGAAAACCAGTAGCTCATGAGGCAGGACACGACCACATAGGACACCATGGTTATCCCTGACATGGCAAGCGATACGAAGCCCAAGCCACAGAGGATGCAGAGCAGTGAGAGACCGCACACAGAGATGATCAGTCCTAGGAGGAGAGCATGGTTAGGAGGTGCCTTCATCTGAAACGGACTGAAAATGAGAAGACCCTGGGCTTTTAAAAGGGGATTTCAAATATTGGCAGCTAACCCGGATTTTTGAAGTCAGGAGGTTTCCCATAAAAATTCACATTTCTGACATCATTTATAATGGCAGGAAGTTCAACACCTAGGTCGGCCTCAGCTTCTGGTATCAACCGGCTGGGCCTCTGGTTGCCTCCATCCCCTACTGTTCACAAACCGTATTACACGTGGGGTCTCTTTGCTTATCTTGTTGTCTAATTTAAGGCTCAGAAGGAGTAAGTCACATCCCAAATCACAATGGTGGTAATGGATGGCTGATAGAACATAAGAGCCTGTGTTTTAATTACTCTGACAAGCTGCCTTGGACCAGAAAGACTTATCTTTGATAAGAATGGCAGATGTTCAATAAAAGCTGTCCACTCTATTGAGTTACTTCCCAATAACCTTGGACAGAGTACCTTCCAGTATTATGGCCCCCATAAGGGCACCCAGGGAGGTGAGCACCACGATGAGCAGGAAGAAGCCGACAGGGATGGCTGACATGCTAACAAACATCAGCACGGTGAGAGCCAGGAAAGGATGCTTGTCCAGGTACCGACCCACTGGGGACTTCATGAAGGCAACCACCTGCAGGCAAAGGACAAAAAGCCAGGGTTAAGCACTGGGTCCAAATCTCAGACTGAGCTGATCTGCCCCAGCTGTGGGAAGTACAGCCAGAGGCAGAGGCCTCTGGCAAGTCAGAGGCTCACATACATCAGTACAAAACATCTCCCAAGACATGAGGCACCTGGCAGCAACATAAGGAAGCTGTGGGGAGGGGGGCAAGTGTGAGGTTCCCACCCAGTGTCAAGTCCTGTGAGAGGAGGAAAGGTCAGGTTACCGCTCTCTTGCCTAACACACACCCTCTCTGAATAACACCCTCTTATGTGTGCAATGTGCCTACTGCTCTGCAGACAAGGTTGTCATGACTAAGGTCACCAAGGAACAGAAGAGTTAAGTCCTAGCTACTCAGCATCACTCACAGGCTTATTGGAGATGAAGAGCATTAGGCTCCACCTGACACCTACTGCATCCAATTCTGCTTTTCAACAAGAACCCAGGTGCTTCATGTACACATTAAAGTTTGAGATGCGATGGGCTAAATGGCTTCTTTGGAGTCACCCAGTTTCCTAGGGACAAAGCCTAGATATTCAAACTTTGGATCTTTGACTCCAAATGCCAAATGCATACAATGACTTGCAATCTCAATGCTTCCATGGTACCAAGCCGGATGCTATAGTTGGCCACAGACTGATGACGGCAACCATATAATGCTTTAATAAACAGATTGCCCTCCTTCACCAGGCTAAGGGATGGGGGAACCACACTCTATGGAGAAGGCTGCTCTCGTGCAGAGTTGGTCTTAGTCAACCTCACAAGGATGAGCATCCCCCTCAGTTTTCAGGTCTCAGGGTTTCACCCTCCTCATTACCGGCATTGGAGCCCATTCGCTGAAAGATCCCATCATTCAGACACCTTCCCGTAGAAAAGTAACCACCAACCCAGCTACCAACTCTGCAGTCTGCAGCAATGACTTGACCACATGTGCAGCAGCAGCAGCAGGAATTAGATTTAAGGCCCATGCCACAAAATGGAACCCATGCATGCTTCCCACTGCTCCCATGGCCAAGAATCTAGACTAGACGGGCCTAGGGGAAGCCAAATACTATTGTTCTGCTGGAGAAACAGTGATAAAATGACTCCTACTACATTCTGCTCTGCTTATAGATCAGTGCCTCACTCAGCCGTCAGCAGACGCTTCTTCTTGCAGTAGACAGGACGAATGCAGAGACACCCAGCCGGAAAACTGTACAGAGAATGAGAGATTTGGGAATATTCAGTCCTAAATGGGATGTCTTCATCAAACCCCTCCCCTTAGGGTTCACAGCGGGAAAGAGGAAGCAGAAAGATCTAAGAGTCAAGGGGAATGGAAGACTCCAAGGAAACAGCATCTTCCAGACACAACAGGACTACTGCACATCTGAACTCACAGAGACTGTGGCAGCATGCACAGGGCCTGCACGATTTCAAGGTGGACATCTTCCCAGCACTGAGAGGGTCAAATGCACATGGGCTTCCATCCCTAACTAAGACGCTATCCACTTGCAAAGGAAAAAATGAGTTTCTTTAAATGGAGTCTCACTGGCTTATGAGTAGGCTCCATGCCTAGCAGTAGATGGCCAACACGAAATTAACTCAATGGTATTTTTGTAGACTTTTTGTCTCATAGTGCTCTGTTTGGACATTTTTTTTTTTTTTTGTCTTACTGGCCTTTTGCTTGTATATTATGGTTTCCAATTTTGTGTTTTTATGGATTTTGTATGTGTATGTTTCTTGTGTTGTTTTCTTTTTGTTTATTATGCTTTGTTTTTTTGTTTGCCTGTTTTAGGATTGGTTGTTTTTTGTTTGTTTGTCTGTTTCTTGTTTTTGTTTGTTTGTTTGTTTGTTTTGTTTGTGTAGCCCTGGAACTCGCTCTGTAGCCCAGGCTGGCCTCAAACTCAAAGACCCACCTGCCTCTGCCTCCCAAATGCTGGGATTAAAGGTGTGTGCCACCACTGTCCAGTGTGCCTGTTTGTTTTGAAGAGAGAGAAAGAAAGGACATGGAGTTGGGTGGGTGCCGACTATCTGGGAGGAGAAAGAGGAAGAGGAGGAAACCAGGATGGAATATATTGTATAAAAATTACTTTTTTTCAAAAACATAACAGTGAATAAAAAGAAAAAAAAAAGCTGGGGGCAGGGAGCACTTCCTCCAAAGGAAAAACTGGTCTTTCCTTTGTCTCATTCCTTAGGACCTTGGAGGCCAGTGGCTGAAATGAAGTGCCATTATCAGAAGTGCCTTTTTCCAAATCACATACTTCTCCTGGAAACAGATTTCCATCTAAGTAATCCTATGGGTGGGAATTTGGAGGCAAGTTAGAAAGAGGAGGGTTTACAGGTCAGGTGATGGCAACCAGGCATGGCTCACCCTGCTTAAACAGAGGAGGCCATTGAGAGCAGCCACAGACACTGTCCTGGGCTTCAACACTGCCTCCTAAAACATGACAAACGTCACTTCCTGGCACACCACACAATGTCTTCTAGCCATGCTGCCTCCTGCCTTCCAAGATCTTGTGGTTTAGCTGTCTAGTAACCTGTAAGCACACCAGGAACCACCTCTGAGACCGTCCTACGTTAGGGCACTGAAGGAGAGGGAGGCGGATAAAGTTTGTGAATGCTGAAGAAATGGAAATCCGGCATCTGAATGAGATACGCTCTATGTGTTTGAGGGGAAAAAAAATCAAGGCTATCTCATTAATGGTTTCTTAAAATAACCACATACTTAAATCATAGTTTAGGCTATATTCGGTTTCATTTCATGGCTTCCTTTTTTATTGTTTATTTTTAATTTGAGATAGAGTGTCACTATTGCCTTGAACTTATAATTCACCTGCCTCATAACTGGAGTGCTAGGATGATAAGTAAGACTCACCACCCCTGGCTCATTTTGTTTTAAAATAAAAACATTTAAATTACGTATGTGACTCAGATTTGTCTATTGTACTATGTAAGTTTTATCGCAGGAAAAAATAAACAAAATAAGGGGTAAATTGAGAGCACGTGGCTGGGGCTGTGACATACACAAAGGAGAAATTTAAGTAAGATGAACCTGGGATGGGTATGCAAGAGGCAATTAGGGAGATTTACAGGAAACCAGGCAAGAGTATGAGTGAATGGCCAAATCTGGGCCAGTGTGGCAGGGGAAGGATGTAGCCTGCAGATTAAATGACAAAGGAGAAACCAATAGGACCTGGGGACAGTTTTGGCATGGGGAATCCAAGAAGCAAAAGGTAAGAATGTCCTACTTCCAGTCCTCAGAGAACCACCCTCTTTCAGAACCTCTTCTGAGTGTGGCCTCTAAACACCCCCCAAACAGATCATTCAGAAATGCAAAGACACTATTTAAAGAGTGTGCCAGTTAAAGCAGGAATGGTGGCACATAGATATAGCTAATTCCAGCACTTGGGAGGATTGAGGCCAGCTTGGGCTGTCTATCAAGATCTCACATTAGGAGGAAGGGAGGAAGGGAGGAAGGAAGGAAAGGAGGAAGTGAGGGAGGAAGGGAGGATGAGGGAGGGAGGGAGACAGGAAGGAAGGAGGGAAGGAAGGAAGGAAGGAAGGAAGGAAGGAAGGAAGGAAGGAAGGAAGGAAGGAAGGAAGGAAGGAAGGCAGGCAGTCGGGCAGGCAGGCAGGCTGGCAAACCATCCCCATCACCCATACATTAAACCACGTGGTGGTTTGAATGAGAATGGCCCCATAGGCTCAGATATTGGAGTAACTGGTCCCCAGCCAGTGGTGCTGACTGGGTAGGTTTATGAGCTGTGACCTTGCTGGAGGAAGCCTGTCACACTGAGGGCGGGTTTTGAGAGTTTAAAGACTTACACCATCATGAGGTTGTTCTCTGCTTCCTGCTTGGGGTTGAGGTGTGAGCTCTCAGCTATTCCTGCCACCATTCCTGGTGCTTGCTACCACGCTTCCCCGATGTGATGGTGAAGGACTCTTAGCCCTCTGGAGCCATCAACCCAAAATAAACCCTTCCTTCTGTAAGTTGCTTTGATCACAGCAATAGAAAAGTAACTAAGACAAAACAGTCAACCCAGGAATTGCTTTCTCTGGGAAAGAATGACCTTCATCAGGACAGAAAGTCGTGGAGACAGCATGGTTCATGTGTACCTAACGATTACACTCATTAAATACAGGTTCCAGGCACCTTTTTAATAGTCTAACCAATGGGCTTGCATCTTGCCAAGTGCAAAGCCAAAATAAGCAGGGCCACGAAGACTCCCTACCTGCAGCAGGTAAGGAGATTGCAGGGGTCATTCCCAAAGTAACACCCTCGAGCAAGGGAAGGGGGGGGGATCATCCAGAGAGCTACACATATCCACATAGGAAAACACTTTTTTTTTTTTTTTTTTTTTTTTTTTTTTGGTTTTTCAAGACAGGGTTTCTCTGTGTAGCTTTGCGCCTTTCCTGGAGCTCACTTGGTAGCCCAGGCTGGCCTCGAACTCACAGAGATCCGCCTGCCTCCGCCTCCCGAGTGCTGGGATTAAAGGCGTGCGCCACCAACGCCCGGCAGGAAAACACTTTAGAGGTTAGCACATTCCCCAGCATGTTCAGTTCGAGAAGGAAAGATTTGGGAACATGCTTGACTCAAGATCATAATGCACATGTTCAAAAGGTAAAAACAGCATGCAGGAGTACTTTAGGGCACTCTAAGCTCATGCTACTAAAAATAGTGATGTGAACTCCTCTGGAAACACCCAGTTCTCTCTCTCTCTCTCTCTCTCTCTCTCTCTCTCTCTCTCTCTCTCTCTCTCTCTGTGTGTGTGTGCTCACTTGGGTGCACATGTGTGTGGAACACATTTGAAGGCCAAAGGATACCCTCAAGTGTTGTTCCTCAGGCACTATCTATCTACCTGTCTCTCACTTCACTGGCCTGGAACTCACCAAGTAGGCTAGACTGGCAGGCCACCAAACCCCAGAGATCCACCTGTCTCCACCTCCCCAATACTGGCATCTAAGTATAAGCCATCACTCCTGTATTCTTTTTTAGTGACGGTTCTGAGAACTGAACTCACTTCCTCAGGCACCTTACCTGCTGACCATCCCTCCCCCCAAGCCACTTTTAACAGAAGAGAAACAAAGGCTACTTTGAAAGTATGCAGTAAGGCCTTCTCCCCTAAAGGTGCCTGGCTAGCTTAGCCGCTAACATGTCAGGCCCTCCATACACGTCTTCATGTATTTTCCCCTACAAAGTTGCAGGGCAGATATTGAAGAGCAACTTAACAATACCCAAGACCAAAGTCTTCAAACATCACCATGTTTCGCTTTCCTGGCAACAGACAGAATGTCACAATAGGAAGAAAGAGAGAGAGGTTAGCATGTTGTGGCATGCCCTGCAATTTTCCATTGCTAACCTGAACAACCCAGGATGCCAGACTTCGAGCAAATGGCACCATCGTAGCCAGGCTAGTGCAAGAGCCTTCTCCAATGGCATCCCAGATAATCCTCCCAGCAGCCCAAGGCCTGGTGTTGCTCATTCCAGATAAGAGGAGCTGGAAACGAACTGAATTAATGTACCCAAGGTCAGACAAGAGCATTTATTTATAAATGCACTCTGGCATGAGAGCTACTAGAATCAGGCCCATGTGGTCAGGATGTGTGACAAGATGGTTCCACCTGAGGCTATTCACAGCCAGGAAAACTCTCTACTGTGAGAATGTAAGACAATCGACTCACTGTTTCTCACTGCCTTAGAGGAGAAGGACCTGGTGGACAGAGGACAACGACAGCAGTAAGGATCACGACACAGTGATAACAAATCAGAGGCACTGTGCTACAACAGCCTCTCCTGGATTAGGCTCTGGGTGCCTGCTGGTACATGATCCAGGTACGGCATGTGGATTCCTGGGAGGTGGCCCTAAAATCTTCCTCATGCCAAGGAAGGTCTGACATGAGAAGAAAATCATCTGTCACAGAAAATTCACATCAGGAGATGCCAACCTGGTCACCCACCTACTGGTGTTCTACCTGTGTTCCGCTTCCCTGAAAATGGCTCCTTCCCCCATCAGGAGGGCACCCCTGACATGTGCATTTCAAACAAAATCCAAGGTCCCAGTCCAATGGGCCACAGGTGAATGAATGTACCAGCAACACTCGTGTTTCCACGGATAGGAAACTGAAACTCCTAGATCTTCAACAGGTGCTAAAGGAGACATGAGGAGAGAAGGGTACCAGCCTGGACAACCATGTTTGCCCATGTGAATGGAAACACCAAGGGAAGTAGGCTGCAGAGTCTGGGGATGAAGGGAATACACAAGGAGCTAATGTGAGAAGCTACACAGCCAAGGAAGAGGCATGCTGAGAGCGACTTCTGGCACCAGCCACCAGCTTGACCCTGGTTCTAGTCCAGAGACAGCCATGCTTTACTCCACCCACGGCTCCTGGGGACGTCTTAAAGTCTCTTAAAGCCATGGAAGGTCCCACCTGTCCACTTGCTTAAACTATTTTAAGCAAGTTCCTGTCTCTTGAATTCTGGAAGTAAGACAATTAAGACCTGGACAAGCACTACAGACAGGGTGGAACAATTTCATACCCATTCCATCTAGAGGCCTATGTAGCCTCATCTGAAGTTCAAAGAGCTCATTAAACCGTGAGAAAAGAGCACAAATTACATGAGGGAAAGAAGCAATCTACATTTCCCAGAGACAAGGGGTGGCTATATAAATTATGGTATGTCAATCTGATATCCTTTGTTTGATGTTCTAGTGATACGTGTAAACTATTCTGAAGTCCCGTGTAAATTATTCTGAAGTCCCACACTTCGGCATGTAAAAACAGCACCCCACCAAGTGAAAATAAAAATACATAATTACATCTGCTGTGGTTACACTCACTAGTATGTAAACATTACACACTGAAGGGTCTTACTGCTCACTGGGGTTACCACCACTGTTTGTAAGTGATGGCTTTTGTTACGATTTGAATATAAAGCAGCTCCTGCTGATTCACATGCTGTGAAGAAGCCTAGGTCCCCAGCTGATCCCGCTTGTTTGGATGGTTGTGGAAATTACAGGAGATAGAGCCTAGCTGTAGGAAGAGGGTCACTGGGGACATGTCCTTGGGGCTACATTTTACCCTATGTATTCCTGAAGCAACGTGTGTGTGTGTGTGTGTGTGTGTGTGTGTGTGTGTGTGTGTGTGTGTGTGTGTGTGTGTGTGTTGTCTGTCTGTCTATCCCCATCCCATCCCCCTGCTTACTGGCTACCATGATGTGAGCTACTCTGTTCTATGCTGCCCTCTGCCCCAGGATGATCTAAAACAGAGAATCTGACTGACACAGTTCAGAGGTGTTTTGTTCTCCTTTTTCTTTCAAAGTCACTTTACACTAATGTAACCTGTGGGCTGGAGAGGTGGCTGGGTGGTTAAGAGCACTCACTGCTTTTGAAGAGCATTTGAGTTCAGTTCCCAGAACCCACATAGGTGGCTGTAATTCCAGTTCCAAGGATCCAATGCCCTCTTCTGGCCTCTGCAGGGACTGCATGTAGGTGATGCACATACATGCATTCAGGCACAACCCATGTAGCACACACATGCACATACAATGAATATTTTTAAAAGGACAAGTAACATGACTTAATATACTAAAAACTTGTAAGAGACATAATTCCATCTCAAGACTACCTGAGAACCTCAGGCCATAGAGAACTGACAAGTTCCCCACCTTTCTGAGTGGAGCTAGCTGGGGAATTATCTCGCCCAAACCTACTCTGGTGTGCACAGCTGAGCTGTCAAAAGGAAAGAAGAAGAAGAAAGTTCATCTGCTTTGAAATGCCTACTTCAGAAGGTAGGTATAAATATTAACTAAGATGTGCTAGATGCCTGGTAAAAGGTTGGAGTTTAGTAAGGCCTCAATAAGGTTAATAAACACACAATCCTTATCATCTGCAATCCCATGTTTGAGGATTTTTCTACTCACTTAAATTTACTTGGAACTTAAAATGAGTCCTCTGAGCATCTTTGATGTCAAGACTGAGTCATCTGACAAGCACATCCCCAGCTTGTTTGGTTTGAGCCTGAAATTCAATGAAGTCTGAAGAGTCTACCTCCCCATAACCATGCCCTTGGCCAAGCCTTTAGCATGTGGGCCTCTCTGGGACACTGAAGAACCAAACTATAGCATCATGGCCTATTTAATGCCACAAAGTTTATATTTTTGATTTCTGGTTGGCAATCCCAACATTTTTTAATGCACATTGCCATGACAACCACCAGTATCTTTCTGTTATAGTTCCTTATGAAGAAGATGTGTATGTTTGTTTGAGACATGAATCAGCCTGCTGCTGGCCCAGCATTCAATGTCAACAATCAACAGTGTACATTATATACATTAATGCATCTTTCCAGAAATACACATAAGATAAGGACCATATCATCTGTTGTGACTAGAAGCTTGAAGGACCTGAGTTCCTTATTTCCTAGAGAACCAGTGGTCTGTTTGGTATTTTTGAATCCAGTGTCTGTTGATGCCTTTACAGAGAACATCTCCCAGAAGTCATGAGAATGAACTGTAAATGTGCAAAGGCCATGAGGACCTTTGTAACTGAGCCAACTCATTAAATAGAGTCTCGGCCAACTAACTAAAAGGCTGCTTGTCCATTTTAAAAATAGACTGGTACGTCAGCAATATGCCAAATGCATTCTGAAGCATGTCCCACAGAAGACTTCCGTGAAGCATATGACTTTAGATGGCAATGGATCTGTTTTATAGATGCTGGTGAAATGTGCTGTCTAATAGGAAAAAAATTACAAAAGAGTTCCCATCACTTTATATACATACATACTTTAAGTATACATGGCATAGAAGTCCAGAAAGACAAAATGATAATAGTATTAGCTAGCTAGCACTTTTTTAAAAAAAATCTTTTTGTATATATGTATATACAATGTAAGTGAATGTGTGTGTTTTCATGTATGTGAGTGCATACATGTAATGGTACCCATGTGGAAGTCTGAGGACAGCCTCAGGTGTGGGCCCTTGCCTCCTACCTGTTCTTTGTAACAGGGTCTCCTTGGGATTTCGTTTTATTTTGCCACTGAATAAGACAGGCTAGCTGGCCCACAAGCTTCCCAGGACCCTCCTATCTCCACCTCCCATGTTGCTATAGAAACACTGGGATAATAGAGATGTGCTTCTGCACCCATCTTTATGTGGGTATGGGAATTAAAACCTACGTGCTTATGATAGCCAGACAAGAGTTTCACCCACTCAACCTAGATTTCAGAGTCAGTACAAAAAGGAATGTAAAATATTTTCTTTTCTGTTAATTTTTTATAATGACTACATGCTGAAACAATACTATTTTTGATATATTAACTAAGAGATATTCTTAAAATTAACCCATTGCTTCTTTGTACTTAAGATTAGGTACCAAAAAATTTTAGTGCACATGTGGCTAAAATCACATTTCTGTCGGATGATGGATTTCTAATGAAATACAAAACACAGATCTTAAACTAGGTATTGGCTGGCCCCTTTCTTAGGGGAATAGATGAACCAAACTTTTCAAAGAAAAGAGTAGTGTCTGCCATGTGGACTAAGAGTGGCCTCTTTCAATCCAGGGGAAGTTGGCAGTCGCCATGACGGGTGACTATCCAACCAAAGTCTGCATTCTGTGGGGTGTAACTGGAAGTGGTCTGCAATTCTCTGTGACTTCCAGGAACCTTCCTTAGTTTGGAGGTGGCTTGAAAACAATTGTTCTTCCCGCTCCCCTGCTGTCCTGTCGCCTCGAATGTCAGTATGGTCGCTGATGCTCTAGCAGCCGCAGTGAACATGGCCACAACCCAGACATAGCAAGGAACTATGAGAAAGACTCCTGACTTTCCTGTAGATTCCTATTAGAGGAAGAAACAGCATTCTGTCTTGTTCAGCCCAGTGTTAACTTCCCATTATACATGGCATTGGAGACTGACCTTTGAGTTATTCTGGAAGGACTCCAGCAGCAAACACAGCTTCCTCTGCAGCTCCTGTAAGTCTCTGGAGACACTCGGGGGCTCTTCTTTGGCCATCTTGAAATGTCCTTCAGTTTCGCTCTAGATTATTTCTTCTACCAGTAAGTTCACTGATGCAGCATGTAGCCCAATCTCTCATGTCGCCTGTCTCTTGCTATCACTGAAAAAAACAAAAAGTTTCTTGAATCATTAGCAGTCTCCAAGGAGCTTGTACCATCCCCTACATACTGATGGTGGGCATGCGGATGGACATATCTTGATAATATTTATCAAAATTTTAAGCTGCACACACTTTGATTCAGCAATTTATTTATCATGAACCTAAATGAAGATAATAGATATATGAAAATATACCCAAAGGTATGTAAACAGAAAATCACATTCCTGTTTATAATATATAATGACCAGCAAGCTAGAAGGAAGAAGTTAAATCTATATATTATAAACACTTCACTGTTTTACACACACACACACACACACACACACACACACACACACACACACACACGGTATAGAAAAAGAGCTAGGAAGACATGTATATCTTTTAGCCTAAAGTTGAAAGAACATTTGACAAACAAGAAAACTGAATTACTCTCTTTTCTCCTCCAATGGGGACTTGGGATGCTCTCTCTTCTTTATTTGGCCCCTAGGCACATGACACAATGCCACCCTTTATTTATGTATGGTGAGGTCCTCACTAACACTACTCATCCTCAAGGCTGTGGCACAATTATTTTCTGTCACTCAACAGCCTAGAATTTGCAAGACTTCCCATTGTTTATGTTTTTCATGAAGGCAATGAGCCAAATTAGATACACCTTTAGCCCTGGTTGAGTTTTCAAATTAAAAAAAAATATATTATTCTTATTTTCTGTTTCCCAGAACATCTGTCTGGGTTGGACAGAACGGGATCTCTGCCTGTCTCCTGGCAGACAATAATCTCCTGATCTCACATAATTGTGTCAGTAGATTCTGTCTCGGTGCAAAAGGTAACTGAGAGGGCATCACATCACGCTTATTTACCATATTGAATACCCCACTTGCCTGTCCTGTGTTACAGTGAGGAAGCATACCTTACCACTGTCTACACTACAGTCTAGTGTGCACGGTTTCATCACACCAGCTGAAAAGAGATTCTCTCCTCTTGGCCAGGGGAGAACCAACTCCTGCACCCATATTTATGTCGTTATTGCAGCAGCTGGCACTGATGTTGAATTTAGGATGGTCCCAGCCTTCAGTTCACCTAATCTCATCTCTACAGCGGGCTAAAACAAGCCCAGCTGCCCCCTTACAAGTCTTCTTTGCCCTGGGAAAGAAGTGCTATCCAGACCTGTCTGGGGAGTCTGATAGAGGCAAGCGTGGGAAGAAGGCGGAGGACCACAGTTGGCACACGCATTTACCTAGCCACCAACCAATTCCCAGGCCCTCTACTCCTTCTAGGGTCCCTGTGCAGACAGGAAGCAGCGAAGCAGCGTCTTGGGGAAGGACAGAAGGCGCCACCCCAACTAGCCTAGGGCGCCCCGCCTACTCTGAGCTTGGGGGCCTCGTCAGGTTCTCAGAGAACAGGCCCCGCCCCCTTACAAGGCTCCAAATAAAGCCTTGCCTCCCGACTCCAGCGTCCCACGAGCAAACCGCCACCGTGAACGTTCCAGCTGCGGGTTGGGTCGAATCCCCAAGCTGTGGACAGGGCCTTCCGGACGCCTGGAAACCTATCCCGGTCCCCCTTTCCGAAGAGTGTTGAGACTTTCAATCTAAGGGCGGAGATCCAGAGAGAAGGAAAGGGTGTGATGCAGATGTAAATCTGACCCCTGACCATCCGGCCCCAAAACTAAGAAACGGAACTCAGGGTAGTTGGGCACCCTGTCACTGATCTTCTGGGCAAACCCACCTTTGATACCTGCAGCTCCCTCCTACTGTGGCGCATGGCCAGCCCTATTGACCAGTCCTAGAGAGAAGCTGTGGATGCCCAAGCAAGACTCCAAGTCTTCCCATTCAGGTTTCCCAAAAAGGAGGCAGGGCCTCGTTCGCGGATTGGCACTGGCGCCCCCCGCCCCTTTTCTAACCAGATCTAGCTGCCGGTGTGTAAGCGCGGGGATGGCTGGAAATGGATCGCCCCGTGACCTCCCATCCGCATCAGGTACCTTCAAGACCAACCCAGAGGCCAACAGCTGCAGGCGGAGGAAGCTAGTGCACTCTCCCTTGGTGGCCCCTGAACTCCTCCACTTCCCAGGGCCGAGCTTGGGGGATTCAGCCAGTCGAGGTCCCCTAAACTCCACACCCCACAGCTTTGCTCTCTCACCTGGTGCTAGCTGCCCCGACACCCAGCTCTGCAGCCACCGAGGGCGAGAAGCGAAGTGGGAGGAAGAAGAGACCCGACTCAGGCCTGATCGTGGACCGGAGCTAGACTTGACTTGCTCCTCCCCACCCCCAGCGCTCTTCCTTCAACTAGGCCGAAGCCACGCCCTTCTACCACGCCCCTCTCCCAGGCCCCGCCCCTCAGCCAGGATTGGCACTGGTCCTCCGCCCAGGCACAGGTCCCTGCCGTGCCTTTCCAGCCAGAACAGGAAGGATCGGGTATCCTGGCACCCAGCTGCGCGGCTGCCAGCTTTGCCAGGCTCATTCGCTTCTTCCCACACACTCTAAGAACAACCCCTACAAACTTCTAGACTCTAGAGGCTGACTAATGAGGAAATGAACGCTTGGAGACAGTCACTTCCTACAGCAGTGGCTTGGAGTGAAAGTTCTGGGGCCACGTCTCAGGTGGACTGGCAGCCAAATGTGGGTTTTTAGAGGAATTTAGGGTTTCCCCTTCTCCATACAGATCCAGTTCTGGATTCACCCCCGGAGTTCAAGTCACACAAGTCGGTGTGTGGAAAGTCTAGGCGTTACGTAAATGCAAATGTTGGCAGCCATGGAATCTTAGAGATGGATTATCTCCATTTTACGGATTTAAAAACAAAAACAACAACAACAACAACAACAAAGAAAAAAATGGAGAGCCAGAGGGATAAGTGTTGCTGGAGGGCTTCTCTCCAGGTTCCCCAAGGCCTGCAGTCCCACAATCCACTTATAAAATAATCACTCAGACGCTTATATCACTTATAAACTGTATGGCCGTGGCAGGCTTCTTGTTAACTGTTCTTTTATCTTAAATTAACCCATTTCTATAAATCTATACCTTGCCACGTGGCTGGTGGCTTACCAGTACTTTATCTTCCTTGTCCTGGCAGTGGCTGCAGTGTCTCTCCCCTCAGCCTTCCGCTTCCCAGAATTCTCCTCTCTCCTTGTCTCACCTACTTCCTGCCTGGCCACCTACTTCCTGCCTGGTCACTGGCCATCAGTGTTTTATTTATATAGAACGATATCCACAGCAGATAAGGTTTATGAATAAACTCAGATTCTCTTCTCAAGGATCCATGGTAGAGAAACCTATGTTTCCTGGTTCCAAATCCAGGCCTGAGAAGCACAATTACTCAATGGCAGTACTATTAGCATTTGAGTTGCGATGAGTCTGTTTCTGAGATGTCCTGAGAGCACTGAGGGGTGCCTAGAAGCATTCCTGGGTTCTACCCACGAAATGAATACAAATATGGTAACATCCCCTCCCAGCTGCGATGGCTGAAAATGTTTCCAAGGGACTGGGGGATGGGGTGCAATCATCCGGTATTCAGAAGCACGGCCTTTGAGCTTACAGTGAGAAACTATGGGCTGGGACTCTGGAGTCCCCATCTCAGGGCCCAAGTCTAGCTGTGGCTGTGTGATGTTGGTGACTTTACCTCTCATAGGGGAGCATGGGGAGACAAGGGTGTGTCTCTGAAGTTTTTAATTTCAGGCACTCTTGTCTGGCTGCATGCACTTTCTGTAGCTGCAGTATGACACATTTCCCACCCCAGGGGTGGGGGTGAGGGGTGGAATGGGCTTGTTTTCCTTAGACCATCAGGTCCTGGTAGATACTGCTGTGGAAAATGGGGACTTCTTTGGGATTTCAGCTTAAGGGTGCCATCTAGGGGCACCTCTTTGAATCCTCTGCCTCCTCCCAACTCCAGCGTTTATTTATTTATTTATTTTATTTTACAATACTATTCAGTTCTACATAACAGCCACAGATTCCCTTGTTCTCCCCCTTCCTGCCCCCCTCCCCTTCCCCCCAGCCCACCCCCCATTCCCACCACCTCCAGATCAAGGCCACCCCCAAGGACTGAGATCGACCTGATAGACTCAGTCCAGGCAGGTCCAGTCCCCTCCTCCCAGATTGAGCCAAGTGTCCCTGTATAAGTCCCAGGTTTCAAACAGCTATCTCATGCAGCGAGCCCAGGACCTGGTACCACTGCCTAAATGCCTCCCAAACAGATCAAGCCAATCAACTGTCTCACCTATTCAGAGGGCCTGATCCAGTTGGGGGCCCCTCAGCCTTTGGTTCATAGTTCATGTGTTTCCATTCGTTTGGCTATTTGTCCCTGTGCTTTATCCAACCTTGGTTTCAACAATTCTCACTCATATAAACCCTCCTCTTTCTCGCTATTTAGACTCCCAGCGCTCCACCCAGGGGCCTAGCTGTGGATCTCTGCATCCAGGTTCCTCAGTCCTTGGATGGGGTTTCTGGCACAACTATTAGGGTGTTTGGCCATCCCATCACCAGAGTAGGTCAGTCCTGGCTGTCTCTCGGCCATTGCTAGCAGTCTTTTGTGGGGGTATCTTTGTGGATTTCTGTGGGCCTCTTTAGCACTTTGTTTCTTCCTTTTCTCGTGTGGTCTTCGTTTACCATGATCTCCTATTCCTTGTTCTCCCTCTCTGTTCTTGATCCAGCTAGGATCTCCCATTCTCTTTCCCTCGACCCTCGCTGTTCATTGCTCCCACTCATGTCCAGGCTGTTCATGTAGATCTCATCCATTTCTCCGTCATTGGGTGATCCCCGTGTCTTTCTTGGGGTCCTGTTTTCCAGGTAGCCTCACTGGTGATGTAAGTAGCAGTACAGTCATCCTTGTTCCACATCTAGTATCCTCCTATGAGTGAGTACATACCATATTTGTCTTTCTGAGTCTGGGTTACCTCACTCAGGATGATTTTTTCTAGATCCATCCATTTGCCTGCAAACCTCATGATCGTTCAAAGGATTAATCCAATAAAGCCTTATGAAGCTTCTCCTAGGCTTTCCCAGAGTTTTCTACAGCAATGGACTGAATATTTTTATCCCTTTGTCCCTCAATGTGATGGTATTAGGAGGTGAGGGCCTTTGGGAAGCCATTAGGTAAGAAGATGAATAAGATTAATGCCTTATAAAGGGAGGAGAGGGGGAGAGTTTTCTTGCCTCTCTCTACTAGGGGAGAGCAGAATAAAAATCTGGCAGTCTAGAATCCTCCCTGTAATCTCGCCATGCTGACATTAAAACTTCTATCCTTTTGAACTATGAGAAATAGTTTCTTGTTTTTCTTTGTTTTGTTTTGTTTTGTTTTACGGTTGTTTATTTGAATAAGCCACTCAGACTTCAGCCCTTTGTGATAGTAACCCCAATGAGCTAACACACTTGTCCTGGTTAAGCAATTCTTCCTCAGTCCTCTAAGATCTGCTCTGACTGCTGCTCTGAAGAATAGGAAATGGGGTGGGGGGAGCAATTCTTTAGCAGTGAATTGACTCTGTTACTAGTCAGAGCCAGAACATGACCTAAATCCAGCTGACCTCTCCTCCATAGGTTGCCAGATTTAGAAATTTACCTGAAACTATAAGACTTTCAGTTCAATTCCTTTATGAGGCAAACAACCTATAACTTTTTGCTATAAGCATGTCTTATATGTACTTGGGATATACTTATTTTAAAAGGTATTTTTGCCTTAAAAATGCTTACCTGAAATTCTGAGTCACCTGGTCATCTTGAGTTTCATCTGGCAACCCTGGGGATTTGGAGCTGAGGACAATGAGGGTCTTAAGGCTGACATCATTTCTTAAAAATAAACAGACAAGTGCCCTGAGAGATTAGTTCTCTCTCTCTCCCTCTTCCTTCCCCTGCCCCTTTTTCCATTTCTCTCTCTCTCTCTCTCTCTCTCTCTCTCTCTCTCTCTCTCTCTCTCTCTCTCTCTCTCTCTCTCTCTCCCTTTCCCATCTCTCTTTTCTCTCTTTGGAGACAGGGTCTCACTTTTAGCCCAGCCTGGCTCTCATTGTTCCTCAGTCTACACATAAGTTTTTAACTAAAGCCATGATCAGTTTTCATAACCACATTCAAGTCCCAATTTTGCTGTTGACCTATTGGAGTGACTGTAGGCCGGTTGCTTGGTTAGTGAGTTGGTTGGGTGGTTGGTTAGTTTAGTGTCTACATTCCCAAACCAAAAAAAAAAAAAAATGGGAAAATGAGACTTTCTCTTATATTGTTAAGAAGATGCCCTTAATGTAGTGGGCATGAATATTAGCCAATCACGTGTCAGTAAACAGAAGGTCTTCTTGTTTTAATGCTCATGAACATAACTAGTTTTTAAAGCACATTGAATTTCAGATGGAGCCTATCTTGCTCCACAGGAGGCCATGGACTCATTAGTAACATGCTCTTCTCTTTCCATTCCTCACATACATGGATGAGAGTCTCTCAGACATGCAATCCACTGATACAAAGGGCTGACTCTATACACTCTATGTTTGTGTGTGTGCTGGGCATCAAATCCAGACCTTGTGTGTGATAAGCAAGTGTTCTACTACACTTGAGCCACAGCCCAGACCCTCTACATACTTTATGGTAAGAAATATGAGCATAAGGGACGAAGACAGTCAGGTTATGTGGTGATATTGTGTCCCCCAATATATTGTGCACCCTAATAAACTTATCTGGGGTCAGAGAACAGAACAGCCACTAGACAGACATAGAGGCCAGAAAATGGTGGCACACACATCTTTAATCCTAGCGTTCTGGAGGCAGAGATCCATCTGGATCTCTGTAAGTTCAAAGCCACACTGGAAACAGCCAGGCATGGTGACTCACACCTTTAATCCCAGGAAGTGATGTCAGGAAGCAGAAAGGTTTATAAAGCATGAGAACCAGGAACTAGAGCCTGGTTAAGCTTTTAGCAGCAGTTTAGCTGAGATCCATTCGGATGAGGACACAGAGGCTTTCAGTCTGAGGAAACAGGATCAGCTGAGGAATTGGCAAGGTGAGGCTAGCTGTAGCTGGTTCTGTTTCTCTGATCATTCAGTGTTTACCCAATACCTGGCTCCGGGTTTGTTTTTATTAATAAGACCTTTTAAGATTCGTGTTACAAGGTTATTTTAAAGTATGGAGAGCCAAGTCTTGACTGTAAAGTGAGAACAAAGAAACCGAAGTGTTTGGTGCTTTTAAAAGGGACTGCAAATGTTTGTGCCCTGGGCAGCTGCTCCATAGAAAGAACAGTAAAAAAGCTTCGTTCTGTAGCTGCTCTGATTAGGACAAGCTAAGGTTGGAACACTATGCATCTCTGCATTGGTTTCCTCCCTATGAAATGGGAGCATCATGGAGGAGGAAACCGGATGAAGAAACAGACAGGCACCATAGCATAGTGAAAGAGCTTGACAAGTCTAACTTGGTTTTCAGAGAATTTTGAAAGCAACCATGTGATAAGTGATCTGAATGTTGAGGCTGTGGTGGTTCTTAGGTACTCATGTGTGAGAGTATATGTGCTTGGGTGCCTGTAACTATAATATTGGTGCTAGTTACAACATTCACAAAGAACCTATTGCATTGAGTGACAAGAGTATCCCAACCTGCTCTGGACAGACAGCTACACCTGCTGGGGGTGTAGGTCAGTCAGTAGAGTGTTGTTAGCCTAGCAGGCACTGGGGCTGATCTTCAGTCCTACATAAACTAAGTACGGGGGGGGGGGGTCACACCTGTAATCACAGCTCTAAGGAGATGGAAGCAAATGATCAGAAGTTCAAGGTTATCTTCAGACTCTGTCTCGGAGTGTGTGTGTGTGTGTGTGAAAATCAGGGTGAATTTACAGTGTGCAAACTGTTAGATGTATTAGCTCATTAAACTTGCAAACAAACCTGATGAGGTGGGTACTGACAATGCTACCAGAAAATGGTAGGGAATTTGTGCATGAAAGCTGACACATTCACTTGACACAAGCTGCACATTACTTAATGGGAAGCTCAGGTTAGATCTGAGTTAGACCACTCCAACTCTAGATGTCAGGGACTCAGTCACCAGCCTGTGTGCCTTTAGACCTCTCCAAGATTGTGGTCTCTTATTGCTACATTGCAGGGCCATTACTAAACACCTTCTCAAATTCCCTTCTGTCACTACAAAGAATGACAGCCTCCTAAAGAGAGCCAGCAGGTCAAGCCCAGTCTTGTGCTGAAGCATGGAAGAGGCCCCTCCTCTTAGCAACGGACGCTAAAGCCTGGTTACCCACCACAGGGCCTGGGGACACACTTCATTACTGTTAAAACTGCTCAGGGAAGAGGGGCAAGAGTCTAGGCTCCCAGGGGTGTTATTTGGGATAGCAAGCTTCCTCTTTTGTATATTAATATGTGACGGTGCTTCAGTTTTGTCCTCTGTCCTCTACAGAGACTTCAGGCTGTTCTAGGAAGTTCCAAGAAACCTACTGAAAAGAAACGAAGACCAAATTCTGCAAGGAGTGGGGACTGAAGGAGGACTCCTGGAGAATGCCATGCTACCTTTCATTCCATGTCTTTCCTTCTCTCCCTTTCTGCCAGGGAACTCCCTGGGATACCAACATCTATGACCTCAGAGAAGCAGCTCTGTGTCAGAGCTTCCAGAGTGTATGAAAATTCTGCTGCCAGCATTGTCCCCATTCTGCTCTAAGGAATCACAGATTTCAAAGCAGCTGGATGGGAGAGACTGATCCTCGGAGAAACTGAGAACTCCTTAGTCTTTCTTTAATAGGTACAATTAGAACAGGCACCATGAGCTACACTGATTGCTCATCTCAGAAGGTGGGTGTGACATTTAAAGTGTGTTTTTCTGTACTTGTGTCTTCAACATGAAGGGAACTGAGAATGTGGGGGAGGAGGGACATTTCACACAGAGAGATTGCCATGTTAGATTCCTTTGACCTAGAAAGTGTGTTGATCACATTTTTCAATTTTACTCTGAAATTTTGCAGGTAGAACTCGTTGTGCATTTCCCTTCCAATGCCATCAGGCCACACACTCCAGTAGGCAGGTACCACCTTTGAGTGCGCATTCTGGAGTATACTCTAACATAGTCTTAGGGCTGGGCACATGATGGCTCAGTGGATAAGAGCGCTTACTGCACAGCTTGAGGACTTGAATTCATCCCCCAGACCTGTGCTTAAATAGGTGTGGATGCATGGAGCTTTAAACCCTGCACTGGGTGGGGGTTAGGGTCAGAGGCAGTCATTGCTGGGGCTTACTGGCCACCAGCTTAGTTCCAGGTTCAGTGATAAACCTGGTCTCAAGGGAATAAGATAGAAAGGGACAGAGCAAGATATTTGACACCTGCTCTGGCTTCTGCCTATACATGGGCATGCACACCCTCACATACATTACTAATTTAAAAAAAATGTTTAATTTTAAAAGTCTCAGATAGGCATGGAAGTACCTTGTAATCTTACCACTTGGGAGACTGAGGCAAGAGGATTGTGTATTCCAAGGCAGTCTGGACGATGTGGTCTCAAAACAAGAACAACCTTATGAGAAATCAGAGTCTTGGCCCTGATTTGGAGTGTCATGGCAGAGAGCCATGAGAGCTCTATTTTTAAGCTGGGGTAGAATGGTTCTGGTATAGCAGGTCCACGGACGCCATCATGTGCAATCTGAAATAAACTGTCTGAACTGGGTGTGCTGGATTATGCCAGTAGTCTCTGTACTTGGGAAGCCAAGCAGCTGAGAGACCAGCCTGAGGCGCATAGCAGACTCCACCTTAAAAATGAACAAATAAGCAAACAGACTGCCCCAGAGTAACAGTTCTGCCCAATCCACATGCAAGAATCTTGGATAAAAAAAAGCCAGGAAGCCAAGACTTGAAGTACCCAGAGGAGCACTTAAAGTAGGAACCTTATAAAATTAGATCTGTTACATATCCAAGCCCATGGTCTCAAATGAAAACTCCCCAAAACTTATCAAAGACGACACTGGGACATTCATGCTGTTAGCACACCATTTTGCATAGCTAGGAAGCTGTGACGGTACTCCCCATTTCCTCCCATCAAGAGTGCTCCCTCAGAGAATTCCTAGCCAGAAACAGTCGAGAAAACGCTCCATTGTGTTGTGGAATTGATTCCTTCCTACGTGTGCTGTCCTGTTCATCATGTTTCTGTCCCACGGGCTTCTCTGTGGATGTCTTGGTCTGAGCCCATGAACTAGCTTAAAGATGAACATGTTTCTGCAGAGGTTCTCATCTTCTGCCAACTGCCTCATATTTGCTTTTTTTCATAAGCCCAAGAATGGCTTCTCTGTCTGCTTGTGGGATGTGGTGTCTCTCTTCTCTGTCCCGAGCTTTCTGAGTCAGCTGTCTTCGTGTCTACCTCTAGACTGGCCCTTTCTCAGGATGGGAAGATAGAAGTATAGTTCAGTGTGCGTCACACCTCAGAGGATCTCTGGGTTCAGGCAACCAAGAAGTCAAGTTAAACTCCGGGTTTCCACTGACGTCACCAAGATGCTTCTCATCTGGTGATTTTGCCAGCTTCTATTTTGCATTATTTTAAAGCACATTTTCTCCATGTGAGGCGGAAATGACTGTGGGAGTTCTGAGCATAAGCTGCCTCTCAATGAATAACACGAACGAAAGAAGGTGTGGCTTTCTCTGGAGCTCTGACAAAAGTCTGAGGAAATACTCTGGTCAGATGCTTGGCTCACATGCTGCCCTCTAGCCAGTCACCATGGATAGGAAAATGGAGCCATCTGATTGGTCTCATGCCCAGAGCCAGAGGCTAGGACCAGCCACATTGTGCCACATGGATTGAAATTGGAGTAGACCAGGTTTTCCCACCAGGACTGCATTCTACTTCTGGTGGGAGGATTAACTTTCCCAAGTACTATTAGCACTGAAATCAGGTTTACTCCACAGTGAACAGAAACACAATTACCAAGACCCCTCCCAGATAATGGTAACATTCTCCCTGACTCCACAAGGTCAGGGCTTTTGCATTCAATTGCTCCTTCCTGCTCTTGTGACTTACTCAAGATGTTCGGGTTTGCTGGTGTTTGTTGCTCTTTGAATGAAGATTTTTATTTAAAATGGATTTTAAAATCTAGGCCAAAGGAGAGGTTGCCACTGACCACAAATTCCTCTTGCTTGCAATGACACAATGCAGACAGCCCTGTCGATACATGTCTTCTAGCTGGGACCTTGAAAGAAATAATGAATGCCTTCATAGCCTTGAAAGTGCCCTGACCAGACTCTTCTTTGGTTGGTACTGTACCTGCTTTGGATGACCAGATTCGTTTCCAGTTGACTCTGGAGCTTTTCCTGTTTTGTTTGCCTTGTTGATCAGATCTGGCATGGATTTCAGTCATCAAGGAGGGAATTCGTGGAGAAAACTGCTTAGCTCTCAGGTCCTTGAGGTTGAGGTTGAGAACAAAGAGGCTGCTGTGATTTAGACCATCATATTAAAGCTGGGTATGACAGTTCATGACTGAAATCCCAACACTTCAGAGGCTGAGACAGGAGGATTTTGAGTTTGTGGCCAGCCTGAGTTATGAGTCCCTATCTCAAATAAATAAATAAATAAATAAACAATAAAAAAATCAGTATACTAAATTCTGTAAGATGAAAATAACAAGGTCATTGGTTCTCAAGAGCATCAGGCTTGCAGTGGGGACCAAGCAGCTCTACTCTGAATAAGTATCCATTGGCTAACCACTGGTAATAAATAGTCTTTGAGAAACACTGAATTGGGCTGTGACATCAGTGAACCCGTTCCATGTTTTCAAAGATCTCAAGCTAAAAGTACCTCTATGATCATGGCTTTGCCTGTTATCATTTCATTTTTGGTCCCATGACCAAAGTCCTAGTAATTTGCCATGTAAGGGGTTCTTGCCATTCCTGATATTTCTGGGGTGAAGGGTGATGCATGTTTAAAAGCTACTGCCCTAGAAGGCAAGTCTGCCTCTTGGTGTCTGGGATGTGTTACATACCATTCTGGCTCTTGATTCGATCACATTCTAGGGCTAAAGTCAGAACCAACATTGGCCTTGAAAGTAAAGAACAGCAGAACCTCTCCATAAATACAGCGGCGTCTCTACCACAGCCTCAGATACAACGCTGAGTCTTCAGACCAAAATCTCACACAATGCTGGGCAGCCTACAGCCACTTTCAGCTCTGTTCAGGGGAGGCACGTGGGCACTGTGGCTGTTCATCCCCGTCTGAGGCTCACACCCAAATGTACACTGACTGATGAAGGGGACTCTCACACCCATGTTTTCAGAGGAAATCACAGAGAGTTGCTTACATGCTTGTTAAACATGCAAAAGATGACAAGCTATTGGCTGAATTTTAATCAAAACATTGAATATGTGAAATGCAAGAGTCAACTTTTAAAAGCTATTCACTTTGGGGGCCCAACAAGATGGCTCAGTAGGTCAAGGAGCTTGTCCTGCAAGCTTGGTGACATGGGTTCAATCCCTAGAACTCACATAAAAGTGGAAGGAGAGAATCAATTCCACAAAGTTGTCCACTGATTTCCAACACACAACAAACATGCCATGGCACACACACCCACATCATGCACACATACACACACACACACACACACACACACACACACACATACATACATACACACCATGCACACACTCAATACTACTACTACTACTACTACTACTAATAATAATAATAATAATAATAATAAATGAATGAATGAATAAAATTAAAAGGAAGGTCACTTTTAATCCTACCCAGGGTTGGATAGGAGGCACACTCAAAGCTTGAGGTTTTCCTGAAGGGTAGGGAAAATAAACAGATTGTCTGTAAAAGAAAAGCCAGAGAGGAGATGCTGTAGAACAGACAGATTGATGATTTAAAAACACAAATGTTCCTGTATAACGGATGGAGGAGCCTGAGCAGCACTGTGTGCATAAGACTTCTGGGGACCTCTGCAGTTCTCACCCTCTCCAGAGGCCCAGAAATCTCTCCCAATTCCTGAAGAGAGCCTTTGTTCCCATTTCCCACAGCTTGCCAAAAATGACTCCATACATCATATGAGCCACTCCCAGGCTCGGCCAGAGCTGCCCCCTCTGCCTGTGTCTGCAAATGAGGAGCCATCTGAACTTTATGAGGTGAGTACCCACGGCTGCCTGCTCTTCTGCTGAGGAAGAAGATCCGGGGAACATACCTCATCTGTGTAGGTATTCATTTGGGTTCTAGTGAATGCAAACAGTTTTGGCAAGTGGGACTAATAGCTCTCATCACTTTGTCATCAGAAGACGCTGCAGCAGCATGAGAAGAGAGGTTTGTGTTAGGATGAAAGTGTATTTGCATCTGGCCTTGCCATTTTCCCACCATGTTGCAGAGATCTACTTCAGGATCTTCACTTGTAAAGTGGGAGTGGTTACATGCCCCTCGCTACCATGTCCATGAAGAATAAAAGCTTATTGTCCCCTAGGTCTTGGGTATTGAACGCCAGCTGTTTTCCTTGGCTTCATAAATCTTCCACTGGGCAGAGAAGTATCCATGCACTATGTGTTTCCCCAGATGTGCAGAAGGTAGAAACACAGCACACAGCATGTGAAACTCCATCTTAGCGGGAGCAGAGCCCAGGCTCACAGAGATGTCTCTGACTGTGTCTCCTTTACATTATTCTCCTTGCAGACTGTCATGTCTCACAGTTTTTATCCCCCCTTGATGCAACGTACATCCTGGACCCTGGCTGTGCCCTTCAAAGAGCAGGACTGCCACCGTGGACCCAGTGACTCCATTGGCAACAACTATTCCTTGACGGCCCGGGACATGAAACTGAAAGACCTGCTGAAGGTCTACCAACCAGTCACCATCAATGTCCCTAGGGACAAGACCAGTCAGGGGCTACCATTAGGTACTTTTGACAATATGCTGTATTTTGTGCAGAATGGGGCTTTGAAGTGAAGCTTCTGCTCCTGGGTTTTCATCCTGGCTCTGCCCTTAGTTGAACCTAATAGCTTTATAGAGCCTCACTCTTGCCATCTATGAAGTGGAAATTACTGTAATAGCTATGGTTTATGCATTGTTTGCAGACACCAGTACTGTTTAATGTACTTAAACTACCGATGTCTGCATCACAGATTACCCCAAAATGTCATGACTTAAATCAAATCCTATTCATCATCTCTCTGTGTCTCTCAGGTGAGATCTTGGTGTTTGGTTTAGTTGAGTAGTTCAAGCTCAAGATCTCTCACAATCATGTGATCAAGGTGCAACCAAGACCATAGTCATCAAAATACACAGAAAGGCTTCTCCTCCAGGCTTGCATTCTTGAGTTCTTGTTGACTGTTGGCCATGATCAGTGCTGTGCCACATGGCCTCTCCAGAGGGTAGCTTACACCATGGCTTCTGACTTCCACTGGAGTCAGTAAAAGAGGGAGCAAGACAGAGCCAGTACCTCAGATACCACAGAAAATTTTTGAAAATTAACCTTAGAACTGACACTTTTACCATAGTCTGTTTGTTAAAAATGAATCACCAGGTCCAGCTTCACATCAAAGTCATATTATGGAGTGGGGATTATAGGAGGGGGTCCATTTTGGAAGCTGTTTACCACATATATTTGCTTACAGAACCCTTTTGTGATTTTTATTAGGTATATTTTGGAGCCACTCATTCTGTTCTGTTTCAAACCCTTTCATATTTTCCACTTTTCCCTCTGTGATATAAGTGAATTCCTCAGCTGTGACCTTCCAACTCACTAATTTTCTCTTCAGCTCTGCTCAATATTGAATACATGTCTAAAAAGTGCTGTTGAGTTTTTTTTCTTGTTTCTTTTTGTGCATGTGTCTGTGTGTATGTCTCTGTGTGTGTTTGTGTGTGTATCTATGTGTGTCTGTGTGTGTATCTATGTGTGTCTGTGTGTGTTTGTGTGTGTATCTGTGTGTTTGTGTGTGTGTCCTAGTTTTATTTCTGTTGCTATGATAAAAACACCCCAACCAAAGAACTCAGGGGAAGAAAGGGCTAATTTGGCTCATAACTCCAGATTACAGTCCATTATGACAGGGAGGTCAAAGCAGTAACTAAGAGCGTCACATTCACAGTCAGAACAAAGGGAGACTGAAACATGAGTCTGCTGCATCCTCAGCGAGCTTTCTCGACTCGTAAACAATCTGGACCAGCCCTCGAATTGGTGCTATCCACCTTCAGAGCTGGTCTTCCCACCCCTGTTAACAATCAAGACAGTCCCCCACAGACAAGTCCACAGGCCAGCCTGATCCAGAAAATTCCTTGTTAAGACTGTCCTCCAGGTGATTCTAGGCAGTATCACCTTGGTGGTTAAAACTAACCAGCAGAGATTGCAGCATCTTTCCATTTTCAGATTTCTAACAGGTTCTGTTGTGATTTCCCCCTAATTTCTTATTCTGTTTTTATGGCACTAGGCCTAAGGACATCATGTGGAGGATTCCTTGAAGTAGTCCTCATCAGTGTTATTCATTGCTCGAATACACACTCATGTCTCTAGGATGTCAACTTTGCAGATTACTGCTTCAAGGACACAGAGCAAACATTAAATACCCTGGGTAGGAGAGCTCACCTGGAAACTTAGACTTAATGTTCTAATTGCTAATACTATGATTCTTGTTTAAGCCTGTTTGAGTTTTCATAACAAAGTGCATAGTCTGGGTAGCTTAGAAACAACAGAAGTATTTTAATCACATTCTGGAAACAGGAAAGTCTAAGGCCAAAAGAGCAACAAATTCAATATGTGAAGAGGGCTTATCCTGGTTTAGAAATGCTATATCCTTTTTTTCTTTTTATTAAAAAATTTTCATACAATATATTTTGATCATTCCCTTCCCCATCCTCCCAGATACTCCCTACCTCCCTACCCATCCAACTCTTTATATCCGCCCCCTCTCTCAAAAGAATCAAAACAAGGGGCTGGAGAGATGGCTCAGAGGTTAAGAGCACTGGCTGTTCTTCCAGAGGTCCTGAGTTCAATTCCCAGCAACCACATGGTGGCTCACAACCATCTGTAATGAGATCTGGCACCCTCTTCTGGCCTGAAGGGATATATGCAAGCAGAAGCAGAACACTGTATACATAATAAACAAATAAATAAATAAATCTTTAAAAAAAAAAAAAAGAATCAAAACAAGGGCTGGAGAGAAGGCTCAGAGGTTAAGAGTACTGACTGCTCTTCCAGAGGTCCTGAGTTCAATTCCCAGCACCTACATGGTGGCTCACAACCATCTGTAATGAGATCTGGCACCCTCTTCTGTATACATAATAAATAAATAAATCTTAAAAAATCAAAACAATAAAAACAATAATAAACAAAAATAACAAAACAAAACAAAACAAAAAAAAAAAAACCCTGCACCCTGCCCCACCTTGTCCACCCCTCTTAATAGTCTCCCAGACATCATTGCAGAGAATGGCTCAAGGCTTCTCATCCCTGATGTCTTTCTTTTTCCAATCTCACAGTATCTAAAACCTCATCAGAGCCCACCAAGAAGAAAATGAAGTTCTCCTTCAAAGTCAAGGAGGATGCTACTGGGTAAGGTGTCACTGTGGGTGCCATGGAACAGAGAAGACTGGATTGAGCCAAGTCATATTCTGAAAAGCTGGGCAGTGGTGGCACATGTCTTTAATCCTAGCACTCTGGAGGCAGAGGCAGGTGGATCTCTGTGAGTTAAAGGCCCAGCCTGGTCTACATAGTGAGTTCCAGGACAGCCAGGTCTGCATGGAGAAACTCTGTCTCAAAAAAATCTAAAGAAAAAAAAAGTCATATTCTGCTTCTTGGCTTGAAGGCATTATCAGACAGACAGTAGTTCATTTCCCCCACCCATCTTTCAAGCCTCTATAGAGAGTACGTTAATGAACTGAGTAAAGCCAGTGTTCACAGCATGGGAAGTGTTACATATCTGGGTCACCCAAGGTGCATACATTAGATGTCACTAGACACAGGGAGAAGGGATTCCCTTACAATCCTAAGAGCAGAACTGTACCAACCTTTCAGGATGCCCTTGACCTCCAAACACCCGTCATCCTTGCCCACGAAGTGTAACATGGACACGTGGTCGATCCACCCAGGAAGCAGACCAATGAGTCCAGAACAACAGATGGATGTGATGTTGCAAGGGGAGATGGAAATAGAACGTAAAGAGAAAAAACCATCTGAGTTAGACCTGGAGGTACTTTCTTACTGGGACCCTCAACTTGATAAATATTAGCTTGGCATCTGAGTGATTCAAAGCAGTGAATGGCAGAGTCACCTGGGGAATGTTAAAAGAATCCAGAAGCCCAGATTCCACTACAGAACACTGACTGAGGATTTGTATGTGTGTATGTTTGTTTCCTCTATTGGAGGGGGAGGGGCATGTGGCGATGCAGATCTTTGGAACTGGTGGCTTGTGAGTCCCTAGCACATAGCTTCCTATATGGCAGCCCATGGGGTGGGGGGTGGCCAAATTTCTTCAAAACAAGGACACTCAATTAAATCTGAATTTCAGATAAACAATGAAGACGGTTTTTTGGTATGAGTAAACTACTGTGTTCTGTAGTGTTTCCGGCAACCCTGTCGATCATAAGCAGAATGCAGCCTGTGAATGTGTTTTGAAAATGGGGAAAATCCCTAATGAGTTAGCTGTGCAACTCCTCTCAGGAAAACTAAAATACTCAGAGCCGAGCAGTTGTCTTCTCCTTCAGTGAGGAGCACCTGCCCGGTGCAGGTGACCTTGTCACATGCGGTGTGTGTGAAGTGACTGGCCTTGGAAGCATGGTGGCAGGGGACCAAAGGCATGGGTGGCTGCTGTGTGAACTGGGGCTGTGTGAACTCCGCTGCTTGGCAGCCGCTTGGCTGGTGCGGGGAACGGGTGCCCACAGCCACGCGGTCGTGATCTTTCCTTGCTTTGTTTATGGAAGAGATATTATTACTACTTGACCAACGGCATCCGAAAAGACATGATTGCCCCCGAGGACGAGGAGGTCATGGTGCGAATTTACAAGCTGATCCCGAAGGTGCTGCTGTCAATCCCATCCCTGGAACCCCTGCAGGTCGCACTCAGGTCCGAGAAGGAGAATGACTACTACTGTAGCCTCATGAAAAGCATCGGTAAGGTTGGGCTTCCGTGGGCACGGGGCTCCTAAGGAGGGCACTGCCCTGGCGCTGTGTGTCGGTCACTTTGTTGTTGCTGAGACAGCTGGAAAAATCAGCTCGGAGGAGGAAGGGTTTCATTTTGTCTCGTGGTTTCAGAGGTCTGGGGACACGATCAGCTGCCTCTATTGCCTTTAGGTGGTGATAGAGCAGAGTGTCACACAGGGGCACATGGTGCCATCTGTGCGCTGCTCCCTCATCCCATCCAGGAAGCAGAGAGAGAAAGAGCATGCGTGTGCTAACAGGCTTCTTCCTTCGGCTTCTAGTAGGAGGCTCTATGGCCTATATCTGCATCCTCAGTTACTGGCTCGCGCGTGCCAACCACCTCTGGAAACATTCTCCCAGACACACTCAGGAGTGCACCGTACTCATCTCTCAGGCATCATTCAGTCCAATCAAACTGCCAATCAAGATCAATTCTTGCATGGCCAATTTCTTTTTAATCAGCCACCATCCTGATTTCACTGAACTCACCCCAAAATAACCATGTAACTTTTAATTCAAATGTCTCTCCAAGCTAGCCACCGTCACTAATGTCTCCTTTTGAACTAACCGCCTTTGCACAGGCATGCTCGTGCAGACCTTGCTAAAAAAAAAATTAAAAAAAAAATAAAAAAATAAAAGGCAGCTTCTGGTTTAGAATAAGTGCATCTTGGGTAATATCCAAGATTCAGCATGAATGACAAGCTTCAGGTGGCTCGGATGTGACAGGCATTGCAATGCAGACACCCACACTTCAAAACGTGGCTCCAGGCCTGCCCCCCTCCCCTACATGGCACTTCTCTGCTCCCCTTAGCTGTCCCCTCCTCTGCAGTCCTGGTGCCTCCACTTTCAGCTCATCCTGGCTCACCAGTCCTCCCCGCCCCCAACTCTGCACTGTGCCTTTGTTTCTCTGCTGCTGTCCTCTCCTATTGGTAGCTTTGGACTCCCTTTTCGGACCCTTAGCTTTTGTATAGTGATGGGTGTATCACTGCTCCTCCTCTGTCCTAAGCCCAGTGTCTTGTACGTCCAGTAGATCACACTAGGAGGCATTTAAGGGCAGGTGATATGAGAGAGAAAGGGGAAGGGTGATCCTGTTATTTTTCTGCCTCGTTGTCACACCTTTACCAAATGTCTAGCTGTTTCTGTTTTCCTCACTTTCTGATGAGGTCAGTGTAACAGCTCTTTGTCTGTTGTCGCACAGAACCCGTCTCTAAGAATAAACCTATAAGGTCTTTTGCTTCTAGCTCCAACTTGCTTGTCTAGCCATATAGCTTCTTCAGCATCACCACTTGCACTTGATGTGTCTACCAGAGCATAGCTCACAGCCCCTTGAGCAGACTGTCTGACACCTTACCTCCACACACAACATTCCCCTGTCCTCAGTGTTCTTCCGATACTAAGCTCGTATTCGTTCTTCATGGTGCAGCATAACTGTGACCCTACCAAGATTCCACCAGTCTTTCTTTCCTAACAGAACACATTTGCTAATCTAAATTTCCATTTGTAAGTGTCTGGTGCTGTTCACTGTATTGATTTATGTTTGTGTAATTATCTTGGCGAGAGAAATCAATTAATCACTAATGGAGTACCAGCAGGTGCTAATGCACTGTCGCAGAAAAAGGAGGACTCATCCTCAGAATCCAAGTGCTGGACACTGTGAAGTCACACTCCTTCCGGTGAAGTATCTTCAGGAAGAAAACAGCTTATACCAACAGAATGTCCTCTCCCACTCAAGTCACACTCAATGGATTACCCCTGTCCTGGCCAAGGAGGATGCATTTCCAGGTGTAAACGGACAGAGACTCATCTCCGTTCTAAGTGTATGAAAGTTAGGAGCACAGGGTGTTTAAAGACCCTGCCTGATAGGGTGACCTCTCTCTCCACTCTAGTTGACTACATCCTCATGGACCCAATGGAGAAGAAAAGGCTGTTCATCGAGAGCATCCCTCGCTTGTTTCCTCACAGAGTGATCCGGGCCCCTGTGCCCTGGCACAACGTCTACCAGAGCGCCAAGAAGTGGAATGAGGAGCATTTGCACACAGTGAACCCCATGATGTACAACCTCAAAGAACTGTGGTTTGCAGAGTAAGACATGGCCCTTGGCCTTTGGGTCCTTTTCTTTACTCTTCTGCACATAAGTGAACCTCTTCAGTATGGCACGGTGACAGGAGCCCTTGTTCTACAGTGGCGTGGGCCCATCAAAGATCCTAGACAGAAAGTGTGTGGGTTGTGAATGGGAACCTGTCTACAGGTCTAAGGAGCCCTCCTTTGCCTTCCCAAAATACATTTCCCCATCTGTAAGTGCTGGAGCATGGTGGGTATACATTTTGAGCCATTAAGTTCCTGTCCAAATCTTAGCTCTGCTTTGTAGGTAGATGGCTGTGCTACTTCCCACCTCTGGGCTTTGCTTTCTTGGTCTCCAAGGTTGAAATAATAAGAGTTCCTACTTTAGAGGGATGTTAAGAGGAATTAGTAACTCAGCATGAAGTACTTAGTACCTGATAAAACTTAAGTCCCCAAGAGGAATCACTTCCCCATCACCTTCACTGTAGCGCCTGTCACCCTCAATTACAATGCCATGCTTCCTTCTGTCTCTCCTTTCGAGAAGGATGAAGGTTTGGGTCTGTTTTTACTTTATGGAGTTCTTTTGGAAAGCTATGATCTCTCGGTTGTATTTATCAATAATTATATTCACTGCCAGAGTTACAGGAATCAAGATGAGATGGAAGAAGACACCTTTTTCTTTTCAAATTTCAAAACTTGAGATATGAAGTTGACTCTTGTTACACATAGAGATTGTTTCCAGGACCCCGGATACTATGGTCCATGAACTCTCAAGTCCCTTAGATAGAATATTCTAGTATTTTCATATAGTCCTATACTTTCCCGTATACTAAAACCATGTCTAGACCAACCAGGCTGTCTAGTACAGTGGAAGTGCTCTGTGAGTAGTTGTCATAAAGGGTTGCTTAGGAAATAATTTCAAGAATAAATTCTGTACCTGTTTAGTACAAAAGCAGGGTTTTTTTTTTCTCAGAATATTTCCCACATGCAATTGGTTGAATCCAAGTGGGCAGAACCCACAGAGCTGAAAGACCAACTATAAAGCTCACTGTATTGGCTACTTTGCTGTTGCCATGGCAGATGCCATGACTAAAAGCAACCTCAGAAGGACAGAGTTTATTATGGCAGTAAAGACAGGGCAACAGTCAAAGACAGCATGGCAGCGGGATCAGGAAGCTACCTGATCACATTTCACCTACACACAGGGAACAGAGGGAAGAGAAAATGGGGTGAGGCTAGACCTCTCAAGAGTCTCCATAGTGACTGTCTTAGTCAGGGTTTCTACTGCTACAGTGATACACCATGATCAAAAAGCAAGCTGGGGAAGAAAAGCTTTACTGGGTTTACACTTCCATAATATGATATCACTGTTCATCATCAAAGGAAGTCAGAACCAAAGGAGGGCAGGAAACTGAAGGCAGGAGCTGATGCAGAGGCTATGGAGGAGTGCTGCTTACTGGCTTGCTCCTCATGACTTGCTCAGCCTGCTTTCTTATAGAATCCAGGACTACCTGTCCAGCAATGGCACCACCCACAATGGGCTAGGCCCTCCCCCTTCAGTCACTAATTAAGAAAATGCCCTACAGTTAGATATGATAGAGGCATTTTCCTTTTTTTTTTTTTTTTTTTTTTTTTTTTGGTTTTTCGAGACAGGGTTTCTCTGTGTAGTTTTGGTACCTGTCCTGGATCTCGCTCTGTAGACCAGGCTAGCCTCGAACTCACAGAGATCTGCCTGCCTCTGCCTCCCAAGTGCTAGGATTAAAGGCATGCGCCTGTCTAGAGGCATTTTCTTTTTTCTTTTTTTCTTTTTTTTTTTTCTTTTTTTTTTTTTTTGGTTTTTCGAGGCAGGGTTTCTCTGTGTAGCTTTGCGCCTTTCCTGGAACTCACTTGGTAGCCCAGGCTGGCCTTGAACTCACAAAGATCCGCCTGGCTCTGCCTCCCAAGTGCTGGGATTAAAGGCGTGCGCCACCACCGCCCAGCCGCTCACAAACAAAAATATAAGAGGCATTTTCTTAATTGAGGTTCCCTCCTCTCAGATGACTTCAGCTTGGATCAAGTCCAGCACACTGATGAACTTTCTCTAGCAATTCTCCACCTCCTCAGTATTCCACATACTTCCAAATGGTGGCACCAACTGGGGAGCAAGTGTTTAAATACATGAGCCTATAGAGGAAATTCTCATTCAAACCACCACACTGACCCCTTTAAAGTGCATGGACAGGAAGTAGTTTTTAGGCTCTTCACAAGTTTGGCCGCGTGCACCACTCTAATTCAAGGATTTTTTTGTCATTCACACTCAGCACCTGGCAACCATAATCTTCTTTGCCTCAGTAGATCTGCAGATTATGGATGTGTAACATATACTGAATCATACATTATATGGTCCTTTGTGTCCATACATAAATACAATATTCTCAACATCTGTTCACAACGAAGCAAATATCAGTAACCAACATTTCTTCTTATGACTGAATAATATTCCATAGTTTGGCTATACCATATTTTGTTTATCCATTCTATTAGTTATTTGCGGGGAGAGGAGAGCATGTGATTTTTTTTTTAATAGGCTCCTCAAGAAAAGCATGAATCAGAAGGGAAAGTTCACTGAAAGGTCAGGCTAATGACTCACTGCAGCTCATTAGAAAGTCAAGGGCACAAAGTCATCATGGAGAAAGATTTGTCAAGGAAACAACATCATGGTTGTCCTGTGTGATACAAACTCATTCTAAGAGGACAGAGATAACCTAAGATGTCTTTGTGATTGGTAAAGTTTGTGGATTTGGAGGCTATAATGAGATTGGTCTGAGGGAAAAGTGGAGAACCTGGTTCTATCCATGTGAGAAGTTTTTCAGGATTCAAGTAAAGATGAGTGAAGTGGAGATGTGTTGGATGTCTGTGTGATGAGGAAGACTCTCAGGTCCACCGTTCCCTAGAAGTGCTTTGTGCTCAGTTACACACAAATACAACTAAATTCACTACCCTGGCCCAAAAGGACCATAGGCAGTGGCATTTTAGAAGGAAGCAAGTCTGGTGGATCATTAAAACAGATGATGGCATCTAGAGGCAAGCACTGGGGTGAGCTTAGGAAACTGGGCAAAGATACAGTTTGAGAAGTAACTGTGATGACTTAAAGGACTAACCTATGGAAGAGGGGATGCTGGGAAGATGAATAGTGGACCTTGTGGGGTTGGGAAGTGGCAGAGCTTCCCTGGATCTAGAGAAGTGGATTGGGACTGGTGGGGGGAGCAATGTAGGGAGGATGGTGAGTCATCCATTCATTCCACAAATATTCAGAGTGTCTACATGGTATAAGCACAGAAATATAAGGGGTGCCTGGTAAACCTGCCCACAGGGGGAGTGGTTTGGTTCAAGGTGAAGTCAGTCAGTTCCACCTAACTCATCATAAGAATTCCAGGCAGCAAGGCTGGGTTAGCCAGCAAAGTCCACACACAGCATAAGGACCAGAGTTCATCCTTCAGTGCTCATGTAAAAAGATAGCATACAGGTACATGCTTACAATCCTAGGAATGGCGTGGGGGGTGGTGGTCGTGGATTGGGGGAGAGGAAGTTCCCTGGTGCTTGCCTAACTCAGTTAGCCTAGCCTACTGAGTGAGTTCTAGGTCAATGAAAGACCTTGTCTTAAAAATCAAGATGTCATCCAAGGGAAGATACCCAAGGTTGACCTCTGATTTACACACACACACACACACACACACACACACACACACACACACACACACACACGAGAGAGACAGAGACAGAGACAGAGAGAGAGACAGAGAGAGAGGAGAGAGGAAATAGAAAAGAAAAAATTTCAAAGAGCTTCATCAAAGCTGTCATGAAGCCTTGGGTTTAATTGACTGCTGGACTGGAGCAGGGAGGAATCAGAAGTGGTCCATCAACATGCATGTTCTGATTCTCACATGTTGCTCGACTCCAGGGCACACCATCACATAGAACAGAATGTGAACAGTGCCCTCTGTCACTGTTCCGTGCAGCAACAGTGGGCAGTTGTGCTCTTAGTTAACCAACATCAGTGTTTTATTTTTATTTTAATTGCAAAAGGAATGGAGGGCTGCAGGTGCTGTTCATTACTTTGCTCTTCTCTACCCACCCCACTATCCATTCCCTGAAATCGCCCAGCATCACTATTTCTAGAAGGTGCTACTCTAACTTAAGAGTTAGAATTATGGGGGTTGGGGATTCAGCTCAGTGGTAGAGTGCTTACCTAGCAAGCACAAGGCCCTGGGTTTGGTCCTCAGCTCTGAAAAAGAAAAAAAAAAGTTAGAATTATGAGAACAAATCATGAGAACCCATGTCCTTTGACTTTGCCCCACAGGATGGATTGGTCTTTCACTCTGGCATTTCTCCCTCCCTTCTGGCAGATTTAAAGACCTCAGATTTGTTCGGACAGCAGACTTACTGGCTGGAAAACTGCCCCTGCTGCCTAATGAGTACCAGGAAGTGATCCAGAAGCACTGCCAGGAGGCACGGCAGGTTCTTCTCAACAAGTCAGTATCTCCGGCAGAACACTGGAAAGATTGAGAACTCCCACATCTGAGAGCCCATTTCTATCTGGGAAGGACAGGAAGTGTGTTGACTTCCTATGATACCTTCTGTCCCTGTCACGTGCCTATCCTCTAGCAACCTCATAGCCAATTGCTCTCTCTACCCCTCCCTCCCACACGCCCTCTGCCTTTTTCAGAACCGTGTTTTGTTATAACATCATTCTCATGTGTTTCTCCCTTGTGATTCTTTCTATCTATGGGTGCTATGAGACAATGTACACAAATAACTTGTATTGAAATGACCCAAAATGAATAGCCTCAAAGTCCAAAGTTTGGAGATTGCCAGACATTAGGCAACTTCCTTTCCTTTAGTGAGTGCATATAGGACTATTTTCAGAACAAAGAAATTACTGAGTGGCAAGTTTACTAATCAGATTATCTTTTGCTGTAACAAATTCAACTTAGGAAGAAAAGATTTCAGCTCACGCTTTCAGAGGTTTCTGTCCATCATGATGGGGTGGGTCTGCTTGAGCCCAGTGGCTCACAACATGGTGGCCAGGAAGCAGAGAGGGAGAATGTGCTAGCAGGCTTCTTCCTTGCTCTGTGAACTGAGCCTCCAGGCTGTGGGACTATGCAGCCCACATTCCAGCTCAGAAAGCCACTTCCTTGGCGTTCTCCTGTCTCTGCAGGTGGATCCCCACCTGTGCCCAGCTGTTTGTCTCCCAGAAGGAACACTGGGTCCACTTCGCTCCCAAGAGTGACTACGACTCCTCTAGAAGCATCGAGGAGTACTTTGCTTCGGTTGCCTCCTTCATGTCACTTCAGCTGAGGGAGTTGGTCATTAAGTCCCTGAAGGACCTGGTCTCTTTCTTCATGATACACAAGGTATGGAGGAGAGTCCATAGCCAGCCCTCTGGAGGGAAGACAGCCTGGTTAGAGCTCACCTACATCCTCAGCAGGGAACCAGGCCAGAAGGTGAAATTCTGAATTGAATACACACTGGTGACTATGACTTTACCTTTTTTAAATGCATGGCAAACTTTTGTCATATCATTACCCACTACTAAATTTATGGAAAAAAAATCTCTGGAAGCAAATTTTCAGGGACTTTTCTTAAGAAAATTAAAGAATGGTTACACAAGATAGAACATGTACCTCGTTCAGGGTGAGGAAAGGCCACTAGGAAGTTTTCAACTTCCCTAGTAAAAAGATGGAGGTGAGACTATTTGCTTTCAACCTTCGGCTTAACACTTGGGAGCTGTTAGATTGTTGTATGCATTTGTTGCTAGTAGCGATTTGTTGTTTGGTCTTTGAGAGGGAACCTCCAAGAATAAAAAGCTTAGTTGGGTCTAGTTAACAGCCTCATGGAACTGCTTCAGTAAAGTGGAAGGAAAAGCATAAAGCATGAAGCCCTGATTTTCAAAGCATTAAAGGCTCCCCTAGATTTAGACAGCCCAAAGATCAAGGGAGAGTGTCTGAAATTTTAGGCTGTGGACATATTTCACCTTTAAAAGTATAGTGATGGTACTGGAGAGATGGCTCAGCAGTTAAGAGAACTGACTGTTCTTCCAGAGGACCTGGGTTCAATTCCCAGCACCCACATGGCAGCTCACAGCTGTCTGTAACTTCAGTTCCAGGGTACCCAACAAACTCATGCAGGCAAAAACCAATGCACATAAATAAAAATAATAATAAAAGTATAGTGAATATTTTTTAATTTCCTGATTATAAAAAGGTCCAATTCTTAGCATTTTTCCAAATAAAGTAAAAGTGGTGACTCATACCTTTTATTCCGTGACTCAGGAAGTAGAGGTATAGGCAGGCAGACTTCTGTTAGTTGCTCCAAAAATATAAAAGCCAGTGCTGCTGAATTTGGACTCCAATGACACCCTGAGAGGACTACTCTATGGCAGTCATCTATGGTTCTACTTTGTGAGGAACAAAGGGACCCTTTACTTGATTCCATGTGTGGAATGAAATCTCACTGTAAAATTCCACACAAAGAAAGGAGTAACATATTTGTTTGAAGTAAGCAGAAATTTGTGTCTGATACACTTCCAGTCTTACCTTAGACAGTCTAAAAAGCTATCAAGCCAACCACTTGGACAAGTTTTTACAGCTGCCCTCCAAGGACCACACTGAGCACTGTAGTTATGAAAGGGATCTTGTGTTGCTTGGTTTCACAGAGGCTTAAGGATATCTCCTCATCAATATTTCTGTTGTAGGGAAGTTGACATTTTGGGTGAAATGCACCATGTCCTCAAAGAAATTGTCATTTGAAGTATACAGATATTCATTCTTTTGGATTTGGTCAATATGTTTTTATTAAGCACCTACTAGGTATTAATGACTGTCCTAGATATTTTGAAGCAAAGAGATGAATAAGACATAGATCCTGCCCTCCAGTTTATAACAGATGAAGTAAGGGGAGGAAAGATAAAATAACACGACGGAAGCAGAAATATGGAAATTAAAAAGTGAGAGAAACAAGGAGACTTCCTAAGGAAGGCATCTTTTGAGCTAGTTTTGAAGGTCAGGAAGGATTTGGAAGTTGGAATACAGGTGGCATTGATTAAAATAAGCTGTTCTGCCGGGCGGTGGTGGTGCATGCCTTTAACCCCAGCATTTGGGAGGCAGAGGCAGGAGGATCTCTGTGAGTTCAAGGCCAGCCTGGTCTACAAAGCGAGTTTCAGGAAAGGTGCAAAGCTACACAAAGAAAACTTGTCTCCAAAAACACCAAAAAAAAAAAAAAAAAAAGTGTTCTGTTCCGTTCTGTGGGAAGGCCTTGGGAACTAGAGAAAACATAAGCTCCCAATAGGATAGACTCAGTTTTAAGTATGCTGATATCCTTTCTCGTGCTCAGGTAGCACTATGAATGGATAACAGTGCTCCTGTGGTGTCCTGAAGCTGAGTTGTGTGAGGCCTGATGTTTCTTCTGTCTCCCATAGGATGGGAATGACTTTAAGGAGCCTTACCAAGAGATGGATTTCTTCATACCTCAGCTAATCATGATTAAACTTGAAGTCCTTGAACCTGCTATTGTCTTCAACCCAACCTTTGATGACTGCTGGGAATTAGTAAAGAATTCCTTCTTGGAAATCATTAGGAATTCTGATGGGATCCCCAAGGTACAGTAGTTGCCTAATCATGCATTTATATTTTTGTTCCATACTGAATAAACAATCAAGTGGCTGGTTGCACAATCGCAGTACATGTGGTATCCAGTTAGGCAGTTTCACCTTGGGATGCACCCTTAATGCACCCCCTTGTCCTCAGGAAGATTATTTAGGTCTTTCCTGTGTCTCCCCCTAATTCCCTGCCTTTGTCTCAAAAGAGACAGATGATTCCCAAGGCATCCGATGTGGGTTAATAATTCATTGAAGATGAACTGGCATGAATCAGCCAAAGATTTTTGCAAAAATGTATTTCATTTTGTTTTGAGGTTCAATGGGTTTATTCACCACTATAGGGTTCTAGGGAAAGAAAAACAACACACACACATACACACACACACACACACACACACACACACAAAACCAAAAAACCTTCCTGTCCCAGCTCAAGCTCTTCACAGTTTCCTTTCCAGGGAGAATTACTTATTAGAGACATAAAAGTAAACTTTGTCTACCAGGCAGGATAGTCACATGACCTAACATCTTTTGGGTGGGTGACGTGACAAGACGGCTAACATTTAGTTCCACAAAGGGAATGAACCTATGAGATTCTCTCTCTCTCTCTCTGTCTCTCTCTCTCTGTCTCTCTGTCTCTCTCTCTCTCTCTCTCTCTCTCTCTCTCTCTCTCTCTCACACACACACACACACACACACACACACACACACACACACACAGAGCTTAGGTTTGTAGAAAGCCTGTGACCCAAAGGCTCTATCTTCACCACTAATCCCAATGCTTGGAGTTTTGCTGTCAGCCAAGCTTGGTTTAACATGAAAATGAGTGTGTAGAAGGGGAAGGAAGTGGGCACCTCTCCTACAAGCAAGATCCCTAGGAAGGAAATGAAAGAGAAGACTATAGTGTGAAGAGATAAGTGTGGGGCTAGGGACACATGAAGTACATATGCCTTGAGTCTGTCTCTGCTGTTGACTGGCAGTGTTAACAAGCAGCTGGAGCTCCAGGACTGCAGGCAGTGCAGAGAGCCCAGCAGGAACTGGCACTGGAGTGAGTGCATTATTATAATGCCAAGATGGCACACTCACTCACGGGTCACAGTTTGTACCAGGTTGGAAAGCTAGCCCTGTTTACATACCAATAGTGTTACCAGACTATGGGAAGAGACCACAGGTGCTGAGTTCTCATCAAAGAATGGCCGCAGCACTACCTTCCTTCCAGAACCTCAGGCTTGCCTCTCTGAACTGAGTTGTGAAAATTTAATTATAGTCCCTCAGATTAAATGTCTAAGGCATATGTGTATGACTAGAAGCAGATGAATAGTCTCCAACATCTTACCTCATCATGGTAGCAATAAGTTGAAAACACATGAAGGTAAAATTCAGCTGCAAATGTGGTGTGTATGTGTGTGTGTGTGTGTGTGTGTGTGTGTGTGTGTGTGTTGCATGCATTTGTTCGTGTGAGGATGTACACATATCTGTATAAGTACACATGCATGTGTGTGCATGTCTGTGGAGGACAGAGGTAAATGTCAGCTGTCTCCCTAATCTCTCTCCACATTATTTTTGGGGGACGGAGTCTCTCACTGCATCTGGAGCGCTCCAGTTCAGCTAGGCTGGTTGGCCAATGAGCTCTACCTGTCTGTCTCCCCAGGACTGGAATTACAGGTGCATCACTGTGCCCAGCTTATCCATGGTGCTGGGGAGTCAAACCCAGGCCCTCGTGCTTGTGTGGACAGCATTTTACCCACTGAGCCATCTCCCCAGGCCCCAGCAAGAACTTAAAAAATAAATAGCATTCAAGCTTTAAAAAAAAAAAAAAAAAAAAAAAAAGGAAGCCTGTCAACGAGAAAGAGTTACTGAAGGAAACCAAAATAAATACTATGTATGGGCATTGGTCTTATCAGTACAATCCAGGAGGACAAGGCTGATGTAATCCAGACTGAAATAAAGGCAGTGAAGGAGATGCAGAAATCAAAGTTGAATAAAATGAGAGAGGAGATGTAATACACAGAATTTCAATGGGTGTTTTAACCATGTCACCACGTTACTTTTACTTTTTTTTTTATTCCTTGAGAATTCTGTGTATGTATACAACGAAATATGACTTACCCACCTCCAGGTACCCCTCCTAGTCCCCCTGAATCTCTCCTGCATTCCTTTCATAATGAGGAGAGCGTATATGTGACTATGGACAGGGACCGTGGGGCCAGCCTTTCCCCTGATGGAAGAATCCACTCACTCAGCATTGCAGGGCACACAATGACAGAGGAGGACATGGGAGAAAGCCTTGAACACGGTGGGGAGACCAAGGAGTGCAGAGGAGTCAGAAAGCCAGGAGGATGGGTAGAAAATGGCAGTTCCCTGGATAGGACAGGATCATTCTTGTTCCCACCTCACGGTGTCTGTCACACGGCATAGGAGAACCTCCACATTCAACCCTGCAAGAATTTCTTTTCCCTTTTGACGAGAGACTTCTTCCCAACGCAGGCTCGAAAGTCCTGCTCACATGGGATTGATCTATTGAAGGCCTGGGGATACCAGCTGTGCTTCCCCCAGGCCCTTTTACCCAGGCCCTGGACCAATGGCGGGCTTGTCTCTTGCTTCTAAACTTTGTCTCCAAACACAGTCACAGCAAAGCAGTTGCCCTCCACCAGTCTAAAGCTGTCAGGTCACCCAAAGAGGACCGAGGTCCTTTGCACTTGTTTGCACCCTTCCCAAACTGCTGCTCCCCCAGCAAAGGCAGGTGTGTCGTCTATAAGGCATGGGACCTAGGAGAGCAGTCTGGAGATCTTTGCTGAGGCCAGTCGATAAACATTTTCAAAGCAGGGAAGAAGGCCCTGAGATATGGTAGTGGGTCCCCAGGAGGGACTCTGCAGTCTGCAGGAGCCAAGCACATGAAAATACTCTTGGACACACACACACACACACACTATTAAAGAGTTGGAGAGTGGGCTGGAGAGGTGGCTCATTTATAAAGTGTTTGCCCTACAGAGCTGGGGAGGGAGTGTACAAACACAAGTGGTTCCCTAAAACTCATTGGTCGGCTATCTTACCTGATGACTGAGCTCCAGATTCAGAGACCCTGACTCAAAAAAGAACCCCGTCTCGGGCTGTGTAGTGGCACATGCCTGAATTCCCAGCACAAAAGCAGTGGATTGCTGAGTTCCAGGCTAGCCGGGGCTACAGAACAAAAACAACCCTGTCTCAAAAGATAAAGCTGAGAGTGATCAAGAAAAATATTCAGTATTGACCTCTGACCTCTGTGAACGTATCCTATACCCAGTGCACACCCACACAAGTGCATATATACTCCAGAGAGAGAGAGAGAGAGAGAGAGAGAGAGAGAGAGAGAGAGAGAGAGAGAGAGGAGAGAGCGCATAGATTTGTTTGTTTGCTTTTGAGCTAAGATTATACAATCTAGCACATCTCTCTGTTTTTTAGAGACTGTGGAAGTTCAGTGAGTAGCAATTTCCTAGCAGTGCAGTGTTGGTTAGTGACAGAGTCAGGGTTAGAACCCAGTCCTCGGCTCTCATTATAGGAGTAAAGGAAATAGTGGGGGAGGGAGCAGTACGAATAGACTGGTCATTTATCCTCATGCTGTTTATTGAGCACTTCTTACTAAGTACCAAGCTCAGTCTAGGCCCTGAGATTACAGCAATGAAGATGTCAAAGAAAAACAGCCGCTTGAGTTGGAGAGATAGCTTAATTTGTAGAGTGTTTGCTGCACAAGTGTGAGGACTGGAGCTGGAGGCCCAGAACCCATGCAAAACTCAAGGCATGTTGATACAAGGGGTGGGGGTGGGTTGCAAAGACAAGAGGATCACCTGAGTTTTCTGGCTAGCCAGTGGAGCCTAATAGGCAGCCCAGGTGCCAAAAAACAAGGTAGATGGCTCCTGAGTAATGACACCCAAGGTTGACCTCTGGCTTCCACAGACACACACACACACACACACACACACACACACACACACACACACACACACATAAACATGCACACACTTGCATAAACATGAACACACATAAACACACATGAATCAGCCCCTTACAATATTTATACTCTAGGGGTCACCTAAAATAGCTCATTACATAGTCATTTAATTGCAAGAATTGATGAGTGTCAAACAGAATATCAGATAGTGAACATCAAACACAGAAACCCACACCTCTTGGGAGCCCAGAGGATCTTAAGACTTGAAAGGAGCAGAGACTGAGAAGACAACAACCCAGGAGGGAGGGAGGGAGGGAGGGAGGGAGGGAGGGAGGGAGGGAGAGAGAGAGAGAGAGAGAGAGAGAGAGAGAGAGAGAGAGAGAGAGAGAGAGGAGAGAGAGGAGAGAGAGGAGAGAGAGAGGAGAGAGAGAGAGAGGAGGGAGAGAGAGAGAGGTGATGTAGAGGGGATAACAGCGGGGTGGTTCTTCCACTAGCCAAGATAAAATAAAGTAAAAACACAAGTGGTATCCCTGGAAATGAGTCCATTGCAAGAACCTGTGTTTGATGCCTTCCGCCTTCCCACTTCTGCGTGTGTCTTACAACACCTAAGAGTGACTTCTGCTCTTTAGGTGGAATCTATACTATTTCCAGAGTTGAAAGGCTATAGCATGATCCTTGGAACCGTTGATCCTGAAGAAAGCCTTGTTTCGGATTTTGTGAATGAGACTTTTGAGGTATTTAAGAAAAATCAAGTTGGACCTCACAAGTAAGTGGGTTTAGTTCTAGCTTTATAGCCCGGTTGGGCTTTTAATGTTGGTCCTTGGCTATCCCTGTCCCCACACACCCGAAACACACACAGCAATGGCCAGTGCTTACCTGCACAGGACTTCATCGCCATCTTACAGACAGGAGAGTGTAACTTTCCTGGTGCTAGGCTGCAGTAAATATGAAAGCCAGGATTCAAATTCAGGTGCAGAGCTTGCTCTGTTCTCTGGAAGCCACAGGACCAGCTATATTTAGACATTTCTGGAATTTAGAAAAATAAAATTCTGCAATATCTAGGACAACAAAGTCATATTTCTGCTGTGAAACTTGTATTTCAGGCATTTTTTTTTGTTTGATTTTGAGTCAGATTTTCACTATGTCTCAACTTGGCCCCCAAATCAAGATCTTTCTGCCTCAGCCTCTCTTTGTAGCAGGATTGCAGGTGTGTACCACCACACAGAGAGAAATCTGAGAACTGTCTCACTCAATAGTCTCATGCCGGTATAAGGACAGTTTTCAACATGAAATGCTTCCCTCTAAAAGCACCTTCCATTTTGAACTCACATTGTGAGATCACCCTAAACTAGTGATCATTCACCGTTTGCCACCAAATGACTTTGATGCAAATGTATTTACTTCACATTTTCAGTGGGAAGAATTCAACGTTGTGGGGATGAGGACTGCCCTGTGTATGGTGGGATATGTGGCAGACTCCCTAGCTTTACCACAATACGCCAGGAGGAATTGCCCCACTGCGACAACTGGACAGTCTTTCCAGATGTGGCCAAAACCTCCTGCAGGGCAAAACCATGTCCATTGAGAACATCAATCCATCCATGGGGAAATTAGCCTTGTGTTTGGAAACCCACCTCAGTGCATCTTATTTGAGAGTGTCCCTGCTGATGGGTCTTATACATACACTTCTTTCCAGACTGACAGTGTCCTGGCTTCTCTGCTTTCTCAGAATGTTTGTGGGGTTGCCTGTGTACCTTGGGGCCCCACCAAGGCACTCTGCACACTTACCTTAATGTTAATTCAGACTTATTTTTAGTCAAACCATCTTAGATGCATCTTCCAGTTGGGAGAAAATTATCCAACCATTTCTGCATGATCTGAAAACAGATGGGCCTCATTTCATATGCCATAGGTTACTTACTTCCAAATATCCATCTTAAAACTAAGCATAGAATTTGGGGGTTAGAAGGAAGGCTGGGTGCTGATGCTCATTTCACTTTACTATAAGTCAGCATAGTAATAATTGTTCTACATATTTTACTATAGCTAAGGTTTATGATAACCTTATAAAATTAGGTTTATTATAGCCACTTAAAATAAAAACACAACAGTGGTTAAAACAACAACAACAACAAAAAAATACCAGGCAGTGGTGGCACATGCCTTTAATCCAACATTTGGGAGGCAGAGGCAGGTGGATCTTTGTGAGTTTGAGGCCAGCCTGGGCTACACAGAGAAACTCTGTCTCAAACAACTAACTAAGTATCTTCTCTGAGTCTGTGCCACAAGGGAGTCACAAAATTGAAATTAGAAGCCCAAATCCTGAATTTCCAGTTGTATTTCTATTATAGTTCTCTTTCTTGGTTTGAGTTCATGTTTTAAATGCTATTAACTGTTTTTAGCTGCACCCTTGCCCATCCAACTCACTGACTTATGTTTGTGTGCTTTGTTTTATGTTCTTCAACATGAAAGATACTTAAATGTATACAAAAAGTATGATGACTTGCTGGATAACACGGCAGAGCAAGCCATCACCGAATTCCTGAAGGAAAACCATGAGATTGAGGACTTTGTGATGGTAGGAGATGCCACTCAGAGTTTCATGCCCTGGTAACATGAGCTACAGTCAATCCACTGAGCAATCGATGGATTGCTATGAGCACCAAGCTCAGTATTGGACTAGTGCTGACCAAGGGGAAGGCTGGGGCAATGGGTAGAGCTCAAATACCAATTGAACTATGAACGTACTTCATTCTACAGAGTATCAATCTCATAAAAAAGAGGAGAAAGGAAATTGCATCGATGCACATCACTGTGCCTCTGGCCATGTTCTGTCTTGATGCCATCTTCCTAAATCATGACCTCTGTGAGAGAGCCCAAAATCTTATAGACCGTCTGATTCAGTATCAAGTGGATGTAAACCGGGAAACCAATACCAGGTATAAAAATTCTGGGGGGAAATTTGGGCTGTAGAGATGGCTTAGTGGTTAAGTTCTTGCCACACAAGTATGAGGACTAGAGTTTGGATCCCTGGAACCCACATAAATGCCAACTGGGTGTGGTATCCCACCTGTATTTTTAGTCTGGGAAGGCAGACAAGCTGTAGAGGATGATTCCTCACATCAACCTAAGGCCTCCAGGTTGATGCAAATCCAGATGTGCATGTGGTGGTGGTGGTGATGGTGGTGATGATGATGGTGGTGATGGTGGTGGTGGTGATGGTGGTGGTGGTGGTGGTGGTGGTGGTGATGGTGGTGATGGTGGTGGTAGTGGTGGTGGTGGTGGTGGTGGTGATGGTGGTGGTGATGGTGGTGGTGGTGGTGGTGGTGGTGGTGGTGGTGGTGGTGGTGGTGATGGTGGTGATGGTGGTGATGGTGGTGGTGGTGGTGGTGGTGGTGATGGTGGTGATGGTGGTTGTTGTGACTATTTCTTTCTCCACAGTATTTGTAATCAGTACAACACCATCGCTGAAAAAGTCAGTGAGATTCCTGCCAACACCTCGGAGCTAGTGGCCCTCATTGAATACTTAAAGAAATCCAGTGATGTCACTGTGTTCAAACTCAGGAGGCAACTTAGAGATGCAAGTGAGAGGCTTGAATTCCTGATGGATTACGCGGACTTGCCCTGTAAGTCTGCACCATATGTGTGCACAAGCATATTTGTGTTCCTATGTAAATATTAAAATGTGCTGTTTGTTTATATTCTAGAAATAAAAACCTTGGAGAAAGTAGGTTAATAGCACCCCACTATGCACTATTGGGAAAGCTTCTTTCCAAATGCCCCAAGTACGAGAGGCACTAATTTACACTCTTAGACACAAGAATTTGAATCACACAAAAGGAATCTTGTTAGATTACGTATCCAGAGGCCTGGTTCTTAGCATACTATACTGGCATCTAATGCCTGATGTTCATGGACAGTTAGTTCTAAATGCAGAATCTTTTGATAAATGGGTAGGTTTCACTTGTCTATAATCTTAATAAGTCCCACCTTTGAGGGGCTAGAACTTGTTTCTGTATACTTTAGAAGGAAAAAATGTTCCAGGTCATTTAGACCCCTTCAAGTCTTCTTAGATCAAGTTGGACTTTTGAAGTAAGAACTAGATTATAAGGAGAAAATTCCTCTGTTCTTCACAAATCATTTCCCAGCTGAAAACACTTATGAACTACATGGGTCAAACTATGTTATGTTGGGGAGCATTGATAGAGACTGGGAATGCAAAGTGATTGGCTAGGCAGCCACCCTTACATTCAGGAGCCATGCCCTTGACTACATGGAGACATGCTAGACTTTCAGTTTGTCTCTACCTGTTCACTGGCCAGAGTTATAACGGACAGGGTGTATGTGTTACCGCCATTATTGCAGATGAGATGAAGTGGTGAGAGGTATGGAAGAGGAACTCCATCCTGCGTTTCTGACACTCTTTAGAAGCCATTAAAACAGGTTGACGAGAACATAGGCTCTGGGGTTGGTTGGGCTTGGAACTGGTCTGACCTCCAACAATGCAACGTTGACCATGTAGCTCCACTGTGTTCCCCATTTGTGAGAATAAGGATGATAATGCTGTCTGTGTATTAACATGGTCTCTAGTAACTGCCCAGTGAACTCTGGCTTTCATTCATCTATATGAATCCATTCATTAACTGCCCCCCCCCCCCCGCTGCCATCTACCTACTAGTGTTGGCTCTAGTAAATGTCCAGTGAGCACTGGCTTTCATTCATCCATGGGATTCCATTTATTTACTATCACCCCACAGAGGCGAGACTTCTGCTGACCCTTTCCCTGCTAAACTGATTCCCCACATCCTGAACTGTGCCCGGCAGCAGACTCCATATGTTTTGCAGATGAGGATATCAAACTTAACAGCACCCTGTTCCTCTGGCCTGACCAGATAGAAGATGTCTTTGAAAACAGCCGAAATCTGCTCCTTAGCAAGAGGGATCAGGCAGAGATGGACTTAATCAAAAGGTACAGGGAGCATCTGGGGTAACTTGGGGAATGAGGCCAGGCTTTCTGAACAACCACCCACTCTGCAGATCCTGGTTCTGTCTAGATCCTGTCACAGCAGTGTGGGGGCAATGGTTGAAGTCATTGGTGGAGAAGGGACTTCTTTTGATCCTTCTATGTGGCGTCACTGTAGTCAACCCCTCCTCCCAGGTTTGAACAGTGAGAATGTAATGGTACAGAGAGAAAACGGTAAAAACACTTGTAATAACAGCCTCCACAGTAATGACAGCAGAAGTGTCTGCCTTCCACTGGAGAGCAGATGCTGGAGGACATCAGGACAGGGAGAATAAAGGCATGGTAGGGGCTGGGCCACTGCCTCTTCTGCAGCTGCTCCTCAGTGCTAATGAGCTGTGAAACGTGTGTTCCTTCATTAGGTGTTACAGGTACTCATCATGGACTTTACTATGTGCTGTGCTCTGTTCTAGACATGAACGTGTATATGTCTTCAAAATTAATACTTTAGCCCAGTGACAGAGAAATACAGAAAACTAAGAATAGGCATATTTTTCTATCTAAAACCTTGTCCCTACCTAACTAGATACCATCTTCCAGATCCTAAAACCTAGCCTGCTGGATGGACTGATTTCTTTTTAAGTCATATTCAATGCAGTTTAGATTTTCAGAAAAATTGAGCCACAAATACAAGGAATTCCAGTACCCCCCCCACACACACACACACATATATACTTATGCAGCCTCTCCAGCCTGGGAAGTTAAGGCTAATCAGAAAGCAAATCCAGTTTTCAATAGTCAAATGAAAAACTCAAGCATGTTTTGTCATTTCTTTGAGCATCACATCTGTCACCTGGAAAGCAGGCTACAGTAGAGTCTACCTCACCGTGCTGAAGGGATGAAATGAGACGTTCTGATTGTGCCCACATCATATCCGTGCATAGGGTGGACATTCCAACACTGCATGCTTCCCCCTCCCGTAACAGCAACCTCTCTGGCCTGAGAAACGCTTCCTAATCTCCAAAGCATGATGGGTGTGCTGTTAGAATATTCCTGTCATAGCTGGGCATGGTGGCACAGGCCTTTAATCTCACCACTCAGCAGACAGAAGCAGGCAGAATCTCTGTGAGTCAGAGGCCAGCCTGCTCTCCATAGTGAGTTCCAGGACAGTCGGAGATACATAGAGGGACCCTGTCCTTAAAAAGATAGATTGTTACTGTAAGTATAAGTGTGAATGGAGGCAGTGCATATGCAGGGACTGGCTGTTGGAGAAAGAAGGGCTGCCGCTCGCAGCGTGGGAGGAGTGCAGGTTTCTTCTCCCTGGGCAGGGACTCTCAGTTGGACTCATCACCTAGTGCCTGAGCTCTAGCACCAGAGGCTCAGTGAGGCAGCCCTGGCTCGGCCTCCCTTTGGTAAATGTCGACTGCCCATTGTTCCACATGAGTGAGGAAGGCTGAGCAATGGCCATGTGTTCATCTATCTTCTTTGGAAACAATCTTGTTTTCTCTCCAAAGTAGTAGACCTCATTTTCCCAATTCACCTCAGTTCTGGGGTTCAGTGTCAAGTATTCTCCATTAGTTTCCCCAAGTCCTACTGCGGTCCATTCTTCTCTCACAGTGTCTAAGAGGCTGACTTCCAACCTACAGCCCCTAATTCCATGGTCTGTTGGATCCAGGCTGGGCTCCGGCAATGGTGAGTCCTGCAGGAGGCTGGAGCATGATTGAATTCAGTCTCTTCCTCCCTTGCCGTGTTTGGCCCGAGGCACCAGCGTCAGCATCCCTCTGAATGGCAATGCTTGATCTTTCATGGTTCCAGTGGATGAATGCAATTTGTTCACCATTAGGGTACTTTAAATGCCTCCCAGGGTCTCAAATAACAGCTTATTACAAAGCAAAACTAAGCAAAGGCTGTGAAGAGGAACCAAAGAGAAAGAAACAAAGGCAGGACGCCTCTCCCAGTAGCTCAGACAACCAGGCAAAGACCAGAGTGGCAAAGGCCCCTGTCTTTCTTCCCTTTCGTGGTCCCATTGACATTCCTCAGAGTCCTGTTCTCTTGTGGATGGCAGGCGGGGGTGGGGAGGTGGGGATGGGGGTGGAAGGCAGAGTGGGGATGTGTAGAAGCTCTACTGAAGAGAACGAGCTGGAACCAGCATGGTGGTTGTGCCTGATGCACGTCAGAGGACGGCTCACATCTGAAGAGACTTGAGAAGGAGCTGGGTGAGTGAGGATATGGAGAAGGAGAGAGCAGCTGGGTACAACCTAGACAGCATGGGAAAAGGCTCCCTAGTGGGAAGATCTCTACTAGGAAGATGGCTCTTCACCTGAGGTCATAAAGTCAGAGGATTGGATGCTTAAGGTCACAGTGATGAGTGTGCATTTTATTTCCATGGTAGGGAGTTATTGAAAACTTTTAACCTGGAACCAGAAAGGGTCTAATGTTTTCTTTTTATGTTCTACTTACTTGAATCAGAACCTGAATAATGAATGGCTCCAACATTGCATTCTATTGTTTCCCTCCAATTTCTTTTATTCTGTAAGTTTCCTGGCCCCCTTCAACTCCTATTTTTCCCCTTCCCATTTATTTTTTTTTAAAGAAACTGTGTTGTTTGGCACAACTCTAGAGCTCTCTAATTGCACCTCTAAAATGTTTTTTACTATGTTCTTCCACCCTCTTGCGTTTCCCATAAATTCTTAAAAATTGATTTAATCTTGATACTAATATGGTTTCTGTTCCTATCGATATCAGGGAAACTTAAGCTGTCTATAACCAAGACTATCACATGCCATACAAAGAAAAAATGGCCTGGCAGGATGGGTCAGTGGGTAAGAGTGTTTGTCACACAAAACCAATGACTTGAGCTCAGCACCCAGAACACACAGCTGAAAAACAGAACCAACTCCTAAAAGTTGTCCTCTGATGCCCACATGCACCTGCAGTTCTCTCTCTCTCTCTCTCTCTCTCTCTCTCTCTCTCTCTCAAACACACACACACACACACACACACACACACACACACACACATTTTTAAAAATGCTGAGGCTAGAGAGCTGTCTCAGTGGTTAAAATGCTTGCTGACATTTGGATCTCAAGAAGCCATATAAAATGTCAGGTGGGTGTGGGTGGCAGCCACCTTTAATTTCAGCCTCAGAGGTCTCCAGAACAAGCTAGCTATATTGTCAAACTCTGAGTTTGATTAAGAAACCTAGCTTGGAAAGGTGGGTGAGCACAGACGAGCTTCTGGTTTCCTGGACTAGGCCCTCTGGATATGGAAGATGGTTGTTTGGCTCAAACTGTTGGGGAGGCACCCAGGCAGGGGGATCAGGATCTGTCCCTGGTCTATGGGCAGGTTTCTGGAACCCAGTGCCTGTGGTGTGACACCTTGCACAGCCTTGGTGCAGTGGGAAGGGGTTTGGACCTGTCTTAGGCTCAGTGTGCTGGGCTCTGCTGACTCCCCATGGGAGACCTCAATTTGGGGAATGTGGGAATGTGTGGTGGCTTGGGAAAGAGGGCTGGGGGTAGGAGAAGGGAGGAGGGGGGATCTGTGGATAGTATGTGGAGTGAGTAGAAAATTTCTTAATAAAGAACAATGAAAGAAAAAAATTTTTAAAAAAAAGAAACCTAGCTTGATGAATAAGGTGAAAGAGCAACCAAGGATAATTCCTCACATCAATTTTGGCTTCCACATACATGGGCACACACACACACACACACACACACTTGTGTACATGCACATATATGCTGACATGCATATACGATACATAGAGGAAAATGGAAAATAAAAATAATACAAAGAAAAACAAAATGTTAATCAGTTAGAGCAGTGGTTCTCAGCCTATGGGTGAGACCCCCTTGTGGTTTTATGACCTTTTCACAGGGGTTGCATATCAACTATCCTGCATATCAGATATTTACATTATGATCATAACAGCAGCAAAATTACAGTTATGAAATACAAATGAAAATTTTACAGTTGGGGGTCACCATAACATGAGGAACTGTATTAAAAAGTCACAGCACTAGGAAGGTTGAGAACCATTGAGTTAGAGAAAAAAATATTAGTGGGGACCAAGATAGTAGTTTTGTCATAAAACCTATGTGACCCCATGCAGACCCTTTGAGAAATTGTATCTCAATCAGAAACTGAAGCTGATAGGCAAATATGGCCTACAAAGGTGAGGTCTGGAGGGTCAAATTTACCTTGGCCAAGACCCACAAGGCCACCCAGAAGCTGCTGACACTGGACTAATTAATAGGAAACCATGGCATCTTCTTGAAGGCAATGTCCTTCTGAAGCAACTCATTAGCACTGGCGTGCTGGATGAGGAAAGATGAAACTGGATTATATTTTGGCCTGAAGATTGGGGATTTCTTGGAGAGGCAGCTTCAGGCCTAGGTCTGATGGGCCTGGCCAAGTCTATTCACTGTACCTGAGTGCTCATCCGCCAGTACCATACCAGGGTCCACAATAGGTGGTGAACATCCTGTGGTGGTTTGAAAGGAAATGGCCCCTAAAGGGAGTAGCACTATTAGGAGGTGTGGCCTTGTTGGAGTAAGTGTGTCACTGTAGGGATGGGCTTTGAGGTCTCTCTTGCTCAAGCTTTTCTCAGTATGAATGTCAGTTGACTTCCTGTTGCCCTCAAGATGTAGGACTATAAGATATTCCTCCAGCACCACGTCTGCCTGCATGCTGCATGCCCCTGTCATGATGATAATTGACTGAACTCTAAGCAAATCACCTCAATTAAATGTTTTCCTTATAAGAGTTGCTGTGGTCATGGTGTCTCTCCACAGCAATAGAAACCCTAACTAAGACACATCCCATCTTTTGTTGTCTATCTGGACTCCGAGAAGATAGACTTCTCCCTCTGCTCTCCTTATGGTAATGGCCACCCAGGCCATGTGAAGAGGAAGAATGACAAGAAAGGACCAAAGTGGCCGGGCGGTGGTAGCACACACCTTTAATCCCAGCACTCGGGAGGCAGAGGCAGGAGGATCTCTGTGAGTTCGAGGCCAGCCTGGACTACAGAGTGAGTTCCAGGAAAGGCGCAAAGCTACACAGAGAAACCCTGTCTCTAAAAATCAAACAAACAAACAAAAAAGAAAAGAAAAGAAAAAAGAAAAAAAAAGGGACCAAAGTGGCACAAGAGCTGTGATGATGAGGAAGAGGATGAAGCCATACCTCCCGGGGCTGGAGATTGTCTAGTTTTCCAGTTGGCTAATAACACTTCGGGGGAATCAGTGAATCAAAGATGGTTACTTAGATAAGTAAAAGAAAATTAAGTCAGACATCAATTCTTATATATAAATTACATAAACTAGTGCATAATTCAAATAGAAGAGTAACTTGAATGAAGAGATAATGGAATAAAGAGTAATCTTGACTCATTGGTGGGGTGTGTCTCCCACTCTGTCTCCATATTGATAATGTGAACATGAAAACACAGCTTCTACCTCTCAGGGGATAAGACGAGTTTATTCTGGAACCCAAAGTGAGTGCCCGTGGCTAGGGAGCACAGACTGGGGTTACCCCAGACTCCATGTTCCCATGTGATAACAGTCTGATGAAGCTTTACAGCAGCAGAGAAAAGCAAGTTATAAATCAAGGCATTTTTCGGATATGCTGGTGGAAACATCAGGTGGTTACAGCAAGAGTAGAGAAATCTGTGCTGTTGGTCCAGGTGCTGACAACGGTCTTAGCATTTTGGATAGTGAACGTTAGTGATCTGCTAAGCTAATGCATTCCAAAAGGCCTAGTTACAGGATGTTAGGTCAGACACAGAGGTGAGCAGAGAACTAACGATAGCCCAGGAGAAATTATAATTAGACTTTAGACCTGCAATATCTCAACCTCTCCACCATTGCTGAGATTTCAATCAGTTAATCAGCTTTGCAGAGAAGGTTCAGCAAAAGGTAAGGCTCTTTCCAGGGGCTTCCATTCATGATTGCACATCAAAAACTTGACCCTGCAATGTAAAATATCTATTCTTAAATGCCCATAGATATTCATTAAAAAACTGACCATGTTTCAGGACTCATAAAAATAAGGAGCAGAAATTATATAATTGTGTATATTAGCTATCTATTGTGACATAATACAACATAGCATCTTAAAGCAATGGAGATTTCTCACAGTGTCTTTGGATTAGAACTCCCAAGAGCCACTTAGCTGTATGTCTCTGATAACAAGTCTCCTGTGAAGCTTGAGTCAGAATGCTAGCCCAAGCTGTAGGCTGGTCTGGGGGTCCCACTAGCTGATGATCCACTTCTGGGCTTGATCCCATGGTTATTAGTAGGGTTGAGCACTTTGCTGGCCCTTGGCTTCCTTCTGGCCACATGAACCTCCCCTCATGGGAGCTGTTTTCCTTCAAAGTAGGACTGAAAGAGTGAGTAAAAGAGATAGAAATTGGCCTTTCTGTGAACTTTCTTGGAGGGGACAACTCATCCTTTTGCCATATTTTGTTTATAAGAAGTGAATTACCATGTCTAGGCCAAACTCGAGGGAGCCAATTATATAGAATTTGAACCAGGAGGCAGGGATCATATCATACACTGTCTCCCACATGGTGCAATTAGAGATAAAATCCAAACCAAATCACTTGGAAAGTAACTCTCTTAAAGTACCATTAAGAGGAAAAAGAAAGAACATTTAAAATTGTTATAGTAGAATTAAGAATCTAAGAAGATAAGAGCAAAATTTATGGGCTATCACTAACGCTGTACTTGGTGACAAGAACTCTTGCTCATTCAATGAATATTGATTGTTGTCTGTATGTCAGACAATCTGCAACTGCTGGTAACGTGGAATTAATGAAGAAAATACATATATTTGCATCAATGAGAACAAATTCTTGTACAGTGATTGTGATAAACCAAGCTCAATTTGGGACAATTTTATATTAACTTCTACTTAGTTATTTAGCTATTAAGTTCATACTTTCTCTTTGTATATATTGACATACAGAGAATTTAAGTGATGTGCCCAAAGACCACATAGCTAATAAATATCAGTAGACATTTGGGCCAAGCACTCCTGGCTCTACATCCTGTCCACTAAACAGTAGATCATCTACATAAATTGGATAAAGAAACAAATGGAGACCAGATTTGTTGATCACATGGATGAAGTAGACAGATCTAGAAAGATCTCCCTAATCACTCCAGCTAGAGTGGATAACACAAGGCAGTCTGTTCGCTTTTCTCTGTTTTCCTTACAGCATTTGTTACTATCAGAAGTATCTTTATGGATTTATTCATCTATCTATAATCTGGGAATTGAACCATCTACCCATCCATCCATCCACCCACTCACCAATCCATGCTTCTTGTCTAGATTCCCTCCCAACTAAATTTCATGTTCCAATAAGGTATGGAAATTAATAGCATACTTCACAGATCCTTTTCTGGTGCCTAGTTCTGGGATGTATCAGGCCTCGATAATAAATATCTAATGGTGGAATGAATAAACATTGTATAAAATACATAACTGAGCATGTACTTACCTGGACAGGAAAAATTTCTAGGCATGTTCAATCACCAATAGGGTCATAGCAGCCCGTCTCCAATAGATGGATCATAGATGCTTTAACCTGTTTTTTTATTTCTCTTTCTTCGTTTGCTTTTAGATAGATGTAGAGTTTGGGAGTGTCAGAAGAACACATCCCTCCCAGGCTGATAATCTGCAAAGGACAGACAATGGAAATTCAGATGTAACGGGGCTGTCTTCACTTTCAGGTGCTCAGAATTTGAGTCGCGACTCGAAGGCTATGGCAAAGAACTGGACACTTTTAGGAAGCGTGAGGTGATGACCACAGAAGAAATGAAGAACAATGTGGAAAAGCTTAATGAACTCTCCAAGAACCTAGATCTTGCACTGACAGAATTTGAGGTTTGGAACTTGTGATGGGAACTTAGGATTCTAAGGTCTGGTCATTCGGGTTCTTTGCTTATGAACATGACACCTGTCGGGGCACACCATTGTTTGCTTGGCCCATTCTCCCACAAATATGTTCAGCTACCTTTTCCACTTAGTGTTTACATTTTATCAGGTGTTCATAAGTTGTGAAGTTACAGAAAGGTAACTGCTTGTACATGTTGCGTATCCATTATAAGCTGAGTTATATACAAAGGGCTTCATGTGCCCTTTGCATTCATCTCAATGCCTGGAATAAACTTCTGCAGCTTGTTATCCCTATGCATGCCCATGTTAGTGGGATAGAAAAGACGTGGAGCCAGTAAGCTACTTTCCCCAAAGGTCAATTAGCAAGCTGTTTAAACAACAAAACATTGAAGTTCTTCCCTTTGAGGCAAGTTAATGTAAGAAGGCTGGTAAACAGTCATATAAACAAGTAAATTTCACGTAGAAATTATGAAAATGGAGAGGTCTACAGTATGCTGGGAACAAAGATGAAGCAACAAGCATCACATCACAGTTTCCAGTAGCTAGATCTCAAGTACCATGGCCCTCAGAGGCAGCAGAAGGACCTTCCCACTAAGTCTGCCCCATTGAATGAGTGTCTGCCTCCTCCATTTGGCTTTCTCAGTGCTGAGGAAGTTGCCGTGGAGGTTTCCAGGGTTCAAGAGAACCACCTATCCAACAGACTGCCTCCTCTTTTCCTTACAGTTGATCAACAAGGAAGAAGAACTGTTGGAGAAGGAGAAGAGTTCCTTCCCTCTTCTGCAAACCCTGATGATCAACAAAGTGCCCTTTGAGCAGCTGTGGGTAACAGCCTACGAGTTCAGCACCAAGTCAGAGGAGTGGATGAATGGTAGGCCAAGTTCTAACCCTGCCCGGACAAGGAGGGGACGGAGGTGGGGATGATGCCGATCCACCCAGCCAGCTCGGAAATCAGATTTGCTGTTTGGATTCCAGCACTCTGGATTAAGACAGCAACAGTTTATATTTTCTCAATGTAATAACAAGGGGAGACAAGAAACCAAAGAGCGAGATACCTATTTCCAGGTTTAAATCACATCAGCACCCAGAGCCTTTGTCATGGTGATGATTTCAAGAAGAGGAGAGAGACTGAGGACAGCACCTCTGAGATGCTGCATTAAGAAGGGCCAGAGTGCTGCGGACATCTAAAAACTACCCTTCACTCCAGGCTCTGGAGCTAGGGAGGCAATGTGTGGACAGAATCAACAGAGTACAATAGACACATAAGACAAGGAAGATGAAGGAAAAACCCTGGGTGGCTTTTGAGTTTTGGGTTCTGGCAGTTTGGTAGGCCTTGTCTTATTGAACAGAAAAGCAACCAATTTGCTGATGAAATACTCCTTTAACTTGAATACACTGCAGCCATCCATATGGGAATATTAGTTATTCAGTATGGGTCATATTATATTACAATATTATATTGTAAATATATACACAATAGAATATATTATATTATTTTAGTTATTTATACATTATAATTTATATTAGAATATATAATACATAATACGTAGTAAATATGTAATTTATATATTATTGTATTAGGCTATAATATATATTATTATATCAATGTGGATTTTAGGAGATGGGTTTAAAGAAGGTGATTTATTGGGAAATAGTTGATTGGATTCCATCTCTGTGCAAGGTATTAAAAAGATAAAATCTGAAACTTTAATGTTCATTTCTAGGGCTTCAGTACAGTAAGCACAGCTGGATGAATATCTTCACTGAGGTTCTCTGGGGCAATTATGAGTGTTTTCTATTTTAAACCATTTTTTATTCATTCTTTGACAATTTCACATATGAATGTAGTGTGTTTTGGTCAGAATCACTCCTATTCTCCTCTATTACTGTTTTCTTAAGATGGATTCCTAAGTATAAAATGTCAAAGATCCAAAAGGCATGTTGTGAAAATTAATAAGATTCTGGCCGGGCGGTGGTGGCGCACGCCTTTAATCCCAGCACTCAGGAGGCAGAGCCAGGCGGATCTCTGTGAGTTCGAGGCCAGCCTGGGCTACCAAGTGAGCTCCAGGAAAGGCGCAAAGCTACGCAGAGAAACCCTGTCTCGAAAAACCAAAAAAAAAAAAAAAAAAAAAAAAAAAAAAAAAAAATTAATAAGATTTTAAAAATGATTCTTATGGAGGAAAATCTGACTTTCATGATTGTCTTCCAGAAAAGTGATGTTTTAATTCCTTCTTCCAGCAATTTGTGAGAGTGCCCGTTTCTTACTCTTCACAAACCTAAAGAAGACAGCTTTCAAAGTTGTGTTTGCTGATCAGATGTTTAAAATATTATCTTACTTTCATCTTTTTTTCTTTAAAAAGCATTTTTTTTTCCCTGTTTGCCATTGAAGTTGAGTGTGTACCGAGAAGCAGAATTCCTTGTACTACGCCCCCCTGGGAAGCTCTCTGAAAGAAGTCCTCCTCTGTGCCAGACTTTGCACCCTGTGGCCCGAGTCACTGCCTAAGAGAAGAGGGTTGCTTGTGTAGTTGAGAGGGAACAGTAACTTGGTATCTTAGCCTAAAATTCACCCTGCCTCTAAAGTCACCATTAACTCAGTCAACTGCCAGACAACTCCTCGTCCTGGAAGTGGCTTCTGTTCCAAGTATTCTGCCAGCCCCTACTTTTCCTTGTAAGATTTAATTTTTAGTGATTTGACAAAAAACACTGAGTTGCTGAGGCATATTAAGTGAATGGAGTTGCCGTTGGTCTAGGCGGCCCTGGGGAGTTGGAGGGTGTTTATGAGTCAGTTAGCTATACCATAATGTAGGAAGTAATGCTGGTCTAGAACGTTCCAACAGGAAGTAATGCATTACCATGAGAACATGGGGAGATTTGGGCTGAATGTGAAAGCCAATGCTAAAAACTCCCTACCAAAAAAAAAGGAGGAGGGACTAATATTTTGAAGTATTTTTTAAAGTGTCATTTATTTAAAATGTATGTGTTGTGGGGGAGCCTCTCACTGAGCCTGGAGTTCCCCATCTTGACTAGGCTGGCTGGCCAGAGAACCTCCACAATCTACGGTCTCTCCCACCTCAGTGCTGTTACACTCACATACTATTTCCCCAGCTTGGTTTGTTTGTTTTAACATGGTGCTGGGGATCCAAACTCAGGCCCTCAGTTTAGCCACTGAGCCTATACTCTCTATTTCTTTTTCTCTTTCCTTGTTTACTAATTTCAAACTTATGTTAATTATATTATATATTATACTCCCAGAACTCTAGAGGGCTCCCATTCCCGAACTGTTAGGTTACAACGCGTTGAAATCCTTTTAATACTGCTGACATGGCATTCAACACTAGTCAGAAGGACCAATCCCTGAGCGTGCCCACACTCTATGCCCGGTGTGAAGTTTGCTGTTTGGTTTATACCGTCTCACACTGACTCCAGTCACCCTTCCAGGAGTCTGTTGTTGCAGTGTATGGCGGATGACTGTGTGGAGGCCTGGGCAAGGCTCTAGGGCCTAAGCAGAGGCCAGTAGATCCAGGCCCAGTCCCGGAGCCTGAGCTCATTTTCTCAACTGGCACCCACTCTCAAGTCCGGGAAATTAATGCGGGCCGAGACACTCCATCCTCGTCTGAACTTCCCTTTGTTCCAGGCCCGCTCTATTTGCTGAATGCTGAGGAAATCGCGGAGGAGATTGGGAATATGTGGAGGACGACGTACAAGTTGACCAAGACCTTGCTTGATATGCCTGCCCCCAAGCGCTTAGCTGAGAACGTCAAGTTGAAGATTGAGAAGTTCAAGCAGCACATACCCATCCTCAACATCGCCTGCAACCCCGGCATGAAGGATCGGCACTGGCAGCAGGTTCTCGTCACCCCCTGTGTGGTCCGGCCTGCCCCATCCTGGGGACCCTAGGAAAGCAGGAAATGAAAATCTCCTTGAGGCCAAGGAGGTTGTAATTGGCATGTTGGATTTCAGGAAGGGAATAGGTGGATCCCTTCCTGAAATGGGATGAGCTTCCTGTCTCATGACCAGGTCGATCCTTTCGGTTGGACCCCCACTTCTGGTGTGTAAATATTCTAACACAGTGGTTACAGTCACACTGGGAAAGCTTTGATTTGCTCCTCCAGCATCTCCTGTCCCCCCCAGCCCCCCACCCCACCCCACCCCACCCCATGTGCCTCCCCCCTTTCTCTGAGACCTTGCAAATGATCCAAGATGATTCTTGTGCAGGCTGCCTTTGGTGTCGAGTTTTCTGGTCAAACAGGATAGGTTTTTTAAAGAGTTTGGTACATTGGGTGTGGTGACACATTCCCATTAGTCCAGCATTTGAGAAGCTGAGACAGGCTGCATAGTAGATTCCAGGCTAGCCTGGGCTACAGAATGAGGCCTGTCTCAAACAAACAAACAAACAAACAAACACACAAACACACAAACACACAAACACACAAAGAAGTAAGTTGCACTCTTTAAGCTCCGTAAGCCTATAAATTAGAACAGTAAATATTCTCTCTAAAATTAGTTAGGCTTTTCGTAAGCAGGAAAGTGCGAGGGTGAAAAGTGTGGTGTGAACAGGAAGCACGAGAAAGGAAGGCTTGCTGTGTTTCGAAAGAGTTGTCATATTCAAATGGCCTTGAAATGCCCTCTACCAGGGAGCTGCTATGTGGAGTGGCAAGGTGGCCGGCTTGACATGGGCAGATTCCTCTCTAAGGACTATGCATGAGATTGAGGTCACGACCCCTGAAAGAAGCCAGTCTCCCAACACACATCACATTTGGTGAACCCCCAAGCTGGTGGCAAGGAGCATATAGATCGCCACAGGAAGACAGGGTCTTGAGTGGCTCAGGGTCTGCAGGGAGGAGCTGTCTTCAATTCTGCAGTAAAGCAGGAGACCCAGGACCCCAGCAAGGGTTGGGATGCTGTGCAGGAAGGCAGGTGACAGGTCATCACGTGGGCCTCTACCCTAAAGGGAATCTGCAAAGGGCTTCTGGCCTTCTGGATGCCCCTGGGGCTTCTATCCCCATGGATGTTAATAACCTTTGATCTATGTGGGGAGCTAAGAATGTTGGGATTTGGGGATGTTGGGTGGACAGGTGACTTCTTTAAAATCTTTTTTTTTTTTTTTTTTTTGAGACAGGGTTTCTCTGTGTAGCCTTGGAGCCTTTCCTGGAACTCACTCTGTAGCCCAGGCTGGCCTTGAATTTACAGAGATCCACCTGCCTCTGCCTTCCGAGTACTGGGATTAAAGGTATGTGCCACCACCGCCCGGTGACAGGTGACTTCTTATAGGGCCAAGTTCATCCTTGAGATGGCATTATTCAAAGTGTTTTCATCAACATATAAAGAACACTCCTTAGGGCCAAGGGTGTAGCTCAGTCATAGAGTGCTTGTCTAACAGTGCAAGCCTCTAAATTTGAGCCCCAGCAACTTAAAAATATTATCCATAATTTTTTTAAAAATAGCACTGCAGGGGTCTCTATGCCTTCCCTCTGGTGCTTCCTCTGGCATCCTGCTGTCCTCCTGTGTAAGCACTAACACACCCCCACCCCCCAAACCCCCGGCATTCTTAGTTCTCGTCCTTCTTAAATCTTTCCATGGGCCACTTAGACAAATAAGCCCTAGACTTAGAACTGAGTGATGATCTCAGCTCAGGCACAAGCTCCCAGACATTGGGTCGCACACTTTATTTGAATTCTCCCATTTCATCTAACAAAAACTCTTTGAAATAGGGACTGTTGTTATCTCCAGTCCATAGGCAGAAAAACTGAGAATTGGAAAGATGAATTAAGTTGTCCTATAGCCAGTCAGTGGACCAGGAGGGAGCTGGAATCCAGGTCTCTTTGGCTTAAACAGAACAAATGACAGGAGAGCCCCTGAGGAGTGAGGAAGACAACAGGCAGAAGGAACAGTGGATCCAACCCAACGGTAGAATGCAGCCCCCAGGAAGAAGGAAGGAGTCTCTAAAGCATGCATCCAATTGGCCTAGCAGACAAGAAAGGACAGGAGTCACCAGATACACTAGGGGCTGTCCCCACTTCAGGCCCCAGACCTGTGACAGCCCCAAGGCTGGCAAAGCCAAGATCTGCCCTAATGGGTCCCCTCAGGAAACCCATTTACACAGATCCTGTTCTGGTTAAAAGGCTCTAAAAACTAAGCCACCAGTTACCCCTCAAGGCCTGAGGGCAGATCTGGGATCCTAGGACAGCTGGGCTGTGGTTGCCAGCCATTTGAACTGACGCAACAAAAAAAAATGGTGCCTTGTGTTGGGGTCGTAGACTTTACAGATCCCAACAAGGTATTGCTGTTTGGGTTTAAAACAAGATTGGACAAGGAAATGCACAGCCAGTGCTATGGACCCAAGCCGGCCCAAAAGCTCAGAGGGCGCTGTCCCTAAGAACAGAACCAGCTGTACACAAGTGCTAGTGTACACCTGTCCTTTCTTGTCTAGCAGCCACACTTTAGGACTGCAACTTTTTTCTTTGTCTTTGTCTTTGTCTTTTCTTTCCTTTCTTCCCTTCTTCCTTCCTTCCTTCCTTCCTTCCTTCCTTCCTTCCTTCCTTCCTCTCTTCCTTCCTTCCTTCCTTCCTTCCTTCCTTCCTTCCTTCCTTCCTTCCTTCCTTCCTTCCTTCCTTCCTTCCTTCCTTCATCTTTTTTGTGGCAGTGGGGTTTGAGCCTAGGAGCTTGCACGTGTGAGGTGAGTGCCCTTCCATTAAGCTATGTTCCCAGCCCAGCCATATTTTCTAAAGTAAAAGGAAATAAGTAAAATAAGTCTTATAGATATGTGCTGTCTAAACTAGTACACATTATCATTTATGTATCCATCAGCTTTGAAATCAGTAGTGTGAAGTATTTGGTGCTATATTCAGAACATACCTCAATTCATTCGAGCCATGTTTGCGAGGCTTAGAGGCCATAAGGAACGAGTGTCTCCACAGACAGCATTGCTCCAGGATCTTAAAATTAGAGAAACAAATGCCTTGTCAATATTTAATTTTAAAAGAAAAAGAATTAAAAAAATCCTGCCAATCTCCAAGTCCTCGCTGCAAGCCAGTTGCGATGCTGAGGGCTTTGTGTAAGTGTGCTTTAGCCCCAGAGATAGTCAGTGTGTTACTGTATTTTAATGTATAAAAGAATAAACGCACCAGCAAGATGGGTCAGCAGGGACAGGAATTGGCCACCAAGCATGACAGCCTGAGTTCATTCCCCAGAACCCACATGTCAGAAGGAGAGAGGCAATTCCTGCAAGGTTGTCCTCTGACCTCCCCATGTGTGCTATGATATCCAGGTGCCTGTGACACACAGACAGACAGACAGACAGACAGACAGATAGATAGATAAATAGATAGACAGACAGATAGATAAGTAGGTAGTAGATATTTTCAATAATAGTGAAAGGTCAAGGCTGCCACTTGTGCAGCTTGTGTTCTGCAGAATTCTGCCAAATACTACGTTTGTCCAGAACTGTTCAGTATATGACACAGACAGCTGTACATAGAGGACCTGTAAGAGACATTAGAGTTTGGAGAATAATATTTATTAGAGTCGGAATTGGATCCAAATCCCAATTCTGCTATTTCTTAACTTGATGGTCTTAGACAAGATAATGTTTCCAGCTCAGATTCTTTAGCTGTGAAGTGGGATTAACACATAAGTGTGTTCTTTGTGGTACTAGGAGACTAAAATAAGTGTGAGAAGCTCTTGAAACAATATGGTTCTTAGTAAGCCCCAAATAACTGCTCATTATTTTTAGTTTATTACCATACTGATCCTCCAGAGGTCCCCAGAACCCAGATTGGAAGCTATTCAAGTTCTATGATTTAGTCAGGCTTTTCCTCCATGAATACTTATTGATGTCTACCAAATGTCAGGTGCCAAGGACACAAGGTAAGACAGAGTGTAACATGGCACCCACACTCTTTTCTGCTCTGGTGTTTTCTAGTCCTCTGGCAGCCAAATGGAGGTAAAACTCAGCAATAGATTTTTTTTTAATACAGACACTCATTCCTGCTTCAGCCCCCATCTTTAGCGTGGGTGACCCTGGTGCTATCTAGGTCTTTCAGGAGCTTCCCTCAGAGCTTCCTTAGGGGTGTTTGTACTGAAGAGGTGAGCCTGGGCGAGTGTCACACCAGTGGGATGGAGACCCTGACAAGTAGCCCCCTGATGTGGATGGGAGCTCTTCTTTATTCTGTTGTGTTTTGAGCAGTACTGGGAATTAAACCTAGGGACACGCTGTGCCATTAATCACCTTTCACTTTTAATTTTGAGTCTCCTTATGCTGGCCAAGTCGGCCTTGAACTCACTTTGTAGCCTAGGCAGGGCCAGAAATTGATTCTGCTTCCTCAGACTCCTGAGTAGGCAGGATCACAAGCCCAGCATGGGAGCACTTTTGAAGGGGAATCCTTCTTATTCCTCAGCTCAGAGCACTGGAGAGTGTATCTGACAGACAGACAGACAGACAGACAGACAGACAGACACACACACACACACACACACACACACACACACACACACACACTCAGCAAATACTCACTACAGATTGAATCACAGGGGAGCTTTCCATAGGCCCTTGAAGCATAACTGAGGCTCTGTCTGGTCATTGTTATGCTCAGGAATTGATTGGGAGACAAACTTGGAAGAACCAGATACAGTGTGGCCCTGCAACAGCCTTCTGAACCCTCAGATCCACAGTGTCAGACTCAGCAACCATGTGGTCATTTCATTGAGTACTAGTTAGTTAAAACTAATTGAACACAAAAATTCAGTTCATCCCTCGCATTAAACCTGTTTAGCACTCAACTGCCTCCTGGGACTAGTGGCTACAATGCTGGACAGTGCAGACAATGAAATTCCCCATCCTTACCGAGGTTCCGCTGGACAGTGCTACCTTCCACAACTGCCCCTCGTCTTCGTCCTTTCTTTGCAGATCAGTGAGATTGTTGGCTATGAGATAAAGCCCACAGAGACAACGTGCCTCGCGAACATGCTGGAATTTGGATTCGGCAAATTTGTTGAAAGGTAAGGGTTATCCCTCATTCTAGACAGGTTTTGGTTCAGGGGGTCACTGTGATTGAAAATATCAATGACTCCCACTTGGGCTGACATACCCAAGTGGTTATTTCTTTTCCTGCTGTAGAGTTGGAACTAGAAAGAGTTAGGGATGTTATTTCAAAGGGAAACTAAAAACAAATTCTTTCTGGGAACCTGAGACTCTGCCCAACTCTTAGAACTTGGAACAAACCACTCAGCCTTCATGGGCCTGTTTCTTCTTAAACAGCAAACTAGGATGACCTCCAGCTACTAAGATCCATGAAGCACACTGTGATGAACAATCTCTTTGTTTTCTCCATCCCCAAGTGCCCTGGGATTCTAGGGCGATCATTTGTATTATCTGAATGGCTGTGTTTATTTCTGTTTGTTTTGGGGGTGAGCAAGTGTGTTTATGAGTGGGAGGTACAAATGTGGGGTGTGTGTGCATGCATGTGTGTTATGTGAAGTGGAGGACAGATGACACCTTGGCTGTCATTCCTTAGGAGCCAAGTAAGTTAGGCTGCTGAAAACTTATTTTTCATAGTTTTGGGGTCCTGGAGTCCATGACTATGGGCTAGTCTCCTTGAAGGCCTCTCTCCTTGGCATATAGATGGCCACCTTTCCCTTGTGTCTTCACATGATCCTGATTTCTGTGTGATTGCCATCAACTCTTCCTATAAGAACACCAGTCCTGCTGGATTAGGCTCAGCCTCCATGGCTTCATTTTAACATAATCACCTCATTAAACGCCCTTCGAACATAGTCACATTTTGAATGGTTGGGGATTAGAACTTCAGTGGGAATTTTGGAGAAACACTCAACTTATAAACAGCCCCAAAAGACAACAGTACTCAGAACAGGAAATTCATTGGAAGTAGCTGGCAAAGCTTAGAGAAAACATTTTGTTAAAATTAAAGCTTTTGGAAATCTCTTAAGACTGAGCTGAAATTCCTCCTCAGGTATCTGCCACAGCCTGTTGATGTCGGTGTTGGTGTGTTCTCTCCTCAGGCTGGAGCCCATTGGTGCAGCTGCCAGCAAGGAATACTCTCTGGAGAAAAACTTGGAGAAGATGAAGTCAGACTGGGTCAACATGACGTTCAGTTTCGTGAAGTACAGGGACACTGTGAGTCAGTCCAGTGGTAACTCCCTGAAAGCAGCCCTGTGTGTAATGTAGTAGATACAGACATGATTCTATATGCAACAGACCTCATAGAAGAATAACCCTCTGCATGGGTATTGCCTCTGCCTGCCTGTCCTCCATCATCCTTGCTCTCATACTCCACTGGAGCCATATATCTCAAAATCAAAGGGTCTTTTGACCTAGTGCAAAGGAATGGAGTGAGTCTCCTGAATTAACATGTCTCAAGAAGAACACAGGCTTGTGTAACTATGCATACACACACACACACACACACACACACACACACACACACACACCAACTCAGGTCCTTCAGAAGCAGGACAACAACACATTTTACTTCTTAAATGTTAATGCGTACAGGAATTCCTTCAGGACCTCTTTCAACTAATTTGTGGGGATGAGAGTGGGGTCTGGGGTTCTCCAGAACTAGCAAATTCCCAGACACTTACAAATCAGTTTGAATTGTAAGGGTGTGGACTGCTTTATTTTCATGGGTGTTTGCAGATAGACATGAGTTTGTGCAATGAATGTGGAGGTACATTTGCTTGGATAACCCCAGGCTCTAGTTTGGTCTTGTGGTGAAGCATAGGGTAGATATGGGGACTGCTGCCCAGTTCATTGTGGAAGGCACAGGTAGATATTCACATACTGCTCCCCATTCACACCTGGAACAGCATCCCAAATGCTAACTGCACAGCAGAATCATTTGGGATACTTAAAAAGAAAATCACAATAGATTTTCCCCCCTGCTCTCCCACCTGAACATCTGTCTGCACTTGCCTTCCTGGCTTTCTTTTCCGTAGCACTGGAGATTGAACTTGGGGCTCTGTTCTTGTTGGGAAAGCACTCTACCATGTGACCACACCCCCAGTACTCCATTTTTCGAATATTCAACATAGAACCAAAACCCTGGAGATCTGAGTACATCCCTTCTCTCTGAACAATGTATCCTCCTCCTCCTGTGACTTTTTTCTCTCTTTGATTTTGATGGTCATAAGGCCTTGGTTTCACCCTTGGGTAGGAACCATCCAGGAGTCAGTCAGAGGCAGGAGAACTGGAGGCAAATGAGCTCATTACCAGGTCTTTCCCAACAAGGCCAAGTCTCATGTGTTCCTTAAGCTTGGAGCTGTGCATTCTGACTGGGCCAGACACTGCTCTAGAGGCTGCTGGGCTGTGATGAAGAGTTCAGCTATGGGCCTATGAGCAGGTTCATTAGTCCTGATTTACCTTCAAAGTTTATGGCTGAAGTAGCTACCAACAAAAAGCAATAGCGAAATAAAAGTGAAGACTCCAGTCTATGAAGAGCTAGTCGTGCTTTTCAGACACACTGAGAAAAGATAGACAGAAGAATATATCCTAGGCTAGATTCAGTCCATATCTGCAATTACATCGTCTATATCTGTGTCTGCAAGCTTGAAGGAAGTAAAATCAAAGCAAGCAAGACCAGATTTGCTGTAGGTGGCAGACTATCAGCAGTCTATCTGCCACAATGGCTGAGGGAAAGTGTACAGCCCATAGGAACTGACTGCAGATGCAATACTCTTACATGATAGCAAGATAGAACTCACCAAATGTATAAGACAGAAGTTTCCAAGCTGGAGTTACAGGGCTATGTACTTTTATCATGTGACCACACATAGAACAAGCAAGCAAAGCTTTGTTTACAAGGGGATTAAATGTAATTAACTTAATAAGTATGTCCTGTTAGTAGACAGTTAAAGAGAACTCATGAATTGAAATTTAAAAAAATCTTTGAATTTCATCTCAAAATAACTACAAGAACACCTATTATTGGCTACAGTACATGAACCTAGGTAGTATCCATGGATTGGAAGCTGATGTTCCCTGAGGGAGCCAGGAAAGCAAGTGGTCAGAGAGGTAGGAAACTGGGGAAGGGGACTGTCTTTCCCCCAACAGACTCGAGGTCTGGGTTAGGTTGATTTCTGCAAATAAGTCAAACAGTAAAATGTTTCTTTTGTTTTGTTTCATTTTGTTTATTGAGACAGATCTTATGAAGTAGCCCAGGCTGGCCTCAAACTCATGTGTCCCTCCAGCTTCAGCCTTCAGAGTGCTGAGATGACAGACATTCCCCCACTGCTCCTGTCTGACAATGAGTATTTTTAGTAACCAATGTGAACCAGGTGCATTGTGCTTCAGAGGCTGAAGTGGGAACATCTGTATTGAGACCCTGTCTCAAAATAAATAAATAAATATCTTATGATGAAAAAGTCTTATGAGACATAGACACCTTCTGGAACCTTCTCGAATCAGCATGGATAATGGCATAGGCAAGGCAAATGGGTCTCGTGATTTTGACTTTGACTGGGTGGGCATCTTTTTTGGCAGGATACAAGCATCTTGTGTGCGGTTGATGACATTCAACTGCTACTCGATGATCACGTGATAAAGACCCAGACAATGTGTGGCTCTGCATTCATCAAGCCAATAGAAACAGAATGTCGGGTAAGAAAACAGCCATTGTATATCTTGTTGTGGCCTATTAGGTCTCAGTTTCTCAGAGGAGGGGTGGGGTTCTCAAGTTCAATGGAAAAATAAACTTCCCTTTCCCTGAATGGACGAACGAAAGGAGGAATGAACACAAGACAGAGAGCAGTAATGGCATAATTAAGATCATGGCTTCCCGAGCCGCTGGAGCAGTCTGCCGAAGGAGAAGATGAGGCTTGAATATGTCAAACAAAAATGTATTTGCCAAGTATTTTATAGTCTATAGTAATCTAGAATGTAACTAGAGTTTTCCTGCCTTGCCCATAGTCAGGACAAATCTTTGTCACCCGCCAGTCCCACAGCTGCTCAGACCCAACCAAGTAAACACAGAGACTTATATTGCTTACAAACTGTATGGCCGTGGCAGGCTTCTTGCTAACTGTTCTTATAGCTTAAATTAATCCATTTCCATAAATCTATACCTTGCCACGTGGCTTGTGGCTTACCTGCATCTTCACATGCTGCTTGTCATGGCGGCGGCTGGCAGTGACTCCTTCTGCCTTCCTGTTCTTTCTTTTCTCCTCTTTGTTAGTCCTGCCTATACTTCCTGTCTGGCTATTGGCCAATCAGTGTTTATTTATATAGAGCGATATCCACTGCACTAGAATATGAGCCACATGACCCTAAGAGTTTAGCCCCCCTTAATCATTGTCTGTAGAAGTGAGATAGGTTGGGAGGTGGAAAATGTCTTAGGGGTAGAGCTCAAGGGAAAAAGAAAAAGTGGCATAGGCCTCCTGGGTCCAGACCTCTGGGTCTGTATTCTGGTTCTGCCTTCACTGTTAGCTGTGTGACCTTGGGAAGCTATTTGAACTATTGTGTTCAGAGTCTGCATCTGTAAATGTGAGGTTTGTTAATATCTCCATTACATTCTGTGTGTGTGTGTGTGTGTGTGTGTGTGTGTGTGTGTGTGTGTGTGTGTGTCACTTGTGGAAACTAGAGGATAGTCTTGGGCAGCAATCTTCTTGGTTTTGTTTTTGAGACAAGCACTCTCACCAGTCAAGCAGGCTGGGTGGACTGCCAGCCAGCTCCAGAGACCTGCCTGTGTCTCCACCTCTCCAGCACTGGGGTTACAAGCTTATGTCACTACACCCAGTTTGTTGTTGTTGTTTGTTTGTTTTAACCTGAGTTCTGGTCTAGAGGAAAGAACTTTATCAATTTAGCTATCTCTCCAACCCACATAGATTTATTAATATCTCATAAGGTGGTTGAATTAAATTGCTTTCATATATGTATATAATGGTATATATATAAAGTTCCCTGATCATCACTCATCAAAGAATAAGCTTTATTATTGTTATCTAACTAAAATGTGAGCTTCACAAGGCGAAAGACTCTTTGTTTCATTATATCCATATTCCCTGAAACTGTAGCCACATGAGATACATTTCAATAAGTATTTTTTAAACAAGTGAATGGTGAGTCAATGAATCAATGAATCTATCCATCTGTGTGCTCACTCACTGGTGTGTGCTGCAGAGCGGCAGGTTACTGATTCAGATGTGGAATTCTACATTCACAGAAATGGGAAGAAAAGCTAGTTCGGGTACAGGAAAATTTGGATGCCTGGTTAAAATGCCAAGTCACTTGGCTGTACCTGGAACCAATCTTCAGCTCAGAGGACATCATAGCCCAGATGCCAACAGAGGGCAAGAAATTTGGCACTGTGGATTCTTACTGGAAAACACTTATGACTCAGGCGGTGAGTTTTATCTCTTGCATCTCACCAGCAAAAAATATTATCATGGTACATTGTGTCTATGTCCCTTGAAACTACAAGTGAACTTTAAATTTGACATTTTATATCATTGTTGTAATTTATTAAAACTTCAAATATGGAAATATGGGATAGGGAAAGGAGAAAGTTTTTGAAATCTTACCTCCCTGGAGATAACTCTTAGCAGTTGACATTATTTAGCTATCATGTCTAATGAGATAAAAGACCTTGTTAAAGAGTGATGCAGTACCATTTTCATAGGTTGGGAATCCTTTTAGATTTCAAATAGTGGTGCATACTGATACTCAGTTATTTAATGGGGTTTTTTGGTAAATATGATGACTCAGATATGATCTTAGAAGTCAGAAAATATTTGAGAAGAACAACATGATTTCCACTTTTTTACAACTCTGTTATGAGGTGCACAGGCTTGAATAAACAAAAGCTGTCATGTATGCACACGGTGTGTAGACAATAGGGAGCAATACACTTTTCTGGGAGTGTCAAGGAGACCTCCAAAGCAGGTGACAGTAGAACCAAGCCTGGAAGGATGAGTTACACATGTGTAAGGTGTATCTCCTGAGAGGATATATTTTTCCCTTTTTGAAAAACTCAAATTGTGGTACATGATCAGAGAATTTATCTCAATGAAGTATATCTGTTTGGATTACTTGTGGTCTGGATTCTAGGGGTGAGGTATGGGGGGCAGTTATAAGACCCAGCCAGTGGAGCAGATTTTACATTAGTTATCCTTCTTTGGTTGCACATAATAGAAACCTACTAAGTGTAAGCCAAGAAAAATCATTGGGTCATTCATAGAGCACAAGGACAGAAGTGTAGCCAGGCCTCCCAAGGGTCAACAGAGAGCCAAGGAAACCTTCTGGAGCTTACAAGTACTCTTTTTATACTCTTGCTGATACTCCTCTTTCCACTTTGGCCACCTGGGGCTCTCCCTTCAGACTGGCTTGCTCTGCCACAGAGTAGCTGGCAGGAGATGATCCTTGCATGGCCCAAAGCTCCTTGATCAAGGAAGGGTTCAGCACAGGCCAGCACAGACTGCTATGATCTATGTTTTAGACCCCCAAAATGTTCAGATGAAATTGACTCTGAATTTGTGATGCCCAGCCTCTACCCAGCTAGCCATGATTGAAGAAATGCAGTCATGCTTGGTGAGCAGCTAGCCCTGTGGGACTAGGAAAACATCAGGAAGTGGCTACTTGGGTAGGCAGCATCACTAGTTGGTGAGTTGGTCATGACTTCATTATCATGACCAACGTTGAGTACCCATAATGATTCTCAGTGTGTGTGTGTGTGTGTGTGTGTGTGTGTGTGTGTGTGTGTGTGTGTGTCCCAGGTGAAAGATACCAGGGTTCTGGTGGCAGCTGATCAGCCAAGAATGACTGAGAAGCTTCAGGAAGCCAACATTCTGTTGGAAGACATCCAGCGGGGACTGAATGACTACCTGGAAAAGAAGAGGCTCTTTTTCCCCAGGTATCCAGGATGGTTCTTTCATATACCCTTTGAGGGCATATGTAGGTGGAATTAAATTTTTCATGTTAGAGTTGGATTCTATTCCATTCCTGCTTCCCTGGTTCCCAAGGGATGACATCTAGGAGTTAACATGCCTCCACGGCCATCATCTAGAGTGAAGCTAAATGGATTTTGTAAGGATTACATCTTCACTTAGGCCAGCTAATAATATTGTTTCTGTCCAGTAAAGGGCATAGTAGTCATGATTAAGACCTGCTATTTAGAGCTAAAGAGCTCTCTCTTGGGATCTCAGCTTTTCTATTTATTCTCTTGAATACCTTCAGCAAATCTATCTGAGACTTGGGTTCCCTACTATAAAATTGAGATATGATAATATTAATGGCTCTCAGTTCAGAGGTTTTCTGTGCAGATCACTGAGTTACATCTAAATCAGAAATGTTTGAAAACCATCAGCTAATTTTTTGAGCATTAACATTTATAGCTCCAAATACAGCAACTTTCCCACAAAAGCTAATGCTGTACATAAAAGTCAATGTTTAAGAGGGTCACTTCTGAGTTCACTGTGGCTGGTCACTCCACGCCATTCAACTCCATTAGGATGTAGGTTTTCATGCCTATAACCCCAGTATTTGGTAGGTGGAGGCAGGACTACCAAGATTTCAAGGTCATTTTCAGCTACAAAGTTGGAGGCCAACTAGGATTACTTGAGACTATGCCTCAAAAGACGCCAACAAAAACTATAATGTGGCTTTATAGGAAGTTTAGCTCTCTAGTCTCCACCAAGAGAACAGTATAGGCTTTTATAGTCACAGTGGTGATAGTTCGGGGTTTTTCTATGGGAGAAATTCCCTTGGTATCTGTTTAGCACATGATTCTCTGATAAATCTTTTCTCAGTGACCCAAATATTCTTTATTTGTTCTGTCTTATAAAGTAGCCATTGGCCACTTAAGACCATTGTATGTTATTTTTAATTTTATTTTTATTCTATGTGCATGAGTGTTTGGCCTGGATGTACGTCTGGGCACCCTTGCATGCCTAGTGCCCAAGGAGTCCAGAAGAAGGTGTCAGATCCCTGGGAGAGTTGTGAGCTCCTGTGTGGATGCTAGAAATCCAATTGAATTTGGAAGAGCAGCCAATGTTCTTAACTGCTGAGCCATCTCTCCAGACCACCACTGAACATTTTAAAGTGTCTCAGAAAGTGAGACCCTTATGGCCAATGGGTCTTGCTTTAGATAACATGAGCAAACACAAATAGTGGAGGGAATACTAACTTGGAAGCACACCATTGAGAAGAGGTTAAACTCTGGAAACCCCCTGATGGTGGGCTCTTACAAACACTTTCAAATTTTTATTTTATTTATGTGTGTCATGTGTGGAAGCATGTACATGAGTACAGGTGCCCACAGTGGCCAGAAGAAGGGACTGGATCCCCTGGAGGTGGAGCTACAGGCAGTTGTGAGCATCCAGGTCCTCTGCAAGAGTAGGGCACACTCTTAACCACTTAACCATCTCTTCAGCCTCAGGGCCTTTGGCTCTAGCCTTTTGCTGCCATTCCTAGTACTAATAGCGACAGTCGACACTAATACAGCATTTACATCTGGTGCCAGAACACCACACTAAATGCTTTATACTTAGGTAATCCTTAGGATAATCCTGTAACATTGGGATCATTATTATTATCTTGATTTTATAAGTGAGAGAACAATGATGTTCCCCCAGGAAAGACAAAAGTGATATATGTCCAAACTGCAATTCAAACCCAAAGAGTCTTGATGTGATATTCAAATATTTAATCTCTTTGAGCTACATTTCTACCTAAGTTAAACACACATTAAACACTCATATGAATATCTCAAGTTCATGAATTTTTGTAAAATAAAATCAATCAATCTTACTGAATGCTTTGAACTGTTGGTGATTGCCACATAAATTAATTTTACCTTAAAATACAGAATGCTAAAATATTTTACATTGTTACTCTGCCTTTGGGCCTTACACATAATAGAGGTAACATAAGTTAACAGAGATCATCCATTTGAATATTACTTAGAAATGGTAGAAACTGGGTTGGGGATTTAGCTCAGGGGTAGAGTGCTTGCCTAGCAAACACAAGGCCCTGGGTTTGATCCTCAGCTAAAAAAAAAAAAAAAGAAAGAAAGAAAGAAAAAAGAAATGGTAGAAACTAACATCCTCACTAGGTACTGACTATTCAGTCAGCCTAAAAGTAGTTACTGAACTCTTCCTTCTTTCTCAATACTGCAGATAGTATATAAGTTTGTTTTACTACATAACAAACACTCCAAAACTTAGAGGCATAAAACAACAGCTATTTATTTAGCTCATAATTGTATGGTATGGTACATTGGGCTGGGCTTAACTGAATGGTGCTTCTCTTAGGAGCTCACTCAATGTGACTATAATCAACTGGAGTCAGTCCTAATCCTTTGCCTGGTGGTTGGATTCCTTCCTGTTGCTTGGGCACTAGGAAGGTTAGCCTAGGTTTGTTCACATGGTCACAGGAGCATCAGGAGTGTCAATGATAAGGTCTCCTAGAGTCTAAGGCTTGGGACTTGGATATACCTATGTTCACTAGATTCTGCTAGCCAAAGCAAGACAGAGAAATGGCCTAGGATCAAGAAATGCCTAAATCAATTGTTCCTCTTAGCTTGGGCTGGCTCTATGGTCTTCCCTAAACACTATGAGCAACTTGTAATTTATCATATTAAGTAAGACCATAAGCCCTTCTTTATACAATTTTCAGTCTCAGGTTCATGAAAGAGGTTGATACCTTGAACATTTTCTGAAGGTGTGATTTTTGCATCTTTATAGCCTGAGCAAGTGGGGATGTGGCTACTACCTCCACTTAAAAGACAGAATAGGTCTCTGCCTGCACATAGGTTCATTACAAACACATTGTTTTTGTCTGCTGTGCTGGATTACATAAGGGCATTTTTATGCAAGGGTATAACATACTTCACATGCCTTTTCATTTCTACCTTTAACATTTTCTGGCATATCTAGAGACAAAGAAGAGCAATCTCTTTCCTCTTTATCCAGAGGTTCTTGACACTGATTGCATGTTAAGGTCAGCTGGGATTTAAGACATCAAACATTTCCCCAGACCTTATCAGACATCAGATACATGGGACTCTCTGGGTGTTTGGACCTTGGCATTGAAATTCTTAGGAGCTCCCCAGGCAATCCTGAAGTACAAGCAGTGATGACAGCCAAGCTGTCATTCCAGTCCCCACCATATTGAGCTCAGAAATGCCTGCTCCTATTCTTTCTCTTGTTCTCTGAGTCAAAATGATCTTCACGGGTTGGAGAGATGGCTTAGTGGTTAAGAGAACTGGCTGCTCTTCTAGAGGTCCTGAGTTCCATTCCCAGCAACCACATGGTGGCTCACAACCATCTGTAATGCAGTCTGGTGCCCTCTTCTGTCTTGCAGGCAGACATGCAAGCAGAACACTAGATACATAATAAATAAATCTTTAAAAAGAAAAAAGTTCTTCACCTTTTGTGCACCAGGTGGGTGATGGAGGAGAGGAGCCAGGCCTAGAAAAGACCTTGGGATGCAGCTAGTAATCACCCAGGAGGATCCATCTGTCAGGAGCATCTACTTGCTGGAAATTCAGTCCTCAAAAGAGCTCCCTGTGACCACATTTTCTTTACTTTGAAATAGGTTCTTCTTCCTGTCAAATGATGAACTTCTGGAGATCTTGTCCGAGACAAAGGACCCACTCCGTGTGCAGCCACACTTGAAGAAGTGCTTTGAAGGAATCGCCAAGCTGGAGTTCACAGACAATCTGGAAATCCTGGGCATGATCAGCTCAGAAAAAGAAACTGTTCCCTTCATACAGACAATCTACCCAGCAAAAGCCAAAGTAATCCCCCTGTGTGTTTGAGGGGGGAGCTCTTTTCTCCACAGTAGAACAAACCAGAGCAGGGGTTCCCTGGGCTAAGCTTTTGGACTCTAGTTTGGAGTGTGGAACAGTTGGGTTCCATAACTTAATAACTAAATCATTTTGAAGTTACTCCAACTTCTGGGCCTCAGTTTATCCATCTCTAAGATGGGGATTATATTGTAGGCCATGGGACAAATAAAACCATGGAATGATCTTGAATAAAGTTGATGCAGTAGCAGAGATCAGATTCCAGGTGACCTGATGATGCTTTCAGAGCCCAGGTAGACAACAATCCAGTCACACAAAACATAGAATCAATGAGAAATCTCACACACACCCAACCTGGCTTTTCATATGTACATCTTTTGGGGAGGGGAATGCAGGGTCTCACTTATTTAGCCCTGGCTGGCCTTAAGCTTGAGATCCTCTTTTTTTGACTTCCTGGGTGCTGAGATTACAGAGGGTGCTGCCACTTCAAGTCATATGGCCTTTGATAATGAGTAAAATGTAAGTGATTCCCAGCCCTGTGGAAAAGAGGAGCATCCGAAGAGGGCATACTGTTCTTGCAGGGGACCGAATTGCAGTGCCTAGCACCTCTGTCCATCGGCTCACAACTGTCTGTAACTCCATTTCCAAGGGATGTCACGCCTCTGGTCACCTCAGGCATCTGCACTCACATGTACACATCCATGCACAGACATATGTGCATGCAATAAAATATAAAAAGGAGAAACTTATTTTATTAATAAGAATAAAGATTTCATTTGCCTCCTGAGAAGCTGTTGGCTTGAGAAAATTATATGAAGGGACATGTATCAAATATTTCCTAGAGCAGGCCAGGTGGTGGTGGTGCAAGCCTTTAATCCCAGCACTCGGGAGGCAGAGCCAGGCAGATCTCCGTGAGTTCGAGGCCAGCCTGATCTACAGAGTGAGTTCCAGGACAGGCACCAAAACTACACAGAAAAACCCTGTCTTGAAAAACAAACAAACAAACAAAATTTCTAGAGGAAACACACTTCCTAGACAACTGTTAATAAGCATAAAGCAATCAGTCAAAGAATATTGACTTGAAGAGGCGGCAACCCCCGAATCTGGCTCCAGAAAGAGATCTGGATGCCTGCCACAGTCTCTGTCCAGCTTTGATTGACAGTTGCTGCCTCCCGCTGTTGTATTTCCCCCCAGGGCATGGTGGAAAAGTGGCTGCAGCAGGTGGAGAAGGTGATGCTGTCCAGCATGCGGCAAGTTATTGGAAATGGGATTGAAGCTTATGCCCAGGTAAACAGGAATTAGGGTACTACAAAGGAAGCTTTGGGGAGTGGTTTGGATGGGTCAGGTCCCCCTTCCTCTCTGAGCCTCTGGGTCCTTTGCCTGTGAATCTAGGGCAATGGGCAGTTTTCTGGCAGAGTTGGCTGGTAGATGCAGGTAATGGAAGAGAAGGGTTACCTAGAGCCCTCTGGTGATGGGGGTGGGTGGGAGTAGGGGCTTTACTTCCTGTCACATGGGATTTGTGGCTTCATTTAGCTCCCCTTCCAAGTAGGCATTCACTTGGATCACCTGGGAGTGGCAGTCTAGTCCCTAAAGGCCTTAATGGACACAAGGATGACAGAAGGCCTAAGGAAAAACAACCTATCGGGACAAATCTTTGGCTCATCTGGACAGTATCTGAGTTTTGTCTCCTCTTTCAGTGTGTGTCTTACTCCCAGGCTCTACCCCCATGGTTAGAATCCATCTATCAAACAAACATGTGCAACCAATGCCTTTTCACAAAGGTCCTCAAGACCAACCTTGCTGTCCCATGTGGTAGATTTTGAAATCTAAATCAATGCCATTTTCTATTAAAAAAAAAAATTCTGAGTCACAGAGCAAGAGCTACCAGTGTGACATTGGCCATCAGGAGTCCACGCTTTTTCTATACAAGGCCAAGAGAACACACACACACACACACACACACACACACACACACACACACACACACACACACACACACCTCTGTGGGCCACACTCTGGCTGTGGTATCTAACTCTATCTTTTCAGCAGGAAAGCATTGTAGACAGTATATAAATGATAAACATGGCTGTGTTCTGATAAAAACTGTTTACAACCTCCAGCAGACTTGATCCACAAGGTCTCATGAAGCCCAGGCTGACCTCCAACTTGCTATGCAGCCAAGGCCACCCTTGAACCTCTGATCCTCCTGCCTCCAACTCCCACATGCTGGGATTCTAGGCTTGCACCACCATGCCTGGTTTATGTGGTGCTGGGGCTAAACCCTGATCTTAAGTTTAGGAAACAAAAGCTGGGGAGGAGGATTTGGCTAAGAAAGCATGCCGCAACACCACAGTCTAATGCAGCCAGTAAAAGGGGAGGTGTGAGCATGTACTGTCTGAGCATGACCCTGATTATATTTTTAAAAAAATCAGTCTTGATGCAATGAAATAATGCAGAGTTGAGACTGTTTTGTTTTTCTTTTACACAATACTTGAGGGACAAAGACGTAAATCACTAATCCCAAACCTGGCATAGTGCTGCATGCCTTTAATCCCAGGATTCTGGTGGCAGAAGCAAGCAGAAAACTTTGTGAATTTGAGGCCAGCCTGGTCTACACAGTGAGTTCTAGGACTGAGAGAGGACTTTTGTTTTACTATCATGATGAGGTGTGTGTGGTGGGGAAGGGGGAGGGCAGGTAGTTGTAGAAAGCCAGTTTAAAACACACACAAAGAACTGATTCTACAGTAACCCCACTGTTCCTTCCCAGGTCCCTCGTGACAGCTGGGTCTTGCAGTGGCCTGGCCAGGTAGTTATCTGTGTCTCCTCCATCTTCTGGACCAAAGAGGTGTCTGAAGCCCTAGTTGAAGGCACCATGCCAGTAAGTGAGCACACCTTAAAGCTTGCAGAGGAGAACCAACGTGAACTAGGATAGAGTAGCCATTTGGGGCATTTAGAACAGGGATCACAGAAGCCAGAGTTTCCATGGAGACAGTGAAGCAGGAAATCTGGATTTGAGAATCTCTTTGGTGCATACAGCTAGCCTCATGGTTTTTCCTATGTAGAAATTCTGAGCTGCAGGATGCTAAGTGTAACGAGCTCCTGCTTGCAGGAGTTACCTGAGAGACTTTCCAACAATTCTCCTTCCTGGGCCAGGAGGCCATGTTTCATGTTTGCCTCTCCCTCCCTGTATCTCTCTCTCTCTCTCTCTCTCTCTCTCTCTCTCTCTCTCTCTCTCTCTCTCTCTCTCTCTCTCTCTCTCTCCTCTCTCCTACTGCTCTGTTCTTTCCACCCCCAATCCAAACCAAGTCCACCCCCAGCTCTCCCTTCTGTTTTCTCTTGGAGACCTGGTGCACTTCCATCCTGCATATCCTCAGACCCAACCATGCATTTCCAGTTGATGTCAATGCTTCAGAATACAAGACCTGGTGGATGTGACACATAATCCCAGCACATTCACCTCTTGACTGTGTGGCCATGAGCAATTTACCAATCCAAGTGTCAGTCATCTCTCTAAAATTCAAGGAATTGTCACATCGAGTCATAGTCTAAGAGAGACCTAAACTATGACAACTGGCCAAGTAGAAAATACAAGGAGGATTGTTCCAGAGAGGAACTAGAAGGTGCACAGTAGAGTGGGATGTCGTTCAATAGTAGAGCATTTGCCTGGCATACACAAGGTCCTGGATCCATCCCCAGCCTTGGAAAGAGGAAGGAAAGGTGGAGCGCATTGCAGCAACCCTTTTAAACATTATTTTAATATTTGCAATATCATTCCACACAAAAGGAGTAGAAATCCAAGTTTTGACAGGTTTATTTGGAAGGGATATCTATATACATCATAACTTACATCAATAGTGCATGACAAATGAACTGGTTAGCTTTGTCTTCTTTTACAAATCCTTCCACTGCCTCAACTCTGAGTATTATAGATTGCAATCCTATCTTGTGCTAAGCACAAATTCCAAATTAAAACTATATAATTTACATAAAACCCATTAGTATAACAATTCAGTTTAACATGCAGGAACATAATGACTTAACATATTGATAAAACGGCAGAAAACAAGTTGCCACAATGCCATTGGCACTGTGTAAGCCTGAGGATGCTGTCACCTATCTGTAAAAAAAAAGGCTGACTCTGTCTTGAATCCATAACTAACCCATTTGACAAGCACCAAGGAGTCTCAGATTCTTAATGTGAGCCTGTAGTCTGGCTTGGAGGACAACTGTGGAGTGGGTAAGGGAGTTCCAGAGCACTGGGGGGGCATCCCCATCACCAAGGGCCTTTCAAACAGCAATTCATGGACAATGAAGGCTTGAGGAACCTCTTTATTTCTACATGCTGGGCACATTATTACTAACAATAGCACTACTATTTGCAGGGTGCTTTATTCACATCAGACATTGTGTCCATGCTTCTCAAACCCCATCTCAACCCTCAGGAGAGCTTTCTGGCTGAGTTGTAATCATACAGATTTCATACACCTGGACACTCTGAGAAGCTACAAACCACAGTGCTAGAAAACTGATATGGTGGAAGCTGAATTCGGGTGGTCTCCCTTTTTTTAAATTTCTTTTCAAGGTCCATTTTTTACTTTTTAACCTCTTCATTTTGAAATATCAGGCTTTTATATAATATCACAAATATAATACAAAAATTCTCCTATACTGTAGAGGGAAGTTTCTCCCGTCCTGCCTTGCCCAGCAGTCCAGATGAATCTCTCCCACCCCTGATCCAGCAGCTGCTTATAAAATAATCACTCAGAGTCTTATATCAATTACAAACTGTATGGCCTATGGCTTCAGCTTCTTGCTAGCTAGCTCTTTCATTTTAAATTAAACCATTTCTATAAATCTATATGCTGCCTATAGATGTATCAGTCTTATTATTAGATAAGAAACACAGAGCCAAATGCAGAGTCAAAAGCCCAAGAAGTCAGAGCAGTAGTAAGAGCTGATACTAAAAACCCTTCTTCTTACCCTTCTTGCCTCTGCTGTCCTTCGCCTCAGCAAGTGACCTACTTCCTGTGTATCTGGTTTTTTTTTATTGACTTTCTGTTTTGTCTTTTCATTGGTTGTAAACCCAAACACATGACCTCCTTGTCTCTGCCTGTCTATATAGACCTTCAGGTCTTTTATGGTTGGTATTGAGATTAAAGGCATGTGTCTCCATGTTGGCTATATCTTTGAACACACAGAGATCTGTTTGTCATGTGATCGGGATTAAAGGTATGTGCCACCACCCCCTGGCTTCTGTTATGGCTTGGTATTAGCTCTGACCTCTTGGGCTTTTAACTCTGCATTTGGCTCTGTGTTTCTTATTTAATAAGACTGTTCATCAACAGTTGCCACATGGCTGTGGCATTACTCCTTCAGTGGCAGCTCATGTGTCTCTCTCAACTCTGGCCTTCTCTCTGTATCTCTGCTTGGATTTCCTGCCTGGCTGTAAGCTTTCTTGCCACAAGCTCAAACAGTTTTATTTATTATCCAATGGGAGCCACATCATACAGCATACAGAAAGACATCCCACAGCACTGTATCTTTTTTTTTTCTAAGATTTATTTATGTATTATGTATACAGTGTTCTGCCTGCATGTATCCCTTCAGGCCAGAAGAGGGAGCCAGATCTCATTATAGATGGTTGTGAGCCACCATGTGGTTGCAGGGAATTAAACTCAGGACCTCTGGAAGAGCAGCCAGTGCTCTTAACCTCTGAGCCATCTCTGCAGCCCCTATATCCTTTATCTAGATCCTTCAGATGTGACCATCAGGGATAATCAAAATATAATGATCCAAATCAGGAAATCAACAATGATCTATTACTATATAGACCTTTTAACTTTGCCAATTTAATCATTACCCTATTAAAGGTCTAGCCTTTTCCTAGGCCAAGACTCTGTTCAGGGTTACATGCTGCATATTTTTCCTCCTCCTCCTTTTTGTAAGTGAGGTAATGTCTTCCTATGTAGCCCAGGCTATTCCCCTCCTGCCTCAGTCACCCAGGTGCTGTGATTCATGGATAAAGATGAATGTCCTGTCCATCTGTCCAGCATGTCCTATTCCCCGTGTCTTGTTTGATCTGAGAAAGTTTCTTTTTCTCTTTTGCTAATTCAAGATTACTGTACAATATATGTATAGTAAAACTCACAAAGCCGGGCGCCAGTGGCACACACCTTTAATCCCAGCACTGGGGAGGCAGAGGCAGGTGGATCTCTGTGAGTTCAAGGCCAGCCTGGGCTACAGAGTGAGTTCCAGGAAAGGTGTAAAGCTATACAGAGAAACCCTGTCTTGGGGAAAAAAAAAAAAAAAAAAAAAAAAAAAAACCTCACCTATTTTGGCAAACAGTTCTGTTTTGACAAGTGCATGCAATTCTGTAAGCACAGTCACGTGCAAGATGAGGAACAGCTCTTCATCAGCCAAATTGCCTTCACCCCCTCACAGTCAGATTTTCTTTAAGCATCTGCAATTGTACATTTCTGCCCCTAAAGTTTTGTCTTTCCCACAGTGTTACCAAAATAAAACAGGGTGGTGTGGCCTCTTTTGACTAGCAGAAGATTCACTTTGAGGTTAAAGTATGAGACGAGGGAAAGGATGATTTGGAGGATGACATCCAGGTCTGGCTTGGACCTTTGGATGTCAGATGATGTCAGCCTTCAAGATGGAAACTGCTGGAGGAGAATCCACCTTGACTGAACGTTTCTTCCTGTGCCCTGGCCAGGACTTTCTGAAGAAGAGTAATGACCAGATCGCGCAGATTGTCAAGCTGGTGCGAGGGAAGCTGAGCAGTGGGGCGAGGCTCACTCTTGGGGCCCTCACTGTCATCGATGTCCACGGTAAGAATACAGACTCTGGGTGTTGCTCAGTCCAGAAACAGCAGCTGGCTGGGCATGTCTCTTGAGTCTCCGGAATAGGATGCCTCAGGACTTCCCAGTCTGTCTGAGGGTAAGGAGGGCTCGGATGAGAAGCCAGGGCCAAAGGCCCCTCCCACCTCAGCCACTCCCGAAGCAGGCCTCTCATTTCCAAGAGACACCAGCTTGGTGAATGATTGCCTCATCAGCACAGGTGATGATGTTGAATATTCACCGGGTGTTGGGCTTTGTGCTGTTTACGTTTTTCTCATTTTCACAAACATTTCCCAAGCTCAGAAGCAGTTGTTAGAGAGGGCAATAATTTGCTGGCAAACACCACATTTGGAAGCGGTAAAGGCTCCTCTGTCTGCTTCCAAACCCAAGGGGCTGGGAATCGGCAGTGGTGCGGGGAGCGGTGGTGAGAGGAGCGGTGGTGAGAGACTGCCTTTGCGCTCTTCCTTAAACAAAACAGAGGGGGATGAGGAGGAGGAAGAATTGGGGTTTGTATGTAAAACAAACCACCTCCACACCCTTCCTCCGTCATCACCAAGGAAACCGGGGCTGGACCAGGCTGGTTGCCTGGGAACAAGGTCTTTCTTGCTCCTATACCAGCTAACTAGTGTGTCACAGCATCTATTCCCTTAGGACTGGTGTTCACTTCAGTCTGATTCCAGGCAGAGAGATGCCCATGAAATCAGGGAGAGAGGAGGGAGGATCTATTCCTCACATGGCCACAGACCCACCTGGTGGAGGTGATGAACACAGCCATGATTATGGCCTAGTGTCTCCTTGAGTGGCTAGGTTCTCAAATACACGCATGCATGAATGCACATACGTGTACTTGCACACACACGGCCTAGTGAAGATAGCTCCAGGTTGGTCCCTCACGCAGACCTGTAAGAGTCCACTCAGAGATCTCAACAGCTCTCATCCCATGAGCAACTAAAAGCCCACTAATGATTTCCACAAGCCTATGTCTCTCTTTGACTTCATGGATCATCACTGCAACTTAGCTTGGAAATTCTATGAGAGGAAGAAGGAAGCCAATAAATGTATTACCCAGCTGGTTCCTGAGGCTGGAAGGAAAGACGCCTCTAACCATGAATTCATGGGACACTTTCCCATGTGGACTCAGGTCAAGATGACACCAGTGTCCTACGGTATCCTAGAAGCCTGGAATGGGGCCCAAAATGTCATGTGTGACCTGACGTGTGAGCATTCAGGGTGTCTGTATTGCAAGCCTCTGGGTCAGTCCCAGCCCCACCCCCATGAGTTTCAGAACAGTAACATGAAGTAATACTTCTATAATATTTTCTACGTTGGACAGTTCTCTCTGGTGCTGGCCCTCTCTCACTCTCCCTGTATGTCTAGACACACAGTGTGTTTACATCGAGTCCTCCCAGCCATTCCAGGAGACAGAGAAGTTGAATAACTTTCCCAAAGTCACCAAGCTAGTTCATGGTGGAAGCAGAATTCGAACCCAAGTGTATCTGTTCTTTTCCTCACTGTTACAACAAAATATCTGGCCAAAGCAACTGAAGAAGGGAATGTTTATTCTGGCTCACAGTTTCGGGGTTCAGACTGCCCTGGTGGGGAAAGCACACAGCAGCAGGGATGTGGGACATCCACAGCGAAGCAGCAGTGAGCAGCAAGTGCTGGTGCTCAGCTAGCCGGCTCCTTTTTTATGCAGTCTAGGATAGGGCCCATCCCAGGGAGCAGTGCCACTCATGTTTACAGTGGATCTTCCACCTCTCTTAACCTCACCTAGATAATGCTTTTAGGTATGCCCAGAAGCTTGTCTCTTTAGTGGCTCTAGACTCAGTCAAGCTGACAGTATTAACCACTGCACCAGGCCACCTGATTTCAGAGCGCACGTTCAGTACCTCTACTCTACTTCCTGAGAGAAGGCAAAGTCCAGCTTGTGAAAGCTACTGCTGCCTGCAGGATGTTAGAGCCTGAATAGCAGAGACTGAGGACGTGGATAGCATCCTCTTCTGCCCGAGAAGTCGGTGAGGGTGGGTAATTCTGATGACTCCACGTATGGATGTCTCTGCATGGTATCCCATTAGCCCGTGATGTGGTGGCCAAACTGGCAGAGGATCAGGTCTTCAGTCTCAATGATTTCCAGTGGATTTCCCAGCTGCGGTACTACTGGGAGGCAAAGGACGTTCATGTGCAGATGATAACCACAGAAGCCTTGTATGGCTATGAGTACCTGGGCAACTCACCCCGTCTGGTGATCACTCCTCTCACAGACCGCTGCTACAGGTAAGCTCAGGAGTCCCACGCCGAAAGGATGGAAAGAGAATTTAGGAAGGAAAGGCACTGGGCAGGTCACAGTGTCTTAGGTCTGTTTCCTTCTATGTTTCAGTCTCACAGTTCAGAGTTTTTAGTTCTTAGCACCAACCACAAATGGAATTGGCTAGGAATGGGAACCCAGTAGGAACGCCAGTATGGAGAAATTCATTGGAACCAGTTAGCAGAACGCTGGTGTATGAATGAGATAGTCACATGTTGCTTCAGTAGAAAGCTCAGCAATAGCAACTTTCAGTGTGGTACCTGGAGAACACATGGCCATGGGATAGACCATGAAGGTCAAGACATAGAGAAGCAGGACTGGGGATCTGGCTGTGAGGGAGAGCATTTGACTAGCAAGCAGGCAAGGTCATTCTCAGCACTACGAGAAAATAAAACCAACACGATCCCAGGCAGGGCATCTCCAGCCTCTGTGTCCAGTCCGGTGGAGAGGAGGAGTTTCTCTTCACTTAGCGCAGTGCTTGGCCACTTTGCTCACAACTCCTTACATTAGGTACCTGCATTTCATTAACTTCCTAATGTTGTTGTGCTCGGATTTTCTGTGCTTTGTATATTTCCTTATAGTACAAATCTAGATTGTAAACATATTTCAAAGTATTATTCTTTAAGATTATTTAAATTTTTCCAATAATGTGTTTTCTTTTTATTAGCATATATTACTTATAGAATACAATGGTTTTGCGACACTTTCATGCAAAAATATACTGCATTTATAAGCATCCTTTCTTGTCTTTCCACCAACCTTCACTGACCCCTCTCTTCTTCCTAAGTAGTCACTTTTCTACTTTAATGTCTTTTTTTCTCCCAAATCTAAATCCCACACATGGGAGCAAACATGACTTTGTTTTCTCATTCTGTCTTTTTTTTTTTTTTTTTTTTTGCTTAACATGATAATCTCCAGCTCCAATCACTTTCCTACAGTTGACAGAATTTCATTCTTACTTAAGGCTGAATAAAACTCTTTTGTTATATATACTGCATTTTCTTTATCATCTATTCATGGACACCTCTGCTGATTTTTAATTTTGTTCTATAAATAGTATCATAGTAAACATGGATGTGCAAATATCTCTGAGGTACATTGTCTTGATTCTTTCAGGTATATCCCTAGCAATGCCATAGCTCGATTATACAGTAGTACTATTTTCAGTTTTTTTAGGAACCTCCACACTTGTTTCGAGAGTGGCTGCACAGAGTTAACGTTTCCTGCCAATGGTGTACAAATGTTAAATTCCCCACCTTCCCACACTTGTCCTTGTCCACGTTTGTTGTCGTTTGCGTTCTTGATGACAGCCATTCTGACTTGAGTGAATTTGGACTTCCTTAATGACTAAAGGCCCTGACTACCCACCACCTTTTTTTTTAAACATGTGTACCTCTTTTGAGAACTGTCCATTCAATTCATTTCCCCCTTTATTATCAATCCCTTGTTTTCTGATTTTAATTCATCATTCATTTATTCTGCTCATTATCCAGCAATTTCCTTTTGGAAAGACAGTCTATTGCACAGCCTTCAGATCTTCAGCATGATATTATAAATGACACACACGACAGAGTAATTATGACAAATGCCCATCATCTGACATAACCATCCATACTCCCCCTGTGCTGGGAGCAGCTATAATCTACTCATTCATCAAAAACCCTGACTACCACACACTATTATTAGCTATAGTCATAAAGAACAGTAATGGCTTGAACGCACCTGTGCACCATGCATGACATCAGCCAACCCTAAATCTAATTAGAGCTGTGGAAACAAGTTCAGAAAATAACAAGTTACCATGTCACTGAAGTTACAAAGACTCATTCCAAGGACTTTGGGATCAGTTTCCACATCATTCATTTCGAACATCTGCTTTGCACCTGTCGGATGCTGTGTTCTTTCACTGAGGATATGAACTTAACTAAAAGGTGGTTCCTAAGCTCAGGTCATACTCCAGTGGGACACATGTGTTTGTTGTCTCTATTCCATCAGTGCTGGTGAGCTCTGGAATGCAGGATTGAAGTCTTTTTCTCATTTCTGTTTGGTTTATTTAGATCCACCTAAGCATCCCATTATTCATTCAGTCATTCTTCTGGGCAACTGTGTATGGGTGGCCTCTGCCATGCACTAAGCTCTGTGCTAGGCTCTGAAATTGCAATGCTGAGCAAAACCAATTTTTTACAGTGATGATGTATTCATCACGTAATTGAAGGGGACATCTATTTGCAGAAGTCAAAATAAACAAAAGCCAGGACTGTATCTCAAGAGTTGCACACTGAGTTGCTGGTTTGGGTTTCGGTTTTTGTTGTTGTTTGTTTCCCTTTAGGACTCTAATGGGAGCTTTGAAGCTGAACCTTGGAGGTGCTCCAGAGGGTCCAGCAGGGACAGGCAAGACAGAGACCACCAAAGATCTGGCTAAAGCTTTGGCCAAGCAGGTATGGAAGTTCCATCTGTCTCTACCCTTTCTTCCTACCTCTCTCTGGACCCCAAGAGCAAGAAGTTCAAGATGATTTTGCCTAACAATCAAAGTGGGAGCCCAGTTCGCCTGGTAGAGTGGGGGAGGAGCCTTGCTCCTGGCTTCTGGTTCTGATTATTCAGCTATGAGGAAATTTACCCTGAATCCTTCCTCTTTCTAGTGTGTGGTCTTCAACTGCTCTGATGGTTTGGATTATAAAGCCATGGGGAAGTTCTTCAAGGGGCTGGCCCAAGCTGGAGCATGGGCCTGTTTTGATGAATTCAACAGGATTGAGGTAACTCTCCTTCTAGAGGATGTAACAAAGGGGTTGGACATGAAGGGGCCTTTTTCAGAGCTCCCAACTCTTAAGAACAGAGTCTGTGTCTTCTCTGTGGCCCTTGTGTGGAGTAGGTACTTATATACTAAACATAAACAGCTACACGGAGAGAGCATGTGTGTTTGAAACACATCCACCAACCTTCCTATCATATTCATCCATTCACTGATCCTTTCAGAATTTAGTTGGGCAGCTAGTGCATGCCAGTAACTGTATATGTTCATGAGGCAAAGGTGAATAAGATATGATCTTGCCTTTTAGATGGTTGTAACCCAATAAAAGGAATAAAAATTAAACAAAATATAATAGAAGTCTACAGTAGAGGTAAAAAAATAAAAAAAGTATAATTGATTCTATTTAGATAGAGAGTAGAAATCAGAAATATAAGCATGAGATTTGAACTGGTGGACAGTGAATGCCTCTTAGGTACCAGGAACCATGCTAAGATAAAGTACTATAGAAATGTCTTACCCATGCCGGGCGTGGTGGCGCACGCCTTTAATCCCAGCACTCGGGAGGCAGAGCCAGGCGGATCTCTGTGAGTTCGAGGCCAGCCTGGGCTACCAAGTGAGCTCCAGGAAAGGCACAAAGCTACACAGAGAAACCCTGTCTCGAAAAAACCAAAAAAAAAAAAAAAAAAAAAAAGAAAAGAAATGTCTTACCCACACACACTACACCATATATATAGCCAGATAAATCTTTCCCACCTGCTGGTACCCAAATAACCAGTCAGAGGCTTAATATTAATTACAAACTGTTTGGTCTATCACTCAGGATTCTTGATAGCTAGCTCTTTCATCTTAATCTATTTATATTAATCTATGTATTTCCACGTGGCTGTGGCATTACCAGTCTGCTGGCATGTTGCTCCTTGGGCAGCTGCATGGCATCCACCCTGACTCCACCCTCTTCTCTCTGTATCTCTCTTGGATTTCCAACCTGGCTATAGCCTGTCTTGCCATAGGCCAGAGTAGCTTCTTCATTAACCAGTGGTAGCAACACATATTCACAGCATACAGCAAGACCATCCCACAGCACACATATACACACAAACACACATTATTTTCCTTTTCTTTGCCAAAAGCCCCAAATCATACTTGTCATTTTGAGCATAAAAGTCTAGTTCTCAGGTGGCTGAGGTCCTTCCTTGCTGAGTGAGGGGGCATGCTGGCTGAGCACACCTCAGTGAGGTATTCTCTCCATAGGTGGAAGTACTGTCAGTGGTAGCCCAGCAGATTCTCAGCATCCAACAAGCCATTATCCGGAAGCTGAAGGTGTTCATCTTTGAAGGCACTGAGCTCTCACTGAACCCAACCTGTGCCGTCTTCATCACCATGAACCCTGGGTATGCTGGCAGGGCTGAGCTGCCAGATAACCTTAAGGTAAATGTTGGCACTGATTTATATAGCGTAGAAGTATTTATAGCATAGAAGCTTCTAGAAGCATGCTCCCAAAGATCTCATAGAGAGCCCAATAGAAGAAATAGCTAATAGTTCCAGGGTTAACATAATATTTGGTCTCAGAACACCTCCCCAACAAGATCTTACAGCAAGGAAGAATAAATGTATAAAGATGGATGGCAGTCAAGCTATAGTAAGAGTCAGTATTTCAGTTATCTGTGGTGGTCAGACAGCTGATAGACAGAGAAGTAGGCCAGGCATGGTAGAGACTGGTGAATGCTAAGGCACAGCCACCTCTTATCTCCAACCTACTACTGCCAAGAAGGAGTTGTTACATTTCATTGTTTTCTTCCAGGGAGGATAGAAATTAGTACTGTTACATGAAGTCATCTAATTTTTACATCTGGGCTTACAGCAAAAAGACAATTACTGAGGGTCAAACAAAGAGTGTCTATTTATGAGAGAACACCAAGTTTCAATGCAGAGAACTCTGGCAAACCTAGAATGAACATTATTGATCAACCCCTTTATTACTAAACTGATAAAACCCAAGTCATGTCCTTTCTAAAGCATACTGTTCTGACCCACTGGAGAAGAAGCAGAGTATGCATGTACCCAGCAGCTATTGTTGATCTGGCCTGAGCTACAGCCACTGTAACATCTAGAGGCCCTGTTGTTAGTGGAAGAAGGAAAGTGCCTCAGAAGGGGAAGAGAGAGAGAGACAAATAGGCTCTCTTCAATGGTAGATGGTCCTAGCTGGCCTTGGGATGCTGCTTTCATGGAAGCACAAATCCAAAGGATGTAAGATAAGATTAGGTCTTTTATGGAAACAATGTCTGCCACCCAGTTACTTGAAAAGAGTGACCAGAGAGAAAAACTTCTAGAACTGCTTCTTTGTGGATTTATCCACTCCCTTAGATGGAAATGATAAGAGGGATAGGATTGCATCCTCATCACTGACTTTAGTACATGTTGCTCTGTCGATGTAACCAACTGTCTTATTAACTAAGAAACACAGAATCAATGTAAAAGAGAAAGCCGAGAGGTCAGAGCTCAGAGCTAAAACCTTACCCTTCCTCCTGAGGTGCTCCTACCTTTCCGAAAAAGACCTACTTCCTGTGTGTATGTCTTTACATAGTCTTTCTGTTCTGCCTTCTCATTGGTTGTAAACCCAAACACGTGACTGCCTCGTCACTGCCTGTATGTACAGCCCTCCAGGTCTTAAAGCTGTGTGTCTCCAATGCTGGCTGTATCCCTGAACACACAGAGATCCACCTAGCTCTTCTACCAAGTGCTGGGATTAAAGGCATGTGGTGCCACCACCGCGACGCTCTGTCTATGGCTCTAATAGCTCTGACCCCCGGGCAACTTTATTTATTAACATACAATTAAAATCACATTTCAGTACAAAAAAAATACCACCATATTGCTCTACCTGCTAGAAATGCATTGTGATTACAATCCAGGAAATCTTATTCAGATAGACCACTTTTCTCTCAGAGTAGAAAATAGGCAGGAAGATCTTTCAAGTGCTCCTCCCCTGTAGGTTGAGGCCCCAGTTTGCTTTCTTTTACTTCAATAAAACATTGACCAAACCAACTTGTGGGAGTGTGGTGATTTGAAAGAAAATGCCCCACAAAAGGAGTGGTCCTATTAGAAGGTGTGGCCTTGTTGGAGGAAGTGTGTTACTGTGGAGACAGGCTTTAAGGTATCATATGTGCTCAAGCCATGCCCAGTGAGACAGACCACTTCCTGTTACCTGTGAGTCAAGATGTAAGAACTCTCAGCTCCTTCTCTAGCACCATGTCTGCTTGCATACAGCCTTGCTTCCCGCCATGATGATAATGGACTAAAACCTCTGAACTGTAAGTGAGCCACCACAATGAAATGTTTTTCCTTTATGAGATGCCATGGTTATGGTCTCTTCACAGCAATTGAAACCCTAAGACAGGGAGGAAAGGGCTTATTTAGCTTATACCTCCAAGTCATGGTCCATCTTTGAGGGAATTCAGGGCAAAAATTCAATCAAGAAACTGAGGTAGAAATTGAAGCAGAAATCGTTGGAGAAACACTGCTTACTGGCCTCCCTGGCTTACTCAGTTACCTTTCTTTTATAGCTCAGGCTAGGAATGGCCCTCTCACAGTGAACTAGGCCCTTTCATATCAATCAGAAATCAAAAAAATGCCCTCATACACATGCCCATAGGCCAATCTGATAGAGGCAATTCTTAAATTGAGATTCCCCTCTACCAAGGTCTGTCTAGGTTAATTGACATAGGCTAGTGAGTGTCAAATTAGAATTTGGACCTCCATTTCTCTTTTTAATAACCCAGGTGTGGTAGCTACTCTTTGCACTCACCCTAACCAATAGCCATGTTAGACCTGTACAAGAAACTCTCATGAGACAGACATTATAGGAAGTAGAAAGCAATGGTGTGAGGAAACCTGTTAGACCTCTCTCTCTCTCTCTCTCTCTCTCTCTCTCTCTCTCTCTCTCTCTCTCTCTCTCTCTCTCCCTCTCTCTCCCCAGCTGTAAATGTTATATAAGTTCTAAGATAAATATAGAATGGCTATTGTTCATTGGTTACTAACTATGGGTGTCTTAGTTAAGGTTTCCATCGCTGTGAAGAGACACCATGACCATGGCAACTCTTATAGAGGGAAACATTTTTTTTTTTCGAGACAGGGTTTCTCTGTGTAGCTTTGGAGCCTGTCCTGGAACCCACTTTGCAGCCCAGGCTGGCCTTGAACTCACAGAGATCCACCTGCCTCTGCCTCCTGAGTACTGGGATTAAAGGCATGCGCTACCACTTCCTGACAAGGGAAACATTTAATTGTGGTGGCTCACTTACAGTTCAGAGGTTTAGTCCATTATCAGCATGGCGGGAAGCAAGGCAGCATGCAGGCGGATATGGTGCTGGAGAAGGAGCTGAGAGTGCTTACATCTTGATCAGCAGGCAACAGAAGGAAACTGAGATACTGGGCGTGGCTTGAGCATATACAAGATCTCAAAGCCCACCTCCACAGTGGCATACTTTTTCCAACAGGACCACACCCACTCCAACAAGGCCACACCTCCTAATAGTGCCACTCCCTTTGGAGGCCATTTTCCTTCAAACCACCACAATGGGCTACATTTGTTTGTGAACACTTCACTGATACTGTATCATTTGTCCTCAGGATAGTTCTACAAAGGCCTAAAGCTATTAGTTCATTTTGATGAAAAAATATTGAAGTTTCAGATTATGAAACTTGCCCAAACTGGTCTATATCAGAACAGGAATCAAATCCACTTTTGCCTGATTTCAGAATTCTCATGTTGCATGGTGGTCTTACATTCCTAAATGACATCTGATATCTGACGGAATGCTGGGAAGCTAAGTGATGCTATAAGATGTCCTCATTTGATACAGAGTGAAGTATGGTTGTGAAACCAACTTCTAGAACCTTCCACACAGGTCTGAGAGACCCAGGGTAATAGCACATAACTTAGTCAAAGTCAGTGCAGAGGTTGTCTGCATTAACATTTCCTCTGACCCTCCTCCCCTCGAATGTCAATGGGTTGGCTGGATGATCACATGACTTCTCATTGTCTCCGTGGATGGGCCTCCTCTACGTATTCATTTTGTGTGCTCTATTTTAATTGGCTATTTCCTTTTCAGGCCTTATTCCGAACAGTGGCCATGATGGTGCCAGATTACGCTCTCATTGGCGAAATCTCCCTCTATTCTATGGGCTTTCTGGACTCTAGGAGGTGTGTCACATTTGTTTTCCAATAGGTTCTAGATGCCCTTAAAGAGAGACTTTGTGTATGGTAGATTCAAGGTAGATCACCGGGGGAAAGAATAAAAACTCACAAGACCTTATTTTAGCTGATTGGAGAACATATGGCCCTGGCTTTGGTCCTGACCCCGTTCCTGGCTGAGAAAAGGCCCATGAAAGGGCTCTTCTCTGCTTATACACACCCAAACACTGTAAAAACTGTAGCCTCTCATATCCTTCCCACCTCTCACGGTAACACATCTACACCCATATTACTAAATGGCTTAAAACAAGAATATAATGAAATGAGTCTAAAGCTGCAGAGAAAAATGTAGTATTAATTAATGAATTTAACAATTTAGTTAAGTGGCTAGCAATATAACATTTATTTACTCCAATTAATAGTGTTATTTCTGATTCAAGCATCCTCCAGTTTACCAAAACACACAGTAATCACCATCTTTATGTGTGATTGTATATACTCACAACAACACACACACCAGGAATTATGAATCATCATTGTAAAATGGCTTATATTGACCCAGCCCAAGTTTGACATTTTTTGATTTGTGTTTTTTGTGGGTTTTTTTTTTTGGTTTTGTTGTTGTTGTTTTACTTTGTTTTTCCTGCAATCAATAGATTTTGTTGTTGCAATAAGTATCTCTTCAGGGCAGTGTGTAAGTGTTCTTTATTTGTAACCTAAGACAATTTTTCACAGAATTTATCACCTGTCCTTGGCAAGAGGCTTCCTCTGAGCTATAGGGTTATTTTTTTTCCTATGGTAGACCCAGATCGCATGTGTTTGACTATTTTATTCACCATCTGCCTAATGATAAACCCTGTGCTAAAGTGTGATTGGCATGAAGTCTTTGTTTTCAAAGTGAATTCATTTTCTAAAGGGAATCATCACAAGAGCAATGTGCCTAAGTGTATTAGTTAGGGCAACCCTGATGCCCTAATCACAATGGCAGAGCATGACAGACCTTTGCTTTACACCTACTCAAAATCCCAGGTGTATATTTCTGGTCAGCGGGTGAGTCAGGAACCTGGGATAGTTACAGCATGGCTGCAACATGTGGCATGGGATGTGTCATGGAGGAGATTTTTATGGACCAGCCTTGACCTGACATATAGCATGACATATATCACTTGTTCACCCGACACTGGCTAGAACACATTAGTATGGCTTCCTCTAATTATACAGCAGTCTGAGAATTGTGGTTCTCAGCCATGTGTCCAGAAAGACTAAGGAGTAAATGTGCATGCACATATGTGTATAGCATGATGTGTATGTGACACTTTTGAATTAGCTTTCTTGAATTAAAAAGCGAAGCAGACATCACACAATGTTGTAGTATCACAGAAGTGGGGAAGGTAAATATACCCCCAGTAAACCTGACCCTCACTCTTCAGGGATTGACACAGCTAATAGTTAAATGCATTATTTCAAACTTGTGTGCGCCTGCACATGTATACATGCATGCATACACACACATAAAGCATATAATGTAACTTCACTTAAAGTGTATGTTGGCTCTATGTGCTTGCTTGCTTTCATCTTGTCTTTGAAAGAGAGTTGTGTTTCCTTAGCTCTCTATGGTGGGTCCGATCAAAAAACTTGCTCATGAAGTCCATGGGCAAGGCTAGTGTCTGAAGGGGCTGCAGGGAGGACTGAAGACATGTCTTTGCCCTTGTACAGTCTTGCCCAGAAGATTGTTGCCACCTACCGCCTGTGCTCTGAGCAACTCTCTTCCCAGCATCACTATGACTACGGCATGCGGGCTGTCAAGTCTGTGCTCACAGCCGCAGGCAACCTGAAGCTTAAGTATCCCGAGGAGAATGAAAGCGTTTTGCTGCTCCGGGCCTTGCTGGATGTCAACCTGGCCAAGTTCTTGGCTCAAGACGTCCCTCTGTTTCAGGTACACTGTCATGAGGCCTTGGCCAAGGACTCAGGCTCAACTTTGGAGAATGAAGTATTTTCGTCAGCACCTTCCCACATCTTCCCCTTCCTGACACCCTGGCTCATTCCAGCCATCCCACTTTTGAGAGTGGGTATGTCAGTGCATGGAGAGACCAGAGGTTCATCTCAGAGGCCATCATCTATTGCTCTCCTTTTTTTTTTTTTTTTTTTGGTTTTTTGAGACAGGGTTTTCCTGTAGCTTTGAAGCCTGTCCTGGAACTCACTCAGCAGATGAGGCTGGCCTCGAACTCACAGAGATCTACCTATCTCTGCCTCCCAAGTGCTGGAATTAAAGGTGTGTGCCATCACCACCTGGCCATCTTTTCTTTCTTAAGACAGATTCTCACTATGTAGATCATCCTAGCCTCGATCTCACAGAGATCTGCCTGCCTCTGTCTCCTGAGTTCTAGGATTCAAGATATGAATCATCAAGAGAGGCCTTCCACTTTATTTTTTGTAAGAGGGTTTCTCAGTGAACCTGGAGCTCACCCAATCAGCTAGACTGTCTGGCCAGTGAGTTCCAAGACCCCACTGGCCTCTGCCTTCCCAGAGCTGGGATTACTGGCACACGTCACCACACCTAGCTTTTCCCATGGATGTTCAGGATCCAAACCAGGCCCTAACACTTACATAGCAAGTACTTTGGTGACTGAGACTTCTCCCCACCCCATGACATCGTTTGCCCAACCCTTTCCATGTAAATAATAGTAAAATGCAGAAGTCCCTACTTTGGTCCAAATTTTAATAAAAAATCTTTTCACAATTTGCTTTTGATCTAGGACATGGTTTTTACCTAATGAAATTAGTTTCTTTCATAAGTAATTTAAGGCCTCTCTCCCTCATCAGGCTGTGAGCACCATAAAGGTGGGACCTGTCCATCTTGTTAGTCTGGGTCATGACTAGAAAACAGCACTATGGACCTCTTAAAGCTTTTCTGGCTTCTAAAATTATTCAGGAGGGAAATCATGGTTCATAGACTTGGCATATTTCAGTCCAGGGGAAAACAAGCTTTGCAAATTCTCTACCATTTCTTCTGTTTGTAGATCTCCGTTTAGGAAACGGTGAGCTAACCTGTCGGCTATCCCCACCTCCCCCTTTCTCTTGAATTCTTATTGGACAGGGAATTATCTCAGATCTGTTTCCTGGAGTTGTTCTTCCAAAGCCAGACTATGAAGTTTTCCTTGAAGTGCTGAATGACAACATCAAGAAGATGAAGCTGCAGCCAGTGCCTTGGTTTATTGGGAAGATTATCCAGGTTGGTTCCTTGTGCCCACGTGGACTGTACCTACTGTCCGCTGGAGTCAGGAATGAGAGACCTAGGGCAGATGTGAGATGGACTAACAGCAACCATAAAGGCCTGAGTAGCAAGGGCTCTAAAAGACCCACTTGGCAGTCTATCATACCATTAGCCTTTTATCCCTACAAGATAGAGTTTATAATCCAACGTTTGACCTAGGCATGTAATGGTGTGCATGTGTAATTCCCAGGAGGCCAGCCCGGACTACAATATTGAGGATGTGTCTATCTCAATGAAAACAACAAAGTAAAAGAAAATAAACACCGGCACTTTTCCGATGGCCATCTTCTTGGGGAAAAGCCTAGGGAAACACTAGTTCTTCATTACTCTGGACTCACAATTCCAACTCTGTGGAAGGTCAGCTCCCACCTCTTAAAAGGGTTCCTATGAGGAGAAGAAAGGGAAAAGAAAGAAACTTTTAGATAGGAAGATAGCGAAGAGGAGAAAGACAGAAACACGGGATAGGTTGGGGAGGACCTGGATTAAAACCCAACGGTCCCTTCTGTCACCTCAAAATTTTTAAAACAATGCCGAGGGGCAGGGCAAAAGACCTCCCCCTTGCTAGATCAAAGCACACCACACAGCCAAGTGCAGACCCTTCCAAACACCTGGTAACCACGCCCGTGGTCAAATCACCCCTTTATGCAGCCCTGCTGGGTAGAGCAAGCTCAGATTCTCAGACCCTGAGTAAATTCTTACTAGGAAATCTCGGTGGGTCTCTACACAACTCAGACTGCCTTAGCCTTCAGGAACAGGATTTTACTCAGCTAACCTGAAAAGCACAGGAATGTTTTAGCCTCAGGCACAGTGGGATCCAAGTTTCTGGGTAACTTCACTGGGAATGTTGCTCTTTTTGTCTGTGAGCCCAGCCTCCCTCCCTGTGTTTAAAGTTCATTTTCAGTTATCACCCCTCCACCTCAGGAGTTTCAGAATTGATTTTGTCAGAGAAGGGAAAAGATTGCCCCTCCCCAAGTAGCTCCATAAACGTTCAAAGTTGGTGCTGGGGAGGTGATTCTGTGGGTGAAATGCCACTGACAGGCCTAAGGACCAGAGTTCTGTTCCCCAGCACCCACGTAAAAGCCAGACCTGGCCGCAAACATCTGTAACATCAGCAGTGGTGGGGAGCCAGTAGAGATGGGTGGACCTTGGAGCCACTACAGCTGTCTATCTGAATAAGGGAGCTTCTGGTTCCAAAAGACTCCAAAGATAGTGGAGGGCAATAGAAGACACACAATTTCTGTGTCTGGCCTCCACATAAATGTCAACACACTGTACAAATATATACACCATACACACACCAAACTCTCAACATTTGGATGACTCTGATGGTGTCACGTGACCAATTCTGAAGCAATGACAGAGATAAAACCTAGACCATGACCAAGCAGAGATGAAATCAGCCCCACCCCAGTCACATCGGCTAGGATGTCACATCAGTAGGCCACAGACCGGATGTGAGTCAGAAATCATAGACTCTCCTTGTCCCTGACCTTGAGGAGCCTCCACAAAGCTTCATGCGAGTCCTGGAGTTCCTTTCTGGGACCACTCTCTGTGTAAATCTGGCTTATAACTTGTAATAATAAATCCAATGAAATACGCTCAGTAGGTTTCTCTGCAGACTCAAAGCTCAGAGTCACAGAGACCACAAATGCCATCTAAACTAGACCTCTCAAGAGCACTGAGGTCCAGAGAGGAACTGGATTTGGGATTAATACAGACCCAGGTTCAAATCTCACTGCTATAAGATTCTTCTGTGGGATCTGAGGCAAATTATTTTACCTCTCCGGGCCTCAGTTTTCTCACCTGTAAAATGGGAGGAGGAGAAGCTTCCCTATCGAGTAACTTGAGAGAGCACACGTACAAAGCACTAGACAGTGGGTGGAACTGTGTGTGTGTATGTGTCATCTCCTTTATCTGCCCTGTCATTTCTCACAGTGGTGATGTTAATTGAAGCAAAGGTCAAAGTAGGACCCAGGTCTTCAGACTCTAAGATCAGACTGACTTCTTGTAACAATAATTTTTCTCCCCAGTGTATCACCAGTTGAGCTCAGTTTTTGAAAATATATCATTTAATCTGATATTCAATCTGAATTAATTTTTTTATTTTACAGGTGGACTATCCTTTTCACTAGGCCTGGGCTTTCATTTTCAATTTTTTTTTTTTTTTTGGTTTTTTCGAGACAGGGTTTCTCTGTGTAGCTTTGCGCCTTTCCTGGAGCTCACTTGGTAGCCCAGGCTGGCCTCGAACTCACAGAGATCTGCCTGCCTCTGCCTCCCAAGTGCTGGGATTAAAGGCGTGAGCCACCACGCCCGGCTCAATATTTTCTTACGAAATATTTTAAACTTCAAAAAATGAAAAGACTTATTAATACAATACCCCCATCCACCTAGATTTTACAGTGAACATTTTATACTTATTTTATTACTTTTTCACCCATTATCATCCATCCATCTACCCAAGTATATATCTACTCATCCATACATCCACCAGCCAGCCATCTATTCAACCATACATATATCTGCTCATCCATCCATCCACCTAACTCTCCACCTGTCCACCCATCCAACCATATACCCACTTATATCATCTGCCTGTTTATCCATCCACCAACAGAATAACCATTTATACATCTACCCACCCATCCACCCAGGCATCTACCTATTCAACTATATATCCATCCATCCATCCATCCATCCATCCATCCATCCATCCATCCATCCATCCATCTGGCCATTCATCCATCCTGCTTTTAAGCTATTCCAAAGTAATTTGCAAAGGGTGAACTTTTATGTAGTTTAGTGCTGATTTTCACAAATAAAGTTACATCTTCAAAAATAAGGTATCTAGAATTACCTGTCTTTTTATATTTTGATATCTGCATAGTCATTTTTGGGAGGGCAAGAGGCTACTGAGTCATTACTGCCTTCTGTTTTTGCCTCTGTTCACTCAAATGTCTCCCAATCTACTTGAGCATAAAGCTTTCTTGGGGGATGGGAATCTATTGTTTTGTTCTTTCTCTGTCTACAGCACCTAGAGCCTAGTATACAGCAGATGCTCAGTAAATATTTGCTGATGTACATGTTTCTCTCCCTCTATCACCCCCATTATCATTGCCTTCTTTGGTTCTCCTCATTGCTCACCTCCAAAGTGAAACATAATGAGTACTTGACCTTTAAGATACAAAGCTTCTGTGTCTCTTTTCTCTGATGGGCTCAGTCTAAAGGGGAAAATTTTTCACATACATAAAAATGACTGGAGTATTTGTAGTTCAGATATATGAGCTATTCATCACAGGCAGAAAGGAATGGTCAGGAAATGGAAAAAAGGGAGGTGGGCTTCACCAGATAGTGATAGTGCACACCTTTAATCCCAGCACTCAAGAGGCAGGACCAGGCAGATCTCTGTGTGTTCAAGGCCAGCCTCCTCTACAGAGTGAGAGCCAGAACAGGCACCAAAACTACACAGAGAAACCCTGTCTCAAAACACACACACACACACACACACAAAAAAAAAAAAAAAAAAAAAAAAAAAAAAAAAAAAAAACCAAGAGGGGGCCTTCTATGAAAACTGCTGTTGAGGTTTGAATTAGTTCCTTTTCTGTTGCTGTGATAAAGCAACTGGTAGAAGAAGGAGTTTATTTGGGCTTAACAGTTCCAGATGGACAAGAGTCCATCATGGTGGGGAGTTGTGGCAGCAGGCAAGAGGACGAAGAAGCAGAGGTCTTACGTGTCAGCCGTGAGCACTAAACAAAGGGGGTGAACTAGAGGTGGCCCTAGTCTTTCAAGCTTCACTGCCACCTCCAGTGACATACTTCCCCGAGTCAGGCCACACGTAAAACCTCCCCCACTCAGCTCCATCAGCTGGGAACCAAGTGTTCAGACTCCATAGTCTGAGAGGACATTCTCATTCAAACCACTAGAGTTCTTAAGGGGAGGGGCCACATTCACGTGGAATGGGATCAATATGCTGCAGCCTGGCTCAGAAAATACCTTTTCATCAATTGAGAGCTACAGTCAGGTCAGAACAGTCGACCTCGTGAATGGAAATTTCCAGTAGAAAATACAGGTTGCTAAAATGACCCCCATTTCCTTTTCCTCTTTAAAGGTAAATGTCATATCTAAAAATTATTAAGATGGGTGTATATGTAAATGTATTTATAAGAAATAAAGTGTTGTGAACCATAGTTGCCCTGCTCCACTATAAAACACTATAACCTAATTTGGGGGGTGTCAATAATCTAACCTCTCTCTATCCCCCCACTTCTCACTCCCCTTCCTGCCTCTAGTGGCCACCGTCTACTTTTTAATTCTAGTGAGTTCCTAAAAATAATCAATGTCTTGGGAGATAGGAATGTAATCACCCTGATTTGGTCAATATACATTCTGTAAATGTGTCAAATGATTATAATATACCCCAAAAATATGTATAAATATTTCATGTAATTTGAAACTTTAATTTTTTTTATTTTGCTTATTATTTGTGTGTACGTAGGCGTAGGCATGGCAGTATTGAACTCAGAGGATAATTTTCAAAAGTTGGTTCTTTCTTTCCACCATGGGTTGAAGGCGTTCAATGGGATCATCTGAACAATCATGTGATAATTAGCATATAGACAGGTGAAGAACATATAGTACCTCCTATCTAGTAGGCAATCCAGGGCACATCTATTATTTAACTAGGGCATATTTAAACAATAGACCACTAAAAGGTCTGCAGCTCTGAAGAGTTAAGGTGACCTTGAAGATCTGCTATCTGCCCCTCCATGGTCTCTCGGCTGTAGTACAGGTCCATGTGCCAGGATTAACTCCCTGTATGATTTCTCTTCCCAGATCTATGAGATGATGCTGGTAAGACATGGCTACATGATTGTTGGAGATCCAATGGGTGGCAAGACATCAGCTTATAAAGTTCTGGCTGCAGCTCTGGGTGATTTGCATGCAGGTAAAGCTTGCACCCTTGGCTTCCAGGGAGTCAGGACTTCCTGTACAGTTGTCTGACTCTGTGGACACAATGCCAGGCAATGAGTTTTGCCAACTTGGATGTTGCTATATGATTTAAAAGCAGAACACACGTTGATAATCACTAATGTAGGTAAATACATGATGCCAACTTAACAAACAGGAGCTATGTGTTATCACCAAACGAACAGTGTGGGTTTCTTTTCTTCTGTTTCTGTAGAATATGCAAACATATAATTTTGAAAAGCAATCCTATGTTGCACAGTTTATACAAGAACTTGAACTAAAATTATTTTCTTTGGGACTGGATAAATGGCTCAGTAGTTAAGAGTGATTGTCGCTCTTCCAGTGGGCCTAGGTTCCATTTAAAAATATTTTCTTGCTAGGCATGGTGGCACATGCCTTTAATCCCAGCACTTGGGAGGCAGAGGTAGGCAGATCTCTGTGAATTGGAGACCAGCCAGATCTATATAGTGAGTTCCAGGACATCCAGATCTATGAAATAGACCTTTTCTAAAAATAAATAAATAAATAAATAAATAAATAAATAAATAAATAACATAAATAAATAACAAATAAATAACATAAATAAGCAAGTAAATAAATAAAAAAATAAATAAAGCTTTCTTTTCCTCATTATTTATTTTGGGGGTTTAAACTTTTATTTAATTTTTTAAAGACTGGATCTCACTATTATAGCCCAGACTTGTCTTAAAACTCATGATCTCCAGCACTCGGGAGGCAGAGCCAGGCGGATCTTTGTGAGTTCGAGGCCAGCCTGGGCTACCAAGTGAGCTCCAGGAAAGGCGCAAAGCTACACAGAGAAACCCTGTCTCGAAAAAAAAAAAAAACCAAAAAAAAAAAAAAACCTCATGATCTTCCTGCCTCAGTGTCCCAAGTGCTGAGATTATAGGTATGTACCACCCCACCTAGATAAAACTGTTCTCTAATAAACTTTAATGATAAGTTGTTACTGGGTTTTTTGAGCTTTTGATTCGAGGATTGATCTAATCACCTGCTTAATAGTTATTAACAATCTTAATAAATAACTTGGGCATTTCAAATTTAAGTACAGTGCTAGTTTTGGCATTTGAGTGACTCTAAATAGGAGCTGGAGAGATGTCACAGAAGTTGAGAGTGTTTGTCGCTTTCCCAGAGGACCTAAACTGGGTTCCTAACACCCATGTCTGGCTGCTCTCAATCTTCTTGTAACTACAGCTCTGTGGGATATGATGCACCATGTGGTATATACACAGGTGCATACACACACACACACACACACACACACATACACACTAAATAAACAAATAATAAAATTATTTTTAAAAGAGAAAAGAAACTAAGGAGAAAGGAGCCTACATTATTATCTTTGGTTCTTATTGGCATGTGAACTCTAACTTTTCCTTACTTGAAAGATTATGTACAATGAGAAAGTTCTGTATCTAATGCCACTGAACTGCATGCTCCACAGTGGTGATGAAGGAATGTTTTATGTAATATGTTTTTGTCACAGCAAAAATAAATAAAATAATTTTTAAGTTAAAATAACATAAAAAATGTTATTTCCTGTCACTTAATAAATGTGCTATGCCATCTGCCAGCCACTTGGCTTCTGATAACAATAGTGCTTGTTTCTCAAGGACAAATGTCAGTTATGAGCAATTGAGAAGATTGCTTAACTAGTCCTTTGGATGGAGAAACACAGTGATAGTTGCCCAGAATCATTTCACCTCTCAGGGTTTCATCATACCAGGCCAGAAACAAGGGTGGCTATGACACCAGGCACATAAGGAAAGGTGGTGGAGTACTGTTGGTTTATTTATTTGTTTGTTTGTTTGATTGATTGATTGATTGTTTTAATGTTTGAGTTCCCAGTCAAGTCAGTTCCTTTAGTCATGAATCTGACATTTGCCTAGTTTGAAACAAGACTCAGAAGAAAGTATGGTTACAAATTTGATAGCCCAAAATATAAGGCCTAATCTATTTAGATATCCCAATCTTTATAAGGACTGAGCATCATTTTACAGACTCCTTAGTCTGTATATTCACCAAGCTGGTGGTCTTTTGTCTAATGTTCTCTGGTCTCGCCAAAGCCTTTGTAATGGGTTGGACTTTCTCACCCAGCCAACCAGATGGAGGAGTTTGCTGTGGAGTTCAAGATCATCAACCCCAAGGCCATCACAATGGGGCAGCTGTATGGCTGTTTTGATGCAGTGAGCCATGAGTGGACGGATGGTGTCCTTGCCAACGCTTTCCGAGAACAAGCATCTTCCATAACTGATGACCGTAAATGGATTATATTTGATGGGCCAGTGGATGCTGTTTGGATTGAAAATATGAACACTGTCCTGGATGACAATAAAAAGGTAACTACCAAGCCCACCACTTATTCGTGGGTGGGGTGGAAACTCTTTCATGAATAATCGAAACTGTACAAAGTCATGAATTTGTTATCCTAGCATAAATGCCCCCTCCCCGCAAAATGATAGATATCAGTTCATTAACCATGCTTCCATTTGTACTTGTAGTCAGTAAGCTTTTTGAGATTTAAAGTATAAATAGAAAGGCTTGGGGTTGTAGCTCAGTGACAGAGCACTTTGCTCACAGAGCCTGGGTTCTGTCCCCAATGCCACAGAGAAAGAAATAGTATGAAAAGAGCCACAATCATGGAGACTCTAAACAGATAAGTCAAGCTGCAGTCACAGATGTGTCTATTTTATTAGTTATTTAGAGATGACATAAACTGATGGGGTGTCCGTTCTGCCACAGCTGTGACCTCTCTGGCGACACATACAGTGGCATGGGCTGAGGAACACACAGAATGTTTTAACCACACAATTGGATGAACCACAGGAATGACTGGCATTTGCTCTTCTTCCCTGAGTGACCAGGGCTCAGGCTTTGTCTCAAGGTTTAAATGTCTCACTTGTGTCCATGTTGCCCAGTGGCAAGTTAGGCCCTGAGTGGATGTTCTGAGGCTCACTCACCTGTCAGTCTTCATTGCATGCTACAGGGATGTGCCTGCCAAACAGAAGGCCCTCTAGTGGTCTCTCATTCCATCCCCAAAGGGATTTATGGAGCAATTCTTGTCATCCCAGTCACGGGCTAGACCGTGTGGGAGGTGGTAAAACAGCGGTTTGTCAGAGACCTGAGCAAACAAAACAAGCTGAAGATATGCAGGGAAAGATAAGCAGGTCAATGCTGTGTTCAGTTGGGCCTAGTGGTGCTGACCTGTGATCCCAACCACTCAGGAAGCTGAGACAGGAGGATCACCAGTTCAAGGTCTGCCTGGGCTAGAGTGAGTTCAAAGCCAGCAAGGGCAACATGGTAAGATCTGTCTCCAAGTAAAATGTAAAGTAATAATTATTCTGTGTTAAGAGACCAAGACACTTCATAAGCACTAATAATGCCTCACTTTTTACCTCAGGCTGCAATACATTGTGTCCTCCTCCCCTAGAATTACAAGTCTTTCAGCCATGACAGCAGTCCCCAACCCATCTGTTCCAAGTTTCACCAGAGCAATTTCATCACTCTGCATTTTGCTTATTAACCCCAAGAGGACAGGAATTATTGTCTGCTTTATCCTATGCACTTAAAATGATACCTGGCACATAGTAGGTTCTTAACACCTATGTGTAGGATTCATCAAGTCAATTTTGTCTCCCCTGCAACCCTTCATTTGCAGATGGAATTTAAGCCTGCCCCCTGCCCCACCCTTCAGCTGTGTTTAATGAGTAGAGTATCTAACCCTGTGCACCACCCCCACACCCTTGCATTTTCAGCTGTGTTTAATGAGTGGAGAGATCATACAGATGAGCCCCAAGATGAGTCTGATTTTTGAGCCAGCAGACTTGGAGCAGGCCTCCCCCGCCACCGTGAGCAGGTGAGCTGATGCTCTGGCACCTGGGAGGAAGTGGGGGTCCACTCACCCTAAGCAGTAGGGAGGGCGCTAAAAGTCCACAGGTGTGATCATCCATGCACTGTGTTTGTTATTCATTCAGACTGCTATATAGATCCTAAGACTCCTAGATAGTGGGAGTCTAATACCAAACCAGAATTCTGAAAAGAGTGTATCTCCTGAAGTTGAACTTTGATTTGCCTAGAACCCAGCAAATTCTCCCCATCAATTCTCTTCCCTGTCCTTCCATTCCCTCCCTCCTCCTCTTCTCCCTTCCCCCCCCCCATCCCCGCACAAAGCATCATACCTAGGCTTTGAGAATGCTGGGTAAGCACAGCACCCTTGCTATAGTTCAAGGTAGGAAAGCTGAAGGAGCAAGAGCTGCCATGTAGAGTTCCTGTGAAGGGTGGAGAAGCTGGACACTGCACTCATGTTAATTACAACTCCCCTCTGAAGACTATTATCACCCCTACTTTATACATGGGGAAACTGAGGCACAACTACTAGTAATACACTTGGCTTGTCTCGTTTCGAATCTCATAGTCCTTTGAGCAGGACTGTGCACATATGCATGTGTGTGCACCTGTGTGGGCTCACATGTGAGGCTGCAGAGAGGGCCACAGGAAGGTGGAATAGTCTGGCCTTGTTCACTAGGCGGCACATGTCCCCTGAGTATATGCCCCAAGAAGCTTTCACGGATGAGCGATAGGAGGCCTGTCAACAGACACGCAGAGCAGAAAGCTCTCAACAGCAAACGGGTAGAAAGAGCCCAAATGCCCATCAAGAGGAATGATTTAATAAGGCAGATCTGAAATTACAATATTAATATGTATGTCTCAAAATAAACGAGCTGCATTGACAAGCAGCTATAGAAATAAATCTTAATAACTGGATTAAAGATTAAATCTTGGAAACACTAAATACAAAAGTGAGCTGCAGACCAATGAGATGTCTCAGCAGGTAAAGTTTGCTACCCATGCCTGGTGATCTGAGTTGATTTCCCGAACCCGTGTAAAGGGAAAAGGAGAGAACTGACTCCAGAGTTGCCCTCTGGTCTCCACATGTTCCCGTGGCATGTGTGCCCTCACACACATCATATACACACATACAACAGCACATAAACAAATTTTAAAATTGACTATAATATAGTACTTCTGTTAAACGGTTTAAAGACTAAAACACATGCCGGGAGGTGGTGGTGCACACCTTTAATCCCAGTACTTGGAAGGCAGAAGTAGGCAGATCTCTGTGAGTTCAAGGCCAGCCTGGTCTACAGAGTGAGTTCCAGGACAGGCTCCAAAGCTACACAGAGAAACTCTGTCTTGAAAAAAAACCTAAAAAAACAAAACAAAAACAAAACAAAAAGAACTAAAACATTCTGTGCATTGTGTGTGTATATGCATGTTCACACATGAGTGAGTGTGTGTATATGTTACTGTATCAACATTATGACCAAAAGACCTGACAGAAGCAACATAAGGAACTGGACATGAGAAGAAAATGAAATAAAGTGAAATTAAACAGGAGGAGGAAGAGAAAGAGGAGGGCGGAGAAAATAGCTTAGAAAGGAAGGACCGGACTAGAGCATTGGCTCAGTGGTTAAGAGCACTTGCTCCTCTTCCAGAGGACCTGAGTTCAGTTCCCAGCACCCATGTCTAGAGGCTCACAGCTGCCTGTATCCAGGGGACACAACACATGCTCCTGGCCTCTTTGGGCCTCTGCACACACGTGGCACACCCCCAGACACACACAGACACAGAGACATACACACAGACATGTAAGTAAAAACAAAAGTAAATCTTTAAAGATAAGGGAGAGGATGAGGAAGAGGAAGGAGAGATCATTTTGGCCCACAGTTTGTTAGGGTTTTAGTTCTTCATGGCTGGAAGGGAATGGTGGAGCAGTCCTTATCACAGTGGCAGAAATGTGCAGCTGGGTGGTCACATCGTCGAAGTAGAGTAAGGCAGTAACCAGAGATGGGGCCAGAACCGTCAAGGGCTCTCCCTTAGTGACCTCTTTCCTTAGCACCACCAGCTGGGGAACAACATTCAAAACACGATGCTGTGGGGAACATTCAGGTTTAAACGGTGTGTGTGTATACGCACAGATGTGCACTTTATGAGCATATAGAATACTGCATGACTAAGAAGGAAAAAGTCAAGGTTGATGACACTCTATTCTTTCCGTGGGAAGGGTGTTTAACATAGAGAAATAAGAGGAGAGGGGGCCTATGGCTGGATGAAGGGCCCTAGACTACTGCACGAGTGTGTTGATGTCATACATGTCAGCCAGGGTTAGTAATGAGCAGGCGCACACCAAAACCCATTGTCTGTGCCGCCAGGTGTGGGATGATCTACATGGAGGCCCACCAGCTAGGCTGGAAGCCCTTGAAGGACTCATACATGGACACCTTGCCCTCCTGTCTCACCAGTGAGCACAAGGAACTGGTAAGAGTCTGGGACACCCCCGTTTTTCACGCCCATTCCACCCTTCGTTCCCTACTCATCTCACGGACCTTGTAGGCATGCCTCACCGCCGTCATTCCTTTCAACCAGTCCTTCATATTGTTCCCAGGCTGCCTGCCATGTTTTACTTTCTTCTTCACCTGGTGGCGATGGAATGGTACAGCCTATTTTTAATTCCCGTTCCACCTTTGCCCCAGTGGAGAATACCAGAGCCAAAGAACGTTCTTGGTGGTGACCACGGTGTTGGTTTTTTTCTGTTCCATCCCACAGGAAGAAATAACTATAGCTACAATTCTAGAGACAACACCTTAGAAGAGCCATATCCCATTCCACAACCCTGTGTCCACCCTCCAAACCTCCCATGAGGAGGGAGACAGTTAGAAATGTTCTCCTTGTGGGTATGACAAGTGACAGTCACCTTTCCATTTGTCCCATTCTAAAAGAAGTAGGAGAACTAGGAAGTTGGCTCAGCTGGTAAAATCCTTGCTTTAGCAATCATCTTTAAAAAACAAATGAACAGTGGATGCTGTGGCATACAATTATAATCCCAGCATTAGAGAAAGGGGAATTCTTGGAACTTTGCAGCCGGTCTAGTCAGACTGGTGAGTTTCACATTCAGAAAGAGACCCTGTCCAACAAGAAAGTGGAATATGACTGAGGAAGACTTTCAAATTGACCTCTGGCCTCCACATGCCTAAACACACATGTGCACATGTATCTTCACACATGCACCCATAGCATACACATATAAATAAACAAACAAGTATAACAGAAGTAGGAAAGTTCAGGCTATGTAGATAACTGACCACATTGTCAGACCAGGGAAGCCGAAGGAACAGCCTCTATTTCCGGTACCTCTTGTCCTTCTTTGCTGGAGTAAGCCTCCTTAGGAAAATCTCCCATGAAGGAAGTCAAAAAGGGTTGGAGTCCATCCCACTATGGAAATACTCTGGAGAGTTATGTAGGACAGTCCGATGTCTGTCACCATGCATATCCACATATAATATATATGACCACATGCATTTATAGAAGTACATGTTCACATACATCCCCAGGGACCAACACACACACACACACACACACACACACACACACACACACACACACACACACTGGAAGTAGCCAAGACCTCACCCATCAAGTCCTTTGGGGACGCCGCCATGTCCTCAGACCCCTTATCAGAGCCTGTAGTCCACTGTTGTCTAGCCTTGCCTGCCTCTACAGCCTGTGAGCTCCCTCCCCAGCCCTGCCTTGTTCCTGGGCCATCCTGTCTTGTTTCCACCCAGCTTTTGCTACCTGAAAGTACCTGTGCCTGTTATTCCTCATACAGATGTCTTGCCCAATTCAGACTTTTGTCATCCAGGTCTCAGTATATAATCTCCTTGCTGGGCATGTAGCCCACTGACTGAGTGCTTGCCCAGCATGTGAGATCTCCTGGGCTCAATTCCCACTGCCACAGGGAGGAAAAAGCTGTAAGTTTCCTCCTCCAAGAAGTCTTCCCTGAACCATCGTAATCCCTTCCTGTTAGTCACCACTTAAAATTTTTGTTTCCTTCTGAGACTTTCCATGACCTGTAATATATCTGGGTCTTTGGTGATTGTCTGTCTCTCCTCCTCCTAACAGGAGCTGAGTCTATCTTCTCTATTATTCACCCGCAGCACTATTTACCACAATAATATTTGTTCACTAAATGAATACAAATACTCTTCCATTTATGGTGGGGTTATGTCTCAGCAAACGCACTACACATTGAAAAGATTGTAACTTAAAAAGCACATTTAGTCTATCTAATGTACCAAATATCATAGGTTAGCATCACAGTACACTGTCAAGGATGAGCTGCTTGCCTTGGTGGTCATGAGGTAGTTATCAGTCCCTGCTGCAGTCTCGATCTTGAGAGAGCATCACGTGGCTGGCCCAGGAAACAACCAAAACATCGAATTTGAAGTATGTACATTTTGAAACAGCACTCCAAAGTAGCCAGCAATTGCACTAGCATCTCCAGCCTCTGAGGCAGGTCAAGCTCTTTGTCTCCACAGTCTCATGGAGCTTTCTCCTCTCAGGTTGAGGACATGTTCATGTGGCTTGTCCAGCCCTGCCTGGACTTTACTCGCTCCCATGGCAAATTCGTGGTGCAAACATCTCCTATCCACCTTGCCTTTTCAATGATGCGGCTGTACTCCTCTCTGCTTGGTAAGTATCCCCATGACTCTTAATCTGCATGGGCTGGGTATGCCTTGGCTCACGCTTACACTCTCATCCCTCGCTCCCTCCTTGGGTTACAGTGGAGCCAGATGTTCGTCTAGAACAAGAGTGCTTTGAATTGTAGATCGTGGAGTTTATGGACAGAACCTTGTGCTTTGTCTCATATTGATTGGTTGTTATCGCACAAAGTTTATCCCTTCCTTCCTTCTCCTACCTAAAGTTCCTTCCTTATCCACACAGAGAAGCCTCTCCTCCACATGGGGATTTTGATGATGCATTGGAATGTATCTCTGAAAAAAAACTACTTGGAAAAATAGAGAAGTTTTTATTTGTTAAGAAAAAATAGGGGGTCTGGAAGATAGTTCAGCCAATGCTTACTTAAAAATGCTTACCACAATAGCATGAAGTTCTTAGTTGGATCCCCATAAACTACATAAAAAGGTCAGGCATGGTGGTGCACATGTGTAACCCCAGCACTGGGAAGGTTTAGACAGGTGTAGCCACTGGCAGCCAGACTAGCAAAATCGACAACTTCCAGGACAATGAGAGACCCTACCTCAAAAAACAAAGTGGATGGCACCTGAGGAACAACCCCCAGGGTTAGCCTCTGACCTCCATGCACAATCACACACACATGCATGTCCACACATACACATGTGCACCTGCACACAAAGGAACACACACACACACACACACACACACATACACACACACATATACACACACACACACACAAAGAAAGAAAACGTACAAACATATAAATTTACAACACACAAGTGCATTAGAAGAGAACTAATCATATCAGTTTCAAAAGCAGGAAACTTTCAGGAGACAATGGTCCTGTGATGTATGTACTTCTAAGATGTAATCACACATTTCCATAACTGCTGTCACATGAATTAGATTTCACTGACATTTGGAGAACTCTTACTAGATGCCACTTCTTTTTCAAGATAGCAGATAACTCAAAATCAGACGAATTTTCTTTACAACTTTTGATATCTAAACATATTTTCTCATCTTATTTTTCCAAAAAGCGTTTTAAGTGTAAACTAAAAATATAACATAGTTGACAGTGAACTGGGGACTTTCTAAATATTGCTTGATTTTTATAAATTGAACTCTGTGTACTCGAGAGATGGTCAGTGGGTAAAGTACTTGCTGCATAAATATGGAGACCTGAGTTCAAATCCCCAGAACCCACATAAAGCCAGACGTGTAGCACCTGTAATCCCAGTGCTCTTGCACCTAGATGGGAAGTGGAGATGGGAGAATCCATGCATGCTTGTGGGCTGGCTAGACTAGTGTACACACAGGTGAGCAACAAGAGACCCCATGTCAAGGTCAAAGGTGAGGACTGAGGTTGTCCCCGGACCTCCACAGGTACCCTATGGCACATATACACCTGCACTCACACACATGAATATGCACATATGACATATATACACATCACACATAGATTATTTTAAAAACATAAGTTTGAGACTCTCTTTAGAAATATACCAGTTGTATTCAATGCCATAGATTTGCATTTCCCTTGCTAATGTTATATATTTTCTCAAGTTGGGTCTGCTGTCCTTATATAGTTTCTCTTAAGTGAAGAAGCACCAGCATGAGAAATAGACTCATTGTCTCCAGCTCCAAGTGACCTCATCTTTTGCCTTCCCAAATCTGCCACCATGAAACCTCCCTGAAGTACTCAACTACTGAAAACTAGAGACTGGGCCTGCATGTGCATGTAGCTCACTCCAAAACTCTAACTTTCTGTTCTACCAATGTTAAAATGTAAGAACCTGGTAGCTGCGATGAATCATTACCTAATATAAACAAAAATCAACTCAAAATGGATAAAAGATAACAGAAAGCAAAATCTATTATGAATTTTTAAGATAAAAAACATAAGGCAAAAGCTCTTGACTTTTAACTTGGCAATGAATTCTTGGATGTAGCACCAAAGACATGGGCCAAACATAAAAAGAATAAACATGCTGTACATCATTAAAATTTAAAATCTGTCAACATCAAAATGTGTTACCAACAGTAAAAGGTTAACCCACACAGAATAAAAGTTGTTTGCAAATTACATGCCTAATAAAGAATTAATATCAGGTACCAGGCATGATGGCTTACATCTTCAATCCAAGCACTTGGAGGCAGAGGCGGTCTGATTTCTGTGAGTCCAAGGCCAGCCAGGTCTACATATGGAATTCCAGACCAACCAGGGCTATATGATAAGGCTCTGACTCAAAACTTTAAAAAGTCATAAAAGAATCAGTATCAAGGACTGGGGAGATGGCTCAGTCAGTAAACTATTTCCCATACAAACAAGAAGACCTGAGTTCAATCTTCAGACATGATGTGAAAAAGCAGGGCATGGTGGCACAAGCTTGTGATCCCAGCACTGGAGAGGCAGAGACATTGAATATGCAGGACTCGCTGGCTGGCCAGGCCAGCCTCATCAGCGAGCCCAGACCAATAAGAGACCTTGTCTCAAAAAACAAGGTGGGTAGCACCTGAGAAGGGACAACCATGGTTGCCCTCCATCATGCCTGTGCACAAACATCAGAACATATAAGTATATGTCAGAACATAACATATTAGGAACACACAAATGCACATACAAAGAATTAATATAGAGAATATAGAAATAAATACTACTAAAATCACATTCATTCAGCACAAAAATACAAACATAGGTAAAGGACATGAATGGACATTTCTCCAAGAAGCTACACACTGTCAGGAATTACATAAAAAAGCTCATTGTCACTAACCACTGGGGACATGCAATCAAAGTCATGATGATGGAGATACCTTTTCACACCTGTCAGGATGGCTGCAAATAAAAAAAATAGCAAGTGTCTGAAAGGATGAAGAAATTGGAACCCATGTGGACTGTTGCTGGGAATTTAAAGTGATGCAGCTTGTCTGTCAAAATATTTTGGTGGTTTCTTTGAAAAAGAACCATAGACCTTCCATATGTGATCAATATCTTGGCTTCTACATATATACTCAAAATAACTGAAAGCAGGTATTTGACCAGATATTTATATGTCCATACTCATTTGCATTGTCCATCAACAGATGAATGGATAATCAAAGTGGTATAATCATACAATGAAACATAATTCAGTGTCTTATAAAGGAAATATTGGGGGTTGTCTTAGTTAGAATTTCTATTGCTATAAAGAGACAGCATGACCATGGTGACTCTTATAAAGGAAAACATTTAATTGGGGTGGCTTATATTTTCAGAGGTTTAGTCCATTATCATCATGGTGGGACATTGTGGCATGGAGGCTGTCATGGTGTTGGAGAAGGAGCTGAGAGTCCTACATCTTGACCTGCAGGCAACAGGAAGTGGTCTGACGCTGGGCATAGCTTGAAAAAGGAGACTTCAAGGCCCACCCCCAAAGTGATGCACTTCCTCCAATAAGGCCACTCCTCATAATCCTACTACTGCCTATGAGCTTATAGGGGCCAATAACATTCAAACTACCACAGAGTGGAGAGAAGGATCAGCAGTTAAGAGCATTTGTTGCTCTTGCAGGGGACCTGAGTTCAGTTTCCAGCACCCACACAGCAACTCACAACAATCTATAACTTCAGTTATAGGGAATCCAACACCCTCTTCTGACCTCTGAGATCACCAGGCATGTATATTGTGCATATACATACATGGGGGGAAAACATCCATGTAACAGGCTTTCTTGGACCGCCAGCTCCCAAATCATGATATGTAGACTTATTATTATTTATGAATGCTTGGCCTTAGTTTAGGCTTGTCCCACTTACTCTTATAATTTATTTTAACCTGTTTCTCTTCATCTATGTTTTTCCTTGGGGCTTTTTCCTTTCTTTCATTCTATGTGCCCTACTTTCCTACTTCTTCCATGTTTGGCTGGCTGGCTCCCTCTCTTTCTCCCTTGTTCTCTCTTCCAGAGCCTAGTTTCCTCCTACTACTTAGTCCTTCATCTTTTTATTAGACCAATCAGGTGCTTTAGGCTGGCAAGGTGAAACAAATGCAACACATCTTTACATAGTTAAACAATTATTCTGCAACACAACTGTAATACATCTTTACTTAGTTAAACAAATATTCTATTCCACAACATATCTATACACATAAAATAAAACAAATAAGATTATAATTTAATAAATATAAATTAAGGAATCATTGAGAAGTACAAAATTGATGAAGCCTGAAGATACTATGCTAAGTGAAATAAGCCAATCACAAACTATCTGACTTCTATAATGTGCTTAGGGTAGTCACACATGGAGACAAAGTAGGATGCTGGTCATGTAAGAAGTGGAAGATGAGTTATTATTAGTGGTACCAAGCTCCAGTTCTGGATAAAAGAGGACTGGATATGAATAATAATGATGGCTGCCCATGTTAATGTACTGAAAACCACTGAAATGTACACTTTAATGGTTAATATGGCAAACTTTGTTATGTTTAACCACAATAAAAGAATATATAGGGGCCAGGGAGATAGCTCAGTCTATAAAGTGTTTGCCATGCAAGTATGAGGACCTGAGTTCAGATCCCCAGTACCCAGGTAAAAAGCTAAGCATGGTAGGTAGTGCCTATTATTCCAGCACTCAAAAGGTGGAGACAAAAACATCCCTGGGGCCCACTGGCCAGCTAGTCTATCCAAATTAGCAAGCTCCAGGTTCAATGAGAGACCCTGTCTCAAAAAATGAAGTGAAAAGCAGTTGAGGCAGACACCCAGCATCAACCTCTGACCTCCATCTGTACCCTCAGACTTTTTTTTTGTTTGTTTGTTTGTTTTTGGTTTTTGGTTTTTCAAGACAGGGTTTCTTTGTGTAGCTTTGCGCCTTTCCTGGAACTCACTTGGTAGACCAGGCTGGCCTCAAAACTCACAGAGATCCGCCTGCCTCTGCCTCCCGAGTGCTGGGATTAAAGGCGTGTGCCTCCACCGCCCAGCCCCTCAGACTTGTGAACACACACATGATCCTGTATACAGACATACACAGCCAAATTAGCATGTCATCACTATGTGTGTGAATACATGCATATAATAAAGGGTTTGGTGTGGGATGAATGCTCAGCCAACATTGGTTGCCTTCCCAGGCTCTCCAGAGGCATCCCAAGCCAGTTCATCTCTTACATGCTGAGCATTCTGCTCAACCTAAGCCTCCCTCTCTTTCACTTTTAGATGAAATCAGGATGAAAGAGGAGGAGGAAAGCGAGTTATATGAAGGTCTGTCAAGTCAGCAGATCTTCCTCTGGCTGCAAGGGCTGTTTCTCTTCTCCCTGGTGTGGACTGTGGCAGGAACCATCAATGCCGAGAGCAGAAAGAAATTTGATGTGTTTTTCCGAAACCTGATCATGGGCATGGATGATCGTCACCCAAGGCCTAAAAGTGTGAAACTCACCAAAAACAACACCTTTCCAGAAAGAGGTACTTACATCCTGTTATATGAATTTAAATCATGTGCCCCAAACCCAACTTAATGTGTGGGCCATGGAAGTGCTTATCAAAAGCTAAGGGAGCGAGGTGGGTCCCTTCTTCACTGACCCACATAAGACATGAGTGGTTCTAAAATATGGTCTTCTGGGACATTTAATTACTTTTTAAATATAAAACTACAATGACAGTTTATTTTGGGAGGTGTTTGAGGGTGTCATTTTTTTAGGGTTTTATTTTTGTGAAAATTATCCATCATTTCACTACCCAGTAAAAATAAGAAATACCTCCATTTTGGTTTTTCTGTTTTCTAGCCCCATTCTATATGTTTACATGCTTCTTGTTTAGTTTAATTTGCCATTAATACTTCTTTAAACTTTGTATTATGATGTAATATATTGAAGTAGCTACAATTTTGCTATATTATCTTCAAAATAACTACAAATATTCTCTGATGTGAATATTTACTAATAGAGTAGTAAATGCTTAATATTGACTTGATTTTGGGTTAGCGAGATGGGCTCAGTGAATAAAATGCCGTGTTTTTTATTTTAAATTCTACATGTTCACTTCTGATAGATAGGAGAGCATCTATCTTTGTACCTGAAAACCTTGACATACAAGTTCCAGAAGAATTTTCTTTGGGGTCTCTTCCATGTCATCCTTTTATCATGTCATATAGCTTCATTTCTTCCTAAATTTTATCTCCTTATTTCATTCCATTATCTAGAATTTCTAGTATGACTTTGAACAGGAGTGATGAAAGGGGATCTTATAATCCTAGAAGGGAAAAAGCTCCAGCCTGGGAGAGAGATAGCTAGTCCTTGCCTTAAGTATGATGGCGTCTGTTCTTGGTTGGAGCATGGTCCATTTATTCCTAATTTGCTGAGATGTTTTATCACAAGTGAGTGTCTCAGTTACTTTCTGCTGCTGTGATGAAACACCATAACCAAAAGCAACTTGGGGAGGAAAGGGTTTATTTGGTTTACATATCCTGAATCACAGTTGTCTTAGGGTTTACTGTTGCTGTGGAGAGACACCGTGACCATGGCAACTCTTATAAAGCAAACATTCAATTGAGGGTGGTTCAATTACAGTTTCAGAGGTTCAGTACATTATGATCATGAAGGGGAGCATGGCAGTGTACATTCAGGAACACCCCTGACACATGCCTGGCCTCAGTGACTGTCCTTAGGCACAGAGGCAACTTCTATAACCCATTTCTTATGTATATCCTCAACTCTAAAGCCAGAACCATGGTTGAAGCTGCCAAGTTCTGCTGCTTACTGGGACTGGAACTTGGCCCCTTTGTTCAGTTACATCTTTACCAGCTTTCTCTTTTCCCTCAATGCCCAAGATTGGCTGTCCTTGAACTTGATCTGTAGATCAGGCTGGCCTCAAACTCAGAGATCTACCAGCCTCTTCCTTCCCAGTACTGGGATTAAAGGTGTGCACCACCACACTCAGCTCTAAACTTTTCTTTAATTCCTTTCCACAAGTTGGAAACTTAGCTGGACACCATGACCACAGCAACTCTTAAAAGGAAAACATTTAATTGAGGGTGACTCACTTACAATTTAAGAGGTTCAGTCCAGTCTGATCATGAAGCGGAGCATGGCAGTGTGCAGGCAGATGTGGTGCTGGAGCTGAGAGTGCTACATCTTGCAGCAACAGGAAGCTGACTGGCTGTGGCAATGAGGGAAGCTTGAGAAAGAAACCTCAAAGCCTGCCCCCACAATAACACACTTCCTCCAACGAGGCCACACCTCCTAATAGTGCCACTCCCTTTCGGAGCCATTTTCTTTCAAACCACCACAATAGTCCACTGAGATAAACCAAAGCAGGAACTCAAGCAGGGAAGGAACCTGGAGGCAGGAGATAATGTAGAGGCCATGAAGGAGTGGTGCTTAATGGCCTGTTTCTTATGGCTTGCTCAGCCTGCTTTCTTATACAACCCAGGACCACCAGCCCAAAGGTAGCATCAATCACAGTGGGCTGGGTCCTCCCCGATCAATCACTAATTAAGAAAATGCCCTACAGCTGTATCTTATGGAGACATTTTCTTAGTTGAGGCTCCTTCCTCTCTGTTGACTCTAGCTTGTGTCAAGTTGACATAAAACTAACCAGCACAATTGATGCCCTGACAACTTGACACATAAACACACCACTGTTAAGCCATAACCTTTCCTTTCTTGACTATTTCCAAGATCGCACATTAATGTCAACATTATAAGACATTTTACATACTTATAAAGTCCCACAGCCTTGCAAATTCAAATAGTTTAAAAGTTCAGTCCCTTTTAAAATCCAAAGTCACTTTTAAAATCCAAAGACTCAGTAAAACTCCAAAATCTCTTTAAAAGTTCAAAATCTCTCAACTGTGAGCTCCAGTAGAATAAAAAAATATTAAATGCCTTATTGAATGGGGGAAGAACCAGGGCACAATCATAATCTAAACAAAGAAAAACCAAATTCCAACAGTGTGAGTAACACAACGCCCAGTGTCTGTGACCGTGAGTGCATAATCTTTTGGACTTCTCCAAACACACTTTTCTGCCTCTCCTCTCTGTAGTACACACAGCTTTGGACAGCTCTACCTCAGGGCTGCTCCTGTTCTTGGAGGTCTTCCCATGATACTGGCATCTCCGAAATGCTGGGGTCTTTTGCCACAACTGGGCTGCATTTTCACCAATAGCATCTTTCAGGCCATCCTCATGATGCCAAACTTCTAATGCTCTCCAATGACCCCTTCATGTAAAAATGCATACTATCTGTAGGTCTCTTACACATTACCAAATTTGACTGCCAGCACAAGGTACAGCCTAGGCAACCTCTAGAAGAGAGCCTCTCTGCATTGTTCCTGAGCAAACACTTCCCAGGAGATTTCACCTCAATGGTGCTGGTCTCTTAATCACTGCTAATGTCTCAGCTCCAGTAGCCAGAATCAGCTGTCCCAAGAGAACGCAGGTTTCACTTCATGATGCTGGTCTCTTGTTAATCACAGCCCCACTTGACCAGATACCACAGATTCTTTATTCAAAATAGCAATGGCCCTGAGAAAGTTTGTAAACTTCCCTCTGAACTTCACTAGCCAAGTTTCCATCATTTGCATTTCCATCAACATTCTCACTATTATCTAAGCTCCTACAGCACAGCCCACTGAGCTCTCAATACTCAATGGATTTTCTAGCCCAAAGTTCCACAGCCTTTCCACAGTCCTCCTCAAAACAAGATGGTTAGGTCTGTCCCAGCAATACCCAACTCTCCTAGTACCACTATCTCTCAGTTACTTTTCTACTGCTGTGATGAAGCATCATGACTAAAAGTCATTTGAAAAGGAAAGGGTTTATTTCACTCACACTTCCATATAACAGTTCATCATCAAAAGCATTTGGGGCAGGAACTCAAGCAGGGAAGGAACCTGGAGGCAGGAGCTGATGCAGAAGTCATGGAGGAGTGCTCTTACTGGCTTGCCCCTATGGCTTGCGCAGCCTGCTTTCTTATAGAATCCAGGACCACCAGCCCAGGCATAGCACCACCCACAATGATCTTGGCTCTCCTACACCAATCACTAAGAAAATGTCCCATAGACTTGTCTACAGCCTAATATTATGGAGGTGTTTTCTCATTTGGGGTTCCCTCCTCTCAAATGACTCTAGTTTGTGTTGGATTTTATCAAATATTTACAAATACCATCTGACATATGAGTTTTCTTCTTTTTCATGCTAATAACTTGGTTACAGTCAATTTTCAAATGTTGAGCCAGCTTTACATACCTGTAGTCAGTCCCACTTGGTCAATTTGCTAATGTTTTGTGGGGGCTGTGGATGTGGATGTTACCCTTTGTAAGATCTTTGTTTTTGGCATTCGGATAATGTTGACCTCACAGGAAGAGATGTGTTTCCTAGAAGAGAAGATGGATACTTGGCATCCTTTCTGAAATCCTTTGGTAGAGATCACCAATGAACCCATCCTAGCTTGACGCTGGTGTTGGTTTTGTTTGGTTGCTTTTGGTTTTGGAGGCATTGACTGTGGATTCAGTTTCCTTAATGAACGAGGACATATGCAAATTATTTATTTTTCTCTATGTTGATTTTGATAAAGTATCTTTCAAGGAATCAAGCCTATCTTATTTAAAATATCAAATTTATGGGATCCCTTCATTATCCTTTTAATCTCCATGGAGGCAACAATGACCTCTCTTTCATTCCCAATATTAACAGTCTGTCTTTTTCTTTTGTTCTTGGTAACATTGGCCTGAGAGTATATCAATTTTATTAACCTTCCCAAAGATTAACTGCTTTAGGTTTTGTAGATTTTCCTCAAGTAATTTTCTGTTGCCAATTTTGTTTTCTGCTATAATTTTATGATTTATTTTGGATTAAACTCACCCTTATTTTTCTAGTTTCCTAAAATGTACTTCCATTGTTGATTTTTAGGTACCTCTCTCTTTCTGATACATGTAATCATCACTAAAAATCTCCTCTCTGAATCGCTTTCACGACATCCCATAGGTATTGAAACCTATTTTAATTTGTTCTTAGGTCATAATATTTTTAAATTTCTCTTGATACTTTTCTCCTCGTGTGTGTGTGTGTGTGTGTGTGTGTGTGTGTGTGTGTGTGTGTGTGTGTGTGGTGTGTTTATGTGTATACATGTTGACGTGTCTGTGGATACATGTGTGCCTGTGTGTATAGAGACGCACAGTTGATAATGGCTGTGTTCTTCAGTTGCTCTCCACTTTATCCACTGAGGCAGAGTCTCCCGCTTGCTCACAGAGCTTGCCAGTATAGCCAGTCTGTCTAACCTGCTTGCTGTGGGGACCCCATCTCCACCTTCTGAGTGCTGACATTACAGGCAGCCACCACACCCAACCTGGCATTCCATGGGTGCTGGGGATCCGAACTCTGGTCTTCACTGTTACTGGCTGTGCGGCAATGCTTTTAACCTCTAAGCTCCAAGCCATCTCCTCAGACCTTGGAACTTTTTTGATTGGTGTGTCGGCTCCATTTACTCTTGAAGGACTTCAAGATTTTCTAGCCATCTTTCTCTCACCGGTTTCCATTCTAATTCTGTGTTCCAGAAGTGTGTACTGTATGATGCCTATTATTTTAAATGTGTCAAAATGTCTTACAGCAAATAATGTGGGCTGTCTTGGTGAACGTCCCGTGTACGTCTGAGAAGAATGCACTGTCTGCTGTTTTCAGATAAAGTGGTTTATAAGTCCCATTGCGTTCAGTTGGTTTATGATGGTCCTGTTCATTTTAACTGTCTCTGACTCATTTTCTCACTATCGGTGACTAATAGAACTTATCGAATGGCCCCAGTTATAATGTGGATTTGCTCACTTCTTCTTAGCACTCTATCCATTTTTCCTTGTGCGCTTTGTCATTCTAGTCACATTTGAAATGTGAAAACAGAATGTGATTAAAATTTCTTCTCTGTCTAGTTAGAAGTGAGGCTGGATTTTATATATAGTGGTAGCTTGTTTCTCATGTGTTCTTTATTTAATGTTCTATTATAGGTTGTGTTTTGTTTTGTTTTGACAGACTATGTCTAGACATAGGTCTCCTTTTATTTATTCTGCCTGGAATGTGATGCCTCTGTTTAGTCAGCAAGGGAAAACTGTATTCTCAGGCGTCTGTATCTATTATATCAGATTTCCTTGTTTTTGTTGTTTGTCCTTCTAAGGTGGGTTTTTATTTTAATATCAGCCACTCACAAATTCAATTAGTCTCCTGCTCACCTTGAATAATATTTATCAAACCTTTGCCTATTTTGCTCCTGCCCTTTTTTTTTTTTAAGTAACAGTTAAAAACACAGAGTCCAAGCCGGGCGGTGGTGGCGCACGCCTTTAATCCCAGCACTCGGGAGGCAGAGCCAGGCGGATCTCTGTGAGTTCGAGGCCAGCCTGGGCTACCAAGTGAGCTCCAGGAAAGGCGCAAAGCTACACAGAGAAACCCTGTCTCGAAAAACCAAAAAAAAAAAAAAAAAAACACAGAGTCCAGAATGAAACAGTCGAGGCTGGAATTCTGGCTCCCACACTTACTAGTTGGCGGACTTGAAGCAAATTCCTTAGCCCCTCTCCGTTTCCACAGTCTAAGATATGTCCAGCAATAATAGAGCGTGTCTGTGGTGTTCCTGGAAGAATTAAATGAACAAATACATAAAAAATACTTGAGATTCCTTATAGTCTAATGATGTTATATAATATATAGTATAATTGTTACAGTTTCACAGAGATATCATGTAATAGCGTTAACCACGTGTTACCAGTTGTTATATATAATTATCACCATTGTCCTTGTTCCTGTTAGACTGGACATCTCACTTTGGATCTCATCTTTCCATTTCATCTCAGCTTATTTTCTCCTTATGATTTTCTGTTCCTGTTTCATTTTTGTTTAAACTGATACCTTTTGCACCCCCTGAGGATGCCACGTCATTTCCTGATGCCAGTCAGTCACACACTGAACACATTTCAGAGATACACTCCTCAGGTCGGCCTCCACACTGTTCTTTCCACACATTTCCAGATATTGTTCTGCTTTCCTCAGCCCTCAAGGCCAGTCTGTTTATTCTGTGTCTGCAGACATGGTTCATGAGTCTCCTTTGATTCCACTCATGGCCCACTCCTCATGACATCTTCCCTTCCTCTGCATCAAGAAGGCCAGTGACCTAGAGAGTTTCCAATCTTTTCCAAGAACCTCTTCCGTAATGTCCATGTGCACTCTGGTGACCTCCTCTCCTCCTCTTTGTCCCATCAACTGCTGTAACACACAAGAAACCAGAATTGCCAGCATACATGGTCAACTGGCTTCTTCATATACTCCACAGTTGTAACCACCTCATAGTGTTGATTCAGAAAGGGCTTTAGTGGGCAGGGCTATGGCTCAGTGCTTCAAGGATTTGCCACACAAGCAAGAGGACTGAAGCTTGGGTCCCCAGAACTCACATAAAATCCCCAAGTGAATGTGGCAGGTCATCTGTAATTCCAGCCTCAGAGTTGGAAACAGTGGATCACCAGAACGAGCTGGCTAAGAAGACTAGTCATATTGGAAATATCTGGGCTTGATTGAAAGTGTTCCTCAAAACCAGTGAGAAGAAATCAAGTATGATTTTCAATAGCAACTTTGGGCCATAGGCACACACACACACACACACACACACACACACACACACACAAGCACACACATATGTAACACACACATGCATATACACCCCACAAACATATACATAAAAGAAATAAGCAATAAAAAGCTGTTGGTAAAACTAAAATGACCACACACACACACACACACACACACACACACGCCAAGAGAACTGGGGAAATCCTGTCATAATGCTGGAGGGCCTCAGTGGGGGGGGTCAGTTGGCATATCATAAAATCATGCTGAAATGGATGTGAGTTGAACTCGTGGGAGTAGAGTACACTTTAACTAAGGTGGGAAACAATGAGTTCATGACTCAGAATCTGGGTAGGTTTCAGGGGGAAAGTGCAGCACTCAGAGTGTCTAGCAAAGGTGACTGTCTCCCTTAACCTGACCCTTGCAGCAGCCACTGCCACGTATTGATCCTTGAACGATCCCCAAGAAAGTGGGTGAGATGAACTGGTCCCAGGGAAGAGTTTACCTGGTTATATTACAGCAGGGAGATACGGCATTTGGAGGGGGGGGGGGATGGGAGAGAGGGAGAGGATGATCCAAGTTCTGATAGATAGAATGGGACACTGGTAAAAAAGATTATGCAGTTTAGCTGAATGGAACTGAGACCTAATATACACACTCATGTTTATGGTGACTTAATTTTTGACAATGGTGCCCAGATAATTAAATAGGAAAAATAATCTTTCAGCAAATGGTGTTAGCACAACTGAATATATGTGTGTAAAAAAATAAATTTAACCTTTACTTTATTCCATATCAAAATTTAATTAAAAATACACCAGGCCTAAATGCAAGAGGTAAATCTATAGAAATTTTAGAAGGGTCTGAAGAGAGGGCTCAAAGGTTAAGAGAGGGGCTGCTCTTCCAGAGGTCCTGAGTTCAATTCCCAGCAACCACATGGTGGCTCACAACCATCTGTAATGAGATCTGGTGCCCTCTTCTGGCCTGCAGGGACACATGCAGGCGGAACACTGTATACATAATAAATAAATGAATCTTTTTTTTTTTTTTTTTTTTTTGGTTTTTGAGACAGGGTTTCTCTGTGTAGCTTTGCGCCTTTCCTGGAGCTCACTTGGTAGCCCAGGCTGGCCTCGAACTCACAGAGATCCGCCTGGCTCTGCCTCCCGAGTGCTGGGATTAAAGGCGTGCGCCACCACCGCCCGGCTAATAAATGAATCTTTTAAAAAAATTTTTTTAGAAGACTCAAAGAGTGACTTGGATGTCTGGAAGACAGCAGTCGAAATGCCAGAGCAGTATTAGACTTCTCAGGGAGTTCATGGAAAAGTTGGATTGCAGCTATCAGAAGAGGTGGACAATGGCTGAAAATCTTTAACAGCAAAGCAATATAAGAAACTTGACCAAAACAGAACAAGGGGGAAAAAATGAAGTCTATCATAGTGGGGTTAGCATGGTGTGAGGATGCCAGTGAGCAGGAGTTATCAGAGCTGTAATTAAGAAAATAACCTCAGGGGGTTGGGGATTTAGCTCAGTGGTAGAGCGCTTGCCTAGCAGGCGCAAGGCCCTGGGTTCGGTCCTCAGCCCCAAAAAAGAAAAAAAAGAAAGAAAGAAAAGAAAAAGAAAATAACCTCAGAAAGTTGGTGCTAAGTTCTCAGTAACAGACATTTTTAAAATGAAAAAAGTCAAAGAGGAGAAAGAAATAAATGTAGCAGCAACAGAGGGAGAAGAAATGTTAGGAAAACTCTCTCTGCTCAGCACTTGATGAACATGCTAGAAACAGAAAACTGACTTCCATGCATTGTCCTCCAACCTCCATACCCATGCTGTGACATACCCTACCCCACAGGTAATTCAACAAATGCATGTACTTTTAAAAACAAGTTGTAAGCTAGGTTCGGCTACATAGCGAGTCCAAGTCTAATGCAACTGAACATTACTACAGAGCAGATTCCTGTCTCAAAGAATACAAACAAGAAAATTTTACATAATCTTATCTTTACTTCTCATTTTATATGGGTCATATAGACACTGGTCTTTTAAACTTTTCCCCCCAGTTTGTAGTTAGCAGTGACAGGTAAGTGTCACCACACTTCTTCTGGGACTGGTAGTTATGCGTTTTAGATGCCTATAGTTGGAGCAGTCAGATTCTTCAAATATGAAAGTTAACCTTGGTGTGCCAATGACATGTTCTGTTCTTTGGGTGCAGGAAGCATCTATGATTTTTACTTCTTCAAACAAGGTGGTGGACACTGGAGTGGATGGACAGAGTATATCACCAAAGAGGAGGAGACTATCCCTGCAAATGCAAAGGTAAAAGAAATGCTGTGGTTTCTGGAATTTCCCAAGTGCCCTTCCAGGTGGAAGAACTACGAGCTCCCTGGGAGCATTTCCAGGAAATACTTTGCAAAGATCAAACCCTCAAAGCATAGAGTTTAATAGCAGAGAGACCTAGATTCCTTATGGAGGCTTCAAGCTCCTTGCTTCAGTTTACCCAACCATAGATGGAAGAAAAAAAAAAAAGATAAGCAGGACCGAAGGTGGTATACACACCCATGTGGCACATAGTAGGAGTTAGATAGGTGTTTGTCACTATTCTGATTAATGCCATTGTCTATAACATCATAATTACCTCTTGGTCACCTAAGCCTTAAAAGTCCACTTTATATCCTCAGAGAAAGATTTCCTCCACAGACCTCTCAGAAAAACAGATTCTAGTCAATGGATTTTCTGGATAGTGGCTAATTCACATATATTTCAGTCCTACAGAGAATATGCAAAATGAGCACTCTGGTGCCTCCATCAGTATAACCTAGTAGATGTTATTTAATCTTCTGAGGTGAGTGTGCAGCTCTTCTGAATGCAGTCACAGATGGCAGATGGAAATGTGAAGCTATTGTTGGATACCACCCAGATGCTCTCATAAACATGCTTTAGGCAGGGTGACACTCTGCTGCTCTCGGGGCATACACCCTAAGGGCTGGTGTGGAAAGAAAGCCCAGTGCCGAGATCCTCAGCTTTAATTGTCCTTATACAGCTCTGCTGTGTGAATTCCAGGGATTTGAATTTGTACTAAATTCATATGGACAGGAGCCCGGTGTAGAAAGTATTTTCAGCTCCAATGGGTATTTTCCCCTTGTCAAACAATCGTTCAAGTAGCTGAAAATAATACTGGGTGAAAGCCAGCTGGCTTTAAGTTTCTGATCTCAGCTGTAAAATGGGCATCTTGAACATGGTTCTGCATTCAGCATCACTAATGGGGAGTGTGGCTTCATGGAGAATCCTGGCCTGCTTGCAACCTGTTTTATCATGTCTTAAAAGGTTCCAGGGAAGCCTTCAGGATGCTACAGGCATGACTGCATCCTCTTGCTAGACTTGATCATTCTCTTCTCTGCCTTATGACCATATCCATCTGCTTCTTTTCACCTGGCCAAATTGTTTCTCTAAAGAAGCCAAGCTTTTGTTTGCAAAGGCTTCCAAGATTTGTAGATTCGGTGACACCCAAGTCAAGGTCAAGGTTAGTTTTGGGAAGCAACGTGTATTTACAAACCACAGTGTGAATGGTACTCCAACACAGCAGCTCAAGTCCATGACTCCTTTTCAAACCAGACATATGAGACCTCTATGTCTAATAAACATCTTCCAATCCCTTGCCCTGACCCACCAAGGGATCAGTTGTAACAAAATGATTGAAACAGGGTTGGGGCTCAGAAAATTCAATTTAGTCTACCCAAAGTAATAAGGATTCCAGAAGCCATGATGGAGGTCTCCAAATCCACTTAGAATCCTCAGGTCCAGGAAGAATGTGTTCAGTTTTCATATTAAAAACATGAGGGATTCAGTGAGCACAGGTTTTCGGGACCCAGAATCTCAATGTTGGGGAATGTAGGCCAGGTATAAGAAAGGTCTCTGACTCATGTTGCATTAACTTTGTGTCACTGTGGTAGACTGTCTGGGAGAGTCAACTCAGAGGAGGAGGTGCCTATTATTTGGCTGATGGGTTTATGCTGTGCTTTCTTGGTCCCATCGTCACATGGCTGGTGTTAAGGGATAACATTACTGTGCAAGGGCTCAGCAGAGAAAACTTCCTCACTTCATGACACCTAGGCAGCAGAGAGAGAAAAGGAGGAGAGGGACAGGAGATAACCCTGAAAAATGAGCTCCAAAGACCCCCTCTACCCTCCAATAAACCAATGAGTCATGAACCCATCAAGGGATTAATCTACTGATAGGATCGGAGCCCTCAGGATCCACGTACTTCACAAAAACCCACCTCTGAACATTTCTCCTTTGGAAACCAAGCCTTCAGCAATGAGTCTTTTGGAGATATTCCAGGCCTAAACCAAAACATACCTAAACCTCCGAGCCAGAATATGTGGCACATGGAAGGTGGATCTTGCTTGAGACAAGGCAGACTACTTGGTTGAAAGGAAGTCTCAAAGGTAGAAGCTAAACACTGACCCTTATTGTTATTGATTTTTATGCCAGTTTAGAATTAAGAATGTAGACTATGGAATCATACAAGCCAGAATTCAAATCCCTTCCTTTCCACTTATGTCCTATGTCTCTTGGGCAAATTGAAGAAGACTTCTGTACCTCTGCTTCCTCAGGGATAATAGCACTCACCTTTGTGTTTTGGGTCCCATTTGATCTCTGACAACCGTGTATTGAATGCCATGATTATCCCCATTTCAGAACTAAAACTGAGGGCCCTTGAAAGTCATAAAGATAGTAAATGGAGCTATCGTTCAAACCCAGATCCCTTGAATCCCAAGACTCAGTCTTCCTGGTCCAGGACCAAGATTTTCTCATATCTTTGCGACACAGGTATCAGACCTCATCATCCCCACGATGGAAACTGCCCGGCAGTCCTTCTTCTTAAAAACCTACCTGGACCATGAGATCCCGATACTGTTCGTGGGCCCTACAGGCACGGGCAAATCAGCCATCACCAACAACTTCCTCCTCCGCCTTCCCAAAAATGTCTATCTGCCCAACTTCATCAATTTCTCTGCCAGAACTTCAGCCAACCAGACCCAGGATATCATCATGTCCAAGCTGGATCGTCGGCGGAAAGGCCTTTTCGGGCCTCCCATAGGGAAGAAAGCAGTGGTGTTTGTAGGTAAGGCATTGGCTCGGGTCCGGGTAGACCAAGTTCTTGTATCCGAGCTGCAGCAAGCCAGAGCTTCCCCACTCTCCAGCAGATGTTTTAGCCTTTCTTCCATCACCACTTCTCCTTCTCACTTCCTTCTGCCTTCCCTCCCTCTTTCCCTCCTTCCCTCCTTCCTTCTTCCTTCCTTTCTGTCCCTCCTTTCCTCTCTGCTTTTCCTTCTCCTTCTTTGTAGTGAACAGTATTTCTCGGGGACTGTGGTGATGGCAGCTAAAGTCTGACACCTCCAGAAGTAACATCTGTGTCCATTTGCATCAGATAAGTGAGTTATCACTAAGTGACAACAGATAAGTGGCTGTCACTAAGTGAAGGAACCCAATAGTTGCTAAGAAAATGTTTGTGAAGTAAGAACATAGACTTTTTCTCAGCGTTCACTTTGTGCAAAAAACTTCCTCTTCTTCTTTTTTTTTTTTTCTTTTTTTCCCATTTGGGTCTCAGAACCGAAAGAGATTAATCATCATTATGATTGTACTAGCCTGGCTGCTGACTCAGGAGGTACTCATAATGCCCCTGCTGTCTTGGGTCATCCTGTGTTCTGTACTTGAAACTTGTGTATTAATAATACACATTTCATGGCTATATTTATATCTTTATGGGTGCACATCATCTCCTGAAAGGCAGGAATCTTATCTGTTTTATTTTCCTTTCTTTTCTGCCTTTCCTTTTTTTCCTCCATCCAGGTCTCTCACCCTATTTTTATGATGTATCCAAAACCAGCCTAAGCCTTGCAGCTAAACCAAACTGGGTTGCTGTATCTATTTTCAACCCTAGATATAGTTTGACTTAGCCTCACTGATCTGAGGGTCAGTTCTTTACCTCAAACACATGGGTAATGTTTGCATTTAAATGAGCTAATTTGTCTAAAGTTCCTAAAATGTTGACTCACACAAGCTGATCATCCTATCAATAACTGTTGAAGAGAAATGAAGAGGACCTTCACTGGCCCGGTGTTTCTTATGCACCAAGACAGAGCAATGTGTCCCAGGAGGAAAATGTTCTTGCACTTAAGAGAACCTGTAACCCTTTCTTGCCATTTTGAGTCTCATGAGAGGCCCTAGTTCAAAGCCTTGCTCTGACCAGAGTTCAGCTATTGCATGTTGACTTAATGCCCAATCGGGAGAAAAGGTTCTTACTCAATAGTACAGAATTTCCTTAGCGTGTACAGAGGTTCTGGGTTCAATCCCCATCTCACTAAAAATTCTGTGTTAGCTGGCAGACAGCACCTGGCTAGTACCACAAGACTCCATCTCAAGACAGAAAACACAACAAAAGGAAATGTTTGGCAGCCCCTACACTGTTATATGCTTAGCAATTAACAAAATGTCTGTGGTACAGTAGTCAGCGTATGTTGGCTAAGGAAAATGGGGGAAAGTTAAATCCTCATGTGTTGATGTCAGCCCATGTATCCTATAGCATATGGGCAAGGACTTCAATAAGATAGCAAAGTCTAGACCCAAGAAGAGCCTTCCTTTCCCATCTAGTCAGGATATCTACTGACTGGGTCTGGAATGGGGTAGGGTCATTGGAAACAGACTTTCTCATGAAGGTAACAGTCATTGGTTACCCCTGTAAGACCAGACAATCCCATGAACTCACAGTGTGTGTGGCTGTGGCTTCCTTCTACAGATGACCTCAACATGCCAGCCAAAGAGGTGTATGGAGCCCAGCCCCCCATCGAACTGCTGAGACAATGGATTGACCATGGCTACTGGTTTGACAAGAAAGATACCAACAGGCTGGACATTGTGGATGTTCTGCTTGTGACTGCCATGGGCCCTCCTGGGGGAGGAAGGAATGATATCACTGGTATGTCTAGGAAGAGGGTTTATTCCTCTCTCCACTCCCCTACAGAGCTGGCCATTGTGGATGAACTGGTTCAGGGCCATCTGACAGGGGAAAATGTGGGGTATGCCTTTGTGCACAGCTGGGAAGGTTTGGGTTAGCTCCAGACTTCAAGTTGGAAGTTGTGTGCAGTGGGATGGGAAGAAGACAAGAGTCTGTGAGGAAGTCTTCATCTATTCACCTCCATAAGAAGAGGGGAGCTACAGGGCTGCATTTATTTGCCTTGGATCTAAGCACAGCAAAGTCTAGGGAACCTTGAATCCATAAGGTTTTTATATTACTCTTTTCCATGGCTTGTTCAAACAGGAATATGCTTCCAGAACACGTGGCAATGGGCAGTTTCCAAGTTCAACCATAAATAGGAACTCTGAAAAGTGTCTGTCATAAAAGCTAGTTCTCAGCATCTGCCAGGAACATGTCTGTAATCCCATGAGATCAGGTACAACACTGGTTCCAGTGAGAGCATCCACGTTCCATGGGAGCTCAGGGAGTGCCAGGAGGAGGGAGCTAAGTGGGTTTGTGGGGTGAGTTGAGGGAGTAGGGAAGCAGTGTTCTACTCTGGACTGGGTCCTCTTGAGAAGTTAGGGTGATCTGATGATTCAGTGTCTTAATTTTTATCCATAGTCTGGAAAAATAAAGAGAACCCAGTGTTGACACTTGGTAAAGAAGCTGAGTCACTCATATGAGCTGTGAGGGAGGATACCAGGTCATCTTTCATGGCTGGCAAAGCAATCCTGTTTCTATTGTAATCTGCCATTGTCGGGGAATGATGACATTTGACGCTGATGTTTTTAGGAAGATTTATTTTTATTGTATGGGTATGAGTGTTTTGCTTGTGTGTATATCTATATATGTACTGCATGTATGCCTGGGGCCTGAGGAGGCTAGAAGAGGACACCAGATCCTCTGGCACTGAAGTTATATAGACAGTTGTGAGCCTCCACCTGGGTGCTGGGGACCAAACCCGAGTCCTCCCCAAGAGCAGCAAGTACTCTTAACCACTGAGCCATCTCTCTAGCCCCTAATGCTGATGTTTAGTGAAACTGTATTCAGTAGGGAACCAATAACCTAGCCTATGATATCAGTTATTAGTATTCAGATGGAGAAACTGACGTTCAAGGCAATGGATTATGGTTATGGACAGCACAGTGATTGAGAACATGGCAACAAATAGCACATGTCTGGCAAACACAGAGAAAGCATAAACTTGTATTAAGTACTATTCTTTTTATCAAAATAGAGTGATTCACACACCTACCAATCAGCAATATAGAAAATATCAGTCTACCTCCACATGTATCCACATACACATTTACATGTACCAACATGCACATGTATATATACCTCTATGAACAGGTACATACATCACACACACAATAGTATAAAGAGATTTAAAAAAAGAAGATATCCAACATTAACCTCTGGTTTACACACAAATACACACATATACATGCCCACATATGAACACGTGAATACAAAACAGGCCCACATATACTTATTCATGCAAGAACACATTCATACCAGACAAACACACACCCCCATGCATGAATACATACATACCAGACACACATACACATACATATACATGAACACATGCATACTAAGCTCACACAGACACATAAAAATCAATCTACTGTTACTTTTTTAAACAAGAAAAATGTACATATGTGTATTTTAAATTTATTTACTTGTTTATTTATTTATTCTTATATGCATGGGTGTTTTGCCTGCATTTATGCCTGTGTGCCATTTGCATGTAGTGCCCAAGGAGTCCAGAAGAGGGTGTTGGATGCCCTAGGCCTGGAGTTACAGATAGTTGTGAGCTCCATGTAGGTGCTGAATATTGAACCTGGGTCCACTGGTTCAATTATTGAGCCAGTGCTCTAACCACTGAGTCATCTCTCGAGCCCCTCTATGTGCATGTTTCTAAGTATGTCCATATATATATAATTACAATGCATGTGTGTAGGCAAAACACAGAAACTACATATTTTACATACATGTGTGAAAAACTGAAGGAGGAGTTTTGAGAATTGACAGCAGTAATGGCACTCCAAGATTTGGCTCTTCCCAGATCCATAAATAAATGCAGACAATTTACAGAGTCCCGATTCCCAAAATGCTAATGATTAAGAGAAAACCCCTCACGGCTACAGGACCTGCAAGCTCTGCACACCGGCAAGAGAAAGGAGGAGGAAACAGTGGGCTCCACAGGCCTGAGAGGGTAGATTAGGAGACGGTGGTCAGCTCGGGGACAGAGAGGGCAGTGAGCGAGGCACTGTCTACAAATCAATTGTTTGATTGTTTGGCTATTCTACAGTAATCAGGTGTTTCCTTTAGTTTTTAAAAATAATATTGTGAGGCTGAAGAGATGGCTCAGCAGTTAAGAGCATATATTGTTCTTGCAGAAGACCTGGGTTCAATTCCCAGGATCCTTGTTGAGCAGTTCACAACAGCCTGTAACTGCAGCTCCAGGGGACCCTCTTCTGGAGACCTCAGACACCAGCATTCGTACATGCACAAACCCATACATAGACACACACAGAACCATGTAATTAAGAAGTAAGGGACTGGAGCAGTTAAGAACACTGGCTGCTCATACAGAGGATCTGGATTTGATTCCCAGCACCCGCATGATTGCTCACAACTCTCTGTAACTCTAGTTTCTAGGGATCCTGTGCCATTGGTCTCCAGGGCACCCGGTAATGCACATGGTGCACAGACTTACATATAAAATAAAGTAAAACCAATTTTAAAATTCAGTGAATAAAAGTAAAGTCCATCTTGTGTGCCAGAGGAGGCACCATGAGCATCACTTCTGCAAATCATGGAGGCAGTCTCTATCTGCACTGAGCAAACAACATAGCCCCCAGCCACTGAGTACATTTCATGGAGCCAGGAAAATTGAGGAAGCCCATTCTTGATGCTATAGTTAATATGAAGTATGAATAACTGCATGTGGCTAGGCTGACATGTTGGACGGCAGGGTTATAGACCATGAGAGCAGAGGGAAACTGACTCTGCTCTTTCCCAAGGTTATTAGGTCTGGGAAGTATGCATGCAAACTCAAGTGTCTGTGTTTCCAGGACGATTCACTCGCCATCTTAACATCGTTTCCATCAACGCCTTTGAAGATGACATCTTAACCAAGATTTTCAATTCTATCACTGACTGGCACTTTGGGAAAGGGTTTGATGTCCTATTCTTGCGGTAAGAAGCTCCTGTGGCTTCCTGGTTATTAACCTGGGGGTGGGGGATCCTCATTTCTGCTCGACTGTGTGACTGGTCTTCCTCCCAAGGTATGGGAAGATGCTGGTCCAAGCTACTCAGACAATTTATAGAGCTGCAGTGGAGAACTTCTTGCCAACCCCCTCCAAGTCACATTACGTCTTCAACCTTCGGGATTTCTCACGGGTGATTCAGGGGGTACTGCTGTGCCCCCACACCCACCTGCAGGTCAGCCGCTACTATTCCTGCCTTGCAAATCTTTTGGTAATATTCCTGGATGTGTACTAATAGTGTGCCTAATCGGATGGGCTTTTACTAATCACAAACTCTAGTCTCTGAAGTGTGTATGACATAGTAGTTTATATTGTCTTATTTATACCTCACATCAACCCCAAGATTTAAAGACCTTCTAAGAACCATCACCACAAGCACCATCTTTAATACATTCAAATGACTAACTCTGCCTTTAGGATTTGGAAAAATTTATCCGGCTTTGGATCCATGAGGTTTACCGAGTCTTTTATGACCGTCTGATTGACAATGAGGACAGACAGACTTTCTTCAACCTGGTGAAGGAAACCACCTCCAATTGCTTCAAGCAGACCATGGAGAAGGTAAATCTTTTTGGTTTTTCAAGACAGGGTTTCTCTGTATAGCCCTGGATGTCCTGGAACTGGCTCTGTGGACCAGGCTGGCCTCAAACTCACAGAGATCTGCCTGCCTCTATCTCCTGAGTGCTGGGATTAAAGGCATGTGCCACCACTGTCCAGATGACAAATCTTATTCTAGAATCATCTGGCCTCAGAAACAGGCCCACATTAGTCTCAGACTCTAGACTCCATTCCCAGCAAAGACCACTATTCCCCCTGAATCATGGGAAATGACCCATACATAAATTAGTCTTTGATTTGTTATTTTACTTGGTTCAATTTTGTTTCACTTCTGTGATAACATATAAGTTTCAGTACACACAAAATGCTTCATATATGATGCTATTTATTTTAAATGAATTTAAGGGGCTGGAGAAATGGCTCCAGTCATTAAGAGCAGGTATTACTCTTTCAGAGAACCCAGGTTTGGTTCCCAGCTCCCACACTGAGCAGCTTACAATAACCTCTAACAAAAGCTCCAGAGGATACAATGCCCCACCTCAAGCACCTGTACACACCTGCACACACATGCACACACATGCACATACCCACACATAAACACACAGGAATACACATAGTTAAAAACAAAAGTAAATCCTTAAAAATAAAACTAATTTAACTTAAAATACAGTCTAAGACCAATTCATTTGGATTTGGGGAGGAAAACATAAATTTTTATAATTAACCAAGACCCTGATAAAATTCAGCCAAAATATTCAGTGTCACATAGTTGTGAACACTTTCTTCTTCCTATCTTGAAAATGATTTTAAATCTTAATTTGCTTTACCAAGCAGTGACTATTTCCCCAGGAAAAACATAGAATGTCTTGTGCTGCACCTGAAGGCCAAGAACAGAGGAATTGACAGATCCTCATCTCAGGAGGAGGAAGCATCTAAAGCGCCCTATTTTAGGCAGAGTAGAGAGTAGGGATGTCACTCACACCTCTGTTGGGTACAGGACCAAACATGGGGAAACAAGGCCATCCTTCCCATGCCTTCTGTGGGATCTTACAAGCCAACCACCAATATTTATCAACTTAGGGAAGAGCAAATGTGTATATGTAGCACAGACATGTATGTGGGGCTGAGCTTGGTGGCATATTCCTTTAATTTCAGGAGGATCTCTGTGAGTCCATAGACAACCTAATCTGGATAGTTACTCCCAGGCTAGCATTGACTACCCAGAAAGACCCTTCCAACAAGCAAACAAGGAAAAAACGGTAGTCAGGGCTAGGGAATTGGCTCAGTTGTTAAAAGCATTTGCTGCTTTTCCAGTTTGCCTCCCAGCACCCACATGAGAAAATTCACAACTACCTGTAACTACAGCTCCAAGAGACCCGACTCCCTCTCCAGCCTCTGAGGGAGCGTACCCACATACACACGTGGCATACACACACACACACACAAATTTTTTTAATGTTTGTGGGTATATACTTTTGAGTATGGTGCCCTCAGGGGTCAGAAGAGGACATTGGCTCCCCTACAACTGAAGTCACAGGCAATTGTGAGCTGTGTGATGCTGATGCTGGGACCTGATCTTGGGTCCTCTATAGAGTTGTACATGCTCTTAGCCACTCAGCTAGCCCCGCTCACACCTGTACTGTTCTTTTATCCAACCATCACACCCATGTATTGTTTCAAATGTGTCTATTGACAAGCCATGGCTTGGAAGATGTACTCAGGAAAAACAAGCAGGTCTTCCTTTCACTCCCTCCCTCCTATCCACAGACAGCCTGGGCCACAAGCTAAGGGGCCGGGCTGACACTCACCTTTCCCACAGGTGCTCATCCATTTGTCACCTACCGGGAAGATAGTTGACGACAACATCCGTAGCCTCTTCTTTGGGGATTATTTGAAGCCAGAAAGTGACCAAAAAATCTATGATGAGATCACTGACCTGAAACAACTCACAGGGGTCATGGAGTACTATCTGGATGAGTTCAACAGCATCAGCAAGGCCCCCATGTCTTTGGTCATGTTCAAGTTCGCCATTGAGCACATCTCCAGGATCTGTAGAGTCCTGAAGCAGAACAAAGGCCACTTGCTCCTGGTGGGCATTGGGGGCAGTGGGCGGCAGAGTGCCACCAAACTGTCCACATTTATGAACTCATACGAGCTGTACCAGATCGAAATCACCAAGAATTACACAGGCAATGATTGGAGAGAGGATCTAAAAAAGATAATGCTGCAGTCTGGGGTGGCCACCAAGAGTACTGTGTTCCTCTTCTCGGATAACCAGATCAAGGACGAGTCGTTCGTGGAAGACATCAACATGCTTCTGAACACAGGCGATGTGCCCAACATCTTCCCTGCTGATGAGAAGGCTGAACTTGTAGAAAAGATGCAGTCAGCAGCCAGGACAGAGGGAGAGAAGATTGAAGTCACTCCCCTGTCCATGTATAACTTCTTTATTGAGAGAGTGAGGAAGAACCTTCACATTGTCCTTGGTGAGAAGTGGGAAAGTCTACCCACCCTTGGTCCTCTGGAATCTTTAGGGTCTTCCCAATATCTCTAATCCAGTCTCCTTTACTGATTTAACCGAGGCACCAACCAACAGTCACAGTCTGGGCTTCCTCTGGCAATTTTTTTCTCAGTCTTCTCCCAAACAACTGTGTTAAGTCTGTTCCTGTCTCTTCAGCTCTCTGAATTCTTCCAAAAAGATCATAGCTTAGTCATTTACCTGGTGCGGAACACCCGTGTTCTTCATGAAGGATCTAGACAAACTCTCCATGCTCCCAGGAGATGTGCTTACCTGCTCTCTCCTCTTCACCTTTCTCTGTCCGTACACCCCTCATGCTAGCTGAGACACTGTTGTCTCTCTCAGATCTCACCTTTGCACTGTCCTTTCCTGTCTCTGTTCTTGTTAATTCTAGACTTTTCAGATCTATTAATCCAGTGGTTTTTTTCCCCTGCATTGCAGATGGGATGATTGTATAACATAAATTAAAATAATCACTTTCCATTAGGATGAGGATCACAACTTTCTCACATATGCCTTATAAGGTCACCCACCAGAATGTCCCCTATATCCTCTCCCTCATCTTAAGCCATATTCCTCACATGGCCCTCCAGCACACTGATTCTCAGTGCTCCCTCTGAACACTAAATAGCGAATGAAATTTGAGGTGCAGAACCAAGAGTCTGTGACTGAATGGAGATGGGATCAGAAGTAAGCCATCAGCATTCTGTGGGTATCTAAATATGGTGCCTTATATTAAAGCACAGATAGACCTAATGGGACAAAGGGCTATATCCCCACTAAGGGACCCAAAGGCACAATAGTCCATGCAGGAAATTAGTTTTAAAAAAAAATGAAAGAAAAAAAAAGACTACTGTAATACATTGAGACTCCATCATAAAAATATCCCACAGTTCCTCTGTTTCCCGGGCCCTCGTCATGGTTATTTACAACCACATTCCCACAGTACCATCAAGAGGCATTGCTGGGCCCTTGGAAACCTCTCCCTTCCCTTTGCTTCTGTAAGCCTTGGTGGAAGGAAACTAACCAAGCCCATTTGTCTTTAGCCATGAGTCCGATCGGGGATGCCTTCAGAACCCGCCTGAGGATGTTCCCTTCCCTCATCAACTGCTGCACGATTGACTGGTTCCAGGCCTGGCCAACCGATGCCCTGGAGTTGGTGGCCAACAAATTTCTAGAGGATGTGGAGCTTGATGACAACATCCGGATGGAGTGAGTTTCATTTCATTCCGACACCCCCAGGTGTTCCAAGCTGAAGTTCCAGCTGGCTGTTTATGTTGTTTTTAAAGATGTCTCAGTGTACGGGGTAGAGAAGATCTTACCCTTTACAATCAGACAACACTTTTGTCAGCTGTTGAATACAGCACCTTTGCTGGAAAAGAGAAGGAGCAAGGGCCAGTGACATAGCTCAGCAGGTAAAGGCCCCTGACAACCTGGGTTCGAGCCCCAGAACCCACGTGGTGGAAGGAGAGAACTGACTTTTGCAAGTTGTCCTCTGGCTTCCACACGTGTGCTATGGTAAGGCACATGCACACAGAGACACAGAAAATAAATAAAATGTAATGGAAAACTGCTCTGCACTCCAGAAGTTTCTCCAGACGGCCAAAGATTGGAGAGTCCTACAGAAGCCCTGGTGGTTTGTAGAAGGGTCAGATTCATCCCAGTCAACTATTTACCTCCCTCCCTCTTCTCTCCCTCCTCTCTCCTTGGCTCTGTTTACCTGTTGGGTTCTGGTGGGCCAGTCAGTGTGCGCACCTTCTGATGCCCTGGTGGCTGTTACTAAGCATTGCTAGAGCTCCTCTGTAGGAAGCTGGGTCCCGGTTCACTTCTTTGATTTCCTTGGCAGGGTCGTCTCCATGTGCAAATACTTTCAGGAGAGCGTGAAAAAGCTGTCTACTGATTATTACAACACACTTCTCAGACACAACTATGTGACCCCGACCTCTTACCTTGAATTGATCCTGACCTTCAAAACGCTCCTGAATAGCAAGAGACAAGAGGTGGACACGATGCGGAACCGCTACTTGGCAGGCTTGCAGAAACTGGAATTTGCAGCTTCACAAGTGAGCACAGACCAGGGGGCAAAGGGCTGGGTGTGTCGAGATAGAGTGTAAGAGAGCGTCAGACAGGATCCGACCTACACTTGCACAGCTCACCTCATTAATTCACTTTCACCCCAGCTTCAGGTGGTCCTGTCTTTAAGATTTCACTTCTTCATTGTGGGCTTTTTATTTTGGATATTAACTGGGTCTCTTGAAGTACCACAGTAAGGAGGGCATGGTGGCACATGCCTTTAATCCTAGAGCTCTGGCAGCAGAGGTGGATCTCTGTGAGTTCAAGGGCAGCTTAGTCAAGCACAGTAAGTTCCAGACCAGCCAGGACTAACTTGTCTCAAAAGAAAAAAAAAAGAAGTCAGTAAAGTAGCACTCATCCTGAATACTGACACTCCCTGAAAGTTAGGATCTCGACTGTGGCATCTTTGTGAGCCTTGGGCAGGGGGAGGTGGGGCTTTGTAAGGGTAGCCCTGGACTCAGATCACATGGTCTGACCTGTCAGTGTGACACGGGGACAGGTGAGAACGTCCGCAGCTGACTCCTGCTCTGGTCCTAGGGATGCTGGTCCTAACGTTGTAAGCTCGAGTCTCTCTAGACAAGGATGAGAAAGCCATGTTCTTCGAGAGGCAGAAAAGGGACCTGAAATAGTCCAGACCTGGAAAGGGAAAGACAGCACCAGTTGGCACGCTTTGAGCCTTTTATGTCCCGTGCCTGGTGCCGTGTGCCAGAGAGCACTGCCATTGTCCCCTGTTACAAAGAGACCACAACAGAGAGGCCAGGTGACATGCCTGTGGTCCTTCAGCCTGGCGAGCAGTCACCAGAACTAGAACTCAAACAATCTTGACTCTGGGGCCAATTCCCGACCAGGCCAGCCTGCCATGCCCTAGTTTCCACGGGCTCACACGGGTGAACGTGCATGGAGAGAAATTTTAACTCTTCACTGGAAAAATCTAATGAATTTGGTTTTCTGAGAAGTTACAATCCCCTGAAAAGTCCTGAGGCCTCATCACTGAGAGTGCTCAAACACTTGTTAGAAATGTTCCCAAGAGCATTGGCTGGATAAGAGGATGGCTGTCTGGAGGCCTGGAAACAACAAACCTATGTTTTTCATAGTTTTAGGAGCCTGGGAATCAAGCTCAAGGTGTAGCTAGAGTTTTCCTGCCTTGCCCACAGTCAGGACAAATCTTTGTCACCCGCCAGTCCCACAGCTGCTCAGACCCAACCAAGTAAACACAGAGACTTATATTGCTTACAAACTGTATGGCCGTGGCAGGCTTCTTGCTAACTGTTCTTATAGCTTAAATTAATCCATTTCCATAAATCTATACCTTGCCACGTGGCTCATGGCTTACCAGCATCTTCACACGCTGCTTCTCCTGGCGGTGGCTGGCAGTGACTCCTGCCTTCCTGTTCTTTCTTTTCTCCTCTCTGTTAGTCCCACCTATACTTCCTGCCTAGCCACTGGCCAATCAGTGTTTTATTTATTGACCAATCAGAGTAATTTGACATACAGACCATCCCACAGCACTCAAGGTGATAGCAGATCCAATGTTTGGTGGGAGCTCTCCTCCCAGCTAGACAGTAACATTTTGATTTAAAATTTAGGGTTGTTTTGTTTTAGTGTGTGTGTGTGTGTGTGTGTGTGTGTGTGTGTGTGTGTGTTGACATTCACACACCACAGATGCATGTGGAAGTCGATGACAAATGACTGGAATGGGTTTTCTTCTTAACACATAATTTTTTTTTCATTCTTACATTTCCGTGGAGCAGAGAGAAGGTTGTGTGTGCTATAGCACAGGCACAGAAGGCAGAGGGCAGCATGCAGGAATCACTTCTTTCATTGCACCATGCTGGTTCTGGGTCTGAACTCAGGTTGTCAGGCTTGATGGCAAATGATTTTAACCAACATGAGGCATCTTGCCACCCCTTTCCTTCCACTTTCACGTGGATTCTAAGGAATCTAACTCAGCTTGGCAAGCTATAGAACAAACATCCTTGATGTGTCTTTACCTGGTACAAAGGACAGGTCTCTCGTGTCTTCCTCTTCCTAAGAACATTTATCCCATCATGAGCTTCCCACTTTCAGACCCTCATCTAACCATAATGACCTCCAAAAATCCTATTGCCAAATATCAATATCTCTGAATTAAGCTTCAACATATACATTTGAATGAGATAAGCATTCAGCCTGCAGAACTAGAAAAAGCAGCCTTGCAAGTTCCTTCTAGTTTGATCTGCTGGAACCCTCCTGTAATCCCAGGACTCTTGGAGACTGGAGCTGGAGAACTGAGAGCTCAAGAATCTGATTATACTATAAACTGAAGGCCAGCCTGGAATATAGATTGAGTGTGTGAATGTGTGTGTGTGTGTGTGTGTGTGTGTGTGTGTGTGTGTGTGTACAGTGTATCAAATTTAAAGTAGCTATAGGACCCACAGCTGTGGAAATGGATCTGAGATAAAAACACTTGCCATGAAAGTGCAAGGACCTAAGTTCAGTTTCCAAGAATTTGTACAAATGCCACGTGGACATAATGGGCCACCTATAATCCCAGAAGGTAGGAGGCAGAGACAGTGGATCTCTGCAACAAGATGGCTAGCTAGACTAGTCAGATAGGCAGCTCCAGGTTCAACTGTGAGATCTCTCCTCAATATGTTTGTCAAGAAAGAGACCAAACAACAACTTCTGGCCTACACACACACACACACACACACACACACACACACACACACACACACACACACACACACACAGTGGCTTTAAATGACTTTATGACTTGGTCTCTTTCTTCCTGTACCCAATAGTAGAACAGAAACTCAGTAAGGGAAGAAACTATATCTTTAACATTTTCTGCTTGCCATCATATGCCGGTGCTTTGCACAACTCTTGATAACTGCAACATTCAGTGTGGACTCAGTAACTAAGTGTTGAAAGGTTAAGGACATAAAACCAGCCGCGGAGTCTATGCCCAGGGCCAGATCAAAATCAGCCATCCTTCCTTTCTGCATTTGCGCGGTGTTGCAGAACCACGTCCGCTTTGATCAGCTTTTCACTTTCCGCCCTGCCCTGCTGACCCTTTCTCCTCGCTAGGTGGCAGTCATGCAAGTAGAACTCACTGCCCTCCAACCTCAGCTCATCCTTACCTCTGAGGAGACCGCCAAGATGATGGTGAAAATTGAAGAGGAGACCAGAGAAGCAGATGCCAAGAAACTTCTGGTGCAGGCAGATGAAAAGGAAGCTAATGCTGCTGCTGCCATCTCTCAAGCCATCAAGGTACGACCCGCAGAGAGACCCGCTAACACTGTGGAACATATGAGTCTGCCTTGCAGAAGAGACAGAGAAGGCTCAGAAAGGGTGGGGGAGTGTAGACCTCCCTCTTAACTACATGGGGTGGCCTTAATAATTTCGCCAATCGGGGAGTTTTCCAAACCCCCAGTTTGAAATGAATGAAGGAGTCTTTGGGGCCAAATATGCTCCATCCTACTGAGTCAAAACCAAGGCTCAGCACGAGCTGAGCTGATGTGTTAACTTTCCCCTTGTTCACTCTGTCCTGGCTACAGTGGCCTTGTGGCTGTTCCTTCCCCCAGGGCCATTGCACTGGCTGCTCTCTTTGCCTTTAGCTGTCCCCATGCTGTCTTCTTCACCTCTGTCACATTTGTTCAGTTGCGCCTAAAGTGTGTAGATATAGAACAACGACAACAAAAAAGTCTTTTGGATGGCAGAATATTGAACCTAGAGGGCCGCATTTGAAGGTGCTTCTGATACTGGAGAATAAGTCCTGAGAAGGGATGAGCACACATTCAGACAGCAGAAGGTAGCCTCCTTATTGATGTGACATAACAGGTCTCAGAACACCCTTGGTAAATGATTCCATTTGGGGATCACAGCCACCTCATGAGTGACTGCTGTCAGGATCTGAGAGTTGCTAGCATTGGGGTCCGTGGTGAACTGGTCTCACAGAGCAGTGTAGATCGCTAACAGGAATATACACTAAGGCTCAGGGCAGTTAGGCTAAGGCGTTTGTCCCTGTGCCTTAAGTGATTAGGGAGTTCCTTTAGCCATTTTCGAACATGAGTTTGAGCAAGAGGCAGTCTGTCTGGCATCCATCCTAAATAGGTCATGGGTCATTTTCTTGAAAAGTACAGGCCTTCCAATTGGCATTTCTCCAGTGAATCCCGAGACCTGACCTCTGGTAGATGTTTTTCAGAGAGCCTGATCCCTCCCTGTTCTCAGAATTCACAATGAACACCGAGTCCTAGATTGTGAAAGTTGGTTCAGTTGCAGTCTTGGTGGCTTAGACAGAGGACACAATGGAAATCATAAAAGATAGCCACTTCCAGATGCCAGGAACCAGATTCTAGCGGGTGATTCGTCAGTCAGTGGTAAAATGATTACACTAGACACAAATATTTATTAAACAAGTATTTTTAACAAATATTTATTAGACATCTATTATGCGCTGGCACATTCTTAGTCAGGGAAAATAGGAATGAATGGGATAAACCAAATCCTTTCCCTCCTGGAGATTATATTCTCTGATACTCAGTGTCTCAAGTCCTTCTAACAGCTCTACAATACACTACAGCACACACAGAATCATTCCCAGTTGAAATAAAAGGAAATCATGACACAAGATTTTTCCAAAGTTACATGGCCACCAAATGATGTGATCAGCATTCAAACCTAAAGCTCTTTGCCCCCCCCCCCCAGACCCTGGCATTGGACTATGATTTCAGAAGTTGCAAACTGGCAGCTAGGGACCACATGTATCATGGGATGCACAGATTATTCTATCGATTCATTCTGAGACAGGGTCTTGATATGTATCCCAGACTGACCTTGAGCTCAGAATCCTCTTGCCTCAGCCTTCTGGGTGCTAGGATTACAAGTATGCATGTCACAACCACACTCAGCGATGTTTTATTTTAAGTCAGAATTAGTTAACATTTAAAATGCAAACAGTTTCAAGTAAAAATTCTGAAATTTTTGCTTTTCCTTAGAAAATAAAATCGGGACTCTAGCAACATTGGCTCTGCTTTCTTGGGTTGTACTCATCCACAGGCATAAGAACATGCTGTCCTTCTGTGTTCGCTCACTGAGCTCCATTCAGCTCAGTCTCTTCTCTCATCTCAATGGCCTGGTCCCCGAATGTGTGGGACTTTCCTACTCTTCCGTGATTCTGTAATGTAACCAGGCAGCCAGAGCTCAGTGCCAGCTCTGCCCCTTCCTCAGTCTCTACATCAACAGATTGAAGTTACTAAGGAAGCAAACAAACAAACAAACACATGGACCGGAGAGATTTCTCAGTGGTTAAAAGCACCAGATGCTCTTGCACAGGACCTGAATTAGGTTCCCAGGACCTACATGGTGGTATACAACTATTTGGAACTTCAATTCCAGGGGCTCCAACACCCTTCTCTGGCCTCCACCAGGCATGTATATAATGCACATACATACATGCAGCCAAAAGACTCATACAAATAAATAAGTAAATAAACAAATTAGTAAATAGTACGTAAAGTGTGAGCATGTGCCAGAGGTCCACATTAGTTGTTCTCTGAAACAGCTGTTGTTTGTCCTCTGCCCAGTGTGGTAGGTAGTCTAGCTTCTCACCAAGTGTAGGAACCATCTGGCAGGGAATGTCCCAGCCAGGATTCTGCTCTGGAATGTCAGGGGAAGCAGCAAACCTGCTAGGTCAGGAGAGATGAGCAATGGTGTGAGGTTTATGAAGAGCTGAAAGGGACTTCTCACCACACCCTGGGCAATAAACTGCCACCTTGGGTTTCAGTGGGAAGGACAAGGTCTGTTGATGTGCCACCTGAGCTCCGCCGATCCTGCAAGTCCTGGAGGTGAGTCAGGTGGAGGAAACCACCCAGCGGGGAGAAGAAAGAAACCCAGGCTTGCTCCACAGTTTCCCTGAGACATTTTTGCGGCCAGTCTCCTCCTGAGGTTGCCAGGGCTGTGGTCCTTCTCTGTGTGAGGACTGCTAAATTTGTCCACTCTTGTAAACCTCTAAAGATGACATCGTGTGGGAGAATGTGGAACACTGGACCTAACACATACCAGAGGCTCCACATAGCAAGATTTGTACAGAGGAGACTGGGAAACTGCAAGAGGTGGAGATGGGCTCCCAACGCTTGATTCATGAGGACAGCAGTTTCTTGAACTGGCGGGTTCTTGCCAATCATGACACATGCCTGTCTGTCATCCCAGCATTGGAGAGGAAGAGGTAGGCTAGCCTGGACTGCTGCATACACCCATCAAACAAAGAAACAAGGACAACTAGCCAGTTCTTCTAAATCACTTCTTCCCCCTGCGTGAGGGTAATCCTCCAAATTACTGCAGCATGGATTTCCTTTCATCAAAACACACGGGTTGACAGCCTTGATGTTCTGTGCATTGCTGACACTCAAGGGCCATTTTAAACATACAAACACCTGTCATAACAACACATGTGAATTTTTTTTTAAAGAATTTAATTTAGAAACTTTTTCAAGTCTCAGCTCTAATTTGAAATTTCCTCCTCATAGCTGTCCATATGTTACTTGACACAATCACAGTGTGATTGTGATTTTCACAGTACTTTCTTTTATCTTAAGAGCTTACCATGAATGTTATGTCATTTAGACATTGTGTGTAGAGATATGTGTGATACATGTACTTGTTATTGTGGATATGTGTACATTTGTGTGTATGTGTGGTGCTCATTTGAGTGTGTGTGTGTGTGTTGTGTGTGTGGTGTATGTGCTTGTTTTGTGTGTGTGCAATTTGTGTATGTGTGCTTGTTATTGTGTGTGTGATGTGTATGTACTTGTTATTGTGAGTATATACACATCTGTGTGTATGTGTGGTGTATGTACTTATTTGATGGGTGTGTTCTCATTTGTGTGTGTGCATGTGTGTGTGGTGTATGTATTTGTTATTATGGGTATGTGCACATCTGTGTGTGAGTGTGTGGGGGACAAAGGTTGACATTAGCTGTCTTGGCTCAATCAGGCTCCACCTTTATTTTTTTGAGACACAATCTCTCACTGAACCTGGAAGTACCTGATTCAGCCAGGCCTGCTGGCAATGAGTTTGACCCCACTATGCCCAGCTCTGTATGTGGGTGCTGGGGCGTGAACTTGGCTCCTCGTGCTTTCACGGCAGGCACGTTAGCCACTGAGCTGTCATCCCGGCCCCTCACAGAGACAGCTCCGTGACCATGGAGAGGAGGTATGGTACACACCGAGTGACAGCTCCTCTGTTGGGCATGAAGTCCATTCCCTCTGTTCATGAGTTCAAGGCCAGCCTGAGCTACACAGCACATTTGAGGACACTAGGAGATACAGAAAGGGACCATGCCACAAACAACTGAGATTCCCTCGTGAGAGCCTACTTCAGCCATTTGATTTTAGTGTGTTCTGTCATGTCGAGTGGTATTTCTCGACAAAGCCACTGACAGAGTCACCCATGGAGTTAAGAACGCAGATGGCCAGACCCCACCTAGACCGAGTGACTCAGACTCTCTGGTTGGAGATGCTCTCGGTGACGCTTGGTGATGCACAGCCACTGCTGAGAGTCCCCACTGCAGAAATGTCCCAGTGAGAGGTCCTTTAGAGCCACCTGACAAAGCAGCTTGCAGAAAACTGAGCTGCAGGCCAGGCTTTGTCCCCTAGGAAGAGGAGCAGAGGGGCCAGGCCCTGTCACAGTGTGAAGTGTGGCGAGGCCACTGGCTGTGAGGAAGCGAAACCACTTTCATTTTGTTTGCTTACCACAATAAACTCGTGTTACAAAGACTTCAATGCATGCTGCTTTAACTTGCCTAGGAATTGACCTTCTCAGCTTTTAATACAAGTACTCAGGAGACAGAGGCAGAAAGTTCATGAGTTCAAGGCCAACCTGAGCTACATAGCACATTTGAGGACATTAGGGGATGCTGAGAGAGACTGTGCCACAAACAACTGAGATTCCCACGCGAGATCCTACTTCAGCCATAACTGGATGCTCACCCTCAGATTCGGTGAACTAATAGATAATTCATTAAATGAGGAATTATCTAGAAGCCCAGCTCTGTGACTCACCAACTGTATGACCTTAACTAATGCATTTTCACGTCTTGGGAATTTTGTTTTTCCTTAATGGAATTTGAGTTTCTAACTAACCCAAAAGAGCCCTCCTAGCTGTGAAGTCCTATCCTAGCAAGTTTCTTTCTTTTTGAAAGAACTGAGATATAATGCACTTGCCTTTAATGCTCTCCCTTTAAAGTTGTGCAATTCAGTACAATTTTGTACATTCACAGAGTTGTACAAACATTAACACTATGTAATTCTAGAACATTTTTATCACCCCGGAAAGAAATATATTCCCTTTAGCCATTTTCCTCCTCCTCAACTTCAGGTAACTAACTACTAACCTGTCTCTGTAGATCTGCCCATTTTGAACACTTCATAGAAATGGAGCCATGTAACAGATGGCTTTATGTCTGCCTTCTTTCACTTAGCATGGTATTTATACAGTCCATCTATGTTGTAGCAAGCATAGAGGCTTCATTTTATTTAATAGATGCATGCTGTTACATTACATGGATTTTATGTTTAAATTAACAGCGAGAGACTGGTGAGATGACTCAGCAGGTAAAGGTACTTGTTGTCAAGTCTGAGGCCCACATGGAGAGAACTGTAATTCCTATGAGGTCCATGGTACACACACACACACACACACACACACACACACACACACACACACACACACTTAATTAATTAATTTCTATTAATTAATTAGAGATAAATAAATAAATGAAGGATAAAATAAAATTAACAAATAGTAAAAGCCAGATAGGGTTAATGAATAGATCAAGTTTAGCAGACAGTGACCAAAGCGTACACTGTCCCATTTTCCTGACCTCAACCCTTTCTCCAGCTCTGATGCAGCTCTAACTGCCATCTCCATTTCCCATCCTTCGCTTGCCTAACAGTCTACCCTGTTCCCAGGCTTCACTCTATCCCTGACTCCACCATAGCCTATCTGAGGATCTGCAGCCCATTCCAGACCCACCCAAGCCTGACCTCCTGCCCCTCCTACCTCATTTCTTCCCTTACTTTACCCTAAGCTGGATCCCTGTCTCTCAGCCCATCCTGACCAGTAGAAGGGAAACCACCTCCCCTCTCTGGAGAATTTGTTCAAAACCACTGATTAAGTTTTTGCAGAAACAAACTATAGGTTTAAAATGAAAACGACGGATGCAGATTAGATATGCTAATGAGGCAGTAGTGTCAGGGATGTAGCTGGGTGGCAGACGGATTGTCTGAACTCAGTCCCCAACATTAGGAAAAATAAAAATCAAACTAAACAATAAGACCAACCAACATCCCAGATATGTTCAATTTGAATACTCAGGAAGGAGTCTTAAAAAAAAAAAAAAAACAAGAAGAATAAACTTTCCCAAGGCTCCATAAAAACCAGGTGTAGCAGCACTCCCAGCACTCCAGTGGCATGAGGGGAAGTGGAGACAGGAGGATTCCCAGAAGTTCAGGAGCAGATGAACTATAGGAGCCCTTGCTCAAACAAAGTGGGAAATGAGAACTGACCCCAGAGGTTGTCCATTGACCTCCACATGCATGCAGTGGTAAGCCTGCATACCCACAAATGGGAGTGTGCAAAAAACAAAGCACAAACAAAACAATTCCATGTTTTCAGGAATTAGATCCTAGGTACCAAATAGAGTCCAGTAGGAAGAATTGATTCTAGTGCTATACAGTCTAGAAAGGTAACCAGAGTCTATGACAATTTTTACATATTTCACAATGTCTGAAAGGGTTAAACATCTCGCGTCACATAAAAATAAAGTATTTGTAAAGATGTGAAATAAATACTTAATGTCCCAGTTTGAACAGTGCCTCATTTTTTGAGGTCACAAGCAAAGGTTCTCAAATGTCTAGGGCATCCAAACTACAGTCACAAGAGTCTAGGCATCAGCTCCTGTTGCCACTGAAGATCAGGACTTCAGGAACGGAACTCCCAGTGGGAGGCCCGACCCTTAAGGGCATCTGGTCACAGAGAACCTTTCCCCCTTGCCCTGTGTACCAGGCACTGATCACCCTTTCTTTTTGTCCCTATTCTCTACAGAATGAATGTGAGGGGGACCTGGCCGAGGCCATGCCAGCGCTGGAGGCTGCACTCGCTGCCCTTGACACCCTGAACCCAACCGACATCACCCTAGTGAAGTCCATGCAGAACCCACCAGGCCCTGTCAAACTGGTTATGGAGAGCATTTGCGTCATGAAGGGGCTGAAGCCAGAGAGGAAGCCAGATCCCAGTGGCTCCGGTAACTGCTCCCACTCCAAGCCATCTTGTTCCTGTTCCGGGCCTTTGGGTTTAATTTGGAAGAATCAGCATGTGCATATATGTTCAAAGAGCTTAGTGATGCTTCATGTGTGTACATGTGTATATGTGTATGCATGTATGAGTGTGTGTGTGTGTGTGTGTGTGTGTGTGTGTGTGTGTGTGTGTGTGTGTGTAAGCCAGAGGTTAACACTGGGTGTCTTTGATCCATTCTCCACCTTATTTTTTTGAGACAGGATCTCACTGAACCTAGAGCTTACCAGTTCAGCTAGACTGACAGGCCAGCAAGCTCCAGGAATCCTCCTGCCTATATCTGCTTCCCCAGCTGTATGTGGGACTACATGTGTGCACTGCCACACCTGGCTTTTCTCATGGGTGCTGGGATTCCCCCTGCTTTGTACAGCAAGCATTTGGCTGAGTGAGCCATCTCCCCAGCCCCCTTGTTAATGTTTCTTGACCAGTCTTTAGCCACTCAGTCAGTTGAGAAGATGCAGGTATCTGTGTGTGTGGGAATCAAGGCCTCAGATTGCAAATCACTGCAAGAATGGAGGTCAGGCAGTGCAGATATGCAAGTGACCACATACAAGAGAATGTAGGAAACTGAGAGGATAAGACACAGGACACACACAGAAAGGGTGGAGGGAGGAGAGAGAGGAAAAATAGAGACCCAGACATCATTGAAGACATGGTCCTTCACGTACATACATATGCACTGTATAATGTAGGCCCATTGGGCGTGGCTTCTGTGGTCCTCTCCAATGATGAAGGAATCAGAAGTGACATTCATCCAGCTCACAGTGGAGCACTTAGTAGGCTGAGGCACAAATTCAAGGCCAGTCTGGGCTTACATCTTAAGACTCTGTCCGTAACAGATAATCCCTGGAATGCTGGGGCCTATTGTTCATGTACAAGCTTGTCTGCTCCAACTGCACAGGATACGTGCTTGATCACATGTAGGCAAGAAGTACATCAGGATGTATGCTTGCTTCTGATTGGATGAATGTTAGAAGTACATACATAGTATTGTTGGTTTTTACCTGTATAAGCCCCTGACTAATGTAATTTGGTGCCATATTATAGCATGGGTCTTGGATATGGACCTGGCCAGTATCCATAGTACTGGCCAATATTTAATAAAGTGTGCTTCAAATTGGCTCAAGAAAAAAAAGACTCTGTCCATAGATAGATAGATAGATAGATAGATAGATAGATAGATAGATAGTCAACAAGACATAAAGAAGTCCGGTCTGATCTCAACTAGTTGCCACTTATAGCATAGGCAAAGGGCTCATGGGAAAGGACTTGAGATCATGGAGGAATTGAAGGAAAGTCCTTCAAGACCCAAGTCCAGAGAACAGAGTACAGATGAGAAAGATAAGATTTCCTGGATTTCCCTTGCACGGAGCGTAGAATCCTCCCACACCCCCGTATTTAAGTAGCAGCTACTTTAGAATTTTACATCTCAAACAAAATGTCTCAATACATCCCTGTTTCCTACACTGAACAGGTAAGATGATAGAAGATTACTGGGGTGTGTCCAGAAAGATCCTTGGAGATCTAAAGTTCTTGGAAAGTCTTAAGACATACGACAAAGACAACATCCCCTCAGTGATCATGAAGCGAATCCGGGAGAGGTTCATTGATCACCCTGACTTCCAGCCAGCTGTCATTAAAAATGTATCATCTGCCTGTGAGGGCCTGTGCAAGTGGGTGAGGGCCATGGAAGTGTATGATCGAGTGGCCAAGGTGGTGGCTCCCAAAAGGGAGCGACTGAAGGAGGCTGAAGGGAAGCTGGAAATACAGATGCAGAAGCTGAACCAGAAACGGGCAGAGCTGAAGCTGGTGGAGGACAGACTCCAGGCTCTGAATGATGACTTTGAAGAGATGAACATCAAGAAAAAGGTACTAGAGGGAAATATTGAGATCTGCTCCCAGAAGCTGGTCAGGGCAGAGAAACTGATCAGTGGTCTTGGTGGAGAGAAGGACAGATGGACAGAAGCTGCCCGGCTGCTGGGGATCCGATACAATAACCTGACGGGGGACGTGTTGGTGTCCTCTGGGACTGTGGCTTACCTGGGTGCCTTCACAGTGGATTATCGGGCCCAATGCCAGAAGGAATGGTTGGATTGTTGTAAGAACAAGGTCATTCCAGGCTCCACTGACTTCAGCCTCAGCCACACCTTAGGGGATCCCATAAAAATCCGTGCCTGGCAGATAGCTGGGCTTCCTGTTGACTCCTTCTCTGTTGACAATGGCATCATTGTGTCCAACTCCAGACGTTGGCCCTTAATGATTGACCCTCAGGGACAGGCCAATAAGTGGGTGAAGAACATGGAAAAAACAAACAAGCTGTCTGTCATCAAGTTCTCTGATACCAACTACGTGAGGACTCTGGAAAACGCCCTGCAGTTCGGCACCCCGGTCTTACTGGAAAACATTGGAGAGGAGCTGGATGCCTTTATCGAACCCATCTTGCTCAAGGCAACATTCAAACAGCAAGGAGTTGAGTACATGAGACTAGGTGAAAATATCATTGAATACTCGAGGGATTTTAAGTTCTACATAACCACGCGTCTGAGGAACCCACATTATCTCCCTGAAGTTGCTGTCAAAGTCTGTCTCCTCAACTTCATGATCACACCCTTGGGTCTCCAAGATCAACTCCTTGGTATCGTGGCTGCCAAGGAGAAGCCAGAACTAGAAGAGAAAAAGAATGAGTTGATTCTAGAAAGTGCCGAGAATAAGAAGCAACTAAAGGAAATCGAAGATAAGATCCTAGAGGTCCTCTCCCTGTCCGAGGGCAACATCCTGGAAGATGAGACTGCCATCAAGGTTTTGTCCTCTTCCAAAGAGCTGTCTGAGGAAATCTCTGAGAAGCAGAAAATAGCCTCCATGACAGAAACACAAATTGATGAGACCCGGATGGGCTACAAGCCTGTGGCTATCCACTCTGCCACCATCTTCTTCTGTATCTCTGACCTGGCCCACATCGAGCCTATGTACCAGTACTCTCTGACATGGTTCATCAACCTCTACGTGCACTCCCTAGCCAACAGCACCAAGAGTGACGAGCTGGATCTGCGCATCGAGTACATCATTGACCATTTCACCCTGAGCATCTACAACAACGTGTGCCGCTCCCTGTTTGAGAAGGACAAGCTACTTTTCTCCCTCCTCCTGACCATTGGCATCTTGAAGGAAAAAAAGGCGATCAGTGAGGAGGTTTGGTACTTCCTTCTAACTGGAGGTGTGGCCCTGGATAACCCCTTCCCTAACCCAGCTTCTGAGTGGTTATCAGAGAAGTCCTGGGGTGAGATCGTTCGAGCCTCCTCCTTACCGAGACTGAAAGGTCTGATGGATGATTTGGTACAACATACTGAAGAATGGAAGCGTATCTATGACTCAGCCTGGCCCCACGAGGAGGTCCTCCCTCAGCCTTGGAAGTTCCTTCAAGCACTGGAAAGGATGGTGATCCTACGGTGTTTACGGCCTGACAAGATGGTGCCGGCCATTCAGGACTTCATTAGTGAGACCATGGGAAAGGTATACATCGAAGCCCCGACCTTCGATCTCCAGGGATCCTATGGAGATTCCAGTTGTTGCGCACCACTGATTTTCGTACTGTCTCCAGGCGCAGACCCAATGGCAGGTGAGGGCAGAACACAGTATGGAAAATACTGAATGTCCAAACTGTGGTAGTTGACATCAGGTGTCGCTAACCTAGCTGGCCTTGAGTTGAAAGACAACTAACTGTGGTATTTCACCTTTCTTTCCTTCCTCCCTTCCTTCCTCCCTATACACAATCCCTCCTTTTCGTCTTAATATTTAGCCCAGGATAAATAATAATCCTCCTGCCTTAGACTCCCAAGTACTGGGATTACAGACATATGCCACAAGGCCTAGCTCAAGCAAAGCATTTGACTGAATAAAGCAAGTGAAAACTTCATTTCCCTCTTAAGGGAAACAGCCACTCCTCAGTACCCAGGAATCATGACATCTGGGAATATGAGCCCACGCCATAAGATCATCTGATTTTTCAAAAGAATCCATGGATGGAAAACTTAACCATCATTTTTAAATGTTGATAACTCTTTTAAATTTTCCCTAAAATACAATGAGGGTGGGCTGTGGAAACAGCTCAGTGGGTAGAGCACCTGCCATGCATGCATGAGGAACTGAACCTCTTATAAAGCTGGACAGTGCATCGTGTGTCTGTAATTCAGTGTCATTCAGTGCTCTTATGAAGAGGTGGGAGGCAGAGACAGGAGAATGCTCAGTGGCTGACAGGCCACCTGCACTAGAATACACAGTGGTAAACAAGATGGAGGGTAAACCTCTGGTTGTCCTCTGAACTCTGCGCGTGCGTGTGCACACACACACACACACACACACACACACACACACACACACACAGAATTTTTTTAATGTGATAAGGGCCAAGCCCAGGATTACATTATCTCTGAATTTATCTTTATCTTGAACTATTTTCTCTATTGTATCTTTAATTTAAAAAATTAATAATAACACTGCATATAGTATTTAAAAATCAGCAAGGTATAAGACTGATTCAACTGGGGTAGGATTTTGTTTCTCCCAGGCACATTTGACAAGGTATGGAGACATTTTTTTCTGGTTACAGCTAAGATGTGGGATGTTGCATCTTCAAGAAATAGACCAAGGATGCTGCTCACTATTCTACAATACATGGGCCATTTCTTACAACAGAAGGTGGCATAGCCTAGGATGTCAATTATGCTGAGGTTCCGGGTGCCTGGTGTGCAATCTAAGGCCCATCTTCCTGCTTGACATTCCCAGAGCAAACCCCTCTTAGCATTTAGATATATCTTTCCAGAAAGAGTTTGTACAAGTGGACTTGTTAGGCTGCTGACAGGAACCGAGCTGCTTTCTCTCCTGTCAGATTTTCATCCTCTTGTTTTCTCTGCTGCTGAATGAAAAAATAGTGCAAAGGATGCAAACCGCAAAAGAGATGTGTTCTGGGGAGTTTGGCATGTGCCCTTGACAATGAAAAACTTAGCACATCTGACCCTGGAAGGAATAGAGAGGAGGGAGCTGAGGTGAATTGGTTCCAGGTTCCTGGATGGACCAAACATTCATGTCAGCCCCTTCCCTGCAACCTTGCCTTCAGCACCTAAGTCTGTGGTTTTCTTTCCTTTTTGTTCCTTGAGAATTCCATACAATGTGTTTTCATCATCTTCCTTCCTCTTAGGTCCTACCCACCCGACTCTGTGTCCTCTGTCTTTTTAAACAAAACCCATTAAGTCCAACTGTGCTCCCTGTATACTCAGATATATGGCCTTCCGCTGAAGAGTGATTGATTCATTACCAGCTACGCTCTTAAAGAAAACTGACTCTTTTTCTCTCCATGCTGAGGTTTTGTCTGGTCTGAGCTTGCAGAGTTCTTGTGCATGCCATCCCAACTATTGTGAGTTCATGTGTGCCACTGCCCCACTATGTCTAGAAAGTACTATTTCCTTATGGTCATCTACCACCTCTGGGTCTTACAGTCTTTCTGACCTTGCTTCCAAAATGGTCCCTGACCCCCGAAAGGAGGGGATATGATGTAGATGCTTCATTTAGGGGGTGAGTATTCTGCAGTCTTTTAGTCTCTGCTCCTTAACTAGTTGTCTGTTTCAATCACCATTTACTTCAAAAGGAAGCTTCTCTGATGAGAGTTGAGAGATGTATTAATCTATGGGTGTAATGATATATCATTAAGAGTTAGTTTAATACTATGTCCGGATAGCAAAATAATAGTAGTGGGTTCTCCCTTAGGACCCATGATCTGTTCATAGCCTGGTAATGATACAAGGTGTGGGTTTCATTTGTGGAGTGGAACTTAAATACAGATTTTAAAAAGTGGTTGGTTGTGCCCATAATGTTTGTGTCACTGTTGAGCCAGTGGGCCTGCCTTGTCGGTCCAGTCTTCACTGAAGCTTGCAAGATCCATAGCTGGGTACGATTATTATTACTAACTCCCAGCACCTCCCCAGGTATCACAAATAGCACCTTCCAGCACTATTAAAGCCAGCCAGTGGGAATGAAGCTTCCAGGTAAGTACTTGCTTGATTTTTCCATGTTCTATGACCCAATATGTGGTGATTTGAGCAATAGGGTCTCGATGTCAGATTCTAGAGGGTAACCAATAGCATTGGCAGCCTGCAGTGTTTGGGGGTCTGTGGAATCTCACTGGCCAATAACTCCAAAACAGGTAATCCATTCCCAATACTAGGCTGTTTATTTGTTAGCCTGTGGTGTCTAATAGGCTAACATGTAGATCCATTATAGGATGACCCCAGTTAATTTAAAAGTTCTTTATGTGTCATTTTTATAAAAAGAACTAGTAAAGTCAAGAAAAATAAAGCAGAGAAACAGGTCAAAGGTCTACATATGGTCTAATGATGACAGTGACACTGGATGACTCTGGTGGGTGATGTTCTGCAGGTATAGAGGACAGGCTGGTAGTACATGCTGTCTGGTTGTCTTCCCTTTCCTCATTAAAACTATTGGTAGTTGGAGTAGAGCGATGGCTTGACCATTAAGAGCATTCACTGTTCTTACAGAGGGCATGGGTTTGGTTCTCAGCACCAACATGGTGGCTCATTAACCATCTGTACTCCAGTTCCAGGGGATCTGATATCTTCTTCTGACTTCTTTAGATATCAGGTACACATGTGGTACACATACATACATGTAGGCACTCATATGCATCATATATGTGGACTACTGGAAGGCCAGGAATGATCATACAAACTATCCGTGGGCCAGGCATGACCATAGGAGTCAGTTCTCCAAGCCTCCACCTTTTCCCTTATAAAGTCTCCTATCATCTTTTTATCTCATGTAATGGCTCTCAATTTTGGTTGCCCTCGAATTACATGGAGAGTTTTGAGAAATTTTTTGGTGTGACCTAGGCTAAACTGAATTAAAATGTTTAGGGTGAAATCCAGGCATCCTGTTTTATAAAGAAAGCTTTTTGGCTAATTCCATTGTGTGAACCACTGACTTTAATGGCATCAGCAGACTTTCAAAAATCATTTCCAGCATCTGTTATTACATTAGGGGCTGCAACATGGTAACATTTTAATTCTTTCCTTCCCTCCACATTCATTAGCTGAGACTCTTCTTTAGAGAAGCATTTTCCTCTGTCAACTCTCTGGTCTACTCTGAATGTAGTTCCCACGAGGTGAGCAAAACAGATGCTCTATTCTTTCTGTTCTTTTACTAGTGGTCTGGATTCTGAGTTGCTGCTCTGCTGACCTCCAAAGAGAACAGTGGACTAGGAAGAATTGTGGGGGTTTTTGGTGCCATTGTGAATATATAGAATGTAACTAGGTATTTCAGATGTGGTGTTCAACTCTACTTCTGTCATAGTTCTTTTTCTAAGTTGTTCTGTTGTATCTGATGCTCAAATTGGCCCTGTGGCTTATGGGAGTTCCTATTTTTCACATACTTTTCATAGATCTCAATCCTCCTTGCCTTCTAGAACTCCCATACATTCTAGACACATCTGGAACATTTTCTGTCCCAGACCCAGGAACATTTTTTCAGATGGAGTCTCTGTGGCCAGGCTGACCTCAAGCTCACTATGCAGCCCAGGCTGCATGGTCACTCTGTCTCAGCTGTCCCAGTGCTGGGATTGCATGCATACACCACCACACCTGGCTTGGGGGCTAATTCTTGAAGGAACTCCAGATCTTTCCACAGGTGACGGTATGCAGAGACCAACAGTCAGAGTGCCAGAGGTGTTCATGACTCCTGAGAGACCCACCACCTATACACCTTATTGTCCACGCCTTCTTTCATTGACTGTACCTAATGTGAGAAACAATGCTTCACAATGCAAGGTCGGGGTAGCAAAATAAAATATTTACCTTTGTTTCTGGAGAAGCCAAGCATCAGCCTGAACAAAATGGAAAAAAAAAAATAGTGGGCTTTTCCATTCCTAATCACATGTCCCTGACCTCTTAATTCCTCATTAGCTGAGTACTTCAAGGAGGTGTGATTTTTCCCACTTACCTAGTATTGTTCCCACCTCAAATTCCTATCCTTCTGGGGCTCAAATTTTGCCCTTCTCTTTCCTGACATGTTGGCTCAGTCATGCTGCAGACTCTCTGTAACTTTTCAACCCTAACAGAAACATAAATACACCCAGGCACCAGCTGCTGCTAGACAGGGACAACTGGCCTAGAACCTTCTGCTTATCAGTGGTTCAGAGTTGGGCTCTTAATACTGAAAATGGACCATAATGATTTATTTCGTATACTAGTCCACTCTGTCAATCAAAGCTTTGAAACTTTTCCTCAAAATGACTATGCTTTTCTACTTCTAAAAGCTCTATTCGATTTTTGTTTGTTTGGTTGGTTTGGGGTTTGTTTGTTTGTTTACTTGTTTGACTGGCCTGGAATTCAATATGTAGACCAGGCTGTCCTCTAACACACAGAGATCTGCCTAACTCTGCCTTCCCAAAACTGGGATTAAAGGTGTGCACCCCCATGACCAGCCTTATAGTTCCACTTGTTTTGTTCCAAATTTGTACATTACTTATAATAGAATTTTGGGTTTCACTGTGGCCAATACGCCACCTTTATTTATTTTCAGATGTATTTCTTCCATGGTAATTTCCTGAGACTACTCATTTGCTAAGGCTGTGTAACAAAAGTACAATGAGCTGATGGATTAACAACAAAACTTATTTTCTTACAGTTATAGAGGCTCCAAGTGTGAGACCAAGGTGTTTGGAGTGATTTCTTTCAAGGCTTCTCTCTTTAGATCATTGTTTTACTTTTAAAATGTTTTTTGTTTGTTTGGTTGGCTAGTTTGTTGGGTTTGGCTTTTTGAGACAGTTTCTCTGAGTAACAGCACTGGCTATCCTGGAACTCTTTGTAGACCAGGCTGGCCTTGAACTCACAGAGATCCACCTGCCTCCCGAGTGCTGGGATTAAAGGTGTGCATTACCATGTTCAGCGCCTGTTTTTATTTTAAAGTAATGTAATGCATTTAAGATGATATTTGTTTGCCTTTTTAAAATATTATTTTATGTGTGTGGATGTTTTGCCTGCATGCATGGCTGTGTACCACGTGTGTGATGCCTGTGCCCGAGGAGGCTAGAAGAGGACATGGGATCCCCTGGGACTAGAGTTACAGATGGTTATGAGCTGCCGTGTGGATGTTGGGAATTGAACCTGGGTCCTCTAGAAGAGCAACAAGTACTCTTAACTGCTGAACCATTCTCTCTAGGCCTCTGCTTGTTTATTTTTAAGAAAGGGTCTTTCTAGCCTAGGCTGCCTTAGAATTCACTATGTAGCTCAGACTAGCTCTAAGTTTGGGATACTTCTGCCTCAGCCTTCAGACTCCTGGGGTTGCAGGCATGCACAACCATTCTGTTCTCTTTGGCTTATTGATGGCCATCTTCTGCTTTCACAGTCTTCCCTCTGTGTAGCCACGCCCCTACCCTCTGCTCTCATATACTTCTTCTCCGAAGGACGTCAGTCAGTTATATTGGATTAGGGTTTACCTTAAAGATATTATTTTAAACTAGTTGCCTCTATAAAGACCTACCTCCAGTCACAGTCACGCTGTGAGAAACTGAGATTAGCACTTCAATGTATGAGTTGAAGGAGCATCATTTGGCTCACTCAGAGATCACACCTAATCCTTGGAGTATTAATTCTGATTGTTCTATGTGCTGACTATCCCTTATCATGATAAAAGATAGACTTCCTGGTGTGGCTTATACTTTTATAGTGACTTCTCCATAACCAAATTTTTAACCTTGTGGAAACCTCATTGAGTTTTAAGAGTGTCCCAAAAAGAGATGGCCCCAACCTTCACCACAGGCTTGGGAGCATGGGCCTAGGAGAGCTGACCCTGCCCCTCACCTAAGGGGGCGGTTCCAGTGGCCCAGACCAACCAGCCCAGCTGCCACCGAGACCCACATCCTGGGCCTTGGGTTGGCCTACCCTAATATCTGCCCCTTCTATGACCTGCTGGAGTGCATGAAGGAACTGGTCTTACAGAACAATAACCGCAGGATCTCCATGACTCAGGGCAACAGCAGGATGTCCGAGAGGAGTTTCAGTGAGGGTCCAGTGATGATGGTCGTGTGCCATAGGCCAGAGGCCTTGAACCAGACCAATGACTCATTGCAATGAAAATTTTGCGGGTGGGGCTGATTGGACAAAAGGGTATACTGCATGACAAACTGCAGCTCCCAACGGCATTGGGATGAATGAAGAGGTGTTGGAAAGATGGGAGAGTAAGGTGGATTTTTTCTTCATTTTGTTTCATTTTTTAAATTAATTTTATGGGGGCATACTGCAGGAGTGAGGGGCAAAGATGGAGGGTCTGGGAGGAGAGTGGGATTGGGGTGCATGATGTGGAACTTCCAATAATCAATAAAGAATTATGTTTTTAAAAAAGTGTCCCCCCAAACAGAACAAGTTTGCACATGCAGACACTGATGCTCCAGGGATTTAATTTTATGTGAAATTTCTCAGCTAGGGACTCCCCAACTAGAGACTACTGTGGATTCATGCCCCTCATCTCCATGCAGAATGAGCTTGGTGTTTTGATTTCCCACTGCAGATCTATTCACTTTTCCACTCCAGCTCCAGTTCAATAGCTCCCATGAGTTAGGAGCCAGATTTTTGGCCTTTTTAGTCTGAAATCACAGCCCATTGAGGATTTTAGCTTTATACAGAAGTCTTAGTTGCAGCTTCCTGTCCCTTAAGAGTGCAAAGCTAAAGCCAGGCATCAAGGGGCATGTTTGTAAACTCAGCACTTGGGAGGCTGAGGGAGAAGGATCACAGACTTGAGTTAGCCTGGACTACATAGCAGGAAACACTGAATAATAATGATTAATAATAATAATAATAATGATGTGTTTAGAGAAAATGCCAAACAGAAGTCATTGCTGCTCCATTTGCAGACCTCCCAGATCTCTAAACCTTCTCTAAAAGAGATACTGATTTAGGATAGAACATCACTGGAATAAGTTCAAAGAGAAACAACACATGGCTCTTTTGGGTACAAGAACACAATGTATGACTCTTAGAGTTTGGGTCCATGTTTTAAGAATTGAAATGTCTGTGTACTCAACCAATAAAGTCTCAGTGAAGTAGAGAGAGAGAGAGAGAGAGAGAGAGAGAGAGAGAGAGAGAGAGAGAGAGAGAGAGAGGAGAGAGATACTAATTTAGAAATTAACAGAGGCTAATGAATTTATTTCTAAAGCTAAAATATCAATATGTCCCTCCTTTCACATCATAACTATTAACTAGTCTTAGCTGGCTCTTCTTTCAAAAACTTCTTTCTTCCTGGTCTCAGGTCTGCTGAAGTTTGCAGATGATATTGGTATGGGAGGTACCAGAACACAGACCATCTCCCTTGGTCAAGGCCAAGGCCCTATTGCTGCCAAAATGATCCACAAAGCCATCCAAGAAGGGACCTGGGTGGTCCTGCAGAACTGCCACCTGGCTACCAGTTGGATGCCTGCACTGGAGAAGATCTGTGAGGAGGTTATTACCCCTGAGAACACCAACACGGACTTCAGGTGAGATGCTGCCCCAGCTGGGCAAGGCCCTGGGACCCAGCTCAAGCTCTAGACAGCATTCTGATAGCTGGCAGTAAAAAGAGGGAAGGGATGGATATTCCTGCCCTTGAGAAACTCCCAAGCTAGTAGAGAAAGCTCCTGGGAGAATCGTGTTGCGGGCAAGTATTCTTTGCTTTCCTGTTGCTATGATAAACACCATGACCAAAAGTAACTTGGACAAGAAAGCTTTATTTCAGCTTAAACTTCCAGGTAACAGTCCACCATGGAGAGAAGCCAGGGCAGGAATTCTAGGCAGGAACTCTAGGCAGGAACCTGGAGGCAGGAACTGAAGTAGAGGCTGTGGGGGAACATCGCTTATTGGCTTGCTCTCTCTGGCTCATGTTCAGCCAGCTTTTCTATATACCCTAGGTCCCCATGGGAGTAGCCCACAGTGGAAGTGGGGTGCTCCCACATCAATCATCAATCAAGACAATCTCTTACAGGCATAGCCACAGGCCAGTCTGATTGAGGCAGTTCTTCAGTTGAGGTTCACTCTTGCCAGAGCTCTAGACTGTTTCACACTGCCAGGAAAAACTAAGTAGCCCGCCAGGTCATAACTGAACAAGAACCACAGGGCACAGAAAATGGACAGGAGTGTTGGGGCAGGTCTGAAGAACTGATGACAGTCTGGGGTTTTGTAACATGAATAGGAGTTTTCCAACAGGACATTCCAGTCAGAAAGGACAGCATTTCTGAAAGTGAAGAATAGCGAGAAGTTAGCCTGTGAGTCTGGGAGATATAGGGCAGGAAGTTGTTAGAAAACTTGATACAGATGTGTTGGTGAAGGTAGATTGACTGTCAATCTGGGTTTTTTTATTTTTTATTTTAGTAGGATTTAGTAACATTTGTTGTTACATGTCACTGGCATTTGTTTTGGTATAGAAGCCTGAATAGGTCAAAACAGAGCATGACTTCAGATGTTAAAAATGCTTTTGTTCAGGGATGTTCATCATCACAAGATGCTCAGGTCAGACTGAGCTGTGCCAGGCCAGGGCCTGGTCCAGGGACATAGGAGCCACCTTTCTTCCTTCTACTTCATTCTGAATTCCCTCTTAGGGCTTTACTGCCATCAAGGGCCCTGGATCCTGGGGACAGGAAAGTTCAGACTGAGACAGGAGACAAAGTGGGATCCAAGCTGCTTAAGAGGCCGTAGCATATCCCCGTCTAGAGCCAAGCTGCTGCTCACTGGTGGGCTACAGCCCGGACCAAGCCAGGTGTTCCAGAGACAGCAAGCCAGATATGCCCAGAAGGAGGGTGACCACATGGTCTTGTCAAGTCCCCAACAAAGTCCTACATGTGGCCCAAACTCACCTGCAGCTGCTTCTCCCAGGAGAGCACACAGAATGCCTGGGCCATGGAGGCTGCAAGGCAAAGACCACTGGGCAGGCTGGGGTGTTGCGGCTTAAGAATCACATGGTATGAAGGCTGGAGAGGTGGGTCAGCAGTTAAGATCACTGACTTCATTCCCAGAGGATCTAGGTTCAACTCCCAGCACCCACATGGCAGCTCATACCTGTCTTTAACTCCAGTTCCAGGGGATCTGGCATCCTCACACAGACATGCAGGAAAATGCATATTAATAATAATAATAATAATAATAATAATAATAATAATAATGCATATAAAATAAAAATAAAAGTTTTTTTTAAAGAGCATGGTGTGCCTGGCATGGTGGCACATGTCTTTAATCCCAGCACTGGAGGAAAAGAGGTAGGCAAATCTGTGTGAGTTTGAGGCCAGCCTGTTCTACATAGTGAATTCCAGGACAGCCAGAGCTACATAGTGGGACAAATGTCTCAAAACACACAAACAAAAAACAATCACATGATGTTTCACCAAGGCATGTCCCCGTGTTGGGTAGGATGGCACAATACCATTTTACCCTGAAGGTTCCGGCCCTCTATAGGGCTCAGCTAGGGTCCCTGTGTTTGAAATCACAGGCCAGCAAGAGTTAAAGGAGGGTCTTTTTTTTTTTCATAGCATCATGTTTATTTAGGCACTAACTAAACTTTCATTTACAAACAAATATTTTCAGGGCAAAAAAAAAATAACACAAGACGATAATTTCAAAAGTTATACCATTGCATAAAATAAACTTTGTCTGCTCAGAATAAAGGAGGGTCTTTAACAGATGTCCTCAGCAGGAGTGCTGCCAGTTTGGGAGAAAGGAAGCCATAGTTACCAGAGAATTCCCGATTTAATTTTGGTGAAAATGAGAAGTTCTGGGCAAGCTCCAGCCAGCTGTCCTCCCTCCAACAATAGCTAGAGGGATGGGGCACTGAAAAGGTCACACCCCCAAACCCTCCTTCCCTGGGATCCTGCAGATGGTGAACATGTTTTCACTCCAACCTTAGAATGCTTAACTTGGAACTCTTCAGGCCAGACAAAACCCTTGAGCTGTGGGCTGTAGAGGTCAATCAGCCCTTAGAGCTGACACCTGGCAGATAGTCCCTGGAAGATTCAGCAATTGCACAGGGTCTAGAATGGGGGACCGACATGATCCTTGGAGGTTAAAAGAAGAGGCCAGAGTTGAGAGGACAGTACAGGCTTGTTTTCTAAGGGGGAAGCTTGCAGACCAGACACCAAGATGTAAGAGCCTTGCAGTTAACATTGTTCAATAGAGGAGATGGTTTTATATATATATATGAGCAGAAATTCCTATGATGCTCCCTATGAGGAGCTTTACCACCAGCTGCTGTAGTTGAGGAAGAAGGTTCTGGACAGCAAGAAAGGGAGGCCTGGTGTCTGGCCGGTGACCACCCGGAGGTCCTGAATGCTGTGTGTGGCCTCAGATTCACTGGCACAGATTCTCTCACACAGTCCTTCATGACCAGCATCAGACAGATGAAACCAGGTGTCTTGACAAGCTCATATACCAGTGTTTCTCAACCTTCCTAATGCAGTTCCTCATGTTGTGGTGACCCCCAACCATAAAAATATATCATTGCTACTTCATAACTATAATTTTGTTACTGTTATGAAATATAATGTAAATATGTGGTGTGCAGGGTATCTGATATGTGACCCTCTGAGGGGTCGAGACTCACAGGTTGAGAACCATTGTCCTATGCAGGGGACCCAATCAGGCTTACCCATAGGACACCCAAGAAGACCTGTCCTCAGTGATGGGTTCAGGACAGAGACACAATGCTGTGGGTAGTGACTCAGATGGGCTTGTCTATAGATTCAAGCTTGGCAGAACTGACCCAGGTCTCGAGGCAGAAGTTTTTTTTTTTGTTTTTTTTTTTGGTTTTTTCGAGACAGGGTTTCTCTGTGTAGCTTTGCGCCTTTCCTGGAACTCACTTTGGAGACCAGGCTGGCCTCGAACTCACAGAGATCCGCCTGGCTCTGCCTCCCGAGTGCTGGGATTAAAGGCGTGCGCCACCACCGCCCGGCAAGGCAGAAGTTTTACACTCAGCGTGAACAGTGTTCAGTCATGTTTACAATGTCGTTGGCCTTCTCTGGCTCACATACCAGCAGACTCTCTGTGCATGCCCCTGCTGTCCAGCCCACCTAGATAGCAGAGTGCTTCCTGTGGGAGTGTGAGACCCAACCCAGGACCATAGGAACTGGAGAGAAGACACAGAACCTGGTGTCCTTCTGTAGCCAACCCAGGCTCAGGGTCACCTCTTAGAACGCCCACCACCTCTTCCTGGCACAAACGCCTTAGTTCTGCACTGAGGTCCTGAGGACCCGTAGCCTCAGACATAGGTGCAGTGTCCTGTCCTGAGACCGACTCCCCTAGCAATCACATTGGCCTATAAGCCTCCACTCATAAGCAACAGCCCAGAGCATGTCACCTGCACAGCATTAGACAAGTCACTGCTCTGCCTGAGTCCTGGGGCCCATGCTCAACCACCAGATAAGACCGAGCAAGACTGCTCTTAAAATAATTACGTGTTGTCTAGTGCCATTGCTTACTCCTTTAATCGGTATTTCTGGGCTTTACGGAGTTTTCGTCAAACGGAAGTAGCAGTTGCATTCATAGAGTGAAGAGTAGAAGCAGACAGGCTTCCAACTCACTTTCAAATTATTCCAGGCCAGGGAACAAGATTGGCTTGTGAGCTAAATCCAGCCTGTTGCAGTTCTGATATGGCTTGCCATCTAATATTTAAATATCTGAAAAAAACTAAAAAATTAATATTTTATGACACATGGAAATTTATATGAAAATCAAATTTTGTTGCCCATACATAAAGATTTATTGAAAAATGCTCATAAATATTCATTTATTATCTATGTCTAGTTTATTTGAGCAGGCATTATATAAGCCTACCAAGTCTAAAATATGATAATTTGTGATAATTGTCACTTATGATAATGGTTAATAGAGGAAGCTACTATTTTGTTACTATTTATCAATATAACTTATTGCATCACTCTGAAAGCTGGGTCTTTTGTATTTCCAGACTCTGGCTAACTAGCTATCCATCAGAGAAGTTTCCTGTCAGCATTCTCCAGAATGGGATCAAAATGACCAACGAGCCCCCGAAAGGGCTCAGGGCCAACCTTCTTCGTTCCTACCTCAATGACCCGATCTCAGACCCTGTGTTCTTCCAAAGCTGTACAAAGCCAGTTATGTGGCAAAAACTGTTGTTTGGACTTTGCTTCTTCCACGCCATTGTCCAAGAGAGGAGGAACTATGGAGCCCTAGGTAAGACAGCATCTCCAGGTGACCTGGGGAGGGACCACAGGTGGAATCTACAGCTTTGCACTGAGATGGCATGGCCAGAAAGATAATCCACATGCTCTAGGAATGACTTAGCAAATATTTATGCTAAGTATGAATTGTTATTTGCCTGAGATTCAGTTTTGACTCACTATCCTTTTTTCCCTCTCTAAGCCTTATAACCAAGTCAGTGTGGGGTGTGGGGATGGGGAAAGAGTGGTACTTGGAGATGGGAACACAAGGACCTGAGTGCCATCCCAGCACCTACACAAACAGCTGACATGGTGGCATGCATTTGTGATCTGTAATCTCAGTGCTGGGGAGGTGAAGTGCATGACCTGAGCTTGCTGAACAGCCAGCCTAGGGAGCTCCAGGTTCCAGTAAGAGACTTTATCTCAAAAAAATAAGGTGGATGGCATCTGAAGAATAACATCCCATGTTGACCTCTTGCCTCTACATGTGTGCACACAAGTGAGGTTCCAGAATTAGAAGATCTCCACCTAGTGAGGTAGATAATGAGTGGAACATATTCATTTTAGGCATGATCTCCATTCTCCAGAGCTGTCACGGAGGAACCTCCAGCATGTGGGCTAACTGTCTTTACATGTGCATAATTATGAAAGACAGAAATACACCCGGGCACTTGCCTGTACTTTAAAAACTCATAATGCACTTATTTATCAATGGAAATTAACTAGTGAGTAACTAACGTTGTTAGGAGACTATCGGACTGCCATGGTGGATGGCCTGTCTCACCTGTGGGCTGCTTTTGATCTGGGTAGCAGGCTTGGAAGGACCGCTGTGGGGACTCCTAGCAGAAACTGTCCTCGCGGTCGTTCTTTGTGGTTCTTCCTTTCCTTCTTTTTTAAGAAAGTAATTTCTGAAGTTAGTATACACGGTAACTAATGGGTTTCATAATGGCATCTCCACATACATGTCTCATGCTTTGTTCTTGTTTGTTCCCTTCCCCAACGGCCCCACCGACTCCTCTGCATCCTCTTGGTGATTCCCTTCCTCCAACCCCAGGTAGCCCTACAGGCCCTGTGACTGTCCCTGGACGGTGGAAAGGAGGGGACAGCCCTGGGCCTGCCTTTCATGCATCATCTCCTCCACCCCATCCTCCCCCTCCCACCCCTAGCCTCCCTCTTTCACCCCTCCCCCTCTGACCTCATCAAGCCCCTCCCACTTCTACCCCTATCCTCCCCCCATACCATCCTCCTCCTCCCACTCCATCTTCCCTCTTCTACCCCATCCTCCTCCTCACACCAGAACTCCAGAAATCTATGCAACCATTTGTCTCAAAACCAATGATCCCATTGTTCATTTTTCAGCATATGAGTTTTATTAAGTTACATTTTTAATTGGAATTTGATTGTTTAGGAGGGAATTAAATTTCTTTGCAAGAGGCTGGAGAGAGATGGTTCAGTGTTTGATAGCGTTTGTTCCTCTTGCATAGGACCCAGATTTGATTCCTCGCACCCTCATGATGGATCACAAATCTGTAACTTCAATTCCAGGGGTTCCAATGCCTCTAGAATTCTGACCTCTGAAGGCACCAGGCACACACATGGTACACAGACATATATGCAGGCAAAACACTCATGCACATGACATAAAAATTTTTTTTTAGAATTGAAAAGAATTCCTCTGTGAAATCATTGACCCCAGTGCAGTGGCGGTTTCTGTAAGACTGGCCATGCAGTTCTTCCCTGAGTGCAGGAAGAAGCCCCCAGACCAGCTCCACTGGCCGCCCAGCCATAACTCCTGCTCTCAGTTATGCTGCCCATGTTGTTTCTGGAGCCCCAGGCTGTGGTGGTATTGTGTTCCCCCAAAATACTGTGCACCCTAACAAACTTATCTGGGGTCAGAGAACAGAACAGCCACTAGATATAGAGGCCAGAAAATAGTGTCACACACACCTTTAATCCTAGCATTCCAGAGGCAGAGATCCATCTGCCTGGATCTCTGTGAGTTTAAGGCCACACTGGAAACAGCCAGGCATGGTGACACAGGCCTTTAATCCCGGGAACTGATGGCAGAAAGCAGAAAGGTATTTAAGGCGTGAGGATGAGGAACTAGATGCTGGTTAAGCTTTTAGGCTTTTGAGCAGCACAGTTCAGCTGAGAGGCATCCAGTCTGATGAAATAGGATCAGCTGAGGAATTGGCAAGGTGAGGTAGCTGTGGCCCGTTCTGTCTCTCTGATCTTCCAACATTCACCCCAATACCCAGCCCGGATTTGATTTTATTAATAAAAACTTTTAAGATTCGTGCTACAGCATGCTTTACCACAGTCTTCCAGATAGGCTGAGTAAATCCTGTCTCACAGATCCCAGGATGTTAACATCTTCCTTCACAAATGGGGAAATCCATAAGGAAACCAATTTTAGAACGGATGTTTTCTCAGGCAGAATGGCTGCCATATTGGCAATAAATCAAGGCAAATGGTTGGCTGGGTGCTGGATGCTCACAGGGCTGGAAGATGCCCTTGATCCACAATGATGCTTACCTTCCATGCTCAGTCGCTGAGGGGCGATTAAGAGCTCTCGGCTCCTGAGCCTGTAATTCTCTGCCTCTTGCAGGTTGGAACATTCCCTATGAATTCAATGAATCCGACTTGAGGATTAGCATGCGGCAGATCCAGATGTTTCTCAATGATTACAAGGAGGTGCCCTTTGAAGCTCTGACCTACCTGACAGGTATTTATGGACAGAGCTTTGCTGCCCTAATCATCTGGTACCATTTTCCATGCTCTTGCTCTTCAGTCCTTCCTTCCTTAGTCACTCCCTCCCTCATTCATTCAAAAAATACTCATCTTTTGCTAGTGCTTGTTGTCATGTTGGATACAGTAAAAAATAAAACCAGAATTAAGATACAGGCTTCCATAGTCAGGTGGCTCAGTCTAAGAAAATGTAAATAAATAAATGACAATACAGCATTAAGTACACTGATAGAAACATTTATGGGCTGAAGAGATAGCATGGTTGGTCCATCAAGTGCTTACTACACAGGAAGACCTGAGTTCACACATAAAAAGACCCAGAACACACATAAAAAGTTTGGTGCTTTGGCATGTGCTTGTAATCAATCCCAATGCCAGAGAGGCAAAGACAGACAGACAGCTAGAGTTTGCTAGCCAGCAGCCTAGTGTAAATGGCAAATACCAGACCAATGAGAGATGTCTCCTCAAAACAAGGTGGACAGTGCCTGAGCAAGCATGATATCTGAGGTTGACCTCTGACCTTCACATACATATGCACATACATGCACATGTAAAAGAAAGAGGGCCCGAATAGGTGCTGCTCTTTCTCAGTACTGTAGAGGGCACAAGTGCTCACAGCTAAGCATGTGAGAAACCAGGAATGTTAATCACACAGGGTTGTCTTTTCAATAGAAGAAATGTATACCTGTTTTCTACCAGAAGGCTGGGAGGGGATGTTGTTAATGACCCGATGACCTTTGCTATCTGTAGGGCCAGGCCTTACCCAGATCCACCATAATGTTTATCCCAGACTCTCCCTCCCTAGACATTTATCTTTATCTTTGTTTCTCAGGCAACAGGGGAGATGTCACATGTATTTTATAGCCTGGTGACCTCTATGCTATCTCTGTCAGGGACCAGACCAGATCTTAGGCCTTTAAGCTATAGGACCCATCTTCATGGTAGAGGTCACATGTACTTTGCAAGAGTTTTCACACCTGAAGCGTTATTGTGCAGATGGGATATGGATAATTGTTACCAGGAAACTTTTGTCCAAAATTGTAACGGACTTAAATATGTCTAAAATAATCTGGTTTGGTGTCAGACTCCAGAAATTTGAATGAGCACCGGCCTACTTCCTCCTTACCTCACACGGATCATTTGATGCTTTCAGAGACCCTTGCCTCCACAGGACCTGGGTTTGATTCCCAGCACCCACATGGTGGCTGACACCTGTCTGTAACTCCAGTTCCAGGGACCCATTGGCCTCTTCTGGCCTCCTCAAGCACTGCACACAAATGGTGCATAGACATACATGCAGGCAGAACATCCATGAACACAAAGTAAGAATTCTTTAAAATTTTTAGGAAAGAGAAACATCTCTAAAACAGAAAGCCAATGCTATGATTACATCTTGGAGCCGGGGCAGACAATCCTGGAAAACTTCTAAAAGTTTTAAGAAGAGTTTGGGAGTGAGAGTTCAGTAGGAGATTTACAAATGGGAAGAGGAGGAGGAGAAGGCCGAGGGAAGAGGAGTATTTCCAACGTAGGATCTTGAAGTGGGGGTGGCATAGGCTGCTTGGATCAAAGCAATTCCTCAGGGATTTTTACCCTGCTCACCCAATACATACTAGTTCACAATATGGAAGAATTCAGAGGTATAAATTTGCTTGCTGCCCTCAAAGAATACACAATATAATCCTAGGGGCATGAGAGAAAATGAGCTGTATTAACTGATGTAACATGGCCAAAGGTCTACACATAGAAAGACTGTGGCATCTTCAAGATCACACGTGTCCAGATCCTCTCACCAAGTACTAACACAGCCTTTTTGCTCATGCTCCAGACACACCAACGGAAATCTCCAGGTTAGTAACCACATTGTGCAATGAAGGAGGCCAAGGCTTGGAGTAGTAATGCTGAACTCTGGGCATTTCTGCCATACCTCCTTGGATATTTAGCAATATTTGAAGGTGTTTTGGTTTTTCACAATGAATAGGGAAATGCTACTCACATCTAATGACTAGAGGCAAAGGATGTTGCTAAACATTCTATAATGTCTATAGGATAGCCCCCAACACAACACAGAACTGTCCAGACCAACATGTTAGTGCAAAGCTTGAGAACCCTTCATTAGAGTGGTTCAGTAATACAGTGCTACCTTGACTTTAACTCAGTGCCCTAAGACAAAACAGTGGGTCTTGGTTTGGTAAAAGAACTTCTTCAACTGGGAGGTGGTGGCACAGGCCTTTAATCCCAGCACTCGGGAGGTAGAGGCCAGTGGATCTCTGTGAATTCGAGTCCAGCCTGGTCTACGGAGTGAGTTCCAGGACAACTAGAGCTGTTACACAGAGAAACTCTATCTCAAAAAAAAAAAAAAAAAAAGAAGAAAAAAGAAAGAAAGAATAAAAAAAGAACTTCAGAGAAGTGGGCTTTGCAGGGAAGGCTATCCCAGGGTTCCTCACCCATAGAATGAGTGCAGAATTGTCTTGTTGTAAGATGGTCTTGGTAGAACACTGTCTGGGCTCATAAATTAACCTGTCTTCACTGTGCCTGCCGGCTTAGGGGACAGCCCTTTCCAACTGTGCTCTTGAGCATAAGCAGCATAGGCTAGGGAAACCATCCCCAAATCTCAAGGGTGAATGACATCAAAGGTCTACTTCTCGTTCACTCCCATGCACATCAACAGAGGTCTCTGCTGCTAAACTTATGTATTGGCTACACAATTAGTAAAGGCTTTACCAGTGTTGTTTGCTGTCATCTTGATACATATGCTTGTGTGGTCACACTAGCAATTAAGACTCTACCCAACTCCATGGAGCCCAGAAGCTAGTAGCCTTCCTATGGACCTGGATAGAAAAAAGAATAACCACCAGGTATATGAGTGAGCATTGGAATCTGCCACCCATATTAGCTAAAGACGCAGGTTTCATCTACAGAGAAGTTAAGTGAGATGGGTTGAAGTCATCTACGGAATTTAGAGGAGGACTGAGGTATATCCTAGCCCTTCTAGGAGCCTGTGTACTTATTATAAAAAAAAAATGTCGGGCTGGAGAGATGGCTCAGAGGTTAAGAGCACTGGCTGTTCTTCCAGAGGTCCCGAGTTCCATTCCCAGCAACCACATGGTGGCTCACAACCATCTGTAATGAGATCTGGTGCCCTCTTCTGGCCTGCAGGCATACAGGCAGAACACTGTATACATAATAAATAAATAAATCTTTAAAAAAATGTAGTTATAAAGAACTGGACATGCCTTAATCAACGTAAAACCCAGAGCCTGTAAGTGTATCCCAAGCAGGAAAATTCGCTGGTGAAGACATTTGATGAGACCTGGTGCCATGATTACAGGTATATCAAGCACTGAGCATGGGAACAGGAGGATGCTATTCTTGTTTATTTGCAGGAGAGAAGGGGGTTGTTTGTAATAAGACTGGATCTTGCTATGCAACACAGGCTGACATTGAACTTGTGATTTTCCTGACTTAGCCTCCAAAATAAAAAAACGTGTCACCTTACCTGGCTCAAAGACCACCATTCTTTTTAATACTGTATGTAGTTTGAGGTTTGATATAAAGCTCCTTATAGCTGGAACTGCCTGCAGTGTGTTCCAACTGAACTTTACTGCAGGCCTGGAGACACTCACAGAAAGTATAAGAAATCCAGATGGCCGGTGAAGCTGCTCCTGTAGGGCTTACCTTACTTAGTGTGAGTTTCTAGGCCTTTAACTACCTGTCTGGGATTCACCTCCTAGGCACTGAGGCTCTTCCAACTTAGGCCACTTACCTTCCCCTTCAACTTGATTATAATTTCCCCTTCTTGAAATGGTTGAACTTGGAAATAATCCCACCTTTCTGGGTACCCTTGTATGTGCCTGTTTATTTATTTATTTATTTTTTGAGATACAGTCTCTCTGTGTAGCTCTGGTTGTCCTTGAATTCATAATGTAGACCAGACTGGCCTTGAACTCAGAGATCCACCTGCTTCTGCCTCCTGAGTGTTGGGATTAAAGGCATATACCACCATCTTTGGTAAATTATCTAATTCTTTTTTATAGAGATCTGAGTACAGAAATCCAGGTCCCATAGAATGGTGCTTATGAGGAGGGGGTGGCTTAGAGTTGAGAAAGTCATACCTCCCAAGAGTATGTGTAGAAGATAACGTCTTTCTACAGTCTGCATTTCTAATGCCATCTCATCTTATCCACAGCTTTATAAATGTCGTCCTGCAGTTATCACTGCTTCTGACCTAAGAAAAAGCTACTAAGTACCAGGATGGAATTAGAACTCATGACTCTCTCATTCCAAAGTCTTTAGCTTAAATCACATTTCATATATACACATTTAAATACTCAGGGGGAGGTAAACTGTCTGGAAAATTCCTTAACATGAATTGTTATCTTTGGTAGAATTTTTGATGATTTTATCAGTATCTTCCAGATAAACTCTCTTTCTTAATTCTTGATATGGGGAACATGTATTATTTTTGAAAACCACCATGATACACAAACAGCCTTTCCAACCATGCTGAGTATGGTGTCAACAACCCTGTGTTCTTGGACCACCTAAGCTCCAACAGGGCTTCTTAGCTAGAAGAAACCAATGCTCGAAGCTAATGCACATGTTCATGACCACCTTCCCTGTGCTCAGCTCCTTCTGCTGTCTGTTGTCCCCAGGGGAATGTAATTATGGAGGCAGAGTGACAGATGACAAAGACAGGCGTCTCCTGCTGTCCCTCCTGTCCATATTCTACTGTAAGGAAATTGAAGCGGAGCCCTACTACGTTGCTCCTGGAGAGACTTATTACATCCCTCCCCATGGTGCCTACCAGGTAAAGGATACCCTATCTTTGCTCTCAGACTGAAGCTAGGGGCTACAGTATTTCCAAGGAAAGCCCAGCTATTCAGCCTTTGGCTTCCTTATTTGGGTCCATAATCTGTTCCTGCTATTCCATGGAGCCTTCAAGAGAGATGACGTTGTTTGATGAATGCTGGGTATTTGGGGCAGATAGGGTCTTTAAGATTTGGATTCCATCTGGGGTAGTGGGTGGAGTGAGAAAGGGATAGTGAAGATGAAGGCTTGTAGGGATTGGGAGATGCTCAGTGGATGAAGTGTTTGACATGGAAGTGTAAGGATCAGAGTTTGGATCATCCAGAATCTACATACCAAGTTGTACATATACCTATGATCCTAGCACACATATGGCAGGATGGAGGCAGAGATAGGAATATCCCTGGAAGCCTGTGGACCAGCTAGCCTGATGTACACAGTGATGAAGAACAAGAGACTCTGACTCCAAGAGGGTGAAAGTTGAGGACCAACACCCAAGGCTGTCATCTGACCTCCACATGCACTCCATGACACACACATGCCTGCACTCACACACACATGCACATATGTTACACATACTCCATGACCCACACATGCCTGCATTCATACACACGTGCACATATGATACACACACACACACACACACACACACACACACACACACACACACACACGTAAAGGCTTAGTAGTAAACAGGTTGATAAATGCAACTCAAATAATGGTTCAAAAGGTAACTACAGCAGTTGAGGAGAGATATGGAGGGCTTCTGTGACAACCCCTTCCCCCATCTCATCTCTGAGAAAGAGTAGCAGTCTAGACAGGAAGTCATCAAGGGGAACTCTTGAATCAAAATTGTGCTGGGTGTAACTCTCCACAATTGTTGGGGGTGCGGGTGGAGAGGGACTCACTTTTCTTTGGTGGGCTGGTCACTGGGAGCTTGACCATGCTCTAGTGACTATGTGGACAATGCAAGTTGAACATTTTTTAAAATCTTTTTTTGGGAGGAGAGGCTAAAAGGGTGGGGGACTAGACCTGGGATGAATGGGAGGTAAGGGTGGTTGGGGTGCATTATGTGAGGTTTTCAAATCAGTAAAAAATATTATGCTAACAAGAAGAAGAAAATAAAATAAGGTGAAACATAATGCCAAAGAAAAAAGGTGACAACAGAGAAGCTGGGCACGGTGGCATAAAGCCATAGTCCCAGCCCTCAGTGAGCTAAAGCAGGACTTTAGATATGAGGCCTACTTGAGCTACATATTAAGACCCTATCTTTAAAAAAAAAAAAAATGGCTAGGGGCTGGAGAGATGGCTCCGAGGTTAAGAGCACTGGCTGTTCCAGAGATACTGAGTTCAATTCCCAGCAACCACATGGTGGCTCCCAACCATCTGTAATGAGCTCTGGTGCCTTTCTCTGACCTGTAGGGATACATGCAGACAGAACACTGTATACACAATAAATAAATAAATTTTTTAAAAAATGGCTAACAAGAAAGGGCAGAACAACTAGATAAGGAAATAAAAGGAAATATGAAAACAAGAACCATGCAAAACACCCTACTCTTCCCGCTACGGGCCTTCTTTATGAGCTTGTCTCTCTCCCCATTTACAGAATTGGGATTTTAGGTGACTGGCTCCAGGTTACAGTTAGTTTGCAATTGAACTAGGACCCAGACTCAGATCTATGTAATTCTAAAGTCAGTTACTCAGGAACAGAGAGAGAAGGCCAAAGGTGAGAAGGAAAATGCTAAGCCTATCTGCTCTGATACTCTCCAGAAAGCAGTCCGAGGAATAGCCTGGGGTTTACTCACTGTCCTGGCCAGGAAGTGGAGGCAGAGCTACTACTAACACAATGAGATTTCTTTCTCTCTTTCTTTTTTTTTTTTTTTTTTTTTTTTTTGGTTTTTTGAGACAGGGTTTCTCTGTGTAGCTTTGCACCTTTCCTGGATCTCGCTCTGTAGACCAGGCTGTCCTCGAACTCACAAAGATCTACCAGCCTCTGCCTCCCGAGTGCTGGGATTAAAGGCGTGTGCCACCACCGCCCGGCTGAGATTTCTTTTTGAGATGGCTTTAGCCACGCTGAATCGCCTGTAGGACCCCAGGGTCCCTACACTGATAACAATTGAAGATTTCCTTTCCAGACCTACATTGAGTATCTCAGGACCCTTCCCATCATAGCACACCCTGAAGTATTCGGCCTCCATGAGAATGCTGACATTACCAAGGACAACCAGGAAACGAACCAACTCTTCCAAGGGGTGCTGCTGACCCTCCCAAGACAGTCAGGAGGGAGTGGAAAGTCCCCTCAGGTAACCAGGCTTCCAGTTAGTAGGCCTTTGAGACTGTGGGTGGTAACCAGGAAGGCAGGAACACGGAGGCCTGGCATATATCTCTGGGGTGAGGCTCTTTGGTCCTACTGCCAGGTCCTCAAACACAGAACACAAAAGAAGCAGGTCCCAAGCCGGGCGGTGGTGGTGCACGCCTTTAGTCCCAGCACTCAGGGGCAGAGCCAGGCGGATCTCTGTGAGTTCAAGGCCAGCCTGGTCTACAGAGTGAGTTCCAGGAAAAAAAAAAAAAAATCAGGTTCCAAAATGCCAGTTATTTCTGAAAAAAAAAAAAAAATTCATGAACTTTTCTCTATCGTATACTCCCTATATAAATGTACTTTTGCTTAGAAATATTTAACAATTGCAAGTCAAAACCATAAGTGGAGACCTAATATAATTTCCATTAAGCTGTGATTGGGACAGAAGGAAAGAAGTCAAACTATGTTTTAAGTTCTTCCTGAGTGAGATTGCTAGCCAAAGTCCTAGCGCTGAGGCCTTGCTGGCTTCTTGTTAAAGGGAGGGAGGGACCTGCGAGGGTTCGAGAATTGTCAAATTAGCACCACTATGAGGCCTTCTGTTTGAAAGAGTCATTTTCCCACTGTGTAAGTGATCATTGTTTATTCTGTGCTCTGGAGACAACCGCGGTTCTTCTAGAAGTCCCAGTGCAGACTTTGTGAAGCACTGGTCAAGACTATACTATTCAGTGTATAAGTGAGCAAAAAACCCAAAAGCCAAAAAACCACCACCAACAACAAAAACCCAAAAAACCCTCTCAAGTGAGTCTTGAAAGAAGTGACCAGACAGCTTCATGTTCTTCATGAAGTCAATGGGTGAGCCAGACTCAGAAATGTGTCTCCTGTCTGACTCTGAATCAGTCTCTCTCTCTCTCTCTCTCTCTCTCTCTCTCTCTCTCTCTCTCTCTCTCTCTCTCTCTCTCTCTCTCTCTCCTCTATCTGAGCTGCCTCACATCCAACACTTGTCAGGTTTGAACCTTGATGACTGGGTTCATTTACTCTAAGTGGTAATTGGTATGGTCACCAGCCCGGTTGGTGTCCTAATAAAGGGGTAGGAGAGGAAGTAATTTTCAGTCAACCAGCCCCACTGGGTAGGGGAGCTATTTGGCTCTGCCATATTCACAGTCTGTCCTCTTTGGTCCACTGGGTTTGTCCCCTTCCCTACTTGGCTAATCCCAGTGCCACAGGCTTGTCTTGCTCAACAGTAAAGATTGACCTACTACCTTCCCAAGTGCCACTGGCATTGAGAAAGAGCTCCCAACTATGAGAGCTACAGGGGGGGGGGGGATTCTCACTGGGGATGACCTTGACGATAGGGCCAGTGTTCTGTACTGCCCTGGGGCTACCTGAGCAATGAAGGATGCCCTGTCTGGCCACAGCTGCAGGACAGGGCTGTCATTATTACTCATTATTTTCACATTCTGGACAAAGGAGTGATGTCCTCTGCAAGGATGGTGAGTTGATGGGTGCCCTCCTTCCCCTCAAAGGCAGAACTGGCTTCTCTGGAAGAGTCCCCAGGAAGGGCCAATGCTTACATCAAGTGTCCCCAAATAAAGCCCCCTGTCTGCTGGCATTACTTCTCATTCCCTCTCTCTTGTCTGTACTTAAAGGAAGTGGTTGAAGAGCTGGCCCAGGATATACTGTCCAAGCTTCCCAGTGACTTTAACCTGGAGGAGGTAATGAAGTTGTACCCTGTGGTCTATGAGGAGTCTATGAATACCGTCCTAAGGCAGGAACTCATCAGATTCAACAGGTGGGCCTAATGATCTTGCTTGGCTCTTGAAAGTTGGAGCCTATGGGGTAGTAACTAAAAAGGACACTTGATAAGATATTGCTGTGCAGAGAAAGCTGTTTGTCCTACCTGAGGGGAGAGCTATAAAATAGAGTGACCCCAGCATGTGTTGGCCACATATTAAATTACTCCCACTTCTCTCTCCTTCATTCCCATGATTCTATCAAGTTCAAATCAATACCAAGCATAGCTAATAGCGGAAGAAGTCATCAGAGCTCTTTTGAATGAGCCTCTAGTGTAAGGTATGGCTCCAAACACTATTCATAGTTCTCATTAGAACCTTACACAATTAGTGTGGTATGACATTATTCATTTCTACCACTACTTTACAGATGAGAAAACTCAGCAAGATGCGCCAGTCCTCATTGATCCAGACACCAGCTCTAGTGCCTTCCCTTTCATGTTTCAGTCTCCCCTCAGACCACTGGGGCCATTCCTTGATGGTTGCCAGGATCTTCTCTGGCCTTCATCAGTGGCTGTTCTCATAGCAGGGAACAGGCAATAACAAATCTCCATCTTCAGCAGGGTCCTAGCATCCTCCCCCACTACCTGTTTCCATGTCTCTATCCAGTGGCAGGGGAAGTCCAAAATGGTTAGGTGACAGTTTAGCTTCTGATTTAGGGGTCTGTGATTTGTGTCTTCTGGGGCAAGCATGCTTTAGGTATTAAAACCTTGAACTTGGGGCTGGAGAGATAGCTCAGAGGTTAAAAACACTGACTGCTCTTCAGAGGTCCTGAGTTCAAGTCCCAGCAACCACATGGTGGCTCACAACCATCCCTAATGAGATCTGGTTCCCTCTTCTAGCGGGGCAGGCATATATGCAAGCAGAACACTGTATACATAATATAAATAAATCTTTAAAAAAAAAAACCACCCCTTGAACTTAAAAGAGATTTTAGTTGCAAGAACAGAATAGCACAAGACAATAGGAAAGCTGTAATTATGTCTTTTTGGTGTACCAGAGATCTGTGATGCAGTCCCTCAGGCAACAGTTTTACCTCTTCACCTCCTCAGCAAGCATGTGCATCTGATCTGAATCTTGAATTCCTCCTGCTATGAAATTCTACACTTGCTCATCCTCTTCCCCATTGGGTTGAGATTCTACAAGCCCTGGTGGCAGGTGCTTTTTTTATACTCAACTGAGCTCCTCTGGGCTGAGCCAGGTCTCAGAATGGAGAGGTCAGAAAGAGGCAGAAAGAGGCAGGTGGTCTTGCTTACTTGCAGGTTGCCCTTGAGCTGCCCTTTCTCAGGTATACACCTCATAGTGTGTAAAAAGAACAACTCTGCCAATGTGGATTAAAAGTCCTTAACCATAGGTATCCTTTTATCAAAAACCCATTACTAAGTAAGTAAGTAGAAATTCACACAAAAGCAGATATAAATGGACTTTTCTAGCAATGTTGTTTATAAATGATAACAACCTACAAATAATCCTTTTATCTCTTCCTTTCCCCCCCCTCTTTCTCTCTTTCCTTCCTTCTTTGTTCTTTCTTCCTTTCTACAGTATCTCACTATGTACCTCTGGTTGCCTGAAACTCACTCTGTAGACCAGGCTGGCTTTGAGCTCACAGAGATCCACCTGCCTCTGCCTTCAGAGTCCATGGATTAAAGATGTGTGCCCCCATGCCCAGCTTAAAAATAATATTTCAATAATAATAATAATAACAATAATATTTTAATGGTAAGGAAATAGTTGAATAAAATAGAATGTTGTACAGTCATTGAAAAGGACAATTTAGCTGGGCATGGTGGTGCATGCCTTTAATCCCAGCAGTTGGGAGGCAGAGGCAGGAGGATCTCTGTAAGTTTGAGGCCAGCCTGGTCTACAAAGTGAATTCTAGGACAGCCAGGGCTGTTACAAAAAAAAAAAAAACCCTTGTCTTGAAAAACAAAAATAAAACAAACAAAAAAGGATAATTTGGGGGCTGGGGAGATAGCTCAGTGGTAAAGTGCTTTCTATGCCAATATGGAGACTGATGTTTGGATTCTCAGTACCCACAGAAGTGGGCCTGGTGATAGATAGCTGTAATACCAGCACAGGGAAGCAGAGAATTTCTGTGCTCAATGACCAGTCTAGGCAATCAATGAGCTCCGGGTTTAGTGAGAGACCCTGTCTCAAAAATATAAGGTGGACAATGATAGAGGAAGACACCTGAAGTCCACCTCTGGCTTCTACACGTGTGCACACTCACAAGTGCATGTATCACATGCACACAAAACAGCAACAGGACAATCTAGAATTGTGTTGTAGTGGTGCATGCCTGCAATTCCAGCACTTGAGAGGCTGAGGCAGGACTCACTGAACTGGAAAGATTTCATAATGTGCTCAGAAAGAAAGACAGATTCCAAAAAGGTGATACAGAATGACTTCATTAAAAATACGATTTCTAAAGAAAACAAGAAAGATATACATGAATGTTATTTTTAGGTGGCAATGTTATGCGTGATTGAATTTTCCTCTTTATCGTTGACTCTGAAAGGGGGGAAAGATAAAAAGGGACATGTTTGTTGTACTCGGGGAGAAGAGACCCCTGTAAAGCCAGGCTCAACCTGCTCCTTTATCCTTGCAGGCTGACCAAAGTGGTTCGCAGAAGCCTTATTGATCTTGGCCGGGCCATCAAAGGGCAAGTCCTAATGTCCTCAGAGCTGGAGGAAGTCTTCAGTAGTATGCTTGTGGGTAAAGTGCCAGCCATGTGGGCAGCCAAATCCTACCCATCACTGAAGCCACTGGGGGGCTACGTGGCTGACCTATTGGCCCGCCTGGCTTTCTTCCAGGTACCTGGGAGTCTGGGTAATTGGATACCTGGTGTGCTCACTCAGGTGGAGATGACATTCTGAGATAGCAGAATAGAAGTTGGGAAGGAGGGCTGGCAGCTGTGTAGCACCCTGGGTTGGGTATTTGAGAATGGCCTTTCTAGACCTGGGTCAATGGGGAGAGAGAGACTTTTCAGAGTCCTTGGAGACATTAATCTATAAAGGTAGGAGTAAAAACTAGAAAAAAAATGTCATAAGCTGGAGGTCTAGGGGGCATAACTGGCCAATGGATATACTTATTAAGACTGTTCAGTAATGTGAAATTTTTTGAGCTGATACATAGACATTGGATTTTTACACATAGGGGCTGGGCTATAGCTCTATGGTAGAGCACTTGCTTAGCATTTTTGAGGTCTAAATTCAACCTCTAGTATGAGAAAACTAAAGAAAAACAAACAAACAAAAAAACCCAGACTGGGGGTGGAGGAATAAATCTACATGTTTGTCTTGCAAGACGTAGAAGGCCTGAGCAATGGACCAGCATCAGCATCTCTGCAGGGCCACTTTTGCTGGGGATGGCAGCTGTTGCTCAGTACAGAGGAGACATGCATTGCCGGCTGTGGTCTTTACTGCTCCCTGCTGTGTTTCCAGGATCAGCTTGGCACCCGTGCTTAGAGTAGAGAGATACATCGTTTGTACCTCCATTTCAAAAGTAGGAAAGTGCAAGCCAAGAGGACTCTGCTTCAAGAAAAATGAAAAAGCAAAGAATATATTTTTTTTAATGAGGCTCATTTCCATATCCTTCTTAGTTCTTTTAAGATGTATTTTATTGGGCTGGAGAGATGGCTCAGCAGTTAAGAACACCAGTTGCTCTTCCAGGCGATTCAGATTCAATGCTTAGTACCCACATAGTGGCTCACAATAGTCAGTTACTCCAGTGCCAGGGAATCTGACACGTTCTCCAGCCTCTTCAAGCACCAGTCATGTATATGTGGGACACAAATAGATATACACACAGTCAAAAAACCCATACACATAAAATGTTGCCAGCGGAGGTGGCACATGCCTTTAATTTCCTTATTTGGGAGGCAGAGGCAGGTGGATTTCTGAGTTCAAGGCTAGTGTGGTCTACAGAGTGAGTTTCAGGACAGCCAGAGCTACACAGAGAAACCTTATCTTGAAGAAGAAAGAAAGAGAGAAAGAAAAAAAGAAAAGGGAAAAAAGAATTTATTACTTGTGTGTGTGTGTGTGTGTGTGTGTGTGTGTGTGTGTGTGTGTGTGTGTGTGAGTGAGTGTCTGTCTGTTATACCCATGTGTGTGCAGGTGCCTGAAGACAGAACTGGCCCCCCACAGACAGTTGTGAGCTACCTGACATGGGTGTTAGGAATTAACCTCTGGTCCTATGCAGGGGCATCAAGTGCTCTTCACCACTGAGCTCTCTCTCCAGTCCCATGCTCACCTTGATTTAACCTATTATTGATGTGTTGTAGATTCTCAATTTTGATTTCTATGGCTCTACAGGAATGGATCATGAAAGGGCCCCCTGTGGTCTTTTGGATCTCTGGATTCTACTTTACACAGTCTTTTTTGACGGGAGTGTCTCAGAATTATGCCAGGAAATACACCATCCCCATAGACCACATCGGATTTGAATTTGAGGTAGGGAACTTGTGAACTGGGACAGCTCAGGGAACCAACCTACGAAAATGGTTTTGCTCATTTCCTTCTGCCTGCAAACACTGGGACGGATGCTTCTGAAGTGGAACAAGGAAAGAAGTTGGCAGGGCTTCCAGCAGCTCCAGAGCCATTTTTGACACAATCACCGCACTCCCAAGCCTTTGTTCCTGTACACAGAGAAAGGAATTTGGTGCCAGTGAGATGGCTCAGCAGACAAAGGCTTGCATGCAAACCTGGTAACCTGTTTGATCCCTGGAGACCCAATGAATGTAACAGGAGAGAATCGACTCAGCAAAGTTGGCCTTTGATATTCACATTGATACACATTCACACACACACACACACACACACACACACACACACACACACACACACACACACACACACTAATAAATACATGTTTAAAAAATTCATCTTTCCAAGGGAAAATTCTGTCACCATCTATTGGTGGAAGTATTAAGACTACTCTACGTAGTTGAAAGGGAGGTTTATTTTGTGGGGTAACTTACAAGTAAAGGGATAGGTTACAAGGTCTGGGAGAGGTGAAGTGCAGTCCAATGGTGTTCTCTGGAGAACTCTGCTCCGTCTACATCCAGCATCCAGGATCCAGGAACCAAGAGAGCCGGCATATCCAGATCTTGGGTCTTAAGGGCTCCTGTCTCGGCCTGCCTCATAGGTATCACAGTTACTGGAAGCCTTAGTGAGGGTAGTACTTGCCGGTCAAAGCTGGAACAGCTACCTACTACAACCATCATGGAAGGAAAAATGAAAATATTCCTGTCCACCACCACCCACCCACCCCCGCCCCCATCCTGCATCTTTACTTTGAAGAATGCTAATGTCTTTGGATGGTCCTTATAAATGGAAAAACCATTCCATTCAAAAAAAAAAAAGATTTAGAATAATGATGAATGGAGCTTGCAACCCTTTGGTCCATCATGATCTCCATCACTCCCTACTGTCCTTAGACCATTTTTGGCTTTATAGGGAGGAATCCAAGGAATCACCTCTCTACCATTGCTGTTGCTGTGACAAAACACCCTGAGCAACAGCAGCTTTTAGGGAAGTCAAGGCAGGAGCTTAAGGCAGTGGTTCTCAGCCTTCCTAATGCTGTGACCCTTTAATACAGTGCCTCATGTTGTGGTGACCCCCAACCACACAATTATTTTTGTTGCTACTTCATAACTGCAATGTTGCTACTGTTAGGAATCGCAATGTAAATCTCTGTGTTTTCTGATGGTCTTAGGTGACCACTGTGAAAGGGTTGTTTGACAACCCCCTGCCCCCGGAAGGGGTCCCCACCGACAGGATGAGCACCTCTGATTTACAGCAGGCATCACATCCACAGTCAAGTGCGGAAAGAAACACATGGATCCTTGCCTGCTTGCTAGTACTCAGGTCCTTCGCTACTCTTTTTTTCCCCTACAAGACAGGGTTTCTCTATGTAGCCCTGGCTGTCCTGGAACTCACTCTACAGACCAGGCTGGCCTCAAACTACTCCCAGCACTTGGGAGGCAGAGGCAGGTGGATCTCTGAGTTCGAGGCATTCTCTACTCTTACACAGTCCAGGACTCAGCCCATGAAGTGGTGCTACATACATTCAGTGGCCTTCCCACCTCACTTAAGACAAGACAGTCCCTCACCGACAAGCTCACAGGCCAGCCCAACGTAGCAACCCTTCACTGAGGCATGGTTGACATTTAAAACTAACCAGCACACCAGCTCATCAGAGCCATGCCCTTGCATTTTCAGGTATTCTGAAATGAGCTGGTTCTTAGTCAGGGCAAGTCTCTAAACCACAGAAACTGGGTTTTTAAAAAAGTACATCAAAAATTTATTCCTCTACTTCACCTCTCACCCCAGAACTGTTTCATCAACTTGCCCTGATTCAGAATCTAACCTTTTACTTCCTAGATATAAAGTGTCTCCAAAAGGGAGATGCTACAGTCGGTGTGGCCTCCTGACTCCTACTTTATTGCATTCTCTGTGCCTACCACATATAACTGCAGGCAGCTGCCTAGGAACCAGACTTGGCTCACATCTGAAGATCCATCACAGAAGCTCCAGTTCTAAGGAGAGGCGGACCTGGCAGCCAGGTGGTGCCTATTCTTACCACGTGCAGGGAAACTAACAGATTATGAAACTCATAGCTTTCCATTCTTTCAGGTAACCACACAAGAAATGACTATGGAGAATAGCCCAGAAGATGGGGCCTATATCAAAGGGCTTTTCCTTGAAGGTGCCCGTTGGGACAGGAAAACGATGCAGATTGGAGAATCTCTCCCCAAAATCCTCTATGACCCATTGCCCATCATTTGGCTGAAACCTGGGGACAGTTCATTATTCCTGCATCAGGACATTTACGTGTGTCCAGTGTATAAGACAAGTGCCCGGAGGGGCACCCTTTCTACCACTGGCCACTCTACCAACTATGTCCTGTCCATTGAACTTCCGACAGACATGCCCCAGAAGCACTGGATAAACCGAGGCGTGGCTTCATTGTGCCAACTGGATAACTGATGGCGGGTGTCTCAAAACTGGGAGTAATGTAATGGCATTTCATTCTCCATTGCAACATAGCCTTTCTTTCCTGAGTTAAGTGTATGAAGGTGATGATGATGATGATGCAATGATTACATCAATAGAGCCAAACATTTCACAGCAACCCTACAGAACAGGTTACTATTGTTACTGTCACCATGTTATGGCTGCAGAAACCATGAGAAGATAGGTAATACCCCCAGATCAGATAGCTACTAAATTGGAACACAGGTAGTGTGACTTTCCACCTAGACTTGTGGTCATTTGACTTAGCTTGCTTGGGGTTATTTTCTTTATCTTGTGTTTTGCTGTAACTGTCACAGAATTTCAGTCACCACTTCCCCTGACTGACACACTTGTACAGCCATCAAAGCCCCATCCGAGGTTTAGAAGAGATTAGATTCTTTTTTTTTAAGGCTCTTGGTATATTTTATTAAGACTTTTGGTGTGTATGTGTCTGAATGTGGGTATGTATATGTGAGAACAGGTGCCCAAGAAGGTCCGAAGAGGGCATTAGATCTCTGGAAATAGAGTTACAAATAGTTGTGAGCCACTATATTCGTTCTGAGAACTGAACCCAGGTCCTCTGCAGGAGCAACAAGTGCTCTTAACCACTGAGCCACCCCAGCCTTTGCTTAATTTATTTTAACCACACATTTTACAGCACCCTTAGGTGGTAAGGATTATCATCACTACTTTACTGGTGCTAATTAGGTTCCAGTCAGTCAGTGGCAGAACTTCAGCTACTGTTTGGTGCCAAGGACTGAGCCCATGGCCTTAATCACTGGAGGGAGCACTCCACTAAACTGCAATTCCCAGATAGGCTTCAGTTGCTTTTCTATCAGTCACATGAGTGGGCTAACTTCTCTCATCTCTCCATCTTGGAGTAGCCTATTTTTTGTTTGTCTCTTGTTTGCAGGTTTTGTGCCCAAACCTTTGGCTAACTTGCTCACACCCACGGGCTGGGAATAACTGTCCCCACCATCTGGTTGCTCAGGGCAAGGAAAGAGTCTGCCTAAGAGTACCACCCAGCTCTTCCCATTGCACACCAGGTGGAGGTTCTCTGGCTCTTGAATCCGTGTGTGTTTCATGGCCACATGCTGCCTCCTGGCCAAGGACTTGGCTCTTCGGATGCTGACTCCTGGAAGAGACTATAGTTCTAGCCACATGATTATGTCCAAGGAATTTCCATCTCTTGTTTCTCGCCAGAAAATCCACAGAGAGACAAAAACATCAAATTCCTGAGGTATTCTTCTCTGCCTCTCTCATGGAGCTTTAGGCTCCAAGTGGCTTTTTGAGTCTTAGTGTGTATGGTCTGGCTTCTCTGCCTCTTTGCTAGAAACAAATGCCTTGATTTAGGACCTGTGACTTTCCCTGAATGTGGCAAGCCTCAGAGAATGAAATAGAGGTATTCCAGAAAACTTTAGTTTCAATTTCTTCACAGTGCCAAGTAAATTCTGAGATGAGGAAGCTACCCAAGTGTCCAGAAAGAGTGAGTGCATGGGAATAGAGCCGGTGAGAAAATACACTCCTACTCAAAGTAGGTCACTAAAGGTATTTTTTAAAAAAAAAGAAATATAACTTTTTCCGATATGTAGATAAACAGAATGAACTGATAGCTAGGACTGTATCATTCCAAATCAGATCATCAGTCACGTGAGATAGAAAGATGGTTAGGATCCAAACCCATAACTCTCAGGATGGTAGGTCAGTCATATTGCAGGCTGTTGAAGAGCCGGCCTGAGGGGGCTGCTAGGAGAACAGATGAATTTTCATTATAGTTATCTAACTCCAACTTCATTCAGCACCAGAACGCTGAGAGAGGCAAGGGTTGTCTCATTCCTCAAGGGTCAAGGGACAGAATGTTTTTGTATGATGGATTACATTTTTGAAATTTAAAATATTTCCTCTACTTTGAAAATAAAGATTGCCCTAAATTTGAAGTCACTTTCAGTTGGAGTCAATGTGGTAATGATGTTTCCTCCTGGGAAAGGGATAATGTTCTTCAGAAATCATGGGGAATTAGAGGCTAGAGTCTTGGGCAAAGATGGCCAGAATTCAACTGAGTGAGAAGCAGCAAGCTCTGCTTATAAATAGCTAGCAGATGACATCAGGCAAACCTGGTATATTAGTCAGGGTTCTCTAGAGGAACAGCCCTGATAGAATGAAAATCTCTCTCTCTCTCTCTCTCTCTCTCTCTCTCTCTCTCTCTCTCTCTCTCTCTCTCTCTCTCTCTCTCCATATATCTATCAATAGTAAATACACACACACACACACACACACACACACACACACACACACACACACACACACACAATGATTTATTAGAGTGGCTTACAGGCTGTAGGCCAGCTAGTCCAACAATAGCTGTCTCCAACGGAAAGTCTGAGAATCCAGTAACTATTCAGTCCACAAAGCTGGATGGTTGTCTCAGCTGGTCTTCAGTGTACGCTGGAATCCCAGACAAGCAGGCTGTAATGCCAGCAAATCAAGAGTGAGGGCAAGCAGGCAAAGAGTAAAAGCTCTCTTCTTCTATGTCCTTTATATAGGTGCCACCAGATTAAAGGATCTTCCTACCTCAAAAGGTGTGTCTTTCTACTTCAAATGATTTAATTAAGACAAATCCCTCAGCTGGGTATGGTGGCCCATGCCTTTAATCCTAGCACTTGGGAGGCAGAGCCAGGCAGATCTGAGTTCAAGGCCAGCCTGGTCTACAGAGTGAGTTCCAGGACAGCCAGGGTAACACAGAAAAACCCTGTCTCAAAAAACCAAAGAAAAGAAAGAAAAAACTCCCTCACAGATACCCAGATGTTTGGGCTTAGTTAATTCCAGATGTGGTCAAGTTGACACCAAGAATGACCATCAGACCCGATCACCCAGCTAGTCCTTGACCTTAAAATTTTTTTAGCTATTGAGCAGTTGTGTTCAATTCTTGTTAGTGACAGAAAAAAATTTCATTGAGGGAGGGGACATAGGAAAGTATTTTCTGTTTTTAGGAGACAGAATACAAGAATTTAATGGACTTGAAGAGAAAGTGGGGAAATGATATTAAGAACAAGAATAATATAAGCTGGACATGGTAGTGCACATCTGTAATCCTAGCATTCAAAACAGGCATGAGAACCTTGAGTTCAGTAAAGGCCAGCCTGGACTCCTTGAGTTCAGTAAAGGCCAGCCTGGACTACAAAGTGAACCCACCTCAGATTCCATCCACCCATCCATCCATCCATCCATCCATCCATCCATCCATCCATCCATCCAAACATGTTATATAGTTTAGCAGCAAATTGATGTTTTATGTAATAGTATATACATCTTTGCAAAAGAAGCTAGTCATAGAAAAAAAGTTACATTAAAGCTTACTGTCATGTAGAAGGTTCTCAAAGGTTGGCATAGCAATTAATCAGTCTTCCACTATGAAAAAGGCTGGTGGGAAGAGTAATTCTTAATGGTCAATAGACTAAGGCAAAATTGGACATAGTCAAAATCACTTTGTCTCCTTGAGCCACTTAGAAAGGGAGCATGATGGAGATGGGCAAGCTGGGTCTCACCTGGTTCAGCACACCCAGCTTTCTTCTTATGTCCCACTGGCTGATTACCACATGAAGCTGAGTTGCTTGAGTTCACACATCCCATCTTCAATGGGAGATACTTAAACATTAAGTCATCCTCCATCAGGGTAATGCTTCTACACTGAGACTTACTGGAAGAAGAGGAACCAAGCAGATGGCAGGTTGTTCTCTTCCAGTTCAAGCTAGCCTAGGATATGTCCTCACAGAATAGTCATGAAATAGTCAATATGCCTGCTAACACATTGACATTTCTTCCCTCACCAAGGCCTATCATCACATTTGTATCAAATATGCATATACTATTTATGACCTCACTGATTGTCACGGTATACAATTTGTTACCTCCACTATTGACAGTCCCTGAAGTACTTTCCCTGAACATGAGAAGGATGCTTTGCACACACGGCACAGCCCTTCTGCTGTTCCTAAGGCCACAAGACCATTATGGAAAAGAACAGAAAAAGGCCCAAATAAGTGGGGATTTATCTTTATTAGTGAGGGCCACGCTCTGCTGATGTGCAAACAGCTTGCTGTGAACTCCCACCTGACTCCACACATGCTCACTTTGTCCCATTTCCGTTTGGATATAACTTGGAAGTCAGCTTGGACCTTGTGCTTTTCAATTAGGTTAAAGTAGAACAAAGTGAGTGCAGTATAAATGCCAAGGAAGCTGTTTAGATCCTAAGTGCATCTTAAACAATCGCATTTAAGATAAATGTGATGTATCAGTCATGCACTTCCATTTATCAATAGGGAGAAGAAGGGTGTCATACCATATTTCCATTAAAAAGACCACATGATCAGCTGGGTATAGTGGCTCAGGTCTGTAATTCCAGCACTTGAGTAGCTGAAGCAGGAGGATCCACACAAGTTCAAGGCCAGTCTGGTCTACATAGAGAATTCTAGCCCAGCAAGTGTTACATAGGAAAACCCTGTCTCAAAACAACACCCCTCCCCACCAAAAAACCCAACAAAACAAAACAAGGTATGATGAGTCCAAAGATGCCCTTATATTATAATGGAGTATATCTGGAAATTACAAGAGTCAGGAGGCCACAAAAAAGCCTGTACAGAAATCACGTTTAAGCAAATGCATAACTTGTGGATAAACCTCTATTCGGTATTTTGGAAGCAACACAGTTTGGTAGGCATGCAAACCGGCAGCCATCAGCTAAGCCCTTCTCATGGGTTGATGTGTGCTAAAGGGCCGTCCCAGGAACTGCCTCAGTCTTCCCCAAGCCTCAGACCTGCTTCCAAGGATGACTTCAGTGAAGATGCAGTGTGATCCATGACCTCTAGGGCCAATGTCATCAACTCAGGCAGCAGCAGGACCCTGAAAAACCCAAGGGATGCTTGCAGCTGTGTGTCATCAGTGAGGACCAACTCTGGAGCTCTAAAGGAAGTGTTCTTTTTGTTTCTAATCAAGAAGGGCAGGTTGCCTGGTTTACATTCCAAATTGAGTCAGCTCACCAGTCTCAAAAGTCAACTGTCCTCTCCCTTAAGAAACTTCGTCATGAGACTGCAGATATACTGGTTTGGAAAGTTTTCTCAGTTTCTCCTGGCTTTGAAGTCTCCGGCCTCGTAGTGGGGTGAGAGCCATTGGAGGCAGATGAATCTGAGTGAGAATAATGACATGAGGAATCAATCATTAGTGCATCTTATATTCATCGAGGATTTACTGTTTCCAACCACAGACTCAGTGTTTATACGTCTGCATTCATTGATCTAGCCTTATGATAGCCTCTTAAGGAATTATAATTTTTTTGTTTTTTGTTTTTTTGAGACAAGGTTTCTCTTTGTAGCCCCACTGTCCTAGAACTTGCTCTGCAGACCAGGCTGGCCTACAACTCACAAAGATCCTCCTGTCTCTGCCTCCCAAGTGTTGGGATGAAAGGCATTTGCTACCACTGCCTGGCTAGGAATTATAATTTTTTTTTTTTTTTTTTTTTTTTGGTTTTTCGAGACAGGGTTTCTCTGTGTAGCTTTGCACCTTTCCTGGAACTCACTTGGTAGCCCAGGCTGGCCTCGAACTCACAGAGATCCACCTGGCTCTGCCTCCCGAGTGCTGGGATTAAAGGCGTGCGCCACCACCGCCCGGCGGAATTATAATTTTTATAGTTGAAAAAAAAATGGAGGCTCAGAGAAATTAAACACTGACTTGTTCGAGGTTATACATTAAGTGGTGGAACTAGATCTGAAACCAGAATCTGGTTTAGAGCTTGTACCCATCTATGCCATTGTGTCCAGACACAGGAAAAGAACTACAGATCCATTCAGCAAAATGGGCACCCAAAAAAGAAAGAAGTGAAAAGAAAAGCTGCTTGCGTACTAAGATATTTAGTGCATGATGGGCATTGGTGCCAACTCAAATGCCTACCAAGGTAGAAAGCCCCTACATTATGGCTGTGACTGCTAATTATATGAGTAAATACGACTGACCAGCATTAATAATCATTTCTGGGGGCTGGAGAGATGGCTCAGAGGTTAAGAGCACTGGCTGCTCTTCCAGAGGTCCTGAGTTCAATTCCCAGCAACCACATGGTGGCTCACAACCATCTATAATGAGGTCTAGTTCCCTCTTCTAGCCTGCAAGTCTGCATGTAGACAGAACACTGTTACATAATAAATAAAACTCTAAAAAATATTTATAAAAAAATAATTTCTGGGTGTATGTGTGAGGGTATTTCCCGATAAGATCAGTATATGAATTATTGGAGTCAATAGACTGCCTTCCCCACTGTGGAGGGGCATCATCCATCCTCGGAAGGCTTGAAAAGAGAAGAGGCAAAGGATAAATTCCCTCCTTTTGCTTTTTGCTCACCTTATTTGAGCTGAGATACCTCATCTTCCCCTGCCTCCACCCCAGATTTCTACCATCAGTCCCCTTAGTTCTCAGGCTTTCAGGCTCAGACTGGATTGTGCCACTGACTTTCTCCTGGGTTTAAAGCCTCCACAGCTGTATGAGCCAATTCCTTACAAGAAACATCCTTTATATATATCCAGATTTGTCTGTCTGTCTTTCTCTATCCATCCACCTGCCCACCCACTCCCCACCCTACCCACTCATCCATCCATCCATCCATCCATCCATCCATCCATCCATCCATCCATCCATCCATCCGTATCTTCTGATCTCCTTTCTACTGGTTCTGTTTCTCTGAGGAACCCTGACTTGCACGATGATGGCACATTCTTACAATAGCATTCACTGTAAACATTTTGGAATGAGGTAGAGTTGTATACAAAGATGCTCAGAAGAGAGGAAATAAGTAGGTAATAAAAACAGCATACCTAGAGTTCCATGTATGAAGGAATGTGTGTACACATGTGTGTGTAAAACTAATATTACCAGATAATTAGCTTGAATTGATAAAGTATCTAATTGCTGCTTTTCTAAGTCAAAGAGTTGAAAACTGGTAATTTAAAAATTACAATGCTCTCTTCCATGAGGTGAGAATTTTTGACAATTTTCACTTTCTACTTTCTGTAACCTTTAAATATTTTAACTTTACTTTTTTAGTATTTAAAAGTTTGCCTCTTATAATAAGAAAAAGAAAAGCATTTCATAAAAATGGGTAAAGGCCCAAAGTAAAGCTTTATAACCATGAGCTGGTTTTCTCTTCCAGCTACAGGGAAGCTGCCCAAGAAGAGACCAGGTATTCACTGACATAGTGATTTATTGTGATAGGTTGGTGGCATACAAGGATAACTTACTTCCAACATGCTTCCCACAGTGGCTCTTGGCTCCTCAGCCAGTATTAGCCCCCATGGTAGCCATTCTTAGAAATAACTGGGTTGACAAGGCTAAGTGCCCAATACCTGTTCAGCACAGTCACACTTACTGGTCTTGGATAAGGAATCTGGTAATGCAGTCCGATCTCGATCCTGGCTGTGCATTCATCTATACACTGTTTAATCAGGTCTGGGTCTGTGAGCTATATAAGGGGAAAATAAATGTGGCATTTAGTATCTTTATAATAGTATATAAAATATAGTACAGATTTTCTTAAACTTTTCAGTTCACTACCCAGAAAACTCAGTATTGGTAAAGAAAAGTCTCTCCTTCTCTTATCTTCCAGTTAACCTTCTTAAGTGTCCCTCCAAAGTTACTCTGTGAATACATAAACCCAAACACAGAGAATTAGCCTTTTGAAATTATTTCTCCTTTTACTTATTGTTTTGTGTGTATGGTGGGGGGTGTGCATGTGCCATGGAATACGTACATACCATGGTGCTTGTATGGAGGTCACATGGAGATGACAAGTTTGTGGAGCTGGTGTTCTCCTTTGGTCTTTCTGTGGGTTCTAGGGACTGAACTCAGTTGTCAGGTTTCAGTGCTAAACACCTTTACCCATGAGCCGTCTCACTGACCCTCGCTTTTTCTTATACAGATATCTTAATCTATAAGTTTTGCTTTTTAATTAACATTATTTGAAGCTCTTTTGGTATTCAGGCATCAAGAGCCAATCTTCCTGAGAACAATCAAAACCCCAGCATAAGGCTTTATTATAATTTAACCACTTTGCTACTGATGGGCATTCCAGGTATTTCCAGCCTGTTGTCATCTTAAACAATTCTGCTACAGATCTCTATGCAATTATTTGCTCACATGTCGATGTATCTAAGATGAATTCTCAGAGTGAGAATGCTAAGACAAACAGGCTACCTAGGTTAATGCATGTTTAATTCTCACAATATTCCCAGGTTACTTTCTATAGTTTACACTAATTTATATCCCCACCAACAATCTGCAAACTTACATCCCCACCCATACCAAACAAGAGATACTTCACACCCTCCCTACACTGACTCTAAAGCAGTGGTTCTCAACATGTAGGTTGCGACCCCCTTGGGGGTTGCATGTCATATTACGATTCATAACAGTAGCAAAATTACAGTTAAGAAGTGGCAACGAAATCATTTAATGAGATCACCACAGCAGGAGGAAGTGTGTTAAAGAACCACTGCTTTAAAGGAACCTGGCTTTTCAGTAAGAGTAAGACACTGGAGAAGGAGCTACCTAGTATTTTAAACTGTAAATTGTCTTCTCATTAGTAAAGGAGGAAAAAAGGAAGTTTTGAAATCCCAAATCAGGCCAATTGTGATCATGTACTTTCAAGTTAAAAAGTGAGATGTTTAACGCCAGGCGGTGGTGGCGCATGCCTTTAATTTCAGCACTTGGGAGGCAGAGGCAGGCAGATCTATGAGTTTGAGGCCAGCCTGGGCTACCAAGTGAGTTCCAGGAAAGGCGCAAAGCTACACAGAGAAACCCTGTCTCGAAAAACCAAAAAAAAAAAAAAAAAAAAAAAAAGTGAGATGTTTATTTGGAGGTGGGGGGAGGACACAGACAGACGGACACAAAAACAAAACCCAGAAAGCCAAATCAGAGAAGGGAAAAAACTTTCATTTAGAGGGTGTAAAAAAAATCAGCACCTGGATCTTCTAAGTTTGTGAGAGTGCTTCAAGGTAGCGCCAGAATTGCATCAGCCTCAGATGATACCCAGGGTGAAGTCTGGGCCCAGATGGCTTGGAAATTCCAAGAGAGTTCTTGTCCCCTGGTGCTTCTTGGAGTTCCAGGAACAGCAGCACAGAGAACTCGGCTGGGTCCCTTAGGGCAGAGGCTCAGCTCCCTGACCTGTGGCCTCAGAAGCTATTGCGCTACTGTCCACACTGGGACCACATAGTCATGTTGCCATTGGCCTGCTGGGATTCAGAGCAATTACCAAGATAGCTTTGGATTATTAAATTTTTAGTGCAGCTAGGGTTAGAACAAAATGTTTATGCCTACATGAGGAACTAGGGGAAAAGAAAAGCCCCCCGACAAAGATGTGGCTAAAGGAGTTGGGCTTCTAGAACTCCAGCCATCATATAAACGAGCTTGGGCTAGAGTTCTCCAAATTCAGCCATTCACAGCTACTGCATGATGGTGTGACATGCACACACCACCCTCTGTCTCATCCTTGGCCAATCCAGGTCGAAGCTCAAGAATGACTTTGAAATAAACAAAGACCTAGTCTTGAGTAGTTACCAGACAAGTGTGCCTTCACAGGTGTACTGGGTACATGCCACAATATCCCCAGCACCAGGCCAGACCCATTGGGTTATGATCTCTGCCTTCAGCTATCAAAGACATTTTCTGAGCAGATACGTGATACGTGAAGACACAAAAAAGGCATAATGGGAAGCTCAATGGGTGGCACATGCCTATAATTTCAGCACTCAGAAGTAGAGGCAAGAGGATTTTGAGTTCAAATACAGTGTCTTCTGGATATGACAGGCCTGCTGCATTCATGAGCTCACTGCGGCTGTCCTTGCCTGTATAAGACCTACACCAGATCAAGCCAGTCAACATTCCAGCATAGATGGGAGAGGCGTTCACAAGGCTCCGCCCCAGCTGAGGAGCTATTGGCAGCTGAGGGCGACTAGGAGACTGTGAGTCACTTCTCTTTAAGGGTGTGGTCCTGTAGGTCAGACATGCTCAGGTGGACAGCCCCACACCCACGAGTCCATGGGCAGCACAAACTGGGCTCAAGTTTATTGAAAAAAAAAAAAAAGACATGAGGTTGGGGTGGGTACGGTAAATCTGGGAAAAGTTTAGGGGTGAATATTGTCAAAATATATTGTGTACATGTATGGGAGTTTTAAAAGTACACACACCTTTAACCCTATCACTGGGAGAAGAGGCTGGCTGGTGGTTGGATGTCTGTGAGTCATAGGACAGCCATATATATGTATTAAATATAAAATTACATAAAAATATATTTAAAAACTAAATACAAAACAATAAAGCATGGAGCCTTCAGGCATTCCTAGAAGAGAAGTTACTTTAGAATATGAGGGTTTCTTTGGTGGCTTTTGTCTTTATTTTAATTCTATTTCTTTCCATCTAACTGAAATCTATCCGACGGACCTTATTTTGATATATATATATATATATATATATATATATATATATATATATATATATATATATACCAAATGTCTAGTCTAGTATTAGGACGTATTGAACGAGGACTAAGAACAAAGAATTTCCGAGTGACAGCAGATGACAGGAACTACAAGAAAAGAAAAAAGGTGGGGGGAGGGAGATAGGGGACAGGGTTTGTAAATGGATGACTAGACCCAGGTGAGGTCCTTCAGGTGGGTGGTCAGAAACAGAGGCTGGGCCAGGCCTGGCGGAGCACGCCTTTAATCCCAGCATGAAGAAGGCAGAGACAGGGGAATCTCTGAGTTCGAGGCCAGCCTGGTCTACATAATGACTTCCAGGACATCCGACACTATTTCCAAAAAAAAAAAGAAAATAAAAAAAAAAAGAAAAGAAAAACAAAACCAAAAGAAAATAACCAAGTCTGGGCATTCAAAAGTGGCTTCAGCACAGAGGCTACCCTTTAGTCGGCATGCAGGTAGTAGAAGGTGGTGTAGAAAAAACACAACCAGAAAGACATAGGACACTAAATTGTTTGAAAGACACCAAGCAGAAGTGGGCAAAGAGGAGCTGAGTGCTGACAGTCACCTTCCGTCCTTGGTCAGGCAGTTCTCCCAAGGGGATGGCAGCCAGTGCTGGATGATTTGTCAGGGTGACTCGAAACTGGATGGCTGGTGTCTGGGTGATTGGTTCTCTTAACTAGGTAGTAGAAGCCCTGTTTTCAGTGCTACCACGCTGTTGGCCAAAGAGTATGTAGCTAAGTTATGGAAGGAGCCCTGTGTCTTTTTCCACATTATAAATGGGTTTATAGTCAGAAGGCTTTGATTGGTTTTTGGATTGAGAAAAAACATTTTACTGCATACCACCTCTGGGAGTGGCTGGCCATCTGTATGTGAGGACCAGCTCTCACTGGCATGACTTCTGTCACCTGGCTCACAGCGTCTTCTGAGGATGCTTAAGCTATTTACTGGCTGGACTGAGACCTGGTTCATCCAAAAGAGAGAAACGCTGGCTGGGCTTGACTTTCTAGGAGTCGGCTGAACTGGCAAGCCTACCCAAGCTGCATGATGGACCCTTCCCAGCTCTGGGAGTTGGATGAGTCTTCTTCAGTTAAGGTAGGAAAGAAATGAACAAATACCACAAGAAGATTCTCTGCTCCTTGCCACCTCCAGATGGGCCCTACTTACATTTTTGTTTTTCTGGAACAGGGTTCTGGCTTCACTTAGTATGTACTGTTTTTCTTTGACGGTGTCCTCCATCTGCCCTGATGCTGCCCGCCACTTCCGTGCAAGCCTGAAAATGCTCCGGTAGAGGCCAAGGACTTCTTGTCGTGTTGCTGTTGTCATCTTCAGACCTTCCCGAAGAGGAGGAGGAAAAGCTGCATACAAACGCAGTTTGAAGGAGTAGGCAATGAGATGTACAGTTCTGGAATCAAGATTTTAGAAGAGTCTAGACATAGCTGCTCCTTCTCAACAGGTCTGTGGGTAGCATTACCAGAATGACATAGTAGAAACATCAATGAGACATCTCCTTTGCTCTCTCCTCCCGGCTTTATGACTTTGAGACAGTCTCACAAGCTAGTCCTGTTTGGCCTGGAATGCCATATGTAAGCCAGATTGGCTTCAAACCATCCGTCTCAACCCCCTGAGTCCTAGGATTGCAGACCTGTACCTGAAGTTGAGGGCTGCCTAGTTTGCTGTCTGCTATGAACCCATTTTTACAATCATGGCAAGACCAAATTCACATTTATTATTTTTTAAAAACCAGGCTGACCAGAATACCTCGGAAATGATTTTAGTTTCTGTTCTGGGAAATTTACATCACTAACCTGAATGCCTGGAAGGCATATTTTAGTTTGTTTTGTTGAGACAGGGTCTCACTGTGTGGCCCTGGCTGGCCCAGAACTTGTTCTGTTTGGTTGTAGAGATGGAGGCTCGTGACTTCTAACTCCAGATCCTCCTCTCTCCACCAAGCAAGTAAAGGTAGTATTTGGTAGTCAGCGCTGAGCAGCAGCAGCCACCAGGAAAGGAGGGCCTGGAGATGGCAGCCCTTCTGTCGTGTAGGCAGCAGGACCAGGCAGGGGAGCACAGGCCTGTAGTGTAATCTCAGCACTTAGAAGGCCGAGGAAGATCGTGAGTTCCAGCTAGCTCGGGATACATCTTTAAAAACAGTGGCATTTCATGCTTCTATAACATGAAATCCTAAAATGACAGTTATCATTTTTAAAATTGTGGTTACCAAATAAGTCAAATAGGGTCAGTCTCAAGTCTCAGCTTTACCCAGACATTGCAATTTCTCTTAGTTTAGAAAACATTTCTCAAAACTACCTTCTTGACCAATAAGAACTGTACAACTAAAGATCTTTCTCATGGCTGAAGATCTTCTGACCCCTCTGGCTTTTTCTACGAACACCAATTTTAGTTCCAGTGGGTGTTGCCAAATGAGAACTGAGTAACTGAGTACTTTTATTTTTATGAAATATTTCATAGAATATGAATGGACACAAAAATACAAGAGAATAACATGATAGCTACATACAATAAGCCTTGAAAAACAAATTATGGAAACCCATATCATCATGTGTCATGTCCTGTCCCGTGCCCCACCCCCACCCCCCACCTCCAGACTCTTTCTAAATCAATTCTCTCTCTCTCTCTCTCTCTCTCTCTCTCTCTCTCTTTCTCTCTCTCTCAATCTCTCTGTCTCTCTTGAGACAGTATCTCATTATTTAGCCTTGGCTGGCCTGGGAGACTCTATATGGATCAGGCTGGCCTTGAACTCACAAAGAACTGCCCCTCTCTGCTTCCAGGGTGCTAAGATTAAAGGCATGTATTATCATGTGCAGCCCTCTCTTTTTCTTTTGTTCAAAGTACTATTCTCTTGTTTACCATTGTCATGAATCCTTTACATTTATTATACAAGACAGTTTTACAAGTTTAGAACTTCATATAGGTTCTTCAAGTTTGGGTGTCCATTGTCGTCCCCCCCCACCATCCCCGCACCCCCCATCCTTCAGTTGAATTTGCAGGACTCATCCACACTGAACTCTAGTTCTGACATCACTGCTGCAGGTCACTTGACTCTACCAAGAAATCCCAAATGCACTTGTCTATTCTGTTGATGGACATTTTGTTTGTTTGTTTGTTTGTTTTATTGAGACAGGGTTTCTGTTTACCTTTGGCTGTGCCAGACCCCTCTCTGTAGACTAGGTTGGCCCTGAACTCAGAAATTTGCCTGCCTCTGCCTCCCGAGTGCCGAGATTAAAGGCATGCGCCACCACCGCCCGGCTTTTGATGGGCATTTTTATAGCTTATGCAAAACTTAAGCCTATTTCTTCATATTTCTGTTTGTAAAAATTGAGAGAAAATACCAAGAAAAAAAAAAAAAGACAAGTCCTTGGAGTTCTCAGTCTGATTTAGAATGATGACTATTATGCTGTCTTAGACAGGAGGACAGGCTGCGAAGACAGATCTGGAGAGTAAGCAGCAGAGCCAGGTACTCCGACACATCTGTAAGTCCAGAGATTTTTTTTTTTTTTTCAAACAAGCTTATCAGGATCAGGGAGGAGGCTGAAGGCTGCCATTTAGGAACATAATCCATTTCCAACTCCCTACCTGGGGCTGAAATGCTAGAGGGATGGTCCTTAGCTTATGAGAATCCCAGCTATACAATGATGGGAACAGGATTGGGTATGTACATCTAGAAATCCCAAGTGCCTTCAAGGAATCCACCTTATAGAGAATTTCTTCTTTGAAGATGACTGCCCCTCCTATTTACTGGACCCTGGTGACTTTTCTTGAGCAACAAGGAGTGAACCAATGCTTACCCATTTGATGGAAAGCTTGAAAGCACCACTTCCCCCACCCAAGTGTTTAAAGAATCAAAGTTATACTAACACCATCAATGATGCTTCACAGAAAAAATGCTTAAAAGGAATTCATAAAAACCAAGTGAGAACATCGTGGGTAATAAAAAGCCAGATGAGATGATGACATTTTTCCTGGTAAGGAAACAGGTTTCTGAGTTTCTGGCTCTCCCTAAAACTCCACAGTTTCATCTGAAAATATGTGAGTCAGTTCCTGTGAGGGGCAGTCGCATCAGTTAGTGATTGCTTCACTTCCCTGTCATTAACAGATGAAACTTCCTTGGCTTTCAGGTACTGGCAGAGGAAATCGAAGGTCAAACGTATTAAAACCCTAGCAAATTTCTCAAAGCCTGACTTTAATTGGTTTTCTTATACTACTTTAAGAACTCTGATCATAGGCCTTAACATGACACACAAGACCTACAATTAGGTTACCCAATGAGTGCTAACAATTGACACTTAATAAGACTATTTTGAAAAGACTTTAATTAGTGTGTGTTTTGAAAACTAATCCAAAGAGGAAGATAGGTGATGATTCTCCAACATCAGGTGACCCAGAAAACTCAAGTAACAAAGACTGCCAGAGAGAAAAGTCAAAAGCTATCTTTACTACCAAGCACATGAGCAGGTCTAGCCTATCACTTCTATGTCTTGAAAGAAAAGTCAAGAAAAGAGAAAAACATCTTTCATCATTTTCTGTTTTCTTACTGGGTTTCTTTTTTTTTTGGTTTTCGAGACAGGGTTTCTCTGTGTAGCTTTGCGCCTTTCCTGGAACTCACTTGGTAGCCCAGGCTGGCCTCGAACTCACAGAGATCCGCCTGGCTCTACCTCCCGAGTGCTGGGACTAAAGGCGTGCGCCACCACCGCCCGGCTTCTTATTGGGTTTCTATCAGTTCTTGGGGTGGAGGTGGGACTATGATCTTCTTGACTTGGGGTGCACACCCATATTGTTCCCTCTTTACTACCCCCCCCCTCTCTTTTTTAAAAATTAAAGACAAGGTTTCAGTATACAGCTTTTGAGAGAAAATACCAAGAAAAAAATGCCCTAGGTAGACCTGGCTGGCATGAGATTCACAGAGCTCTACCTACCTCTGCTTCCTAAGTGCTGAGATTAAAGGTGTGAGCTACAACACCTGACCTGATCTTTTTTTTTTTTTTTTAAACTTGACCAATTTCTATTCATCCTTTAGCTCCTCATGAAAACATAGATGTCTCAGAAAATTCTTCACACTCCGTAGTCTCTCCTTAACCACACACTCTGGGTTAGGAATCAAATGAATCTTGATAGTTGTTCTTTATAGGGCCCATCACTCAAGTTCTAGTTTGTTAGTGTCTATAGTCCTCCAATAGACTCTCATTTTTATGGGGACAGTTATTACATCTATCTTATTTACTGCTGGATTCTCTGCACCTAGAAAGGTTACATACTAGGAATTCAACAAATGTTTCCTGAAAACATGAAATATCTCTCATGCTACAGAAAGCTTCAGATTCTCAAACTGAACCAGTCATGCATAAAAATTTTATTAAAGTGCTTTTCTTTTTGGGTTTTTCTTGTTGGTCTTAGAAAGCAACTTATTTACAAAAGTTGCCATTTCCTGAAGGTTTCCTTACCCAAGGATTTGATGGCTTGGGACCAACATTCTTCTCATGATTAATGCAATACAGCTTTTATCCTTATTTATGGTTGGTCAAGGGCTGATCTGATACAGTAGTGAGGTCTGCTGGGAGTTCCCCTTTGGCAAAATAAGGGATATTCAGCTTAGAAGTCAGAATTTGAATCTAAAATGGTCATGAAGTCTATTCTTAAGGAATTTCTTCAAAGTTCTATGATATTTATTCTTGATACTACTTGAAATATTTGTTCCTTTTCATCTCTTTAACTTCCAAATCCAAGGATGAAAGAAGAAAATGTAGGTGTGACAGAAATAATTGTGACTGGAAGGTGACTCCTTTTTCAAAAGTTCCACTGCTTGTATAAGCAGAGTACTAAGATGAAATTTATCATTGAGTACATATTTTATATAAGTCTGGCACATTTTGCTGCTAGTGTCTTGGCCTCTAGTGCTCAGTTGAGAGAGGTCCCTAATGCACATATCTCAAAATTTGATTGTAGAGGTGATTTTAGATACATAACACTCATATTCATTAGTTGACTTACTTTAATATATACTGGAATGACCCATTACACCCATGATATAGATTTTTGTGTGATGTAGGTGTAATGATACAGCGTGCAAGCCTTGGCACTTAGAGCCAAGGTGCCCTGAAGTGGGTGAAACATGCCATGCAGACACAGTGGCTGGTGGCGGGCATGATGAAAGTTACTCACACCCAGGCACATGTCCACGTGGAGAAGAATTTATTACAATAGAAAGAGAGAGAGAGAGAGAAAGGAAAGGAGAGAGAGAGGAAGAGAAAGGGAGGGAAAGCGGAGGTGTGTAAACCTAATGGCAGGGAAGGAAGGAAGCGGGGAAGAGGAAGGAGGGAGGGGCTTTTCCTTAAAAGAGGCTTTACATCAGGACTCAGGGTGGGTCCCTAAGGGGAGGGTCAGAATGCTAACAGTAGGTAGGCTAGGAATAAATGTATTCAGAAAATTTCTAACCAGAGCATTGTGCTCAAACCTGTAATCCCGACATTCAGAAGGCTGAAGTAGGAGGATTGCCACAAGTCTGGGGCCAGCCTGGGCTACAATGTGAGTACCAGGTCAGCCAAAGGTACATAGTAAGACTGTCTCACTGTCAAGTCTATGCTTGTCTTGGCTCACCCTTCCACTCAGAGAGCCTCTTCTAGTCCTCTCTGCTCATGAGAGGTACCTCTTCCCTACCAAGTACCCCAGGCACTCTCTCCCTAGGGCCCAGCATAAACCACCTATTGCTCTTTGCAGTTGTTTTGGGTCTTTTTCTTCCTAGATTTTTCTGCTAACTCCTAGAGAGCAGGAACTTTGTCCTGCCATTACAATAACAATAGCTACATTTGCTTTGCATTTACCATGGGCTTTACACTCTACAAGGTACTTTACATACAACTCTGTAAACATCACAGCAATTCTATTGACAGGTGCTACTTTTATCCTCATTCTACAAAGGAAGACCCTGATAAAAAGAGAAATTAAAAGGTGGCGCACGCCTTTAATCCCAGCACTCGGGAGGCAGAGCCAGGTGGATCTCTGTGAGTTCGAGGCCAGCCTGGGCTACCAAGTGAGCTCCAGGAAAGGCGCAAAGCTACACAGAGAAACCCTGTCTCAAAAGAAACCAAAAAAAAAAAAAAAAAAAAAAAAAAAAAAAAAAAGAAATTAAATGTGTCCAAAGTCAAAGTCACACAGCTAGAAATAGGCAGGGCCAGTATTCAAACCCTATAATCTAGAGTCAGAGCCCAAGTTGTTAGTAAGTAAATAAACTGCTTGATCTTGATAAATGTTGTTGAATATCTGTTGCATGCTCTAAAGGGCTTAGTCATTACAACAAAGGAAGCTAAATAATTCTATTAAAAGAAGCCATAGAATTCTATTATCTTCCCATACAACGAGTCAAGTGAATGTTCTGCACCTTGGTATGTTTTATCAAATCTCCACTTGCCCCGGTTACTTCTTCAAAAAGCATTTTATACACCAATACCCTTAAAAGGAGGCCGTGACCCTGGCTGGCATGCTCTGCTCTTCAGTCCTCTGTGATAATCCTTCTGACTCTAAGGGGAGCTGGCATCACAGAAGAGAAAACAAAAGACTCACCACACTGGCAACACAGAAGAGAAAAACAAAAGACTCACCACACTGTTACAACCCTGTAGACCTTAAGTCTCCTTCGCCAGGGATCCCATCTATTGACCCATTCAGCATTTATTGGCTATGCCTACCATGTCCAAGACCATGTGGGTCTGGGGAAAGCTTATCTTCTAGTGGTAGAGACATGATATACAAGAAAACCAAAGAATTTCATATAGTAATATGTTCTGAATGAAACAAACAAAAACGGAAGCTATTTTGGGGTCAATATATTTGACCCGGGCTCTGAATGAAATGAAGGAGACTAATAATGGGAAGTGAAGAGGAGGGTGGTGCAGGGAAGTGGGCAGCAGAAGCAAAGCTGTGGGGCAGGTCAAGAGCAAAGAGAAATGTGAATTCAAGTGAGGACTTGTCAGGGAGGCCACAGGTCAACACAATCCAGCACTGACGGGAGAGGAGGCCTGGAGGAGAAAAGGAAGACACTAACACACGTGAAGCAAGTGGGAGCAACATGTTCTGCTTTACATTGTTACAAATGTGCTGGAGCCAAACGATATCATCACTGCTTATGATTCCATCTCTCTTATAGAGGAGGAAATGTGAGATTGGTCTAGCGTCACCTAGCTAACAGGAAGAGTCAAGATGAAGAGCCTCAAAAGTTGAGTGATTATTTCCTTGTCTGATCACAAGCCTTTGTTTTCATTTTGGAGTCAGTATGGGGACTTATCATGGGCAGTGATCAATCAAGAAACAGATAAAACAAAAGCCGTGAAAACATGCACTCATCTTGCTGTTGGCTGTGAAGGATTTGAGTATAGTGGAAGGATCTGGGGAGGCTCCAAAAACATATTCTATCAGGAATGCTTAGGGCCTTGGTATGTCCCAATCTAGGTTTACAGGAGGCCAACAGACAGATTTGCTAGCACTAGGAGCCTCATCAACTTCCCTGTTTTCTTCATCTCTGGAGTACTTTGGAAAGCTCACTGCAGCATGAACATGTAAGAGTTTATAAAAAGTGTGTGTGTGTGTGCACCTGAGTGTATATATGTGCATGGTGTGAGCGCAGGAGCCCAAGGTCAGAAGAGGATTCAGATCCCCGGGAACTAGATTTAAAGGTGGTTGTGCGTCATGTGTGGGTGCTGGGTCCTCTGAAGAGAAATGCTTTTAACCCCTGAGTCATCTCTCCAGTTCCCATTTAGGAGTTTAAAAGACAATTCCCCTTCTGCAGATGAAGTTTATAGAAGTGTGACTCTGGTCTCAAGAATGTCAAACTTCCAGCTGCTGGATGAGGCTTTGCTTTCTCCTGAATAAAAAGTACTGAGGTAACAAACAGGAACAAAAATGGAAAGGGGAAAGGGCAAATTAACCCGACTTTCAAGCCTAGGAGGTAAAGAGAAAAAAAAATCCATTCCTTTTATGAAAGATCTGACTCTAGTATTTTTTTTTTCCTTCATCACATTGCACTATAGTCAAAATTTCACTCTGGAGTACTCCATGATTTAGGGTGGGTGTAGGTGTGGGCGCCATGGGCCCTGGCCCCCGACTGGGAGTGGCTGTGGCCTTGCTTGCTGACCTCGATCAGATGTCCTCCCTATTCAGATTCCCTGCCGGTATCCACCCTTCTGAATGCTTAAGGGAAGTTCCTTGTTTGTGTATTACTTTTAGATGCAAGAATGTAGAACATTGGGTCTGGAATGTAGACCATTGGTAGAGAACTTCTGCCCTCCAGGGGTTCCTCCATTTGTGCTGTAAGCCTGTATGTATTTAAGGTTTCTTCCATCTTTCAATAAACGGCATTCGACATCCAAACGTACGAATGACTCGCTGTCTCTTGTCTCTATTTTTTAATCCGCAGCCCTTCGCTCGGACATGGTGAACGGGTATTGGTAATGCGGGCATTACCGCTACATGTAGGAGACCAGCTCTCACTTTTTCCCAAGGGTACTCTTGAGGAAGGAGAAGAGGGAAATATTTAGATAGAAATATGGAGGGAGAGAGACAGATAGAAACCCACCAGCCCTTTCTGTCTCTACTAAAGGGCTTTTAAAGGAATGCCAAGGGGTGGAGCAAAAGACCTCTGTGGTGATATATTGTGTCCCCCAATATATTGTGCATCCTAATAAACTTATCTGGGGTCAGAGGACAGAACAGCCACTAGATAGACATAGAGGCCAGAAAATGGTGGCACACATACCTTTAATCTTAGCATTCTGGAGGCAGAGATCCATCTGGATCTCTGTGAGTTCAAAGCCACACTGGAAACAGCCAGGCATGGTGACACACACCTTTAATCCCAGGAAGTAATGGCAGGAGGTAGAAAGGTATATAAGGCTTGAGGACCAGAACTAGAGCTGGTTAAGCTTTTAGGCTTTTGAGCAGCAGTTCAGCTGAGATTCACTACGGATGAGGACTCAAAGGCTTTCAGTTTGAGGAAACAAGATCAGCTGAGGAACTGGCGAGGTGAGGTTAGCTGTGGCTGGTTCTGTTTCTCTGATCTTTTGGCGTTCACCCCTATGCCTGATTCTAGGTTGTTTTTATTAATAAGACCTTTTAAGATTCGTGCTACAGACCTCCACCCAGCACAGCCAAGTGCAGACCATCCTAAACACCTGGTAACCACGCATGTGGTCAAGCCATCCTCTAATGCAGCCCTGCTGTGTAAAACAAGCTTGGAACCCACTAGGAAGCCTCTGTGGGTTCCCACAGGTGGGGATGGGGAAGACTGTGAAATTCACCCAGACAAAATCAGTCCTGCTGCTCTGCCTCTTTGGCTATGGCATCCCTTCTTTCCTTGTGAAGCCCCCAAATCACACGGGCAAAATATTCTTTGCCCACCTGCTGCTTTCTCCGCCTATCTCTTAGCCGGGTATCATTGCATCTTTTTAATGCAGGGACGATGGCAGTGTCCCTGTGTGCATCCCTCGCACCTCCACCTTACCCCATACATTACACGCTAATTTTTTTTAGTTTTTGATGCCTGTCCTGGATCTCACTGTGTAGATCAGGCTGGCCTTGAACTTACAGAGATCCGCCTGCCTCTGCCTTCTGAGTGCTGGGATTAAAGGCATGCGCCACCACTGCCCGGTGGCTTATGGTTCTTAAGAGAGTTAAGTCTCACACCTGTGACACAACCCTCACTTTTTTTTTTTTCTGAGACAAGGTTTCTCTGTATAGCCCTGGCTGTCCTGGAACTCACCCTTTAGATCAAGTTGTTTTAGAATTCAGAAATCTACCTACCTCTGCCTCCTGAGTGCTGGGATTAAAGTCATGCACCTGCCTGGCTACAACCTCACTTCTTTTAAGGTCAGTCATGGTTTGTCACTAGCCCCAAAGGCCCTATTTCCAGGAAGCTTAGTCAATGAAATGGTACATTGCATCCAATGATCTAATTTTAAAAACAACCCAGAAACCTCTACTTTAAAGTACTTGTCATTTGGGGAACTGAAATGCTGGGTTTTGTTCGCGGGTTTTGAGACAGGATCTCTCTATTATGTAGCTCTGGGTGTCCTGGAACTTGTTATGTAGACCAGGCTGGCTGCAAATTCACACAGATCCCCCTGCCTCTGCCTGCCTCCTGAGTGCTGGGGTCAAAGGTGTGCACCACCACTCCCAACCCTGAAATGCTTTTGATAATGCCCAAATAATCACTTTCACTGAGCCTGTGCCTCAGTTTCCAGGAGTGTTGAAGTTTCTTCTTTGGCAGCACTGGGGATCGCACATGCAAGGCTTTGTGCGTGTAGGGCACACACTTCAGTACTGAACTATATCCCCCAATGTCCTTTGACTTTTCATTCTGAGATACGGTCTCACCAAGTTGCCCAAACTGGTCTTGAACCCAAGAAGAGCCTTAACTTCTTGCTCCTCAAGAGCAGCTGGGATTCTAGGTTTGTATCACCAAGCTTTACTGGTGCCTCAGTTTCTTAAAATGTAATATACAACCACAGAACAGTTTTCAGAGTTGGAAGGATTATTTATGGGCTACTCCATTAAAATACTTAGCACTGGGAAGTGAACACATAAGCTACCTGAATAGGAGGAAATGAGAGTAGTGAGGCCTTTTATCTATGGTAAGCTTTGTCTGTAGAGAATGGAAAAGTATGTAGCCTGTTGGTGAATTTGCTGCTTTGTGGTAATAATGGATTTTCCTAAAGCTACTTCCCTCTGATCATTAATAATCCCCGTGCAGTAAAGGGCTATTGTTCTTCAGCATGAGTAAATAACCCTGCTGGAGACACCGCTTATCTTCAGACCACAATGCGTGCTTCTTACTGGAAATATAACACAGGTGCCAACACTAAGCTTTCCTTCCTATGTCTCTTCCTTGATCTCGTTCTCTTTACCATCGATGCTCTTTTCTCCTACAGCTTTTCTAGTCACTGCTTTTTGTCAGACACTGGCTGGTACACCGAATGATTTTATTGTTATAAATGAACAATCTTCAAGTCAAACTGTGCCCCACAGGTCCCTGGTCCCCAGGCTTCACACACACACACACACACACACACACACACACACACACACACACACACACGACGGTTTCCTGTCCTACATTTAGTTTTTTGTTATTTGAATCTGAAGAGGGAAGTGATACCACACAGTTGTGCAATTCTCAGGATACGTTCATTGTACTTCATACCACAACGATTCTCTGAAACGGCATTTTTTATACAAAAAATTACAAGAATATGGTGTATAAGAGATGGACCCAGGGAAGGAACTAGATAATACATTTATCAAAGGGAAAATGAAAACAGGTTAGATCCTGAAACATGGGAAGTCATCAGAACAAAGGGGAAATTCAAACTACCCACACCAGAAGGATTTTTAAAATAACTATCCCAAGGAATGCAATAGAGGCAAACGTGCATCCTACTGCAGGTGTTCCCAGACTTGCAGGTAGTGCTAGGTCCTGACTGTCCTGACTGGGCGCTGGGCCTGGAAGCTGCCGAAACATCGGGACTATATCCAGCTCAGGAAAAGATTAAAATTCAAAGTATAGTCTCTAGTGAATGTATCATTTTCACATCATTGAAAAGTTGAAATTATTTTTATGTTGGGAACCATTAGTGGTTCATGACAGCACTGGAGCACCCATCAAGATTATACGCATACATGAGACCGACCCAGAATTGCAAGAGAGATATATCAATCAACCAGTCAATTTATACTTTCCTATTCAAGGCAGAAATTCTAAGTGGAAATCCATTTATGGTTTCTCAATTCAAAATAAATGGGTACAGTATTCCTCACCAGAATGCTACATCCTGAATGCTGGGATTATAGGCATGTGCCAGCACATTTTAAGAAACAAAGACAATGGTTAGCCAGAGATGTTCAAAACCAGTTACCCAAAGTCAGCTGTGTGAGAGATATATGGAAGTACTGGGAACATGTCAATGTTAGAGGCTCATTCAAAATTCTCCAGCCAGTATCTTCAACCCTTCATAGCAAGTAGGGAAGTCAGAGAGCCCAAACACTAACTTAAATTCCTGCTTTGTGACATTCTTCTAAGAGACTGGATTAGAAACGTGCAAAAAAGGCTTTGGTGGATGTAGGGCATGGTGGTGCACACCTTTAATCCCAGCACTCAGGAATTCAAGGCCAGCCTTTACAGAGCACATCATAGGACAGCCAAGACCACACAGAGAAACCCTGTCTTGAAACAAAACAAAACAAAACAAGTGGGTTTTGTCGACAACATTGGGCACAGTTGGAGATCTCTTGCACCTGACTCTACATCCAACTATTAGAAAGACAACAGCATTATGCATTGGGAACCATGTTTTCAGAACATTCTCCAAGGACTCTTTAGTTATCAAATGAGTAACTTTATATGTAGGGCCCAAGAGCTCCTTACTAGACTATCCTGAGATCAAGAACAATGGCTGCCTGGCTTTATTTGTGAGGAATGATTGGCACCCAGGGTCCTTAAATCCTTTGGTGCTTCAATCCAACACTGAACAAAACAACTTTCTATGATAATACTTTTTTGTCTGTTCTATCCAATAGGGCAGAGACTAACCACATGCAGCTACTGGACATCTGGAATATGTGTCTAAGGAACTGTTATTTAAATTTAGTTACATGTGACTAATCACTACCTATGGATAGCACAGTTCTTAAGTCAATTACAAATGAGTGTCAGTTTGGGAGTGGGAGTAAGGAGAGATGCTCTAGCTGACTTGGGACATAAGCCACATACAAAATGCAAGCAACTCTTCGGCTTTGGCTGCTGCTGTGTAGGTATCTCTAGTAACTTCAGACTGGTGTTGTTAGACTGTCCAATTTTTCAAACAAAGCCAAAAATCTCGATTCTGATGCTCACGTTTTAACAACTGGCAAGCAGATTTAAAAAAAAATAATTTAAATCATGTTGTGTGGACTGAACAATAATATGCTTGCTGGCATTATCTGTCAGCTTTTAATCTAGGCCAACCCTATCAGCTCGAAGAGAAGGAACTTTTCCAAGGCCAACCTATTAGTTGCAGATCCAAGAATGAAACCGAGGCCTTCTGATTCTGCTGATAGCCTTTCCATTGAGATTCACTATAATGGTAGTGCCATCTGCAGCAGCAGGGACAAAACTCCCTTTATAAGAATTCCAAGGCTGTGAACCAGCCATCTCCTGGAACCAGGCAGGACTTCCAGTGGAGGGACTAACCCTTCGACCTACAATTTGTCCTGCCTACAAAATGTGCTAAGGTAAAGACAGCACAGAAACTGTGGGAGTGACCAACTGAAGACTGGCACAGCTGGGGACCCGTACCCTGAAGGAAGCTCCCCCCAGAGGGCTAGGACCCAGAGGCAGGATACCGAGAGACCTAGGATAGAACCACACATAAATGGTAAAAAAAAAAAAAAATAAAAAATAAATAAAATAAATAAAAAAAAAAGTCAATGAAATGATCTCTAGGGATATTCTGCTATATTCATAGATTGGTGTCTGGCCCAACTGTCATCAGAGGGGCTTCACCCAGCAACTGATGGAAACAGATGCAGACCCACAGCCAAACATAGGAGGAATTCAGGGAAACCTGCAGAAGATGGGGAGGCAAGATTGCAGGACCCAGTGGTGTCAAGGGCACCACAAGAAAATCCACAGGACCTACTAATATGGGCTCACAGAGACTGAACCAACAACCCGGGAGCCTGCATGGGACTGACCTAGGCCTTCTGCCTATGTTACAGTTGTGTAGCTTGGTCTTGTGAGACTCCCTAATAGTGAGAGTAGGGGATATCTCTGACTGTGGTTTCTTTTTTTTTCTTTTTTCTTTTTTTTGGTTTTTTAGAGACAGGGTTTCTCTGTGTTGTTTTGGTGCCTGTCTAGGATTTTGCTCTGTAGACCAGGCTGGCCTCGAACTCAGAGATCTGCCTGGCTCTGCCTCCTGAGTGCTGGGATTCAAGGCATGTGCCACCACCGCCCAGCCTCATCCATCCTTAATAGAGGAGGTGCCTAGTCTCACTACAACTTGATATACCATGGCTGGCTGATATCCATAGGAGGCCCTCCTGTATCTGAAGAGAAACAGAGGAAAGGGAGTAGGTGGGGTGTGTGGGGGAAGTTGGGAGGGGGAGGAAATAGAAAAAGGGGGAAGAGGGGAAACAAAAAAAGAAAAAGAAAAAAGAATTCCAAGGTTGAGCAGAGCCATGTGTGGTGGCCCATGCCTTTAATCCCAGCACTCTGGAGGCAGGGGTATGTGGACTTCTTGAGTTTGAAGCTAGTCTGGTCTACAGAGTGAGTTAAGTTCCAGGACAGCCAGGGCTGTTACACAGAGAACTCTGTCTCAAAAAAACAAAACATAAGGCTGGTATCTTATAAGGTGTTCCTATCCAGATACAGCAAAACTGTTGGACCCCATGGGCAAGTCTCTGTATTAGGAGCCACAGAGACACAAAGAGGAAGCAGTATTTTTGGAAGACAGACGTGTAAACCAACATTTATCAAGAAATCGGGTAAAGCACACAGATTACTTGTATATCAAGAAATCAGGTAATGCACACAGACTACTTGTATACAAATCCCAAAGCACTGACAGCTGAGAGAGCAGGAAGATAAAAGTCAGGGCTTCATGGGACGATCATGAGAGCTGATCCTATTGTTTAAGGATATCAAGCGAACCTCCTCATCTTTGAGGTGTTATTCTTGTTGAGCTTTCCTATCGGCTTCTACCCCTTCTGGGTGGTCTTTAAATGTGAGGAGACCTAAGGAATTCGTGAACTTTCCTGTCTACTCCCCATTCCTAGCTCTAGGAATAAAGTCTACATTTATTATCTCCACCCATGACTTTTCTTCCAACTTGTCTACTTCATTTCTGGACATCTTCATTCGGGCTGTAAAATAACTTCTGACATACCTTCAAGAGAACTTAAGACTATTCCTTTCCAAACTGTTTTCTCTAGGGAAACATCTCTGGTTCCACCCTCTTCCACACACTTCCTATCCAGCTCAGCAGTCAGCCCGGTATGCCCAAGCTCCCCAATATTCTGAGTCAATTTTCTTCTTCCAGCACTGCTGTCCCTCTCCTATGGCATCAGCAAACAGCCTCTTCAGAGGTTGAACTACCTTCTCTATCCAGCAGCAATTTTAAAAAAATGTAAATAAGGTCTGGTCAATCTATACTTCAGGAAGTAGTAATACAAAGGCCAAACCCTTGTATTTCTGCAACTCCAAGCCTTCAATCTCTTCGGTCTTTTGTTCCCAACGTTATCCCTTTAGCACTTTTTCCCACCAAGACAGTTCTTCCCTTCTCCCGTCCTCTCTCTTAAACTCCGGAGAGGCTTTCTTTCCACTCCATCCAGCCTTTGGGGCAGCTGTATCTTCTGCACTCATTTACTTATTAATGACAAGTTCACGATCAAGGCTTCCTTCTTTTTCTCGTTTGCTCATCGGTAAATGAAACTAGCCTTCATGGTCCCCTGAAGGCTGACTACTACATCCGGGTTCGTTTGGGTGGCCCTTCTCAAGGCAGGAACCTCTCCAGCCTCCCAGAACTGCCCCGGTCGCCTTCCATTTACATTCGAAAAGTCTGAAGGGTCCCATGCCAGGGCTCGCCCACGTGCCACTTCCCTTAGGCAGGTCTCCCGAGGCCAGCAGCGAGGCCAGCGAGCCGCCCTCGCGAGGCTGGGGTCACACAGGCGCGTCTCCTAGCAACCCCACACCCTCACCTCATCCCTGCCCCAGGGGAGCCAACCCCTTTCCCCAGTCCCCCGCGACCGGAGCCGGCGTCTCCATCCTTACACTCACTCTGCGTCAGTCCTGCCTTCCCCCACCCACAGGAGCCGGCTGGGAGGAGGCGGTGCCAGGAGCTCTGCCGAGCCTTGGCTACACCGAGCTCCATCCAGCAGGTCCGGTAGGCCAGGCCGGGCCAAACCACCGGGGCGGACCGCTGTGGAAGCATGAGACCCAGGTCAGAGGTCTTCTCCAGCCTCCTCAAACTTCCAGCTCCAGCCCACTCCTCGCCGCACTCAACAACAGCCGACCTCCCTCTCCCCCTGCTTTCCCTTCACCCTTTCGTTATCCCCTTCCCCCATTTCCAGTTAGAAAATGGCCCGGCCCAGCTCCTCGTAGCCCACCCTCCGCCGCTCCTCTCCTTGCCCTTACTTGGAGACGGCTTCGGACGTCCGCGCGTGCGTCGTGACGTCACCCTCCTCGCTCCCGTCCCCGCCCCTCTCCCATTCTCTCCCTCCTGGAGCCAGCGGCCGGCGGGGTTACCGGAAGTGATGATGCAGGAGCCGATGGAGGGGGCGGGGCTTCGGGGCGGCCGCCGCCGGTGGGCCGCAGATGAGGAGGAGGCGGCGGCCGCGGTGGCAGAAAAGGCGGCGGCGGCGGGGATAGGGAGCCTGGAAACGCAAGCGGGGATGGTAGGTGGTTTGGACCCGCCGGGCCGCCGTCGTTTCCAGAAAGGGTTTGACTGGAGGAACCTCTGGAGCAGCTGTGAGTTTGGATGGGGGGGAGGGAGTTGAGGAAAAGGGGGGAGCATTGAGAGATGAAGGGGCGGGGGTTCGGTTCCTTCGAGAAAGGGGGTGGTGGTGGAAGGGGAGGAGTGCAAATCAGCGCCTTGTCTGGACTGGTCCCTCTGGAAGAAGAGGCTGTGAGGGGAGCCTGTGGCGTGTCAAGCGCAAGGCTCAGAAAACTTACCTACTGTCCCCGCCTGCCCATCGCCAGCACCCCTCAATCCCGGGCCTGGGGACCTGGGGCCGTGGATGCCCGGGGAGAGGCTGCAGACTCTGAACTGAAAGTCCAGGGTAAGAGCCGTGAGGTAGGAGCCCAAGGGGGAGGTGGCGGGTGAATCTCCAGCTCCCTCCCTGATTTTCCTCCCCACCCCCATTCTTCTCTATAATCGTTAACAGCCCTGGAATTAAGGGGCTCAGACCTGAAGGCCTTTCTATGCACCTTTGCAACAAACGATAACCATCTGTGTCTGAGGTAAATGGGGTCGGAGGCTTTGCCTATATCCTGTTTAGGAAGTGGGACGGGGTGACAAATGTATTGTTTTTTCCATTCCCACCTCTTATCCTCCCCTATACACACCCCTGGGTCTACTTTAATTCTCTGAGGTTGGGTGACAGTCGTGGTCACCCTCTCCCCTTTGTGGCACTTAGTGCCTTGGTTACCTCTTTTGAATTTTGTGTTCAGCCTCTATCCCAGCTCCGAACTGCAAGCTTTGTAGTACTTCAGTTATGGTCTGTGTCACATTGGGGAGTACCTCACAACGCCGCCTGGCTCCTGATTATAATGAGCATTTTCTTTTATGAATACTGGAATTCCAGAGCTCTTGCAAGGATTCATAAATGGCATCATAGCCCAGGAATCAAGGTCTCTCGCTCTAAATACTTTATGTGTGAGGAATTTACATGTTGTCAACTCTTTCCAAAAATGATTTGATGTTAGGCTAATTCTGGATTTCTGTGTTTCTCTCCACCCACACTTCATGATGCACTTCTGAGAACAGAAAACCCCATATTACTTTTTTTGTTTCTACAATTGGACAATAGCTCTTTTATCTCCTTCTTGATCTGTGTGTCTGGCACACTTGTCTTTAGTGACAATGGACTTGTACTGATTTTTATCTTATTTAACTAATGCTTTGTGTATAGGTGGTCTTATAGGAGACAGTGTGATGTATAGTTTTGTTTTTAGCAGAATGCAAATCCATAATGGTATGGAAATGTTTGAAGAAAGAAAGAATAATTGGAAAGATTTATTGTTTATATTGTTTAAAAAACAAATAAAAAACCACCGAGTAAGTAGTGCCTCCTCTAGCCTCTCATAGGGATCTCAGAGTAAAGTGTTAATGATTCTTATTTTACACTTGATACATTTAAAAAAAAATCCTGTTGATTATGGAACTGTCTTATAAGAAACTTTATGCTTTAAAAATAGTGCTAAATTTTTGACTAGAAAGTGCATACATTTTGCTCTGTCACTGAATTTGATGTGTAGTATCACTAGGATTATCATAACAGATGTTCTTCTGATTCTGGGAAGAGAGTCCCATCATATTTGAGGGCCTTCAGGCCTGATAAAACAGAGTACTTAATGCCTTGATTGTGCAGTTATAGTGTTTAGATGGTTTACAGGAATAAAAGAATTACCTCTAGTTGCACTTTAATTCATTTGGAACCTAGTTTGCCATTGAATGAAAAGTCCAAAATTCATCCATTTAAGACTGGCTATTAAGTACTAGTCAGTGTTTCAGATGCTGGGTGTACAAAGATGAACACAAGGAAAGGGTGCACTCTCATGAAGTTTATCAGAGTGGGAGGTGGGGACAGAGATAATAAATAAGCAAATCTGATTTTGATTAAATGCTGAAGGAAGTGAGTGATGGGATGGAAAGTGTGACTGGGATGCAGTTGTGAAGGGAAACCTTCCTGTCAAGTGACACTTAACAGAACTTGAAGTGCAAAGGAGCCAGCCATGCAGAGATGAAGGGAGGACTCTTGGAGGTGTAGGGAACAGCTTGTGCAGAAACTTGCTGGAATGAACTTGGCAAGTTTTAGGGACTGGGGAGAAGAGAGTGGGGGTGGAGTGTAAGTTTAGTGAGTAAAAGGTTGAATGAAGTAGGGTCAGAGAAGCGGAGTTGGGACTCAGGTAGACAAAATATGAGTAAGTAGGAGGAAGAAATAGAAAAACTATTTTTTGGCTAATTCTGTTGCCTTTCCTAGGGCCTTTATCATTATTTTTGCAGGTTCTGCTGGACTATTGTAATTAAAAACAAAGGCAGCTCACCCAGCTGAGAGCAGTCGAGAGGTGCAGCAGTGGTCACTTGGGCTGTGTGTTTAGGAATAAGCAGGATGTTTAATTGAGGGCACACCTGTTCCCATCAAATATTTTGCTGTATATGTGACTGTTTAAAATTGCATAATAAGTACTCTGAATGTGTGCTGGTATTGACCTCTTCCATCTCTGTGTGAAATCAAGGTTGAAGGATTGGGCATGTGTTAATAATATGTTGATCTACAAATGACCATCCGGAGCTAAGTTTCATTTTTTTTTTTTTTTTTTTTTTTTTTGTGGGGAGGCAGGATTTGTGTTGCAATAGTTCCGCTCTTGCCTGGGCCTCCTGGTGAGTAATAATATTCCGAGAGGTAGGTTGGTGCTAAAAGTTCACTCAGGATCACATTAGATAAAGACCATTGTGGGGCCCATTTCCCTGTGGCACCATCTTTGGGTTGGCATATATAGCTGAGGGATGTAACGTACTTTTGCCTTCATTTGGGGGCATTCATCTTCAATTTAACCTTATCTTGGACAGATTGTCCACTTACTTGAGAGGCTTAAGATATCACCTTGAGCCGGGCGGTGGTGGCGCACGCCTTTAGTCCCAGCACTCGGGAGGCAGAGGCAGGCGGATCTCTGTGAGTTCGAGGCCAGCCTGGTCTACCAAGTGAGTTCCAGGAAAGGCGCAAAGCTACACAAAGAAACCCTGTCTCAAAAAAACAAAAAACAAAAAACAAACAAAAAAAAAGATATCACCTTGATTTAGCCCTCTTGAGCTGTATCACAGTAGGCTAAAATGGAAAGAGTATTTTTTCCTTCTCAACATCACAAAAGTGAGGGGAGTGTTAATCAGTCTTTTGAGCTAGGCAGTTGAGAGACATAAATGTTGCTTAGGCTGTAGTAAACTCAGTCTTATAAATGCTAAATAAAACCTTTTGATGTTCGGTAAAGGCAAATCAGAAACGGTGGACTTGGTTTAGGTTCTAGTACTGTAATACTACCTGCAGGTGGCTCCTCAGAACTAACTTGGGTAGAGCTTTCTGTGTTGTCCTGGGTTAAGGAAGGTACACAGCTTGTTACCGGAATGCTAACAGCAAATCTTCGTTTGTAAGTAGGTGACTAATGTGAGCTGTGAGGACGTGGCAGATGAGAGAGGCCTGTACATCTCTATGACTTAGGCCAGGCTGAAGAGCTTGCCCCTGACTTCCGTGTCCGACTGCCGGCATGCAGTGCTCATTTGGTAGTAAGCAGTCTACTGTTTCTCTTCATTTCAATGGTTTATTACAACTCAAGTATGAAAACATTGTCTAGGCTGACATTTCATCAACCAGTTTGGAGTCTACCTTTTTGTTTTTGTTTTTTTGTTGTTGTTTTTCGAGACAGGGTTTCTCTGTGTAGCTTTGGCTGCCACCTTTCCTGGAACTCACTCTGCTCTGTAGCCCAGGCTGGCCTCGACCTCACAAAGATCCGCCTGCCTCTGCTTCCCAAGTGCTGGGATTAAAGGTGTGCCCCACCCGCTCAGTTGGAGTCTACCCTTTGGAAGGGGATAGAGATGGGTAGGAAGGGACGTGAACACTGGGAGAAGCCCTTAATCCCTACATTGAACAGTAATTGTGTTTGGGAAATGAATCCAAATCTAAGTGAATTTGGAGTCTTGGAGCTGAGTTGGCCTTTTGACCTATGGTGCCAGTCAATTTGTTTCTTAAGGTTTGGGAGGCTTTTAGACACATTCCAGTGAAAGGCGAAAACCTAAAAAACAGCTGGTGCCACTTGCCTTTGAATTTGTGAGTAAGTTGTTTTGCATTGCCTTAGATGGTTTAAAGTTAATCTGACTTTACTACTGTCTTGATACGTGTTCTGTGGTGAGGAGAGTTAATTGTACACTGGCTGCCAGTTGTTTTGAGGTGAAGAAGTAGTAACTCAGATTGAAACAATGGTCATTATGTGGTGACTACCATTTCTCTAACTCTTGATAACTTACAATTACTCTTTGTGTCTGTTTACAGATGTTCAGACCAGTGTACCAGGATCAGTTCTTCCTAATGTTGGAACAGTGTTCTTAGCTCTTCCCACAACAGACCAGGTCGATTGACTTGAGTCGATGGTCCCTTAGTTCACATCTAGTATCACGAGTTCTTGTACTTCTTTTTCTGACAATGAAAGGTTTTATTTCTTTGGGGGCCAAAAAGGAGATTTGAGTGAGAGTAACATCAAAAAGTGATGCAAACTGATTCTTTGGAATCATGCTATGTCGAAAGAGGGAAAAATGTCCAGTCTGTAAGATATATGCAAATGCGACCTTATTTAAACACCATACATTGGAACATGTGGATGATGACGTCTACTTCCTTGAGAGTTTGGCCTTGCCCACATCTTGAAGTTGTGAGTTGAATTGTTGGGTTTGGGGCTGAGATGTAGATAGCACAGGAGCCTACATTGTACAGCAGTGTAAGCGTCATTGGTAAGCATCATCATGTTCCCTTTCCGTCCTGCTGCACATTGCTGAAGCATTCAACCTCAGGACCTGTTGACTGGAAATAATGCTGTCACTGAGACTGTTAGATCTAGACCAGCTCTGATGACTGGCCGATCTCTGATAGTACTCTGCAGGAGGGCAGGACTTCATTTCCAGGGGCTATTTAGCATCTTGTCGCCGTTGTTGGTCTTTCTGCCTGTCAATCCAGGAGACAGTGTGTTGGAGAGATCTGCCCCTTGTTGTAGTTGTCAGAGCATGTACTGTATTGAATGCAGTTAATTCTACTTCATCTAGTCTGGGAAGATGAAAGAAAAAGTGAGACCCCTGCAAAACCTTAGAGTATCTGGTGTAGCTCTGGCTTGGCCTGGATCTCTGTGCAGCCCAGGCTGTCCTGGAACTTACAGGGATCTATCTGCCTGCTTCTGCCTCCTGCCTCCTGAATACTGAGATTTAAAAAAAAAGCATGCACCACCTGGCTACCACAATGCCCCTCCCTGCTTTTTTTCCCTAGCTGAGGTTTGAGGAGACCCCCTGGAGCAGGAGCATGTGGGCATTTTGCTCTTCTTTTTCCCTTGCCCCAAAGTTTCATTTTACAAAAAGTTCCTATGAGACTGTTGGGCTTCCATATGCGATTTCATGGTCTGAGGATGAAATAAGTGAAAAGCAATGATTTTAGTTGGAAAACAGAAATTGAGAAAATTAGAGCAAAGAATGGGAAGCAGAATTCACTCACTCTGGTCTTAGTTGGCTTCACAGTTTCTTTTAGGTCCTTATAGGCATTAAGTAGAATTTGAGTCTAATTAAATTCTTGATATTTGGTCTTCTGTATTCCTTAGTTCTAAGCATTTTGTTACCAATTCTTTTTTTTTTAAAGATTTATTATTTTATGCATACGAGTGTCTTGCCTACATGTGTGTATGTGTACTACCTCCATGCCTTGTGTCTGAGGAGGCCAGAAGAGGTTGTCAGATATCCTGGGATTGGAGTTTCAGCCCATTGTGAGCCATTATATGGGTGCTGGGAACTAAACCTGGGTCCTCTGCAAGAGAACCAAGTGCTCTCAACCAGTGAGCCAACTCTCCAGCCCCTTGTTAACCAGTTCTTAACTCTTTCTTCAAGAATGCCTTATAATGTGGCATATATGAAGCAGGATTCAGTAGTGAAATGAGAGTACCCGACTGTAGCAGAGGGTATGGGTGTGCAAATGGAAAGCGGGAGTTTCCTCAGAGTGTGTTCTGAAGGCACCAAATTATATTCCAGTAGGAGTGGAATTCAGCACCCTGAATTCTTTCAGTTTACTGAGACAGGGTCTTCATATGTAGCCCAGGCTGGCCTCAAACTCAAAGATCTCCTCTCTCACCCTCCTAAGTGATGTTGGAATTGTATGGTATCACCATGCCTTGCTTCTAAGCTCTTAGATAACTAGTGGGCATGGTTTAATAATAGCTGTGCAAAATGCTGAATTGTATATGGTTGTATTCCTAGTGAGCTGCTGAAGAATCCAAGGAAAGCCCAAGCATCCTTATTGACAGCAGTTTGATGTTAATAGCCATAGTATTTACACAAGCCATCGTTTCTTGTTAAGAAGTGCTGGCTTCAGCTGGACATTTGCTTTAACCAGACATAGTATCACACACTTGTAGTCCCCATGCTCATGGGGCTGAGGCAGGATTGTTACAAATTTGATCCAGCCTGGAGGCAGAGCTCTATAGCATGACTCTGTTCCAACCCACACTTGTAGTTCTGTACTCTTCAGTACTCAACTTAGGTGGAGGCAGGAGGATCAGAAGTTCAGGGTCATCCTCAGCTACAAAGAGCTTTTGAGGCCAGCCTGGGCTATGTGAAATCTTATCACAAAAACCAAACACACCTCCACTCCTTCACATTTGCTTTATATCCACTGGGTACTGTTTAAACAAGAGGAGAAAGTCAGGACACCTCAGAGAAGATGCTGAGACTAGCAGCATAGGTCCTAGGAGGCAGGACCAGGGATATGATAATACTCTTAGTCCCTTTAAAGGGACAGTTTTTCCTAACTGTGGTGGTAGTTTCAGGAGTGGTGAGTTACATGGTGAAAGCTCTATTAATTTTTAAGAATATTTTCATGGTTCTTTTGACTTTGTAAATCAGTTTTTTGAAATAACTAGTCACTTACCCAATAATCATTTACTCAAAACTGTTGCTGAAAGGCTCATGCTCATGGGAAGAATTCTACTTTAGGCTTCCTAACTTTATGAAGTCTGCAAGCTTTTCTGGAGGCATTGAGTAGTTCAGTTGAGGTGGGTGAAGTAGCCAGAGTTGTAAGTGGGGATATCCTGGAAAGGGTATGGATAGTGGGAAGAGACTTGTCTAACTCCAGGGAGTATCACTCACTAGGAGGGCTGGGGACCTGATCTCCATGAGAACGTGTGTTTCTGCTGTGGAGAAGAGTGTAGGGATGCAGTGGATGGTGTGACCATACTAGTCTGCAGTTGATTGGGCATTTGTGATGGGCTGCTTATGGCTGCTGGAGTCATTTTTTTTCCACTATTTTTTTTTCTTTTTGTCATTTAGGACTTGATATATTTTTTAAAAAGATTTTTATTATTTAAAACTTGAATTCACAAATCAGAAGCTGGTGAGATGAGAAATATAATAATGTCCTTGGACTCGTTAGTCTGGATAAAGTGCATAATGAAAAAGACACTAGGTGTTGGTTATTGTTATTTAACAGCATTGCTGTGGAGGTGGCAACAGTTCCTTGTGAATGCTTGAGATAACTCCTGACTGACCTTTTGGGAACAACTACAAATGTGAAATAACAGCCAAAGCTATTGAAGAAAATCATTTTAAACTCTGTATTTCTACAACATCTGTGTTTTCTTTGGCAGATCCAAATAGTTCTTTAGTGTTTTTACCCCTATGGTTTATTTTCATTTTTGTATGTGTGTCTGTGTAATTGTATTTGTGTGTGTGTGTGTGTGTGTGTGTGTGTGTGTGTGTGTGTGTGTGTGTATGAGTGGGTGAAGAGAGCATCCCTGGAGCTGGTGTTACAGGCAGTTGTGAGTAGCCCAATGTGGGTGTTGGAAATGAACTTAGGTACTGTGGAAGAACAGTATATGCTCTTAAACTACTGAGCCATGTCTCCAGCCCTAGTTTTTCTTCTAAAAGATTTTTATTCTACAGGGTACTTGTGGATCTGACTGAAGGACCTGATTTCCTAGTGTTGAAAATGGCAAACAGTACTCTTGAACTGGTGACAGGCATAGATTCTGTGATTACATCAAGCAGTAAAGTGTCTTGTGAGCTTTGGTGAAGTTGGTTTTAATGTGTGCATCTGTTTCTGAGGTTACTAACTACATTGTTCCAACAGTTTTCTGGCAGTAACTGAGTGTCCAGCAACTCAGCTCTGATACTGTCTGGAATTAGCACAGACCCCACATGCCAATGATTCAGTCTTACAAGATTGTGCCACTTAGATGCTAGCTATGGGTATTCCCAAGTTATCCTAACTTCTTTTAGACTACAAGTTCAGAGGTTCCCACAGCCACTCCCCTGTCAGGTTTCACATTATGCTAGCATGATTCATAGAACTCAAGCAGTGTATGATAATTAGGATTCCTTCTCCTCCTCTTTGTTTTTTTGATATAGGGTTTGTCTGTGTAACAGCTCTGGCTGTCCTGGATCTCGATTTGTAGACCAGGCTGGCCTCGAACTCAGAAATCTGCCTGCCTCTGCCTCCCAAGTGCTGGGATTAAAAAGGTGTGCACCACCACCACTACGACCACTGCCTGGTAGGATTTCAATTTATTTATTTATTTATTTTGATTTTGATTTTTGTTTTTGTTTTTATAAAGTCTGTAACAGCCAATGGCAGCAGGAGCAGTAGCTATAGCCCTGTAGCATCCAGAGAGGTTCTTTTCAGGAGTCTCTGGTCAGGTGAAACCAAGTGCTGTAGAAAAGAATTTCAGGACAAGTTTGTATGAAGCAGATCTAGATTATTAACAAAGAATTTAATATAGACTCAAGAATTGGCATTGAAGAGGGAAGAGGTGTTTGGGGAAAAGATGATATATATACACACACAAGTGTGACCATGGACTTTTCGAGAGTCTCCCCAAAGTGTCAGCAGTAGCTGTATATATAGTTTTAGTGGTTTTGAAATTACATTGTTCAAAAAATTTAAAAATTAAATAAGAATGTTTGGGTATACTTATTCCTAGCCAAGCTTGCAGTTAAAGGGCACTTGTTGCTCTTCTAGAGGACCCAGGTTTGATTCCTAGCATCTTAACAACTGTTTGTAACTCCATTTCCAGGTGATCTGATACCTTCTTTTGCCTCTTGGGCACTAGGCACACATGTGCTCATACATGCATACAGGCAAAACACCTATAAACTTAAACAAATTAAGCAACAACAACAAAACAGGTTAAAAAAAAAAACAGTCAGTGCTGGAGAGGTGGCGCAGTAGTCCAGAGCACTTGTTGCTTTTACAGAGGACCAAGGTTCAGTTCCCAGCATCCATATGGCAGCTCACAACTGTCTTTAACTTCAATTTCGGGGCTCCTCTGCCTCCTTCTGACCTCCACAGGCACACATGTGGTATACAATACATATAATAAGACATATTTTTACTTTAATATGGTTTGTGAGATATTTATTATTATTTTGGTTTTTTTGAGACAGGTTCTCTCTACATAGCACTGGGTGTCCTTGGAACTCACTATGTAGATCAGGCTGGCCTCAAACTCTCATAGAGATACTCCTGGCTCTACCTTTGCCTCTGGAGTACTAGGATTCCAGGCAAGTGCCACCAAGTCCAGCTACTTAATTTTGATTTTCTCAATCCAGGGGCTTGGGGGCCTCTTTTCCTTTCCATATTCCTTTAATGTTTATTGTGTTTCTATTCTGCCTTAATTTGGCTGGGAATGTAGCTTGTGTATGCTTACTCATATAAAGCCTTGGGTTGAACCCATGCTTTCCCTCAACCCTCCAAAAAGAAGGCAGATGCTTTTGGTCTATGTATGTAGTTCTCTTAGGAGACTGAGGCAGAAGGATGACTTGAGCCCCATTGTTCCAGAGCAGCCACATTGATGTAGCGGGCAATAGATGACTTGAAAGTGCACTATCTATTGCTCTCCAGATGTGTGCTGCCTTTATGGACTTAATCATACCCTGTGCCCCAACGAGCTAATAAACTAAATGATCAAAATTAATAGTGAAAAGCAAAATGAAATACACAAACAAACAGGATATTTATTTAGTGTAGCCACATTTGAGAGAGTGAAAAAGATCCAGCAACCTCACACCACCTGCCCTCCTGCAACCCCCATTCAATTGGTCCTGATTTGAGGGTAACCTTTAATTAAAAAGAAGACCAGAGATATGCATAACTAAACAAGTTGTGGTCCCCTCCTCACTGTTTTCACACTCTAGTCAAATGAAGGGTTGTAATCTTCCCTAGAACAAGTTTCTTTTTTTACCTGAAAGTTTTCCCTCTGGCTGCCCTTGGAGCTTCAGATATTACCCCCTTTAAGATTCCTAGGGGAATTCTAATTCCTTGGGATCCAGGCAGACCAGTCACACCACCCTTCCAGCAAGTGTCTGTGCTCACCAACTTGAAAATTCTCAGTCCTCATTGATTGATTGTGCTTCGTAGTTGTTGTTGTTGTTGGTGGTGGTGTGTTTGTGTGTGTGTTTCCTAGCTGGGCATGGTTAGAGACATTACTCTGGGTTTTGAGATTTCATTATATATGCATGGTTATTGGCTCTTGGTGGTTGAATTCTTGTCTCCCACTGCCCATCTCTGAGAAAATAGGACCTAGAATGAGAGTTCATGCTTAAGTTTTCCTGGCTTGACTAGTCCTCCCTTGAAACCTCTGAGGGTCTACCCTGAAATCACCCTGTAAATTCAGGTGTGATCCAAGGTGTCTTTCCTCCATAATGAAAGATATGTCAGGAAATTTCAAGGGTTTGGAAAACTGGAAGAAACCAGAGATAGCCATTTATTATTGTTGTTATTATTATTATTCCACTTTAATTATCCATTTGTGTGTTTTTCTTGTTTTCTGAAACAGAATTTCAAACTGTATCTCAGGCTAGCCTGAGACTCACTATGTAGTCCAGGCTGTCAAGCCTCAATCAGAATAAAACAGAACAATCTTCCTGCTTCATCCTCCCCAGTGCTGGGATTACAGATATGATCCAGCATACCTGGCTTTGATCTCCCATTTTGTAGGCTAAGTAATTCTGGAGTAATGCTAGCTATTCTTTGTTTGGGATTATAAGAAGCAGACTCAGTATAGTATGAAAAGCATTCCTAGAGTGTGCTATATTCCTGAACTTCACAGATGCACTCATGCTAGACCTCCCAATGTCGGAAACAAGGTGACTTGTTAGTACAGCTTTCATCTTACTCTTAATTACATTTATTTGTTTATTTATTTATGTATTTGAGACAAAGTCTCACTATATAGTCCTGGGTTGCCTGGAGCTTACTATTTAGATGAGGCTAGCCTTGAACTCAGAGATCCGCCTGCCTCTTCTTCCCATGTGATAGGATTAAAGGCATGTGTTCCATGTTACTTTTTTTTTTTTTTTTTTTTTTTTGAGACAGGGTTTCTCTGTGTAGCTTTGCGCCTTTCCTGGAACTCACTTTGGAGACCAGGCTGGCCTCGAACTCACAGAGATCCGCCTGCCTCTGCCTCCCGAGTGCTGGGATTAAAGGCGTGCGTCACCACCGCCCGGCCTCCATGTTACTTTTTAATAAGAAAAATGTTTGGATATACATAATCATTGGTTAAAAGCACAAATCTAGAGTTAAGCGCTCTGGTTGTAAATCTGAACTTCCCTTGTCACTTGGAATTTGGGTGAGCCACATCTCTAAGACTCAGGTCTATATGTGTCAAGTGGAATTCATCACAGTAAATAGTTGTAATGATTGTTAGTGCATTCGAATAACATGATACATGTGTCATATAAAAAGCTTTATTATTATTATTATTATTATTATTGCTATATGACATATGTAGCTAATCTTATCTGGATTGCAGTTCCTAAGAAGGGGCTGTATTATTCTATCTCCTATAATTGAGTCTGTAAAGCATTGCTAGGTTAGTAGTTATCTATCACTTGAAAATAAAACCTGTCCTCTGGGTATCTGGAAAATAAATACATGAGTGACTCTAATGGAAACTTCCAACTTGTTTCCAAAGCTGTCCTAAAAATTAGATATGGAAAATCTTTCCCTGAAATCCTATAGAGCAGTGGTTCTCAACCTTCCTAATGATGAGACCCTTTAATATTGTTCCTCATGTTGTGGTGGCCCCCAACCATAAAATTGTTTTCCTTGCTACTTTGTAATTTTGCTACTGTTATGAATCATAATGTAAATATCTGATATACAGGATAATTTTAGGTGACCCCTGTGAAAGGGTCGTTTGACACTCCCCTCCCAACTCCCCGAAAAGGGGTCTCAGCCCATGGGTTGAGAACCATTGCGACAGAGCCTGTGTGAGTCTAGCAGTGGGGACAAAGGTGGAAGATATTGTTGGGTCTAAAATTGGGACGCTGATCCAGGAGACATTTTTATCTTTGGCCATATGCCTTGAAGTTCAGTGAGTTGGACAAGCCTTCTTGAGACTTTGGATGGAAACAGATTTGTTTTAGCCAGTCCAGATTATCTGAGAAGATCAGCTGCTAAGTACCGTGTTGTGCCTGTTGTTTGTAGGGAAAAGTGAAAAGCCCAGGCCTGCTTCAGGCTCACTTATTGGTGAACTGAGTCCAGGTCCCTAAGACTCCTGCAGAGTCTGTCCTAGGAGACCACTGATGTACATAGTGTCCTTTGCTCTGTCTGTACTCTGCTACTAGTTGCTGTGTCTTTATGCAGTCACATCCCTCTGTGCTTTTTTAACTGGGATGCAAAGGATTAGGATTAATTTACTGGTTTTTAAGTGTAGCTTTGGCTATACTTTTTTTAGTTAAAATATTTTTTCAAAATAGTTTTTGTGTGTGCTCAGGGCAGGGTACATGTGTGAAGGTCAGAAGACAACTTGAGGAAACTGGTTGTTTCTTCCCACTCTTGGGAGTTACAGGGATTGAACTCTGATCATTGGGCTTGGAGGCAAGCACCTTCTCTGCTAAGGTTTTGGAAGTCTAGACTCAGCCTCTTTTAAGAGGTGACCTGGTGGTGACTGCATTAAAGGGACACTGTAACTTGTGCCCTAAAATCAAGTCAAATGCCGAAACAGTGTTAAAGCCCTACCTTACTTGTTCTCATAATTCCAGGCAAGGAAGTCCATCTCCAGGGCCCTGGTTGTATATATATGTACATGTACTGTTGATGATTCTGGGGAGTACATGGTGAATGCTTTCAGTTCTACTTTTTAATGTGTAGTGTGAAAATGGAACTAACATGTCACACCTGTGACTACATGGTACTAAGAATAGTCAAAAATCCCCCCCCCTTTAAGACACAGAGGTGCTATGCCACAACCCCAATAAAACTATGAAATAAAGTTTGAATTTCTGTGGAATAATAGAAGGCATATTTTGGCTGGCTTGGAACTCACTATATAGCTAGACCATCCTGGCTTCAAATTCACAGAGATCCACTTGCTCTGTCTCTCATGCTACTATGCCCAGTAGGTCTAATTTTTTTTTTTAAAGCTTTTAAGAAAAATACCAGGTGGTCATTGGTAATGGGCATATAAAAGAATAAGGGTGGGATAGGAATGGCTGCCTTGTAACTTCAGATACTGAGTAAGTGTAGTGCAGAGCCACACCTTACGTCATGGTGTCTTTGTGGAATTGGCAGGTCCAAGTTTGTGCAGATTTAAAAACTTGCCTGACTCAAGCAGACTGACAAATCTGACAAAAATACCCATAGATAGATTGTGTAGAATTTAAAATAAAGATATTGCCCAAATCCCATGGATGCATTGTGTAGAATTTTAAATATCACAGATGTTAGTAAGTGGTACCTTTATTTTTTTTAAACAATGAAACAGTGAATATTGTCATTTTCTCCTCACTTTTAGCAGGTCCCTCACTCTCAGGATTGCTCAGTCCCTCTGATGTTGGGACTCCCTAAGGCAAAAGTTTAGGACCTGGGGAAGGAGAAAAAGCCTGACTATGGATCTGGCAGCCAAATTTAAGGTTTTAGAAGTCTAGACTCGGCCTCTTTTAAGAGGTGACCTGTACATTACTTGTTGGTGGTGACTGCATTAAAGGGACACTGTGCCCTAAAATCAAGTCAAACGCTGAAACAGTGTTAAAGCCCTACCTTACTTGTTCTCATAATTCCACACAGATCTTGAGAGGCAGGGAGGTAGTGATGGGAATCAGCCTGTTGTGGGAGGTGCTGTCCCTTAACCCAGGAAAACCCCATATAAATCTCAAATTTCTGTGAAACAATAGAAGCTGAGAAAGCTGCATCCACATGTAGTCTGTGTTCCTTGCGTTTTGCTTATGCTTTAAAGCCTCAATTACCCATAATCCCTTGACTTTTTCCTGATGTTTTAACACTATCATATTTTATCAGCTGCCTATGGTGGTTGGTTGGTATTTTGCAAATGATCTTGTTCTTTTAAAAAAGTTTACATTTTGTTTGTTTGGTGTGTGTGTGTATGTGTGTGTGTGTGTGTGTGTGTGTGTGTGTGGTGTATTCATGTGCCAAAGTATGTTAAAGTCAGGACAATTTGTGGGAATCAGTTGTCTTTTTCAGGCTTGACAGCAAAGGTATGGTCTAGTTTGCTTTCTGTTGCTGTAATTAAGCAATGACCATAACCAATTTGAGGAGGAAAGGGCTTATTTAATCTTACTCTTTATGTCTGACATCCAGGGAAGCCAAGGCAGGAACCCCTGGAGAAATGACGTGTACTGGCTTGCTCAGTTACCTTTCTTGTACAGACCAGGCCAACTTGCCTAAGAGTGGCACCGCCCCTAGTGAGCTGGGCCCTCCCACATGAACTAGTAATCAAGAAAATGCCACAGGTCAATTTGATAGAGGCAATTCCTCAATTGAGCTTCCTTCTTCCAGGTTTGTCAAGTTGACAAGCAAGATTAGTTATCACATGCACATAACAGCTAAGCTGTCATACAAGAACCCTACCACTGAGCTGTGTCCCCAGCCCTCTGTGTGATTTCATAATGAGAAACTCAGGTGTTTCCCAACTGAGGTGAGAGCTAGTGCTCTGTATCCATTTTCATATAATTTTGATTTTGTCATTCATACTGTTCTGTCTCCTGAAAGGTTGTGACTTGTATTAAGGCAGGCTAGGAAAGGGAAAAGGCTCCAGGCTGTAGTTTTTTGGGGGATTAAAAATTTTAATTTCTACTAAGATCTACTCTAAGCAAGTATCCTTTGAGCAGATTTTAATTTTCTTGGATTCCAAACCAGGCAATGTGCCCTTTTTCTTGGATGTAAAAATCCCAAGACCACCTTTTGAGGGTAGAGATTGCATGTCTGAAATAGGCTATATTCTCTAGGCAGTCATTATATAGAGGTGACAGCTGGTGAGCCTGGATAAATCTGAAAGAGGATGCAGGGGAGTTGTAGTGGTTGCCTTTGCTCTACAGCAAGACTTTTCGAGGCCGAGACACTTGTTCATTTCCTTCTGTTCTTGGAGAAATTGCCATTGGATCAATATGTCTTGATTTCCAGCACCATTTACTACGGTCTTCTCACTTCATCCAGAATCTTTTCATTCTGAGAGAAAGCTTGGGGCTTACTGAGATGCCCAAGTGGGTAAAGCACTTGCCAGCTTGTGGTAGAAGGAGAGAGGCAACTCTAGAAGTTGTCCTCTGACCACCGAGAAGTCAATAAATGAATTAAAAATAAGTCTTTTCGAGATTTTGGAAACTTGAACTTTTGTGGCAGTTTCAAATCAGACAAAAACATTAATTGGAGACTTAACTGTCACTTTGAACTCTTCCTTAGCCAAGAAATAGAGTTGCTTAATTTATCAGAGAATTTGTTTTTGAAGTATCCAGTGCTCCGTCACTGCTTGACCCAGCAGAAAATACTAATAAAGTTATGCAACAGGTGAAAACCTTTCCAGTTGCCTTTTCCCCATTTGTAAGGAAATGTCCCGTCCCATGCCCCCCACCAGTAAGTAACTCATCCTAAGCCCCTCCCCTTCTTACTTGCATATTTACTATTTGCACACAATACTTGGCTCCATACAAATTTAGAAGGACCCTGCATTTAGTGCTTGTCAAAATCTGAGTAAATAGAAGAGATTTTGATGTCACAGCAGTTTAACAAAATAAGACTCTAACAGTGCTTAAGGTTTCCAAACAGATGCAAGATAATTTCTCCTTAAGAAGAAACAGATTTTGTAGTTTTCCAGTTAGAAATATATGAGCAAGGGACTGACTTTCCCAGATGGAATGTGTATCATTCATAGGGGACTTCTGAAACTCAAAACCAATCTTGTAAGCTAGAAAATCTTGGCCTCAAAAATGTTTTTCTCTCACCATTGTGTTCAAGGGAATTATATGTAGCTCACTGTTCTAGTTGACAGGCTCTGTAGTGGTTGAATACTTGGTGTTGGTGTTTCAGGAAGAGAAAGGTGCTCATATGTTGCCAGGTATTTTTCCTAATAGATTCAGTAGATCTTGTTCTCCAAGGACCTTATAGCATGGTAGAAATACCAGACACGGTAACAATTAGACGGTTTGTAAAATCAATGCTCCAAAGACTCAATAATATCAAAGCAGGTGCCAGCGGGTCAGCAGCAAGGAATCCCGTGAGGGGAAAATCTGAGCTAGGGCTGAAGAAACAAGACCAGAGGATCAGGAAGGGGGAGGCATTCCTAGCAATGCTAACAGTAAAGTAAAGCTGTAGAGACAGGTAAGGCCATCGCATCTTGGGGAATACTTTAGTACATTAATATGCCTGAGCAACTGAAATGAAAAGAGGGGAGGAGGATGACAGAAGCTGAGTTTAGGTCCAGAAGAGTCTTGTGTGCCTTCTTGAGTTTAGATGTGAGTCTGTAGTGAACAGGATCTATAATCGGGGGAGGGGAGTACTAGGGATTGTACCCAGTGGCTTGCACATGCAAGGTGAGGACTATATACCAATGAACCATGTCTCTAGCCCTAGTAAATGATTTTAAGCAGGTGCATTGAATGTCTACACTGTTTGTGTGTGATCACTCCTGTGCAGTGTGAGATTGGAAGTAGGTAAAGCCCTTGTGAGAGCACTGCACTCAAGAAGCCTGAAGTTACTGTAGTATTACTGAGGAAGTTTGACATAATCTGACAAAATTTACTACATGTGTGTCCTATAGTCTGTAGGTGAAGCCCCACAGAGACCAGGGCATGCAGAGTCTACTGGCTTGTACTGCACTGTCTGTGTTGTCTTGGTTATTACCTTGGTTCACCCCAGCAGATGATTAGATGGCAGCCGTGACACTTACCAATCCATTGCTTATACCTGAAGAATCCCGCCTGCCTGAACCTCCTTGCATCATTTCTGCTAACAGGCTACTGGCCAGAAAGTAGATGCCTCTCTCTACCTACGTGAAAGGAAGCTGGGGACCAGGGGAACAAATGGAATGTTCGGTTACTGTCCCTGTTCTTGTCACACAATAGGGGCTTATATGAAGTAGTCTGCTTTTCTTCTTCTTCTCCTTCTTCTCCTTCTCCTCCTCCTCCTCCTCCTCCTTCTCCTCCTCTTCCTCCTCCTCCTTCTTCTTCTCCCCCTCCTCCTCTTCTTTCTTCTTCTTTTTAGAAGGCAGTCTCTGTAACCTGGAACTTGAAGTCCTGCGTTAGTCTTCCAAGTGCTCGGATTGTAAGACTGTGCCACCATACCTGGCAAATTGCTTTATTTCTAAGTTTATTTCCTCACCTATGAAATAGAGACAGCAGACACACCCCGTTTATGGGTATCTGGGAAGATGAAATGGTATGGCAACTGGAAATTACTTAACATGTCTAACACATAGGGAAGCTTCAAGCCTGGCCTTGAGATTTTCCAAACTGTGTTATTTCTCCTTGGAGGGTCATAACTGACACATGAAAACAAACTAGAAACAGAAATAATCAGAGCACACCACAGAAGCAAGAGTCAGTCAGTATTGTGTCATGAAAGCATCTTTGTGCTACACATGTATTACATGTGTGTATTAGGTCAGAATATAGAGTATATATGTATGTGTATGAATGCTTGCCTGGATGGTGCTCCTTGTACCCAAGGAGGCCAGAAGAGGGTTGTAAAGTCCTCTGGAACTGGAGTTACAGATAGCTGTGAGCTACCACGTGGGTGCTGGGAATCAAACTTGGGTCCTCTGGAAGAGCAGCCAGTGTTGTTAATCCCTGAGCCATCTCTCCAGCCCCAGAATCCATTTCTTGCTGCAGTTTGCAGTTAAAGTTTGAAAGCTGCTACCCCCCTTTCAAGCTCACCTCAGAGGCTTAGGAACTTAGGTGCCCCAAATAAAAAACAGCTCTTGTTTGGGAGGTTTTTGTTTTGTTTTGTTTTGTTTTGTTTTTAAGACAGGGTCTCACACTGTGTAGCTCAGGCTACCCTGTAACTTACTGTGTATAGCATGCTGGTCCTGAACACACAGAGATCTACCTGCTTCTGCTAGGGTTAAAGGCAGGTGCCACCATACCCAGCTTGTTACTCTTACTTTTGAGAAGCAGTAAAACACAGGTCCTTTGGACAGTTACTTAGAATTCGTACCTCAGTCTTCAGTCTGTGAAGTGGTGAGAATAAAACCCAAGATACTAGTGTTAGTGTTGTATCATTGTTTACTGTGTGTAAAATGTTTTACACACAGTGCTTGGTGCATAGAGAACTTTAGGGAAGTATTTGTGGACAGTTTGGGAGAGTACCTAGAGTCACAAGCCTGAAGACAGATTGTGCAGTGCACCAGATACATAGTAGGTACTTATTTTTCATTTTTTTCTGTAGTTGCTGTCCCTTTTAATTTTGAGTTAGCATGTGAAGTAATGGGTTTCATTATGGCATTTTCATCCATGTTTGTCATTTTACACTTGTTCTTATTTGTCTTCTTCTTAACTGCCCTCCCTCACCCCCTTCTCTTGATCCTCTGTCTCCTCCCAAGTAGTCCTCTTTTGTGTTCATATGTCACATGTGTGAACATACTTCCTATGAAGTATTCTCTTGTTTTCTCTCCCCTACGCCTTCCCCTCTCCAGCTCCCTCAGAGTCTCTGTTGGATTCTTTAGGAACCTATCCTTGGGTGTCAGATGGCTCTGTTCATGTACTACACACACTTCTTCCTTCTTGGGGGTTGCAGTCTAAGACACTGTCACCAAGACAGCAGTGTTCTTTCTCTTCTACGTACTGGGTATGATCTTTTTTTTTTTAAAACAATTTATTTATTTTTATTTTATGTGCATTGGTGTTTTACCTGTATGTATGTCTTTGTGAGGGTATCAGATCTTGGAGTTACAGACAGTTGTTAGCTTAGTTGTTAGACAGTTGTGGGGTGCTGGGAATTGAACCTGGGTCCTCTGGTAGAGCAGTGGGTGCTCTTAATCACTGAGCCATCACTCTAGCCCCTCTTTTTTTGTTTTTGTTTTTGTTTTTGTTTTTTAAAGACAGGATCTCTCTGCATAGTCCTGGAACTTGCCATGTAGACCAGGCTGTCCTCGAACTCACAGTGCCTCGAACTCTGCCTGCCTCTGCCTCCTAAGTGCTGGGCTGATTATGTTTGACTGTCATCATGGGCCATGAATTCCATGAAAGTAAATCATATAAAATGTACCCATCTCTGCACATGTAATAGACATAATCATCTGTTATAGTAAGATGTCATATTACATCCTTAAAAATTCAGTCAGAAAAACTTACTTGGGGTGGGAGGGAGTAATGACATTTTTTTTTAACTTGTAAGATTGATTTTTCTGGCTGAATAGTTAATGTCAGCAAGCTGTTACACACTGAGACCAATCACTGTGTCTTCTTCGCTCAGCTGTGGTGGATAATGAGCCTTCCATTTGATAAGCCCATTGGCAATACTGGGCCGGATGAATGGGAGTTAATCCTGGCTGCCTCACAGAATGGATTTGTTATGTAATTTATGGCACCCACAAACCTTTGGAGGCCTTTATTATCATGATGGTGTCTTTCTGGGTCTTCTGTTGTTCTCCCCAGTTCTGCCAGAGTGATTCTCATACCTGAAGAGCTACCATCTTGCTGTAAAAGCAGGCATTTGGCTTTTGCTTCGACATAAGGTGTGTTGATGAAGAATGGGTGTTAAAACCCAGAAATCAAAAAGTTGGTGAAGTTTAGAAAATTAGTTTAGAAGATACCCCTACCCCCGTTACACTGACTAATTTCTGAAAAATGAGTCGTTTCAAACATTTCTTCTTTGACCAACCTCAAAAAAGGTTTATTAACTTTTTTGTCTTGTAAGTTGCTGCCGAGATTCATTTGTGTCAGCTCCGGCACTGTGGACAAGCACAGGAGGAGTCAGTTTGGTTTCCCATCACCGCACATGGTAGACTTCTCAATTCTGTCCCTGGTGGATATGCACTGTTAAACAAGCCTTACTGTTTGCTGACTCACTGAGGAGCGCTGTGGTGGTGTGACCTCCTCCTCAGCCACCAGCACTTAAACTTGTAATACTTGAAATTTTCGATGTATTGTGTTAAAACAAACTTCTAATTCTGGCTATTTTTCTTTTCAACTTTAGGCCTAAAATTGGAAGCTCTATTTTTATACAACATCTAGAAAAGTCACCAGTGTTGCTATTCTCTTGCTACCCCAAATATCCTAAGTGGGCCTGGGGGTGGGGAGAACAAGAGTCGGCTGTTTCACATGGCTAAGCAGAATGTGTGGGCCTGCCTGCCAGCCAGTGGAGGTGGAATCTGCTCTTTGCTTCTTGGCAAGTATGTCTGGCTTTGGAAGCTTTGTTTAGGACTTTAGTTTTTGGTCTTTTCTTGCTGCCATATACAGCATAGCTCATTGTCTCTAGGGGATCCAAAGAGGTAGAGCTGCATTGCTCTCATCTTTTACTTTGACAAGGTACATGCCATAGTAAGATAAATCAAACGCCACTCTCTCATCAGGGGAAAAATTTTTTTTTGAGACAAGATCTTTCTCTGTAGCCCTGTTTGTCCTGGAACTCACAGTGACCTGCCTGCCTCTTTCTGGACACCACCACGCCCAGCATCAAGGAGTTTTGTGAGGAACATAGTGGCAGCAAGTATCCCAAGAACTGTAAAAGTGGCACTAGTCCTTCCTGTTTTCAGTAGTTGAGTCCCTATTAAAGTAAGTATATACAGTATTCAAAGCCAGGCTCTCGGTCTCGAACTTCTTTAAATAAGATATTTTCACATATGAGCTGGGGAGGGTGGCCAGTCCCTGAAGGTTTCCACCAAATCTTCCTAGAGTGTTGTGTGTCTGTGGCTTCACTTAACCTTTGGCCTTGCACCTTTGGTAAAAGAAGAGGCAGGAATGATTTCTGTGAATACTGTGATACCCTCCCCTCATCCAGGGGAATGAGGTATGTATGGATCAGAAGAGACAGATGGAACTCTGTGTTTTCAGTCTCAAATTCTCTATTTTACTATAAGAGGTGAAAATTAGCTTATGAAGTGAAGAGAGAGATGGAGCCATATTACTACTGGTTAAGAAGCTATTTGTATCACATTATTCGAGAAACTGATGAGGTGGAGAATAATTGGAACAATAAGACAACCACTCCCTCCTTTTTTTCTGAAGGTGATAGAGTACTGGTGGGAAGGGGTCTCAAAGAAATATGACCTTAAGAACCAGCTCTTGACAAGTGAAATTGAATTTTCTATCCATAGGATTCAGTTCTCTTTGTTATTAACATCATTTCGTCAGAATTGGTTTAAATATGATTAGTTGGGCATAACTGTTCTGGGGCAAGAGCTAAGCATGCCTGATTCATCATGAGTGAGTGCAGTAAAGTGACAGACTAGTGCTTTGTGCGTTGTGAACACTCACTATTTGTCTTGGTTACTGTTTTATTGCTGTGAATAGATACCATGATCCATGATCAAGGCAACTTATGAAAAAAAAAGCATTTAATTGGGGGCTTGCTTACAGTTTCAGGGGCTTAATCCCTGATCAGGGAGCACAGCGGCAGGCAAGCATGTTGCTGAGAGCTCACATCTGATCTGTACATTATAGGCAGTGATAGAGACTAGGCCTGGTGTGGGTTTTTGAAGCCTCAAAGCACACCCCTAGTGACACACCTCCTTCAACAAGGCCACACCTCCTAATCCTTCCTAAATAACTCACCAGCTGGGGACCAAGCATTCAAATATATAAGTCTATGGGGGACATTCTTATTCAAACCACTACACTATTAGTGGTTCATCAGCGGGCACACAGCAAACACTTGCTGTGTACCTAGGAACTGAGGTACACAGGATAAAATTTGTTCTGTTTGGAGGATCAGATAAATCAACAACGAGACTCTCAGAGAATGAAACCTGACTGGTGTTGCAGTCCTGTAATCACAGCATTTGGGAAGCTGAGGCAGGAGGATCATGAACTCAATGTCAGCCTGGACTCTAATTATATCTATAAAAGCAAACCAAAAAACCAAAGCAGCTGAGCATGGTGGCACACACCTACAATTAATTCCAGCACTTGTGAGGCAGAGGAAGGCAGAGATCTCTTGAGTTTCAGGCTAGCTAAGGCTACATCATGATACCTTGTCTCAAAAAGCAAAACAAAACAAAAACAAACAACAAAGCAAAACAAATGAAAATCCAAACTATCAAAATGAAGAAAACCAAGACGAAACAAACAAAAGTGTTGTCCCAGATTAGCATACAATGACATATAGATTGATTGAGTCCATCGCAGTATTTGAATTGAGACACATCTGGTATGAAACGATCTTTTGATTTTTCCCAAACTTAAGGTGAGAACATGAGTTGCATGGTGTCTGTGGAGATGTGTAAACCCAGTTATTTTTCATACAAAGCATGTCCTGTTCTTTGTAGAAGGCACAGATAGGACTTCAGGAATGATAGGATTGGATGTGGTTCTTGAAGTACATGCAAACTGATGACAGTTCAGAAAGCTGCATGCAACTCAATGAACCCTCTGTTAGTAGATGCAAAATGTGTGTGCACTCACATATACAATTTATTCTGGGTCTGTAGCTGCCCTTAGGTTGTCCAACATAGTGATGACCAGAAGAGAGAGCCTTTGGTTCTATTGCTTTTTGGAGTTTTCTCATGTTGGATTTTCCTAAAATAGGCCCTGTCAGGGCAACTAAAATAGCATTGCATTGACGCTTAGGTAGGGGTGATTTAGGCAGGAAATAGACAAGAACTGAGTAGCCTCTTTTTGTTTTTGTTTTTGTTTGAGACAGAGTCTCACTATGTATTCTTGGCTAGCCCTGAACTCACAGAGATCCACCAGCCTCTGTCTCCTGAGTGCTGGGATTAAAAGCATGTACCACCATGTCCAGCAAGAGATACCTTACTTTGCAAAGCCTGCAGTACCATGTTGCTTGTTGCTTTCTATCATATGTTAGACTCTCTTGATATAAGTATGTTTATCTCTGCATGTTAATGTATCCATGTGCCACATAAGCATTTGTGAAAATAAATGTTATAAAAATAAAGCAAAATAGTTTTAACCCGTGTGTGTATATATGTATGTGCACACACACACACACACACACAGCTTTATATAACCCTCATAGGATGGAGGTATATATATATTGTGTGTGTGTGTGTGTGTGTGTATGTGTAAAATAAAGACAGACAAACCACAAGCATTTCTAGTCTCTGTCTTAGAAACCCGAATTCTTCCTAAATTGGCTCTTAGCGTAGGGAAATTGTTTGGGTGATAGTAATTGAAACCAAGAATTCTGGTCTTGTCTGGTTTTTCAGTTTCATAGGATGTGGTTTAGATCAAATACCTTTGAGCTAGAAGAAGATTGGTTATGTCATTATTGTACAGAGGCTTCCAGGAGAGTTTGCTTTACATCCCATTACCTGATGCTTGGATGTTAAGAGGGGTTCTTCCTTAGGAACATGAAGGAGAGAAAATGTTTCTACAGTAGAAGGCAGGAGTAAATACTCTGTAACTTTGTATTTGGAGGAAGGCTAAGATAGTTCTTTTAGCTTGTTAGTCATGCCATCTTATATAAATAGTACCCTAATGGCTCACCTAGTTGTAATGGAATTTGTCAGCTTTCATGGGCCAGGGATCATTGCTCCTGTTGTTCAGCTGAGAGTACCCATGACGTATTGGGTTGAAATTGTGGCCCTGTAAGCTGGTCCAGGAACATTAATCAGGAATCTAAGCATTGGATCTTCCTTTCTGGGCTGCTAAGTAGGAGATCTGAGAAGCATTAAGTGTCTTTGTAAGAACTCTTTCAGTTGTGATACAAGCTGATATCTGGGGAATGTAAAAGGGAATTTACTGACTGGCATGTTCATGAAAGTTAGGCTTTGATCTCCATTCTTGAAGCCATTGGATTCCAGGTGTGAATGATGTTGTTAAAACTCAGTTTGTAATTGCTCAGTATTACTTTCCACCTAAGAATCTCATTCTTGAGTTTTGTATGTGTTAGATTTGAAACTCACCCAGTAAAGAGAGCCTGTTTAATCTTCACATCTACCCTCTTTAATAGACATTTTACTTTCCCTGGTAGCTGTGGTATGGTGACCATTTTCATTGTTTGGCTTGGGTGCCTGTGTACCCCTGGTAATACCAGGAATGTATAAGGCAGTGGTGGGCCTAGGTCACATGCTCCATTATGAATCCCACATATGCACAGTCTTATCCCAGGAGTTAGGGAGAGAGGCAGGGAACTTCTTAGTAGTGAAGCTTGAACAATTATCTGATAAAGACGCTAGGTGGTGGGGAAGCATACATGGTTCTGTTAGGTTCTGTAATGTCCTTTGATTCCATCTATAGCTCAAAAGCCCGTATGACAGGTCTGTGGGCTAAATGCAGCCCACTTTCTGCTTCCAAAGCTCCACAGCCCCATGTCCATAAGAGTCCCTGTGACTCTGGTTAGTCTAAGAGCCAGATTCTCAGCCCAGTGCTAAGAGGACGAGGATGCATTTGACTTTCAGATGGTATCATCTTAACTTTTGGGAGGGTGGAAAGGGTAAGGTTTGTCTAATACTTAAAAAAAAAAATACATTGAGGAAATTGAGATGAAACTGAAGGACGATCATTTGATGAACCTCTTGTTTCTTGTCCCATCATTTAACAAATCTCTTAAGTCCTTGTGCTCACAGTAAAGCTGACGCTTCTTTACTTGCTGCCTGGATGTTTTTCTATAAATATAATATCTTCTATGCTTTCAGCAAAGTTTTTTTTTTTTTTTTTTTGGTTTTTCGAGACAGGGTTTCTCTGTGTAGCTTTGCGCCTTTCCTGGAGCTCACTTGGTAGCCCAGGCTGGCCTCGAACTCACAGAGATCCGCCTGGCTCTGCCTCCCGAGTGCTGGGATTAAAGGCGTGCGCCACCACCGCCCGGCAAAGTTTTTTTTTTTTTTTTTTTTTTTAATCTTTTTTTTTTTAAGGGAAACTGGATTAGTTGGCAAATACAGTATGTTGAAAGTATCCATTGCTAGAATAGACTTTATATAAAATGTTTTTGCATATTCTTTGATCCATTAATTTCCCTTCTTAGAATTTATTCTCAGGAAATAATTATTACTGTTTTGGTTTTTAACTTCATTTTCTAGTATGCCTATAGTAGTGAATTATGGAGAGCAAGTTAACATCTGAGAGTAAGAAATTAAAACAACAAATCATGGTGCCCGTTCATTGAGATACTAAGCTACACAGTGTTTCAACACAGGGAGTCTCAGTCTCTTTGCTCCCTCTGGAGTACAATACAAGAATTTGGACAGATTGAATAGTAGGATATAACTAACCTTATGAGTTATGTGCGGTCTGGAGCATTTGTGGCGATAACAATATTTAAAATTGTTGTTGAGGGGTTAAGGTGGTAGCTTAGTCATTAAAGTTCTTGCTTTTCAAGCTTGGGGACCTGAGTTCAATAACCCCAGAACCCATGTAAAGTTCATTGACTTTCACCAACACACACGTGTGCATACACATGCACAGATTTGTCTCCATTTTCTGGACTTTCTAGAAAATGTATATAGTACTTCTGATTTGGTAGTAGTCAGAGACGTTTCTGACCCGGTTACTCATGTGGTTGAAAGGAAGAATTCTCATGCTGTGCAGGTCTTTTTGTCCCTCTGTCTTCCTGTCTGCTGTGCATTAGCAGCCAGCCTCCATCAGGGGCTTCTAGGAAGAAGTTGGTATGTGTGGTCTTATAATGGATTTAGATTTTCTTTATAAAGAATGAGCAAGCATTAGGAAATTGATCAGTTACCGTGTGATAAACTTGAGGCTTACTTGGAAACCACATGACTCTAGAAACCTCAGCTGTATATTTGTGATCATTCAAGTATTCCTTTAAGGCATTTGCAGGCAGTCATTTATCATTTTTTGTATCAGGTTCTTTCCTCATCTTTTGACTCATTTCACAATTTCCTTTCTTTTCTTTTACTGAATGCAAAAATCTAATCTCATCTTCAGTTAACTACTTTTCAGCTGAACTCCTTAGAAGGTGACCAGAAAGTGAACAGTTCATGTGGTAATTGGATGTTTGAGGACTAATTAGCTATAATATGCCAACCTCCTGGGTGGCAAATATCTGTACGCTATCTGGAAGCGGGGAATGACTGTCTAATCAGCAGTTCACCTTCAGGGAGGTCTACTGAAGTACCATCCCCCGGAAGGAAGGAAACCATCCATAGAGCCAGAGTATAGCAGTTGGGCTATTCTCATTATAGTACCTGGGAGGACAAACTCAAGACAGCCTTCTGCCTTTAAACAAGCAATGCCATTGGGAAAGCAGGGGTGTCGGCAAGGGACACTGATGACAAAGGGTGACTGTTACAGTTGTCCCCCACAGGCTCATGTATTTGAATATGTGGTGCCCAGCAGGTGGCACTGACTAGGGAGGTTGTGGAACCTTTGGGACTGCGGCCTCTCCAGCAGAAGGTGGTCCCTGGGGGCAAGGCTTGAAGGTGATATGTGTTCTGGATTCCAGTCTAACCTCTTTACTTCCTCATCTGCCAACATATGAGGAGCTGCTATCTCACACTCCTACTGCAGTGGTGGACCATATCTTCCGGTACAGTCAAAATAAATCTTTGAGTTCCTTCTTTAGGTATTTGGTAACACCAATTAGAAAGGTAACTAATACAATGGCCACCCTAGAAATCCACTGCCTCCCTGTGCACTTATGGGGGTAGTTAGACCTGCTTTAGAATAGTTGTGTAGGGGGGAGAAACAAAAGACCCAGTTGTGGGCCGGTGACATGAGATGGCCCAGTTTTGGTTATTTTGGGTAAACATGCCACTCAGTTCTAAAGCTTGGAGACCAAAATGCTTCATTATTTCATTTTCGAAAGTTTATGTGGTATGTGTCTATGTTGGCTTGCTTGTATTTGGCAAGTAGCCCTCAGACTAGCTAGTAACACTGGTTTTAGTCTTCAGACCTTAAATAGATATATAGTCTCAGTAGTATCTAGTCATTGGCTGCTAAGGGATGGATTCTGAGTGAGTTTGTCATTGTGTGGATGCCATTGAGTGTCCTTATGCGTAGGTCATATTTCATGTGGTATCTTTTTTTTTTTTTATCTTTTATTTTTTTGTTTTTTTCGAGACAGGGTTTCCCTGTGTAGCTTTGTGCCTTTCCTGGATCTCACTCTGTAGACCAGGCTGGCCTGAATTCACAAAGATCCGCTTGGCTCTGCCTCCTGAGTGCTGGGATTAAAGGCGTGCACCACCACCGCCCGGCTTCATGTGGTATCTTGATGCAGTCAGGGGAGATGGTACATGTGACATGTATGATCTTGCTGCCAGTCACACAACATGCCGTTTTATAGTAATCTTTTAACAACAAAAAGGTAGCATTGTAAATATGTAGCCCAGTAACATAACCTTTTTATTAAATGTTATATACTATACTTAATTGTATGTGCTGTACTTTTTTACAGCTGGCAGTGTAGAGTACTTAATCTATGCCAACATGATCATGAATAAGTGAACACTGTTTCTCCACAGCATTGGGGTGGGTCTTAGGGGACCACCATTGTGACATTGTCCATCACAGATGAAAACATCATTAGACAGTATGATTATATTTCAAGTGTGACACCTAAGGACCAGTGACAAACTAATAAAAATAAGTGACTTTGCCAAGCTGGATGGTGTTAGTCATGTGACCCAGATTATTTACTAGACATATAACTAGTGTGTATGTTTCCTTTTAAAGATATTTTCTCTTTCCTTCCTTCATGCCTCTTCCCTTTTGCACTTTTGAGATTGGTTGATGTCCAGGTCCTCCCAACCCTGACTAGAGCTGCAGTTTGAGTTTGCTAGTGTAGGTCATTTTAGGACAAAGACACGTTTAAAACACGAACATAGAAACAAACAGGTTCTGTTTGTTTGGGCGGAGGAAACTGCTTTCCCCACTAAGTGGCTCTGGTAAGACCTAATCTCTGAAGGTGATCTTCCTTCAAGCCCCAATTTCCTAGTGCGAGGAGCAGTCCCCTCAGTCTTTCCTCATTATCTCTGCAAGTTTCTAGAAGTCATTTACAATTGGACAGTGCCCACTTTTCAGTCTTTTTTGAAAAGGTCACTCGAAACCTGTAGCTGCCAGGTGGGACTAAGAGTCTGTCTCCTGTAGTCTTGTCTAGAGACTCCCTAGGGCTTAGAGGATGGCTCACATTCTTTTCTTCAGTGTCTGGCATGTTCAGTGAGAAGTAAGACCATGGGCCCAGCTAGCTCTCCAAACTAGATAGAAGTTGGAAACATGAATTTCGTATTGCTTACGTGGGAATGCCGGTGTGTACTGGTAGCTTCTGGCTGTAGAATAGACTGACTCTAGGTGGGAACAAAATGGGGAAGGGCATTGCGTTGTTCCCTTCTGTCAAGGCAGTCTTAGGGCAGGGCTGACACACCTTGCTGACACTGTTTTTTGGTATAGGTTCACCTCCTGTTTTTTTAGCTCCTCATTTCACAGGCTCCCTATGAGCAGCCAACACTTCCTCTGAGCAGGCTTTCTGACCCAATCAACTACATCAAAGAGACAGTTTGCTCTGGGCTGTTTACCATGGAGAATACTGACCCTGAAGAGTTAGTTCAAACAAAAGTGATGAGGGAAGGGAAGGCTGCAAACTCCAGATGTCTGTCACCCCATTGTTCAGATTGGAGTCACCTATTCTTCTTTTGGGCTTGACTCTGAGAGTATGAACAAGAAGAAGCAAGGGAGCCATTCATTAAGGAGGACAAGTTCTTGTCTTCAGAAGGTTCCAGATTTTCAACTTCAGTCTCTTTTAAATGCTAAAAAAGACAAAGGTAGCCCCAAAATATTATACTTTGAAAAGACAAATTTAGACCCCTTATTTTAATGTCAGAGTCACAGAGAGGCCAAGTGATTTGTTGAAGGGATGCATTGTTTATGGGAGTCTTGGATGAGTCTCCAAGGTGTCCTCAACCCCTGGAATCCACTCACGTGTTGATAAAGAACATTTTCCTCTCGGGGCATTGTCATTGCCCTGGCACACATCATATCAGAGAAGAGTAAGCAAGGCCAGGAGAGGGATCAGGATAGAGATCGAGAGCCTGGAGTCAGACTGGTTACCTCAAGCCTACTCCCTGAATTTTATTTACTTCTTTTATAGAATGAAGAAAATGTTATCTAACTTACAGAGATATAATGAGTTAAATGTAACGGTTCATATCATTCTTAATAAATACATGCAGTGCTTTGTGTAAGTGTGGGTGATGTATATGTGCATGTGTAAAGGTCAGAGGTCAGTGTCAGGTGTCAGGTGTCATTCTCCACCATATTTTCTGAGATAAGGTCCATCATTGAACCTGGAGCTTATTGATTCACTTAGGCTGGCTGGCCTGGAAGCCCCAGGAAGTTTCCCTGTCTTTATCCCCCAACACAGGGGTTAGACATGGACTACCATGCCCAGCTTTTACATGGGTACTGGGAATCCAAACTGAAGTCCTCATGTTTTTGTGACTGTCACTTTACTGATGGGCCAATCTTTCCAGCTCCCTGGAATAATTTTTTCCCCCATTTTTCGAGATAGGTTTTCTCGGTGTAGTTTTGGTTCCTGTCCTGGATCTTGCTCTGTAGACCAGGCTGGCCTTGAACTCACAGAGATCCACCTGCCTCTGCCTCCCCCACATGTTGGGATTAAAGGCATGCACCACCAACGTCCAGCATGATTTTTAAAATATAGTTATTATTCTATGTTAATTACACAGAATAACCATATTGGTCTTCTCTCTTCCCATTTCCTGCCTATCGCTATTTAAGAACCCAAACAAGATCTGCCTCTCTGTGAAATCCCAGTGAAGTCTGGCAGATTGGTTTTATTTTGTAGTCCTATTGTGTAGCAATTAAGAAGCCTTAGTTTCCTAATATAAAAGTTTTAGCAGTTTACTTCTTAGGCGTGTTATAAAAGTGCAACTGTTGCCGGGCGGTGGTGGCGCACGCCTTTAATCCCAGCACTCGGGAGGCAGAGCCAGGCGGATCTCTGTGAGTTCGAGGCCAGCCTGGACTACCAAGTGAGTTCCAGGAAAGGCGCAAAGCTACACAGAGAAACCCTGTCTCGAAAAACCAAAAAAAAAAAAAAAAGTGCAACTGTAGCCCCAGGCCCACAATTACTATCTTTCTGAGTCTCTCTCAAGTTTTCTTTGTAGTTCTTTTATCTCTCCTTTTTTCCTGTCTCCATCTGTGGGTTGGTCTTCACTGTGGGTCGGCTCAACAACCAAGAGTAAGTCACTTGAAGACGCTTGCCTGGTTCTTACCTCATGGAACTACCAAAGAGATAGGCACAGCTGGAGCTAGAGCACTCCAGGGACCCAGGCCTCTGAGGATTGCCCTTGGGGCCTAGTAGTGTCTGCTTCACGCCTGGGGCTGGGACTGAACTGGGCAGGCAGCCAAGCCTTTCCTCAGGAACAGCAGCCAGGGCTGGCACAGAGGGAGGAGGATTCTGGAGGCTGATGTGGAGAGAAGGGAGGGAAGGAGTCAGAAACAGCTGGAGCTAAGACTGAAGGAGAAAAGCTGGGGACTGATCTTGATCAAGTGTGAGCTGAACCCAGTTCTTGTCTGGTAAATAAATACCCAAAAGAGTATAAAGGCTTCAACTAGGTTCCCCAGTTAGTGCATGTGTGAACCGTTCCTCCACCTCCACTTCTTCTTCCAGCCCTGCTCCCACCTCTCCTTGTCCTTGGCTCTGGTTGACCCATTTGTGCCACAATAGCTCAAGCAGGAGAGCAGCCACTTATGAGACACACTTGACTTGCCATAGTAGAGCTGGGCTGGCTACTGAAGAATACTTCCTGTGGTAAGGGAAGCTTGAGTCTGTCAGTGACTTTGTGATAGCAGTAATAATAATGATTACAGAGAGAGGCGGACACTTCATTGAATGCTTCTATGTACCAAATACATGGATTATCTCATTTCCTCTGCTCAACAGTCCTCTGAAGTGCAGTGGAATGAGCTGCTGACAGGTTTGGTTAATAGATGCCATCATTGTGATTCACTCGGCCTTTCCATTACTGTACTTTCTCCCTCCCTAGATAGGCTCCTTGACCTTCGTGTGCCGCCATTTAATTTCCCGGAACTCATTAGTTTCACAGAGCTATGTTTCTATGTGGCTGTTACCATACACTAACAGATAGAAAAGAGTATTCATTACTAATAATTGTGTTGTTTTTGGAAACTGGGCACTGGAGTATCTAGATTGTGCAGAGGCTGTCAGCAGGTGGCAATGGGAGGGAGGAGAGCCACCTGGGAGGACACCTCCATTAACAGAGTGTAATTGCCTAGAAAGCTAGAGAGCCTGTCTTTGCAGGACCTACAGAAGTGGATGAAAGAGGAAAGAGAAAGCCTACTTAGGTTAGGAACAGGGTATGGCTAACAGTTTAAAGTATTCACCCAGGCACAGCTTGATTTTTATTGAGGATCAATCCCAAGGAAATCACTTCCTGTGGAGAGCCTGATTCTCCACATGGTGGGGCTTTGGAGCTTTTGAATAGTCAGTGATGTGGTATTAGAATGTTTTTGTTTTTTGAGACTGGGTCTCAGTATGTAGATCAGGCTGGCCTTGAACTCAGAGATCCACCTGTCTCTGTTTCCCAAGTGCTGGGATTAAACACATGCATTACTATGCCTGGCCTTTTATTATTATTGTTGTTAATAACATTTTAAAATTGTGTGTGTGTGTGTGTGTGTGTGCGCTCATGTACCATGGCTTCTGTGTGGCAGTCTGGGACAACTTTTAGAAGTCTGTCCTTCCTCTCTACCATATAGGTCCTGGGGATTATCCTCAGGTTGTCCCTAACCTGGTGGCAGGCACCTTTATCACTGAGCTATCTCAGTAGCACTTGTGAGACTGCTTTTTAGAAGGACTTGAGCTAATGACTTTGGAGTAGGGCTGGCTGTTTGTACCACTTACGTTATCTGTGTTTCTTGACTGACTATGTGCAATAATCATGTGGGTAGATTTGAGAAATTCAGTTAGTTACAGAGCTTTCACTACACTGATCTGGTGGAGCAGGTCTGGAACAAGTAGACTAGTTAGTTCTAGCACATCTCCTCCCTTTCTGGGATGGGGAGCTGTGAGCCCAAGGGCATCATACTTGTTGGAATCATGGCAGCTGTGCTGGCCTGGCCCTGGGGAGGGCAGTGCTAAGGATGTCTTTGATCATGCGTGCAGATAGTGTAGTGTTCTTTCTGGTGGCTGATGGTTAATATCTGCAATTCTGAGGTTGTTGTACTGTTGCTTCTGAACATTACTCAGTGTGCTGTCCCATGATCCTTTGCCAGGGGTGGGTTCAGTTATACAGGTTGTGATTTCTTGAACTAAACATTCCAGGTTCTGTTTGTTCTGTGATGTTGGATAAATTTACTGTATGTACGCAGAGCCTCAGTTTCCCTGTCTTTAAATGGAATTGTGGTGAGGAGGGCACATGAGCTAATAATGTTCTTAAAGTGCTTAGTTAGTATAGAGCTTGGCTCCGTATCAAAGGCTCAGTTAACCAATAGCCAGTGAGATCTTCAGCTTTGAAAGACTGAAGAAGGTTCTGCCAGCCTCTTGAACACAGGGCTGGTTGCTGTGACCTGGCCTGGAGAAGCCCAGAGAAAAGAGAAATCAAAGAGCAACCCAGGAGCAGCACCCACCAGAAGGTAGAAAATACTGGCTCTCACTGGAGACCACTACTCCATCCCACTAGAATGGGAACTTTTCAAAGAAAGGAGCTATGATGGAAGAAAGCCGACCTTCTGTCACTGGGTGATTGATCATCTGTCCACATTGATTTCTCCCTCTTTTTCTCTGAGTATGTTAAAAGCCTTCAGGTTTCAACTGGTTCCGCTGTATCAGGTCATCTAAAGACATGGAGACCCAGCAGAGTAAATGGGATTTAGGCTTCTATGGGAGCCCCATCTGTCCTGCCCTTACCTTTAGGCCTTGGTGCCAAGCTCTGGAGGGAGCTGCAGTACTGAAGCATCTGTCCAGTGGGGGCGGGGTGAGTGGTCTGGGTAGGTGGGTCAGATGGAGGGCAGGAAATCCTCTTATCGCACCCGGGGGCTGGGTCTCCTGCAGCAGGAGCTGAGCAGCAAACACTGGTGAGTCAGCGAGCCTGGGAATTAGAGTTGCCAGTCTGTGAGCATGTGGGGTTTGTGTAAGTTTGGGCCTTTTGTTTCTTTCAGCAATCCAGTCTTTAGAAACACAAATCTGGAAACCAGACCCTCCACATGCTACAGTCCTTCTTGTTTGGAGAGAATTCTGCTGGAACAGTTGCTTCTCTTGTATGATGGTCTTCCAAGAATTAACCCCTTGCCTTTTGAAATTTGAATAGGTTTCACTCTGGCTTACTACATGCCCAAAGTATGAACAGCCTGTGAGAAACCATGCTTGGGTCTGTCACTTTTCACAGCCAAAGCACTTTTAAGGGTTTCTTTGTGTGTGTGTGTGTGTGTGTGTGTGTGTGTGTAAAGCAAACTGAAGCTGCAGTTCTTTTGAGGACATGTGTAGACATGTCTTTTGTCTCTGAGGGTGGAGAATAGGACACACCCTGATAGGAGTCTGCCTTAACTACAGGAATGGTTGTGGTTCCTTTTAGATGACTACACTCACTGCTTCCTTTTAGAGAGAATTCCTCTTGAAGGTAACTCATCTAGACACTGTTTGGTAGAAGTTGTTTTGTTTTTATCTTTTTAGCCTTTCTTAACAACTACCCTTTGCCCCATTCTCAGACTCTGAAGAGCTCTGAATTTGAACCAAGGAGGGCCTTGGAGGCTCCTTAGAAGTGGGAGGCCCATGCTGGACTGCCACTGAGTTTTGTCTGGTGTCTGCTTTCCTCGTTACCCTTGTGGCTCCTGATCCAGAACTAACAGCAGTCAGTGTCAGTGGCTGCCCTTGTTCTAGCAGTTGGCAGGATTTTGCAAGTACTAAATTGTAAATGGATTTTTTTTCTTATAGCAAACTAGTTAATGGCTAAGCACGAGTCCTGAGTAGACTGTATTAGAGAAGCTGCTTCTGCTTTTGTCATAGATTTCTAGCAGCTCATATAAAAGTTACAACAAATACAGTGAAGAATTTGCTCAGTGTCAGTGTAGCCTTTTGATCAAGCAGTTCTATCTCTTAGAGATTGTATTGGGTGTGGAGACACACCTAGGTTGGGAAAGTACCTGGAGTGGAGGCTCCATAGAGGTGGGTGGAGCAGGGTAGAGCTAGGAAGTACACCTGTGTGAATCCAGAGATCAGATGCGCTTCCCTTGGGCATTTGGCTAGGTCCCTGCTTGAAGTTTTGACATTGTAACTCTTTACCTCCCCATCAGACCATTATGAGATTACAGGTGGCTTGGATATGGTCTCTTCTCCTATTCCATCAGAAGCCAGCCTGACAAACCAAACAATGTATTTATTATGTGGAAGCTTCATCATGGAGTCTTGCCTTCAGTTAATTTTCTACTCCTTATGTACCCTAGCATCTGAGGGAGAACAGGGAGAAGAAGGAATGGCTGCCGTGTGGTGAGGCCTGTGAGGCGAGGCCCCTCAAACTCTCCTTGACTTCTACTAAGGAGTGTCACCAGCGCCATCCATTATTTGTGGTGGTATTGTGTTCCCCAAAATATCGTGTACCCTAATAAGCTTATCTGGGGTCAGAGACAGAACAGCCACTAGATACAAAGGCTAGAAAATGGTGGCACTCACACCTTTAATCCTAGCATTCCAGAGGTAGAAATCCCTCTGGATCTCTGTGAGTTCAAGGCCACACTGGAAACAGCCAGGCATGTGACATACGCCTTTAATCCCAGGAAGTGAGCCTTTAATCTCAGGGAGTGATGGTAGAAAGGAAAGGAAAGATATATAAGGTGTGAAGACCAGAAACTAGAAGCATTTGGCTGGTTAAGCTTTTAGTCTTTGGAGCAACAGTTCAGCTGAGATTCATTCTGGATGAGGACTCAGAGGCATCCAGTCTGAGGAAACAAGATCAGCTGAGAAGATGGCCAGGTGAGGTTAGCTGTGGCTTGTTCTGTCTCTCTGATCTTCCAGTTCACCCCAATACATGGCTCCATGTTTGTTTTTATTAATAAGAACTTTTAAGATTCCTGCTACAGTTATTGTAGACTTAGCTACTTCTGTATTTTTCTGCTCAATGGCTACCAGGACAAGGTAATTTATACTCCAATGTGTTGCTTATGTTATGCTGGGAGGAAAAGACCTACTGTAACAACAATCTTTGTTAAAATTTGAACGTGTAGATTATTAGGTGTAGAGCCAGGTGATGGACTTCTGGTTTAACCTAGGTCCAGATAAACTTTCTTATATGAAGGCAAAAGTTGACAAGACTTATTTCCCCTGGAACACTCTGTCAGAACTGTAGTCTCCAATGTGTTCTGCAAATGAATCAGTTTCTTGTAGCCCATGCTACTTTTAAGATTTCTAGGAATTTCCCATGCTTGTTCTCCATATATCCCTTAGCCACCATTTCCAAGGAGCACAGAGATGATTTACAGGAGAGGTAATGGGGGAGGGGTGTCTTTCCCTTGGCTCATTGTTAGCTGGGTAAAATATGTTCACTGGTGGACAGTTCTGGAGTGTGGTGTCTATACCCTACTCCTCTGCATATAGGTGACTACTTTGTAATTTCCTTCCAGGTTGGCTGGCTCCTCTAACTGATGGCATGTTGAAGTACACGGGCCAGCAGCAGCGAGGGCATCTGATCCAGAGGGGGCCACTCTAGAGGCCAGGCCATCACCACCATGGGCCAGTGTGTCACCAAGTGCAAGAATCCTTCATCAACCTTGGGCAGCAAGAATGGAGACCGGGACCCCAGCAGTAAGTCACACAGCAGGCGCGGAGCTGGCCACCGTGAGGAACAGGTGCCACCTTGTGGCAAACCAGCTGGGGATATCCTTGTCAATGGGACCAAGAAAGCAGAGGCTGCTGCTGAGGCCTGCCAGCTGCCAACATCTTCTGGAGATGCTGGGAGGGAGTCCAAGACCAATACTGAGGAGTCTTCCTTGCAGAGGTTGGAAGAACTGTTCAGGCGCTACAAGGACGAGCGGGAGGATGCAATCTTGGAGGAAGGCATGGAGCGCTTTTGCAATGACCTATGTGTTGATCCTACGGAATTTCGAGTGCTGCTCTTGGCCTGGAAGTTCCAGGCTGCTACCATGTGCAAATTCACCAGGTTAGTCCCAGATGCTTTCATGTCAGTAGGTGAACAGAGGAGGAAAGAAAGTGACATTGGGTAGTGTTACCAGCTAGGACAGAACTGGACTGGCTTCATATGTTTGGGGCAAGTGGTTCCCCCTCCCTTTTCTGGCCATTTTCTCTAAAGCTTAAGTTCGGAGTTTTAGTTCTGATCCAGAGAACTCCCTAGACTCTCCTAAGGGATTTTTTTTAAACACATACCTGGCACTGTAGCAGAATTACTGAATAGATTTCTCAGTAGGTAAGACTCAGGAATTTGTGTCTTCGTAAAGCTTCTTTGTCTGATATATGCTATCCTGTTTTTTTCCTCACAGAACAAAGCACTGCCTGATTGATAGGTCACAGTTGAATTTATCATAGCAGTAAGAGGCAGCCTCACTGGGTACCAACCCTCTGCCTGAAGTTAAGCAGTGTGAACCCTGTTGCTAAGTTGCTGCTCAACCCCACTGACAACTGCCCGGAACTTGTCTCTTATTCCTTTACACGGCAGTTCACTCATTCGATGTTTATCTGTAGTCTGCCAGGCACTTTAGTGCCCATAGAGTAGGTGCCTCTGGGGATACACCTCTACAGCCAGGCTTGTGTGCATCGAGGACAGCTAGCCTTAATTATCAAGTGGTAGTTGTACAAATTGTCATAGTTATGCATCCATATTGGGGTTGTTTGTGTATCAGGATATGGCAGGCTGGGCGGCGGCGGTGGTGCACGCCTTTAATCCCAGCACTCTGGAGTCAGAGCCAGGCGGATCTCTGTGAGTTCAAGGTCAGCCTGGTCTACAGAGCGAGATTCAGCACAGGCACCAAAACTACATGGAAAAAACCTGTCTTGAAAAACCAAAAAAAGAACTTTGAAGAAAAAAAAAAAGAAAAAAGAAAGAAAAGAAAAGAAAAAGAGAAAAGGCAGACCGGGGCTTGAAGAATGCAGGGTTAAATAATAACTGACATTATTTTGTTGTTGTTGTTAATGTTTTGTTTTTAAAGATGGGGGTCTCACTATATATAGCCCTAGTGGTCTGGAACTGTATATGTAGACCAAAGTGGCCTCAAACTCTCAGATCTGCTTGCCTCTTAAGTGCTGGGATTAAAGGGGTAAACCACCATACCTGCCCCGGCAGGATGGACTTTAAAATGCAGCTATATGGCCTGTTCAGTAGATCAGATGCCTCAGACTTCAGCAGCTTGTATAGTCTCTGAGATGATAAGTGTGAAACCCTGTTGTAAACTGCAAAGTACTGTATACATGTTAAAAAAGACATATGCAGCTAGGTGTGGTGGTACATGTCTATAAATCCAACCCTTAGGAGGCTGAGGCACAAGGATAAAGAAGTCAAGGGTAGTTTGGGCTACATAATGAGACCCTCTTATAAAATAACAGAAACAAAAATAGTTAAAAGAACTTTTAAAAACTACATATTTTTGGGTTTGTTTTTTTTTGTGTGTGTGTGTGTGTGCATGCACATGTGCCATGCTTTGAATGTGAGGGGGCCAAAGGACAACTTGAGGGAATTGATTTTCTCTACCTTATGGGCTCTTGGAATCAAACTCACGTTATCAGTCTTAGTGACAAGTACATTTACCTGCTGAGCCATCTTGCCAGGCTCACAGCCACGTGTATTCGTTTGTTTCTTCCTCTCATTTTTTGTGTGTGGGTGTCTTGCCTGCATTGTATGTGTCTGCACTGTATGCATATCCGGTACCCTCGGAGGCCAGCAAAGAGTGTCACATGCCCTGAACAGGACTTACAGGTAGTTGTGAGCTGCCATGTGGGTTAGAGGAACTGAATGGGCTCCTTTGGAAAAGCAGTCAGTGTTCTAACCCGCTGAGCCATCTCTTCAGCTGTTTTTTTTTTTTTAAATCTATCCATCTATCTCACCTGTCTATCTGTCTATCTATCTCTATTTATTTTTGAGGCAAGGTCTGACTACTCAGCCTTAGCTGTAGAACACTGCGTAGACCAGGCTGGCCTAGAACTCCGAGATCCTCCTGTCTCTGTCTCTTGAGGGCTGGGGGGTTAGCTGTTGTTACTAGGCTGTCTTGCCTCATCATCCATGGTATCATTTTTACTTACTAATTGTACCTTTTCCTACCTGTCGCAGGAAGGAGTTTTTTGATGGCTGTAAAGCAATAAGTGCAGACAGCATTGATGGGATCTGTGCACGGTTCCCTAGCCTCTTAACAGAAGCCAAACAAGAAGATAAATTCAAGGATCTCTACCGGTTTACATTTCAGTTTGGCCTAGACTCTGAAGAAGGGCAGCGGTCACTGCATCGTGAAATAGCCATCGCCCTGTGGAAACTAGTATTTACCCAGAACAATCCTCCTGTATTGGACCAGTGGCTAAATTTCCTAACAGAGAACCCCTCGGGAATCAAGGGCATCTCCCGGGACACTTGGAACATGTTTCTTAACTTCACTCAGGTGATTGGCCCCGACCTCAGCAACTACAGCGAAGATGAGGCCTGGCCGAGTCTCTTTGATACCTTTGTGGAGTGGGAAATGGAGCGAAGGAAAAGAGAAGCGGAAGGGAGAGGTGCACTCAGCTCAGGGCCCGAGGGCTTGTGTCCAGAGGAGCAGCACTGAGGATCTGCCTGCTGCCCTGCAGCCAAGTGAGGAATTGGACCTTTCTGGAAATTACTGAAGATCCGGATATTTTCTACTTTACACCTTTCTCTGCCTTGTATTTGAAAGGGCTCTAAAATGCTGTATCATGTTTTAGGCACTTTCTTCATTTTTTGGTTATTTTGGTTATTTCTTTTTTGGGCGGGAAATCCCCCAAAATATTTGAACCTGGCTACATGTTGTGTACCTTTTTTTGAAGCCTTCAGATAGAATAAGCCTGCCATTTCTTGCACAAATTTATTAGATTTGTTTTGTTTTTGTTGGGGAGGGTGTAGGCCCGGGTGGGGAAGTGGGACTGTTAGGTTGAATTAACATTACAAAATGATACAGTGCCAGATCTCAGTTTTGCATATGATTTTTCAGGGCAGGTCTGTACTGTGTGTAGTGCTGTTTACATGGTTGACTTTAGGTTGTAATAATTATTTTAAAATTTTACACAGATATGAATAGCAGTGTTAACTGTTAGCCACATTGCATTAATTTCCAGACAGTTGGGAGCTCTTGGAGAGCCAGAGCCAAGGCTAGTCAAGAGCATTTGCAGTCTGATGCCCCACCCCATCCCTTTAAGCTAATTTATCCAAAGCCCTTACCTCCCTCACTTCTTGCTCATTCCTTCTTTGACCTATTGCATTTCATATTTAATTTATCCATCACCATGCTGTACCTGTCAGTCAAGTGAGCAGTTTTGTTTTGTTAGAACACATTGTACTGAAAACCACTTAAGCGTTGAATGCAGAGAAAGCAGTGCTACCTCAGTTTTGCTGGAAGTAGACTTCTTTGATAGTTTTCTTTGATGTTTTTGTATTTTCATGTCATAAGTGGAAATACTGTTTTGTTTTGTTTTTTTCTTTTTCTTTTTCATTTGCCTTGGAGCCAAAGTTTCCGTTCCGGGTGGTGAGAAAAGTGTGTCTGCCGGCCAGCTGACCTAAAAGAAAGCTATGGCATGGAACTCTGCTTCAAACTGTTTTGGTTTTTTTTTCTTTAGTTTTTGTTGAGTATCATCAGCTTACTTGTCTGGCAAGTTGCAGAAGCCCGAGGCTGGCCTGAACTCTGCCAAACCAATGATCTGAGTGTACTGAATCATTACATGTGTGCCCCCTCCCTCTTTGCTGCGCCCACGTTGTCACTTACCCCCCAGGAGTTATTTATTCTCTTTTTGTTAATGTCGAGCTCATTTGGGGTAATGTGATGACTGTTTAGGTTTACATGACCCTCCTCTCCTTCCCTTACCCCAGGTATGTATATATACATATATAAGATATGTATATATTTTACCTTTATAAAATATATATATACACATATATGTATCTATATCCCTTTATTTGTCTGCTAAAACTGGCCATAAGAGGGAGCTGCCTTTGATCTGTAGTTTAAGAAGATGCCAGGGAGTGTCATAAATGGAGGCTATTGTATATGAATTTGGACATTTTCACTAAAGAGAACTTGAATGAATTTGCCTGCAGGAAGGAGGAACCAGTTCTCTAGACTCTGCATGTTCACTCTGCAAGGCCAGCTTTGGTCAAGCTGCCACCAGGGCCTGAGGAGCTGACTCTGTCCTACCTAGTTCCACTAGAGGACCCTCTTGATAATTTCCCATTAAGAAATATCCTCAAAAAATTGTACTGGAAGGTGGGTGACAGGAGCTTGTACAGTTCAGCTTCCAACACTTCGGAACAGATTAAAAAGGGAATCTTTTAATAAAAGTTACAAAAATATTTATACTCTTGATACAATGAAAAATGTCTATTAAATATTTGGAATTTTCTCCCTTAATTAGTCTACCCCAAATCCTGGGTATATGTTTCTCGCCATGGGCTAGAGTTGCATGCTTTGAGTTCTTTACGAGTCTTACAGCTCTGGGCTCCTATCTTTATAAAGATGATTATTTAAGGAGATGACAGTCCTATTTCCTAAAATTGGTATTGACACGGAGCATTTTTGTAGGCCTGACAATTGTCTTTTCTTGAGGGACAGATGAAAAACCTTAAAGTCAGCCACAGACTTAAGATAGTGTGCTTGAGGCCGAAGAGGCTGTTGGGCCAGATGTTGCTCCTTTCTTCTAGCCATAGTAAGACAAAAGTCCTTGAGTAAGTATCCAGGGGCCCAGCAGTTTCCCAGGGCATAGCTACACTGCAGCCTTTGGGGAAGATCTCATCCAGCCAGTTGTTCCGAATTCTGAATTAGGTAGAAGTCCAATGAGGGAAGAAGTAGCGGAGTGTTCTAGGGGAGACTTTGTGCCCCAGGTAAGAAAGGGTGTATGTGCAGGGAAGTGCCAGGAGAGGGAGGCAGCCAAGGGCCCCATGGACTCAAGGATCTACTAGATTCCTTCCTCACTGGGTAGATTTTAACTGACTGCTCAGTTTCTCCAACCCCAGTCATTTAGAAATTATTTGTGATTGTATTTTTAATGACCTGTTGTTGAGAAACCAGAGACAGGAACAGTTAGGGACTTGGGCTTCTCAGTGTGGTAGGTTTTGTTGTTTGTTTTGCCAAGAGATTCACAGCGAGGTGTAAGGGTTGTAGTTAACACTTCACTCAGCCTCAGATAGGCTTGCTTCAGCAGTGGCTGGAGGCCAAATGTCTGCCCTCAGGTAGCCAGCTTTGTGACACTGGGGTGATGTAGGGAAGTGCGATATATGGGTGCCATTTTGGAATTCTGCAACATCTAAGCATTACTACACAGAATCTGTTGGGAAACTGCTTACTTTGGGCAAGTGGCTTTTTGAGTTTCCATGGTGTTTCTTTAGTAATTTATTAGCAAGCTGGTATGAGATAAAGGGTTGCTTTACTGACTTCTTTCCCCTAGCCTTGCCAAACTTGAATGTATCATTCTTAATGACACTTTGCTGTACTTCTAGGGGTTGCCTCAGCAGCTCTCTTTACTGTGGCAGATGTGCCAACATGTGTGTGGATGGGTCCAGAAGTTTGTATGTACCCATTTGATAAAGAAAAAAATCTCCAGAGCTGGCTGAAAATTCAAATTTCAGTCAAAGCTTTGGGCTAAGGGAAAGATACAAGAAAATGTGCAAAGCAGTATTGTTCATATTGGATGGACACAAAGTAAAGAGTTAAGCTGCACACAGTATTAGCTTGAAACAGTACTGTCTCCTAGGGCCTGCTCTTCAGGCCAGATCAGGTCATGGGACCCCATAGATTATGTACTTGGACCACTGGTGGGAAGTTGCTGAGATAAAAGACTAGTCCAAAAACGAATGAAGCAAAAGACCTGTACATTGGAATGTATTGTTTGCTATATTTCAAGTGGGGTCTTCAGTGCAGCAGGTAGACCCAGTTATACAGTTACATAAGGAACAGAAAGAAAACTACTGTTAAAAAGTGCCCCCACCCTCCACTTTCTTTAGACTTCTTATTCTCCTGTGTATGTTAGGATGGCTAGTGATGACCTGAACAACTTGGTAACTGATAAAGGTCTTACTTGGAGGACTCAAGCAGTATTTGGCTTAAATACTTGAAAGGACAAAATTATCAAAATATGTCAATTAGGGCTTTTTAAGGACATGTGACATTGATCCTCCCTTCTGGGTCATATAGAGGGGAGGTTTTTGCCACTTCTCTTCAGAGTACATTCCAATGTTAAGCTGTAATAGTAGCCCATACCAGTTGGCCCAGGACTACATGCTGGGGATGGTCCCCCCCCCCCCTTTTTTAAAAAAAAAAAAAAAAAAAAAGAATGATGCTTGAGCATAGGATGCCGATGCTGAGATGGTTTGATTAGCTGAGTAATCAAGTTCTGATTCATTCTAGTGTTGGAGTGGTGTGTTCTGTTTCTCTTGGAAACCCAGCCTGCTCTCAGATACCTACTTCCATCACATATCTTGAACATTGCCAAGAGAAGCCATTCAACAGCTGTTCTTTTTCTCTCAGCACAAATATATTTGCTATAGAAGAAGTATCCTCCCTCTAATACTGATCCCCAGTCCTCAGAATCTGATTAACTGCTCTTCCCTGCTGCACTGAGTATATGGTTCTAGGTTTTAAAGAGGGAATTTGAAGCAATAGGTAAACAGGGCTTGATTGAATTGGTCTCATATATATCCTGTCTTAAGCCGATGAGGTGATGAGTCCACTGCTCATGTGACCCTCCACCGTTGTGGATCCCTCTTGGTTTGTGACCAGCATATGTTTCTTGAGGTTGTACAAACTTGACAAAAGTTAATACTTTTGTATTCTCTGCACTGTTGCACTCTCAAATAGCCCCTTGAATAGTAACTTGATATACACATTTTTGTCTTTGATGTCTACAGTATTTTTTTTGTTTTTGTTGTTGTTTTTAATTTGAAGGTTATCTGCTGTTGGATTCAATAAATTTGTTTACCTGACTATTGATATTTCTGCAGAAAACAAAAACCAGTGAATTTATTCTGAGGCTTAAGTTATCCACTTTTCCTATGATGCTGTGATCTACTAACAGCTTGGGAAAATGACCCATATAGGATAGGAGCCCAGCTCCAGCCAAACACAGGTAATAATCTCCATACACTGTGAATGTTTATAAGCCTACTATTGAAATCATCTTTCTTACCTTAAGTAACTCAATTCCCATGAGAAAAGTCAAATCTTGAGCCCTGTGTATGACCCCCTAGGTCTATTCAGACTTGCAGTGATTAAGCTCATCTTTTATTCATCTGCAAAATAAAGGCATCTCCACCAGGGTTAGGGTTTAAGGAAAAGTTTATGAGACACCCATGATACCTCATGGTGCTCAACCATCCCCTATTAAGATTCTCTAAAATAATGTTAGGTACACTGGGGGGCAGGAGCAGAGTTTAGTGTGTGGCATGACATTTGATCCTTTATCACTCATTGCTCCCTAAAAGGGCTCAACTTTCTATTGTGCCAAATTGGGAGAGGAAAAATTGTAACAGGAACTCTGAGACGGCCATCAGCTTCTTAAGTTCTAGACTTAAGACCCTTAGTTCCTTTCTTGTATTTTCTGGTTGTCTGTTCAAGAATGGCACTGGTCAGCCATCTTGCTCATTTCTTTTGTGGAAGTGCTGATGGTTCCTCAAAGGTTCCTAGCCTCTTGGTAACTCTTAAAATGTAAGTGCAGGATGGTGATCAGATAAGCCTTTTCAGTTGGAAAGGGCTTAGTAAGCATGATATTCCTGAGAAAATGTGTAGTTTTACCCTTGTTCCACACTCCTCCCATTGACTCCTGGGTTTGTCCTTTTTAATAAGCACAGAAGGAACCTACAGATTGGAGAGTAGCAGAGTGGAATGGAAAATAGCCAACTAGGGTGCTGTTAACAGTGCTGTATGGATTATAAGCAGATATTAAATGATTGGCAAGTCATTGTTATACAATTACCAGATGAGCATTGTTTGCATGGACTTCTACTAAGAAAGTATACTAAAAAGTAGTCCAGAGGGATAGAGAAGAGTCTCTTTAATCAAGTTGTGTAAAAACCTCCAGTTGCCTTTTCCTGTGGCGTTGCCTTTTTCCTGCTCCTCAGACAGCTGCCTTGGCAGTTCAGCATTGGCTGCTAGAAGGGTGTGGGAGGAACAATGCACAAACGCACTTATGAATGGAATGTGTGTTTTGCAAGAGGCCAAGTTGGCAGCTTTAGTTTCCAAAAGGTGGGACATCAGCTGGAAGAACACAGTGTGCAGAAGTCTCAGAGGTTTGAAGGCTAGGTCCATTTAGTTCTGTAGTGGGGGCCCAGGGGGAAACCCTCATCCATGCTGAAGAAGATAACCTTGCCCAGTTCAGAACGCCTTAATAGCTTCTTGCAACACTTTGCAAAGGCCACTAATGCTTGCTACTTACGCACTACTCATGCTGGACTTTTGGTACTTAATCTTCCTACCAACCATGAAGTAGGTACTGATTTCCCCATTTTAAATGGGGTCTTAGGAAAATAGTTCCCAGTCTACTACTATTCTTGAGATTTTTCATGAGCTAGATCTTTGAAGTCTCATAATTCTTAAAAGTAGGTATTTCTTCAACTTACACAGCTGTGGAAATGGACTCAAAATGACCCAAATACCCAGCAGCAGAACTGAAGTTCTAACCCACACTTTTCCATGTCCATTAGAGGGACTGTCTTTCAGGACAGAAGCCTCAAAAGGTAGATCTCAATTGAAGCCCACTGCTTTAGAGCTCAGCTGGAAAGGAAGCTCAAGTGGGCACAAGTTTCCTCCTGACAGAAGAACTTCAGGAAGCAGTGTGTTGATGTCAAATCAAACTCTAGTGCTTGGTTCCACTTATGGTCCACTCTTATGGAGGCTTCATTTAAGGGCTGAACACTGCCCTATGTACCCAACCCTAAATTTTCAGAATTATTTCTTTCCTAACTATAAAAGTAAGTAATAATGCTGAACTGCTTTCTTTTGTTGTTGTTTTGTTTTTACTGGAAGCAGGGTCTCACTATGTAGCCTTCAGTGGCTTGGAACTCACTACATAGACTGGCCTGGCTTTCAAACTCAGAGCTTTCAAACTGGAGACCTGCCTCTGTCTCCAGAGTGTGTGCACCACCAAGCCTGCCTGCTTTTTGTTTGTTTTTTGTTGTTGCTGTTGTTTTCTTTTTTAAAATAGAACCTTCCATTAAAGCATTTTGTAAAACATGATTTGCCAGTCCTACTAATCAGAGAGAAATACTGTTAACATCTTGGCATACAACATTCCAGGCTTGGTTCCAATCCTATGCATAGCTTTGTACATTTCCCCTATGCAACAGGAATCAAAACTATAATACTGTTCTATAGCCCTATGCACACACATGCATGACTATGAACTCAACTTCATTTATCTCTATGGTAATTCTGAGAGCCAAGTGTGCTGACAAATGGCTTTGATCCCAGGAGGCAGACAGGTAGACCTCTGAGTTTGAGCAGTCTACATAGTGTTCTAGGACAGCCAGGGCTACACAGTAAGGCCCTGTTTCAAAAAGCCAAATACTAATTCTATGAGATACTAGCATCTCTGTGCCTGGACTAATAATATTTAACTTAAGTTGAGCAATAACTTAAAAAGTTGGGATTAGAAGGGGGCACATGTGCACAGCACACTCATCACTTTGTGCACTTTTTGGTACAAGCATCTTATCTTCAGTTCTTCTGATGGAATTTGTAAGATCTGAGTGTAGAAAGGAAGATTTTAGGTGTGACTGACAGATTAGTTGACTTCCTCTGGAGCAGATTTGCAACCATGGACCTGTGTCTCATCTTCCAACAATGTTACTAGTTAGTCACATTAAAACATCAAAACTGGCGTTTCCAAGTGCTGCCCTGGTGTGATGGCGACACCTGCTGGTGAAGAGTGATGCTGCAGCTGTAGCAAAGGAAGGAGGGATTCCCATACATGGAAGTGGGTTCTAACTATAAAAGCTAAGTCTTCCACTGTCTTTGCTCTGGCCAGATGTATAGCAGATGCCAGAGAATCAAAAGTGTCTCCAGACAAGCTGGCTGGATTTTCTTTTCTTGGTCTTTGCAGTATATGCCATTTTAATGGCAGTACTACAGCAATCAATCAGTATCTGTGTAAATAAACTCAAGATACAAAACACTCATTTTCCCTCCTCCTCATGTCTTAAGAGGAAGAAATGTTTTGAGTTTTAGGCATTTATTGAAATTTTTCACATGACAATATACTTCAGCTGGTATCCCAACTTTTTACCATAGCTGTCTGCTAGATGGAAAAGCTTGTCACCCTCTTGAAGGGGCTGTAGCCTAGTCACATTCTCTATATGGGAAAGTGTGGGGAGACTCACACTCCCAGGCCTGGGATGTCACTTTCTTCCTCCTTTATTTTCATCAGTCCTAAGCCAGGGTGTGATCCAAAAGTGCTGCAATAAAGAATGAAGGCATGTTTTTATTTAGAGGGCTAAATGAATGGCTGTACGCTCCTAAGACAAAGGACGTAAGGTTTTAAGTAAGTGTGTACAATACACCAAGAGGCAGGTTCATGGAAAGCTGCCTGCTGGAGTGGGCTCAGTGAAGAAGCCTGATTCAAATCCTAGAGATAGATGGATGACACATTTCAAATAAGCCTCATTTTCCCCCCTTAACTATAAAATTCTAAAACATTTAAGTTACTAAGCCACTAAGGCTTAGAGAAGCATAGTAATGACTAGTATTTTCTGGGCACTTCTTACAAATCAAGTATGGGCAGTTTAAATACCTGTCTCTTTAATCCTTAAAAGCAGCTCAGTGATACAAATGTTCAGTCCATTTTCTAAGCAAAGAAACAGACTCAGACATAACTCGTTTAAGTCATACTGCAAGGAACAGCCAGGTTTCAGTAATGAAATGTGTCCTCAGAGTCCTTAGAAAGTGGGGTTAGTATTTCGCTTTATTTAAAGACTTTGTTAGTGCATCTGAAAACTTTATACTATTACTTAATTAATGATGCATGCCATTAAAAGTGCTTACAACTGAAGAGGCATCGGATACCTCTTAGTTTACTGCCACCTTTTGTGAATATGCATGGGATGGATTAAGAGAGCTAAAGGAGCTCTTGGAGGCAAGGAAGGCAGAAAAGGAGCAGAACACAAACTGTTAGGCTGCTGTCTAACAAGGACTAACCTTTAATGAATGGCTCTGGAGTCAGATCATTATGGTTCTAAGCGTGAGTAGTTACACTTACTAGTTGTGACCTTGGAAAATTGCTTAAAAAGAGTCATTACCTTTGGCTTAATAAGGATTCTAAGAATTCTGACCCAAAGTCTATGTACGTAGCACAATACTTGCTTATTAAGGGTCTGACAGATTCCCACGTGCCAACCCAGTCTAGTGAGTCTCCTGGACCCTTGCCTGCCTGCACCACACCAGACCCCTGGGCCTAGACTAGATAAAACATCCTGTGCACTGGCCCAGTCTGTTGAGTCCCCAGGACTCTTGCCTGTTTGTGCCATCCTCCATTGCCTAGCCATCCTGTGTCCTAGCCAAGTAACCTGAACTGCACCTGGCTGCCATGTTCCTAATCCTCAGGCCCAGCTTTAGTTACATAGCTTATACTCTGGCGAGTATACACAGCTTAGCCTGGTAAGTACCCAGGACCCTGGCTTACCCAAATAGAACAGCTTGCACAATAGCCATCCATCCTGACCAGCTTGCCAGGCCAGCTTTTACAATAGCCATCCATCCCATCCACATTTCTTGCTTACCACTGAATTGGAATCACCCCTGTTTGTCGAATCCAAAATCAACATTGAGTATCTGAAGGATTAACTACCAATTCTTGATACCTGATCTGAAATCAACCAAGCTTGGGCAATAACAAAACCAAAACAAAACTTCCAATCAACAGAGGCAGCCTAGAATCCGACATACAGCCAACAAACAATGTGACCAAGTCACATTGCAAAATACAAATATGAAAGGCCAAGACATTATGTCTCTTTCATAACTCACTAGCCCTATAGAATTGTTCTCCAGTAAAAACTACCTAGATGAATTCCAGGACACAATTTAAAAGAACAATTATAAACATCAATGAATCCAAAAGCTTAAAGAAGACAAGAGGAAATAACTCAATGAACTTAGGAGGATAAGAATAAATCCAAGAAAACATAAATATGTGGCTGAATGAAATGACAAGACAGTTCAAGATCTGAAAATTACTGAATTTAGTAAAGAGGTAGATATAATGAAATTGCAAAACTCAATAACCCAATTAGAAAACTCAGGAAAGCCCTAGCAGTAGAATGGATCTAGAAGACAGAATATTCGGATTTGAAGATAAAGTATAGGAATCAGGGATGGAGAGAGAGCTCAGGCATTGTGAGCACTCACTGCTCCTGCAGAGGACCCATGTTCAGTTTTGGTTCCCAGTGCTCACATCAGGTAGCTTAGAACTGCCTGTAACTACAGCTCCAGGGGTTCCGCTGCCCTCTTCTGTCCTCCAATGCAGTCAAACTCGTGGCATATACATACACAAACTCATGTATATACACATGAAAATAAAAAGAATTGGACCACACTGGCAAAGAAGATGAAGAATTAACAAAACTACATGAAAGGTATCCAAAAAATTGTGAGACACCATGAAATGACAAAATCTGGCCATGTGTGGTGTCGTGCCTTTAATCCCAGCAGCCAGGGCTATGTAGAGAGAACCTGTCTCAAACAAAACAAAAAACAAAAAGGCCAAGGCTACAACTTATAGGTACAGATGAGGGACTGGAATCCTAAGTCAATGGCACAGACAAGAACTTCAACAAGACCATATAAGAAAACTCCCCTAAATTAAGGAGATATTACTTAAACTATCATTTGTACTACAACATCTCCTAGAATATCAGAATCTTAAGATATTTTTTACTTTTTGACACAGAACTTTATGTAGACCACAGTGGCCTAAACTACTTATGTAGCTGAGACTGGCCTTGAACTTTTTTCTGCTCTATCTCCCAAGTGCTGAGATTATAGGTGTGCACTACTAAACCCAGTTTTTATGATATGTTTAAGAAACAAAACAATTTGAGCTGGCAAGATGGCTCAATGGGTAAAGGCATTTGCCAGTGAGCCTGATAATTTGAGCACATGTATGCACACCCCCACACAACAGATAAATGAATAAATCTAACAAAGAAAATCTTAGAAAAGGAGAATCTTTCTATATAGTTCTATAATTTTCTAACTAATCCAAAAAGGCCCTTCACACACATACACACATACACTCATGAACTATAATGTATGTTTTAGGATTTAATATTAATTTTTCTTTAAGTAAAATACTTACCATACTTTATGTTTTGAAAGAAATCACTGATTTACTGAAAATCCCTCACAAGAGGATTTTATTTTGAGACATGTTTTCACAATGGACTACAGAACTGGGTTTGAACTCATACTCTTGTTTCAATCTTCCAAATACTGGGATTATAGGTATGACACCACCCATGGGATTATAGGTACCTTTTCCAGCTTAGACTTATGATGGCCACTTGTTAAAAATATATAATAGGAGCTTGAACCAGACCCACACAGCCTATCTCAGTATTTGTTAAGCTTAAAATTAGAATTGAGGAATGGAATTGTCCCTCCAAAGCAGAGATGGCAATGGGGGAAAGAACAGGGAAGTCAAGAACATACTTCTGATATGTAAGGAGGGTAGGCCTGGTCACAGCTGGCTGGGCCAGTGTTGGGATATCTTGTCCTTCTGCTGTCATATGTAGCTCTTCTTATCCAGCTTAGAGGACCTCTGCCTCTGATTTTAAGGTGGGATGAGCTGCATCAGAAGGACCAATAAGTTTAAGCATACAAGTGAAATAGAAATGTAATGTCTACCTTTTGGAACTGTGATGAGAACTCATGTAAATCCTCATTATGTGTCGACATCATTTAACTAAAGGTCTCTTCTTGAGAACAGATGAATTCCAGGGATCAAAATCCCAAGGACAACACATCAAATCCTTACTTCTTAGTTCCCGGCAGCAGGATGAGGCAGAGGGTGCCTGGGCTCAGGCTGTGGTAGAGCTTTTCAATCCTCCGGTCATAGCGCCAGGCTACTATCTTTGGGTGGTTCTCCTTCAGAGTCTAGGATCAAAGTTAGTGTCAACATTTAGCCTCCTGTTCACCTTTAGAGAAGTTAAAGCACTTCCTCTGGTTCTAAAGCCACAAGAAGCTCTGGGAAAAAAATCCCTTTCTGAATAGCAGCCCTCTACAGACCTCAGTGACTTAGGACCTCTGTGGCAGAGAGCAGCTGCTGTTGATTCTTTCAAATGGGTCTTCCAAAAGGGCCCTAAGGTAGGAAGCCATATCACTGATGAGGTTCCCTGCCTGCCTTTGCCATTAAGGGTATCTGTGATCTTGGCTGAGTCACTGACCAGCTCTAATCTCTACCCCTCATCTGCTAAGTATGAGACTACATTAAGGTTTACTAAGCTTTAAACAGCCTACCTCTACTCTCATACATATGCCTTCTTTATACATGCATTCCCTTTAAAATGAGAATTCTGCCTTAGTCTTGCCTAATCTCAGGTCTGATGTTGTACGGTTTAATGTAAGTCCTAAACTTTAGAAGTGGAAATAACAAAAAAAGTCTTGCCAAGACAGCCAAATTTACCTTGTGTATGTATCACACTTTGGGAAGCCCTGAACGAGTTCACCTAAGACTTATCCACCTCTCCAGTCTCCCACCCTGGTCCCTCAAAGTTCCTTACAGAACCACCTTGAAGAATAAGAATGGGATTTTAGTGGTTATTGTCAAAGGGACAAAAGTATTTGAGCTGAGAGAAGAACCAATATGGCTAGGGCTGGAGGAGGCTGGAGAGTGACATAAGATGGGGGCCAGGGCAAGAAAAACAAACCAAGAAAAAGCTTGAAGGATGTAGTGCCAATGAGCAAGTCTTTCCTGGCTATGATCCAGAACCAGAAGTCCAGGGTCCAGAACCAGAAACCCCAGCAGCTACCTTCCCTGCTGACTCCAAAACACACTCATTACCTGAAGACCTGCTTCTCCAAGAGAGGCGGAACTATTCCAAATCCTGAAGGCATTGCTGGTTCAGGATGTATGTCCTTGAGTCATGTCTGGAGGTGCCCAGGGATTAGGGCATATCTGCCTTTCAACTTCCAGTCCTTTCCTTTGAGAATTTCAAGGGCTACCTGGGCACTGTCACGAGTTGTGAACTCTGAAAGTAGGAAAAATCCCAACATTTGTTAATGAGGGCCAAGAAAGCAGATCAACAGATAAGCTAAGGTCTGGCTAAGGTGTGAGAATAGGGTAGATTTAGAAGCTCCACCCTGGTCTACTCCAGGAAAGCTTGTTTGGTGAATCCCTTCTTTGACCTCATTTACTACCATCTATAATCTCCTTCAAGGCTACATTTAATGGTATAAACTTACTCAAAAAACAGTAGTTTTTTTTTTTTTTTTTTTTTTTTTTGCTTTCTGCTTTTAACATCTTTAGGCAGGATCACAGCTTCCAGGTCAGGAAAGAGGCTGGAGTGCTCCAACAGGTGTTCTTTAAAAGTTTTACCTAATCCAGCCACATATATAGTAGCTTGGTTCTCAGAATCTTGCTCTAGCTCATGTAGTGGCCAATTAGGGTTTATTTACATATAGCGATATATATCCACAGCAAGCTCATGCATAAGGGTGTCACACTCAAGGGTGAATTCTGTCACATGCCTGTGCACCTAACCAAGGAAAGATGGTATTAGTGGTACAAAGTCACCATTTTAACTAACCCTCTGTCATGCTGTATATCACTAAGTCAATATGCATCTTTCTAATCTAGAAGGAGGCCAATAAGTGCTTCACAGAACTGATTGTGGATTTAATTGATAAAAAAAATACATACTTTCATATAAATCTATATTCTCCAGTTCCCTGTCTGCTGCCTCCATTGAAATCTTGTTTACTTGTACAAAAAGAACTTCCCAATACCACCATCTCACCCCCTTGAAAGCTAAAGGAATGGGCAGACTCAGAATAGCCACTCACAACAAACCATCCAGGGATAAGGATACTTGATAAAGAATACAATGAAGACCCTAGTCTAGCCAGACAGATTTTTATAAAATTGAAAGTTACTTAGTCTTGACTAAGGGCATTTATTACAATGTCTCATGACTGGGCATCTCCAGGATGTCCCTACATCTGGGCTGTGGTAAACCTCAATTAGATGAAGGGGTCTGCCTCCAGCCTTGGCTCTCTTACCCTGATAAACAACAACCACCACCACAAAAAAAAACAAAGAGTCTGTACTCAAGGATGTCCACTCCAACATTATTTACAATAGGAAAAATTAAAAACACAAACACTCTCAATAATAGGTATACCACACAGTGGAATGTCTTACATATCTTAAAAATAAGAAAAACTATGTAATGACACAGAAGATACATTTTAAATTAAATTAAAAAAAAATAAAGTCGCAACAAGGGGCTAGGGCAATGGCTCAATGGATGAAGTACTTGCTTGAGGACTGAGTTCAGGTCCCCAGCACCCACATGAAAACGTGAGTGTCTCTAATCCCAGTGCTGGCAGTAGAGACAGAATGTCCAAATCAGTGAGCTCCGATTCAGTGAGATACCCTGTCTCAAAAAAAAAAAAAAAAAAGGCTAAAAGTGATAAAAGAAGATATTTAATGATGGCTTCTGACCTTGTCTCTGCCTATGCATGCACAGGCATATGAACCCACCCACCTACATACCTGTACATATATACCCTAAGCACATACACAAAACAAAGTTGCAAAACAGTATACTCAGTCTCATTCCTATTTTTATAAAACATGTTTTTCAAATGTTCATGTATATTGAAATAATTTGGAGAAGTGGATGTGAATTTAATCCCGTGTGCATTACTGTCCTTAATGAAGGAAGGCTGTAAGTTATCACGGTTTAGCAGAACCCACCTACTTACTCTTTGCTTCAGCTCCTCAGCAGAGATGGGTGGAAGGAAGGGTTCAGAAGAGAGCGGCACACTGTTGAAGGGAAACAAAGGGACTTCCACTTGGCTTGCTCAAGTACCTGAAGAGAGCAGACAGCGCAGACCAAATGAGTTAGGAACCCAGTACTACTCAGCTCCCTCAGGGGCCACATAAATATAAACAACTGCCTTTTACTTATACCATAAAGTAGTAGTACACAGCTGACTTGCAGGTCTAGAGAAAAATGGTAACAGCACACAGTCTCCTAGAAAAGCCATTAAATCACTGCTTCTTGGCCTTTCCAGTTTCATATACTATGTTGTCTGTCCAAGAATAACATATGCTAGGAATCTCTGCTGAAGCAGGGAGATGGGAGGGGAGCTTGTTATATCCACTCCATACATCAACCTGGTACTGTAGAACCTCGAACCCTTCTAGGGATATAAGACTTGCTTGCTTTCTAAAGGCAGCTTGCAACAGGGCCCGGAGGCACAGGCTTATAATCCCAACCACACAGAGGCTGAGAATGATAGCAAATTGAAGACCAAGTTATGGATTGAATTCAAGGCCAGGCTGGACAACTTAGTGAGACCTTGTATCAAAATAAAAAGGGCTGGGAATATAGAATAGTGCAACAGCTCTTAACATACATAAGAACTTGGGTTTGACCCTCTAGTATCACATAAAAGCCATGAAGGTAATACATAACACATATGACCCATACTTTAAATATTTCTAAGAGAGTGATTACCACACAACCTTCAAATCACTTGTAAACAAATTCCAAGAGAAGCCTTCATCATTACACATTGCTGCAAGTCAGTAAATAAAGAAAATAAAAAAGGAGGCTTAAGAGAGTCACTGATAGTAGGGTATGTAGTGGGAGGAGAATCAATGTGCCTGAAAGAATTAGATGAACTGTAAATAGAAGCACCCCTAGAAAGAAGAAGTCCAGCCAAATGCAAAGAATGTCACAACTTTGATATTCCATAACACCTGGCTATAAGACCGGTGGCCAGAAAGCAGCATGGAATATACAGAAAAAAGGTAGTGCTCTTTGTAGACGTGTCGAAGATGAAAATAAAAAGGTCAAGTAAAGCTCTTGCAGAGAGAGATGACAAATGCCAACCTTTCCTAACAATATTATAAATTCCTCTCTTCTTCCTAACACCATAAAATTAGTCTCAAACGGGGGCTGGAAAGATGGCTCAGTGGTTAAGAGTACTGACTGCTTTCCCAGAGGACCTGGGTTCAATTCCCAGCATTTACATGACAGCTCACAACTGTCTGTAACTCTAATTCCAGGGGATCTGACACCTTCACATAGACATACATGCAGGCAAAAACACTAATACACATAAAAAAAAAAAAAAACTAAAAAAAAAAAATTAGTCTCAAACAAACAACACCCCCACCCCACCCGCAACCCCAAGTATTGGAAAGCTGAGAGTGGTGGGGTATATGCCTCTAGCCCCAGCCTTGGGAGTCAAGACATGCTAGTAAATGGGAAATAATTTGTGTTCCCATCTCTCTCTCCCTCGGAATCAACAGCGGCTTAATGGGGTGGGGGTGGGGCTTAATGGGATGGGTGGTGGTGGTGGTAACTTCCCATTCCAGAGAGAATTCTCTCTTGGACTGTGTGCCCACTATTCTAGAAAACCTGTGGGCTGCCAGAGAAACTGGTTTCTTCTCATCTGACTGAAGAGCTGACAGAACTAGAGGACTTATTTAGAAATCATTAAGGACAGATTCCCAGGACATACTAGAGATGTGGTTCCCCAGGAAGATGCCGGCCGGGAGGTAAGAGATTATGGGCTGTGAACAAGAGGCAGCAACAAACTGCCAGGATAATTTGAGACAGTTAGAAAGGTACAATTCCAGGCAACGCAAATCTTGAGTTGTGTAGGGGTGCTGCATGAAGCAGTCCAGAAAACCAGTAATCTCTCTCTCTTTTTGTGAATGTATGTGTGTATATATGTTTTCATGTTATGGTATGTATGTGTGCAGGTGCATGTACACGCGTGTGCATATTGGTGTGGAGGCCTGAGGTTGATATTAGGGTGTCTTTCTCAGTCATGTTGAGGCAAGGTATTTCACTGAACCTGGGGCTCTCAGTTTCAGCTAGTCTGGCAAGTCAGCATGCTCCAGGCATCTTTATCTCTGCCTCTCCCCATGTCCCACTAGGACCACTTGGCTTTTCCATGGTGTTCTGTCACCTTTTATCTTCAGTTTGACGTAGCCTATAGTCATGAGAGGAAAACTGTGAGCATGTCTGGAGAATAGTCATGCCAATTCCTGTAGGAGGGCCCAGCACACTGTGGGTGACACCACTCCTTGGGCTGGTAGTCCTAGCATATATAAGAAAGCTAAACATGAGCTAGAGAACACCAGCAAGAAACCTTCCTCCAGGGTTTCTACTTCAGGTTCCTGCCCTGACTTCTCTCAACAATAGACTAGAACCTGTAAACTGAAATACAAAATCACCTTCCTTGGGTTATTTTATGTCAGAGTCTTTTATCATAGCAAAAGAACAACACTATACTACAAGAATCTGGGAATCTGAATCCTGGCAATTACATTTGTGTGGCAAGTGCTTTATATGCTGAGCCATCTCCTCAGACCAGAAATGTTTGTTTTTTCAAATGTCTAAGTCTCAGTAGTAAAATCACAAAGCATACAAAGAGACAAGGAAACTTAGCCTAAGTAAACGAAGAAAATGTAATTCCATAAAATGAATCTGGAGATATATGAAGACCTGTGAATGTCTGTCTTCTGAGTGCTGAGATTACACCACTGTGTTAAGCTCCAGGTCTCTAATATAAAATGGCATGGTATTTGCACTCTTGATCTATATAGACTTTCTTGCATACCTTTTGAGTTCCCATCTCTAAGATTTACTTCTATTATTTAATATAAAATGACATAATATTTGCATTTGATTTCTTGTATACTGAGTTACCATCTCTGGAGGACATATTATTTAAGAGAATATACATGCTGTGTAAATAGTTTTTCTACTGCACTGTTAAGAAACAGTAAGAAAGAAAAAGTCTGCACATGTCCAGTTATTCTTTTCCTTATTATTTCCAAGTCATGGTTGGTTGACTCCATGGATATGAAAACTGCACACTTGTAAGGCGAATTATAACGGTCTAAAAGATGCTTAAAGGGCTGAAAGAATTGTTATAAAGATGCTTGAACCCTGATAACTAACTAAATCATGAAAATGATACATTAACAAATGAGAATATCAACAAAGAAAAATGATTAAAAAAAACAATGTTCTGGATTGGAAAATTAAAAAAAAAATAGCACTGCAAAATTATACTGGAATGGATTTAATCAAGCAGAAAAGAAAACATCAGTGGTCTTAAAAACAGGTCATTTATAATGATTGAATCAGAGGTCAAAAGATAATAAAGAACAATTGAGGTGAGCTTAAGGGATTTATGTGACACTATCAAGAAACTTATAAGACACTATTAAACAAATGCAATTGTCTAACTGTATTATCTTATGGCCATCCAAAAGCTGTACACAGATATTCTAGCAGCTTTCTCCATAAGTGTTAAAACTTATAAACAATCGGCTATCTCTCTTATCAGTGGGTGAATGAACAGTATAGTATTATTCAGACATTAAAAACAGAAACCAGGGCTGGAGAGATGGCTCAGTGGTTAAGAGCACTGGCTGCTCTTCTAGAGGACCCAGGTTCAATTCCCAGCACCCACATGGCATCTCACAGCTGTCTGTAACTCCAGTTCCAAGGGAATGGACATCCTCACACAGACATACATGCAGGAAAAACACCAATGCACATTAAATAAATAAATCATTTTAAAAAACCATTAAAAGCACTGAAAAGACATGGAGGAAATAAGTACATTTCTAAAAAAAATAAAACAATCTAAAAGGTGTCCTGATATGATTACAACTATATGGTATTCTGGAAAAGGCAAAACTATTGAGCCAATGATTTCCAGTGGTTTCTAGAGGGAGAGGGAAAGGGAGAAAGAATTAGCAAAGCACATTTATCCTAAGATATTTAGGGTAGTGAAACTACTCTGTATTATAGTGGTACATGTATGTCATCAAACATTGGTCAAAATTTATAGCATACTTACAACATCAAGAGTTAGCCCTAATATAAATGATGGACTTTTCGGTAACTAGGATATATCGGTGTGGATTTATTGATGGCAACTGTTGATTGTGGCAGAGGTTGTGCACATACAGACAAAGGGCAAATGGAAAACACACTTTCCATGCAATTTTTCCATGGACTAAAGCTTCCCTAAAAATCAGTCCATTAAAAAATAATGAAGGCTGGGAGATGGCTCAGTTGGTAAACCACTTTCCTTGCAAGTACAAAACCCCAAGTTCAATACCAAGAACCCACATAAGACACTAGTGACAGTGGCGCATGCCTGAGAAGAATCCTAGTAATGGTGAGATGGGAGGCGGAGAGGCAGAAATTTGGAAGCTCAGCAGCCAGCTAGTCCAGTCTACTTGGCAAAATTCTCATGCACCTTGAAATGAAAGAGACTGTCTCAAACAGAAATCCACAACTGGTCAGAATACAGAGAAAAACTGACCGTGGGGTCCCAGCACCAGTTCATTCATCTGCATCACAACCCTTATACCCAAGGCTCAGGAAACATTGCAGAAGAGGGAACAGAAAAACCGTAAGAACCAAAGACCAGGATGCTTGCTGAAAACAGTGTCTTCTAAACATGACCGAAAAGCTCACCTATGAACTCTCAACAATATGCTGCCTGAACAGTATCTGCACATTGACAGTACCAGCTGACATGCCAATTTGGATGGGGGAAAGCTGGGAGAAGTACAATCAGTCTTCTCCAGGGATGAGCTCCCTGATAGGTTATCCAATCCCAACGGGTCATGCCCTCAACACATATGAACAACACTAAATAGAAGGGAGATACACACACATGTGTGTGCACTTAAGTTTGTATATATATAAAACGATAATATTAAATAAGAGGTTATTAATTTGATGGGAGAGTTGGAAGAGGTAGAGGGGAGGATAGAAATGCAGTATTTTCACAATTGTGGGGCTAAAATGGTGGCCTAGTTGTTAAGAGCACTAGCTATTCCTCTAGAAGCCCTAAGTTCAATCAGTTCCCAGCCCTCACATGTGAACCTATAACTGCCTGTAACTCCAGTCTCTCAGGATTCTGATACCTTTTTCTAGGCTCCATAGGCACTAGGCACAGGCAGACAGACATACACACAGGCAAAATATCCCCCCAAAAATACCTAATAAAATGTCAAGTAAAAACATTTCAGGGGCTCAGGAGGGTAAACAGCTTGCTGAGCAAGCACAAGGACCTGAGTTTGGCCCCACATAAATAAAAGCCAGAAACGGTAGTGTATTTATAATCCCAGTGCTGGTAGATAGGGAAGACAACTGAATACTGGGGCTCCTATTACATACACACAGAACAATGACAGATAAAATACAAAAATATAAAGCCAGGTTCAAAACAAACATCTCTATATACCAGAAACAGAAGTTCTAAGTGGCGTGCAAGGCCAAGCGTGCTGGTCTCAAAGCAGACAGACTATGAAGTGACAGTGCTCCATGAAAGATCTGAGACAGAAGCCAGACTTGGGCATATTCACCAGGGTTACTGGTGCAAAAACCTTGGCACTTCCATAGGTTGTACAAAGGGTTACATCTTCCTCTTTTGTGAATACATACTACAAAGGTACAATAGGTCATTCACCTCTTTATTTGAAGAGCACTTAATAGTTTGACAGTTTCTAGAAGAAGAAAGCTCATCTATATCCCGAGTCAAGAAAAGGAGTTTCTGACCCATTGAGTCCAGGCAGTCTAAAACACTGTAAAGAAGTAAAAGAGATTAAAATAAGAATAGTCATTTTTAGGCTATGACTTGCTAGTTAATTTTTGTGCCTATAATGCTGTCCAATATAGTAGTCACTAGCAACATTTAGCTATATAAATTTAATTAAAATTAAATTAAAAGCCCAGTTAATCAACTGCATTAGTCATATGTGATTAGTACTTCCCATATTCTCCAGAGTATTTTCATCATTGCAGAAAATCAAGTTAGATGGTGTTACCGTAACAGGGGGGGAAATGAACAAGAAGTATACCTAAAGCTATCTGTCAAGACTTAAGCCACAGTCCTAAGTACCTGACACACTCATTATGGTCAGAAATCAAACCCTTTTTGAGTGTGTGTGTGAGTGTGTGTATGTTTCTCCAATCTACATTAAAGGCTACAAGCTGAGTTTTCTAACTTCAAAATACCAACGAGTCTAGCATTCTCTTCTCCCCTCCCCTTCCCTCAAGATAAAGAGTCTCTCAGCATAACCCTGGCTGTCCTGGAACTCGCCCCATAGACCAGGCTGGCTGCTAACTCACAGAGACCTATCTGCCTCTGCCTCCTGAATACTAGCATTAAAGAATCTAGCATCTCTTCTAATAATCCTTAGTCCAAAACAATGTGTTTTTTTTAATGAAAAATATCGTTTTAGACATTGGTCATATTCAGAAAATTAGGAAATACATCCTTTATTTTCCTTTGCTCTTATTTGAAATGGAAACCCACCTCATATTTGGGTGCTTAGTAGCTGCTCCCTGGTTTCCTGATGCTTGACTAGCTGCTCTCAGTCTTTATGATTAGCTAGTGCTTCCAGACTGAGCTCTGCAATCTATAAGAAAATAAAGTGGTAAAAGTTTTTGTACAGATTTGAGGTGAAAAACATCCACTGAAGTGACATTCTGTTTCTCTGGAACTGTGATTGTGCCACTGCCTCAGGCACAAGCTAGCACCAGTAGTATCAGATGGTTTATGACTGCTTAGCCAAGAACAGCAATCTGTCCCCAGCTACTAATGTCACATGAACAAGCTTTAAAAGAGTGGAGTGAGGCTGAGTAGAAAAGTGATGAAAATTTTGGCTCATCATTCCTTACTTAGCCCTTTAAAATATATTTCTCTGAAAACCTGTAACTTTTAGAAATGAAAAATAATGACTTTTACTGCAACATCAAAAAAGTCAGTATATTAATACAAAACTGTCAAAAGTCTAATTGATTTTTTTTTCTTCTTCATAAAGTGGGAGTCTACTTGGGAAGTGAGATACATTTTTTTTAAACAACCTATCTTGGGGTTCAACAGATGGCTCAGTGGTAAACAGCACTTGTTGCTCTTACAGAGAACCTGGGTTCAGTTCTTAGCACCTACATGGTACCTCATAACCATCTGTAACTCCACTTCCAGGGAATCCCATCCCCTTTTCTAGCCTACATCAGCACCAGGCATGCACATGGTGCACACACATCCATGCAGGCAAAAAACACTCACACACATAAAATAAATAAATCTCAATGATAAAACAAACCAAACCAGCAACCTATTTTAGAGTCTCCCTGGGTCCCACCATTCCCAGAGGAGCCACTCCTGAGCTCCTCTATGAGAACATGTGTCCTAGTAAAGTCTGTTAAAAAATCATAACCATTCTTAAAGAGTGAATGTGGTGATATTTTTATTTGTGCACCCCAATAAAGCTTATCTGAGGATTAGAGGAAAAAGCCAGCCACTATATTAAACATAGAGGTCAGGCAGTGATAGCACATGCTCTTAATCCTAGCATTCGGGAGGCAGAGATTCATCTGGATCTCTGTGAGTTCAAGGCCACACTGGGAACAGAGCCAGGTGCGGTAGCAAAAGCCTTTAATTCCCAGCACTAGTTAACCATAGAGATCTGGAGGTCTGTACAGACAGACAGGAAGTGATAAAGCTGGGCGGAAAGGAAATAAGAGGGCAAGGACAGAAAGGCATATAGGTGTGGGTATACAATAAGTAGCTCTCTCTGTAGGCTGAGGAATTGGTAAGGTGAGATTGCTGTGGCTTGTCCTTTTCCTCTGATCTCTCAGTTTTCACCCCAGTATCTGGCTCTGGGTTTGTTTGTTTGTTTGTTTTAAAATAAGATCTTTTAAGATTCGTGATACAAGTGAAGGGGGTGCAATTCAGTCAGGTGTCCCAAGAGGAGCTGGCACATTGAGAGGCAGAGGCAGTTTCACCATGAACAGTAGGTAGGTCATGGATTGATGGCTCTGGGAAGAACTTATCCTGATTTCAATTGTAGAAGCAAGTGATGAGAATACTGGGCAGCAGGGAAGAGTTGGCAAAAGCTGAACCTGGTTTTTGTAAAGCCATCAGCATAGGTCAGTGCCTCAGCAGCCTACAGACAACTCCAGAGGGATAAAAGGTCTAAAACTCAAGAACTCTACAACACTCATCATTCCCCTACCACTGCTATTGTCCCACAGATCAAAGGACCCACCAAGACCTCAGGAAGAGTGCAGGGCAGAACTTGGAACACAACGCAGCACCTGGATCAGAGCAGCCGACCCCAGGCAGCAGACTGTGGAGACAGCAGTAGTGCAGAGTCTGAAGCTGAGAGACTCTCCGTCACCTCCACCTTGGACAGAGCAGTAAGGAACGATATGGATCCGGGAAATTTTGTGACAGAACCTCGTACAATATCCTCACAGACAACTAAGACTCCAAGCAGACCACCAGACATTGGAAGGATTATACAGCGGTGACCAGAACTGACAACCCCAAAGTTAAAAGAACACACAGAGGTATTACTAGCATTTGCGTTTCCACTTGTGAAGTACTGCCTACAGACAGAGCCAGCACCTGTAATTCAACTATCTAAAGAAAGATCCAGGGCTGGAGAGATGGCTCAGTGGTTAAGAGCACTGGCTGTTCTTGCAGAGGTCCTGAGTTCAATTCCTAGCAACCACATGGTGGCTCATAACCATCTGTAATGAGATCTGGCGCCCTCCTCTGGCCTGCAGAATAAAGAAAGAAAGAGAAAGAGAGAGAGAGAGAGAGAGAGAGAGAGAGAGAGAGAGAGAGAGAGAGAGAGAGAGAGAGAGAGAGAAAAGGAAGGAAGGAAGGAAGGAAGGAAGGAAGGAAGGAAGGAAGGAAGGAAGGAAGGAAGGAAAGAAAGAAAGAAAGAAAGAAAGAAAGAAAGAAAGAAAGAAAGAAAGAAAGAAAGAAAGAAAGAAAGAAAGAAAGAAAGGAAAAAGAAAGATCCAGAGGGGAGAACAGGACCTCTTATCATGATGGAACTACCAGAGGCAGCATGGGGTTCTGAGAGCCAAGAAATGTGAGAGACTCAAAACTGAACCCAGCTATCAGAGTTTTCATATTCTATATCCCCATCCAACTCTCTCTCCTGAACCCCAGCTATCAGAGTTTTCATATTCTATATCCCCATCCAACTCTCTCCCCTCATGTTGATTCCACCCTTATTTAATGCTTAGTATCAACTTGGCATGACAGCTGGGCCCTGCTTAGTTTTCTCTTGCACTGCTTATTTTCCCCCTTCTTTACTCTTTCCCTTTTTATTTTCCTTTCCTAAAGAGTATAGTTGGTCTGCGGGGTCTGTCTGGCTTAGCCTCCAAAGAGATGGGGCTGTACTATTATTATTGTTTTGTTTTTTGAGACATGGATTCTCTGTGTAGCTTTTGGAGCCTATCCTGGAACTTGCTTTGTAGACCAGGCTGGCCTCAAACTCACAGAGATCTGCCTGCCTCTGCCTCCCGGGTGCTGGGAATAAAGGTGTGTGCCACCACCACCTGGCTATCGGGCTGCACTATTATTATCTGATTACGTATCGTTACCTTTCTTTTTTCAGTTTACCTTCAACCAACATTCTGTCCCCCACATTTTTGTCCCTTCAGGTCCTTCTATCCTAGCAGTTGGATGGTAAGGGTAGTAGCATCATACAGATTTGAAGCCAGTCTGGGCTGTATCTACACAGTACATTACAGGCCAGCTGGGTTTATAGCAAGACAGTGTCTCAAGGAAACCACCACCAAAAACAATTTTACAAAGTCTTTCAGAAACTGTCCTCTTTGAATCTATAACCACTGAACTGCTGCTCAAACAATGGAATGTGCACCTACTCCAAGAGAGTACAATAATTACCATAAACAGTATCAGTTCAGTGATCATCATCATCTGTGTGGTGCTCAGTATATTCAATGCAGTGTGTTAAGAGCTTTATCTATAGTTATCTGCCCTCAATACTATTCCAGCAAACTACATATTTCCATTTTACAGATTTAGAAACAAGTTATTCAGAGCAACTGCCAGTTGATATAACTAGATACTGAGTAGCCTACACTTAAAAATAGATAAGCCCAACTTCAGAGGCTGTATATACTTAGTATATTATGTTAGTGATACAGGTCTTAATTCTAACCTTAATCACATTGCTAGTTTTATAAAGAAAGGTAAGCACAGAAATAATGATCTATGGATTCCTGTGGGATGTTCTGTATGCTGTGAATGTATTGCTCTAATTGGTTGATAAAATGCTGATTGGCCAGTAGCCAGGCAGGAAGTATAGGCAGGATAAGCAGACAAGGAGAATTCTGGGAAGAGGAAGGCTGAGTTAGGAGATGCCAGCCCGCTGTCCAGGGAGCAGCATGTAATGGCAAACAGGTAAAGCCACAGAACACATGACTTATAGATTAAAACAGAAATGGGCTGAGTTTAAGTATAAGAGCTAGTCAGTAGTAAGCCTGAGCTAATGTCTGAGCAGTTTTAATTAATATAAGCCTCTGTGTGTTTACTTGGGTCTGAGCAGCTGCAGACAGGGTGGGACACAGGAAAACATTTAGCTACAATGGATGTCTGATCCAATCCCATAATATTAAGAAAGCCAAAAGTACTGGTCAAAGATACTAACCTTCTTTGGCCCATACTTAAGAAAATACCGAGCTAATTCAAGAGTTGTTCTAGCATCTTCTATGGTATCATGACCAAGCTTGTCTGGGCACTGTGTGTCCTTCCTAGAAATGAAGATGAAATGTATGTATCTGGGAATATTTTTAATGATTATTTCTTTTAATCACAGTATATAAAATTTCACCATTGTAATAATCAGATTTATATCACAACTATCAAGATCCCTTTTCTCCGGCTCAACTCCCAGGCCTCAAAAGAGGTGCTGCACATCCAGAACAACCTGGAATGGCTTTGACCACAGGAAGTACACCACAGGAATGAAAGATTAGCCAATGAAGTCTCTAGCCCACTCTTAGATGTATCAAGTTTCCTTCCAGAAGATTTTTATTCATATGCAAGTATTTATACATTTAAATATCTTCTTGGTTGTATATGAACAATCTTAAATATGCATATATTTATGTCACTATACCTACTATACTTAATCTATTATATCAATATCTATATAAAGATCCTTCTCAGCAACTCTATTTTATTCTAAATAATATCTGGTTTTCCACATTAGCATACACAGATCCATCACATTCCTTTGAATAATAACACAAATAACTGTAATTTAATCAGTCCTCTACAATTTTTCTTTTCATTTTGAGCCATGTTATAATGAACATACACTTATAAGCTTCAAAACTACAAGATATATTCAATATAAGTATGCTACATTTTGAAATTCCATGGTACTAGGGACTGAACCTCGACCTTATAAATGATATGTAAATGTTCTACCATCAACGTCCTTCAAAATTTTTTAAAATTACATTTGTTTGTTTATGTGTTTAGGTGTGTACCGTGTGTGTGTTTGGTTGAGGGATGGGCAGAGGACAACTTATGGGAGTCATCTTGCCACCCAAACACATTTGTTTTTAAACTTTTCATATTTAGTCAGGGTCTCATTAAGTTGCTCAAGATAGCCTTAAACTCACTTTAGAGACGAGGAAATCCTTAAACTTGAGAATCTCCTACCTCTGCCTTCAAAATAGCTGAGATTATATGCCTACCCTGTCATGTCCAACTGTATTCCCTTAATTTCTTCATTTCTTAAGAACTGGAGAGAGTAATGTTTATAAATTAAGAAGACAACCAAGACTGAATTGGATAATGCATATTAATTTATGTACAATGTATCAGGACAGCATTATAACATGAATAAACCTACCCCAAAATAACTTTGGCTAAGAATCTTAGCTTAAACCTTCTGCCCTGCTTCCAGATATAAAGCAATGAGGAATCAATAACATATGGATGTATCACCTGGAGAGGAAAGAGAATGAATACATAGCATCTTATGCTAAAGGAAAAAAACAGGGAAGAGGGTTGGGAGTCAAGAGCCCAAGTCTTTACATCTTAGATAAATGGAACATGCTTTTTTATTAGAGAATAAAATCTTAAAACAGATACACACTTTCAATACTCTGAGATCCAAAGTCTAGGGAATGGTCCACTAACACAGCATCAGGAGTAAGCAGTTCTCTTAACAGCTTCTGTGCATCTTTGAGTTTGGTTGTCATTGGGTTAAGAATCTTCTTCGTGATTCCTGAAAAACTTTAAAGAGAAACAGACAGACTAAAATATCAGCTTTTTTCTAAGGAAACACTTTGATAAATTATACTTAATATACATCTATTATAGAAAAAGCTGAAGATCCAAATAAGCAGAGAAGTTAAAAAAAATCAACCATAAACTTCTAGAGGAAAACATGGGCAGTACTATATATATGATGTAGATGTAGGCAAGGACTTCCTGAGTAGGGCTCCATTTACCCAAGAATTAAGGCCAACAACGGACAGTCAAGACTTCATAAAACTAAAAAGCTTTGCAGAGTCAAAGAAACCATCAACTGGGTGAAGAGGAAGCCCATAGAATAAGAGAGAGTTTTTGCCAGCTATATATCTGGAAAGGTTTAATATCCAGAATATACAAAGAAATCAAAAAATAAAGACTGAAAAAACAAAACAACAACAACAACAACAACAAAACTAGGACCCATTTTTAAAAAAATGAATAGAGAGTTCTCAAAAGAATATCTTAAAAATGTTCATCTGCCCTAGCAATTAAGAAAATAAAATCAAAGTAAGTTTGAGATTTCATCTTACCCCACTCACTCAGAAAAGCAAATATCAACAATGGACAACAAATACTGGAGGAGATATGGGGGAAAGGGAGCCCTCATTCACTGCTGATAGAATTACAAAATGCTACAGTCACTGTGGAAACCAGTGTGGAGAATTCTCAAAAAGCTAAAAATAAATCTACTACATGACCCAGCTATACCACTCCTTGGAATATACCCAAAAGACCTGACATCCTATTCTACAGATATTTGCTCAGCCATGTTCATTGTTGCTGTATTCACAATAGCTAGAAAATGGAAACAATCTACATGCCCTACTACTTACAAATGGATAATGAAACTATGGTACACATCCACTATGGAATATTATTCTGCTGTAAAGAAAAACAAAATCATGAACTCTGCAGATAAATGAATGGACCTAGAAAAGATCATATTGAGTAAGGTAACTTAGACTCAGAAAGACAAACATTGCACAATCTCTTTTATTGGAAGCTCCTAGCTCCAAATCTTCAGATGTGAGTACATAGCCTTGTACTAATTACAGAAACCAGGAGAATAAAATGGGACTATTACCAGCACAGGGAGGTTGGGGAGCAAAGGGGAATAGCAAGGTACAGGTAATCTGATTGGGTAATAAAAGGCACGGGGGCTCCTTAGAGAAGGAGAGGTAAATACAGAAGAGGATGGGAAGAGGGTAGAGGGGAATGGTAGATACAAATGATGTGATTGAGGAAATGGGAAAGGGAAGACCTCCTTAGTGAGGGGAAGGGAGGAAAAATAACAATATGGACAGCTGTAAAGGCCACAAGGAACCATCTTATTAATTATTTACCTAAAAAACAAACAAACAAACAAACCTATAATGCACATAATTCAGTGTATAAATATAACTTTTCTCATTTGGGCTGAAGGTGCTCCCTCCTAAGATCACCTAACAAAAACCCCAATGCAAGACATGAGCAGCCCTTTTTTAAGTTGTCAGCCAAAGCTGTCTAAAAGACCCCAATAACATACAGCCTATTGTTGTTGCCCCTGATTACCCCTTGAGACAGGAGGTAAGTCCCTAGGGCTGAAGAAACCATGTACTTCAGAAACAGGGCCCAGAAGCCCCTGAGCTGGAACTGACCTGAATCCCCATTCCTGAGGACCAGCTTTCATGGTACCAGAAGGTGCATGCAAGCTGCCAAGGGAGAGAGGCAACCAACCGTCCTACCGAGCTACGATGCATGTGAACCAACAAGGAGCATGGCAGAATAACCCTGGGTGTAGTCATGCCACACAGACTTTGGCGGTAATCAACTGCTCTCTAATTGACTTAAGACCCACTCAACAAGAGGGATATCATGCCTGGTACTGGAAACCTAGCTAACTAATCGGTGCTAGTGATGTCATGGTTATTGGAGGAGAATCTACAACCACTAATTTACAAAGCCAGCATAGTCTCTGACAAAAATCTATAAGTATTTGTCCTTATACCCACAGATAAGTATAGTCTTCACCTCTAATCAAGGAAACTTCTCTTTGTAAGAGATAGAGACCACTCTCAAAACACAGAGTTGTGGAGCCCTGTCCCAATGGAAACATCTATAGAACACTCACATATCTAAGCTCAGGGGACATTGTGGAAGAGGAGGGTAGAAAGACTGTAAGAGCCGATCAGGGATTTTGCTGTGAGATGTGCCTCTGGGTAATGTCAGAAGCTACACCCATCAAGTCTCACCAACATGACTGACCAAATGTGAGTTTAACAAGAAGGTACCCATGAACATGCCAAATTGCACGGGGAAAAGATCATGAGGCCTTAACGCTACACAAAAGGCAAATGAGGAAAGCTGGGAGTGTGCTGTGGAACAATCTTTATACACTGTAAATATATATTGCTCTCATTGTTAATAAAAAGCTGATTGGCCAGCCGGGCGGTGGTGGCGCACGCCTTTAATCCCAGCACTCGGGAGGCAGAGCCAGGCGGATCTCTGTGAGTTCGAGGCCAGCCTGGGCTACCAAGTGAGCTCCAGGAAAGGCGCAAAGCTACGCAGAGAAACCCTGTCTCGAAAAACCAAAAAAAAAAAAAAAAAAAAAAAAAGCTGATTGGCCAACAGCTAGGCAGGATTTTGCAGAGAGAACACTGGAAAGAAGGGCAGAGTCAGAGGAGTCATCAGCCGGAAACAGGAGGTGCAAGACGAAAGTGAGGCAACGCCATGTGGCAGAATGTGAATTAATAAAACTGGGTTAACTTAAGTTGTAAGAGCTGGCTGGAGACGAGCTTAAGCTATAGGCCAAGCATTTATAATTAATACTAAGTCTCTTGTGGTTATCTGGGAATGACTGCAGGGACACAGAAAAACTCCACCTATAAGAGTGGAAGAGATGGCCCTTTCCAGGGAAGAGCTTATGAATGGGTTGTCTAGTGCCCAAACAGACAACCCTGAAAAAATACTTACAGATAACATTATATGGACTCAACAGGTTATATTTGAGAATTTATAGGTATATACAAATACATATATGCACACATCAGTAACAACTGATGAAAAAAATAGGCCAAGAATTTGAGAAGGAGAGCAGAGAGGGCACAAAGGGAAGGGAGAAATGCTAGAATTAAAATAAACAACAACAATAATAAAAAAAGCCATAACTTAATTATCCAAGGATTATAATTTTTTCCATTTTAGTAAATATCCTTCCACTTTTTTGGTATGTATATATTTATAGATATATTTCATATGTGCTGTTTTGTAATTACATTCAAATGTCGATAAATGAATTTTAGTATATCCTTTTAAATGGTAAGATTCTATTTTGCAGTTGTTTAAAAACTTATCCTCTAATTTGACATTTGCAATGTCTTTTAAAAAGATTTATATTCTCATCTTTTTACAATACTATGACAAATATGCTTTCACCTATCTTTTTGCTGCATATGACTATTCTCTAGAAATACTATCTAATTATCAGGTCTGCTAATAGAATAGCCTAAATCATTAACATGGTCTCTCTATGCCTAAGTAAACATGAATGCATGGGTACAACTTCAGCCAACAAAAGTAATGTTACATTGGTTGTTTCTTTGCCCAGTCACCGTATATTTCTGAAGTTTTATGCTGATTTTTGCAAAAATAAAAATTAAAAGACTAAAATTGGTCATGTGTGGTGGTACATGACTTTAACCTCAGCACTTGGGAGGCAGAGGCTAGTATATCTCTGTGTTCAAGGCCAGCCTGGTCTATGTAGCAAACGCCAAGCCAGGTGTGGTTTGAAAGAGAACGGCCCCCAAAGGGAGTGGCACTAATAGGAAGTGTGGTCTTGTTGTTGGAGAAAGTTTGTCACTGTAGAGGCAGGTTTTGAGGTCTCATATATGCTCAAGCCACACCCAGCTGCCTTTGGATGAAGAAGTAAGGAATCTCAGCTCCAGCACCATGTCTGCCTGCATGCTGCCTTGCTTTCCACCATGACGATAATGGACTAAACCTCTAAAGTTAAGCAAGCCACCCCAATTAAATGTTTTCCTTTATAAGAGTTGCTGTGGTCATGGTGTCTCTTCACAGCAACAGAAACCCTAACTAAAATACCAGGCTACATAGTGTGACTCTGTCTTAAGAAGGAGGGTGGAATACAGACTAAATTTAGGGTTTCAGATTTTCGGTTATGGAAAACATTTGCTGAGGAGTCAACATAGATAAGCATTAGGATCATTTGACTGCCAATTAATTGTTTACAGATACTTAAGCAAGGTCTGGCCAGAACACAAAATTTCTTCTCCAACTATGTGGCAGTTGCTAGAAAACAAGTATAACTGCAAGAATCTAAGATAAGCCAGATAATATTCTGCTGACTTATCACAATAAGATTAAAAGAACAAGGTAAAAGTATAATACATTGACATAATGCAATTTCAGCATTAAGATATATGCAGGTGTTGACTTAACCTTTTATGAGAAAATAAAGAGATAAAACCCAGGAAGCTGAAGTTGTGGACCATTCCTGTTAAGTCACATTCCATTCTGGAATGGTTATAGGAAGAACCAGAATTGGGTGAGGTAAAAGAATACCTAGTGCCAGGCAGTGGTGGAACATGCCTTTAATCCCAGTACTTGGGACGCAGAGGCAAGTGGATCTCTGTGAGTTCAAGGCTAGCCTGGTCTATAGAGCAAGTTCCCGGATAGCCAGGGCTGCTACACAGAGAAACCCTGTCTTGAAAAACAAAACAAAATACCTAGTAAGGTAGTCCAGAATCTTGAAGTCAGGTTTAACCAGTTCATCCATAATACAATGGCCTTCTTCAGCAACCACTGAGATGCGTGTTAGTTCTTCCCCCTTGGATGTAAGGCACTAAAACACAAAATACTGCTGAACTGCAGAAGCCATTGCTTCCCCTTATTATGTACACTGTATCAGCTACCACCTACCATCAGCTACCAAGAGTCCTGCCAGCAACTGCAAAGATGCTTGCTTACTAACAGATCCAGGATGAATAAAACTGAAGCTGGGATATTTGCTGAACATTACGTTTAATGGAAGCAATGCAATATAATTGCTCTGGAATTTTTTTTTTTTTTGAGGAAGATAAATGGCTAGGGAAGCTAAAGCAAAATCAAAAGTTCAAAGTCAACTTTAGCTATACAGGGGGATCTTGTTTTACTTATTTTTTAAACGAAGATAATAGTATCAATCATAATTGCACCTATCATCGATAGAATATGTATTACCCAGCATTATGGCTAAGAACCACCACTTTTACTAAGCACATTCTAAATTTATAGCATAGCCTTAATTGTTACCGACTTCATAGGAGGAAAAACTAAGGCAGAAAGGGGTTAGGGGACTCAAAGTGACAGTCATTAACAGACAAGACTAGTATACAAACTAACAAGAATCAAAACTATTTGATAGTACTACAGGAAAAGGATGTACTTGTCTTTGGAAGAATTACTAAATTAGCAGGGAAATCCTGCTTCTAATCTTCAGTGTGCAAAACCTAAGCCCATAATTGCTGTGGGATGTTCTATATGTTAAATGTGTTGCTCTGATTGGTTAATAAATTAAATGCTGATGGGCCAGTAGCCAGGCAGGAAGTATAGGTGGGACAAGGAGAGAAGAGAATTCTGGGAACAGGAAGGCTGAGTCAGAGAGATGCTGCCAACCGCCAACATGACAAGCAACATGTAAAGATACCACAAGCCATGTGGCAACTTATAGATTAATAGAAATGGGTTAATTTAAGATATAAGAATTAGATAACAAGAAGCCTGCCATGGCCATACAGTTTGTAAGTAATATAAGTCTCTGTGTGTTTACTTGGTTGGGTCTAAGCGGCTGTGGGACTGGCGGGTGAGAGAGATTTGTCCTGACTGAGGGCCAGGCAGGACTGGAGAAAACTCCAGCTACTCATAGTAATTAAGGCAGAATCTTCATGGCAGCCACAGAATAGAATATCTGTTCAAAAAACCAATATTTTCTGGTAATGTGTTAGAAACTACTTAAAAAACTTAAGACTGGTCGGGCAGCGGTGGCACACTCCTTTAATTCCAGCACTCGGGAGGCAGAGCCAGGTAGATCTCTGTGAATCCGAGGCCAGTGTGATCTACAGAGTGAGATCAAGGACAGGTACCAAAACTACACAGAGAAACCCTGTCTCAAAAAAGAAAAAGAAAAAGAAAACTTAAGACAATTTTTCATTTGGAATATAGATCCAAGTATTTTCCCAAGGGGCCTACTTTCAGTGATTTAAACTAAGAAAGGCGTAGGTTCACTGGTTCACTGAACTCAAGAAATCATCTTACACTATAGTTTGCAACATGCTCCAAAAAAATCAAAGCATTACTTACCATTTCAGAGTCAAGTCCAAAGAGGGGACTACTATCTGTTATGGAACCATCACACTTGGTAAGGATAAAGTTTTCACAGTCAGGAGAACCTAGGAAGAAAAGGAAGTAAATACTTACTGGAGCTACCTTTTTTTTTTTTTTTTTTTTTTTTTTAATCTTTTGGTTTTAGAGACAGAGTTTCTCTGTGTAACAGCCCTGGCTGTCCTAGAACTCACTTTGTAGACCAGGCTAGCCTCAAACTCACAGAATTCTGTCTGCTTCTGCCTCCTGAGTGCTGGGATTAAGGGCATGCACCAACACACCTGGCTTACTGGAGCTATTTATTGAATATAATAAACACTACTCTGATAATCCAGGGAAACTCAAATAACATATTTACTGGGAACGTTCTCTGTGTTACTTGAATTATGAAGACTAAACAAGAAGCAACCTCTTTGTTTAAGTTTTTCTCCATTCATTGTTAATTCTGAATGAATATTGTAGATGCTGTTTTAGGGGGTCTGGGACCTAGACTTCCTGGTTACCAAGCAAACATTCTTTCTTCTTATGAGAAAGAATTAAAACCAAAGTTACTGGACACTTCCCATGTAGGTACTAGGAGAGAAGGAATAACATATGCAAATGACTCCTTGTAGCATTTTTCTTTTCTAAATTAAGCAAGTGAAAATAGGAAAGAGATTTATTCACCATAATGGGCATCTACAAAGAGTATGTAACAGGCAGAAAGTCTGAGTAACTTTCAGTGTGTGCACTTAAACCCAACTCTACCCCTGAGATTTCCCTGAAGTCACTATCCAGAAATGTTCTTCAACTTCTTGGAATTATAACCTGAAAATTCCCTCTAGAGGTTCAATGCAGGTTCAGGGAACTCTTTCCATTACATACACTAAGATAACAACCAGGCACACACAGCTCAGGGATCCAAAACATTTGAATCTTTAAAGATTTCTACCTTCACACAGTTACTGAAGCAGCTAAAGTAGTATGCAGATTTTATTTGACAAGAATTAAAGACTATGAAACCTTTGGAATAGTTTTTCTGCCTCCTAATAACCAGAAATTTCCAACTGATTGAAAATAAAAGTATTAAAATGTATCCTCCATGAAGATCTACAGGCAGTTAATATTTGCTAGGGGAGGGAGAGACATTTTTTCAATTGTGTAGCCACTAGTAATGTTCATTTAAATTTTTTTTTTTTTTTTTTTTTTTTTTTTTTTTTTTTTTGGTTTTTCGAGACAGGGTTTCTCTGTGTAGCTTTGCGCCTTTCCTGGAGCTCACTTGGTAGCCCAGGCTGGCCTCGAACTCACAGAGATCCGCCTGGCTCTGCCTCCCAAGTGCTGGGATTAAAGGCGTGCGCCACCAACGCCCGGCTAAAAATTTTTTTTATTGAAAATAGTTTATTTTTTCAACAATATATCCTGATTATAATTTCCCCTCCCTCTACTCCTCCAAGTTCCTCTTCACATCCCCTCCAGATCCACTCACTTTCTTCCTCTCATTAGAAAAGAACAGATTTCTATGAGATAACAACCAAATATGACAACATGAAATACAGTATGATGAAGGAAAAGCTATCATATTGAAGTTGGATACAACAACCCAAAAGGAAGAAAAGAGTCCAAAAGGCAGACCCAAGAATCAGAGACCCACTCATTCTTGCAGTAAGGAGTATCATAAAAATACTAAGCTAATAGCTACTATATATATGATTATTTTATATATATATAATATGTACATACATATATGCTGAGGATCTGTTATAGGCCATGTTTGCTGCTTCCATCTCTGTGAGCTCATATTTGCCTTGCTTAGTTGATTCAACAGAAGGTGTTGTTCTTCTGGTAGACACCACTCTCTCTGACTCTTAGAATCTTTCTGCTTCTTCTCCTGTGGGATTCCCTGAGCTCTGAGGGGAGGGATTTGATGGAGACCTCCAATTTAGACTCTGTCTCCACATAAGAGAAGTCAGTGCTCTTACTCACCGAGCCACCTCTTCAGCCCACATTAACTGATTTAATCCTATGGCAATCCTATGATATATGAACTAAATTTTAACTCCATTTCACAGATGGCTTGTTCTTTTAACTTAAAAGTAAATTTTTACATCCAAAATAAATAAAGAATTCCAGGAATTCAGTAATAAAAACAGAGTCCAATTTAAAGTTGGACGAAGATCCCCAATAGATAATTTGCCAAAGATATATGAAAAGATGCTCAAAATCATCAGCTGTCAGGGCACTGCAGATGAAGCTCACAAGGCAGTACTTCACAGCCTCAATATGAAAAGGCAGATAATAGTAAGTACTGGTAAGGATGCGTGGAACTCAGAGCACTCACACGTTACTAAGAAGAATGTGCAATGGCATAGCAGCCGTTTTGGCAAATCGTTTTATAATTCCTCAAAACAGGTCAGAAAGCTGCCGTGTGGCCCAACAATTACACAACGAGGTACACAGCCACGAAAGTCCTGTACCTAAATGTTCAGAGCAGCACTATTCACAAAATCCAAACACAGGAACAATTCAAATATGTTCCACATGATGAATAAATGCATTACAACATGATTATGCTTGGGTTATCATCAGGAACTCAAGTGAAATGAAGTACCAATACAGAGTACAGCACAGATCAAACTTGAATACATATGAAGTGAAAGAAACCAGTTTAAACACACACACACACACACACACACACACACACACACACACACACACACACATTGCACTACTCCATTTATATAAAATACCTAGAATAAGTAAATCTGTAAAATCTATATAAAAAGAAAATTGGTTGATGGCTGTCTCAGGGTATATGGTTTGAATGAGAATGGCTGCCACAAGCTCATATTTGAATGCTTAGTCCTCAGTTGCTGGAACTATGTTTGAAAGCTTAGGGGTGTCGCCTTGTTGGAGGAAGTGTGTCATAGGGGGCAGGCCTTGCAGTTTCAAAAGCCCCTGCCATTCCTAGTATCTGTCTTCCCTCTTTCTCTATTTCTATTCCCCTCTCCGACACACTGATCTTCAGAAGCATACTCTTTTAGGCAGCAGACAGACTTACCTAAGATTCAGAGAGGGTAACAGAAACCAAGGATGGAAAAAAAAATCACCCAACAAAAACATCAACACCTAGTATCACCTCAATCATTCTAACTTCAGATGCCAAAATAGCATCACAAAGACCTAATAATTAATAGTCAAGATAATATGCCTCCACCAGAACCCAGGAACTCTATAGTAGGTCCTGAGAAATGCAATATGACTAAAGCATAAAGGCTTTAAAGCAGAAAGTATGAGTATGTTCAAAGACCATAAAGAGTATAGGAATAAATCCTCTAATGAAGTCTGTGAAAACACAAATAGTGGAATGAAGTAATGGAAACTATTTACAACATGGAAGTAGAATCTAACAAAGAAACTGAATCACTAAAGAAAACCTAAACTGAAATAAAACTGGAAATGAAAAATTTAGAAAGTCAAACAAAAACCTCATAAATAAGGCTCACCAACAGATTACAAGATATGGAAAAAAGAAACTCAGGTGTTGAAAACAGGGTAGAATACTTTAGTAAAAGAAAATGTTAAATCAAATAAATGAATGAATAGATAGATAGATAGATAGATAGATAGATAGATAGATAGATAGATAGACCTAAAACATATAGAAAATCTGGGACACCATGAAAAGACAAAAGCTACAAATAATAGAAATAAAGGAAGAAGAAACTCAGGCCAAAGAGATGGAAAATATTCTTAACACAATTATAGAAGAAAATTTCCCCAACCTAAAGAAAGACATGCCTATCAAGGTAAAAGAAGCATACAAAATACTGAATAGACAGGACCAGAAAAAAAAATTCCCCACAACACATAATAATCAAAACACTAAATGTACAGAACAAAGAAGGCAGTTCTAAGAGGCAAATTCATAGAGGACTGAGTACCTACATAAAATGTTTGGAGAGATCTCATATTAGCAACTTAGCAGCACACCTGGAAGTCCTAAAACAAAAAGAATAATGCCCAAAAGAAGTAGAGGAGTATACAGCAAAAAATAATCAAACTCAAGGCTACAATCAAGAAAACAGAAACAATACAAAAAATGAATGAGTTGTTTCTTTGAGAAAAAACAGTAAGAATGATAAATCCTTAGCCAAATTAACTATAAGACACACAGAGAAGATCCAAATTAATAAAACTAGAGACAAAAAGGGGGACATGCAATAGACACCAGGAAAATCCAGAGAATCCTAAGGACATACTTTACAGATCTGCACTCCACCAAAGTGGAAAAATAAAAGGATGAATTTTTTGATGTATACAACCTATAAATGTTTAATCAAGATCAGATAATCAATTTAAACAAACCTATAACCCTTAGTGAAACAGAAACAGCAATTAAAGTCTCTCAGCCACTAAAAAGCCCAAGGTCAGACGGATTCAGCACAGAATTCTACCAGACCTTCAAAGAAGAATTAATGCCAATATTTTCCAGATTTTTCTGCAAAATAGAAACTGAAGGAACATTTCCTAACTCTTTTTACACAATTTTTACAATTACCCTGCTACCTAAACCACACAAAAACTCAAGAAAGAAAGAAAATAGACTAATCTTTATGAATACAGATACAAAAATTCTCAGTAATACACTTGCAAACAGAATACAAGAACACATCAAAAAGATCACCTACCATGATCAAGTACACTTCATCCAAGGGATGCAAGGATAGTTCAATGTATATAAATTGATAAACATAATCTACCAAATAATCAGAGTGAAATACAAAAATCCACATGATCATCTCTTTAGATGCAGAAAAAGGCCTTTGACAAAATCCAATATCCCTTCATGATAAAAGTTCTGGGGAGACTAGGGACACAAGAGACAAACCTCAATACAATAAAGGCAATTTACACCAAGTTCACAGGCAACATCATCAACCTAAATGGAGAGAAACTTATTAAGAGCTTCTGGCAGCAAAAGGCCATGGGAGTATACAGCAGGTGACAACTAGTATTCAAAAGGTCAACCCACCAGAGTCAAATGGAATCAGATTCTGATGGAGGAGTTAAACCCAAATGGAAGGCGTTTGGTGTTATTACCTTTGGAATGTACTGGCTGTTTCCTACATCGAATTTCTTGTGTGAAGTTGTAGCCTTTCCATCTGTTACAAACTTAGGATTCAGCTCCCAAAAGCTTTTAGCAGTGTGATTGATCATTTATTTGGCACAATTTTCCCTATGCATTTGAGGTATATTGATAACTTCTTCTAGTTATGTGAGAAAACAGTTATGCAGTCAAAAAATCTCCTTCCCACAATCAGGTCTTTGCTCCTTTTTACCAACATAAACTCAGAGTCTGCCTTCCTGCAATTATCTTTATTAGCAGGTATTTGGTCAGTGTTAGTTTCCTATGTGTTAAAAACGATAAAGCTTTTTATAGAAGGTCAAGGAAGAATATGCTTCAGATCTAATGTGGTCAAAGATACTTAAAGATAGGAAACAAGGTGCCAAATCTTGAGAAGGCAGAATAGAAATAGTTGGTATGTTAGACCTCTGTTTTGGTGCCTATCCATTCAAACAGCTCGTTTTCTCTTCATCTACTTAAATCTCCTGCCATCTACTCAAGCAACACCAGCCCTTAACCAGGGGAGATCAGTGAATATGTTAAGTACATGGACCTTCTTAAGTGGGACTGCATTCTGAAATGGGACGATGGTAATTATGTTGATCATACTCGCTTGTGTCTAGAATTTTAACTAAAATATAAAGCGAACCAACCACTTTGAAAACTTCATCTGTCTGATGCTATGAAAAGGGACAGACAGTTCCTTCACTGGAGGCACTTAGCTTGCAGATGGCTTTCTAGTCAACATGTATCCTCCAAACACTATCCTTTTTGATTAAGACAGACATTTGGCCCTTACAGTCCCAAAAGCCAACACAGTAGAAGAGGGCACACCAAGTTAGACAAGAATGTACAGAACTTGGCTTGCCAATGATAGTTCAGTAAGAAAGAAACAAATCTATGAGTCAAGTTGAGAGTGGAGATAAATGATACACCATTGGTATGCCAGGGTCAAGAATTTGAACTTTTCATCACTCAATATATAGTGGAGAACAATAAAAGCTTCTGATAAGGGAAGCAACAAAATATAAAGAGTATCTTAAGAAATATTAACCTCAAATACTTGTGAAAAATAGAGCAGAGCAAAACTAGAAAGGTGTTACAGTAATATTAGCAAAAAATATTTCAACTAAAGCCTATGCAGTAAGAGGGCCAAAGAGATAGGAAAGTATACAAAAGAAATGTTAAATATAAACTAATTCAATCAAGAAAATATATGAGTGCTTATCCGCATTATTCTAGCTATGTATACAATAAAATTTGCTGTGGAATTTAAGTTCCAGTTGGGAAGATGGACAATGAATAATGAAATAAGTGTTCATTTATAAACATAAATAAAAATAAATAAATATTCAATATATCAAGTAGGGATAAGAACTACAGGTAAAAGGAGAGGAGGAAGAGGGATTACTGGACAAGGAAAATGGCCATTGTCATGTTTATATGTCAGGGATGGTCTCTCTGATCAAGTGGTATCTGAATAGAGATTTATAAGAGTAAAAGGAATGAGCCATGCAGAATGGAGACAGAGAAGCAAAACAAAAGGAAATGTAAAATTCAACACAGCTAAGATGATACTCTCAGACAGTTACAGGCACACAGAAGACAAACAGGAAACAGAATGACTGACAGCTAATACAACTTTTCACCAACCACTGACTCTGTATAACTCTATAACTGGAAGACAGTCCTTACTAAAAGAATTCAAATAAAAATCTTTGTGATAGGGCTGGAGAGAGGGCTCAGAGGTTAAGAGCACTGGCTGCTCTTCTAGGGGTCCTGAGTTCAATTCCCAGCAAACACATGGTGGCTCACAACCACCTGTAATGAGATCTGGTGCCCTCTTCTGGCCTGCAAAGACACATGCAGGCAGAACATAATAAATAAACCTTAAAAAAAAAATCTTTGTGACAAATATTTGTTATAATAAAATCAAATGTCAAGTGAAATGCAATACATTTATTAATAAATGCATTGTCCTATTAATGTTTATTTAAAGCTTTAATTATACTTATTTTATGTATGACAGGGTGGAAGTTAGAAAACAACTTATGGCAGCTGATTCTCTCCTTCCACCTGAACATTTATTTTAAATCAGAACTCTGAGCTCATTTTACAAAGGTTTATCTCCAACATATTCTGAAACCCTTCCTAAACCAGCACATCAAATGATGGCTGACTTCAGACTAATGGCAGTCTTCCTTTCTTCCTTCCTTCTTTTATTTTTTATTTTTTTATTTTTTTTTTTTTGAGACAGGGTCTCTCTACATAGCCGTGGCTGTCTCGGAACTCATTATGTAGTCCAGGCTGGCCTCAAACTCACAGAGATCTGCCTGCTTCTGCCTACTGAGTGCTGAGATATGCCACTAGGCCCTGCCAGATGGCAGTATTTCTTGACAAAGAAGCTGGTGAAAAATCTAGACAATTTATAACAACTGCCTCAGGGAAATGTGTGCATCTACTAATCTCTCGATGGGTATTGTGCTGGATAGTTTTTTTCAACCTGACACAAGCTAGAGTCATCTGAAAGGAGGGATCCTCAATTGAGAAAATGCCTTAATTAAGATCCTCCATAAGCATTTTCTTAATTAGTGATCAATGGGGGAGGCCCAGACCATGGTGGGTGGTGCCATCCCTGGGCTAGTGGTCCTGGGTTTTATAAAAAAGCAGGCTGAGCAAGTCATGATGAACAAGCTAATAAGCAGCATTCTTCCATGATGCCTCCAGGTTCTTGCCCTGTTTTGAGTTCCCATCCTGACTTCCTTCAGTGATTTACTGTGATGTGGAAGTATAAGTCAAATAAACTCTTTTCTCCCCAAGTTGCTTTGGTTATGGTTTTCATCATAGCAATAGAAGCCCTAAATAAGACAGATATAAAAATATAATTTTCATAAGTCATTAGTATCACTGACAGCATTCAAACAATATCATTCCTTATTTTAACTATAAGAGAAGTAAAAGACTATCCAGAATTATTAAGATAGTATTAATTTATAATAAAAAACAATAATTAATGAAATTTCTATCAAGTCCACAGTAGGGGAAGCAAGCTACAGTAGTCAGACAGAAATAAATGAATAAAGTAGGTATACCAGGTGGCACAGAGATGGTTGCCAAATTTTTAAGTTTTTTTGAAGAAATCACCAATCTGGATTTTTAAACAGAAATTCCCAAATAATTATTGACAGCTGTTAATTAAAAAAACAAAAAACAAAAAACAAAACTGGATACTCTACATGGCTAACAAATGTCATTAAGCTACAAACCAGTTTGAAACCTCTGGTCTATGCATAGTTTATCTCATACCTGGGGTTAGGAACAGTGGATTTACCCAGAACTGCATACTTCAGCAACTCACACAGCTGTCTATGGGTTACTTCATAATTTTCAGCAAATAAATTTTCAGCAAGTTTTCTGCAAAGACAAATTAGAATATAGCATACCAAATGCTCACGAATGGCAAAAAGGCAATTATTCAAGTTTCTGATTATTTTAACATACATATCAACACAAAGACTGTTCTAATTAATTGAAAATAAAGGTCTAAGAGAGCCACTTGTGGTATGATGTCATTAGAATATTTTATAAACATTGGTAAGTTTTGTATTATGCATGTCAGTGTGCTAAAAATAGGAGGATGATTACAACTCCATTCATGCTTTCAAGAACTCTACTCCATTTAGGGAATATAGGATGGGTAATTCTAACACTGCAGGGGTCAGTGCTATTATAATTACAGAGGAGCAAGGGTGTATTTGCCCTAGGGTTTAGGTCAGTGGTGCTCAACCTTCCTAATGCTGTGACCGTTTAATACAGTTTCTCGCATTGTGGTAACCCCCAACCATAAAATATTTCATTGCTACTTTATAAAAGTAATTTTGCTACTGTTGTGAATCATAAACATCTGATATGCAGATGGTCTTAAGTGACACCCATGAAAGGGTCATTCAAGCCCAGGTTAAGAACCACTGGTTCAGAGTTTTAGTGAAGGCTTCTTTAAACTCTGGGGTCAAGCCATCTAGTATGGCTTGGCTGGAGCCAAAATTTCATATTGCAAGCTGTGGCAGTATTACAATTGGGACAAGGTAACCAAATCACAAATCAGTGACATCTAACCTATCAGAATCCGAATTATACTATGGTTACAGAAAATTTAAGGAAGCTCCTTGTTTGCTTTAAAAAGGCTTTGTCAAGTACTTATTTTATAAGGAGATGATGAATGGATGATGAATGTTTTTCCAAAAAGAGTACATCTAACTAAAACCAAAGCTTTAGTTAATTTTGACAATTTATTAGTATTATTTAATAGGCCAAATTTTATAAATAGATTTAAATACTTGTCCATTAAAAATATAAAAGGTTTTGAACTTATGCCTGATTATTAAGGTGGTTCTTGTTTTTTTTACAAAAGAGCTTTGATAATATAAAAAGGTGAAATAAATACATAATAGACAAACACCTATATAACTCAGAGATTATTATTTTCATTTTTTCCCTGGGAAACAGCAGAATATTATGGTTAGGAGTTCAAGCATCATACTATCTGACTTCCAATGTCTTGAACAAATTTCGTAACCATTCTAAGACGCAGCTTCCTTACCTGTAGAGTAACTATAATTCTATATCATGAGATTATTGAGAGATCTGATAAGAGACTGCTGGTGCAACATATCAGTGCTAGCCACCAACACACCTTAAGTACTTAATAAATATCAGATATTACTGCTAATTCATAGCTGTGCTGGCTAGTTTTATGTCAACATGACACAAGCTAGTCTTCTGAGAGGAAGGACTCTTAACTGAGAAAATGCCTTTATAGGACAGGCCTGAAGGTAAGCCTGTGGCTATTTTGTCAATTGAAGAGCAGTGTGGAAGGCCCAGCTCATTGTGGGTGGTGCCCTGCCTCCTGCAGGTGGTCCTCAACAGTGTAAGAAGGCAGGCTGAGCAAGTCCTGAGGAGCAAGCCAGTAAGCAGCACTCTTCCCTGGTGTCTGCATCAGTTCCTGCCTCCTGGTTCTTATACTCTGAGTTCCCTTAGTGAAGGAAGGATTATGATCTGGGCATGCAACTGAAATAAACCCTTTCCTCCCCAAGCTGCTTTTGGTCATGGAATCATGGTGTTTTATTACAGCAATGGAAACCCTAATTTATACAATGGCTTTAAGCCAATGTTGAATATTCACTTTTTAAGGAGGCTGTACTAGGGATTGAATTCAGGGAACATGCAAGGCAAGTGCTCTACTATTCAGCCACATCACCAGCCCCTAGTCAAAGTTTTGAGAAATTTATTTGTGATAACTTATTTAATTCTTATAACTTTTAAGTGAAGACTACCATCATTTCCATTTGACAACAAAGAAAAGAAGTAATAGCTTATAGAACCACAACTGGAATGCAAACTCCAAAGACCAAGCTCTTTCATCTCTGTACTACACTTCCCTAAGGGACTTTACAAACATCCATTTTTGCTTTGTAAAAAATCTGTATTTTTTCCCTATCAGTTATAGAATACCAATTTTAACATGTGAAAATGGTTCAGGAGAAATACATTTTAAAATGTATAATAAAAACTTTATACTAAAAACTCCTTCTTGGTGAAACTTTTTTTTTTTTTTTTTTTTTTTTCTGAGACAGGTTTTCTCAGTGTAGCCCTGGCTGCCCTGGAACTCTGCTCTGTAGACCAGGCTGACCTTGAATTCACAGAGATCTACCCGCCTCTCCCTCCCGAGTCCTGGGATTAAAGGCGTGCACCACCACTGCCTGGCTGGTGAAATATTTTTTAAAAATACAAATATTAGGATGAACATTCTTATTATTGATATCATTATTTATCTATCTACTTATTTCCCCAGGATAAATTTCCCATTAAAATGTCCATACATATTTTACTTCTTTATAAATACTGCTAATTTTGACTTATCTTTTAAGCCAAACTGTATGAAACTGATAAAGACTGAGCAAGATAGAGGTCTATATATGGTAATAAACAATTATTGTTCCTAGGCATTGGATACTAAGATCCTAAGTAGAGTAAGAAGGATGTCTCATGAGAAAGATCAGACTATGAACAGAAGCCTAGTATATCCTCATAGGACGGTACCTGAACAGCCGGAGGCAATCCATTATTGTGAAGGGGAATACACTTTGGCCTGGCAGTGGATGTTAGGAGCTATGGTATGCTGAAAGTGTGGTAGTGGCTTAGTACAGGATTTAGAGCCTGAACAGGGTAAGTGTCTATGTAACAGGGATGCTGGCAGAGCCTGTTACAATAATGAGGGCTCTTCAAATGTATTTGATCTGGATCTGAGCAGGGCAAAGATGTGGGAACAAGAGGTGGTGACAGTGATTAAAAATAATAGGAGTTGTAGTTCTATCAGAAAAGGAAGCTGCAGATACAAAAAAAAAAAAAGGAGAAACTACAAAGACTTCTGACTAGAAATAAATTGATTGGAAAGCACACATTTACTGTGAATTCAGGAAACTAGACGTAAATGCATGTTTGTATATATTTACAAATACACAGGCATACCCATTAACATGATCTTTTGGGACTACTGACATCCTGGTAGAATAAAGCCATCTATAATACCCCCATTTTAAATTTACAAATGTCATTCTTCACTAAGAAGAACCAGGCTGATTCCAGGGGTCCAGGATAGAGAAAGCAGATGCACCTTCTCACCAGAAAGCAGTAACATTCTCAGAGTGATACAGCTATGTCATAACACAAAAGCTAGTTAATGATCAAATCTTGGCTAATTAGAGCATCAGAATAAATAGCCAGAGGGAGAGAGATTTCAGCAGTTAAGAGCAATGGCTGCTCCTCCAGAGGACCCACTTCAATTCCTAGCATCCATACAGTGACTCAAAATCAGTTACAACTCCTGTTTCAGGCGATTCAACACCCTCTGCTGGCCGCCTCAGGCATCATCAGGCATGCACATAGTGCCCAGACATGCATATAGGCAAAATACCAACAGCGTAAAATAATAATTAAAAGAATAAATAGTAAAGTCTGGTAGTGTAGGACTGTAATCTTGGCTACTGAGGAGGCAGGAGAATCACAAGTTCAAGACCTACTGGGCCACAGAGCAAATTGAAGGCCGAACTTCATAACTTAGTGAAACAGCATCAAAAAAAGGTGCAGGTGTGTGTGTGTGTGTGTGTGTGTGTGTGTGTGTGTGTGTGTGCGCGCGCGTGCGTGTGTAGTTCAAGTGTAGAGTACTTGTATATAGTGCACAAGGTTCTAGATCCAATACCCAGAACCGAAAAATAAATGAACAGATGATAGCTTAAGGAGCAAAACAGATTCCCTGTGAGTTCATATTGATAAACTGAAGTGGTGAAAAAGAGTCCTCTACAAAATTACAACGAGAGTTTAGACAGCTTGGTAGACACCATCTTACTATCTTAAGTAATCAAGGTTAATAACACCAACAATGGGACTAATCAAAAAGTCATACACAAAACTCCAAGAGAAGACTATCACTTCTGTCATCAGCTTTACTTCTGCTCAATAGGAATGCAAATTGTATGGAAGCAGAGAATTCTGTTTAGGTGTACAAGGATATTCCTAGAATATTTCCTGTTACACAGACCTTAATAAATATTCTGTGTACCTGACATTTAAATCAGTTTTGTGGTTTTTGTTGGTGATGGTTTTGGGGTTTTTTTGAGACAGGGTTCTCTCTGTGTAACTGCCCCGGCTGTCATGGAACTCGTTCTGTAGACCAAGCTGGTCTCGAACTCACAGAAATCCGTGCCTGTCTCTGCCTCCCGAGTGCTGGGACTAAAGGCGTGCGCCACCACCGCCTGGCTCCTAAGTTCTCACTATTTTACAGATCAGAAAACAGGGTTCAGTGCAGTCAGATGGTGAGCCCTGATCCTTTTGCAGGGGCAAGTGACTCTGAGCCATAAACGACTTCAGGCCGCCTGCTGGGGCTCTCCTTTGCTCACCTTGGCTTTAGGCAGCGTGTCCTCAAGATCCCACAGAGACCTACCCAGCTCTGTCGCCAGGGCCGAGGTCGGGGCCTCCTTCCTCTTCCTGGAGATCGTCTCCGTCTCTAGCTCCATCAGGCTGCAGGGAAGGATGAGCTGGAGCTGAGGACCCCGCAGGGTCCAGGAAACCACGCCTCCGCTTCTCTCCAGCGGATCGCTGGGAAAGAGTGACGGTTTATAACTTTCTCCCTCGAAGCCGATCAAACCGGTTTACCGCGCTTTGCCCTCGCAGACATTTCCCTTAGCGAGGCCTCAGCGTCCACGGCACCCCAAACGAAGGCATCGCGGACTTCGAAATGCTACCTGAAGCACGTCGGGGGCGGAGCGAAGCTGCTCGCCCTCCTCCAGCCTCGGTCTACGCCCTGCCGGTCCGGAACCGCCCCAGGCGGGCCTCACAGATCGCGGACGACCGCCGCTGCCGCTCTGAACGCTCCGGCCCGCTCAGCCGCGCCGGCTTTTAAACGGACCGGAAGTGAGGGCAGACGACTTCCGGCGGTTGGACTGAGAGGACGGAGTGTCGGGCATGGCGACCAAGCGCCTGGCGCGGTACGCTAGGGGTTCCCCCGCAGGGTTGGCGGCGGTCTTCCGCAGCCGTTGTGTCTGGGTCTGGAAAGGCCCGGGGTGGAACCTCGGTCTCGGGCCTCACGCCGCCATCCACGCCAGGTTGCAGGAGTCCGAGGGACCGGGTTCTCTCCGAGCGGCGCGCTGTGTCCGATCTGTTCCTGCTAGGCTCTGGGAAACGCCTGGAATGGGACGACGGTGCTGTGCAGATGGTCCTCAGGCAGGTGCCACTGCACCCATTGCGTCCGCGTGACCTACCTAGTCTGATTTTATTGTAAGAACTCCTGCGGACTCTGATTTTTGGAGACGCTGTGCACATGTGAAGTTTGTTGACCCAGGGTGTCAATGCCAGGCATAGTGGAGCGCGCCTACAATACCAGCGAAGCAAATTCGAGGCCAGCGTGGTTGGTGGTCATGTTCTGGCAGGCCGGGGCTACATAGCTAGACTATCTCAAAACAACAATAAAACTAAATCCAAAACAAAGGAAAAGCTATGTGATGTATTAGTAAATAGCATGGATTTCAGGGTTGGCGAGTCCTACCAAAGGTTAACACACTATAGCTATCTTTAGCAAATTGCCTAGTTTTCTCATGCATAAAATAAGGGTTACAGACATATCTACCACCTGGAATTGTTTAAAAGAAGTTACCACCTTAGTTTAATATTTGCTGGTGAAATAGCCAATAAATGTTAGCTTTTAACCCAAATCCCGACACTGGCATCACTTCTTGTCTTTTTCAAAAAGCCAAAGTAACTACTCCAGGTATCCTCTCGTTAAAGCTGTATGCAACAGATTTTTGTCTCACCTGCATATGAGACCATGGTTAACCCTTTTTCCTTCTTTGGACTCAGTATCTTGCTATTGGGGGTCCTTTATCATAGATTGCCTTCCAGTTGTACTCTGGTTGTCTTACTACCTCCCCTAGATTTTAGGAACAGGCATCATCTCCTGAGAAAATAAGCAAGGCCTTGAAAAGTACAAAAATAGCTGAAGGTTTTTAGTCATATTTACAGTCGTTTGAGTTCCTCAGGGCTGCTATAAAATGAGAACAGATAAAATTGGTATTTGCCAAGTCACTTGACCCATGCACGTAAAATGGACACCCAAGAGAGGATGGCAGTTACCACAAGAACCTGGATCTTGTAAAGTCTAGCTCTAGCTTCCCCCAGTCAGTATACAGCTGCTGTGTGAGACAGGGTCTTGCTATGAGCTCCAAGCTCTTCTTAAGCTCAGTGCTGCCTTGGCCTGCTGAGCGCTGAGCTTGCAGGTGTGTGCCCCACACCCAACTCCAGTTACAGTACACTAATGAGGACTGTGCCATTTGTTCGGTGCTGTTAGTTTGAGAGCTTGTTCTAGCTGGAGTATAAATGTGTTTATTGATCTTATTGGATTTTGCATTTTTAGGCGGCTTGGATTAATTAGGAGAAAGTCAGTTGCACCAGCAAGTGGGAATCCAGGAAGAAGCAGATTCAGTAAGTCCCATGTTTAGTTTTCATTTTGAAGCCTTGGGTTTGGAACATGGACAAAGCCTAAGATACTCTGGTCTTTTGCAGAACAGACGTATGACTACTTAATTGTCATTGATTTTGAGTCTACATGCTGGAAAGATGGGAAACACCACAATAGCCCTGAAATAAGTAAGTTTGGACTGCCAGTGGCTAAAGCTAGTGCTCAATGAGTCTTCTCATTCTAGATATGAATGTTTCTAGATATGAATCAGCCAATACGAAAACAGAATGCTGTAAACTGGCAGTTTAATACAAAAACTGTCTGGCCTAAAAATAGGATAAAATGCCAAATACCTGAATGTGATCATGCAAAGAAGCTAATTGTTTTAAGATTATATTTAAAACTTTGATTGGATAGAAACTGGAAAACAATGGCTTTGCAATAATAGAGTACATTTTAACGCTCATGTAGTCTTCATATTTAATTGTGAAACTAAATAGATACATAACTTTGATATTTTGACTTATTCCTTGATAATAATATAGCTTTATTATAATTTTGTTTCTCACGGCTTTGGTTATTCTAATAAGCTTTTACTGGAATTGATTATTTAATAATGCTGTTATGAAAGCAGTGCATGTTTAGGATGATTTGTGTATTCAGGCTGGGTGTGGTGGTACATATCTTTAATCCCAGCACTCAGGAGGCAAAGACAGGTGGATCTCTATGAATTTGAAGCCAGCTTGGTCTATATCAGTAGTTCTCAACCTTCCTACTGCTGCGACCCTTTAATACAATTCCTCATGTTGTGGTGACCCCCAACCATAAAATTATTTTTGTTGCTACTTCATCACTGTAATTTTGCTGCTGTTATGAATTATAATGTAAATATTTGAGGTGCAGAATATCTGATATTTGACCCCTTTGAAAGGGTTGTTTTACCCCCCCCAAAAAGTGGTTCTGACCCACAGGTTGAGAACCACTGATCTATATAGATTCCCAGGACTACATATTGAGACCCTGACTCAAAACAAACAAACAAACAAACAAACAAACAAATAAATGTATTTAAGTGTTAATCCATGATTCTTTCATTAGTTGAATTTCCAGCAGTTTTGTTGAGTACAGCAACTGGAGAGATTGAATCTGAGTTTCATGCTTATGTCCAGCCTCAAGAACATCCAATCCTTTCTGAATTTTGCACAGAACTTACAGGGATAAAGCAGGTATGATGCAAATTTTAAAAGTTCAGAAATCAGTTTCAAAAAGAAAAATAAAAGCTATATACTACTGGGAATTAAATTTATTCAATGTTAAGAGAAAATGTCCCCCCGAAAGTCCACTGGACTCTTGAAAAAAATCAGAATAATGCTATAAACATAAAGGTCAAGGGTTGTAGCTCAGTGTGAGATGTTTATCTAGGGTGCATGAAGCCCAGGGTTTGAACTCCAGAAAGAGAGAGTTTATTTTACAGAGTAATGAAACTCAGTGTTTTACTTCTATGAGAGTAAACTTAAAGATTATACTTCTGTGAAACTTTCATGTACCAGCCTCGTTTCTCTGACCTTGGTGAATTCAAGTCACCACAGAATTACATCTTACTATACATCTTAATGTCTTTATAGGAGATAAACTCTTTTTGTTCTGTCCCCCCATAGTGCAGAGCTGTAATAAATGCTCAATATCAGAAATTCATTTGTTGACTTCAGATTTTGTGGCTCTCAAATCAGGTTCAAGTTGATGAAGGAGTCCCTCTGAAGATTTGCTTATCTCAGTTCTGTAAATGGATTCATAAGATTCAGCAGCAGAAGAAAATTGTCTTTACTACTGGGGATTCAGAGCCTTCTTCTGAAGTAAAATTGTGTGCTTTTGTTACTTGGTCAGGTAAAAACATGAGTTATGACTATAAATCACAATGGGTAGCATTGAGGCTGAGGAGGTGGCTCAGCAGATACTGTGCTTGTTACACAATCATGAGGACCAGAGTTGGGATCCTCGGAACCCATGTGAAAGCCACATGGGCACAGTGGCCTATCTGTAATCAAGGATATGAGGTAGAAACAAGGAATCCCCAGAGCAAGCTGGCTAGCCACACAGCTAAAACAGCAAGTCTTAGGCTCAGTGAGGAACCCTGCCTCAACAGATGAGGTGGAAATTCCTGATGTCAGTCTTACCTCTGCATATATGTACATGTGCATATACACACACACCCGCACCCCCACACTTGTGAACATGTGGCACATACATACCATGTATACATATACCACCCCACTTACCAAAAAAGCAGCAGTATTACCACAGTGTAGTCCTTTATTTCTAGTTTTTTCTTGTTATCCTAGAATTATTCTTGTTGACCTCATTGACATGGGAAAGAAAATCAAGGGCCACACAGATGCTAACCAAGAAAAGCAAATTCATTCATACTTTTAAAATCATGATTCTGCAGGCCAATAAGAAACCCTGTCTCAAAATGAGATGGGTGGCACTTGTGGAATCATCTGAGGCTGTCCTCGGAACTGCACACCCACTCACTCGCACCAGCACACATGCACACCCACACACATAGGAACCTGCACACACACGGAAGATATTATTTGGAAACAGTCACCAACTTAATTTCTTAGTGGAGAGTTCTATGAGGTGTAAAGTAATATAGAACACATGAGCATTAGTTATTAGCATAGCAGTTAACTCTTACTGCTCTACTGTATCATGTTTTGTATATTTTATTTGTAAGTGGAGAAGCGCTGACATCACTGTCCTTTGTTCGAATCCCCTTAATTCAGACTGGGACTTGGGGGTTTGCCTAGAGTATGAGTGTAGAAGAAAGCAGCTCTTAAAACCCGTGTTCCTAAACTCCTGGATTGATCTTAGAGCAACTTACAAGGTAAGATCAAAGATGGGAGCGTGTTCACTTTGTTTCTGGTGAAAGGTGGCTGCATTTTATCTTATTGGTGCAAGTTTCTACAAATAAGATATTCTTATTTTGGAATGTTCACATAAATATATATCTTAAAATATATGAGACAGCACAGCGGTAATAAATTCCAAATCTGATAGAACTAAAAGTTATGAGAAATAACTTCATAGCCTCTATAATAGTCATTTTATTTTTTAATGTGTCTTTTTGTTTTTTTATTTGACTAGCTTTTTTATAAGAGAAAACCCAAAGGACTAAATGGCGCCTTGCAGGAAGTGGGAATAGAATTTTCAGGACGGGAACATTCTGGTTCGTATAAACTGATAATCATTTTGTTATGTAAGTCATTTGAGTTTTGTAAAATCTCTCATATTAGTTTCATTTAGGGGTAGTGCCATTATTAAAACCTTTCAGCCTAAAAAATGTTCCTAACCTATATAACTCAAATTACTTTTGATTTTTGAATTACCAGTTTCTTTTTTCCCTTTTCCCCGGTTTTCTGAGACAGGGTTTCTCTGTGTCACAATCCTGGCTGTCCTGCAACTCACTCTGTAGTCCAGGGTGGCCTTGAATTCACAGAGATCCACCTGCCTCTCCCTCCCAAGTGCTGGGATTAAAGGTGAGCTCCATCGCCACCTGGCCGCCCAGCTGAATGACCACTTCCTTGAATTTAGATAAAGAACCAGGGAGTGGTTCTAGTTGGTTTAAAAGTAAATAAATAAATAATAAGCACATCAAACAGAAACATAAGCGCCCAGATAATCTGATGGACTAGTGAAAAAAACTGAACAAATGATGGTCTGTACAGAATGCTGGTCACAAGTTTGGAAGCTGTCTAACAAATTTTCACCTGTGTAAATACAAGGCATCTTGCATTGGCAATGCTGTCACACCTTCCCACAGACCAATTTATGATTTTTCTTTATTCAGTAGGTGATCATAAAATGAAGAATATGCCCCAATTTCTGTTTAAATGTGATTTGTTTTCTGTTATTTCTTTGTTAGTACCACGACATTCAGTGTTTGATACTTTTATTTCCTCAGGCTTAGATGATTCTCGGAACACTGCTCTTCTTGCTTGGAAAATGATCAGGGACGGTTGCCTAATGAAAATTACCAGGTCCTTGAACAAGGTTAGTGTGTCTTGCCTCTTCTGTCATTTTGAGCTCTAGAGTAGTAGTCATAGGTTCATTAAAATGTTGATTTCAAACCAGTTGCATTTCTTTTTTTTTTTTTTTTTTTTTTTGTCATATATAATGTCTACTGAAGAAATTATACAGTTTCTAAAGCAGTGGATTTGTCTGTGGAATCATAGGTTCTCACTAAGAAGAATCCCAAGATTTTGGTGCGAAATTTGGGTACAGATCAAGTTGAAGAAACATCTGCCTGCAACGTTAGCATCCAGGGTCCCAGCATATATCAGAAGGAGCCCAAAAGTATAGTAAATACCCAGGAAGATGCTCAAATGAATTTAGTTTGTATGAATTCGTCTATAAAGGAACAATTACAACTAAAGAGTAATACTAAAGTGGATCTTCACAATAACAAACATTGCATTCCTCTTTGTACTACTAAGCCCTCAACTTTTGGGGAACAACTGGGTTCCCCCACTTTGATGCAGAAGCAAAGAAAAAGTGAACAGCTTGCATTGAATGACAAATCAAAGTCCTCAGCACTTAACTCCAACTTGGTACTTGTATCTACGACCATTCCATCTGTTAATGTTGTTTCTAATGGAGAAGTGGGCTATACTTTTGACTGTTTACCTATGTTGGCTGAGTGGGAAGATGTAGTTTTACTTCCATCATCTCAGGCTGAACAAGATAAAGATTGTGTGCCTCCGATTAGTGACACAAATGTAGATACTTCTCTTAATTCTGGAGAGAGATCGATGGTTTTAAAAGAACCAGAAATTCTTAGTTATGAAAACTTTGAAGACCTCAAGGAAACTCCTCAAAACTTTGAAATATCTAAGTCTATTGTGTATAAGAGTCCCCACAGTACCGTCTATAATGTAAAGGGAGCTAAACATTCAGGTTCAGATGCTTCTGCTTTTAAATTACCTGGATGCAAACCATTTACCTTCAACAGTCTTAATGCCAATGCATCGCATCCTTCAGCTTTGAGGAAACAACCTCTTCCCTTAGGTGGTACTAAAAGGAATTCACCTAGTCCCCTACCTTTCCCACGAGCGAAAAAGCAGACCTTCAGTATTCATGAAGAAAAGCCTGCATCATCTACTTGCTCCCCAGGAGCCTCTTCCCGAAAAGTTCTTTCCTCCATATCAACATCCACAGTTAATCTACAAGAGCCTTGGGAGAGTGGGAAGATGACACCTCCCTTATGCAAGTGTGGCAGAAGATCTAAGCGGCTTATTGTTTCTAATAACGGGCCAAACCATGGGAAAGCCTTCTACTGTTGCCCTGTTGGGAAATACCAAGAAGACAGAAAATGCTGCGGTTATTTTAAATGGGAACAAACACTTCAAAAGGAAAGAGGCAATAGCAAAGCTCTATCTCGTTCCTCAGAAGGACTCGCTTTCAGCTCTCCAGAAACAAGCCATATTCGTGACAGAAATTTAAGTTTTCCTGTTAAAAATCCTTTACGACTCAGACCGTCAATGAGAAATTGATAAACTCTCTCCTAAATTGTCTTTTACTTCAGTATAAGCTTTATGTGACTTTTACACAGGAAAGATCAAAGTGTCAGGTTTGAGTTCCGAGGTCTCAGCATACCTGGAGCTATAGCCACACTGAGGCAGTTCACACTGACGGAAGGAAGCAGATTGCATGACTTCCACTCTTGCCCAGAAGTTGTCTATCAACTGTCTGTTGTCTGTTCCTGTCGGAATCCTTGTACCTTAAATTCCCTAGCATGTGTATTTGGATTATGTCACATAACTATATTTCATATATTAACATTTGCTGAATTTATCAAACTATCATGAACCACAAGGAAAAAATACTTTTTTTATAAACCATTTATTAGGTTAAATTTACTAAGTAGCCATAGTGCGTGACAGCTGTCTCTTATAGATAGAACTTGAAGCAAATTTCAAACTACTTTCAAATTACTTGAATAAAAATAGGACTAATAAAACCCTTATTCAAATTTCAGGTAAATATTCTAAGAATTATGACAATTTTCTAAAAACAAGTCACTTAGTTTTTTCAAAGCTTGAAGATTTGTTCTGATTTGTATATTAACATATTAGAATTATTCAGTTAAGTTTTGAAAACCAGTGAGGCAGAGATTTGCTTTAGAAACTGCTCCTAAAATAAATTTTAAAACATCTCAGCAACTGATGACATTCATTTTGCCAAATTACAGGAACATTTACATGAAAGCATAAGGATTGAATGTTTAATTTCAGAATTCAGTCTCTGGTGTCATTACTTCAAAATACTTTAAATTCAATTTAGAAGCAATCTACCCATATAACCGGTGGTTCCTGTAGACTTGTAGACACTTCGTTTGTTTATAGATATGCGGATGATTAGTGGATAGGTTTAAATGGTTTTCCATTCTTTTTTCCTCAGTTCATTTCTTTTGACCTTCCCACTGACAGTCTTTGGCAGCTCTTCAATAAATTCTACCTGTTAGCATTAAGGGGAGGGAGGAAGTTAGTCCAGCGCTTGGACGCTTTAGTTGATGCCAATTATTTAATAGCTCTTTTGGCTTCTAGGTGAAAGGATGGTTGAAGATTTTCTTTACATATATATACACAGTATTATGAGCTAATTGAATTATATTAGGGGCTTCAGTTTAACCTCAAAAATTTTGATTCTCTATTATCATTAGTTCTATTTGGAACCTCTTGTGAAGCATATTTAAGGGTCATTTAAAAGGGAAAAAACAAACAGTTGAAAAATTTCTAAAGCACTGACCAGATACAGTTGTGCCAGAGATGCCTACCTTTCTGGGGTATTTGTATGGCGCTGTAGTCTTTTTCACATGCTCCTGAATCTCCTTTTTCAGTTGTTCTTGATCATGTAACTTGTAATCAGGCCTCAGAACAATAAAAGCCTTTACTACCTAAAGTAAATACGTAAAACATCCAATGAGTTATTCCTTTGGTGCCCTGATGTGTTTTGTCTGCTTTGGCTCACTGTGAATCTGCCTGGGAGGAGAGTGAACTGGTGAGGGAGGGCGTGCTGTGGTTTAGTACCCGCTGTGTGCTCTCATGCTCCTAAATACCCAGGAAGATCTTGTCTGTCTTTTCAGTACCACTGAGCTGGTGGGACCTGCTTGGCTCAGGGTCACCCTGAGTGCCCCCTCTGACTACATTTTGAAATGTATGTTCTGATCTGAGTCTGATTACCTGTGTCCTTGGCTTCCTGTTGGAAACCTGGCAGTACACTAAGTACCACCTCTGTGAACAACCAGCTTCTAGGGCCTACTCAGCTCCAACCCTCATTGAAGGAGCGGCTCACTCAGCCCAGGGATTCTGGGGAGGAGTGGGGGAGGGTTTGAGATAGAGTCTTGTCATGTATATCAGGCTGACCTCGAACCCACAGCAGTTCTCCTTCCTCAGCTTCCCAAGTACTGGATTACACTACTCCACTTGGCTTAATTTTTCCTCCTCAGTAAGGATTAAACCCAGAGACTTATGCATACTCTACAAGCATTCTCTCTCTGAGCCTCGAGCTACACACACAGCCCTTTCCATGCGTCCTTTATACGAGGCTGTAGCAATTCCATTCGCCACTTTGCTATTATTGTTCTGACCCTCTTACATGACTGAGAAGCAGGAGTAGAAATGAGGACTGTGGCTATACCCACAAAGCCTGTTCCCTAAAGCCTGTTCTCCCCAGACTGTTTGGGACTTTACAGTGAGATCCTGTCCAGTTTTGTTCTTTCCCAGGCACTGCCAGCACTGCCAGCACTGCCACTCACTGCTTCTTCCCCGAGATGCAACACTCTAGCTGAGGCAATAGTATTTACCACCAAATCCAGAGTCCCAACATGGTCTAGAGTTAGGCCCTTACAACTCTTGTGATTAACTACCCTGTACTTAGGAAACTGAAAAAAAAATTTTTTTTTGTTTTTGTTTTTTGAGACGAGGTCTCTCTGTGTAGCCCTAGCTGTCCTGGAACTTGCTTTGTAGACCAGGCTGGCCTCTAACTCACAGAGATCCACCTGCCTCTGCCTCCTGAGTGCTGAGATTAAAGGGATGCACTACTACCACCTGGCTAGGAAACTGAAATCTTATTAAACTTATTTTCTGCATTCCTTAATCTAACAGGAAAGCTTAATCAAAAATTATTTGAAACAGTCACTTAGAAAAGTCATTTGGTGAGAATTGACAACTTGTAACTAAAATATTTTCAGATTGAAAATTGTTTACCGGGGGAAGTTTTTTTTAAAACAATGTATGACCAGTTACCTTTTTTTGTCTTTATCAAAAACCCAAATATTACTAATTAACAAGTTGATGTCATTGGGAAATTATGCTGCGGTACATGTGTTTGTTGTGGGTAGAATTTTATCCTATTTTTTTATTATTTTATTTTTGCAGCTTTATGAACATTTTTGTTAACTGAAATTAAAACCATTTACAGGCATTAGTTCAGACGTTAACTTTTATAGCTTTGATAACATGTACTTTATCTTCCTAAGTTTTTATAAGTCTTTACAGAAAATACTAACTTCACAAAAAACATTGTAACATTATGATTGAGAGTATGAACACTGAAAAAAAAAGTATGAACAGTAAGCTGGGTGGTGGTGGTGGCACAGGCTTTTAATGCTAGTACTAGGGAGGCAGAGACAAGTGGATCTCTGAGTTCCTAACCAGTGAAATCTGCAGAGTAAGTTCCAGGACAGCCAGGGCTACACAGAGACCCTGTCTCAAAAAACCAAAGACCCAAATAACAAAACAAAAAAAGATTATGAACACTGAAGTCAGACAACCTTGCCCTAAAGGAGTTTGTTGTGTGATCTTGATAACCTAAGATTGTCTCTCTGTTCCTCAGTTTCTTACTATATAAGAGTGCAGATTTGAAAAGCTAGCCTAAATGTGAGGCTTAGGATAGCATCTGGAGTACAGGAAGCCATCAAAAAAATGACAGATCTCAGGTACAGGAGTGAAAGTACAAAGACTAGGGGGTTTGCATTTATTTGCTTTGCTTTGGTGCTTTTTAAAGCTAAAAAACCATCATGTTGGGCCGGCAAGATGGCTCAAGGAGGAAAAGCACTTGCTTCCAAGTCTGACGTCTGAGTTGGGTCCCTAGAAGTCACATGGTGAAAGGAGAGAGCCGACTCAAAAAAGCTGTCCTCTAGCCTCCACATGAGCACCATGGCACAAGCACACACACATGCACACACAGTAAATAAATAAATGTAATTCTGAAAAAAATAATTACATAAGCTTCTAAGTTTCTCTGAAATAGAAGTGTCTGTGGCTGGGCCAGTTCATGTAGCAGCCACTAGCAATGTGGGGCTATTTAAATTAGGTCTCTTTAATCAATCTAGCCATGTGACTGGTAGCCCTGTATGTTTATTTACTAAAGGATGCCAGTGTAGAGCATGTCCATCATTGTGTACATCCAAGTCCAACAGTGACCTGTGACCTTTGTCAGATTCTTAGAGCTATACAAGCTAAGGAATGGGAGGGCCTAGCCATCTCAGCGAACCTTCCTTTGTTCCTTTCTTTTTTAAGGATTTACGTATTTCTATTTAATGTGTATGAGTGTTTTGTCTACATGTATGTGTGTGCACTATGTGTGGACCTGGTGCATGGTGGCCGGAAGAGGGCACTGGATACTGTAGAATTGAAGTTACTGAGTTTTCTGAGCCCTGTGTGGTTGCTGGGAACTGAACCCAGGTCCTTTGCAAGAATAGCAAGTGTTCTTAGCCTCTGAGGTGTCCTTGCTTGCATGCATGCCTTAGTTCCTTCCACTGCTCCTTCCTTCCTTCCACATTCCTGTGGTTTACAAATAGTGTTTAAAATATTAAACATCATTTTTAGAAATAACAGAGCTCATCCAATCCCTTTGTCCCTATTGGAAATCATGTCTTTTAAGGAAGATTTACCCTGCTAAGCATAGTAGTGCACACTTGTTCTTCCAGCATTTTGTTATTGTTATGTCTTTGTTGAAGGGGCTGGAGAGATGGCTCGGCGGTTAAGAGCACTGGCTGCTCTTCCAAAGGTCCTGAGTTCAATTCCCAGCACCCACATGGTGGCTCACAACCATCTATAATGGGATCTGATGCCCTCTTCTGTAATGCAAACATACATGTAAATAGAACACTCATATGCACAAAATATATAAATAAATAAATCTTAAAAAAAAAAACGAATAGAGGGTAGATTATTGGATCTACTCTGAAAATATCCTTTGATTTAGAATAACCCCCCAAGCTTTCTCTTTCTCTTGTGACATTGATATCCTGTGGTGATATTTTATTTGTGCTGATATGTGATTTTATTTGTATGTTAATAAAGTTTGCCTGGAGATCAGAGGTCATAGCGAAGCCATAAACAGAAGTCAGGCAGTGGTAGCACATGCCCTTAATCTGATCACATGGCAGGCAGAGTCTCTGTGTGGTCAAGGACACAGCCAAGCATGGTGACACACACCTTTAATCCCAGTACCAACCATAGAGGCCTGGAGGTCTGCCTAGACAGGCAATGATGAGGAAGTGATGTGGCTGGGCTTAGAGCCAATGAGAAGGCAGAACAGAAAGGCAATAAAAGTGCAGGTTAGACAGGAAGAAGCTCTATCTGGGAAAGCTATGGCATGGTGGTAAGCTAAGGCTAGTCGTGGCTATTCGCCATTTCTCTAATCTCTTCAGCTATTACCCCTGTGTTTGGCTCTGTGTTTCTTATTTAATAAGACTGTTTAGAAATTTGTCTACAATATCCATTATTTCTAATTGTATTATTACATGATTAAATGTATTTTACACAAATTTGTTTTAACACATATGTTAGTCTCATGTCAGAATGTGAACATAAGTGCCTTCTTTGTCAGTACCTGAGGTTAGGGACCAGGAGCAGGGGTGTGCCAGGTGGTAGAGCACTTGCCTAACATAGGCAAGGCCAGTCCCCACACTTTTGAAGCAGAGGCCAGAGGATCTTTCTGGAACTACATCACATGACCTATTCTTAAGCAGGTAAGTAGATAAATAAAATAGCTTATAGGAAGCATACACTTCACACATTTTAACTTTTTTGAAAGTGTAATTAGGGGCTGGAGAGATGGATCTCTCTGTTAAGAGAGATCATTAAGAGCATTGGCTGCTCTTCTAGAGGACCCAGATTCAATTCCCTGCACCCATATGGCAGCTCACAACTGTCTGTAACTCCAGCTCCAGGGGATCTGACATCCTCCCACAGACATACATGCAGGCAAATGCACACAAAATACAAATAAGTCATTTTTAAAAAGGAAAATGTAATTAAACATAAACCATGGGGAGCCTGGAGGGCAGGGAGACTGGGAGTCAAATCTCAGGCCTTGCACATGCTACTCAAGCTCTCCACTGTTAAGTTACATCTTCCCTGAAAACAGTATTTTCAAAGCAAAGCAGCCTGTGAAATCCCGTAAAAATTTAAAGTATGAAACTCAACTGGGAAGATATCAACATAGCAGCAGTTAAGAAAATGATCATTTAAAATCTTTCTTACTTTTAGATAATTCACCTTGAGAATAAGCTAAAAATTAATGAAGACTGTCAGATGTAGTTTGGCTCAGCTGTGTTAGGAATTCTTAAAATGGGTAGACAGTGCACAGTAAGCTGCAGAATGGTCATAGTAAAAAAAAAAAAAGCAATATTTGGGATAGTGTCTCTGAGTCTTCATTTTATCTGATTTGGATCAATTCTTCTGGAACTTAGTACCCAATCAAAGATCTAGTTAGCCTTTTCCTAGAACAAGCCAGCCACAGAAAGCAAAAGGCTGCCTGTGACATGCAGCACATTGCTGTTTTGTACATGGATGCCTTGAGGCACCCACTTTTATCCTCTGCCAGGAGGTGTTACAGCCCACCAGTGTTGAGAAGGTCAAACTTTTCCCCCTCACTCTGGCTAATGTCAACACTCCACCAAGACTCTAGAACTATAGAGGAACTGTAACCCACCTACAGATCTTGGCTGTATTGTATTCTGGGATTACCTGGTGCCTTCCAAGCCAACCCTGGTCCTAAAGTATCCACAGCCATCCTGTCTCAGATGAGCACTTGTCTAGGTAGATAGAAGCGAAGATGACAGCAAGGTGTGGGAAGAGTTAAGAGCCTGTGAGTGAAACTGGTCATCTGTGAAGACAGCTTGTTATCCTCTGGCATCAAAGACCTCTTAGGAAAAACATTTCCAGAAGGAGAGCCACCTGTGTTTTATGACAACATTAATAAGTAAAGTAATTCGTTTAAGTGAAATACTGTTTAAAAGTGTGTGTTTAGGGGCCGTGAAGATGGTCCAGTGAGTAAAGTGCCTGCTGCTTAAGCATAAGAACTTGGATTTGCATCCCCAGCCTCATGAAGTGGGAAAAAGCCATGCATGGCAGTGCAAATCTGCTGCCCCAGCGCTGCTTGGAGGAGATTGGTAGTGGGCAGGGACTTACTGGCCCACCATTCAGCCCAGCCTAAACAGTGAGCTCCAGTTTCAGGGAGAGACCTTGTCTTAAAAAAGTAGGGTGAAGAAGTGACTAAGGAAGGTATCTCAATATCCACATGTGCCTACACAGGGAAATCACACCCACATATATGCTTATAGCACACACAGAGCCACACACATAAACGAAGTATGTGTTTGGATGATCAACACAATTGAAAGTCAAAATGAATCAGTTCTTTTACCTCTCCTCTGATGGGGTCTGGGCTGCTGACAACAGCTGACTCTGCAACGGAAGGATGCTCTAGTAGAGCACTTTCTACCTCAAATGGTCCAATTCGGTAACTAGGGAAACATATGACAGGGACTCATAAGGGTGAGTTATAGATTCATCCCAGAATGCTTGATGAACAGGCATGCACACACGGAAAGGAAAATTACCCAGAGGATAGTATAACATCGTCTGATCTTGCAACAAACCAGAAATAGCCATCTTTATCCATATATCCTCTGTCCCCAGTGAGGTAGAAATTCCCTCGTAGAGTTGAGGCTGTTTTTGAAGGATTATCCTGCAAAACAAATAGCGTTTTGTTAATATTATTATGAATGTGATTCTTTTGTTCTGTCATTTTTAAATGTTCAAAGAAAAAGAGAGCTTGGCTCCCTTGAGGAGCCTTAGAATGAAGAGGAACCAGAGTGAAGTAGGAATGAATTGCCAGCAGGGATGTAGCCCGGCATAAAAGAAATAAATTACAGTTCCAAAGACTTGGTGCAACTCCTGGAGAATGTTTTATGTAGATCATACGATAAATGTTGCAGCAGCCCAAAGCTCTGGAGAGTAGGCAAAATTAAGCCTTTTTCTAAATAACATCTAACACTGGCAGGAAAAAAGAGAAGGGTTAAAAGAAAGCACAATGCTTAATTCAGAGCAGATGTGGTATTTGCATTGGTTTGTTTTACATAAGAGACCAGTTCCATAACTGGCATAAGAAGAAAACAAAAAAATTGCTACCTTCCATAAAGTTCACTGGCAGGTATGAGCTGGACTGCTTAGTATATTGATATAAACTTTGCTCTAATTTGTATACCATGATTAGAGATAAGAAAGCTTCTAGTGAAATTAATTTACTTAATTCCATGGCCCCGTTCCTTGTTTCTCTAGTTCCACTGGAGTGGGTAGAGAGCTAATCAGATGTCAGGAAAGTAAGTGTGTCCTGTTTGCCAGTTGAAAGGGATCTACAAAGGTTGAGAAAGCATAGACAAGAGCCCCCTTTTATGGTTCCCTTCCAGGGAGAGAACACCAATGTGTTATTTGGCAAGAACATTATTTTTTTAATTGCCTGAGTGTGGGGGTTATTATTTAGGGCAATGAACCTCTCAAGGAAAGACAAAGTTCCTAGGCTTGTTTTGTAAAAATAAGAATGTTACCAAGTACTTTGTTTGGTTTTGGTATAGGTCTCTTGTATTCTAGACTGGCCTCAAACTTGCTTTGTAGTAACTGAGGATGATTTTGAATTTGTGGCCTTCTTGCTTCTCTATCCCACACGCTGAGATTACACTTTTGAAGAATAAATAGAAAACAGATTTTTAAAATAAAGTTCTTACTACATAATGAGTAAAAAGGCCAAATGGTCGATCAGGAAGAACTTGAATACCAATATCCCCTTCTTGTCCAGGAGGAAGAATAGTGCCATTTTCATCTAAAATCTAGAATAAAACAGGACAGTTTATTTAAGGGAATTTTAATTGAATACCACATCTGAAATTTTATCTTTGAATCATTTTGGCCAGAATATATACTTTAAAAACATTTTAAGCCGGGCGTGGTGGCGCACGCCTTTAATCCCAGCACTCGGGAGGCAGAGGCAGGCGGATCTTTGTGAGTTCGAGGCCAGCCTGGGCTACCAAGTGAGCTCCAGGAAAGGCGCAAAGCTACACAGAGAAACCCTGTCTCGAAAAAAACCAAAAAAAAAAAAAAAAAACATTTTAAGTATACATTAAATTCTTAAATATATTATTTACCTAAGTTATCACCCCATAAAATATTATAAAAATGCAAAAGCAAAATGTGAAAGGATAGTAAAACATTTCCTCACTTCTACCACCTAGTAATGTCTTGGTAATGTCCTTTGGGACAATTATAGACAGAAAAAACTGGCATTGCTTTGTGGTGATATATTGTGTACCCTAATAAAGCTTGCCTGAGGATCAGAGGACAGAGCCAGCCACTAGATTAGACATAGAGGCCAGACAGTGGTGACACACACCCTTAATCCTATCACTTGGGAGGCAGAGATCTGTCTGGACCTCTGTGAGTTCAAGGCCACACTGGAAACAGAGCCAGGCAGTGGTGGCACACACCTTTAATCCCAGGAAATGATGGCAGGGTGGAGAAAGGTATATAAGGCTTGAGGAAACAGGAACTAAATCAGTTCAGCTGAGACCCTTTCCGGTGAGGACTCAGAGGCTTTCATTCTAAGGAAACATGATTAGCTAAGGAGTTAGCACGGTGAGGTTGGCTGTGGCTTGTTCCGCTTCTCTGATCTTTCAGCTTTCACCCTGATATCTGGTTCTGGGTTTTTTTATTACAAGAACATTTAACATTCGAACATCGCTTAGGAAGTTTTACAACCTGCTTTTATTTAGCAATATGTCTTTGTCAAGCATGGATTCCAGAGTTCTGTGTCATGTTATTAAGTCAGATGTTCCAGGGAAGAGAAATGAGAGTGAATATTTCAAACAAGTAACCTTGTGATTTGCATGATGAACCTGAGAAATATTGATCCTACCTACAACTAAACTTCAATTAAGTATAAGTCTGAGCCCTGTCTTCTGGAAATTGATCCATTTTCCCCTTTTTGCCACTGTTGCTGTTTTCCTTTTTTTTAAAATATGATTATTATTGCAAATCCTTTGTCTATACCCAGCTTTGAAGCTGGTTTGACCTGAGAAAACTTTATCTCTGTGCAAAGTGTACAGATGGGGAAATAAAATGCTTTCCAAAGCCAGGCATCAGATGGTAATAAGGGCTGTAGCTAAGGAAAGCTTGGAAACAGATGGGCAAGCAAAGAGAGAAGTGTGTGCTGCAATCACTATGAACTTGTGCCACTTTGGGCCTGGTTGATACTCTCAGAAGGTCCAATCCTCCCTCACCGCATACTGTGGCCAAGAGTGTGGATGCTGGAGCCAGATTGTTTGAGATTGTGTTTCCATCTGGGGCTCTGGCTGCATGAGTGAGTTCTTTAATTTATCTACATAGTCACCTGCAAATGGTCCTATGATTAGTATAGCTTCAGGATATTTCTGGAAATTAAATGCCCAGAATTCATGGCACAATATAGGTATTTGCAACAACAGTAAGACAGTATTAAGCCAACATTCCTCACCCAGTTCTCTTTTGGTATAGAATTTAAGGTATAGAATTAGCATGGAATTATCACATTAAAAAGAGTGTGGGTGGGTGTAGTGAGGAAACATTCTCCTGGAAGGGGACATGCAAACCTTCACATCAAAAGCAGGAGAAGGCTTTCCCATTGAGCCAGGCTTAATTTTCATCCCTTTGAAATTTCCACAGATCAGCACCTGGTTAAGGAGAAGAAAGTAAGGTAACTCCATATGTAATGTAAAATACTACTTCATCTATCATGCCTTCATTCAACAGAACTTAGATGTGAAGCAGGGTCAACATTAAACCCATAAAATCTCTGCTCTCATGGAATATAGATATTGACAGCTTACAACTATACACAATAAGATGTAAGAAAATAAATTATATGATTACATTAACATTTGTACTTAGATTAGTACAATGAATTATATGCTAGTTGTGTTTAAATAATTTGTCAATGTTTATTGCTATTTAGTTTTGGAATTTCAACATTTCTAAATAATAATTCTCAGGGTTTAGAAGTTCAAACACTAAAAATAAGACACACCCAATGAAAATGTCAACTTTTCTATTTCTCTGCTGGTCTTATCACCCCTTCTATTACAAAATAAGCAGGTTGTTCTTACTTTATTAGTTTTCTCTAGTGCTCTTTGGTGGTGCTGAGGCTTGAACTGAGGTCTCTCATGTGCTAGGTAAGTGCTCAACCACTAAGATACACCCCCCTATAATTGTTTTTATCTGCATGAGTTCTTTTCTTTTTTTTTTTTTTTGGTTTTTCGAGACAGGGTTTCTCTGTGTAGCTTTGCGCCTTTCCTGGAGCTCACTTGGTAGCCCAGGCTGGCCTCGAACTCACAGAGATCCGCCTGGCTCTGCCTCCCGAGTGCTGGGATTAAAGGCGTGCGCCACCAACGCCCGGCCTGCATGAGTTCTTTAAAGGGTCCATTTTATTTTATCTTATCTTTTATGTATTTGCTCACATAGCCCAGGCTGGTCTTGAACTCACTATGTAGCTGAGAATGACCTTGAACTTGATCCTCTTCCCTCTACCTTTAGAGTACTGGGATCACAGGAATGATTTAGCATCTGCTTTCTAAGGACTCTCCCAGCAGACTCAATACTTGGGGAACTAGAAACTCACTCATAGCTTTCTATTTTTGAATCTTTAGAGGGTTCTCTGTCACATAAGGCCAATACTTCTCTCATTAAAAATATTGTGACATTCTCACCAACCAGTTAATCATTTTTCTCAAAAATGTGATCGAGGTTTTTTTGCAGTTAGTTTTTCTCAAGCTTTTCTTTATTAAAAAAAAAAGTGTTTCCTAACCACACCTTTCCTTATCCCTCCAGCAATCATAAGGACACATTAGACACTTTGGCTTTTATTTATCTGACTAATCCCATTCAGCCCTGTCTTCAACGGGGCAGGTACCGTTTCTGTCTGTCCATATCCTTCGTAGATGTCTAGGCCTGTCTTCCTTCTCCATTGTTCCATCACTTCAGGGTTGATCGGTTCCCCAGCACTCACACAATGCTTCAGACTTTTGAACTTATAGCTTCTCCAACAACATGGAGTGAGTTTGGTTGAGAAGGAAAAATGGTGAGACATGGGAATTAGGACTGTTGTTAATACAAAATAAGCAGATTGCTCTAATATAAAGTAGCATCCTGATACCAGAAACAGATTGCTCTAATGCTAGTTTCTCTCATTCTCTCTCTCTCTCTCTCTCTCTCTCTCTCTCTCTCTCTCTCTCTCTCTCTCTCTCTCTCTCTCTCTCGGGATTACTTGTTGCAAAGAAATACCATGGCATCTTTAGGGAAGGTACCCCCTTATGTGCGCACGCGCGCGCACACACACACACACACACACACACACACACACACATTTGTGACATGTAGCTCTGGAACTTGCTGTGTACACAGTTCTGGCTTCAAACTTGGCTTCTGCCTCCCAAGTGCTGGGATTAAGTGCACTACTATACCCAGTTCTATAATGTTATTTTAAATCATCAATTAAAAATCACCTCACAATTGTGAACTGAAGTTCTCTGTGAAGACCTCACAGGCTGAGGGGCAGCACTTCATGACTGTGGTGAGATAGAGGGCCAAAAATATTCTTGGCACTCTGTAGTCATTTATTACCAATCTATGTACCTAATCTTATCCTCATTTTATTAGGTAAAAATTTTTAAAAATATATTGTTAAACTTAGAGGACCACTGATTTACACAAACTCTAAAACTGAGACTGTTATAACATCAGAAACCTACAGAAGAGGTCCCCTTCCAGCTCCCCTGTAGGCTGCCAACTTGATGCTGTCACCAATGTGTTGGGCAAAGGCATTGATTCATGTCTTCCTTTTGTTCTGTGACTATAAAAGTTCATGTAATTGCTTCCACAGTGAAACATGTCATTCAAGGTCATCAGAATCCATGTCTCTGACCCATAGTCAGTAGTATTTGGCTCAGAACCAACTATGTCTTACTCTCTTTGGAGCAAGAGCTGTGTTTTGTATCAACACAGGAGACCAGAAGTGCTGAGCTGTGAGCACAGTGACAGTGTCTTCTTTTCTGAGCAACAACCAAGCATTTCAAATGGAATCACAGTAGATTTACAGCATACATTCTCATTTCTGTTTTCTGGGAGAATTTGCAAAAAGGAGCAACCTGTCTACTATCTCAGCTCAGGTAATAGCTGTCACCCCAAAGATTAAATACCCTCCCTCTTTTTATCATAACCACTGCATTTAGAGCTCTAGACATGGTCTAATCTTCCCTTTCCTCTCATGTTAATGGGAGCCTGCCTGCTTTGGACACAGCAACCATCTTTAAAATGTCAGCAATAAAGCAAAGAAGGAAGAGAAGAAAAAAAGAAGGAAGAGAAGAAAAAAAAAAAGACGTTAAATCCTATACTGACTAGTTGGATCTGTGGTTTGGACAGACAAGTGTTTCATTTCCTAGCTTCCCCTTTCTCCTCTTTCCCCTGACTGAGCATCCATTTACCAACACGTCTTACCTGGTTGCATCATTCTGCACAAGCATTCGGTAGGCAGTTGGCGCAGAACAGAAGACGGTGATGGGGAACTCAGAGAGGGTCTGCAGTTCAGAAAGAGCAAAGTGTCTCAACTGAACTATTTCATCTGCTGGAGGCACAGCACAACGTAAAACTTTCTTTCATGTTAAAGTATTCCGATCTTTTCCTGTCTTTGTGGACTTTGCAGATGTAGTTACCTATCCCATCAGTGACACCACTAACGCTAACACATCTCTAACCATAAACCTCTTCTAGTCTGCCTTACTTGAAAGATAGAAGCTGACTCAAAACGGGGCAAATGGTGTGCAAACACACATGCTCCTTGGCTCCATGGAGAAAAAACACTACTCCATGCAGACTTTGCCCAGCCTGTGTCTGAAGTATTCCACATCACGTCCGAGTCTGTCAAATCCAGCCAGAACCTGGAATACAAATAGCCTTGTTGTATAAACTGGTAGGAATTGAATGCACATAAATCTATGTAGAAATTTAAATGTATAAATTTTCAAAAATGTATAATTTGTTGAAAAACAAATTTAAAGGGCCAGTCCACAAATCACTCTGTGGAAGTACCTTCCATTGACAGATAATCCTAAACCAAAACTGCTGTGGGTGTGTCCGATCATCTTAGGAGGCCCAGTTGTCCCACTGGTGAAGTAAATGGACATCATCTCATTGTGCTTCGTGTTCACACAGGTATGGTTGTCACTGGCATATCTGCAAAAGACAATCTACAGTGTTTCTATGCCTGACTGTGACCTCTGAGGAAGGTTTGAAAACCCATGTGCTTGGGCCTCTTCAGCATATGAATCAATAACTTGGATTCAGTCCTGAGATAACACTAACTCTATCTCTATCCTCTTACTTGTCTGATGTGAGTGGCTGCCTTCACAATCATAAGTCTGCCAGGGACAGCCCCCATCCCAAACTGATGATCACTGTGGGTGTGTAGGAGCAAGGTCACCTACTGTAGATTTTCACAGCCCTAAGAATCCATGCAAGGCCAGGATTCCCAGTGTGTTAGCTGAGAGCTTCATAGGGAATACATAGAAAATTAATTTCTTCCTCTGCTCAATTCTACATCCTTTCCTTGTTCCACAAGAGAACTCCCTAATAAGTCTCTTGTGCACCTTTCTCCATCTTAGGGAATGCTTTTTAAAAATGTCAACCAGACTCATTACTTTAAAGCTTGGCACTGTTAGTTCTGTAATGGTCACTGATTATTCTTGTTGATTATTGTTTCCATTTGCATTTACCTCACATCTACTGAATTGGATATTTTTTTCATGATTGCCTTTCTTTGTAGGGCACTGGTCTAAAACTGAAGCTACTCACTTCATCATCTCCTTGAGGTTCCCCCACCCTTCTCTGGAGTGCTGAGACACAATTAGTTTGGAGCTGAGATTTTCACATTTAGCTGCCACATTGTCTACTGCTGGGGCTAAAGCATCATCAGTAATAATGCACTTTGCTTTTGAAGACTGTAGTCTGTAGAGGATGTCTTTCTGGGTCAGCTGAGTGGTTCCTGGGATTAAAACTGTCCCTAAAGGAATAGAAAAGGAATAATGTTTAAAAGCAAGGTTAACCTCTATTATAACAGTTAGGATACTGTAGCTAATAATTCATGTTCTATGTGTCTCAGAATGAGTTAGTGAATTAACTAGGGAAGATATCTATTTGTCTTTCATTGTTCTGATTTTTGCCTTTGAAGAGGTCTCCAAGTCTATGACCCTTTTGCCCTAACAAGAGTGCATTAAATGTTGAGTGATTTTCTTGTGTTTGAAGATCACCCATAACATTGAGATTGAAGGAATTTTAATTGAAAAGTAATATTTGGTATTGGTTGTTGGGCTCGAGTGCTGGGTATTATTCTATTTTGTATATTTAACTCATTCAGTCCCTGCCCAAACATCTCCAGTGTAAACAGCTATTCATAGCATGTCTCATAGCTTATGAATAACAAGTGGAATTACAGAAATCCAAATCTTCAGCTGGACTCCAGAGCTGTACATGTAACCACTCCAGTCCAGTGCCTCTTACAATGCACTGATTGTTTTAGTTTTCTTGAAGTATGCATATTTTCTGTGGCCTCCTCTTGCCAGTAGTTAATTACAATGTAAAGCATAGTGTGTCGGTGTCCAGGAGCCAGACAACCCTAAACTTCATCCTCCGATAAGCCTGCACCTCTGTAAGCCTCAGTTTCTGCATCTGTAAAATTGGGATTATAAAAGTACATTCCTTATAGCATTATTCCAGGATTAAATGAGTTAAAGCATGTAATGAGTTTAGAATAAAATTTAATACATCTGAACTCTTAGGTTTATTTTTTTCAAAGAATGAATGGATATTTTACCTGAATGGGCTTGCTAATGTGGAAGGGGGGAAGTCTCATCAACTCCCACCCCTAGACAGAGAGCTACAGGCAACTAATGAAGAGTGGGAGAATTAGCTCCTCCCAGGAATGAACACCCAAATTGTTATCCAATACAAAGTGGTCAGCTCTGAAACCATATAGTCACAGACAAAAACAAAGGACTCAGCAGGCTGCATTATATGTTTGTGCATCTATCTATACATATATGTAACACTAAAGAGGCCATCACCTTGAGAGTCTGGGAGGGGTGTGGGAAGCATTGGAGGGAGGGGATATGGGAGGGCCTGGAGGGGGGAAGGAAAGAGGGAAAGCAATGTAATTACGTTTTAATTAAAATGTATGTAATGGCTATTATTGGTTGTCAACTTGACTACATCTAGAATTAACTAAAACCCAAGTGACTGGGTATACCTGTGAGGGATTTTTTTCTTATTAAATCATTTGAAATAGGAAGACTCACCCCAAATCTGGATCTTTTGAGGTGGGAAGATCCACCCTTAATGTGGGTCACACCTTCCAGTGGCAGTCTATATAAAGGACATAGAAGAAGGAAGCTCGCTTTTTTCCTGCTTGCCCTCACTCTTGCTGGCAAGTCCATTCCTTCACTGGCATCAGAGCCTACTTCTTCAGGATTTTGATGTATACTGACGACCAGCTGAGACATTCAGCTTTGTGGGCCAAACAACTACTGAATTCTTGGACTTTCTATTGAGAGACAGCTATTGTTGCAATAGTCAGACCATAACCTGCAAACCACTCTAGTAAATCCCATGTATATGAATATATATGAACATTTGTATCCATCCTAACAGTTATGTTTCTCTGACTAATACAATATATTAAAAAAATTAAAAATAATTAATTTGAAAATAAAAGAATCTATTGCCTGAGCTGGAAAGATTGCTCAGTGGTGAAGGGCACCCATTGCTCTTGCAGAGGACCTGAGTTAGTTCCTAGCACCCACATCAGGCATCTCACAGGGCTCATGTAACTCCAGCCCTTGTACACACACACACACACACACACACACACACACACACACACACACACACACACACTAAATCCTTGAAAAAGGAATCTGTCATCTATCTGCTTACGTACCTACTTACGTATTTGTCATACAGCTGTCTTCTGGACCACACCATTTTTAGCCCCCAATCTTCAAGAGATGGTAGATGGCATTTACCTCTGGATGATTTTTACCCTTCCCAAGTGATATATGTAAATCAGAACCCCTGAAAGCTATGTGAAAACATGGATTTTAGGCTGCACCCCAGAGTTTTAGATTCAGAAGGTGTTCAAAATTTGTGTCTGACAAATTCCCAGGGATACCTACGCCACTGGGCCAACGTCCCACTTTAGAACTGCAGGCGAGCATTGCTCTTCTTCATTGCCAAGTACTGTCCTTGTTCTGAAAGCACATTAAAATTCATTGGACTACTCTGCTGTCCAATAGTTCTTAAATGCTTTAAAATTCCTTATGGGCCAGAGAGATGGTTCACTGGGTAATAGTGCTTGCCATTCAAGCATGCCAACCTGAGTTTAATCTCTGCATCCCATGGTAGAAGGAAAGAACAGACTCTTGAAAGCTGTGTGACTTCCACATGGCACATGGCACCTATACACAAATGCACCCCCCCCACACACAAAAAAAACCATAAACACAAATAGTGGAAGCAAAAATTCCTTTAAAGTCACCTTATGATTACACTTCTCTAAATTTGCAAAGTGTACCACATATGAAAGTGAAAATAGAAAAAAATATATGGACAGCTTGTTTCCAACCTTCAAATAAGCAATATATGGCACTCTTTGTAAGAAACGGAATTTAACAATATGTTGAAGTTCCCTTCTCCCAGTCCTTCTCTCTGTCCCATAGTCACAGGCCTTATCCAGAATGATGTGTCAACCATATCTTTGCCTTCTTTATCTTGTTATCATCTATGTATAGAATCCTAAGCAATATATAAGTCCTATTGAGTTAAGACTTCAATTTTCAACTAGCTGTTGTGGAATATTCTTTACGCTATGTGAAGATGTGTCAGTGTGATTGGTTTAATAAAGAGCTGAATGGCCAATAGCTCGGCAGGAAGAGGTTAGTTAGGTGGAACTTCTGGGGACAGAGAGCTCTGGGAAAAAGAAAGGAAAAGTCACCAGACAGAAGATATGGAATAACCAGGATGGGCATAATGGAGATGATGTAACCAGCACATGGAAGAACATAAATTAAAAAATATGAGTTAATTTAAGTTATAAAAGCTAGTTAGAAACAAGTCTAAGCTTAGGCCGACCTTTTATAAATAGTAATAAATCTCCACATCATTATTTGTGAGCTGGCGGCTCAAAGAAAAATCCATTTACAACTAGGTGTGTGTGTGTGTGTGTGTGTGTGTGTGTGTGTGTGTGTGTGTGTGTGTGTGGTTTTTTGAGACATGATTTCTCTGTGTAACAACCTTGGCTGTCCTGGAACTCTCTTTGTAGACCAGGCTGGCCTTGAACTCATAGAGATCCACCCACCTCTGCCTCCTCAGTGCTGAGATTAAAGATGTATGCCACCATGCCTGGCTTTTAGGGTTTCTTTTAATGTGCATGTGTGCTCGTGTCTGTGTCTTTATGAGTATATGTACATATGAATGTTCAGGTGCCTGCAGAGGCCAGAAGAGGGCATTACATCATTTGAAGTTGGAGTTCCAGGTATTTGTGAACTGCCTGAACTAGGTCCTGGGATCCAAAGCTCAGGTCCTCACAGCTAAGCAGCAAGCACTCTTCAGTCCTGAGTCATTTCCCCAGCCTCTATGGGAAAAATGACCAGGAAAACAAATGACTATGTGCCATTAACACTAACATTCTTAAGACTGTTGGATTTATGGTTCATTCTCTCCCTCTCATCCATCTAAGATAATTTGCCTTCCTTCCTATGGAGAGACCCAGGAATCACGTAAGAATCAGGAAAAGTTGCCTCGGACCTATATTAACTGGCTTATCCTAAAGTTGTACCAATCAGATTTTGCCTAAACACATAAGATGCTGAGTTGATTACCAGATGGGTCACACGGGATCCAGAGCCTGAAGCATCTGAACAGCAATCAAAGCTGCACACAGCCCAGTTGGAGAGGAATGTTAGCCAAGAGGAGTGAAGAGGCAACGCAGGAAAGATGCAGACAGACAAGAGGTGCAGTGGCTTCAGGACAAACAGAGGAAGAGGCTCCTGGCTAGAGTCTGCCTATAACCCCCCCTTGCTCCTTCTGTACTGTTTTCCCTCTCTAAGATTCTCCAGCAGCCATTCAATTGCCTTCCTTTATTGTCTTAGTATGAATGTATACCTGATCCTGCCAGTTTAACAGTGCTCTACTAAGAAAGTGAGCTTAAGCAGTGTTCATGAGTGCACTCATTTTGTAAAATACTGTTTGAAAATAGGCTCTGCTTTCCCAATGTATAATTCATATGTGTATATGAAATGAATATACTAGCTATCCTCTAATAAAAGAGTGGCCACTTGATATAGTGATGTATTGCGACAACCAGAACATTAATTCAACAAATATTTTACTGAACATTTACTATATGCTAATCACTGAAGGTTCTAGATATGCTATGTTAATGCCCTTTTAGGGGCATACCTAACCCATGGGAACTGCAGGTTACATGTAGACAATTACTATGCCCAAAAAGTTTAAATAGTCATATATATTACTGTAGGGTGCTGTGGTGGTTTGAATGAGAATGGCCCCCATAGACCAATGAATATTTGGTTCCCAGTTGGTGGACTATCCAGGAAGGATCGGGAGGTGTGGCCTTGTTAGAGGAGTGTGGCCTTGTTGCAGGCAGTGTTTCAGTGGGGATGGGCTCTGAGGTTTCAAACATGCCAGGACCAGTCTTGCCCCTTCTCTCTGCTTCCTGCTGTGGATCAGATGTAAGCTCTCAGCCACTGGTCCAGCACCATGCCTGTTTCCCACCATAATGGAAATGGACTAGCCTCTAGAACTGTAAGCAAGCCACCAATTAAATGCCTTTCTTTCATAAATTGCCTTGGTCGTAGTGTCTCTTCCGGCAATAGAACAGTAATTATAACAGATGCCTAAAGAAAATAGCATCCAGGTTGAGACATCAGGGTACAGTTGTCTGAGAAGATAACATTAAACTGAAAAGTGAGAGAGCTAGAGAGATGGCCCAGAGGTTAGGAGCACTGGCTGCTCCTGCAGAAGACCCAGGTTCTATTCCCAGCACCCATATGGTGGTTCACATCATCCAGGGATCTGATGACATCCTCTTCTGGCCTCTGAAGGCACCAGGCGTGCATATAACACACAGACACACATGCAGGGAAAACACTCTTACACATTAAATAATTACATCTTTAAAAACAAACCAAAACCAAAAATCTTGACACCTGACACTTGAAAGTGAAATAAGAGTTGGCTATGGACTTAGTTTTGAGGGAAAGATATTCTAAGCATAGCAAACAGTATGCAGAAAAGTCAGGAGATGGGAAAGACCACAAATGTTAACAGAAAACATTAACCACGATAGGGTCATGAAGTCTAATGGTGGAGAGATTAAAGGAACGTTGAGGAAATGGCTGTAGCCTTCTAAGATGCACCTATGTATGACCCTTGGAGCAGAGTTATGAAATGCTGCCCAACAGCGAACTGTACCCAGATAAATGTCTCATGGTTACTTAAATGTGTGGATATGGGGTCAGGAGTGTGAATATCACCAACCTGTTCGCAGACAGGCCACATTTGCAAGCCACCACTCTGGGATCTTGGGCAGAAGCACCATTACTCTGTCTCCCCTTTGCAGGGAACAGGCTTCTGTGAGTATGTTGGCAAGTTTCCTGGATAAAGATCCGAGTTCTTCAAAACTCCACCTCACTTCTCCTCCATTTCCATCTATCCACCAGAAGGCTGGGTTGGAAAGTCTCTCTCCAGCCTGAGGAAAGCGCAGTGATCATGGATTTAGAGGTTGCTATACAGTTAAATTATATTTCAGCTGACTTAATGAAACATATTCTCTTCAGAAACTCACAAATTATTTATTAGTCAGCATGTACATGGAGTAAGTACAAATCACTCAGAGGTTCCTATTTCTACATGCTGGAAGCCATGTCCGGTTTTTTTTTGGGGGGGGGACCAGTCCTTTCTCATTTATCATGATTATTTTTTTCTCAAAAGTTAGAATTCATATACCCCATCATCCCCCAAGGGATATAGCTATACTTTGTTTCTTTCTATTTTGACTCTTGAAATTGCTTTTTACTCCTCTTTGTTTAAAAGTAGGAGAAAAAAATAAAAAGGGTCCATTAATATAATGCAGGCTTTCTCAAGCAGCCATGATGGCCTTGTAGGCCAGATAAGTTCTTGTTCAGGGGCTGTTCCGCACTTCAGAAGTGCCCCCTCTATCCTTAGATGTCAGTAGCAACTACTGACTTCCACTGATCACCCCTTCATTGCAGCAGAACTCTCTACAGCCATTGCTAACCACACCTAGGGCTGTGATCACTTGCATTGATAGTCTGACTGTCATTTGCTCTGTACCTTTTCCATACTGCTCCATTGGTCCAGGACATCTTTTGCAAAATTGAAATACTCTGGAATCTCTATTTTGAAGTCCTGCTTTATGGACTCGTAGTTAGAAAAGTTCTGAGGAGTTGCTGCTCTATACTCTTTATACAAGACTCTCACAGGACTGGTAATTGCTAGACGCTGAAAACACTTAGCATGAAGTAGCATCGCCATGGTGACAAGCACTAACTAGCATCAGTGTTGGTGGATGTTTTAGCACTTGGGATTTCCATGCAGACTAATCCAGCTAAAAAACAAGCAAAAATGAAATGCATTTAGTTTTGTTTGCAGTAAGTAGTAAGACCCCCAAAGCACCTAAGTTTTATCATAATTATTCATCTTTACCCACTCACCATCATTTTCTGGGCATCTCTATGTGCCAAACATTGTGCTTTGATGCTTTGTGTATTCTTTGTCATTAAATCCTTAGAGAAGCCCTGTAAAGTATGTAGTTATTATCCATGTCTACAGATAGAGAAAATAGTAAGAGCCATGGGCTGGATTCAAGTCCATAACTGTCTGGGCCCAGTCCATTCTCCTGATTACCCCACACTATTGTTTTCTACATTCATTTCTCAACTTTTTGTGACTATACAGATGCTTATACTCTAATGTCATATCAAAAGTCACATCAAAACACCACAGGTTATCTACACATGAGGAAACTAAGAATAGCCTAGTATCAGCTTGGCCTGAGAGCACTGTCTATGTTTAGGGTCTGTCTGGTTTACAGGCTGCAGTTCCCATGCTCCCAGTAGAAGCCCACACTACCATCGAGTCCAGGCTTGGAGATATAATAACAGGGCTTCTGTTGGGAGGTCCTTCCCAGCCACCTACTCCTCCTTGCTTCTGTGGGAAGTCATTTGATCACAATGTCATTTACTTGGTGGAGGCTATTAAAAATACAATTTTAGTGTTCCAGGGATTGTGACTGAGTTTCTCCACCTTATAATGCCTATAATTTTCCTGCAATAAAACAGATACTACTCTCATAATCATTAAAGCATAATTTTGACTGTGATTCTAGCTGTGTGATAGGGCAGCCTGACTATGTAGAATCCTTTCTGTAATGATAGAGTGTCCAAACAGGACAAGATAGCAGATATCAGCTAAGCTTTATCCTCCATGGACCTGGTGGTTGGGCATCATGCTAATGCACTGGATGCATTTGAAACCCAGGCAACCCCTCATGTCTTACCTCTTTGTGTGAGCCTTCCAAGAGGTCATCCAGCTTGGGTCTCCTTCGATTTCACCTTCAAAGAAAATGAACCTCAAACAGAGGAAGCATCAGCCTTTATCCTATTGTGTCAGGGCTCAAACTTGGGTCTTTGGATTCTCATTGTAATGGTTTTACTTTGGGCCAACAGGATTCCAGCAAAGCAGCAAAGTGACTTGATATCTTATCTATGCATTACATCACTAGGAAAGCTTTTTATAAAAACTTGAAGGCCTGGATCAACGGCCAATAAGTTAGCATTTGGGGGAGTGGGTCTATGCTGCTTTAAAAAATTTCCTCAGAGTTGTAATGCGTGACCCAAGTTGAGAGTCACTCATTCAGAGGCTGGGATCTATGAACCATCAACACCACTTGGAAGCTTGTCATAAATGCATAGTCTTGGGGTCCCACTAAAGATCTGTTGAATTAGTGGATCTCAATCTTTTAATAAGATTTTCCAGGCAAGTTTCTACGTTCAGGTGAGAGAAACAATGGTCTTTAAGGTGTTGGCTTAGTCTATTGCCTATTGAGTCATACAATCATGGAATAGCTCTATTTACCACAATAGTTCTATTGTGACTCAATTTGAATAATAAACCATTATGAATCTCAGTTTACATTTTATTAGTAAAGAGACTGATAGAACCTCTGACAGAGAAGTATGTTTACCAAAGATTGAATTCAACAATGCAAGTGTTCCTCATGGCACCTAGCCTACTGCTTTTCAATAAAACAAGGGTTGGTAAATGTTGGGCTTTATGAACCATATTGTCTGTGTTGTGATACTTGACTCTGCCACAGATGTTGGTAATACATAAATAAATAAACATGGTCAGATTCTTCCAAACACCTTATCACTGAACACTAAAACTTGAATTTCATGCACTTTTCATGTGTTATCAAGTATTGTTCCATTATTCTTCCCCAACTATTTAAATAATGTGAAAGCCATTGTTAGTTCACGAAGTTGTTAAAATGGGCAGCAGGCTGGATAAGCTCATGGCTATAGCCAGCTCATGGTATTAGATTGTAAATTCTGTGAGGACCAGAGCCTTGACTGTCATACTCATGCTTCTATCCCTGGGAGTTGTAACATTTGATTCCTAGTATATGTGTTTCTGATCCAGTTTTTTGATCCAATTGAAATTAAAATCAATTAAAAAAATAATCTGTTAGTCTTTAGCCCCCAAACTTGCTAAACAGAGGCAAGCAGATTTCTGTGAGTTCAAAGCCAGCCTGGTTTATATAGTGAAAGCCTGTCTCAAAAAGTATGTATAAAAATAGAAAATAAAGGAAAAAATTTCTTAAAAAAAATTGTGAGCAAGGTGGCGGTGGCGCACACCTTTAATCCCAGCACTTGGAAGGCAGAGCCAGGTGGATCTGTGAGTTCCAGGCCAGCTTGGTCTACAGAGCAAGATCCAGGACAGACACCAAAACTATACAGAGAAACCCTGTCTCGAAAAAAAAAAAAATGTGAATAAATGGCTTTTTCGGAAGGAAGAATTTTTAACTACAGGGTTATAGTTAACTCAAGAGGTGCCTCTACTGCTTTAACCAGAGCTATGTGACTACCTGCATCATCCACATGAGGCAGTTTATGTTAATATAAGTACAGTTTTAAAATCAGTTCATTGCTGCCTGGCGGTGGTGCCGTATGCCTTTAATCCCAGCACTCGGGAGGCAGAGCAGGCGGATCTCTGTGAGTTCGAGGCCAGCCTGGTTGTCTACAAAGTGAGTTCCAGGAAAGGCGCAAATCTACACAGAGAAACCCTGTCTCGAAAAACCAAAAAAAAAAAAAAAAATCAGTTCATTGCTAATAACTCCTCAGCTGAGGTTCGGAACCTTGTGCCCACCTCCTTTCTCCACGCTGGGGTTTTTGAGCTGGTCTTGTGCATGCTGTTATAACCACTGAGAGTTCATATGTGCACCTGCCCTGCTGTGTCCAGAAAACAGTTTCCTCATAGATCTGGGAGGAGTGGCAGGTGATGGTAAAAATAATCAAAACACACTGTATGAAATTCTCTAAGAACTAATGAAAACAAGGAAATAAAAAAGAAAAACCAGTCCATTGGTTACAGTAGTTGTTTTTCAAGTGCTTGTTAGGCAAGTGTGGCTGGGATCACTGTGCCCTGGTCAGAGGTGACGGAATGCTTTTCTCTTGTTGCAGAATATGCTGAGGATCTGTCTGGCTAAGAGCTCAGAACTGAACTCACAAAAAATATTAAAAGGAAAACTGAAGGAGGAAATTTCTCAAGGTAAGACTTTTCTTCAGGTTCAGGGTTGAAAAGCACTGCCCAGAACTTTCTCTGACCTAATAGATGTAAAGAAAAAGCGATGACAGAAATCCAAGCCTGAAAGAGCAGCCTTCTCTTAGAACAGAGACACACTGAGGCTGTTCCCCTGGGGTGAAGTCCTCAAGGTCTCAAATGTTCTATTTGGCATCAGGACCAGGTAGCAAGAGAGCAGCAGGACTGGCCTGTGTGCTGGCGAGTAACTACCTGCCCTCTTGGCTGTACTCCAACTTCCTAACAGAATTAGGATCAAGTTCTTTCAACTTTACCAACCCCCCAACCCCGCCCCCAGTGCTGAAGACTGAAAGTTTTGACTAAAGGAGACCCTCAGCACTGAGTTCTTAAAAGCAAACTCTTCTCGGTTTTTACTTCTTGGTATAATACCTCAAATGGTTCAAAAAACCATAAAGGACACACATTGAAAAATGCCCCCTTCCTGTCTTGAAGGTTTTGTATTTAATCCCAGTCTTACCTCCCAGGAGACACTGGGCTTCTTGGTATCCCAAATATGACTCTCATTTCTCCACCAGCCGTACACAACAGGTCCTAAATTCTCACCGCTCCACACACCCAATCCACTCTCACTAATGTGGTTTTAGAGGCCTCTTCAAACAAGTACAGAGAGCTCTTTCCTCTATCTTTAAAAAAGCATAGCTGCATTGCATTGTACCAAAGAGCTGCTGGTTCCCAGTTGATGACCACTTGAATTGTCCTTATTATTTTGCAATTTAAATGAAAAATTGAAACCAATTCTTCAAGAGAATTGATTCTTTCTCCCAATACAAATGCTATTTTAGATTAGTTAAGAAGTATAACAAACATTTCCTGGTCCAGTTGAAACAAAGGTCAAGAATTGGTTCATTTATTTACTCAATAAACACTGACTGAAAGTTTGAAATGTTGCAGATATAGACAATATATGGGGGGATGAAAGATACAAGATCTTCAGTACTGTCATGGACTGGCACATGTAAATGTGGTAACAAATGAATGTGTTGTTACATGAAAAGGAAAAATGGATAACAAGAGGGAAAAAAGGCTATTTTGGAAGGTCTCTTCAGGGATGCACCATTTTTGCTGAGATCCAGCAAGTGAGTGGCTGCACTGTGCTAAGCGTTTTGCATTAATTTATTCCACACCCCAGAGAAACACCCCCCACTCAACATACATTTACCCAACTGAACAGTACATCTGTTTATCCACCAGATACCTGAGACAGGCTTATATCAAATGCTGAGAATATGTCTGTGAACATGACAAGGCCAGGTCTGCCCCCTCCACACAGAAGTTTACAGACTATTAAGCAGCTATGCAAATGTTTACACTGGAGATGAACACAGTATACTAACTGTGCTGATAGCAAGCAGAACCAATGTTCAGTGTGGTTTCTCCCTAGCCCCATACAAAGTTCTTCTTTATTCAGAATCTCTCATATATACATGGATGTAGCCACTGATAAGTTCCTCAGGTTCCAGCAAACAGCCAGCCACTCACCCATGCTCATGCAAGAACCTTCATTAAACTCACTGGGTACAAAATAGATGTGAAGTGGGGGGCTTGCTGGGGAGTAGCGGGGCTCAGCAGGAGCAGGAGGGGGATGGGAGAGATAATAGAGGGTGAATATGATCAAAATACATTATACATGTATAAAATTATCAACAAATAGATTTTCAAAAAGAACTTTTTTCAAATTAACATTAAAAAAATTCACATTAAAAAAAGAACAGAAAATTGACCAGTCAGTTGGAATTTAACCATTTTTTTAACCAAAAAGAAATATCAAAACCCCCTCATCAAAGCCATAATATTTCTTTCTTCCCAATAAGGCTCAGTCAGTTCCTGTCTTTTCAATGATCTCAGCATCTTACAAAGCCTATTTTCCAGGTTCATAAAATCCCTTGCAGATGAAAGAAAAGATCTCTTCTGCACAGTAAATTTGGATTTTACACCAAGCCACAGAAATGTTAAGAAAATTCCAAGCAAGGCTCCATTGGCTGACCAGATGGGCTTTTGGAAGTCTTTAAAGTCTCATCTGAAATATAGCTTTAGGTCCATGTAAATGGCAGTGCAGAGGGCTCTTCCATCTCACATTTTATCATGTAAACACAGGTACACAATATTAAAAACTCAAGCCTCACCAAAAAGCCTAAGCTGAAAACTCAGCTGCTCTGCTTGCAGCCTGCTGTGAGTGCTCCCTCCCCACGAATTCCTCAGCTGTGTCCCCATGGCAGCTGAGAAGTTCTGAAACACCTTTGCCATCCATGGCTTCACAGAGCATTTTCTGGATTTGCTGGTTTTGTTTGCTGAACATATATTAAGCAAGAATACATAAACATATATTATAAAGCAAGCCTGCATCATTGCAGGAAGTCTTACACAGGAGAACAAATGGAATACTCACTAAAGATAGAGCTCCCCACACAGCTGGAGTGATAGCAGATCTGCTTTGTGAAAGAGAAAGTTGATTGCTCACCTCTGATTTAGTGTTGGTAGTAGATCAAAGTGGAAGGAGTATGACAATTAGAGACTCCAGCTGGCCCAGAGTGCCTTCTTCTGCTTGATTGGTGGACACACTGGAGGGTGGAGCATGAACATTTACATAACCCTGACCTGTCCTTTTTAACAGATGTAAACACAGTAAGCTTCTAGTAGGCTGGAAAGCTGCGTGCACAGGATGGAGAAGTGTCCCAAGAGTTGCTGAAAGGCAGCTGGAATTAGAGGCCCACCCATGTAGTCCCAGCCCTTCAAAGGTGTAGGCACGAAGTTCAGGAGTTCAGGGTCATTTTCATCTACATTGTGAGTTTGAGGCTGGCCTAAACAAGTTATTGTCAGGGTTAGTCCTAAGAGTGGCAGGAGTTCTCAGAAAGAGGAAAGAACAATTGAAAGAGATATAGAGGTATTTTGAAATGAATAAACCAATACCAAAGACTGTACAGCTTGGGTAGAGTTAATAAGAATGCCCAGGAACTGGGAAGAACTAAGAATCAGCACTGTCAGGTCATTTCTCCCCTCAAAGATGTTGGTGTTTCTCTGCTTGTCAGTCATTTAGAGGACTGTAAGAAGCTATGGGATCTTCTCTGCCTCCTTGCACTTCAGCCACAGCAGCCCCCTACTTGCCTCAGACACAGCTGTATTCCAGCCTTAAGACCCTTGCACCCCGACTGCCTGTACCTCTTCCCTCAGAGAGCCCGGTGGCCAAATCCTCCTATGGTGAGATTATCTTCTCAAAGGCACTTTCTCCTCTACTAAGCTGGCACTCATTCCCCCCGCCCTCTTTTAACTTTTTGCATATCTTATCACCAACTTTGAAAATAAGAACCTTGTTTTATTTGCTGATGGATCATCATTGTATACACCAGCTACTGGCAAAAGTTAGCCATTCGATAAACATTTAATGTGGTAATGTGAATAAATGACTCATTCGATTGTGTCACACACAAAGTCCAACTCAAATTTAGTTAAAGCAGGAATTTATAAGCTTGGCATGGTGGAACATATTTTTAGTCCCAGCACTTGGGATGCAAAGGCAGGTGGATCTCTGCTGAGTTAGGGGCTAGCCTGGTCTATACTGTGAGTTCTAGGACAACCATGGCTTACATGATAGACCCTGTCTGAAAAACAAACAAAAACAAAAAAGAAGAATTTATTAGTCTTCTTTATAAAAAAAAAGTTCTCTTTTTAAGAATTGATTTCTGAGATTTCCTTATAAATAGTCACAGTTGTTTGGATGAGAGCTCCACCTCAACCCCTGGCACTCTGGCATCCCTATACCCAAAGAGTCTGGAATGTTTGGAAGGAGTCTGGTTGAAGATCTACCTCAACTCCCCTCCCCTATCTCTTTTCCTAAACCGGCCTCTTCAAAGCCCACCAAACACAGCTCCTCCCCCAGAGAGGCTCAAGACCACTCCCACAGGGTATATAAGCGGCATCCCCAAAAACAAACTCGTGGTTCTTCCGATCTTGCATTCAGTCTCCTCTCTGCAGGGCCAGGGAATCGCCCAGGAGTGCTTTACCCATTAAACCTGGGCTTTTCCTGATTTGGTCTGATTTGGTTTGTTGTGATGGTAGAGAGGCCTTCAGGGAGGCCTAAAACTTATCATTTGGAGGTTCTACCTAGGGGGTTGATTTTTTCCCCACTGGTCCAGGGCCACTTGGTGGGAAAACACCCTTCTCCTCCACACCTGCTCTCCGCTAGACTAAGAGTGGCTCTTGGCTGGGTAAGTTGCCCTTTCCAAGTCCTTGCCTAGGAGGTCCAGGGTCTCTTCATTTTGGGGGGTGTCTTGCCAGAGATTCAGGTGCTCCAGGCTGTGGTGATATTGTGTTCCCCAAAATATTGTGTACCCTAATAAACTTATCTGGGGTCAGAGAACAGAACAGCCACTAGATATAGAGGCCAGAAAATGGTGGCATACACCTTTAATCCTATCACTTGGGAGATAGAGATCCATTTGGATCTCTGTGAGTTTAAAGCCACACTGGAAACAGCCAGGCACGGTGACTCATGCCTTGAATCCCAAGAAGTGAGCCTTTAATCTCAGGAAGTGATGGCAGAAAGCAGAAAGGTATATAAGGCGTGAGGACCAGGAACTAGGCTGGTTAAGCTTTTAGGCTTTTGAGCAGCACAGTTCAGCTGAGAGGCATCCAGTCTGAGGAAACAGGATCAGCTGAGGAATTGGCGAGGTGACGTAGCTGTTCTGTTTCTCTGATCATTCAGCATTCATCCCAATACCTGGCTCAGGTTTGATTTTATTAATAAGAACTTTTAAGATTCCTGCTACACCTGGTCCCTGACCTCTTCCAGAGCACAGGGCTGCCTTTGCTCCACCCCAACCCATTCCAGTGCAGAGGGCTGCCTGCCTCTATTCTACTCGACCTGTTCCGGTGTGAAGGGCTGCCTTGCCTCTGCCTGACCCATTCCGGAGCAGGGGGCTGCCTTTGTTCCATGGGAACCCTTTTCTAGAAGATGTTCCATTGAAGAGAATTTCCCACAACCCCCTATTTTTTTTTGATCCAAGACTTTCCACAGTGGACTCATTGTGCTAAGCTTTGGATCCCCAGCATAGACTTGAGAAACAGCACTTGCCATTCAAAGCCTGATCCCAAAATGTAAATGAACGGTCTTGTTAAATAAGAAACACAGAGCCAATGCAGAGATGAAAGCCCAAGAGGTCAGAGCTAAAAACCTTACCCTTCACTGCTGCTATTGTCCTCTTCAGCAAGAGACCTACTTCCTGTCTGTCTTTTTTATAGACTTTCTATTCTGCCTTCTCATTGGTTGTAAACCCAACCACATGACCTCCTCATCACTGCCTGTCTTTACAGACCTCCAGGTCTTCTATGGTTGGTATTGAGATTAAAGGCATGTGTCTTCATGCTGGCTGTATCCTTGAACACACAGAGATCCTCCTAGCTCTGCCTCCCAAGTGCTGGGATTACAGGTGTGCACCACCACCGCCCAGTTTCTGCTATGGCTTGGTTTTAGCTCTGACCCTCAGGCAACTTTATTTATTAACATACAAATAAAATCACATTTCAGTACAATTAAAATATCACCATATTCAAATGCCCCTGCAGGGTCTTTTACAAAATCTATTCAAAGTGGGGCTGATATAATTGGACAGAACTGCCCTACGTCCACAGTTTTTGGGTTCTGCATTCCTGCCCTCCCTACAGGGGCCAATGTTTCACAGCACCAGTCCATTCACTGCTGGAGAAACTGACACATTTCCCACTTCCCCCAAACTCTACCTACCGACCCCCTCCTCCAGGGCCACAAATCTAAGACCAAATTCCTCCTACTTACCTTCCTTATCCTCCCTCCTGTTCTCCCTTCCCCCACTACTTCCCCCATCTCCCTAATGCCCCCAAATCTTCCCTGGTTTCTTCTTATACTCAGTCTTCTTCTTCTTCTCAGTCAGTGCCAGATACTAGAAAAAAAGGCTGAGGTGATCCCCAAACTCCCCTGCAGGAATTGGTGAAAATGGCTCCTAAAATTCTTAATGCTCTAGAATGACAGCTGAGTCAACCGACAGACAAGGCTGCAACAGAATACGCTTCAAGCCCAAGCCTTAGCAGCTACTCTGAGGCCACCAGGGTCCCCCACAAGGGGTACAAGGGAAGTCGGCCATGAGGCTCCATCCCGCTGGAGCTCAGCCCAAGTCAACTCTGCCAAAAACTGGCTTCAAATGTGGCAAGCAGGGCAACTGGTCACAGTATTGCCCTGATCTCCAGCCGCCCAGGAGGCTGTGCCCTGTCTGCTGATAGCCTGGGCACTGGAAATCAGAATGTCCCCTTGCAAGCTCGTCCTTTATGCCATGCCATGCCATGGAGGTCCAGCCTCACCAAGCTCTTTGTCTACTTTATTCCTCTGGGATAAAATTCTATCTGTACAGCTTCAGTTCTGTTCTCGTGCCTAGATCCTTTCTTGCCTGATTTCTCTATACCTTTATCTACTGTTCCCTTTAAGTTCTATCTTAATTCTCTCATCTTAATTCTGCCTCATCTAGGTACTTCTCATCTAGTTCTTACCCAGCTAGTACTCCCCCATCTGACTCTTCCTCATCTTCCATCTTGTCCACATGTTCTCTCTGGTCAAAATTCTCCTTATCCTTCTCAGTTCTCCGTCCTCAAGTTCTCCACTCCCCTCTTCCTCTCTATTTCCTTATCCCTCTAAGTCCTTCTCTGAAAATAAAACTGCCTTTTTATCCCTTTTATCCTTATCTCTCCAAGCTATCTCTGCTCCGGCTGTTTCTGGCAAGTGTGCTCTGTCACTGGACAACTTGGCTAGGCAACTTACATCACAGTGAGATGTACCTGTAAGTTGGACCCTTTAGTTCTGAGTTAATTGTTAAGGATGGATCTAAAACTAGAGAGGATTTTGGAAAGGAGAAAGTTAAGCTTAATTAGCACATCTGCCAAGCCTTCTCAAATAGGTAGTCTGATCACTTACAGAGGTATCTCTGATAAGGTACTTTCCTCTGTCTGGGGATGGACCTGGCTGGATGCTGCCAATGACGATAATTACAGGGAGGCTTGAACTGGGGTTCTGGCTGTGCATAGCTGTCAGCACATAAGGTTATCTAAATATTCCTAGAAGTGGTTAGGTAAGGAGTTAGAGGTCTATAAAGTTAGTAAAGCTGTAAGAAAAGAGGGCCCTAGCTAAATTGCGTGAAGCTATTACTTAAGGTCCACCTGACCTAGGTAGTGTCTCCATTTGGAATTTACCTTAATTCAGGAGACTTATTATGTGGTGGTGTGGACTGTTATTCCTTTTAGTCCTTGAATGTGGCTAAGGGAGATATCAGATTCCAGTGCTAAAAGGAGAAGAAACAGATGGGCCTGAGGGAAGGCCCTTGGTGGCTTTGAAGGGGCAGGTTTAGGGAAAGAGATAGGGGAGAGGAGTTGAAATGCTGCCTGAGGTTGTTCTCCAAATACCTGGAACATATATGTCCAAATAGTGATCAGTCCACACTGTTAGCAATTCTTAGGAAAAAAATCTATTGGGAAAGCTATAAAGGCACACATGATTTTCATAACAGAAGACAGCTGATATATAACAAGCCAAATAACACCAAATGCTCCCTGGAATTTGGCTTCCTCTGAAGGAATTCCTTGATCCCTTCAGGTAGTGGCTTTGCCATAACCAGATGAGTTCTTATAATAAATATATTCCTGCGTCCCGCAGCACTGCACCAGCTTTGAGGACACCAACCAGGTGAGATTGACAGATGGATTTCACTCACTGTGGAACCAAAATAAGACCAAAATGCTCTCACCCCAAAAATAAAGGTCTAAGACTGCTCCTTTTAGCTACAGGCCATAAGTTACTGGAACAGGCCAGAAGTTACTGAGACCAGTCAGTTCAGATTCCAGAAACCAGGAAGTGTAAAAGTACAGAGCCACAAGATAGTCACGAGGTAATGCCTGCCAGACTATGGAATGTCCTCTCCCTGGTTTCCAGGGTAACTGATCACAGAAATGCCTCCACCTGAGGGCAGCCAATGAGAAATGGTGGCGGGCAACCACTCCCTTAGAAGTAATTTCTAGAAGTCCCTAGAAGCGAGCCAATCAGAATTGTACCTGTACTAGCACCCCTAAATGATGTAACCTTGTGACTTTTCCCTTTAAAAACTGAGCTTGCAGACAGGTGGGCGCTTTCCTCCAGCCTCCACTGCGTTGGATGTATTGGACGAAGTCCCTGCCTAGGCTTGTATTGCTTTTGGATATCCAGAATTAAACCTTGCTTTTGCATTCCGGCATGCTCGTCTTTGGTGGTCTCTCTGGGGGTCACAATCTGGGCACAACATCACATGCCCACATCTAAGAAACTCTGTTACCTCCAAACTATGGTTGACACCTTTATCCTCAAGAAAGGTTGAGAAGGCCAATGGACTCAAACGACAGCCCACCAAGCTCTGCATTGAACTCAGGTTATCTTGGCCCTCCCTTCTCCCCATTGCCCTTACCTGCCTCTAGGCCACCCCACGCTCTCCTATAGGTTTGAGCCCTTTTGAGCTCCTTTACAGAAGGCCCTTCCTCCTCAATCATCACCTCCCAGCCCCAACTCCCCCACTGACCGGGTACGTCTCCTACCTCTCTCTTCTGAGGTCCCTTCTTCGTTCATACTGTGATCCTCACACCCCTCAGCTGCCGAGCTCCTGGGACATCCATGCTGGTACCATCTCTCCAGGCTCAACTGGGCACCTATTCGGGATACATGGTCTATCCAGCAGCTGGGAACCTCCACCCTCCGGTTTTCCAAGATGTCCCAATAAAGGGCCTATCTGTTCTTCTGCTCTATAAAGTACAACTAGGGCAGATGTTAATGATCTACTTTTCCTAGAAACTTGCCTTCTTTGCTTTCTCAAGAAGCAGATGCCCGAGTTCTCCAGAATGACAATTAACTGGATGCTCCTCCCCTCACACCTCCTGCTGAATGTGAGTCCACCAACTCCTGACTCCTCTTCCCCACATTGCTCTATGCCCACAAGAAGTAGTTAGACTTGAACAGGCACCCCTATACCCAAAGAGTCTGAAATGTTTGGGTGGGAGCTCCACCTCAACCCCTGGCACCCTGGCATCCCTATACCCAAAGAGTCTGGAATGTCTGGAAGGAGTCTGGTGGAAGATCCACCTCAACTCCCCTCCCCTATCTCTTTCCCTAAACCCGCCTCTTCAAAGCCCACCAAACACAGCTCCTCCCCCAGAGAAGCTCAAGACCACTCCCACAGGGTATATAAGTGGCATCCCTGAAAACAGACTCATGGTTCTTCCAGTCTCAAGTCCAGTCTCCTCTCTGTGGGGGGCGAGGGGGCGGAGAATGACCTGTGAGCCCTTTACCCATTAAGCCTGGGCTTTTCCTGATTTGGTTTGTTGCGATGGCAAGAGACCTTCAGGAGGCCTAACACTTATCAACAGTATGTGCAAATAGTGAGTTTTATTTTGTCTTTTCAGCTCTTTATGCCTTTTTTATTTGTTTTCTCAACTTATTTCACTGGCTAGCATCTGCACTGAAATGGGGAAGTGGAAATCCTGCTACTTTACTAACACAGGAAGTATTGAGGCTTCCACAGTGAGTTCCAATGCTAGCTGTAGGCTTTGTTATGCATAGTCTTTATAGGTGAAATCTAGGAAGACCAGTTTTTTATTTGTTTGTTTGTTTTTATTGTCAAAATAGCTTTATTTCCTACCACAGTATCCTATCTACTCAGCTTTGTCTCTTCTTCTGATATATAACAAAGCCAGGCAGGAACACTCTAGAAAGAAAACTAAGAGCGAATTATGATACCCTGTGACTATAATCAAGAAATCCAAATTGTTGTGCCCAGATCGTGACCCCCAGAGAGACCACCAAAGACGAGCATGCCGGAATGCAAAAGCAAGGTTTAATTCTGGATATCCAAAAGCAATACAAGCCTAGGCAGGGACTTCGTCCAATACATCCAACGCAGTGGAGGCTGGAGGAAGCACCCACCTGTCTGCAAGCTCAGTTTTTAAAGGGAAAAGTCACAAGGTTACATCATTTAGGGGTGCTAGTACAGGTACAATTCTGATTGGCTCGCTTCTAGGGACTTCTAGAAATTACTTCTAAGGGAGTGGTTGCCCGCCACCATTTCTCATTGGCTGCCCTCAGGTGGAGGCATTTCTGTGATCAGTTACCCTGGAAACCAGGGAGAGGACATTCCATAGTCTGGCAGGCATTACCTCGTGACTATCTTGTGGCTCTGTACTTTTACACTTCCTGGTTTCTGGAATCTGAACTGACTGGTCTCAGTAACTTCTGGCCTGTTCCAGTAACTTATGGCCTGTAGCTAAAAGGAGCAGTCTTAGGCCTTTATTTTTGGGGTGAGAGCATTTTGGTCTTATTTTGGTTCCACATTTCCCCCTTCTCATGTGCCTAATGGAACCCAATCATGGGTTTTGGACAGTTAGCTCCTAAGTATCCCTCTCTAATAATGGCCATGTATAGTTAGCCATCTTGTCTCTATGCCAGGGAGTTTTCTTTTGACCCAGCATTTCAGCCTTTTCTGAACAGGGAACATGGGTGACGTTCTCTTCTGGAACTGCTTCAAGCTGGCATTGGGGCGCCGATATCAGGGGGCCCCAAAAGGCTGAAAAGCTAGTCAAAGACTGGGCAAGGGGGCATTTGTCAGAAGCATGTAGCTGCCTGACCCCATAGGGACAGACAGGGAAGAACCATGTTAGCTGGGCTGGTCCATGTCAGCTTTTAGCAAGTTTGGAGCTCACAGTCATCTGGAGCAGTGGAGTCAGCAACTGAAACCTGGAGGTGACTGCCAGCCAAATGGAAATCTGTTGAGACAAATTTAAACTAGGAACAGAGGTTAAAATTTATGAACTTATTTGGAACCCTTAGGTCCATACCCTTAGTAATGGGAAAATCAGTAGTCCCAAGACCAGGAGAGAGGAAAAATACCATCTTTAGGAATACTTATCTGGGGTCCTTTTGACCTCTGCGAAGTGGGTCTAGGTTTTTATGACTCTTTTGATCCTTTGAGGCCTACTTACAAAATGACATAAAAGTTTTAGATACATTAGTATTACCAATCTATACTGAAATCCATATTGTAGACAAAGCGGGTATCTTGTAAAACAGCAGAAGTGGACTCATACCTTTGAGTCCCAACAAGTTACATTTAAATATGACATCTAAAACAAATCCAAAATATTGAGCTTGTAACTGAACAGTAAGTAGTCATTGCTCTACCAGCTCATCAGTACTCCTAAATGTTAAGCTCTGAACCATAGAACAGGAGAGTAATCTGAAACTTATCTCATTTTGGACTCATATCTGAACCTTTATGACTTAGAACATTTTCCTAAAAGTGAGCTAACAAGCTAGCTATGGCCTTGCAGAAAGATCTGGTTGTCTGATGCTGCCATGCTGACAAAGTTAGAGCTTGCCTGGCCATCAGTACTGTCAGAGATCTGAGAAGGATAAACTATATCTGAGTGCAGACCAAGAAGCTTCCAATTCTATAAATTACAGGGATCAATCCCTACCCAGGTCTCCATATGTTGGAGGCACCAGTCAGAACAGCATCAATCTTCTTCCGCCATCAGGTCCATAAGGCAGAGTATTTTTCCTGTGGAATCAGGACATGGAAGACTGACCTTGATCACGCAAAAGGGTGCAATCAATTCCAGTGTCCTACTGCTTGTCCACAGTCTGGGCTGGGTCCTGGCGGCAGGCGTTGCATTGGGGCATCTTGCCCTGTGATCAGCGTTGTCATATTTCAGGCAGAGACGTTGTGGTGCCTCATATGTAATCTTCTTTGGAGACCTTGGGTCACTGCTAGGATCTGGAAGCCTGTCTGATATAGTAAGCTTTTAGATCAATATTTAAATGCCATATTCTGCAGATCTCTGAAGTATGAGGGCTGTCCAGGCATATCTGAATAGACAAACTTTGTTTCTAATTGCTTGTTTCAAGCTCAACCCTAAAAACATATGAAAGAGACTGAGTAAATGAGTAAACTTACATCAGTACTTATTTACCCTGACTACAATTAAAAAACTTGATTACTTATGACTGACTATTTATGTTCTCTAACAGTCTACAAAAGTAGCCTAAAAACAATGCTTTTAAGCTGAAGCTCTTCTAGCATCAAATACAGGTTCAGTAAAGAAACCAAAACAAAATATCATTATACAACATTCTTAAGCCTGAACGTACCTTGGGTAAGAAGAAACATTTTTTTAAGCCATTGTTTTTTAACTATAAAAACTGTTCTTAAAAGATTGAGATCTCTCAAATGTCTTCCACCACTGCAACTAGACTTTTTTGGAACTCTAGTCCTGCCATACATTTGCAAACCTCAGCTGTTTCCTATGATTTCTTTATGTTGCTAAGTTTGACTGCCAGAGCAAGGTATATTCCTGTGAATAAAAGCATTGATGTGCAGCTTTAATATTAATCAAATACCTTATTTATTAAACATATGTTGCCATCTATTTAAATTCTCTAGAAACTTGCTGTTGAACACTTGGTAAAGACATAAGTATTAGGTGTTAACCCGAGTAGATCTTTATAACCTTAGTAAAAGATGGCTGCTAGCCACATGGCTGCCCATGTGCCCACTAGCCAAGATGGAGGGAGCCACGTGGTTGCTGTTTAAAGCTCGTTTTTCTAAACAATAATTACTTGCACACATACACACAGTTGGATCCAAGTTACTCACATACATACATACAATTAAAGCTTGCTTACATTTTCAAGTCACATGCCTGTATACATACACACATAAGCCGTTTGCAGAATCATTAGGCATTCTTGAGATGAAAACCAACAAGAATTAACTTTAAATTCAGTATTTGCAGGTATAAGAAACCATAACAAACAGTTTACATCACATCCCCTCTGACCTTCTACAACCTTCCATGTACCCTCAGACCGTTCCTTTGATCCCTCAGACATTTACTCCAGACAAATTGCGCTTTTTCTTTTCCTTTAAAACAGAAACTCTTACCAAAGTCTTTCTTGTGATTTCCCTCAGTACTCTAGAATATATTGTAAAGTTATAATATTTTAAACAAGAACAGAAATACATGCATATACCATAACAAGAATAACTCAATTTGCATCAGCACTGTACCACAGACAAGAAACTGTTGGTGACATTCCATTCTTGGAGCCAGACCTTGACCAGGTTTTAGCCTCAGGGCAGATCTTGGGAGCCCCACCCAACAGCATGGAAGAGAACAGGGAAGGCATGCACCATGGAGACAAAAGATTGCTGTTACTGAAAGTGACTTCATGCCCTGGCTGGGCCCACAGACCTGTAGGCCACTCCTCAGCTGTGACCCTGGAGGGGCAGTTAGTTCTCCACCAGCCCCCTCACTGAGCTCCTTGAGGCTCCTGCTGGCTCCCGCCAGTTCCGCCCCATGTCCACACAGGAGCCCAGCCAGAACCTGCCCGCCATATCTGAGCACCACAGTGCTCACAGCCCTCTCTAGCACAAAGCCATGCCTAGTTCCCATGCAGCCAAGCCTCTACTCCACAGCTCTTTGAGCGAGCTGGGGCCCGAACCCGCTGCATCTAGGCCCCGTGATGCTCACAGGCCACCTAGCCCTCTCAGCGGCGCCCTGGGTCCCCGAAGTAGCAGCTGTGTAGCCACTACCTGCCGGACTCATTGCAAGCTTTCTGCTGCCTGCTGCCTATGCTCTGGTCAGAGAGAGCAAGGAAGCAATGTTAGGTTAGTCTGTGCCAGTTCAACCACCGAAGGGGTCTCCATCCCTTCGGCTGGCAATCCGGCCCACAAGTCCCAATGCACACACAAGCTCAGGCATAAAACACTCACACATGTGGCCACAATTCTCACACATTTATACATTTATGAAGGTATAACAAATAACACTGACGAACAAGATAGGCAGACAAAAAGGAAGAACAAGGGCCCTACAGATGGTCCAGGCAGACAGACGAGAGTCCGGAGAGGGAGCCTCAATAATGCCAAAGACCTACAGATGGGACAGGGACAATTCTCCCGATCTCCAGATGGATCCAAACAGACGGACCCCTCACGGGCATCCTAACAGACGGACCCCTCTCGGGCGTCCTATGACGGGGGGACCTGTAAGGACCCCCACGTCCTGATGAGGGGTTGGAACGTCTTCCAACTCCTCCAGGTCACCTTACAGGCGCATCCGCCAAGGTGAGCCTGTCAGATTCAACCGCCGGCTTCGGATAAGAAAAGGAAAGCAAAGACAAGAAAACGGAGCGCTCTTACCGATCGGTGCAGATGGACCTCCGGAGCTCTTAGGGGTCCCGGTGGGGGGGTCTCTGGGGATCCCGGACGAGCCCCCAAATGTTGTGCCCAGATTGTGACCCCCAGAGAGACCACCAAAGACGAGCATGCCGGAATGCAAAAGCAAGGTTTAATTCTGGATATCCAAAAGCAATACAAGCCTAGGCAGGGACTTCGTCCAATACATCCAACGCAGTGGAGGCTGGAGGAAAGCGCCCACCTGTCTGCAAGCTCAGTTTTTAAAGGGAAAAGTCACAAGGTTACATCATTTAGGGGTGCTAGTACAGGTACAATTCTGATTGGCTCGCTTCTAGGGACTTCTAGAAATTACTTCTAAGGGAGTGGTTGCCCGCCACCATTTCTCATTGGCTGCCCTCAGGTGGAGGCATTTCTGTGATCAGTTACCCTGGAAACCAGGGAGAGGACATTCCATAGTCTGGCAGGCATTACCTCGTGACTATCTTGTGGCTCTGTACTTTTACACTTCCTGGTTTCTGGAATCTGAACTGACTGGTCTCAGTAACTTCTGGCCTGTTCCAGTAACTTATGGCCTGTAGCTAAAAGGAGCAGTCTTAGGCCTTTATTTTTGGGGTGAGAGCATTTTGGTCTTATTTTGGTTCCACACAAATAATTACTAAATATCGACAAACTAAGATCAGAAGCATATAAGGACTAGAAATCCATTATGACCTGTTTGAGTTTATTCAAGAAGAGGTAAAAGGGGAAAAACAAGTGAGGATTTCAGTAACCCTTTGGAAAGATAATGAATTTCAGCACTCACTCATGACTATCTACACCCTATAAAAATGAAACCTAAGTGAAGAATTCAGTTACTATGATAAAAGTTATTATGGCATTCAGGTCATGCTACCCTAAACTATAGCATCTTGACATCTGAGAAATAGCAGAAATAAATTCCAGTTTTACACCCTGCTTCAACTTCCCTCATTAATCAAGTTGTAAAAGACCCTCTTGTGGGACATCCGTGGTTTGAATGTGTCTCCCTTTCCCTCTGCCACAAATTCATGTATTGCAAATGTAACCACCAAGTTCATATGTTGATGGTATTTAGAGGCAAGACCTTTAAGAGGTGATTAGGATGAGATGAGGTGGTGAGGATATGGGCCTTCCCATGATGTTATTAGTGGTTTTATAAGCAGAGGAAAGGAGACATGAGCTTGCATGTCTGCTTGTGGCATGCTGTCCACCATGTTGTAATGCATGAGGAAAGTCCTCACCAGAGGCCAGCTCCCACTCTCTAGAACAATGAGCTTCATAAATCTAATCTTTCTGACTTATCTGGACTCAAGAATTCCATTATTACAGAGGACATGTGTGGGGGTCCCTACAAATACTATGGTCAGCAGAGAAATGAACCATGAGAGTAAGAAGTAAATCAGGTTTGACATGGCTTAGTAAGCCAGGCTGGTTTAAACTTCTGGAGTTTGACCACCAGGCAGTTTACATTAGACATATTTAAGCAAAGTATAATTTTGGAAAAAAGTTCTTTGGTAACAATTATTCCAGTCCCACGTGTACAATAAAGCTTAAGGTGTGACTACATCGAAACTCTTTTGCAAAGTACATGTAACAACTACCATGAAGATAGGTTCTATAGCTTAAGGGAATAGGATCTGGTGTGGCCTCTGACCAAGACAGAATAGAGGTTATCAGGCTATAAAGTGCATGTAACATTTCCTCTAAGGATGTGTTCTGTTGACTTAAGAGCAGTGCTCTAGATAAAGGTCTAGGGAGGAAGTATTTGAGATAAACATAGTAGTCTGGGGGATTCAGGTGTGGCCTGATCCAACAGAATAACAAAAGATCACCAGATTTTTAAACTATGTCCACTTCAGGCCTTTTAGGTGGAAAATTGGTGTAAAACTCTTGTATTGAGGAGTAAAGCTTGTATGTTTAACATTTCTGGTTTCTCTAGTGCTTATCTGTGAGCACAAGGACCTTGTGCCCTTCTACATCTCCCTATTTTTTTTTAAAAGAAAAAATAGTGACTGTAACAGAGGCCATGATTGAATGAATCACCTCTATGGGTAGTTGCAGGGTACTACGGGGTTGTCCTGGCCTAGCTGCCCTGAGAGGAATGTGTTGGAGGTTTTTCAGATTAGAGTCCTTGGCTCCTGGGCACTGTATGGCTTCCGATTCAAGAGAGACTGGCACACTTCCTCAGGCAGCGAAGCATTCAGGCTGCTTTGTGTTTCTCTGTGTGTTCCCTCAGAAGTCAAGGAAGCATGGGAACCTGACAGGACGATTGATCTTAGGCATTAATGTGCCCTATGTAGCTTGCAGATTTCATTGTATCCTGGCAAGTTGACATTATATTGCGTTTTTGATAAAGGTATAAAAAATCTGATTGCTCTCAATGTTGGTTAAGCAGCAGCACTTGTGGCTGGCCACTGCCCACGGCAGCCACATTGACAGAAGAGAGCACTGGATGTCGTGGTGGCAGAAGAATCACGAGAATCACGAGCCATGGTTACCTTTCTAGAGCTTTATTGAGAGAGAGAGAGAGAGAGAGAGAGAGAGAGAGAGAGAGAGAGAGAGAGAGAGAGACTCTGTGGAGGGGGGAGAATATGGAAGGAGAGAGTGCGGAAAGAGAGGGCACAGAGAGGGCATGCCCGATTTTTAGGCTGGGATGTAATTAAGGACATAATCATTACACTCAATAATAAGCTTAAGGTTTGCTGTGGGTCCTCCAACTGACTTGGGTTTATCAGGTGACCTTGGCCTGGTAGGTAAGTGTGGATGCTTACAGGTAGTCTAATTAATATAACCAAGCACAAGAGAATTATAAGAATAAGTAACAAGGGACCAAGGGAAAGGGGAAAGTCATCTTAAATATGACGGCCATTTAAAGGTCATTTGAGAGATTTTTGTCTATCTCTTTATATAAATCATTAATTTGACCATCAATCGTATGAGGAAAATCTGACACATCAAAGCACACATACCAGGAAATTGTTGGCAATCAAAATTATACTTGAGCAACAAATAATCTATAGTAGCTCTATGCTGTAAAACTGTGCTCTTCAATCCATCCATCTCTCTCTCTCTCTTTTTAAAAAGATTTATTATGTATACAGTGTTCTGCCTACATGTATGCCTGTGGGTCAGAAGAGGGTGCCAGATCTCATTATAGATGGCTGTGAGCCACCATGTGGTTGCTGGGAATTGAACTCAGGACCTCTGGAAGAACAACCAGTGTTCTTAACCTCTGAGCCATCTCTCCAGCTCTCTTCCATTTCTTGATTATTTTCTGCTAATATTTTGCTGTAATATTAGTAGTTTTACTAACCATACAGGCCATTTTTGAGAACTTTTTTTGTAATCCTGTAAGCATTCCTGGGACTAGCAATAAAAGAGCCATTGTGGCTGCAACCATTACAGGATCCAGTAGATGTAAAGAATCACCACAATTTTCAGAGAGAGCTCTCTTAACTCTGTCAATTAATTGCACTTATTTACTGAGCAAAATTGGTGTATGTAATATGGTCTATGCTGCACAAACCTTTATAACTTCGGGAAGGGCAATGTAAGTAGCATTTCCACATACAAACAAAGGTCCATCCCAAAGGCAGTTGTTTACCAGAAGAAAGGGTGTGATTGGAGGTGGAACTGCAATGAGTATGGATATAAATACCTTTAAAGTATAAGCAATATGATAGAGAAATGCCATTGAAAGGAATATCAGGGAAAGCCCCATGAATATGGATGTAGGTGGATTTTATTTTTTTTCTCTGTTATTTGTGCCCAGTGAATATGAGTAACTCCTATATCACATAAATTTCTTTTTAAGAGCCCAGGAATAGACAGGACTCCTCTGATACAAAAAGATTGTTCTCATTGACTGCTATGCATCAAATGAAGCCAGAGGTTATTTTCTAGACTATTGGCAATAGGTAGCACTATTTTAGGTACAATAATATCAACTTTAGTAATCAATACATCAGGTATTCACCTTTTAACTTACATACAATTATAATTTGTACTATCAAAGTTTTCTAAAGAGTAGTTAATTATGCTAAAATCTGTATTCTTGCAATTGGACCGATCAGTTAGATTAGTCTAAATAAAATATCCCTCATTAATGTGACTAAATAATTGTGTACCATCTTTTATCCAGACAACTGGTATTAAAGGATAAAAACAATTTTCAGCATGGCAAAACAACATTGTACTTCCTCCTATTACAATTGTGTCTTTTACGCCCCCTGACCAAAAAAAAAAATTGGATTCCCTATTGACAAGCTGATAATTAACATGAAATATAATTAGTAAACATAACAGCATCATTTTTGGTTCAGTAGAATAATGTTCCTGTTTCCCAAAGTCTCAGTTTGGTGAGTTAAAGTTTTGATGTCTTCCCAAGTTATCAGCTTACTCTTCCTATTGGGATATCTCCTTTTGATGGATTGGCTATCTACCTCATTGGCCTGGTGGTCTCTGGGAAACTGTCCTGTCCAGATTCATCAAATCAGGAGCTATCTGGGATTTTATTTTCTGGAAAGACATAAGCATAACCTTGCTTCAGTGTTAGAGGAACAGCAAGCCCTTTCCATTCATTAGTTTCTAGATTTTTTTAGTTTAACATATACTATAGGCTTTGTCTCCTTTAGGGCAAAATGCTTTGGGGCAGCAAAAACAGCATTATCTTTTAAAGTGAAAAAATTAAAAAAATTTATAGTTAGCATAGCTAAATATAGCATACTATGTTTATAAATAGTTTAAAAATGATATAAACCTGTGTGTGTTTACTTGGGTCTGAGCAGCTGTGGGACCACAGGACTGGGGGAGCCAGGTGTAACCAGGAAAACTTTCAGCTACAAATGGCATCCAGTGGCTCAAATTTCCACCTAAAATCTAAGACTACTTAATAAGTAATTCTAAACAAAGCCAAAAACAGGTTCCTGCTTCATGTCTTATGCGGGCGGCTAGACACCACAGCATTCAGGCTTGAGTGCAACATGGCAGATTCAGGCCATGTTATACAATGGCATCTCCAAGTCACACAGCACACTGTGTGACAGATATAGCTTTCACATTAATTAAAAAAAAGAGGTTTCTGGGCTACACACTGCTTTAATGGAGGCATAGACCCACTGCTTCCGAGAGCTGATGGTACACATGGCCCAGAGCTGGAGGTGAATTACCTCTACCATGTTGAAAAGCTAAAATAGGTGGAATCAGGAGCCAAGGCTGCTGCTTCAGTTCCAAGAACACAGTTTAGCAGTTTAAAATCTCTCCTGGTCAGAGAAGGATTATAGATTCACAATAAGGCAGATTCAGATGGAATAAGATGCTAAGTGGTTTACAATGTGTGTAAAAATGTATGTAGGCTTGGAAAAGAGAAGAAAACAAATATAGATAGTTATATAAAGAAATAGGGGCTGGAGAGATGGCTCAGAGGTTAAGAGCACTGCTTGTTCTTCCAGAGGTCCTGAGTTCAATTCCCAGCAACCACATGGTGGCTCACAACCATCTGTAATGACATCTGGCGCCCTCTTCTGGCCTGCAGGCATACATGCAGACAAACACTGTATACATAATAAATAAATAAATCTTTAAAAAAAAAAAGAAATAGTTTTAAAAATAAAGTCTTTAAAGAGACAGTAAAAGTAATATAAAAAATAAGGCACATAAAGATGGAAATCACACAATTTAACTGAGAGTCTCCAGAAAGCAATTTAAAGAGAGGAGCCACATCCTTAGTAGTGATAGGCAAATCAGGATGTACCCAACTGACATGGCCCAAAAATTTAAGTTTTGCTCTTTTAGTTTATTTAGCATGAAAATTAAACATTAATTTAAATATTGATTAGACTAGCAGTAGAAGAGAATTTCATATAATAATCCATATAATGAATGAACAATACCACAGGAAATTTTACCAGCTTAGGTATTTTATGTCCTAGTTGTAATTGTTTCTGTATTAGAAGTCATGCTTGTTTTTATTTTTTCTCTCATGACTATTGATCAATCTATATTGACTGCCGAGGACAATTTTAAGAGCCATGCCATATTGCCTGCCTGAGTTAAGTTTCTGTGGTCCAGTATTGGGCCACTAACCAGAAACTTTTGACATGCCTGGACAAGTCTTGAGTTATTAGAAAATAACTTAACATTTCCTTATCTTTCTGCTACACTGACCATTAGTAACAATGTTTTGTGGTTGGGTTGCTTGGCAACTCAACAGTCCCCTGATCTTTTCCCAAAGAATGTTTCCTGGTCTGCTTACTCTAAAATCCACCTGAGAAAAATAAAATTTTGCAGCTTGATCAGAATACTGCCCTGCTGTCAATTCTTTGTGTCTCTTGTCCCTTTCATTCACCATTCCTCCTTCTAGGGTCTCTGCTGAAGATCCCGCTGGCCGGGACAATTGACTAATTTCTAGTGTGAAGAAAAACAAACAAACAAAAAAAAACAAACCCTAAGTTCTGGGGTAGCTGAGACCTAGCTCAAGCGGCTTCCAGCAGAGCCCCGTTTGCCGTTCATTGGAACTTAGGTAGGTGTTGCATCAGACACTGCTCCCAGCTCTGCCAGACCCCAGTGGCAAGGGCTACCAGGCAGAGAGCTTGGAGTTCCAGTCAGGTCTCTTGGGAGGGTAAACCTTTAACTCAAGTGAGTTCAGTTGGCCCTCCCTGCCAAGACCTGCCAAGATGTGTCCAGCAGAAAATTTTTTCTCTCTCTCCTTTTATTGTAGTTTTAAGCTGTAAATAAAAAGCTTGAGAGTACATTTTCAAGACAGCTTAAATCTGTGTTTTCCCAGATAGAAATCATTATTAGTCCTAAATAAATGTAATTTTAATTAATTAATTAGTTAATTAATTAATCAATTATTTCCAGAGTTGAGGACAGAACCCAGGGCCTTGTGCTTGATAGGCAAACGCTCTACCACTTAGCTAAATCCCCAACCCCTAAATGTAATTTTAAAAAGTTCTTGACTAGATCAGTTTTCTTCTGTTTAAACTCTTGAATTAGACACTAAAATAAGATACAGACAATATTCCCCAGCCTGTTGGTACTCACTTTGGACTTGATGCTCAGTACTTGTAGAGGGCATGAGGCCCTTGTGCTCACAGATAAGCACTAGGAAACCAGGACTGTTAGCATACAGGGCTGTTTCTTTGAAGAAAGAGGTGTATGATCTGTTTTCAACCCAGAAGGCTGGGAATGGATGTGGTTAATTAATATCCTGGTGACCTGTGCTGTCTATAGGGCCAGGCCACATCTGACTTCCCCAGACTCTTATGTCAGTCACTCCCCTAGACCTTTATCTTGAGCATCATTTCTCACTTGATAGAACTCATCCTTATGGGATGTCACATGTACTTTACAAACGGAGCAGAGGTGGTTGATAGCTTGGTGACCACTGCCTTATTTGTATGACCAAAACCACACCAGATCCTCCCCTAGGCCCTTAAGATAACACCTATAGTCAATCTATAGAACCAGGGTCCTGTGTCCTTTGCAAAGAGTTTTGATGTACTCCTGCCTTAAGCTTTATCATACATACAGGACTGAGTTAATTGTCACCAGGGAATTATTTTCCAAAATTGTACTGTACTTGAATACGCTTAAAATAAACTTGCTTGGGGTCAGACTCTGAAGTTTGAACCGACACCAGCTAACTAAGCTGTGTTGAACTGGATTTCCTTCTTGCCTCACAAAGACTGTTACGGATTGTCGCACTGCTGACTCTGGTGTTTGCAGAGACCACACACGCACTGGACTGGACACACTGCATCTTTCTCTTTTCTTGGACATTCCTGGGCTGTAAGGGTCAGTTTTCCTAGTTTCAACCTCCCAGTCTTATTTTAGTTGCTGTCTGAAAGCTTTTTTTTTTTAAATTATTAAAATACTTTAAGAGATTTTCTATTCATTTTACATATCAACCACGGATTCCCCTGTCCTCCCTCCTCCCACCCCCAGCTTCTCCCCCCCCCCCCCAACACCCCCCCCATTCCCACCTCCTCCAAGGCAAGGTCTCCCCTAGGGAGTCAGCAGAGCCTGGTACATTCAGTTGAGGCAGGTCCAGGTCCCTCCTCCCTGCACCAAGGCTGAGAAGTGTCTCAGCATAGGCACTAGGTTCCAAAAAGCTGGCTCATGCACTAAGGACAGGTCCCGATCCCATGGCCTGGGGGGGGGGGGGAGGGCTAAACAGTTTAAGCTAAACAACTGTCTCACTTATCCAGAGGGCCTGATCCAGTTCCATGGGGGCTCCTTAGCTATTGGTTCACAGTTCATGTGTTTCCACTAGTTTGGCTAGTTGTCTCTGTACTTTTCCAATCATGGTCTTGATATCTCTTGCTCATATAATCCCTCCTCTCTCTCATGGATTGGACTCCTGGAGCTCTACCTGGGGCTTGGCCATGGATCTCTGCATCTGCTTCCACCAGTCACTGGATGAGGGTTCTATCATGGTGGTCTGAAAGCTTTATCTTAATGTTTTGTGTGTGTGTGTGTGCATATGTGTGTGTGTGGGTGCATGAGTAAATGAAGGTTAGAGGTCAATGTCAGTGTCTTTCTATATAGATAGCTCTTGATATTATTTTTCTTATTCTTTAAAAAATTCTTTTGGTAGACTTATTTATTTTATTTTATGCAGATGAGTGTTTTGTCTGCATGTATGTATGTGTACCACATGAGTGTCTGGTGCCTTTAGAGTTCAGAAGAGGGAGTCAGTTCTCCTGGAACTTGAGTTATAGATGACTATAGACCATGTGGATGCTGGGGCCAGAACCCAGATTTTCTGCAAGAACAGCAAGTCCTATTTGATCTCTGTCTTTTCAGCACTCTTCTAAGCTAAGGAGGTCTAGGGCACGCTGGAGAGCATACTTTACCTGTACTGAAGCTGAGCCTCTATGGAAGAATTCCTTGATGTGCATGTCATAAGCCCAGTAGACTTTGCTAAAAAATTGAATTTAGGGGTTGGAGAGATAGCTCAACTGTAGAAGCCCACAAAGGTTTCCTAGTGATATCTGAGCTTGCTTTACAAAGCAGGGCTGCATTAGGGGATGGCTTGACCACCTGCATGGTCACCAGGTGATTGGAATGGTCTGCCCTTGGCTGTGCTTGGGAGGAGGTCTTTTGCTCCACCCCTTGACATTCCTTTAAGAGCTCTTTAGTAGAGACAGAAGGGGCTGGTGGGTTTGGACCCAGGCCCTTCTGAGGCTATCCTGTGTTTTCTGTCTCCCTCTCCTCTATATTTCTATCTACATATTCCTGGTTTCTCCCTGCTCGAGAGAACCCTGGGTGAATAAGACAAGACGGAGCTGTCTTTCTCACGGCACCACCAGAGGAACTTGTATTGAATATGCAAATTTGAAAAGACACAAACCCCAAGTGGTTCGGTGACTGCTAAGAAACCTTGGCATATTATTAGGATAATAAACTTCAAGTTCGGCTGATGGCCCGACCTCCGCACTTTAGACAGTGACTAGCACGATAAACATTAACTTTAAAAAAAATCAGTTCTTCCTGAGCAAGTTTTAAGTCTATCTAGAGTCCAAATTCTACATTTACAGGATGGCTGGGCCTCGAAGCCCCTGTCACTCCGTGCGAGGGGCGGGGCAGGCCAAAGCCACCGAAGGAGAGGGGGTGGGATCACTAGGGCAGACTGTCGCACACGTGTGACGCAACCACCGCGCGCCCATGCAGTCGCCAAGGAGCGCGGAGCAGGGACAGCATGGCGGCCCCCGCCCAGCAGTCCTCTCAGCCGGTCGGCGGAAAGCGCAAAGGCAAGGCCCAGTTCTTCCCGGCCAAGCGGGCCCGGCGCTGTGACGCAGGCGGGCCGCGGCAGCTGGAGCCCGGCCTGCAGGGCATCCTCATCACCTGCAACATGAACGAGCGCAAGTGCGTGGAGGAGGCCTACAGCCTGCTTAACGAGTATGGCGACGACATGTACGGGCCCGAAAAGGTACCGGCCTCGGGGAGAGCGAGCCGCCTGCAGGCTTCTTCCGGGGAGCGGAGGCGGCAGTTGCTTCGAGGCGCCTGTACGGTGCTTGCATGACCTCGCCTACCTTCCTGCCCCCCGGTGTGGCCGCTATTGAGGTCACCTGCCTGGTGGGTGTGTACTTATGATGGGCTGGCTCTTTGGGCTTTTCTTGACATCACTAATGACGGTGGCTCCCACGTATTGATTGCCTCCCTTGGACCAGGTAGTGTGCTGAAGAAACTTTCAGAAGCGTACTTCTTGCGACCATGTTACGTTGGTACAAGCTAAAATCTCTCTGAGGTAGTGGAAGTTTGAGAGGGATGCTCTTTTCTAAGTGCACTTGAAAATACATATGAGAAAATAAAAGCTTGTGAACCCCAAATCTCATTCTGTGGCAGTTTGGAAGCCGTGATGTTATTCGCTTAGACTCCGAGCACACCTGCACACCCCGAAGTGTGGAGAAAGATAGTGCAGCGGGCCCCATTATTTGAGAGGAGGGGACAGAATATGAATCTGTAGAGGCTCCTTCAATGTGCACCGTTATTTTTATAACCTGATTGAAACGAAAACCCCTTGGTAGGACAGAGAACTGGACAACAAACACAGGTCCTGTCTATGTTGCCCTGTGTGAGTGCCTTTTTGTTGTTGTTGTTGTGTTCCTTTTGTTTTTGATGGAAGACTGCTGGATGCTGCAGGCTGGCCTCAGCTTCCCACATGTAGGGATTACACTGTGCCTGGCTGAAGCAAGTTCTTGACCTCCTTCTGTGCCCTGTTTCTTAGCAGAGTAGGAGTAATGGTTTTAGTTCTCGTGTGCATTTGGCTCTAATCTTACCAAAGAGAGAGTATCCTGCCAGCCACAGTGGTATGTAATGATGGTGTTAAAGTCCACATGCTTTATCTGATGAACACATTGCCTGCCTGGCTCTATCAAGATATTTCTGAAACCATTTTCAGACGACACATGCCACACTCAAGGAATTCATTTTGTAATCTGCATTTTGGAAGTGGTGTGATTTTAATTTCCCAATAAAAACATTGATAGTCACCACTGAGACCTCTGCCATTGGGGGTTTCACATAAATAGTTAATTACAGGGTTGGAACATGAGCTGTTGTGTCGTTTTTTTTTTTGCTTATTTGTTTTATGTAAACAGTTTATAGACAAGGACCAGCAGCCCTCTGGAAGTGAGGGAGAAGATGATGATGTGGAGGCTGCCTTGAAGAAAGAAGTTGGTGACATTAAGGCTTCTACAGAGATGAGGCTGAGAAGATTCCAGTCAATGGAGAGCGGAGCAAATAATGTAGTCTTCATCAGGACCCTTGGGATAGGTATGTCTAAATAACACCCCTGAGATTACTGATCCCACAGTATCTGGGCATCTGTGTCTTAGCAGATACTGCTTCATGGTATGGCTGTCAGTCACTCCATGGTAACATCCCCCCTATCCCATCAGCTGTAGATCAGTGCCCAGATGTTTCTGAAACCATTTTCAGATGACATATACCACACTCGGGGAGTTTGTTTCTTACTCCACATTTTGGAAGTGTGTTATTTTAGTCTCCTAATAATGTGGAGAGGTGGAAGGTGGTGAGGATAGCATTGGCTTAAGAGTGGGGACCTAGCTGTATACGTCCTTCCTTGGTATGTAGCGTAAGGTAGAATGAAAGTTTGCATTCTGTCTCCAAAGAGCTACCTAGTATAGGCTTAGTTTCCACTTAGGAATGGAGGGCTTGATCCAATTAGTTAAAGACCTGGAAATAGAGTTCCTTTGACTTTCAAATCTGATCACTAATTCAAAAACATTAACACTGATGTCAGGCAGATGTGTGTATAGTTGAGAAGTAGCCGTGATTCACTGTGTCATGGTGCTGTGCTACATGGTGCTGGGATTCTTTCCCAGCTGAGAGCTGGACTTCTGCACGAAGTAACTAGTAGATTGAGTAAATCTTCAAGTGATGTACAGATTTTGTGTTTGTAAAAGTGTGCTGTATGATTCTTGTTTCTCTAATTTGTATTACAAGAAAACAACAATGAAGTTTTGTGACTTATTTAAGTTAGGACATCCCCAAAGCATTGGTTCTGGAGACTATCAACGTTTATATTATAGCAAAAGCAGTAGAGATGATGAAAAGTTAAAATGCTAGCTGTGTGATAGACGCCAGAGAAATACTAGTTGTTACAAAACTTTGTTTTTTCCCGTGTCACTTCATCTTTTCTTTTTCTCTTAGAACCTGAGAAATTAGTGCATCACATTCTCCAGGATATGTACAAAACCAAGAAAAAGAAGACACGTGTTATTCTGCGAATGTTGCCCATCTCAGGCACCTGCAAAGCTTTCTTAGAAGATATGAAAAAATATGCAGAAACATTTCTGGAGCCCTGGTTTAAAGCCCCAAACAAAGGGACATTTCAGATTGTCTACAAATCTCGAAATAACAGCCATATGACTAGAGAAGAAGTTATTAAAGAGTTGGCAGGTGGGTTCTCCTAGTGACTTTATAGCTATGAGGCAGAGTCTCTGGTAGAAAGCCTTTGCAACTCAAAATCAGACAGCTGGGAAAGTAAAGTTGTCTGCCCTTACCCATGAGTGATTGGTCATTAGGGCCCCTAGGAATACCAAAACCTGTGAGTGTTCAGGTAAATCTTACATAAACTGGCTGTTTCGGTGTAGTATTTGCATATAACCTGCACATATTTTCTTGTATATTTTATATCGTTTTTGGATTACTTAGAATACTAAGTCTGATGGGACTTCTATGAAAATCGTTAAATTGTCTTGTTTAGGGATAATGACAACTAAAAACAGTCTGTTCATGTTAAGTACAGATGTTGTTTGCTTCCCTAAGTATTTTGATTCATACTTAATTATGTTTGTGCACACGAGTGCAGTGCCCACAGAGGCCAGAAGAGGCTGTCATAGCCTGTTGAGCTAGAGTTAACAGGTGATTGTCTAGCCTTCCAGCGGGCTGGAGTTAACAGGTGGTTGTCTGTCTGTCTAGCCTTCCAGCGGGCTGGAGTTAACAGGTGGTTGTCTGTCTGTCTAGCCTTCCAGCGGGCTGGAGTTAACAGGTGGTTGTCTGTCTGTCTAGCCTTCCAGCGGGCTGGAGTTAACAGGTGGTTGTCTGTCTAGCCTTCCAGCGGGCTGGAGTTAACAGGTGGTTGTCTAGCCTTCCAGCGGGCTGGAGTTAACAGGTGGTTGTCTGTCTAGCCTTCCAGCAGGCTGGAGTTAACAGGTGGTTGTCTGTCTAGCCTTCCAGCGGCTGGAGTTAACAGGTGGTTGTCTGTCTGGCCTTCCAGCGGTTGTGCCAGGACAGATGGGTCTTGTGCAGGAGCAGTGCATGTGCATAGCTGCTGAGTCATCGCCACCCCACCACTGCTCCTATCCAGTGTCCCAAAGCTGCATTTGTATTTAGTTATTAAAAGCATTGATGGATCCGTGCACTCCTGCCCTTGATCCCACAGTTGAGAGGCAGAGGCAGGTGGAGCTCTATGAGTTCAAGGCCACCCTGGTCTACACAGTGAGTTCCAGGCCAGCAAGGGCTACCTAGAGACCCCATCTGGAAAATAAATAAAACAAAAGTATTAATGGAATTTGATTGATGGCCACATAGAACAACAAATTCTTATAAACCCTGTTTTAACAAATCCCAGATAGTAAGGGATGAAAGCCTGTTTGACTCCATCAGGTATCATATCCTTCCTTCTTAGCCCATTTTCCTATTTTTGTTACAGGAATAGTGGGCAGCCTCAATTCAGAAAATAAAGTGGATCTCACTAATCCAGAATACACGGTGGTAGTCGAAATCATCAAAGCTGTGTGTTGCCTGAGTGTTGTGAAAGATTATGTGCTATTCAGAAAATACAACCTCCAAGAGGTAGTGAAGAGTGCAAAAGACTCACAGCCTCACCCAAAGCTGGGAAATGGCAAAGAAGCAAAATTGGAACCCGATGGCAAGTTGAATCAAAGTGATCCTGCAGAAGGGAAAAATAACCAGCAGGTGGCACCAGAGAGCAGCGAGGAGCTGGGGCAGAGAAATCCAAGGTCTGAAACCCCAGCAGGGAGTGAGGAAGAAGTTAAACCTGAACTTGAAAGTCAAGTCTCAGAAGGACCCACGTCAAATGAAAATGAGATCTCATAGGTCATTCTCTGGGGAAGTGGGTCTCAGATGGGGGTCTGCAACAAGCTATTGGGGTTCCTTGTAAAATTGTGATAATATATTTTGGCTCTTGTGTGCTGCTTAATGCTGATCTCACAATTGCTGTTGACAGTTTTGTTAGAGTCCTTCCAGGCCTTCATGTCAGTGTGTACAGACCCATGCACTGTTGTCTAGGGGAGGGCGGTAGGAGGATGGCATTGGCCTCTGCCTCCTGGTAACTTCTTTGGTTTCCCTTTAAGCACTGCCACCTGATGTGGAACTGAACAGCATCTTAGTGGGAAATCAGCAGGACATTCTCATTCTGAGGGAGTTATGTGCCGCACACGGCTCAGCTGTCCCTGCCACTTCACTGTACACAGAGAAGTGGCACCGGATTATATGGGAATCACTTTGTGGTGGCTTCGTACATTTTGTGTTTTTCTTGTTATGTTTGTTTTAATGTTCAGAGCAAATCTGATGGCCCATCGCTGCAGTTTCTTACAGAAGATGTGAGGTAGAAGAGGACTGGTGTAGGTGCAGACCCATGGGTGTTTCTTGTAAGTTAGGGATGAGGACTCACTCTGCTGAGTCCCTTCGTATACTAGTACATAAATGACCACGGACATCTCCTGCCCCAGGGTTTCACTGGACTGCTGTCCAAGCTGTCCTTTCCGTTTGTTGTGCTTTCAGGAATTCCCCACAGTTAGAGATGGTAAAGGGTGGAAGCGACCTGTGAGCATTGCAAAACTGTCCAGGTGGGGACTGCGAAGTGGTTGTAGCGTTAGGTTGGGGAAAAGGTTTGTGCTTAACTCTTAAAACAAGTTAGAAAGTAGTATAAATACTATGGTTCCTGGCACAAGTGGCTAAAGAGCCAGTGACGTGAGAATATATTTCTTCTCAGATAGCTAGAGCCTTGCCAAGAGGATATGGGAGAAGCAGAGAACAGGCAGCACCTCGATAATGCAGACGGGGCTGGAGCATCCTCAGGGGTTTTGACACGTTAACTCAGGTCTGAGATTGAAACCATCTTGAAAGGATATGCCGTAGTATCACTTAGGGGAAAAGGGAAGAGAAAATCCTGGTGCCTTCTTGAGGCTTGCTCCTAAATAACGAGGCTTTTCTTAATAGTGTAGGACGAAGGGCCTGGGGATAAATTACCATTTGCTCAGACACAAAGTTCTGGAGCTTGGCAAAGTTGCTGCCCTTCAGATTTTGATTTGTATTATGGTTTTGATTGTCTTTTTATTTATGTGTGTTTAGTGAAACCCGAGTCTGACTGGGTGTTTGCAGGTTGTACAGTGCTGTGTGCTCCTGGAATTGAAGCTCACTTACTCATCTGGCTTTGCTTTCAGATCTGACGCCTTTATTTTCACTGACATTTCAGTGTGTTAGTTTACAGACGATCCCAGGGTGGGAATTGAGTGGGTTTTTGTTTGTTTGGTTTTTGTTGTTTTAAGCTAAGGCAGTTAAAACAGAAAATAAAGAAGCAGAAACCAAACCCCAGTGCTGTGGGCCAGTGTGCCTGCTCTACTCTACAGACAAAGGAGGTAAGCCTGGTACTGTAAGATACGTTTCTCCAAAGCTGAACACAGTTTTCAAAATTTTTTACTTGCATTTTGTTCTTGGTACAGCTGAATGTTCAGGTTGTTTTCAAAGTTCTGATATTTTAAAAAATAAAAATGAATTTGTTCAATAAAGTTTGATATCCTGTACTTTTTTTCTGCCTTATGTTAAATGGCTTCCTATGTGTATAGTATGTTTATCATAATAATGATACCTGTATGATTATCAAAAATCCAGGTTGATAGTCCTAAAATGTATTCATGAATAATTAATTCTAAAAAGAACAAGTTTAAAATATTTTGCAAGATTTACTTCAAAGCAAACCCCAGTCCCATACTGAATTTCATTAAACGCACAAACTGGCCTTTGAGTCATTTATACTCCTGGTTTGGGCAGTATTTTAATCTTGAGCCCATGATCTCATGAAGACTGGTTATACAGACGTCTTAAACATTTCTCTTAGGACAATCCATCTTTATTTTGAATTACTCAGGACAAGAAGAACAAAGCACAGATTCATGGCATGCAGTCATTTGATCTGGCCATTCTCTGTATTGGCTTGAGCATCAGAAGAGCATCTCAAACATGTTTAGGTTTTGCTTTTTTTGTTTTTTTTATTGTTTAGGTACAAAACAAAACCTATTTGCAAATGGGGAAAAAACAAATCGTAAAGCGTTTTAAGAATGTATAGTCACTGAGTTTTGAGGAAACAAGTACTAAAACAATTGCATCATTACGTAGTCCCGCCTCATTCTCATCTAGCTATGCTCGGCCCCACTCCTGGTCTCTTAACACGTTGCGTTTGATTTTCCCAGTGATTGTCTTCGGGAGTTCTTGAACAAATTCCACCTAATTGATAGAGAACACATCATGAGGCTTGGTTCCATTTGTCTCATCCCGGCTGTCAGTGCAGCAGGAGAAACTGGCTAAGGGTTACGTTTGGAGGCTTGGTGTGTCCTGCCAAAAGGAAATAATCTCTTCATCCTTTCTTTAGCTTTCTCTGTCTGGACCTGAGACTACTGCCTTCTACCTCTGGTTCGGAGAAGAGGCCTTTTTCTTAAAACACGGTTTTTAAGAGCTGGGACCTAAAGAATCTGAGGAATTTAGGGGTGATTAATAGAGTATTCAGAGTTTTCACCTTACACCCTGCCCGTAAACTTCTGTCTTTGATTTCTTCTCTTAAGATAATACTGTTACCTTTAGATGCCTTCACATCTCTTGTCTGAAAGTCAAAGAATTACCAATTTAGTTTTTTTTAATGGAGAAAGTGTGAGTGAGGATGGTTGGATCAGATCACACAAACTACGTATTGGCCCAAATGATGCCAATGGAGATGAGGTGGTCTTGTTTGTACTCATCCAGCAGCAGCTGGTACTACTCCAGTGCTGGAAGGTACTGCAGCAGCCATCTTTGTCTTTACATGTGCTGCTTCTTTGTCCTTTGAAGAGAGGTTCAGGAAGAGCTCTCTCTCTCTCTCTCTCTCTCTCTCTCTCTCTCTCTCTCTCTCTCTCTCTCTCTCTCTCTCTCTCTCTGTATGTGTGTATGTGCGCGTGCACGCGACCGCACACGTGCCACCTTTTATGGAGGCCGTGTCTCTTAATCAACCCCAGAGTTCTCAGATATGGCTAGTCTTGCTAGCCAGCTTGCTCTGGTGCTCTCCTCCCTTCACCTTAGTCAGGTTGCTCTGGTGTTCTAGTTCTGCCTTCTAAGGCTATAACTATAGGCAGGTGGGCCAGCATACCCACCCCACATTTGCACGGGTTCTGGGGGTCCTCACACAGCAATGAGTCATACCCCTAGCCCCTGCAGTGTTGATTTTAAAACGTTCTTTTTTTTCTTCTTTTTTAAAAAGATCATTTGTAGTATCCTAAATATAAAACACTTTAAAACAAAAAACTGTCATAGTAAACAAACTCAAAAGGTATCTTGTAGGATACATAGCAAGTGTAAAGCCGAAACCAGACACAGTCAAAGGTAACTTGCACCTGCCTTTCTTGGGTACTTGTAAGGTGCTGTTGAGTTTTTCACATGATCCTGAAGTTCGGCAGTCAACTTCTCACGGTTGGAGGACTTGAAGGGTGCCGCTAACACCACGAACGCTTTCACCACCTGTGGCAGGAAAGGCATCGGCTTGTAAGACACATCCAATGGTTTGGAACCATTGCTGAACACAGGCAGGACTGTTCCTAACAGTGCAAACCCCAGAGATGCTGAATGGACTTGGGTGCAGATTGTAAAGATTATAAAGTGCATCTGGAGAGCTCTTTCCAGAGGCGTGGACTACGAATGTGGGGAGTGCTGAGTTCTGTTTATATCACAGGAGCTTAACATTTCTGCTCACTTGATTGTATCGGGCAGTCCTTGATTTTGAGGTGGGCATTTATGCTATGATACTTCTACAGTTAGAAGCATGTGAGCAGGACAAATGGAGATTCTAAAGAATATGATATGAAGGAGATCTGACAGAGATTCTGGAATTCAGTTGAGATCAGTTACGTTGAAAAGATGAAGATGTGGTGGCAGGAGAAAATATTTTGGAGATTGGAATAGATCCAGAGTGGAGGGGCAAGAAGATGCCATTCAGAATACCCCTGTGGTAGGTCATGATATGTGAGGGGAGGCATAGAAGAAGGTGTAGGAGGGTACTGATAGCCACACCGACTCAACATTTTTCTATTTGCTAAGTCTTCAGAAAACTTCCAGGAGGAAAGGGAGATGTGATTCCTAAACAGACAAATGGGAATTTAGGGGGGACCCTGGGTACAATTTCTGTTCTGAATTCAATAAGAAATGTATTTTGAGCTGTAATAGTTGCATAGGAGATGAGTCTGATGCTTTTGCTTACACAGCATCTGTTCCCCATGGAACAGCAGTCTCTGAGTTGTCTAAGCAACAGTCCCCTCACTTCATTCTGGTAGAACTACCAGTACTTACCTTCCTTGATAGCCTTTGACCGGCATATCATCCAGGTCGAGCCAGTTGGCTGCATCAATTGCTGAACCACACTGGCTAGAGATGTGGTGGAGTTTACTTGAAACAGTTGCAAAAAGAACTCACTCCTTCCTGGTAGGGTGGGTACTTATCTGTGTCTGGAGCTGATTGCTATGTGATGGGAAGAACTGTAGTGAAGGATCTTAGGCAGACAGGAGACTGAGCCTCCATAACATCACAGGAATGCTTGGATGAAGCTCAAACCCCTGACTTGAGGGGTGTTTCTGTCATGGGCCACTCAAAGGACCCCAGACCTCTTTGAGATAGAAAACTCCTTTGTAAAGTAGATTACCTGCATAATGTACCCTCTGATGAGAACTAAAGGAGTGTCCCTGAGTGGGCCTTTGCCATAGACACATGGACAGAACTTAACAATGAAATTGATGCTTTGGTTCTGACGTCCACTCTACCTCTCCTCGGATGGGATCTGGGCTGCTGACAACAGCTGACTCGACTACTGCTGGGTGCTCTATCAGTGCACTCTCCACTTCAAATGGCCCAATCCGGTACCTGCAGAGGAGAGGAAGCCTTTGATCACCACATTCTTCAAGTAGGAGATCTCCCACCCTGCCATGTCATCACTTTCCAAGAAAGCAAATGTACAAACCCAGAGGATATAATGACATCATCTGCTCTGCCGACAAACCAGAAATATCCATCATTGTCCATTACTCCTCTGTCACCAGTGACATAAAAATTTCCTCTTATTGTGGCATCAGTCTTTTCTGGGTTGTCCTACCAATCAAAGATGACATTTGGGGGTTAGTCTGGCCAGAACAGACGGGGTGTGACATCCACTGAGGGATGTTCACATCATATTTATAAAAGCAATCAGGGTTTTTATAAAGGGCACTAGAACACAAAGGATCTAAGATATAAGAGCTAAACCTCTCCTGTGAACGCCAGGGCTTTCGTGCAACTTCTCCCTCAGCCAGTCCGCCTTTCCTCTCCGAGGACAGCCACTGTGACTGGCTTCTTACATGGAGAATTTGTCTTAATGTTACTCTCAAGAAATGGATGTCATTCTCCCTATTTTACAGCTAATGAAACAGACCTGTAATTAACACTTGCCCAAGACATAGCAAAGTATGGTGGGTATGAAATTTGGGCCCATTTCTGTATTCAGACATGGCTAGCATGTTCTTCATGCTCATACCACATATTCAGAGAAGAAGCAGAAGGGCCGAGTAGAATCCAGTCTGAGGGCAATTTCCCCTTCTTTGCCAGATGGTAGGACATTTCCATTTTCATCTATAATCTAGAATAAAATAAATAATTTGAGTCTTTACCCCCCTTTTTTTTCTTTTCAAAAAATGAAAGCAGATCATGAACAGTAGTTCAAAGAGGAGAAAACCAAAGCATTTTTTCTTCTTTCTTGAACCAGTTGTCTTCTCAACTCACCTGGACATCGTAGGGCACTACTCCTTTTCCCATGGAGCCTGGTTTAATTTCTTGTCCTTTGCGATTGGCACAGATTATTCCCTGTGAAGAGGACATGCTTTATATAGGTTTAAAAATTCTGACAACAAAACAAGATTCAGGTTGGGAGGCTGGGGAGATGGCCAAGTTAATAAAGCACTTGCCATCAAATGCGAGGACCTGAGTTTTGATCCCCAGAACTCACATAAAAAGCCATGTGTAGTGGTTGTGAGCTTGTAAGCCCAGTGCTGGGGAGGTAGAGACAGGCAGATCCCTGGAGATCACTGGCCAGCCAGTCTAACGTAATTGATGAGTGCTAGGTTCAGTGAGAGAGCCTGTCTCAAAAACAAACAAGCGTACAAAAACCATGGAGAGGGCTGGAGAGATGTCCCAGTGTTTAACAATGCATACTGCTCTTCCAGAAGACCCAAGTTCAGTCCCTAGCATCCATGCCTGGCAGCTCACAACTGCTTATAAGTCTAGCTCCAAGGCACTCAACACCCTCTTCTGGCCTCTGTAGACACTGCACCTACCCTCGACTGTTTTGCCTGATTTTCCCAGAAAATCAAGGTCATCTTCTGGGGTGAGCCTCACTCCCAAGGTTCTGATCCAGTGATGTTGGATAGGATCTGAGGATTTACATTCTACCACATTTCTATGTGACATCTCTGCTGCTGTTGTGAGAACCATACTTCTTTCTTATTGTTATAGTTTGGACTTTAGAGACAAGGTCTAAAGGAGGGTGGAGGTGACCTTAGATCCATGATGTAGCTGAGACTAGCTTTGAATGTGTGGTCCTCTTTTCTCAGCTGCCTGTGTACTTGAATCGCAGGCATATTCTGCCACACCTAGTTGAGGACCACTCATCTGTGAACCATGCCTACTAGGCTCCATTGTATGCACATTGGAATAAATTCTCCCAGAGGCTCTAGGGGCTGGGGAGGTCCTCAGTGAAATGGAAAACCCCATAAGGCCCTAAGTTTGCGGAGATATCTCCTGTGCATGGAGGAGGGAAAAAAAAAGGCTAATAACAGCCCCCTTTTAGCCACACTTAGCTGAGCAATTCACAAATTATGATAACTATTTGCAGCAAGGTATTCTGAGAAATTCCATAAAGATTTGGAGCATGAGTGGGGCGCTCAAGGACTCAGTGGTCAATCCTGGGGCTGAATAAGCCCCATCGTACAGCCAGGTCTCCATATACATAGAATCTCAATCCTTAGAGGCAACTAATCAAGGATTTGAAGTATGTGGTTGTAAAAATTGTACCTGCTGGGAGGTGTTGGCACATGCCTTTAATCCCAGCACCCAGGAGGCAGAGGCAAGTGGGTCTCTGAGCTCTGAGTTTGAGGCCAGTCTGATCTGCAGAGGAAGTACCAAGACAGCCAGGGCTATACAGAGAAACCCTGTCTTTAAAAACCCAAATAAAGAAAAAAGCAAAAATTGCACCTGTATTGGGTATATACAATTATTGCTGTCCTGTTTTTTCCAATTAAAACAGCAGAGAAACTATTTAAATAGCAGTTTTAAATAGTCATTTTGCATTGTATTTGGTACCATACATAATCTATCAATTTAAAATATAAAGAAAGATATGTTTACGTTCTGTGCAAATCCTGTCCCATTTAATATAAGGAATATGAACATTTGAGGATTTGGGTATCTTCTAGGGTCTGGGGCCCAGTCTCCCATGGCCACTGAGGTAAAACTTGTAAACTTAAACTTGGTCCTGCAAATGTACCACTTCAGTCTGTCCGTAGCCTTCGTACAGTTCCAGCCCGGTTTGCACCTTCCACTGTTCCAGCACCTCTGGGTTGAGGGGCTCCCCTCCTGTCACGCAGTGCCGCAGCCTCTTGAATTGGTATCTGGGGAGACAGAGTTGCATGGTCTTTGGGGGATATTATTTCATCACAAGTTCAGATGCTCAAGCAACAGAAGAGCTGGGAGAAATGGATCTTAGAAACGTTCAGGACCTAAATATTTTCGGAATATCTCCCATATTGCTGGGTTCCTTCTATTTGTGTGGGGCACAAAGGTGGCGAACAGTAAGTTCCTGGAGAAACTCATATTTGGCAGGTGGGGAGCATAGAAGGGAAGGGAAAAGGGTGGATAAAAATGCTAATAATAATACACAGTATTATAATTATGAGATAAATGATATAGCACAGATTAGGTGGTGGCTGTGTGATAGTAGCTCTAGGAACACTTAGATTTCTCAATGGTCCTATTTCATAGAGCAGGGGAGCCTAGAGAGACTAAAGAAATTGTAAAAGCCTCCCCAGTAACAGAGCATCAAGTAGGACACTCTGGACTGTGAATCTACTCAGGCGGATTGCCCAAGCATGCCACACTGAATCCTTGTTACAGAGTCATAAGTGAAATTAACGGGGCTTAGGGAGGCCAAGTAGGCAAGTAGCAAAGACCAGCCTGCTTGACTTTTGATCTTTTGCTTTTAACTAGTGGCCTATTGAATCAGACAAGAAAACATGGGACAGTCTGACTCTCATACATAGTGGGGCCCCAAACAAGCAGGAGGCTACGTGGGCAAAATGTACCTTATGTCTTCAAGTAACCCCTATATAGCTTTGCCTTATGCTTGAAATGTGAGGCAAGATGTTCACATTGATAACCACAAGGAGGTAACTCTGACAAGAAAAGAAGGGACGCCTCTCCATGTCACAGTCTCTCACAGCACTCCTCCCTCGGGCATCTAGCCTTAGTCGGGAAGAAAGATGGCCAAGCCTACAAGACTGAAATACTCTCTTCTTTCTTTTTCCATGTGTTGTGTAACTGTTTCCTCCAAGATTGAAACATTGCACCCTGCAGGGAAGCTTCTTAAAACTCTAAGGAAACAACTCAAAAGAGCTTAGGAAGTCCCTGAAACTGACAAGGTCTGCTCCGCCCATCCCTGCCAGAGGAAGCAATAAAAGTTGAAAAGACTCGAACAAAGCTATCTGCAAAGAAGACTGAAACCAGACCAGCTGCCTGGAAGAAGCAGAAAACATCCCAGCTGCCTGCAAGAGGTTTAAACCAACGGAGTTACTTGGAAATGACACTCTCCAACCTGTTGAGCTGCCTTCAGGCTGTGCAGTGAGCTTTTGTGAGTTGTCATTGGTGCTGGAGTAGGCTTTGGTGATACTGCTATTTTTGAGTCATTTCTGTTCCTGTAGGTAACCCCTCACCCATACTCAAGTAACTGGAATAAAAGTCATTGGTTCACCAAGTTGGACTTTGGTGGTGTCTGTACTTTGGTTTGTTGTTAGCTGCCTATGTGGGGTGAGTAGATGTGGGTATTGTGTCTTTCCGGGAAAAGTTTTGTCATACAATACCATGTGCTAAATTTTAATTAGTTACATAGAAATACATTACAGCTCTACCTAACAGGCAGATGGTTTGGCTAAAACATTTATAACGCTGAAGTCATAAGTTTTATTAGCTTTTCTTTAAGGATGCAAAGGTATGCTTTTTGCCTGTCTTGCTTTGAAGTGAAGGGGCTCATTCTAAAGATTGTGTGTGTGTGTGTATGTGTATATATATATATATATATATATATATATATATATATATATATTCCTATAGGTGTGGGTGTATGTGTGTGTTCAGATGCCCATGTCTGTGTAGGTCAGAAGGCAACTTCAGGTGTGATTGCACAAGTATCATCACATTGGTTTTTTTTGTTTTGTTTTTTTTTTTTTTTGAAATAGGAACTCTCCCTGGCCTCAAATTCCTCAAGCAAGCTATTCTGGCTTGCCAGTGAGCCCCAGGAATCTGTTTGTCTTTGTCTTCCCAGTGTTAGATTACAAATGCTCACTACCACACCTGAATGTTCATGTGGTCCTGGGGATCAAACTCGGGTCCTCATGCTTGAGTGACAAGCAGCATGTGACTGATTGAACTATCTCCCCAGCCCGTCCCCTGGATCCTAAGCTGCCGTATGATTTTGTCCCCATAAGGTACCAATAACATCTTAGGACATTTTGATTGCCATGAATGAAGGAAAAGGGGAGCACGATGCTACTGGCCTCTGCTCAGTATCACGCAGTGCACAGAATAGCTCCAGACACAATGTTAACTGGTCCAGATGTCAATACTCTGAGATTCAGACTCCTGGGCCACCACAGGGAAGCTCTGCCATGTTGGATGGCAGCTTCTACTTGTGCTTCAGATGGAGAGTTCTGTCCAGTACCTCTTAAGGTCCTTTTGTACGAGCATCCGATACACAGTGGGAGCACTGCACAGGGTCGTGATGGGATAAGTGGTAAGCGTCTGGATGAAAGAAAGACAGACATGTCAGGAGTGGTCAGCTAGAGGCCGTGGCTAGAGATGACACTTTACAACCTTTCTTTTCCATTTCTGCCTACTAATCACACAGAATAAGAAAGTCAATATTCACCAGCTGTCATTAGTGACATGTTGGGGGTTTCTAGTTAATAGAAAGAGAAATGCGCCGGGCGGTGGTGGCGCACGCCTTTAATCCCAGCACTCGGGAGGCAGAGGCAGGCGGATCTCTGTGAGTTCGAGGCCAGCCTGGGCTACCAAGTGAGTTCCAGGAAAGGCGCAAAGCTACACAGAGAAACCCTGTCTCAAAAAACAACAACAAAAAAAAAAAAAAAAAGAAAGAGAAATGCACACATTGCATAAAAAGGACCACACTGTCAAATTCAACAGGTGAATTGCTGAGTTGGAGAACAATCCAAAATATGAACTGGTCTACTCGACTTCAGAACTTCACATGGTGAACTCACACCCATTTTTGCCTATGTGTCTGTGTTGCACTGAGCTAGTCTACCAGGACCTTTCCACACCACTCCTGTGAAGGACAGCCACCTTCAGAGAACACTGAGCAAGTGCAGAAACAGGCACTTTAGAGGGGCGTAAATTTTGCCGGGCTTACTGCACCTCTAGTTCCTTAGGCCGGCCCTGTAAGTCTAGTGAAACTATCATGCTTCAGAGGAGCCCCTAACGGAGGAACAGGCTCCACTGCATCATTCAATGTGTTCACGGTTGGTATTAAACATGCACATTCTGGACAATGTTGTCCTCGTGTGTGCAGGCCAGCTGCACTGTCATAATGTTGAGAATAACTCTTAATTCATAAAGTGGCCTTTTTCTCTGTGCACCTGCTTCAGAGGCTTTAACGTTTTGGTAAGTGCAATGTATACGTCTCAGAATGACACAAGTCCTCTAGAGATTTTCACAACTATATTATCTTTATAAAATTAAAAAATGCTTTTGTTTTGCAAAAGAAGTCTTGAAATTGTGGAGTAAACAGTTCTTTTTCAGGACACTTGTTAAACTTGATGCAGAGAACCCCCTTCCTTTACCTCACTGTATTTCTCTCAAGGCCTTCAATCTATCTTGTTAGACCAGGTAGTAAAAAAATAAATAAATAATCACAGATTGAACACAGCTTTTATTCACACACAGGTGTGATGCTTTATAAATGCTATGGATTTCATAAAGATTAACTGATTTTTTTTACTGTTGAATGTAATTGGCTTTAATCATGTTTTCATCAGGCCAAAGCTGTCAGATATTTTTATTAGTATATAAATTAGCTTTGTTTTTAATGAATTGTGAAATTACATATATATCAAAGAATTATTTTAAAATAAATTCTTTATGATTTATTGTCAGTAATGTTGGATTTGTATAGCAGGCGGGTTACATTCTTGGGTGAAAAAAGATCACAGTGGCAATGTTTAAAGAGCCCTGATTTATGGAGTATAATAATATACATATATATATACATATATATATATATATGTGTGTGTGTGTGTGTGTGTGTGTGTGTGTGTGTGTTGCATACAACCAAATCAAGGCAATTAGCATGTGAATATCTCCAAATATAATCACTTCTGTGTGTTGAGAATATCTTACCCTCTAGTTCTTTTGAGATGTGGTGTAGACTACAGTTAGCTTGCTGTGCTATTAGATATCTTAATGTAGCCTTGTCTGGTGGAAGATGTGCATATCTGGTTTGCAGGAGTATTGGGGTCTATGAATTACAATGGGGAACACAGGATGGGAAAAGAGATGGGATTGGAAAGGACTGCTGTAAGAGAAAGGCAAACTCCTGGGGTCAGCTATTGCCCTTTTTTCATTAGATCAGAAACAAAATATGTTTAAACTGGAGCCTTCTGTTATTTAGAAATATGTTCCTAAGCTGCCATGACTTATCCACACTTGTGAACCCTGACTGATTTGCAGCTGCAGCCTCTGAGGGTGTGGGTCCCCTCCACTCACAGCATTCCTAAGACAACTCCCTGAGAGTTTGCTTTAAAAAAAAAAAAACCATGATTTCCAGAACCTTGGGAAGCCCTAGAGTCTGAGGAATCCCTTCCTTATGATTTTGTGGGATCAAGACTTACATCTAGGAAGGTATCAGTGTCGAACTGGGCCATCCGGTGCACAAAGACACAGGCACCTTGAAGCCATGTAGAAAACACGCTACCAATAGCAGCCTTGACCCAGCCAGTGTCTGACATGTTCCACATGATATCTGAGGGTGTCAAGTCCAGCCAGTACCTACATACAGAGAAGCAGCAGAACAGAGCAAAAAGAAGCATAAAATTGGTAAGCAAACACCTGTGTTTCTGAGGAGTAGCCTTGCCCTGCACCACAGTGGAAGCAAGCCTCAGAGCACGTGCAGAGTTGTACAGCCCCTTCTCTTTAGAAGGATTTCCTGAATCTTACGTCATCCGGGAGTAGAATGGGGGCTGGGTTTGGTGTACTGGAGTATGGGTTTGTCCATCACTATAACAAATATTTAATGAGCAACTATTATGTAGAAGGCACTGTTATCATGAAGCACACAGACAGATCTCTACTTTTATTTTAGGGAAACAGAGTAGGAACAAACACACAATAATGTGAACTAAGTATGTAAATGTTATAGAAGAGGTAGATAAGATATTTGTTTTTAAAGTGCTGTGATAAAATCCTCTGACAGAAGGAGGAAGGGTTTAATTGTGCTCACAGTTCCAGGGTAGATTCCACCATGCTGGGGAAGTCCTGGCAGCGGGAGCCTGAGGGAGCTGATAACATGTTGTTGACAGTCAGAAAGCAGAGCCTGACAAACGACTGTGCTCAGCTCACTTTCAGTCCAGGACTCCAGCCCAGGAATGGTGACACCCACGGTGGGCAGGTCTTACCATCTCAGTGAACCTAATCAAGAGAGCAATCCCCTAAGCATATCAGAAGATAATCCTTGGATGTTCTAGATCTTATGGCTTGATGATTGAGATTGATCATTGAATGCTTTAAGTATAAAGAAAATGAAATAGAGCAATGTAACAGTTTTAGGTAGACTTATTTTTAAAGACCCTTCTGGGTAGGTAAATTCACCTGGCAATAAAGAGAGGATGGCAGACATGCTAGGAATCCAGCTCCAGTCCTAAATTCTTGCTTGATCAGTTAATTAGATGGCACTATTTACCTAGGGTGGACAGGGGCACTGAGTTCTATTAGAGATACCAGAATAGCCATTCAAAGAGAGGTGTCCCATGGACAGTTGGACACCCACACTGACAGCCTGGGAAACTGCATACAAAACAAAGAAGCGGGTGTGGTGGTGCACTCCTGCGACACCAAATTTGGGGGTGGGGAGACGAGGATTGCTGCAAATTTGAGGTCAGTGTAGGCTATATAAGGATTTACAGTCCAGAGCCAGCCACAGTGTGAGACCTAGCTGCAAACAAAACAAGAACAAAACCATAGTTTTTTTTTTTCTTCCTACCTTCCACAAAGGGTATACCCAATGCCAAGGCTGCTCTGTGAGTGCTGAGCCATCTTGGGGGAGCCTGTGGTCCCGCTGGTGAAGTAAATGGCCATTGGGTCTTGACTTCCTGTCTCCACACAGCTGTGCTCTTCAGAAGCCGATCTGCAGATGAACCCCAAGATAGAGGCTGAAGACAGACCAGTCAACTCTGCTATTGTTCTGCTCTCACTTCCCTCTTACCACAGGGGAGTCATGGACTAAACCTACCACAAAGCTTCCCTGAGCAGAAACTCCCAGGAAATCTTCCAGGGACTCTAAAGAACAGGGCAAAGATTCAACAGCGTAAGTCCTCGTTTGTAAGCTCATTTAATTGTAGGCCAAATAGACAGCCAAGGGATCTCGCACATATCAATAATGAAAGCACATATACTTTGTTTCAATGTCTTTCTAATTTATTAAAATAAAAATAAAAATAACACTGAATCTTTGTAAATTGATACCATTTCAAGAATTGGGGCTTAGAGAAAGACCTTTAGACTCAAAAGCCAAATACATTGAGACCAAACTTTAAAAAGTTTTTGTTGTTCAGAATTTTCAATATCTCTGACAGAACTAGCTAGTAGCTGACCAAATAGCCATCCTCTCCTTTCCCTGAACTAATAAAAGTCTGGTTTTGTTCAGGTACTAGGTAGCCAGGTGCTTCGGGGAAACTGCCTCCTCAGTTAGCCATAGTTAAGCAAGCCAACCAGGATCATTCTTTTCCTTTCCAGTGCCTGGTTTAGGAACGGGCCTGGGAGAGTTATAGCCAATAGGTGCAAAGCCCTACTTGCAGGAGACATTTGCTTGCTTTGAAAAAAGAGTCACGAGGGCTGGGAAGACGGCTCATGAGGACCAGAGTTTGAATCCCAGCACCCCTGTAAATGCCAGGCCAGTGTGGTGGCCCATCTGTGATTCCATGGCTTGGAAGGTGAAGACAGGAGCTTTAGATCAAGTTAGCTACCCAGAATAGTGACATTGATGGGCTCTGGGTTCAACAAGAGAGTGAGTAAGGTAATGAGAGAGTGTGTAAGGTGATGAGAGAGATTGAGGAAGACATCTGATGTCAGCCCCAGGCCTTTACATGCAAGCATGTACATGTGGACTCTCACATATATATGTGCCCATATGCATGGGAACACACACACACACACACACACACACACACACACACACACACACACACACACACCATGCATACATCTACATGAGAAAAAAAGAATAATGGAGACAGGATGCCACTCTCCATTTCCCATTCCATTCCTCCTGTCTCACAGCCCATGAATACTGTGCATGTATGGAATGTATACAATGTTTATGTCTGGAACTCTCTTAGTCATGCTGGCATCATACCAAAAATGGGACAATGAAAGACAGCTAAACTGGGATCCATGCTAGCCAATTAGGCAACCCTCAGTACTGTTCGGGTCATCAGTTGGATTACTAAGGTGGAAAGCATTCATCTTAGGTGATAGCAATCTGTGGAAGGCTGTGTAGACAGCTCTCCAGCCCCTCCCATCCCTGCACAAACACGCCATTCCTGCACTGAGGGATGGAGCAGAGGGCCTCCATCTTTAAATGTGGGTGAGACTTACGACTTAACCTGGTGCAAACAGTGTGCCAGGGATTCTGGGACTTCTTCAGCTTGCAAAGGTGTCACAGTTGTTTTTCCTGTCCTTGGAGACCAGAGGACCCAGCCCCAGATGATTTTCAGATTGTCTTGCTTGACAGAGGGGCCACGTGAATGGAACTCAGGTGCCTCTGCTGTCAGTCAGCACCAATAGCTTAGGAATAAACCTGTTCTCTTATATTCTGACCCCATCAAGCTGATATGACACAGAGACCAGCTGCCTTTGGTGAACCGTGTATGAACTTCTGACTCACAGCATATAAGCAAATAAAATGCTACTTTTGTTTTTATGTCAGTAAATATTGGATAGGCTGTTAGTCAGTGATGGATAACTGATACAATATTTCAGATTTTTCACACACACACACACACACACACACACACACACACACACACACACACACACACCTCACCATGTAGCCCCTAACTGGGCCTGGAACTCACTATATAGACCCGTTTGGCCTCAGACTCATACATATCTGCTTGCCTCTGCCTCCTGAGTGCTGGGATTAAAGTCATGCATCACCATGCCTGGCCTCATGCATTATATTTTTAATTTACCTTTTGGAAAAAATCCAAGTAAAAGGTTTCATTTCAATGAATTTCATTTTATATTATCATTTTGTTTTGAGGCATTGTCTACAGAGCCCAGGCTGGCTGAAAACTGTGCATTTGAAGATGATGTTAAATTTACTCCTGCCTCCACTTCTTGAGTGCTGACATTATACTCACGCACCACCCCACCCAGATTACAAGATATTGAAGAAGTTCAGGACTTCACCCATGTTAGCCAAACTCCATTATCTGGGTTACATATCTAGCCCTCAGCTAATTTTAATGATGAAGGACGCTATCAGAACTGTAGAGACCATTATGTAATAAGCATATTCAGGCCACAATGCCAAAAATAGTTTCACCAAGTATTGGGATAGTTTTGGTAACTCACTTTCTTCAAAATGGAAAAAGATAGTTGAATTTTTTCTTTCAGTACAAATATTGGGTGAAGTTGGATGTTGTGGGTTCCAGACTTGGGTGTTATGTTACTTTATCTAACATCCTAGGTTAGGGGACATCTCTTGTCTCTGCACATTTCTCAATGGAGTAAGGAAACCTACTAATACAAGGCTTTTATTATGTGTTTACTTTTTCTAGAAGCAGAGACATTAGTATCTCTGAGAGGCAGGCAGATGCGCAGGGGTGATGCTGAGGTCTGCTTTTCTCTCCCCTGAGTTCTGAGCTCTGGAGTTTCAGAGCTGACTCTTTCCTGGTAACTTTCAGATTTTTATCTTTATACCTGAGACTCACATGGTCTTCACCTGTTAGACATCTGGATATTCTTGGATCCCTGATCTGATTATGGCTAGTGGTTAACTTACTATCTTAAAAAAAATTGTATATGGCTGCTTTATCTACATGTAGGTCTGTGCACTACATGCATGTAGACCCATGGAAGCCAGAAGTGGGCATTGCAACTGAGCTTACAGATAGTTGTGAGCTGCCATGTGGGTGCTGGGAATCAAACCTGGGTCCTCTGAAAGAGTTGTCAGTGCTCTTAACTGCTGAGCCATCTCTCCAGCTCTCCTAAACCTGAACTTACTTTCTTATAGCAGTCTCTGCTGGTTCTCTTCCCTCTCTCCCTCCCTCCTTCCTCTTTCTCTTTCTTTCTTTCTTTTTCTTTCTTTCTTTCTTCCTTTCTTTCTTTCTTTCTTTCTTTCTTTCTTTCTTTCTTTCTTTCTTTCTTTCTTTCTTTCTTTCTTTCTTTCTTTCTTTCTCTTTCTTTCTTCCTTCCTTCCTTCCTTCCTTCTCTCTTTCTCTCTCTCTCTCTCTCTCTCTCTCTCTTTCTTTCCCTCCCTCCCTCCCTCCCTCCCTCCCTCCCTCCCTCCCTCCCTCCCTCCCTCCCTCTCTCTCTCTCTCTCTCTCTCTCTTTCTTTCTTTCTTTCTTTCTTTCTTTCTTTCTTTCTTTCTTTCTTTCTTTCTTTCTTTCTTTCCCTTCCTTCCTTCCTTCCTTCCTTCCTTCCTTCCTTCCTTCCTTCCTTCCTTCCTTCTCTCTCTCTCTCTCTCTCCCTCTCTCTCTCTCTCTCTCTCCCTCTCTCCCTCTCTCTCTTTCTTTTGGTAGTGCTTGCTGTGTTGCTTAAACTGTCTTCTAAGATCTCCATTCTTCTGCTTTGACCTCCTGAAGATACTCCACACCTGCTTTTAGTTTCCGATTTTGTAGTGTTGGGAATGGAGGCCTTGTCATTCTAGGCAAGCACTGTGCCACCGAGCTGCATTGCCAGTCTCATCTTCCTCCAAATGACAGTTCCCCAGTTACCCCATCTCCCCACACAAAGCCAATCAGACCCACATCTGCTCCCTTCATCCTCTGTGTGAACCCAGCCTTCCAGTACAATTGCAATTACTCCGCTATTTGTTCTTGGCATTATGCTGAGCATGTCTGTGGTAGTTTGAATGTGATTGGCTCCCATAAGCTCCTAGGGAGTGGCATTATTAGGAGGTGTGGTTTGTTGGAGTAGGTGTGGTCTTGTTGGAGGAAGTGTGTCACTGTGGGGGGCGGGCTTTGAGGTCTCATATGCTCAAGATAACTGCCCAATGTCACTGACCACTTCTTGTTGCCTGCAAGATGTAGGACTGTCAGTTACTTCTCCAGCACCATGTCTGCCTGTTTGCTGCCATGTCCCACCATGATGATAATAGACTGAATCTCTAAACTGTAAGCTGCCACCCCACTTAAATTTTTTTTTTAATAGGAGTTGCTGTGGTCATGGTGTCTCTTCACAGCAATGGAAACCCTAGCTAAGACAATGTCATATTACCTTATCCCATTTGTCTTTTCTGCAACCCCATACTGTCATTATCCTGATTTCATAGATTAAGAAATTTTATTTAACTTATCTGGATTCACAACTTACAAAAAAAAACGGACTGCATTTTTAAATTTTTTTTTACAAATTATCAGCCACTTAAATAAGTATAATGCTATTAATAAACATTTTTTCTTATTTTTTAAAAACTTAGGAGATGCTTTCTCGTAGCTTATTTTATCCTCAACTATCATTAGATGTTTGCAGTACAAATTATCCCCATTTTACATAGGAAGAAAACCGAGGTTAAGAAATCTGTTTGTTCAATTGATTATTAAATATTCTTTCAGCACCCAGCTATGTGTTGTTAGGTGTTGAAGATAAAGGTATCAACCAAATGTGTAGCAAAGTTTTGTCTTCCTTTGAGCATATAATTTAGGATAGGAGCTGTAATGTTTTCTGCAAAGGGCCAGATGGCGAACATTTTAGGCTCTGTATGTAATAAGGTCTCTATTGCAACTGCCCAAATTTGCTATCATTACATGAAAGCAGCCACAGACAATAAAACCAAATGAGCCCTCCTGTGTGCCAATAAAACTTTATTTACAAAGCCAAATGGTGGACCAGATAAAACTAAACCTATGAGAACAAAAGACTAGTCTGATCCCTCAGAGGGACCAGCGATGTGAAGAAACAGTGGTGTGAAGGGAAAAGAGCCTATGGCTCTCATCTAGCTGGTCAGGGGCAGCAACACTTAATGATAAAACATTTTAACTGAAACGGGACAAGAAGGAACAACTATGAAAAGGACTAGGAAAGAGCATCCCAGGCAGGAGAACAGCCAGTGCAAAGGCCCTGAGCTAGAGCATGGCCAAGGAATAAAAGGAAGACTGGTAATAGTTGTGACCCAGGAGCTGGTCAAAGGCCTTTGCACACTCATCACTGGCCACAGAGGAAACAGGAAAGTCAGGGCAGAGCTGTATTTCTTCCTTCTGCCAGTAAATCATTTAGTAAATGATTCTTTGGGGGGCTGGGGAGATCGTTCTGTGTTTAAGAGCACTTGTTATTGCAGAGGACCCAGGTTCAATTCCTGGCCCCACATGGCAGCTCACAACTATCTGTAACTCCAGAAGATCAAACGCCCTCTTCTGGCCTCTGTGGGCACTGCATGCATATGGTGCACAGACTTACTTGTAGACAAAACAACGTACACTTAAAAAAATTCTTTTTGGGGAAGGAACCTAGATCAACTCAGGATACTGCTGAGTCATTGGACAAGCAGATTCAGAGCTGTAGCTATGATTTGTGCTGTTGCTAGTGCCTCCCACCCCAAATACTCACGGAAGTAACTCCTGAAAGCTGAGCCATCCGTCCCAGCGGTGTGGAGACACCAAGAGTTTAGTCTTCAGGTTGGGACACTCTGACACGATGGAGTCCACCACAGGGGCCACTTCCTCACTGGCCACAATGCACTTGGCCTTGGATGCTTGCAGCCGGTAGAGGATGTCTTTTCTGGTCAATTGCGTCGTTCCTGGCATGAAGACAAGCCCTGAAACATAAAGCAATTCCTGAGCTAACAGCTCTGGAGTCTATGGGGGAAATGTGGGCTTTGCACCTGGGTAGGGAAGAACTTCAGCCCTCAGCCACCCGTGCCTTGGTTCCCTGGGACACTCCACAGGCCCCTGGCATGTGGGATCATTAGAGCTCTGGCTGTGGAGTCTGACAGGCCTTGGGTCTAGTCCTGGCCTTGCAACTTAGTCTCTCTGGCCTTCCCTTCTTTACCTGTAACATGGGGATAATGACAGCTTCTGGTTCATTATGATGGCCTAATCCTAAGAGCCATTTAATGTCATGTTTGATGTGATTATGCAACAGTTATGTAACATTTATTCCTCATGTTACATTTTATGACATATTTTCATGAACATTATCTTATTCAATCTTTTCAACCAAGGTGAGTGTTGCAAGATAATACATTGTGAATGAGAGGAGAAAATAATAGAAATTTCAAAGGTACTGAGACACTATAATTCTTATCATGTGCCATCTCCTCTTTGCAATTGTTTTATAATATACATACTACATCAGTGCAACAGAACAGAGTGAAAAACTATATGTAGATGCAAAAATGCCTGCTCATCATTTTTGATAGATTGCATAGACCCGGATGCTTAGAGATGACTTTTCAAAAACTTAAAAAGATATATTTATTTATCTATTATTTGAGTGTGTACATGCATGTGCATGTGTGTGTTTTGTATGGAGGTCAAATGATACCTTTGTGGACATGGTTCTTTCCTTCTCTTTTTAGGTCCTGGGAATTGGACTCCTGAAGCTAAGCTTGTGCAGTAAGCACCTTTACTAACCGAGCTATCTCAATAACCCATGGCAACTGTTCAAAGCAGCCCGGGGAAGGCACATTCAGACTTTGGTGATAGCTGGTGAGTGGCAAAACTAGCCTTCAAATCTCTGATGTAAAGGTCTGGTATCACCAAGATTTGCTTAGATGACTAGGGTAACAATTTATCCCACTTCATTCTACACTCTAGCCAGAGACAGGTTTTCAAAGCTCCTCACAAGTAGAACACATGGAGCAGGATTAGATGTAAGGCTGAGAGAAGGTGGTTTGACTCTCCAGAGTGACCCCGTGGGAAGACAATGGCATGCAGAACATGGCAGTAGCCACCACCTCACTGAGCGCATATCACATGCCAGTGGATGATAACTCACCCAAGGGTCACAAAGTCAGTCAGTGGCAAAGCCAATAAGACATTTCCATTATTCCCCAAACCGGTTCTGTATAGCTATGTATTCCTTGCTGTGTATTCTGAAATCAACGAAATAGGAAGGTGTGTGTGTGTGTGTGTGTGTGTGTGTGTGTGTGCTCGCGCGCGCGTGATTCTCATGCTATGGTGTGCATGTGGACAGAGGTCAACTTTCGTGAAGTCAGTGCTCTCCTTTCACCTTTAGGTAGGCCCCAGGGATTAGACTCGGGTTTCTGGGTTTGCACAGCAAGCACCTTTACCTGCAGAGCCGTCTTGCCATCCCAAGGCTATTTTACTGAATATTTTTCAACTGATTAAGCTTTTATTCTCCTAAGAAAGCACATTAGAGAATCTCAGAATGATCAGTCAACATAAAAATATAAAATGGTTTCTCTTACAAATCATTTGCTCTTACTGATTCACAAGTAGAGTCTCCTGGTGGATTTGTGAATCTGTTCAATGGCTAGTTTACCACCTTGGGAGTCAGGGCAGGTTCTGCTAATGGATTTCAGACAGCAAATATTTGCTGGACGGCAAGTATCTTAGGCTTTCTTGGGTATGCCTTGAAGCAAATCAAAACAGTTTGCCAGGTGGTTAGTGCAAGCAGTTTAAAAAATTCACATAAAGAATTTGACATCCTGGGGAGAAAGCAGGTCCGTAGTTGTTTTTTTTTTTTCATTTAATGAACTTTTTTTTTTAACATTAGCTTGTGTGTTTGTATTCATGGATTTCATAATTTAAATAAGTTATATCAAGTAGTATGAAGTGCATATTTTCTGACAGATAAAACCGCTCTTAATCTTCTTCCAACTATGGTTGTGTTCCCATTTGTGTCTCCTTTTTATATAGTGAATGCAAATATTTTATATGTCTGTTTTCATCTATTTTATTAGTATCTTAAATTCTAAGAAATTCTCCTGATTATATTAATATTGTTAGGTTATCATTAGAATAAATTGTCTTTTAAGTGCTACCCCATCAGGACCAGACATTCAAGCAGCAGTCAGCACCTCAACTAAACTTACATTTTAGTAGGCTATAAATTATTTAATCATTTTTATTCAAGTTGTCTCCATTTCTGTATGATTTTTTTTTGTTTTTTGAGACAGGGTTTCTCTGTGTAGCTTTGTGCCTTTCCTGGAACTCACTTGGTAGCCCAGGCTGGCCTCGAACTCACAAAGATCCACCTGCCTCTGCCTCCCGAGTGCTGGGATTAAAGGTGTGCGCCACCACTGCCCAGCCATTTCTGTATTATTTTTAATAGCATTGCACAAACATCTTTCTGTTCCCTGTAGTAGTCTGTACTTAGGCAATCTCATTTATTTTAGTTGGTGTCTGAAGATTGGTGGTGTTTTTTAGAGTGATTAGAGAATTCTTTAGGAGAGGACCCGGTGAGAATGTTAGACTCTGTTGACTGCAGGATTGATCTTGGTCTCAGTCAGCAGGCTTGCTGCAGAGCAAAGAATTCTATTTACCCCAACAAGGGGAACCTGCAGTCTGTGGCTTACTGACCCCGTTAGAAAGCACAAGATTTTACTTGGGGTGCATTATATTACTACTTTGGGGAAAATGTGTAATTGGATATGTCAATTCTTTGGACTGGATGTTTTTCCTACTTGCATCCAGAGTACTTTATAGTCTTACAAGTTTTTGCATCCCCAAATACTCGCTTTTCTTTTCCTGTGGCAGAGAATCCAGATACACATGCAGAAGAGAGAACTTTGGGCCATGGGCACAGCACTCTGCACTGTAAAGAAGGGCTGACATTCACATTTGCTTCTGTAGAGCTTTGTGTGTAACTCTGAATAGTGTAACTCTTGCCTTCATTTTTAACTTGTGTGTGGGGGTGTATAGGTGCGAGCCTGGAACTTTCTGTTTTGATGGATGTGGCTAGCTGGTGAGCCCTGGGGATGTGCCTGTCTCTGCCCCACAGTGCTGGCGTTATAGACACCTGTCTCTCTATGCCAAACTTTTATGTGGGAATTAAGATCCTCATGTTTGCACAAGCACTTTGCCTGCTGAGCTATCTCCCCAGATCCCTAATAGTGAAACTTTCAAGTGGTGTGACTTTCGGCAAATGCCTTAACAAATGGTTATCACAATAATACCAATTTCTTTCTTAAGGTTGTTATTATTACACCACGATTGCTCTTAATTTTAACTTTTCTCTGCTTTCTTTAAGGGTAGCTTTAGTCAAAGCTGGAATCTCAGAAAATTCTCAAGTTTTGGTCTCTGTGTTTTACAACTGTGACATTTGTGATACTGACCTGTTCTCATGCAAGCCACATTGATGAGCCACCATTCAGGGATGCGGGGCAGAATCACGGCCACCCGGTCTCCTCTTTGCAGGCCGCAGGGCTTGGTGAGCACGTTAGCAGCCTTCCGGGACAAGGAACCCAGTTCTTGGAAGCTCCATTTCACTTCGTCTCCTTGGCCGTTCACCCACCACAAGGCGGGGTTGGCCGGCCTCTCTCCAGACTGGCCAGGACACATGGGAAGGAGAAAGTAACATGCCATGGTTTGGAGATGTCACCCAAAGACACACGTGTTAAAAGGTATGGTCCCTAAAGACCCCGATGTTAAAAAGGGTGCTCCCTGTCCTGTGGCTCTAGAGCTTAGTGGTAGGAAGAGAATAATCAAACCCCAGGCCCTCCCCCCTCCCACCTCAGCTGCCCTGGAGTGAGCAGCCTTCCTCCCCAGGCACTTTCCCTGTGACCCCCCAAGGCTGCCACAGGGCTAACTGAGCATACGTTGAAATCTCTGCACTCATGAACCAAAAGAAATCTCTCTTCACTTTCGCTTGCGCATCTTAGGTATTTTGTCACAGTAATGGAAAGCTGCCAGACCCAGCGGGCAGATCAGGATACCTGCCACCACTCCTTTTCCACACCTGCTCCCCAGTGTGCCTGCAGAAGACACTCTTCGGCAGTTCAACCGTCTTGGAAACACACCCCTTCAGGGGGCTTGCCCTTTTTCAACAGGGAAGGAGCATGTTTCCAAGGTTGAGTTAATCTGACCCCATCTCCCTGGACTTTGAGTTGTCCGAGAGGAACAAAAAGATAGACACTGGTCGGAATGAAGCGTGTATACAGGCTCTTGGTACTGGTAAGTCCCCATGGAGCCATCCTCATTCCTGCCCTTGCTGAGACAAAGAATCCATTTGAGCCTGACAGGTGAGAACTTGACACAGTCAGAGGACATGGCAGACAGAGCAACAGGATCAGTGGAGACCTACTGCTGTCTCGTACCTTCTCCTTTTGGGACCACTGGTCCAGCACATCTGCAGCAAAGTTAAAGTTCTTGGGTAATGGCTTCTCACAACGATTTATGGCTTCAAAGTCAGCAAGCGTCAGAGACGTCCAGAGCTGGGGGCCTCTGTGGAAGTGCCGACCGGCCGGCTTGGCAAGCCAGATAAATCTAAGTCTCTGATAGTGGAGGAGAGCCTTCATGATTGCCAGAGGACTTTACCTTCAGATAGGAGATGCCTGTGGGGACAGTGAGTGGGGAGTGTCAGCTGGGGATTGGGATGTAGATTCCTAAAGAATGCTCCATCCTCATATAGCTCCGTCACCACTAGACACTGATTGGTGTCACCCCTACTGAATGCTTCTTCATTCTGCCTGTGGCCAGTTTAGCCTTAAGAACCTGGACAACTGTAAATTTGTCAAACTCTCAATTTCTGCTCCTGTCTTCTCTCCAAAGAAACCACGAAGGGAATATTTGCAGTTTGGATCGGCTTCCAAGGTTGTCGCCCTGTTCCTCCCCGCCCCCATCAACCCACATTCTTACCATATCCGCTCACTCCTCTGCTTGAGTTTCTTCTCCCACTAAAATCATCCCATTCATTTTTCAAAACATCCACTTCCACCATGAAGAGACAGCCTGCCAGTCCCTCAATTCCAGCTAGCCTGCTCTCCTCTGCCCATCATCCTCCATCATGATTCATTGATTTCAGCTAGCCTGCTCTCCTCTGCCCATCATCCTCCATCATGATTCATTGATTTCAGCTAGCCTGCTCTCCTCTGCCCATCACCCTCCATCATGATTCATTGATTCCAGGTAGCCTGCTCTCCTCTGCCCATGATCCCTCCATCATGATTCACTGAAACTTTCACTGAAGCTCTGAACTGCATACTTTATGGCCATATGACTTTGGAAAAAAATTTATTTTCCCATATTTTGGTGTTCTCATTGATAGTAGGGGGGAGATACAATCCATTACTCCTTATTATGAATATTTAATAAGATAATGCATGTAAAATGTGTGACTTGTCAAAAAGGACTTTCAAGTTGTTAATTACTGCAGTTCGAGTAGTGTCATGACATAGTTTCACGGAATACTATTAGTATGTGAGTCAGGATACCTGGATTGTATTCCCAATTCCTTCGAACTAGCTTGTGATATCAGTTAAAATTACCCACCTTTTCTTCCATTTGTATTTTTCATCTAATTCTGTAGTTACTTCTCGCTTTGATCTTCTGTAACTCGCACTCTGGGTTACTCAGGTGACAGCAGTCTGCCATGTGCTGTCATTTCTATCCATGAGCCCTGGCTGTCTAACCTAGCTGCTCTGGATAGACACTATGTAGCTGTGTATTCCATTCTTAGCACCAGGGGTGACTTAGAGCCAGTGAAAAGAGCCGCTGTTCATGAAGCTCTTGCTCTAGAGAGGCCAGCCCCACCCCCCACCCCCCACCCCCCGCTGTTATTGCCCATGCGCAACAGAAGCTTGTGAGGTTGAAGCTGCTGTTGTTTCCACTTTGCAGGCAAAGACATGGAGGCTGATGCAAACTCTAGTAGCTTGCCCAAGATGGTCTTCCTCATGGTGGCAGAGCCGAGGCTAGGAGCTCCTGTTACCACAGGACCTTGTGGACAATGTCCTTTGTGTTTCCTTCTCAATAGGCATTCTTGTCTATGGTGAGCACCCCCACCCTTCTGCCTTTTAGCTCCAGAAAGTTAGTTTACATAGAGTGGAAAAATGCGCAGGTGCAAAGGGAAGCTGGGTCTGAAGTCTCGTGACACCGAACAACAGCACACAGGGCTCAGGGTGCTGCTCCCTCTTGTTGTGTTCACGCCCCTTTGCCCCAGAGTGACATCTGGACCCCTTGGAGCAAAAATGAAGTTTGTCCCAGCCCTTGAAGAGCTATGTCTGTTCGTCCTGTTGGCATTAAACTCTTGTGCCAATGTGGAAAGAGGGATCATGCACGGAAACATTATAATGAAGCTAATTAACTTATATAATTAACATGCATTGCTGATTATCAATATGATTTAAAAAAAGAGAAGAAACAACCACAAAAGAGAGAGTTTGTGCCTTCCCCGGGCAATTTTCTGGAAATGTAGTGGAGGTATCGCAGTAGAGAGGAGAGAAAAGGAGAGCGGGCCATGCTCACAATTTAACATGCTGCCAAGTGGAGCCGTCTTTCACTCTCCAACATGCATGCACACGTGGGCATGCATGTGCACACACACGACTACACATGTTCAAACATACGCATATATATCACACACACAGTTGCATCCACAATTTTATAACACACACACATACACACTCACAATTTTTTTCTCTGAATGACTTTTCCCAGTTCCTTAGCTTGTTCACTTCTCACTCTCATCAGTACAACACAGTAATGATAATCCTGTCTTTGCTGGCTAGGTGGAGGGCTTCTGTAAGTCCCTGCCTTCTGCCTGGTACACAGCTAAGACTGAAAGGTGCCGCATAAGAACAACCCAATGTCATGCAGGCATGGTGGCTCATGCTTTGATCCTAGCATTTGGCTAAGGCAGGAGGATTTTCATGAGTTTGAGACCAGCTGGAACTACATGAGACCCTGTCTCCACAAAACCAAAACCATAATAAAACAAAATATGAACCTCAACACCATTTATCCTGGAAGACTTTAGTGAAAGAAAAAAAAATCCACAAAGACAAAAGCTAAAGGATTGGAGTCACGGCCATTCCTCCCTGACTGTTCTAATGCTGCACCCTGCTCCACTGCCCAAAGCATCCTCACCATCACCTCCGTTCAGTCCCCCTGTTCTTGGTCTCAGTCTAATGAGCTGAACAGACTTTCAAGACACGGACACCCAAAACACTCTTCTGCCTACAAATAATATCAATCTTAAAGGAAAAAATTCTCATCTTCATTCCTTTCTCCAAAGTAAAGGGTAATGATTTTTCATGGAGCATTCTTATTTCTCATACCACCATGGAGAAATGTCCCATACCCCAACTAACGATTACATTAATATGCAAACAAATCTAAAACTGCATGTTGTAGGTAGATCTGAACTGACTGCTTCCTGGTGTCTTCTGCACTCTGAGCAGACATAAAGGCGTGAATACTGCAAATGTGCACATGATTGAGTCAGTTTCTCCGTTGACCTTGGGATACCTTTTGCTAATAACATTTCTTCGTTTGCATCGTTTTGGTCCATGTTTGATTTTGGGGTTGACTTTGGTACAGATGGCCCTTAAAAGAGAACACAGAACTCTGGAGAGTCACCATTTTTCTTTGAATGATGCCATTTCCTGACGTGGGATTCTGTGGGGAAGGGTATGGGATTCCAGGGTCAAATCTGAAGGCTGCCGAGTGTTTTAAATTCAAACAACACCTTTGGAGAAATTGGTACATAAACATGCTGTTAAAAATGTCTCCAGAAAAATCTCTGCGAAATTGAGAGAGTGGAACTAAATAAATTCTAAACCCTTTGTGGTCTCCAGAGTTTAAAAAAAAACACTTAATAGTGGGAAAAATTACCGAGCAACAGTTGGCCGCCACTCGGCTGACTACTTCTATGTTATATGGCGCTGAACTCTGAATTTTGCCTTTACTAAGTAGAAATATCAAAGATGGTTGTTCAGCCTTGGGTCTGTAGGGTCTATCATGGTACATAGCCTGCTTCCTTACTCCAGCTTGCTAGATAAAATCCCCTCCAGGTTGCCACACGCATCGACCTTACCAGCAAAGGCAGTGCTGATCCAGAAGGCCTCCCGTTCCTTCTCAAAGGCTGTTTCTGCCACGAAGTTGCTTCCTTCCTTCCCGCCTTCTCCTCTTTTGATGGTGTCTATGTCACTGTGGCCTCAAGCCTCTGGTGTACAGTTGGGAGGATCATAATCCCTTGGGAGGAGAGTTTTTGTTTCTCTGGACAACCTGTGGTTAAAGGGACAGACACCTGTAAGACACGCCTCTTCCCCTGGCTCAGTGCCGAACAACAAAGACCAAGCCTGCTCATTAGCGGATTATTCTTATTTCCAAAGCTGATATTGAGATCTACAATGCCTATTCTGAGTGCTCCAGAATACTGGCATAGCTGGATCTGACCTGAAAACCTGCCAGCTTAATACAACCCAAAGAGATGATAAGAACTGCTTCAAACTTCTTTTACTGAGCACCTACTGTGGACCAGCCTCTATTAAATGTCCTGATATTGTCTTACTTGGAAAACATCTTGAAACAATGTCACTGACTGGTATGTTTATATTTTCCAAAATGGTGCAAACTTTCACAAGTACAAATTGCTAATGTTTTAAAATAAAATTATAAATTATTTCTCCTATGCATGAAATATATAGTGAAGTCATCTGTGAAAAATAACAATCTTCCTTCTCTACAATGGGGCTGTCACTTTCAATCTTGAACCCCGATTTTGCTTCAGAATAGAAAACTTGAGGTAGCCACTGCTGAGGAGACTCCTTCACATTAAATTTTAAAGTTTAGTCCCAGTTTTTTAAAACCCTTTTTTATCTTTTCGTATCCTTGGAGATAGAATATTTTAAGGGCTTATGTGTTGTCTTGGGATCATGGAACAGAATCTGATTATAAACATCCATGGTCCATAGTTACTGATATCTGTCTATGGATGACTTCCATTGAAATGTCTCACCCTTGATAATGTTTGGTACTCCTGCTGTGAGATATTCACAGATATATTCACAGTGAGACATTTGCGTAATGACCTACTCCAGGGCAACCATGGTCAATGGTCTTCTTCAGGGCAGCCCCAATTCTCCAATCTTCTCTAAGCTACTTCTGACCCCCTCTCGGTATATTTTGAGATGCTTCCCTGAGTCATGTTGCAGGTTAGGGGTGTCTTAGGCACTTTACTATGCTATAATGCAGTGACTGAATGTTGGTGTGTTTCTTTGGGTCTTCACCCCAGAAATGAGGTATAGAGCTTTATACTCCATGTTCACTTTTTGTTTGCTTTTGGGAGTGTCTGACACCGGAATAACTGGAGACAGAGTCCTTTCTTGATCAGTATTCTTCAAATAAACTCTATATTCAGAAGATTGGCCCACACCCAAAGTACCTTCTAGTTAACCTTTATATTCTTTGGGGCAGAATAAATGTTTTTACACAGTTACAGCATTTCCCTCTGCCCCGCCTGCAGGGCTTCAACGGGTTCTCGACCACCCTAAGGAGGGAATGTAGGGACAGGAGATACAAAGGAAAGACACCAAGTCTGGATTCTGATCAACGTGCCACTTTATTTCTCTTCCACAAAGGTTTATATAGTTCCGAAGGGTGGGGGGAGCAAGAAGCTGCCATCTGCATAAGGTGGAGCAAGCTAACAAGATGTTTGTATAGGATGTTTACAGGATGAGAGGGTCAAGGGCTCTGACTCAATGTCCTGTTGCTAGGCAACCTGACTGTAAGATGATCTAGTTCCCCGTCTTATTGGGGGTCTGTATTTTTCCACTGACTAGAGATTCTGTCCTTGTCCCTGACATCCCTCACCTTATGCTTTAAGTTATTCTGAGTTTTGAGTTTTGTTTTGTTTTGTTTTTTATATTCACAGCCAAATTTCTGGACAGTCTTCTCATACTTTGGTGTCACAAAGATACACAGTGTTTATAGAAAGCTGCCTCTTCAATTGTTTTCAAGATTATTGATGCTGTTAGAATTTCAGGAGGATGAAAGAAAGAAAGAAAGAAAGAAAGAAAGAAAGAAAGAAAGAAAGAAAGAAAGAAAGAAAGAAAGAAAGAAAGAAAGAAAGAAAGAATTTAAGGAGTTCATTTAGAACTCTAGACAACTTCTGCCAGGATCTCCAGTTATTGAGCAAGCCAGCATCTAACAGTTTTGTAAGGAAAACAAAGTCTTGATTTATAGGTTCCAAATAGTTTGTATAGTGATGTCTCAGAGGGAGGTGAAAGTTCCTACCCCATGGCCTAATGCTTTGATTCTGAAGTGTAGAATGTGGGGAGGTGGAGGGAAAGGAGGAGGAGGCATGGAGTGTGATCCCATAGGCTGGAGAGTGGGGTTTAGCATGGTCAGTGTCAAGCCAGGCTGATAGCAAGTCCGTCACTCCATCTCAACAGCAACCTCAGCCCAAACAAGAGGGAAACACCAGACAAACCAGAACTGAGAGGTACTCTACAGAACAAAAAGCCAGCTCCTTTTCAAAACAGAGGTCAGGGCTGGAGAGATGGTTTCATGGTTAAGAGCACTGGCTGCTTTTCCAGAGGACCAGAGTTCAATTCCCAGGACCCACATAGTGGCTCACAACCTCTGTAACTCCAGTTCCAAAGGATCCAACACCCTCCTATGGCTTTTATGGACACTTCATGCATGTGGCATACAGCATACATTCAGATAAACATGCAAAGTAAAAATAAATAAAATCTCACTCCCTGCCCCACAAAACCTCAAAACATTAGAGATGATCAGAAACAGGGAAAGTCACAGACCAAAAGGAATGAAGGCTTCAGACCTGATGGATGTCATGCGATCTCCTGGATGGGAAGACATCCCATCCTTGCTGGCTTGCTCAATAACTGGAGATCCTGGCAGAAGTTGTCTAGAATTCTCATCCCAGATGAGAAACTAGGGAAACAGGAACAAAGTACAGAGTTTACTTAGTAAGGTGCTCTGCCTTTGCCATCTTGGCCATGAGCAATGCATGACAGTGAAATAAGAGGCTGACAGTGGGTGAGGGCTGGAATCAAACTCTTTTTTCCATTTTTGCACATTTCCTCTCAGTCTATAACTAAAATAAAAATTATGACTAAAATTATGTTTGTGGAAGTAGAATAAAGAATGGATTGTGTGTGTGTCTATGTGTGTGTGTGCATGCATATGTGTGAGTGTGTGTGCATATGTGTGTTTATGTATGCTCTCTGTACTTCCTTATCAATGGAACCTTCTCCCCGGTCCCAGGAACAAGTTTCTTTTATTTCTGTATCTGAGCCATTAGAAAATCTGCAGTGTAACATCCCGATAAACTCACCTTCTATGGAGATTTAGGAACAGAGATGTGGGTGGATGACATCTCTTCAGTTCAAAGGCTCTGCTGAGGTGGGGATCAATTCTCCTTAGAAAGCCAAGGTAAGTCTGTTGAAGACTGTACCAACTACATACTGATTGTCAGGGGAGTGAATACTCTGTGGACAACTGCAGCATCTCAGGAATGCACTAGGAACTGGGGTGATACAGATGACCAAGTCATGGCATCTGACCCAGAGAGTGTTTCATTTTGGCTGGAGAGAGATTTGAAAAGAAGTTGGTGGACGAATTGTTACATGTGATGTGATAGGCAGGAAAGCAGGTTTATGAAAGGACACTGTAGTAGTAGTGGGGAAGGACATCGGGTGTGTGTGGGAGGGGTCAGGAAGTGTCTTGCAAAGAAGAGGCATTCAGACATGGCCAGGTGCATTCAGGGTGGCCTGGCCATAGACAAGGAAAGACATTTATTCTGGCAATGACGTGAAGGTTGCACAGCAAATGAAGGGTCCGGAGAGAGAAGGGAATTAGAAATTGTTACAAAGGTGAAGTAGAAAGGTTAGTCAGCGATTGCGTTCCATTTCTGCCCCACAAATGATATTTGTAATCAGTTAATAATGAATAATATATTATTTAAGGGGAAAGAGAGACATCCAGTGGTTAAAGACACTTGCTGTTCTTGCAGAGGACCTGGGTTTGATGTCCAGTACCCACATGGCAGTTGTAATTCCAGTTCCTAGGTACCTGGCATCCTCTTCTGTCCTCTGTGGGCAACAGGCATTCACATAGTGCACATACATAAATGCAGGTAAAACATCATCCAGGTAAGAAAAAATGAACAAATCAATCATATATATGTATTGATTAAATTTGATGGTTATAAGTTATAGAAACCCAGTCTACACAGCTTAGAGGAGAAAAGAAGCTACGGTTTGCCAACTCAAGAATGTATTGGTTAGTCACACTATAGGATGATCACGGTACCTAAGGTGGACTTTAGGACATGCAGGGCTCAAATATCATCTAGAGTCCTTTTGGGTCTCTTTCCCCTTAATAAATCTTGATTGAATTTGCTTTCCCTGAGCTTTGATTTTCCTTACATAGCAGAAAACATGAGTTCTTGTTACAATTCCTATTTTTGTTTTCTTTAAGATCCCTACCCCAAAGAGGTTGGCTATTCAGTCTGTAATTTGCGAAGACCTGTGAATGAGGTTAAGTGCCACCCACAAGACAAGTCAAGAGAATGAGGGGAAAGAAGGAGGTCAGCCGGAGACAAGGGTGGAGATTCAGACAGAGCACCCATGCTAGCGTGGTGATTATATTGTCGACAACAGACTTTTTCCCAAGAACTTGGTTGCTGGGCAGACAAACCGAGGCATACAGCTCCATTAGTAAATGATGGATGTATGCCACATTCAGGTGCAGGAGATGGGGATGTGAGACAGCATCCAATTTTCTCTCTCAGGGTTATCATGAAAAAAATTACTAACTTTTGGGTGACTTGCTCCTAAATATTCAACTTCTTGTATATTTTCTCTTGTCAGGGCTTTCCTGCAGCCCCGAGGTTGGGGTGGCTTGGCGTCTTCTAGCCTCTTTGACTGTGACTCACATCTTTGAATTAGATTTGATCCTCTCTCCTTACGAAGGACGGGCTGGATTCTGTTTCCTTGGCTGCGTAGTCGTCGGGTGGGGACTTCTTACTTCGACTATGTAGGTAAGATAATAAGTCACAGTTGGATTGAGGCCAGCCCTCAAGATAGCATCTGAAGGGTGGGGATTTCTACCAGGGATGATAAGCCACAGGGACCTCATTAAGCAACAAAGCCTAGGGGATGTACAGGACATGAAGTTTATATCATTCTCTGGGCTTTGGGGAGTTTCCTCCATTTCTGGCAAGGTGGAACTCCGGTATCTATAAGGCAGCTTAGCTTTCAAGGGGAAGATGATAAGTTATAGCAGGATAGAGAATCTACACTTAACCCCTTAAGGTGAGTCATCTCTCTGACAAGAGACTGAGAGCATTGAATCGCCTCCAGTTCTGCACGAGTTGCCAATCCTTAGATACCTGTTTCACTTACAAAGTATCTATATAGTAACAGCATCCTTTACATGGATGCACTGTTTTCTAATCCTCTGGGATCTCTTATTGCTCCATTTTAATGCTCGCAAAGATCTTGCCGAGCAAGCACAAGTAGTGCTACTATTGCATATAAAGAAGTAGGTTCGGAGAGGCGCATTCACTGCCGGAGCCATATCTTATCCTAACACTTGGTTCTTTCTCTTTGTTATCACCAGTCTTCAGCTTGGTTGGTACCCCTGAAACATCTAATAATAACAAGCGATCTGGGGGGATTTATCTATTTTATGTGTTTGAGTGTTTTTTCTCTGCATGATTGTCTGTGCACCACATATGTGGCTGGTGTCCAGGAAGTCAGAAGAAGGCGTCGAATCCCCTGAGAGCCTGGAGTTACAGATGATTGTGAGCCACCATGTGGGTGCTAGAAATTGAAACTAGGTTCTCCGAAAGAGCAAGAAATGCTTTTATTTCTCTGTCTGGAACTGGACCAGGGCCTCTGGATAAGTGAGACAGTAGATTAGCTTGAACTGTTTGGGAGGCCCCCAGGCAGTGGAGCCAGGACCTGTCCTTAGTGCATGGGCTGACTTTTTGGAGCCTGGGGCTTATACAGGGACACTTTGCTCAGCCTGGGTGTAGGGAGGAGGGGACTGGACCTGCCTTGGCTGAGTCTCCAGGCTGGGCTGACTCCCTAGGGGAGGCCTTGCCTTGGAGGAGATGAAGTGGGGGGAAGGGCTCGGGGGTGGGAGGAGGGAGGACTGGGGAATCCATGGCTGATATGTGAAATTAAGTTAATTATAAAATACTATAATAAGGAAATGCTTTTAACCGCTGAGCCATCTCTCCAACCCTGATTAGTGAATTTTAAAATTATGATTCTGAGTTCATCAATATGGTAATATACTTATATATATATACGTAGTATTTAAATCCAGTATATTCATCTTATTTTAAATGTTCAAATTGTTCAAAAAGCCTTCTCAGTTTTATTTCATGTCCGTTTCATACAATCCTATGGACTTTTGAAAATTTATTTTCTCTCATGAAAAGATGTTCCAGATTCGTCTTGCACATTTTCTATCCCAATACTAAAATAAGCCTTTTCTTCAAGGAATGGCTTTTCAAAGCAGTGGTGGGAACTGGGGCAGCCTAGGCTACCTGCTACACACCACCTTGGTTTCTTGGAGTGAGAAATGGTTTTGGTAATCAGTTAATCAACTATCATTTGCTATAGTGCTTTTCTATATGAGAGTGACTAGCGTGGCATGGCAGCTCATGCCTATTATCCTAGCATTTGTGAGACAGAGGCAGAACTGTTAAGTTCAAGGCCAGCTACATAATAAACCCAGCTAAATAATGACACCTAGTCTCAAAAACAAACAAACAAAATGAATAAAAAGAATAGCTAATCATATTTAGTCTTACAGTGTTTAGGAAAGTGACTTTTTTTTTTTCTTTTTGAGAGAGAGAGTCTCTATGTTCTTGGCTGACCTGAAACTCATTACATAGATCAAGCTGGCCTCAAACTCACAGTGATCTACCTGCCTCTGCCTCCTGAATGCGGGCATTAAAGGCATGTGACCCCATCCATATCCAGCTAGGAAAGTGATATTTCAGCCCACAGTATAGAAATGATCCATCGAGCAGGGCATTGAGTCAAGTGGTCTAGCGATAGTTATCTGCACTGCAGTCTGTATCAGCTCACCTAGCCAGATTTTTCTTATTTAGGATTCATTTGTGCCTCAAATATTTACAAATGAATATGCTAGGAACCAGAATGTGTGCAGAGTCCCAGAGATCCACAGAGACGGATGTAAAAGCTCATGGTGACAGGAGCAATGGGGGAGAGCTGGGAAGTCCTCCCTTTGTCGCTGCTGGGACTAAATAGATAATGGCACATTGCAGTCACCTATGAGTTGCATTTTTTATTCGGTTAGAGACAAAGTCTGTGGTACCACAGACTTCCGGCTCTGTCTGGTGAACCTTCTTAGCCTTAGTGACCCATTGCCCAGGAAAGAATGCTCTGAATCACTATTTTTATATCTTCAGAGACATCCAAGGGAGGAGGAGACTCTGGGATGCTACACTAGTTCATCAAAACACCAAGTTCACTTCTTTTCCAGCCCTGTGGGCAGTATTCCAGGTGCAGCCAGAAGAAGAAAGAGCTGTTGTTTCCTATGAATGGAAATAAAAAACCAGTATTTAAGTATTTAAGGAAAATCAAAAGCTCTACATTCCAGGGCACCAGGTGCTGTAGGTTGGATTACCATATTTGTTGCTTTAGGTATTACCCTAAATATTGCCAAGAGGGTGGCTGTTGGCTTGACACATTTCTCGTTTATTCAGCTGGATGCTCAGCTCATGAGAAATGGCCAGAGCTTCTACTGGCACCATAATTACACTTAGAGCCATGTTATCATGTTTCCTCTCTCCATGGAAACACAAGCTAGAAAGGAGGAACTTTTGTCTGTTCCATTTATTATTCTTTCTTTATCCTATTGGGTAATGCACAGTCCTCAAACACTATTTGCTAATTGCTGATTGAATTGACATATTTGTCCCACAGCAACACTGATCTGTGTAGGTTCTTGGGGGGACTTTTATTTTTTCTCTTGCCTGGCTCACATATGGGAAATGTCTATGGCAGTAATATATCAGTCAGAATAAATCATGCTATGATGCAAAATAAGTAAGTCCCTGGATGCTCATGATCTGAAAAACACAACTTTGTTTCCTGATCTCAGTACTTTACAGCCCAGGTCAGGTGACTTGGATGAAGGGACAACTGTAGTGAGTGAGTGTGAGTGTGTGTGTGTGTGTGTGTGTGTGTGTGTGTGTGTGTGTGTGTGTTGTAGGCCAGAAATGACATACATCATTCTGAGGTGAGATAGAAAGGCATGAAAAAATGATGGGAACATAGGAAGGAAAAGGAACCATTCACTCCAGTGTCTGGCTGCTGAGATATAAGAATTGCCGTACAATTAGCATTGCAGACATAGAAGTAGCATTCCACTCATGTGTAGATATTTTTGTTGGGAGATTTTTGCTCATTGGTAGAGATCACAGCCTCTCCATGGCCTGGCAGCTTAGCTCAATAGCTGGGCAACATGGAGCTCCCTCCCTCCAGCAGAACTTCCTGTTCTCTACCTGCCCTTATCTGGAGAATGTCCCTGGGCCTGGAGGACTGAACTTGTCTAAAAGCTGTCTCTAAACTAGATACCTGATTCATCTTTAGCTTGACCCTTGGCGCAGATCTCTGCTAAGAAGATGTGCTAGGAGCTCTACTATAGACCCTACTGCTACATACAAAGTCTTGTGATAGGAGCCTGCCACTTAATGCAAATTAGGGTTTGTCTCCAGGCTCCCCAATCCTATATATTATTTGATACTCTGAAATAAAGTTGAACTGATTCACCGAAATCGGAGGGTTATCTCCATTCACGCTCATGGGCAGTGTACACAACTTTCTGTCACCCCTTCTGTCTCTTTTCCCTCTCAGATTGATGGCCAGCAGGCCAAGAGGGAAAGAGGACCCCCACACATTTTATGTTAAAGTAGCAGTGAACCAAGCTCATGGCCTGAATGTATATGATTGAGTAAGACTGCATTCTTCTCTTAGACATTGAGAATTTCAAATAAGACTGTTCACTGCGGCAATACCCTGCCTTGCTACATCCCCTGGGCCTAGCCCAGAGCTTCTGGGCTCTTAAGAAACAAATACAAGGTCTAAGTCAGCCTTACCATGTCTCAATAACAAATCTTGTAGCCTCCTTCTGGGTCCCCTCCCAACTTGCCCAAGATTGTGCTAAATCTCAGCCAATTAAAAGTATACTAGTGCAACTGCTGCTGGCTTAGCTAATTATGTATGAGATGACCCAACTCTCACCGAAACTCCCCTCAGCTGTGCCTGCATGCTCCTTTCAAGGTCGTCAACCTTTTGTACACGCGAACAACCCCACATTTGCTGGAATGTTAATAAACACTCCTTGCTTCCACATACTATTTGAGTCTGGAGTCTCCCTCAGCATTTCCTTGGACCTTACAACCCGAACAAATAGATAAGCTGAGTATGGTGGTGTGTTCTTACTCCTAACACTGGGGAGGCAGAGGCAGGTAGATCCTGTCAGCCAGCCTAGCCTACTTGATGAGCTCCAAGAAAGTAGAGATCTCCTCTCAAAAAAACAAGGTGGTTGGCACCTGAGGAATGAAACTGTAAGTTGCCCTCTGTCTGCCATATATGTACACACACACACACACACACACACACACACACACACACACACTCATATACACACACACACACACAGAGTCTTTTAATGCCCTCCAACTTTGCTTCATGCTGGTTCCTTGTGAAATTTTTATCTACATTGAATCCAAAAATTGTAGGAGCCCACAGAAGTTTCCTAGTGAGATCTGAGCTTGCTTTACCAGCAGAGCTGCATAAGAGGATGACTGGACCACAGACCTGGTACCAGGTGTTTAGAAGGGTCTACACTTGGCTGTATCTAGCAAGGGGAGGTCTTTTGCCTTGCCCCTTGCCATTGTTATAAAAAGCTTTTTGAATAAAATTCTGGGCCAGTGGATAGGGATCCAGGCCCTCCCGAGGCTAACCTGTGTTTCTGTCTTTTTCTCTCCCCTCTGTCCTTCTATCTAAATCTCTATCCCTTTCTCCTCAAGAGTACCCAGGTCAAGGTGAGGGCTGGTCCCCCACAAAGGATACAGTTTAATGACTAAGAGAATGCTTCAGGCTGTTGTGAATGGCAGCTTGGAGCTGTGTCTCTAGTCCTGCTGTGTACTTCATAGTTCCAGGTAACAGCAGTTCATTAGCTAAAGCTCCCTGTATAGGCTGAGAGCAACTTCCACCCCTCAGTGTGGGATAGATAGCCAGGTGATAACTAAGAAAAGTATTTTACCCAAATGGTCTAGGTTATTAAATTTCTAGAAGTTTTTCATGACAGAAGCTAAGAGTACTTTCCTAGAGAGGCAATATTAAAAAAACCAACTATACTGTGGCCGGGTGGTGGTGGTGGTGGTGGTGGTGGTGGTGGTGGTGGTGGTGGTGTGGTGGCGCATGCCTTTAATCCCAGCACTCAGGAGGCAGAGGCAGGTGGATCTCTGTGAGTTCGAAGCCAGCATGGTCTACAGAGTGAGATCCAGGACTGGCACCAAAACTATACAGAGAAACCCTGTAATAAAACAAAACAAAACAAAACAAAACAAAACAAAAACAAGAAACAAAAAACAATGCTGTGGAGCCAGAGGTGTAGCTCAGTGGTAGAGCACAGCATTAGGACCTATTGTGTCCCGATGAAAAAGGAAAAACCAAAATAAAAGAAAACCCAACACCTCAAACTGGTCATTTGTAACCTCAGCAACCTTGGTGTCACATGGAGTTCATCAGCAATGACTGTAGGTTTTTGGAGTTGGGAACCAAATCCCAGCTGTGGAGCCTAGAGGCTGTGTGGCATACTGGAGCTGTGGTTCCGGGGTTGCATGCTTGTCTAGGCTCTGAGTTTTACCCCTAAAACTTCAGAGGAACAAAGCTGTGTGGCCTAAGTGAAGACATGCATCTCTCCAGGGATAGCATTACCTCTGAGCTGGGTCCATGATACCCCAGGATGAAGCTGGAGGGAAGAGAGGATGAGAAGAGCACACAATGCCAGGCACACCCTCCATGTCCAGCGTGTTTGCTAGCTTGGAAGATGGAGAGATTCATATTGTATTAGCTGGAGTCTCTTGGGCCAAGTTTTCTTGGCAAGCAAAGCATCCATGTTCTCAGGAGGTCTGGCAATTAAGGTTGCTCAAATTTCTCTGCAGGGGAATGCTCTTTGATATTATTTCACTCTCAGGGATTCTGAATCCACACATGGTTGTTCTCATATGTCCTTACCACAGATATTCTGCAAGTCTCAATCTAGGAGAGTATCAACCTTGGGTAGCTGAAGAATCCTCAAAGATTTCAGTTACACTTGAGCCTGAGTCCCACCTCAGAATGATCTAGTCACCCATTCTGTGTGGGGTGGTGCGTGGAGGGTTCTGTGCTGGGGTGGTGTGTGGAGGGTTCTGTGCTGGGGTGGTGTGTGGAGGGTTCTGTGTGGGGTGGTGTGTGGAGGGTTCTGTGCTGGGGTGGTGTGTGGAGGGTTCTGTGTGGGGTGGTGTGTGGAGGGTTCTGTCCTGGGGTGGTGTGTGGAGGGTTCTGTGTATGGAGGGTTCTGTCCTGGGGTGGTGTGTGGAGGGTTCTGTGTGGGGTGGTGTGTGGAGGGTTCTGTGCTGGGGTGGTGTGTGGAGGGTTCTGTGTGGGGTGGTGTGTGGAGGGTTCTGTCCTGGGGTGGTGTGTGGAGGGTTCTGTGTATGGAGGGTTCTGTCCTGGGGTGGTGTGTGGAGGGTTCTGTGTGGGGTGGTGTGTGGAGGGTTCTGTGTGTGGAGGGTTCTGTGTGTGGAGGGTTCTGTGTATGGAGGGTTCTGTGTGGGGTGGTGTGTGGAGGGTTCTGTGTGTGGAGGGTGATGGGGTCCAGGCGTCTGCAATGCGGACAGACACCAGCAGCCCTTGCAGCTTTATCCGAACCGCTGTTCTCCCTCACGCTTCTGCTCTATCAGGTGTGGAGCTGGGGGCTGGCTTTCTCTGGTTGTCTCTTTTCTCACTTGAGCTTTTTTTCTTTGCTATTAAGAGTTTCTTAGTTTAACAGAATCTCATTTTTTGTTTTTTGCTTTTGTTTCCTGTGATTTGGAGGTCCTAACCAGAATATCACTGTCCATGCCCGTACCCTCAAGTGGTTCCCTATGTTTTTCTCTAGTAGTGTCAGCTTAAAGTCCTACATTAAGTTATGATCTATTTTAAGTTGAAATTGTTTTAATTATTTCTTTTATTTTTTGAGATTGTAACACAATTACAACACTTCCTTCCCAATCCCTCCAAACCCTTGCCTATATCCTTTCTTTCTCTCTTCAAATTTATGGCCTCTGTTTTTATTATTTGTTCACATATAATATATTTGTAATATGTAATATATAATATACTAAATGGAAAAAAAGAAAGAAAAAGGAAAGGAAACATGACTGGTTCTAGGAATGGTGAATGAAAAAGTTTACTATAGGTACGTGGGAGCACAGAGCCAGAGGGACATCTGGGAGAGTCCAGGGTGGACATGGACAGACTGAGCTGTGTCAAGTGAAGAGAGGGGGAGGGGGGGGGAGAAGACAGAGAGGTGGACCTGGTGCAGCAGCAAGGAGGCCAGCGGTACAGAGAGAAAGAGTGAGCAGAATGGCTGGATTATATAGGGAAGAACAACCCAGCATCCTGGCTGGAGAGTGCAGGGTAGAGGGTGGGTATGCCAGCCAGGAGGGCCCTGTAACAGGTAGGGACTGAGGGATGCAGGGAGAACCTGGCTGCCAGGTCCAATTTGGTATGTTAAATAGGCACCTCAGCCTTTGTCCCAGGTTTGAAACCCCACATAAACATAAATACAACCTGCTCAGTCTGTGTAATGTTACTTGTGTGTATTTTTGCAGTGCTGACAATTTTGTATAGGAAAACCAATTGGTGAGCTCTGCCCTGGAGAAGACTGGTTCTCCCACTCCACACTCCTCAGTTTCCCCATTCATGTTAGTGTGTCTGTTGCTGTCTTTGTTCATCTCGTGATCAGGCAGTCAGGCTGGTGAGACTCCTGACGTTACCAGCAGAGACAGTCTCACAGCAAATGTTGTGGGCTATCCAACAGAGAAGACTACTAGGACCAGGGGTTAAACCAACAGAAAGTCTTTATTAACCAGTCAGTGACAACACTGGGTGTTTGGGATCCCAGCGTAGCCTGGAGCCTTTTTCAGGGTGAGCTTTTAAGCACAAAATCTTTATCCTGGCTTGACATACTTCAGTCAACAAGAACAGTTAGCCAGAGGCAGGACTCCACAAGCCAAAAAGCAAGGTTAGTACATTTAGAGACTTTCCCAGAACTATAGACTTTGATGGATTAGGTCTTTATTTTCATTTTGGCAGATGATGCTGTCTCCGTGCTGAGTTTTATGGCTTGAATGATACTTCCATCATGGAGTCAGTTGTGCTAAGGTCTGGGGGGCCTGTTACACGAACTTCCTGATCCTCTGGCTCTTAGAATCTTTCTTCTCCTCTTGCACAATGACCTTTGGGTCTAAGTGGGAGCTGTATGGTAAAAGTATCCTTGAGCTGACTTTAAAAAAAAAAAACACTCAGTTTTCTGTCCTAGATTTAGGAGAAGAGGCAAGATGATGGTGTTCTGACTTCTGCTTCCTGTCTCCATAGATGGTTCTTGCACTTGAAAATCCCTTTTACCTCCCGCCTCTCCCTCAGTGACTCCTTCCCATGAGCACATAAATACATGGAATTTTTTAAAATTCTAATTTTTAAAGCTGATGTATCACCCTCTGGATCTCTTCTTGCTTCTATTTCTTTGCATTAAGCTTGAAACAGAAAGGTTGAATGGAGCCTTTTCTTCTAGTCAGTCCTTGACGCTCCCTCCACACCACTGTTAGCCTTCTGGCCTAGAACTCTCTTGAGACTGTGCTGGCCATAATCATAGAGACTGTGTTTGTGCCAAACTCAATCCTTTCTCATCCATCTTCATGTCAGCACTATTTGATGCCATTGACCTGTTCTTGCAACTTCCTCTTTCCTGTTAAATTTCTCATGTCAGAATGACTGATAGAGATAATTTACAGGAGAAAGCATTTAACTTGTGGTTTCAGAGGGTTTGGTCTATGTTTTTTGATCCCATGGTGGCAGGTGTGTGATAATAGAAAGTTCTCTACCTCATAACAGAAAGAGAGCAAAGGAAGTAGGAGGTGTCCCTATAACCCCAAATGCATGGCCCTTGTGACATATTCCTTCAGTGAGGTGTTATGGGATGTTTTGACTGCACTCTGACACTTCTGAGACTGCCAATACAGTTTACCTTGTATTGGAGGGTGGAGTAAGCTACTAACTGACCAGAATTAGCCATAGAGGTTTTGGAGGACCCAAGACATATAGAGAGACACAGGAAGTAGTAGGGAGGGGTTTAGAAAACTTTGCAGGCCCTTTTGGATTGAGGAAGGAGAGAGAGAGAGGAGGTCATTGGTTGTTTCTCTGCTGCTTCTCTGATCAATCAGGTTTTTACCCTGATATCTGACTCTCAAGTTTATTTAATAATAAAACAATATAAGTGATGGTGCTTCAGTGAGGCATAACTTACCAAAGCCTTCCCCCACACTACCATTATCTGTAGATGAAGTGCTCAGTCATGAGCTCATGGAGACATTTCACATTCAAACTGTGACAGTGTTCATCATTCCTATGTAGGCTTTCTCTTACCTGTCTGAGTCTTCCTACTTCTCTTAAATGTTGCTGTTTCCTAAGGTTTCCACCTTCAGCTTGTTTTGACATAATATGCTGTACATGGCTGACCTTAGTCATGTTCAACAATCTAATCTCTTCTTATATGCAGAAGTTTGCCAAGGTCTATCTAACTTCCATATTATGTCTGGGATTTAAACTCAGTGATCATGTTAAAAACTCATCTGAATAATTCTTGGATTTTTTTTATTCTCCAGTTCTTAAAAAGATCACTCAAGAAGAGAAGGATTTTTTAAAAAATATTATTTTATTTTTCTATTATAATTTACATACAGCATTTCCCCTTTTACCCTTCCAAACCCTCCCATATACCCCTCTCCACAAGAGACGCAATCTTGCTGCTATTATTCATTACTGTGTCTCTAAAGTCTTCAGCATTTTCAGGCACATATATGATTAGTATTATTAGTTAAAGAAATGAATACACGCTGCTTCCCTCACCAACCTTTTATGAGTGGGGGACAGGACATGGACAGGATTGACAGATTGATAGCTCTTTCTCGATTCCACAAAGGAGACTGGGATCCATGGAGCTGCCTGCAAGTCATGCAGAGTGTTCCAGGGCTCCAGCTTTCATGAGTGTCACTCTCCCGGGGGTGACTTTAGGGGATGCAGCTGTCTTTGGATGTCTGTGCTCCTGTCAGTAGTCCTGTAAACTCATTGTTTCACCGCGTTGCACTGTTGTTATGAGTTTTGCTGGGAACATAAGCATCCAGAGCTTAAAGCTCTGTCAGTCAGGTCATTCCCCTGTCTGCTTCCTCACTTTTAAATCTACCTTCTGTCGTTTGACTGATGGCCATGGCCAGATGGATGCCGCTCCCTTTCTGTAAGTCCCTATTAATGTTTCTGGCAGGGGGTGAGTGGGTAGTCCTGAATATTTTGGGTCAGATCAATGATGTTTCTGTCTGGGGTGAGTAGGTGTTTGCTCATGTCTCCCCAGGAGCAGTGTCACACAGCACCTCATAATGTCCATTTCCATAGTGTATCATTCCTGGAAGCTCACCAATGAAAATGAATTTTTTAGCTTGCCTTTCCCTGACTGCACCCTGAATATCACTATATGCTCATGGAACTGTAAAACTGGAGTGTTTCAAGGCCTGCTTCCTTTGTCACTCCCGTTTGATGTGCAGCTGATTTCAGGTTTTCCCACTGGGAACCCTTTCACATCAACCTCTGTGTCCTCTGGCCATTTCCCTGCCAGTCTTGGATCCCCCTCAGTTTGACACAAGAAGCTCAGGCTTACTTGGCGTTTTTTGTGAGCCATAATTTGAACACATTGGTCCTAGAGCCTTTTCATGGGGAATGATGCTTAGAAATCAAATTCTACAATCTGGATGGAGTCACTACCACTAGAAGCCATTGCTGCTTCTAATGGTATTTAACCCTGTATTTAAAGCGTTAAATACAGAATGCAGAGCTAGGAAATAGATCTGTTTTTGAAAACTTTGAGTTCATGCAGATATTTTCCAATCAACATTTTTTTTTTTGGTATTTTTCATGCTTGGGGATATTTAACATTCTGCATGAGCCCCCAAGCTATCGATTTTGTCCACTTTCCCCCAGTGGAAACGTAGCCTTTCCTCCTTTAAGAATTTATATAACCCAGCTATTGGCTTTCAGTTCATTGTGTAAGTTGCAAACATTTCTTAGGCAGTCTTTCATTCACAATATCTGGCTTCAGCTCACCTGCCTGGGGACTTCTGAGAAGTACTCCTTGTTTACCTAGATGAAAACACATGCGCGTAGGAAGAAGAAAACAGATCCTCTCTTTTTAGGGTGCTGTGAAGGTGCTTTCTGAGCCTTTCCCCAATTGCACCATTTGGCAAATCTTCAAAGCTTATTTTTTTTTAACCTAAAATCTATATGGCTGAAATGTTTCAGAGGTCAGACACATATGGCATACAGAACTAAGTTACTGCTCTAGCAAGGAACCATCCTGAAATCAGAATACATAAAGGTTTTTGTAACGAAATATATGAATGTCCTCACTAATAGGGTTCTGTAAAGACTACAGTTTCATATCCTATCACATTAGGGTTTCTGCCAAAAGAAATGTGAAAAACAATTGGTTTTCATATTTTGAAACTATGGATAAGAGATAGTGAACTTCTATAATTCTTTATAAGAAAGAGAAATAAAAGAAATTAAACTAAGATTATGTATCTGGCAGGGGGAGGGAGATGGGTAGGATGGGGAGGCATGATGTGAAAGACACAAAGAATAAATAAACAAAGTTAAAAAAAGAAAATATGTCTGACATTCTATTTTTTTTTTAAATAAGAAACCAGACAAGCATTACCAAATCTAACAAACTGAGTAAGTGACCTGGAGGAGGCATTTTAATGATATTTTAAAAATTGATTCTAGTATGATGGAAAATTTTAAATTTCACTTTGTGGATTCTTCATTGATCGTATACAGAAATATAATTAATTTTTATATATTTCATTATGTACTATATCTTTGTTGAACTTCCTCATTGGCTCTAACACTGATGTATGTTTTCTAGGAATACACACCATCATATCTGGGACTGGAGAAAGTTTTACTTTTCCCTTTTCAACTTAGATACGGTTTTCTTTTCTTGGTGAACTCCTTGTCAGTTTTCATCTAAGGAAGGACACTTTCAGTCCTCTGCTGTTGAGGATATTTCAGAAAATGAACAGCAGACTCTATGGTCAGAACATCAGTTGAATTAGAAACGAATGCAGGAGTTATAAAGAGGACTTTCCTAAGTTTGGAAATGGTGTGATTACTTTTTAAATGAAAAGCTAATGCACTGCACCTCCTTTTGGCTTGGGGATTCCACTTTGGGTTGAAAAGTTGTAGTTTTCAGATCATCCATCGACAATGCCCTAAACAGCTGCACATTGTCCCCTTGGTATGTCACGGCTAGCTTGGGTTTTATTTTATTTATTTTAATTTTTTTCCTTTTATTTTATTTTACAATACCATTCAGTTCTACATGTCAGCCACGGATTCCTTTGTTCTCCCCCCTCCTGCCCCCCTTCCCTTCCCCCCAGCCCACCCCCCATTCTCACTGCCTCCAGGGCAAAGCCTCCCTGGAGGACTGAGATCGACCTGGTAGACTCAGTCCAGGCAGGTCTAGTCCCCTCCTCCCAGACTGAGCCAAGTGTCCCTGCATAAGCCCTAGGTTTCAAACAGCCAACTCATGCAATGAGCACAGGACCTGGTACCACTGCCTAGATGCCTCCCAAACAGATCAAGCCAATCAACTGTTTCACCTATTCAGAGGGATAGGAGACCATGGCAAATGGCAAATGAAGACCACATGAGAAAAGGAAGAAACAAAGTGCTAGAGAGGCCCACAGAAATCCACAAAGATACCCCCACAATAGACTGCTGGCAATGGTTGAGAGACAGCCGGAACTGACCTACTCTGGTGATGGGATGGCCAAACACCCTAATAGTCGTGCCAGAAACCCCATCCGAGGACTGAGGAATCTGGATGCAGAGATCCAGGGCTAGGCCCCGGGTGGAGCTCTGGGAGTCTAATTAGCGAGAAAGAGGAGGGTTTATATGAGCGAGAATTGTTGAAACCAAGGTTGGATAAAGCACAGGGACAAATAGCCAAACGAATGGAAACGCATGAACTATGAACCAAAGGCTGAGGGGCCCCCAACTAGCTTGGGTTTTAAATTATTCACTAGGGCACTGACCAGTCTGGTTTCCTGAGCCTAAAGCTCCCCAGTGCCCTCTTGTGACTCATTGTGTAGCTGTGGCTCTGGCTGCATCTTGCTGTTCATGTGGTGATGGGGCCCTGAGATTCCATTCTGAGAGTCACCAAATCCCATAAAAGAAATATCATGAGTCACACCAATTACATACCATGAACATGGGCCTATACTATGAGTACGTGTTAGGAGGTCTTTACTGTGATGGCAAGATACAGATGAAATCGAAAGAATGGAGTCACTTCAAAGTTTTGACCGCTCCCTGTCTTTCCAGTTCTCTTTTGCATAAACCCTGCCCCTATTGACTAGCCCATCCTGAATCAACTGGATTCACAAAAGCAATAGTTGTAAGAGGGGAAAGGCGTGGCCCATAGCATCATTAGCATGTAGACCCACCTGCTTTCCAACTTCAAGGAGGGATTCTATGTGTCAAAGCACAGCAGCATCTTTGTGTCAAGATCATCTTTGGCAAGGTGAGCCACCCTACTCAAACCATTCACCAGGTCACCAAGCAGGTTCCTAGGTATAAGAAGGGACAGAGACCAGCTTTCCTGCAGCTTGTGCTGTTGTAGGATAAACACATGGAATGAGGGAGGATGAAGAAGGGAGGGAAAGGGAGATGAGGAGAGAAGAGAGGGGAGGAAAGGAAACGATCATTTCTTCCAACCACGGGGCACCGCACTTAGGGATTCAAAGTTGTCCTGGGGGCTGGGAGATGGCTTCATTAATAAGGGGCGTGCTCTGCAAGCATGTGAACCTAAGCTCAGATGCCCGACATGTTCAGCATGCTTGTAATCTCGGTGCTGGGAATGGAGACTCACTGGCCAGCCAGTCCAGTCAAAACAATGAACCACAAGTTCAGTGAAGAGACCTTGTTTCAAAAAATATGGTGGAGAGTAATTGAGGAAGACAGACAGCATTGACCTCTGCCCTCCACATACGTGCATGTGCACATGCATTTGCACACACATACACATGCGCTTGCACACACACATGCACACACTGTGTTTCATAGAAAGGAACATGAAGTGAAGTTGAGACAGCAGAGAGGGGAGGGGCCAGATCTCACAGTTCTTTTGAGGTCAAGTAACCCAAGGACCTCCAAGAAGGGCCTACCTTTGTAAGGTTCACAGTATCTCTCAATAGTGCTATGTAGGGGACCAGTCTTTAACACATGGACTTCAGTGCCTGTAATCTGAACCATAGCAGCTCTCAAGACCATGAATTATGCCTGGAACAGCAGTCAGTTAATGGCATTTGTTGAGCAAGTAATTATGGAGTTGCTGAAGGATAATGATATTTTTTATGTGGTATTGTCTCATGACACCAAGTTTTCCTATTTGAATAGGAAATTGTTTTTGCTTTTTCTTTTGTTTTAAAATATGCTGATAAACTAGGGAATGGAATGCAGAATATTCATGGATGCTTATGATTAAGTTGGGAGCTTCAAAGACCTCAACTGTTGAGGAAAACTTCCTGGGTCAACCACCCAGGGCACCTGGAGGTCACAGTACTCCTTCCCCCTTTGGTTGAGAACATCTAAGTCCTGTAGCATTAGAACAGAGGGAAACTGTTTACTGTGGCATTATCAGGAGCCTGTTACTCAGTTTAAGATGCAATCTCCTTTTGTATTTCTCCTTACCTTCCTGTTTTACACAGAAGGATGCTTTCTGAATCCCTAACCATATACTAATCTCTACTTAGTTATTTATCATTAATCCCCAGCACCATTACTTCCCTAGAAACATGTTTTGTGACTTCATTTGCTCTGTGTCCAAAGTAAATGGGATTCTTTTTTTTTTTTTTTTTTTAAGTGTTCTGCAAAATTGCAAGGAAACTTTACTCAAAAGCAATGGTACAGATCAGAAGTATGCTATGGAGAGTTACAGTGGACCACATGTGTGAGTATATACTGTGGATGTTTTGGACTTCAGTGTCTCTTACAGCCGTCATACAGATTGAAACATAATAGATGGATATTACAAAGTTTGCTTTTATAATCTACACTTCACTGATGTTTTATCTGCTTTGAATATCCGTTGCTGGGATCTGGGTGAGTCCACATGTTTGTATACTGGATTCTTCTTGAAGTTCAGCCATCATTTGCTTTGTTTCTTTCACAGTAAGACAAACTCTCCCCTGTGTTGCCAAGGTACCCAGTGGTACCCACCATTCGCAAGGGCAGGAACTGGTGAAGAGATCACAAAGCATCCAAGTTGCTAAGGCAACAAGAGGAGGTAGAAACAGCAGGAGGAAAACAGAGGTGCTTATTTTCTGCCAATTCCCGGTGCTTGCACTTGCTGATCCACTGGCCATCTCACTCCTGATTCACACCAGATGTGTCCCTGAACACTCTAGACTTGGTCTGACATTGAGAACTTCCTTCACTCCCCTCTCTTCACAAGAGTCTCGCTGCCATACTGCTGCCTCTCCTCTTGTCCTTCCTCAACCGCAACCCTGTCCCTAATTCAGTCCCATCCTTGTATCCAGTCACAAGGCTGTCCCACTCAAGCCCCAGCTCTGCTTCTGTCTGATGCTTTCGGGTGTCTTGAGATAGCTCAGGAGAAGGAGCTGCAGAAGAAGCTGGTACTCTGGATCCTGCTGCTGTGGTCTACAGACTATTGAGCTGTCAATGTGAATAAACATTGAACACAACCCATGATCACTTCTGTTTGGTTCAGCTGTGTCACACTGAAGTTTCACACAACGGAGGTTTTCAGGGAGGTCTTTGATAGGCACCGAGTCCTCCCTGCAGATGACAACTTAGAACATATGTCTTGAGCAGCCTGCAGGGTTCTGGCTACATGATTTGTTGTTTTGTTTTGTTTTGTTTTGTTTTCCACTTTAAGATCTCCTTGTTCAATATACCTAAGGGGGCAGAGTTCAAACCTGAAAATACTAACTTCTAGCACTAGAAGGAGATGGATTTGTGCTCATACTAAATCCAAGATTTGTACCCTTTAGTGGTGAAGATTATATGGTAAGTGACTGTATTTCAGGGAAAGTTAAAAATACATATACTGTTTTTATTTAAAAGAAATCTCAGGGAATACACTCAGATTGGAAGCACTGTGTGACCCATTTCCAATTGCTGCAAGTTTTTGTTGTACTTGGTATATCATTGTTTATTGTGATATTCGTGATGGGAAAAGGTTGGTGGCCTTGGAATCTGTAATTGACCCTTGATGCATGTTCTGTTCTGGTCTGTTGAATATGCTTGTTTCATGCTGTGCTTTTTCAGTTTGTTGACTTTAGCAGCTTGTAAGTCATCTGTTCCCCTGCCCCTACGGACTCTGCACCTGCCAGTTTTACCGGAGCTTGGAGAAGCTCCTCAGATCCAAAGAAGTGAAGGTTTCTGGAGGGCTGCATTAGGAGCAGCTTGATCAGAAAGTGAACTTTTGTCCTTTGTCTTGTAAAATCTGTCATGTGCAGAGCGTTTGATGTAGCCAAAGCAGAAAAGGCTGTAGGGATGTTGAGAATAAGCAGAGGCTCATTTCTTACTGTGAGGTAATTCACTTTACTACTGAAATGTCACACACATCCTCCAGTACAGAGACACACAGGTGTGAGTATATATATATATATGTGTGTGTGTGTGTGTACATGTACGTATGCATGCATGCATGTGTGTATGTGTGATGGTATTATTTGTAGAGAAGATAGAGAGAGGGAGAGAAGGGAAGAGAAAAAGAGAAGGGGTAGAAGAGACCACAGAAGTGGTCATATTTGTTTTGGCTGACCTGCACTAGATTACCGGACAAGGGATCCAGAAAGGTCCAGTGCTCGGGATGAACCCTTGCGTGAAGGCAACATCATCGCACGGAAACACTTTCAATTAAGTAAAATCTACTCTATTTATCTAACACCCACAAGGAGGAAATGTCATGATGAACCTTGTTGAAACATTTTTTTTTCCCTCTTTGTCTGGCTAACTTCACATAGTCAGTCAGACTTCAGTCACCTCTGAGCAATTCTGTGTTCTATCTGCCTTGCTTGTTCTAGCAGTCAACTCTCTAAGCTTGGCCTTCAGAGGGAGGTTGTTCTAGCAGTCAACTCTCTAAGCTTGGCCTTCAGAGGGAGGTTGTTCTAGCAGTCAGCTCTCTAAACTTGGCCTTCAGAGGGAGGTTGTTCTAGGTGTCAACTCTCTAAGCTTGGCCTTCAGAGGGAGGTTCCACTGGGCTTCATCTCACCACATAAGCACTATTGATGTCCCGCCAGCTACGGAGTGGAACAGGACGCCCATGACTCAGGATATTTCACCAGTTAGTGTCAAGATGGACTTTGTTTTCATGCATATTTGACCTGTGTCTTTGGCCTGTACAGTCGAGGGTATTGCTCTCTCTTAGATAATGGTGCTTCCAAGAGGCACACTCTGTACTTGCCCCAGTTTTGAGGGTCAAGGGAAAATGTTCCAGAATTCAGAGCTTGCTCTTTGGAAAGGGATTTTGTTGTTGTTATTGTTTGTTTGTTTTGCACAAAACTAAGCCTAGGAGTTCGGCTTAGTTGGAATTATATTTTAATTCATTTTCTCTTGTAATAGTCATAAATATCAATTTTGTAAAATGATGATTGTTGCACTTGTTGTGACCATAAATTTCCAAATATTGTGTTTATTTACATATTAACTTGCAATATTGTTATTGATTGACTTAAGGACCATATTATGAAATATAAAAGTGGATTTTTATCACTGATTACTTGGAATCATATTACTATAAAACTTTAGTTTTCAATGTTTAATAATACACATGATTACTTTGACACACTCTTGGTATTTCCATCAGAAATATGACCTTAAGTGTCTTCTTTAGAACTGACATGACGGTTGAAAGAAAACTTCAATACTTTAAGAAATTTGTGTTAAGCAATATTCTGTACATAATTAATAACCTAGGTATTATAAATCAGGAGCCCATTTCTCTTAGTCATGTTCATAAGTATAAGCACATTTTTGTCTACTGTGTTCATATTCTCACATCTTATTATGCTTTTCCCCTCAGTTTTTCACATTGTTTGAGCATACTTCTGGATATTTCCTAAGGGATTTTAAGCAAGTTCTTTATGGAGATTCAGCATAAGGTCTAGGTTCCCTAGCCACTGTAAGTTCATATTTATTCGTTTCTCAATTTTAAGTGATCTTTAAACTTGTGAATAAAATTGTATTTATAGTTTTTAAAATGTGGAGCTGAGGATGCAGCTCATTTGTTAGAATGCTTACCTATCAGGCACAAAATCCTGGTTTCAACCCTAGCTCTACATGGACTAAGAATGTACATCTGCAATTCCATTACTTGGAGGTGTAGGCCAGAGGAGCAGAAGTTAAAGGTCATATTTAGCTATATAAAGACCAGTCTGGGCTACATGAGACCTTGTCTAAACAAACAAACAAAAACAAACCTAAAAAATTTTTACTTATATTTTGCAGTAAAGTAAAAACATGAGCATTTTAGTTCCTATATTTAACATTCTGGTAAAGTGTGATATAGTCGTGCATGGTAAACAGAATCCTTTAAGAGTTCCCATTGTTCCTTTTATACTTATATGCACAGCAATGAATCACCCCTCTCGGGAAGGGACCACATCTGTCAGTCACAATTCCTTGTCTGTCTGTACTCTCCCCATTGCGAATCTCCAATGCTTATCTACCTGTCAGATCCAAGGGAAACTCCATTTCCCCAAATTCCAAAAGGCAGAAGGGACAAATGGCTGCCTGTGCTGCCTACTAGCATACCTACCAAAGCACATGCTGGCTTCCAGGCTCCCTCAGTATCATGAGTACCTGTTACACATTTCAAAGTCCACGCTAGCCTCCTACCATAAACTCCCAGCTCACAGGCTTCCCTACCCTCAGGTACTCATCCTCCTTATAATACTGCTATTTTTGATATGCTCTCTCTCTGTCTCCCTCCTTTCCTCCTCCTCTCTTTCTTTCTATCTCCCTTCTTCCCTATCTCTAGCTCTCCCATACTCCCCAACTCTCTCTCTCTCTCTCTCTCTCTCTCTCTCTCTCTCTCCTCTTGCTTCTCTCCTGGTCAGGTCCAGTCTGCTGGCCATGTTCAGTCTACTGCTTTCTTTCTCTGCTCTGGACTCTTCCAGATGCCTCTGGATGTTCTCTCTTATATGTTCAATTAAAACCTTCCCCTTCACCATACCATGAGCAGCCATGTTGTGAGTTTATACACTACCTTTTGTATGTCTCTGAATCTTGTGAGGATGGGTCTCTTATTCTGCACCCCAGGAGTCAGTATCATAATTTTGAGATTGATCCAGATTGTTGTGTATGAACAGTCTGAGCCTTCTCTTTGCCAATGGAGCCACCTGTTTGATACACACTTCCTCTTCTGCCTTCCAAAGAGATTGGGGTTGTTTTTCCCCTTTACTCTTTACCTTCAAAACAAAAGCTGGTACACCAACACCCCTGCGAAACATCCCAGTCCATCTCTCTGCAATCTGAATTGACTTGGAAAAAATAGCCAGATGAAGTGTGGCTATGTGTACTCCAACTTTAGGAAATCGAGGACTAGTTTTAGGGTTCTTGTTAAAGACAAAGAATTCACTGCATGAGGCATTTTGGTTACTTTTCATGATCTCCTATTTAGGCTTATATTGTTGATTCATTCAGGCTTCATTCAATGACATTGCTCTACTTCCCTATTGCTGGGACAGATACTCTGCTAAGAACAACTTTCCCATCCAATGTGGTGAGGAAGATAGAGTAGCCATAGGCAAGAGAGGCTCAGTGTCAGGACCACCTTCTCTTCTCCCTCCCTCTCTCCCTCCCTCCCTCCTTCCCTCCCTCCCTCCCTCCCTCCTTCCCTCCCTCCCTCCTTCCCTCCCTCCCTCCCTCCCTCCCTCCCCCTCCTTCTCTCTCTCCTCTTCTTCCTCTCCTTCCCTCCTTCCTCTTCTCCCCCTCCGTCCCTCCCTCCCTCCCTCCCTCCCTCCCTCCCTCCCTCCCTCCCCCTCCTTCTCTCTCTCCTCTTCTTCCTCTCCCTCCCTCCTTCCTCTTCTCCCCCTCCGTCCCTCCCTCCCTCCCTTCCTCCCTCCATGCATCAAGTATCATATTTTGGGTATATCTCAAATTGAATCTCAAGTCTTTTTAAATAGTTAATGACTTTCATTATTTATAATTCATTTTTACATGTCTTTTTCTATAAAAAACTCACATGGAGCAAAATTTACAAGCCTTTAATATATATCATGTTTCAGAAATTCACATTACCAGTGTAACTCAAGACCTTTTAGCATCTGCCCTATTACAGTACTTCACATGTGGGTGTGCCCTTTTCCCCTTGCCATGGGCTGATCTTCTTCATTATGGCTGCATGTGCCATTGAGTCTGTCTTATTCTGCTCTGCACTGTGGTTATATAGTCACGTTTCCCAGCAGGACAGCGGCCATTCTTTTCCGCTTCTGACTCCAATCTCGCCCATTAAGTGTTTATCCCTGCTGAGCATGCAGTCTTGATCGCTTAGAATCAATGTGCTGAGCTTGAGGGTATATATGCACAAGTCAAGAGCAACCAGTGAAGGGTGTTATCAGAGTCAATGGGAACTTACTCAGGGGAATTATCTTCATCCATCACTTCAGAATCTCCAAGAATTGACATCATGAAACTTAAAAAACCCCACACTATTCACATCTCTTTATCTTTCCGTTAGCTTTCTTTAAGGACTAAGATGTGAGGATGTGATTATTTTGGGACAAAGTCATCTCATGTGTGTAATTTTGAATGTTGACTGATCTTTAAATGATAAAAATCACCAAGCCTAAAAGATAAAAATGACTCTGAACAATTGTTACCCAGTGTTGGATCCAAGAGCAGGTCGGGACCTGGTGAGATGAGAATTGCACTTCACTCAGGCACCTTCACGCACAAGGCTAATAATGCCCTAGCCATGTGAGAAGCATGAGGCTGGAGGTGTCTCTTTCTTGGAGCACTGGCCTCCCTGGAGCTGGCTGAGGGATGGCATCCACTCAGAGGCCGATGCAGACTTATGAAGGATGACTTTTTTTTTTTTTAAGCTGGTGTATTCTAAATATCTTAAGGCTTCTTATTATTTGGAATAACGTCATCGCTACTGATCCATGTTTTCTATCATTTTTCCAGACTGATTTTGTTGGCTTTCCTAAGAAGCCTGTCATTGCTGCCCTGTTGAAAATTTCTACCCTATCCACTTTCTTTCGAGTAACTTTGCTGTGAACATACGTTAGCATATTATAAATGTAAGCTTAAAATTTATGCAGAGCTTATTTTTTGACCCCCTTGCGAGCACTGTTTCCGGGTTTAGTGTCATCTCCATTCCCATGGCATAGATGATGAAGCAGGCTGAGGGGCAGGAGCTGCAGCTGGGCAGAAACATGGCTCAGAGAGACTTCCATCTAAGACGTGGGGGGTCTTACAAGGGAGAGGAACGAGAGAGACATTTTGCTTAAAGCCCAGATTCCATGGCTGAGCACTGACCTGGATGTGAGGCTCAGCCAGTGCCCTTGTTTGCAGCCCAGTGCCTCTGTTTGTCACTTGTGTGGTGAGTCATTCCTGTAATGACAAGGATGTCATCAAATAACTAACTCTCTGACAGCCTGTTGGGAATGGAGAGGGCCTCTCTATCCTCTGTGCAGGGTCCCAGGGCACACTTTCATCTTTTATCTTGGCTTATAAATCTTCTGAACGCACCTCTCACTGTACTCCCATCCTGACCGTGTGATTCTGTCCACAAGACCACCCTACCCTAATGAGACACTCTCTTGGGATCCAGCTGTAGCCTGGATATACCTCTGGGATCCAGCTGTAGCCTGGATATAACTCTGGAATACCCTGCAGAGGGGTCAATGCCCAGCACCATATAGACATCACCTTTGGTAAGGGTATAAAGGCAGCGGGTCACATGAGAGATCATGTCATGTATGGGGCTGTTGGAGGTGTTCCCAAGTGAGGCTGGGGTGGCTGTGTGTTCTGCTTGACTCTGTGCTTGCTGAATTGTATATTCCCCTGAGTGTGTGTATCTACACAAGAATCAGGCAGATGTTGAAGAGAATATCTCAATAATGACTCCCCTCTAAGGTAGGATAGAAGAAGAAAGCATGTTCTTTCCCACAACCTCCCTGACTAAGGACGTTTTTGCTACTGCTCTGCTTAACATCTAGTTATACCAGATGGTCCTACCTCAGACCTCAAGGACCTGAGTGACAGAGAATTCGCAGAAGTCAAGATCAGTGGGGGAAAAGGGCTTTGGGTTCCTAGAGGAGGTTATAGTGAGAACAGAGGGCCTATGTATAGACGAGCTTGGCTGAAGAGTCCTGGGCCCTGGCAGTGAGTGGGACCCCTGGGGGATCGTGTGCTTGTTCTTGGGGAAGAGATGCACATGGTCCCTTGTGGAGAAAAGCCCGGGGTTAAGGCTCTGAGGTCTTTGGGCAGGGGTAGAGGATACCTACATGATTCCTGGGTTCCTGGAAGTTGGGTCTCTCACTCACTCATGGTAAATTCAATTAGGAAACAGCAGCAGCAGCAGCATCATCAACAACAACAGCAGCAGCAACACTGCTTGGGAGCAGGGCAAAAGAGATCCTAGACTCATCCAAAGCAGGAGGGACAGGATGGTTTGGCCAAAGCTGAGCTCAGTGGACTTCTGGCCTGAGTCTCCTTTCTGTACCTCCATATCCTGGATGTTGAATGCATGTTCAGGGCTTCCCCAGAAGCTGCTGTCAAAGGGACATTCTAACCCTGCAGCATCTCAGATTGACAACCAGGGAAGATTACAGAGGGAAGGCATCCATCCACAGAATGAGCGACCACACAGGGTGCTATTCAGGTTCATGTTTTATTGCCCACAAACCCAGTTTGAGAGTTCACTGTAGCCATCTACAGGACAAACGACTTCCAGGAAGGGTGGTAACTGAATTTGAAAATGCAAAAAAAAAAAAAAAAAAAAAAAAAAAAAAAGAAAAAAAGTTGAGGGTCTTGCTTTCCTTTTCCAAACTTACCCCTACTGCCGCCCCCCCCCCCCCCCAGCCACGGACTTGTGCCAGGTCATGGGATGCTCCTGGGCTGGTTGCTCATCTCCTCTGACTGTACTCCTTCAGTCGAAGCTCCTTCCTTTTGATTTTACCCGTGACAGTTTTGGGCAATTCTGCAACAAACTCCACCTGGTAGAGAAGAAAGCCATCCTGACTTAGGGCTGCTGCGGTTCCCTTCCCGTTCCACACCCTGCTTCACCCCACCTCCCTCCACAGGCTGACACCTGAGGAGACCTCCATGGCCTCCACCGAGTCTTGCAGGTTTCTCCTGATTGCCGAAGGAGGGTGCAGTCATGTAACTTGCTTTGACCCACAAACTGTGAGTGGAAGTGGAACGTGTCCTCTCCAGTCGGAAGATTTGGGAACCAGCCACTACTATCTCTATCTCTTACAGGACAAGGCAGGTGCCTCTATGGCTACCCCATCCCAGGATGAAGGATGTGGGGCAGAGGTTACAGAAGAGTCATGATAGACATGAACAGGAGACCTTCACTGCTATCAACCTCCATTGTTTGGGGGACTTGTACTATATACAGTTACATGTGACCCTCTCTGATGGGAAGTAAGGTCTTCTGATCTCTGGCTGGGGTTGTTGTCACGCATACTTTTGAATTCCAACACTCCTTTTACTGAGTGCAACCTCAGGTAACTTGAGACTCAGCTTCGTCCCTAAAAAACACGCGTGCATGCTCTTGGACTGTGGACAGGCTTCAGTAACAGTGTACTGGGGCTGGAGCCGGGCACCGAAGTAAGTACTCTAGTACACGATACTCGTTAGCCCTGCAGCCTCCCAGCACGTGCACCTTGGTAAACATGTGGATGGTGCAGGAATGCACCACAGCAGAAGGAAACAATGACTTTCTGACAGTTATGTCTCCATTTTAAACCAGCAGGGCAGTACTAGGCACAGTCCTTCACAGCTTGCTTTTTCTCCTTCTCTACTGATAAGGCATTTTATGTCAAAAATAAAAAAAAAATCTGAAACCGGACATGATGGTACATGCCTGTGATCCTGACACTCAGAAGACTGAGGCAGGGGGATTGTAAATTTGAGGCCAGTCTGTTTACATAATGAGTTTGAGGCCAGTTACACCAAGAGACACTGTCTCAAAAAAAAAAAAAAAAAAAACAAACCAAAGACAAAAACAATGTAGCAGAATGTTAAGTAAAACAAAATGAAAAAACTTTACCACCTGTTTAAATTACAGGACAATTTTCAATTTTGTGACTAAACAATTTCAGTATTATTGGATATTTTTTGCATGCTACACATGGCACTTGAAAAGCATCTCAAAATACATTGTATATTCTAAGAATAAATATTTTGTTTCCTTTTGTTAGCTTTATGTATGTTATTGGGGTTGAAAAATAGCGTTTATTTCTTACTATGAATCACATTAAAAAGTCTGAAAAGTATCCACTTTGATTTCTTCTTAAATTTTACAGGATAATAACATTCATACATTTTTAGGTGCTTTCCTGATCTTTTTCTTATGTGCAAAGTTAATGTGCCTCAATAAGTTCATTTCTGGTACAGGGTGGAGAGTTCCCAAGAAACAAAACCTTTCGGCTGACTGAACTGTCTCCCCACCCCACCATTGCTGCCCTGTGAGTGGTGAAGCAGCAGCCACTGGGAGCCCAGCACGGCTGAAGTCACCAGCCGGGGCGGTCAGGCCTGGCTCACCTTTCTGGGGTACTTGTACGGCGCTGTCACTGACTTCACATGCTGCTGCAGATCTTTGGTCAGCTGTTCCTGATTGTGCAGCAGGAACTCGGGGGTCAGGACAACAAATGCCTTCACCACCTGCAGAATGGGAGTGGAGGTTCAGATGCACGCCATCTCACAGAGCTTGCTAAACAATGTTTATCGAATGGACAAATCCACTGTAGGCTTGAGTTGATGCTGGAGACTAGGGGTTACGTGGGAAAGGAGAGGGCCAGGTTCAAATCCATGCCCTCCCCATTTCCACTGCATGCCTTGGAAAAACACCTGGCCTCTCCTCACCTTAATTTCCCTCTCTGTGAAATGGGTACAATAGGAGCACATTCTTCACAGTTTTTTTAAGATTCCATGAGAACACAAAGTATGTATGAAACACATGACCTGCATAAATTTGTTATTACTATTATCACCACTATTAATATCAATATGTATTTACTGTGTATATTGTTCTGTATCTTGAACTCAATGGGCAATAATAATTAAAATAATAAATCAAAACAGCAATGGTTGTTATTAAAATGTTGTGATAATTTATTTTACACTATTAGTTATATCCCCACTTACTTGCACAAGTCCTGGTACACAGAAGTGTTCAATAGATATTGTTGAGCCAATGAATGCATGTTCTGGAGCTTGCATTCGTGAGGTGTGTGTGTGTGTGTGTGTGTGTGTGTGTGTGTGTGTGTGTGTGTGTGTTACTGTAACTTCTCTGCAATGATGCATTGTTATCATCAACTGTAAGCCAAAATAAACCCTTTCTTCCCTTAGTTGTTTTTTTGTCAGGATATTTTATCATAGCAACAAAAAGGAAGCTGAAGGACCCATTGAGTTATCTGGGAGGCTGGGAGCTTGCGTTTTAAACGCACTGCACTGCTTTCTGACCTTAGACAAGCTACTTAGACTCCCCACGCCTTTCTTTCCTGTAATGAGAATGTAAGATCAGACCTTGGAGTACTGGGTTTTGATTTACTTAGTGTTTTTTTTTTTTTTTGCCACATCTCCAGCCTCAGGCTATTGGGTTTCCTGAGGATGCAATGATTTGGCACAGGGCAGCTCTTTCAACATCAACCTTTTTTCAGTCACTGAGGCCACAGTGCCCCCTGGTGACCACAAAGTGCACGCACACACCAGCGGCTCGACTTCCATCCTAGGTTCCCAGTTTATGCTAAGGCCTTGAAAGTATCCCTACCCCTGTCTCTCCAGCCCCTGCTGGAGAGGGCTTCCGTGTCCTCCTTACCTCTCCTCGATTCAGGTCCGGGCTGCTCACCACGGCCGACTCCGCCACCGCCGGATGCTCCGCCAAGGCGTTCTCCACTTCTGTAGGCCCAATGCGGTACCTGGAGAAACAACTGTTCTGAGAAGACGCCAGGGCTGCAGAGAACCAAGCCTGAAACCTTGTACTTCGAGGGTCACATGGCCACTTGACACGGAGGGTGGAGGTCATAGACAGCCAAAGACTCCAGACTAGTATTTTGGACTGACAAAATGAAGTATTTAGTATTAAAACTTCCGGGCTCAGGTGTTCCTGGGGATGGCTCACTTTGTGCTCCTGGAGAGGGAGGTGGCAGGGTGACAGCTCCCTGAGGGAGGAGCTCTGGATGTTTGGCTCAAGCAGCTTCCCTCAGCCCCAGAGTCCTCGAGATGCTCAAATCGTGTCCTAGCAAAGGCTGTGTCCTATTCCCTCATCTCGGTGTGCTATTTTATCCTTTAGTTCTTTGCTCCTCCCTTCCTTTTCTTTCTTCCTTTCCTGGTACTAGGGATTGAACCTAGGCCCCCACACATGGAAGGGTTTCCCCAACCCACCTTTAAAAATTTGAGAAAGATAGGGTTTTAGTAAGTTCCCCGGGCTGGCCTTGAGATCACTCTGTTGCCCAGGCAGCCTTGGACTTAGGATCCTTTTGCCTCAGCCCTCTGAGTGCCTGGAATTACAGGCCTGAGTACTACACTCTTGGCTCCTCCTCCTAACTATGTAATGTTTTACTCCCATGAACGTCATTTTAATTAAATCTTTTGGGTGCAGGGGTGTGGAGGCACCCAAACACTGAGGTATTAGGATATCCCAGACATGGACTCTGTTCAGAGTCAGGCTGAGGGTCCCATCACTAAGGCATGAAGGAATGTCAGGGAGGCAGAGTGCCATGAAGCATTTGAGGGTGCCGAGAGCCAGCCCAGGGCCAGCCACACCTACCCAGAAGCATTGATGACATCATCACTCCGGCCCAAGAACCAGAAGTAGCCATCTTCATCAACCGTTGCTCTATCTCCACTGTTGTAAAAATCCCCACATTCTACTTCAGCTGTCTTCTCTGGGCTATTCTGTAAAGAGAACGGAGTGTTTTTGTTGAAGGGAGTGAACTTAGAGTTGATGAGCTTGGGGTCCTGTCTGGGTTTGAATTCTGCACCTGGCACTGGACAAGTCCACACACTGTGGGCTGCAGCTCCATCCACGAGGCGCCGTTCAGCTCGTGTTTAAAAAACAGCATCTTACTTTTGCGGGCCTCTCCATCAGAACAGAGTTTCCATTCTCGTGAGAACCCTGGTTTTATTCAGCTCAGCATGTGCAGTGCTGGGACAGCTGAGAAGGATCAGCAGCCACGGTGAGTGAATCCCCTTTGCCAAGTGCTATCTAATCTGATCCTCACATGAGGCAGGTGCTTCATAAGGCAAGCTTTCCTATGATAATACAGAACAATGTAAAGTAAGAAGAATAATAAGAATAAGAAACAATACCAAGAAATCCAATATGCCCTTTATCTAGTTTCTTCCAATGGTAATGTCTTGCAAAGCTATTGTTTAATATTCCAATCAGGATATGGACATTGATCCAGTCTCTAATCTCTTCCAGATTTCCTGAAGTTTACTCGTGTGTGTGTGTGTGCGTGTGCGTGTGTGTGTGTGTGTGTGTGTGTGTGTGTGTGTGTGTGTGTGTGTAGCAATTTGCTCACAGGCATGGATTCCTCATCCCACACAGCAGTCAACCTATAGAGCAGCGCCATCACTAGGAGACCCTTCACAAGGCTTTTGTAAGTACGCTCACCTCCCTCTGCCCCATCTTTCTCCCCTCACCAGTTCCGATCCCCTGACAACAACTCATCTACAGGTTTTTTTTTTTCATCGACACATAATAACTGAATGTATGTGTGAGCTACAAGGTCATAACTCAACACACATATAATGGGTAAAGATCAAATATGGAAAAACAACTAAATTAAAAAATTCACCAGAAGGTTTAAAAGCATATTAAAATAGGCAGAAAGAGCCAGGGAACTGAAAATACAGCAACTGAAAACAAAACAAAACAAAACAAAAAACTCCCAAGAGAAAAAAAAATAAGGTAGCAAAGTGAACAGAGCCTAAGGGACTTGTAGGACACATCAAAGCCACCAAAGGTGTGCTTCCAGAGCCTCGGAAGGAGGGCAGGGGTGGTGTGGTGTTTAATACGTAACGGCAGAAAACGCTTCCAAACTCAAGGTCAGTGAAGCAAGCAGTGTCACATGATCTCACAGATACGGATTTTCTGAAACAGGCAAATTCACAAAGTTGGAAAGGGGCTGAGAGGTAACCAGATCTTGGGGGTGAGGGGCAGGCTGTGGGTGCTCCTGTGCTATGAGCACAGTTTCTGTTTTGGGTGTAGATTTTCTATAGACAGATGATGTGAGAGTTTCATCCTGTCACAAATTCTTTTAATGCCATTGATGTGTGCCTTGAAAATGGAGGAGTGAATTTTATAGTCTATTTTACTTCAAAACAAACAAACAAACAAACAAACAACAAACCAGGTCTCAATGGAGGAGTCTTTAACCATGGCCTTCAAGGGGCACCGCTTTATGTAAGAGTTACCAAAACAAGTACGTGACTCTTAGCCTTAATTCTCAGAAAGAAAACTCTAACAGGGAGAAAAGAAAAATTAAAGCACACACACATATTATATGATATATATGTAGGTTTGGGAATCATGGATGTGCACGTATGTGTGATTCTCAAAATTGCCTATTGGAATAACTTGGGATTTATAAAAACACCCATGGGAATGCTCCTTGAGGCTGTGGTGTGGAGATATAGCATCAGGTGAAGAATGTTTGGAGAAAATACGTGGAGTCTGAGGTTAGTTTCAGTCTGGTCACCCTTCCATGGTCTGTCTTGGAGCCTAGGAATTTCCTCTTGGGGATCACTTCTAACCAGGAAGGCCAGAGTTTGTTTGATCAGGTCAGAGTTTTGTTTGAGCAGGTTTTCTTATGGCTCAATGCAGCTTTCTGCAGTCCCCAATTTCTCATTTAGGGTATGACACCTAAAAAATGCAGACCCTAGGCCTGCTCTGTTCATTAGGACACGCAACACTTCCAGCTTTCCCTCAGCAAAGGGACAACATGGACTTATTGGAGGCCCACTCTCGTGATCCTGGGAGCCATCTTCCTCTTTCCTCATCATTTAGCTTTTAAATCCCAAGTGGGCTAGGACGGAAAGGTCTGTGACAATGTACTGAGAGCTTAGCATGTAGTTAGAATGGTTAGAGTGTCGTTAGGTTGGAGTGAAGAGAAGATGACTTGAAGAAGTCTCAGGGTGCAGAATGACCTCTATGCATCCTTGAGGCAGGGTAGGGTGGGATGCCTTTACCTCATATTCCACAAAGAGGCCTAGAGGCCTGGTGGGCTTGATCCTGATGCCAAGGTATCCTTCAGTGTTGGGCGGGAGGATGTTGCCTTTCTCGTCAATAATCTGGAACGAGAAGTCCCCACAGTTAGGGACTCGCTTAGCCCTGTGTACTACTGATTGGCTCACCACAAGACACTGACAGGATAAATGGGAACGACTCATGAAGGAACTGGCAGAAAAGAGAAGAAAACTGTCAAATTCTTTGAAATCAGCAAATATGGCGCCTGAAACCGGGGGCGCTTTGTTTCGTGGAAATCTAGATATTACAGCTGTGTCTTCAAACTGGAAGACAGTGTCACCCGAGGGCACTATTTATTATTTTTCCTCACGCACCACATGTGATGTATGCAGGTAGGCTGCATCAGTATACACAGTAATGTACTTCTCACCTGAAGCTTCCACAGGAAATCAGGGGGGAGCAGGGTGACTAGGGTGGGGGTGGGGCTGGTTCTACTCCCTGCTGTCACACATGGCTCCAACCCCAGCTGAGCTATGAAGTACTCTTCATCAGCACCCAAAGATCAAACCTGGATGTCGAAGGGTAATATGGCCTTCCCAATGGAGCCTCTCTTGACCTTCATTTCCCGCGAGACAGCACAGCTTATCCCCTGTTCACAAAAGAAGACCAAGGTTGACCAAAGCAGGGTCACATACATGGCCTCTAATAGAGGCCATTTATTGAGGATAGAATTTAGGCTATTGGCTTTGATATAGACATTGACTCAACTCTATTCAATGGACACTTGTTATTCCCAGCATGGGCTAGATCTGCACTACAGGTAGGGTTGATAGACTCTAGTGATTGAGGGAAAGATAGGGACAAAGTGGGTAAGCCTGAGGCTGTGGCACATCAGGTGGAGTGTGGAATACCTACCAGGGATGTGTCAGTTTGCACAGGAAGGCTCTGAGTCTGTTGACCATACATATCCACCTAGTTATTGGATAGTGATGGGAATCCTGCTTCGGCAAGTTGGGGATAGGTTGGGATGGTTTAGATTTTTATGCCATTCCCTCTGCCAGTATCCCTTGACCTCATCTCTCTTCCCAGTGAATTGTATTTCTCCATGTAATTCTTTGTCGTTCTCTCTAATTTGAATGCTTTACAGTAAGTACTCTGGTCTCCTCCTCTATCAAAAGGGGACAATGGACACACTTATTTCTTACTGAGCTTGAAAATGTATGGGAGCAACTCCCCCGCCCCTTTTCTTGGTGTTTTGAGATAAGGTCTCTCTATTGTGCCTACATGGGCTTGGAACTCACTATGTAGAGAGTTCCAACTGGCTTTGAACTTGTGATCTTCTGCTTAGCTGCTTAAGTGACAGGCTATGGGCATACACAGTACATATGATTCTATTGGGGAACTTTTTACACAGTATAAGGTACATACCAAACACCCAGTGAAAGACTATTAATAAGTATTATTAATCAGATCCTAAGACAAGTCCATAGAGCATTCTTTTCCTGGGGGATTTTCTCCATACAGTACTTTTGTACAGTTCAATATTTTATGGGGCTGGAAATAGCAGACATTACTTTATTAGCTCAAGGGGTCCTGGGAAGCGGCTCCATCCGACCATTAGTCATTAATGGTAAATGTGTTGGAATGACGGACTAATGAAGTCCTTGAGGTTCACAAGGTGCATGATAGTGTAAATGCCCTGACTATCTTCTAGCTCAGCCACAATCTGGGATATCATTAAGTATGTGTGTGTGTGTGTGTGTGTGTGTGTGTGTGTGTGTGTGTGTGTAGGAGTGTGTGCATATTTGCATATGGCATATACAGAAAGGCTTTGCTTCCTCATCTACTACCGCTACAATCCCATAATTTCACCTGCATTGTCCTCCTCAACACCCAGACATGAATTTTGAAAGCCAGCTCCCAACCACATCTTGGTATGTATAGCTGCCCTAGGATATGAGGGCAGAACTGGCAGGATCTGCTGATGGTCTCCGAATTGCAGAAGAGATCATTCTTTCCAACTCCCCCTGCACCCCGCCCCCCACCATGTGGCTCTCCTGGGCTAACAATCCCAGGCATAGTGTCATGGTATCTCTTTAAGTTTTGCCCAACAGCTTCCAGTTCATTGGCTTCTCAGTGAGCTGATGAGCTGTACGTTTTTTTTCCCTGCCAATTTGGGATAGATTACCCTTGAACCCCAAAGCTCTCCATTGACTTTGAGCAGACTTCAGCACGCACTGGGTCACGAGCCGATAATCCCAGGGGTGCGGAAGGGGCCTGTTCACCCACCGTCTCTGACTGTCCATAGATCTCATGGATGAGAATGCCTGTCCTTTGCTCCCATTGCTTGTACTCCTCAGGCAGCAGGCTCTCTCCGCCGGTGGTACAGTGCTCCAGGCTGGGGAACCTGAGACTTAGGGGAAGGCAAATACGTCAGGCCTCGGATGCTCTGCTGGGAACATAAGCATCCAGAGCTCAAAGCTCTGTCAGTCAGGTCATTCCCCTGTCTGCTTCCTCACTTTTTAAATCTACCTTCTGTCGTTTGACTGATGGCCATGGCCAGATGGATGCCGCTCCCTTTCTGTAAGTCCCTATTAATGTTTCTGGCAGGGGGTGAGTGGGTAGTCCTGAATATTTTGGGTCAGATCAATGATGTTTTGGTGAAGTTTGGATGCTGATGCAACAAGGAGACAAGAGTACTCAGAAGAGCTCACCCTAGAGAATCTTCCTATGGGTCCAAGAGGGACAACTTTAGACCATAAACAGCGAGAGACGAGACCCCAAGGGACACTAGGGTGTAACAGAACTATACTGCCTCATTGAGGGATGTACTGTGCTAACTGAGGGCCTTTTCTATTTCTGTGTGGAGGCTGAAATTCAGGGTTGGTAAGACTTGAGACAGGTTGGGCCATTTGTAGGAAAATACAGAAAGGTAAGAGAAAACAAAATTTGAGAGAGATCAGAAATCCAGAAAGGAGGAATTTCAGGGTAGAGCTTTAGGTGAGCATTTACATTAGTACCTCATGAGATACAATCTCTCTCTCATTTCCCTCATAGAATGTCTCTAGAGGGACCCCATAAAATAATAATTGGATTCTCTGAAGAAAATGGGAGGGAAATGACTGAAGTTTGATTCAGATGGCTCAGTTTGGAGGCTATGCATCTGTTGCGGTTAGGGAGGTAGTGGCTTCAGAGTTTCTAGAATATCTGTACATGTCCATAATCAGGAAGATTTCAAATTAGCTGAAGACCAACCCGCAAACACCAGGAAGTGAAAAGTCAAACTCCAATAAGACAGCACTACACATCCATTGGGTTGACACACATGGACTGATAGAAGCAGGTGGTGAAAATGATGTGGAACAACGGGAATCCTTCAGTCTTGACAGAGAGCACACTATGATTTAATCCTTTGGAAAATATTGAAGCTGTCTAGCATGAACTAGGTACCTGTGCCCTAGAAAAACATTAGAAAGCCTATTTATCTTCACCTGGATTGCCAGTACCACAGTTAAGCGCATCACTGGCCACCAATAGCCCAGGCAGAGGCTAACCACATCTCCATTAATGCAGGGTGGTCAAAGAGATCATGATACTCTCGTAAAGCAGGGTATTATATAGCAATAAAGATAAACTAACCATAAAAGCACACAACATGAATATGTCACAGATACATGATGGAAAAGGAAGCCAGATGGCATAGAATTAAATTGCATAAATAAAAGTTGAAAACCATGAAAAGCAGACCCATTTTCTCAGGATTTTCCGTAGCTGCTATCAAGGAAAAGAGAGGACTGGGTACCAAGAAAACTGGAGGTGATTTTACTTAGGAGTCACAAGGAGGGACGTAGAAGTCTCTGAAGCATTGACAAAATTTGATTTTTCTGACTTGGGGGAGTGATTGCATGGGCATTTCTAATAGTTCATTAACCTGTAAATTTTCATCTTGGGCAATTTTGTATGCTTGTTTTTGTTATAAACAATAACACCCCCCCCCACACACAAATGAATGAACCCTCAAAGGTATAAGGTTATAGGGTCAGGCCTTGAACTAACTAATTAGACTAATAATTATTACTACACACACACACACACACACACACACACACACACACACACACACACACACACACACCAAGGAAAAACAAACCATGGCACATCAGATACCTCAAATCCTAACCAAAGATTGCTGTTAGCAGTCAGTCAGTGCTACGTACTTGGTGATTTTCTGCTGAAGAATCATTCTGTACACGGCTGGCGCAGCGAGGCATTGAGTGATGGGGTATTTGAACAGTACCTGGGAATGGAGAGATAAGGAATTTTATTTTTGTAGCTAAGATTAAAGACGTCAGCCAATTATTAGCCCTTCGGTTATGCTCTCTCTTCCAGGAAACCTGCTTATTTTTGTGTTAATTCCTTAAATACATGTGCACTAGGCATGGATTTCATCCATGGCATGTGTCAGGTACTGTGGGGGGCAAATGCAGAAAGAGTGAATGAGTATGTTAGATAGTATGAAGGGTAGACACCAACAGAGGAGATAAAAAGGATGTGCATGAGAAGGCGGAAGTTGGTAGATGTCAAAAGAGAGATGTGGTGTTCTGTCAAGTACCCAGCAGAGGGCAATAGATTGGGTGGGTGGGTGCTCCAAGGAGCTTATGGAGGAGATGGCATTTAGTAGGGCATTATGAAACGAACACAGTGTCTGCAAACAGAAAGGTGGGGATATTCATGAAACGGGACAGAAGGATTCATGGGAAAAAAATTTCAGGAGCTAGACAAACAGTTCTCTCGCTCTCTCTCTCCCTCCCTCCCTCTACACACACACACACACACACACACAGAGAGAGAGAGAGAGAGAGAGAGAGAGAGAGAGAGAGAGAGAGAGAGAGAGAGAGAGAGAGAGCTCTTCCAATTAGGGCTGAATAAAAAAAATCACAGTATTTTATTCTCTGTACTCTGATGAATTGTGAGTCTCTGTATTGATGACCCTACATCCATGTATACACTGGCAGTACTAATTGGACTGGATGGGTTAAAAAAATTGTACACATGGTTGAGAGAGAAATGGTGAAGGGCATGGAAGGAATTGGAGGGGAGGCAGTGGGGGATGGATTTAACTAAAATACATTCTATACATGTGTGATATTACCAGACAATAAATGAAAGTATATTTCAAAAGCCTTCTTGAAAGGAAGTGAAGGCTGTGACTGGTGACTAACATGCTAATCAGTATCAAAGGTGAGGTAAGACGCTAGTCTTGTCCTATTCCAAGGGCTTAATTTTGATACTTTGTTGTAATGAGTCACACCCCCACCCCACCTGCACACCTGCTACTTGGCTCTTGCAGATCAGGGCCCAGAGATTTGGACTTATCCTACTTACTTCCATTTCTCAACATACGTATTGTGGGTTTCCTACCCACAAAGTCTGATCTATAGATCCAAAGAATAGCTAAGAAAGATGCATTTTATTCCATCTCACATTGTGATCTTGATACCGTGACTGTGATTCACTGTCCCCACATGGCGAGATGCTCAACACCAGGAATACTTTAATTACACAGCCTTCTTGGGGTTACCTGAGCCTTTCTCAGCTGGGTCCAGCTTTGGGAAACACGCATGTCCTCCGAGAAGGTTTTGATTCTGGGAAGTTGGTCTTCTTACCTCTACAATGACTTTGGGGTCGAACTGAGGGAGGTGGTGGATGAATATTGTAGCCCCTGATGCCCATGGTTCGATCATGGCCCCCACGGTAGCCAGAATCCATCCTGGGTCTGACATGCACCACAAGATGTCAGATGTCTTCAGGTTCAACAATTTCCTGCTGACTCCAAAAGACAGTGGCCTCAGCTTTGCCAACATGGGGGGGGGGTGTTGGCAAGGGCCGGGGAGCATTTTCAGCTAAGGAATCACCTCTCTCACTCATTTCATGAGATTTGTGGGGGGGCTCCAGACACCAAAGGTGTCCCACCACTTTGTATTTCTGGGACACATGTCACTGAAACTAATTCCCTGCTAATGACCCCTCAGACCTTTGCTAGAAAAGCTGGGGTGGAGTCTTCTGCTGTCTCACTGGGTCTGAATCAGTCACTGATATAACACTTGGTGACTCTGGAAGCATCTCTGTAGCAGAAACAGTGGCAGTGTGGGTTAATGAAAACCTGATCTAACCAGCGCTGTTTGACTGCTCTTGGTCATGAGCCAATGCATCCCCTATTTACTCTTTGGCTTGAAGTGTTTGGTGTGGGCTTTTCATCATTTGCAATGATTAGTCAAAGGGCACTGACCAGAAGCTGAAGAGGAGGGCCTCCTGCTTATCTGCCTTCTCTTATTCCTGTCCTGGATAGTAACTTAGAGAACAGTGCTCAGTCTGTTCTGAATATTACCACTTGGAGAGGAAGCAGGTAAGAGTTGCAGACCATTGGCTTAAGATTACTGAGATGATTCACCAAGGCTTAGCTCCACATATTTTTGTTCAAAGTCAGAGCTAGTCACCTGTTGGAACTCAGTTCCTTGTCCTCCGTTAGTGAGAAATGCCACGTCTGTTTTTCCCATCATAGAGAAGGGAGGGGGCTCTCAGCACAGGTGTCTTTCACCCACTGTCAGAGACACAGTGACTTGTTCCTTGTGTGGCTTACAGAATGTCCTCTTGTGAGAGTGCTCAACAGAATCCAAAGGGGCCTCCTGTGTCACCCTGGGTCTGTGTCAGCTAGCATTCAGGATCCCAGATTTCCGTCTCTCACACCCTCAGAGGTTGAAGTGGAGAACAAGGTGGAGACACTTCCATTCAGAGTGTCATCTCCTCAACATGCCCATGTGCACACACCCCTTGCCTTAGAGCTGGAAGCCAGCCTTTATTATTATTTTTTATTAAGAAATTTTCTACTCACCCTACATACCACCCACAGATCCCACCTCCTTCCTCCTCCTACATCCTTACCCTCCCTCCCAAGCCACCCCCATGCCCACATTCTCCAAACCAAGGTCTCCCATGGGGAGTCAGCAGAGCCTGGGCACACAGAGCCGAGGCAGGTCCAAGCCCTTCCCCGCCACACCAAGGGAAGTCAGCTTTTAAACAGGTACTCTTTCCCTACCATGAAGGGACACAGGACCGGAAGGCAAGTCCCTGGTTGTGCTTTGCCATTTTGGGGAAACCTGTGGTCCCACTGGTGAAGAAGATGGCCATAGGATCCTTCATCTTTGACTTAACACAGGTGTGATCTGGGGGTACTGATCTGCCAAGAGAGTTGAGGCAAAAGAAGAAAAATCACACTGTTGCTTTCCATCTTCTGACGAAGCATCGGGAAGCATTGAGTGGGGAACCTGGAAATCTTCAAGGCTGGAGGGCAAGCTGGTGTTCCCACGGGCAGGCATTAGCCTGACCATGGGGGTGACTGGACAAATGGACTGATGTGTCTTCAGTTGAAAAATGGGAAAAAAAAACCTGCATGGACGAAGAAATCACAGAACACTCAGATAGCCCTGTCTATACTGCAGCATATCCTAAGAGAGTGGGAATGGGAAGCTGTTTGAAGCTTCCAGCAGCTCTGGGTGGTGAGCAAGGTGAGCAAGGTGTCCCTTCAGCCTGCTTGTTGTCGGGGCATCTTCCCACTGGATACTTCTGAGTCTCCTCCTATTGAAGAGACACGCTGTGTAGGCTTTTGTTTGTTTGTTTTCTCCTGAAAATAACCTAAGTGCCGAGGAAACGCCAGCACAGCTGGCCTTGCTAAGTAGGACACAGCGTCACCCTGACTCTGGGGAATCTGAGTGATTTCTCAAACATTTTCATGATTTTCAGCGAAGTCTCTGGTTTTGTGAGAGGTCATTTCCTGTCACTGTTGAAGCAAATGGCTTTAGAAATGGAGGTGTTACTCCAAGGAAGCAAGCCTCACATGGTCCCTGCCTGTGCTGTGGATATTGTGGGAAACATCCAAATGCTCACAGGAGTGTTTCATGGCAGGGGAAGGGTCTTTCTCCAGTCCTACCTTAAGCAAGGTGTCCCCAAAGGTACCCAGGCGAGGGAGAGTCTTTCCCCTAAAGCTGTTGTCCTACAATCTCACTGCAATTAGAAATCCAGTTTCTTATTCTTGTTTGTTTTTGAGAAATGATCTCACTGTGTAGCCCTGGCTGTCCTGGAACTTGCAATGTAGACGGGTCTGACTTTGAACTCACAGAGATCCACCTGCCCCTGCCTCCTGAATGCTCAGATCAAAGTTGTGCACTACTGCACCCGTGCTTACGTTGTTTCGGAGTTTCACCTTGAAAGTTTATGTTCATTAAACCTCTTCATATATGTGTTTATACACACACCACACACACATATGTATGTATGTATAACGGTTCCTTATCTGCATGGAATATGCAGCACACTTGTCTATGACTTTATAATGCTCCTTTGCTTGGCCTCAGGGCTGAGTGTATATTAATGACAAAACATGGAAGTTCAACTTACTGATTTTACAAAGCACCAAGGGCCAAGGAAGCCAAGGAAGGGAAGGAAGAAGCCCAGGGTCTCACAGCAGTGGGGTGGCATGGTAAGAAGGGAGTTGCTGGCACAGAGTCTCGTGGGCCTCCTGCACCAGTCACCGATCTCCCAGTGCTTCGGGGTACAGGGTCTCCTCCCCAGTCTGTATTCAGAAACCACATTTATCAGACCAGAAACTCACTTAATCAGTGACCGGAAGTTGAGCCACCCTTCATGGCTATGATCAGACACCACCAGCTTGGTTTTCAGGGTAGGACACTCAGAAGCTACAGAGTCCACCTCTGGGACGAGGCTCCCTGTGGTCACAATGGCTTTTGCTTGAGACGTTTGTAGTCGGTAGAGGATGTCCTTGGCTTTCAGCTGGGTAGTCCCAGGCATGAAGACAATCCCTGGGGGTGAGAAAGGATGATTTGATTTCACATCAATGGGCTTAGGCCTGGCTCATCTGCTGAGAATTCCCACAATACTGTGAAAAGTAAGACCCACAGACCACCATGTTCTACACCACGGGGAATGCAGAATCTCACATCTTGCACCAAATCTGCTTAGTCATAATCTGAATCTTAATAAGATCTCCAACTTATTCCTGTGAACATAAACATTATAGGCTCTTCCTTAGCTCTTTCTAGAAGAATCCAAACAGAGGTAGATGGACCCTGATTTGCACACACTTAGGCCAGATCAGGTAATAGTGCCTGTGAGGACTTGCTGCATCTCAACACTCCCTGCCCCAATTCCTCTTCCTCCCCTGTTAGTCCTTTGAAGTTATCTTGAATGTCCTTTGTTCCTTTTACCTCAGATTTAGCCACATTGTCCTATGAGTGTTCCTGTGTCCTCTTTATCAATGCCAACCCAGCCACCACCAGTGAGTTCAAGCCTGGATGTTCTACTGAAGTCACAGCCTTACTAGATGCCCTTCTGCATCTCCCTACCACCTCAAGTCCACAAAGCACAGGCCATTTCCCTCCCCATTTTTCTCTGCATGAACACCCGTGCCCTCTGTTTCTAGGGAGATACCCTACTCCCGATTCTGACATCGAAGGCCACTCTTTATCTTCCATTCTTGCTCTTTATTTTTCTCTTTCAAAATGGCTGTGTGTGCATGCATGTGTGTGCACGCATGTGTGTATGCATATGTGTATGTGTGCATGCACACACTAGTCCTGACTAGTAGTTTTTGCATGTGGGGAACCCATTATTGGACCACCTTACTTTATGTCTACCCTTCTTTAATTTTCACCTCAGAGGACTCAGCTATAGTCTTGGGATTCCTTAGTTCTATAGATGCATGGTTTTTATTTTCTATATTTTCTCTACCTTTGCTCTTAGTTCTTGATTTTATATTATATTCTGTTAGATAATGAAAGGGAAAAAAGAAGAGAGGAAGGGGCCAAAGAAAGAAGGGAGAAAGAGAGAGAGAAAGAGAGAGAGAGAGAGAGAGAGAGAGAGAGAGAGAGAGAGAGAGAGAGAAGAAAAGCATGTTACAGGAATATGCATGATGAGATGAGAGAGATGATTGCAAGAAAAGAATCCATGTGTCCTGCCACAGTTTGCATATTAAGGATCCCCAAAAGGCTCATATGTTGAAGGCTTGATCCCTAGCTGGTAGATTCAATGCTAAAAGGTGTTTGGATGACAAGGGCTGTGAGCTAATCAATGATTAATCTATAGATGGACTCATAATAGAATGAACCATTGAGAGGCGGTGGGAAGTGGGTCCTTGTTGAAGTAGGTCATTGAAGGTTATCTTGTTCCTGGTCTCTTCCAGACTCTTGCCTTTTGTTTCCTGGTTCCATGAGGCAGGATGCTATGTTCCAGCACATGAGCCCATGATGATCTGCCTCACCTCAGGCAGCAGTGGAGCCAGGCAGAGCCAGGCAGCCATGGGCTGAAACCAGGAGACAAGGAAACATTTCTACTCCTAACTTGATGTTTTCTCAACTATTGGTCACAGCAATGCGAGTCTGAAATACAAAGCTCCACATGGATTGCAAATTATACATGAATGTGTATAAGTAATTTTAAAAGGAAGGGAAAACTCTGCATGAGATTTTTAATTAATATCATGTAGATGTCATGATACAAATAAAAATCCTCCCCACAAGCCTACCAGAGTAGTTAGTATTCAAGACAGTTAAGAGCTATTGATGCAGAGCCAAACCATGTAAAAGCCTTATTGGGGAAAAAGATTCACAACATCATGCAGGAGGAATCAGGTGAATAGTGCCTGGCTTGAGGGATGAACTATTCATCATGGATGCTGGGAGAAGCCCACTTCCCACACACCCTGATGTGGCATACTGAGGGAGACACAGCCTTGTTTTAAAGGATTGCAGTCAAATACAGTGAAACTGAAGAGAACTGCAAAGAAAGAGCCATAAGTCCAAACATTGAGCTGAATTCCACCAAACAGCTGGCTTGGATGCTTCAAAAATGTTGCCGTGCAGAAAAGTCTGAAATACTGTAGATTAAAGGAGGTGGAGGAGACCTGAGAACCACATACAATGCATGATTCTTGACTGGATTTAAAGAGAAATTGGCTCAAAAGGATATTATTTAGACAACAGAAGAATGTTTGTTACTAATGTGCATGGATAACTGTAGCGCACCAATCTTAGTCTTTGGGTCATAACTCCACTGTGAGTTTGTGAAGGAAACATCTTGGGTTTTAGCAGATTTTTCAGGTGAGTCCAACCCGGTGCTTGTAGGTCTCACAATATCCACAACAGATTTCTTGAAAGAGGAAGGGAGGGATTCATGATATTATGTTTAGAGCATATTAATGCTGGTGTGTTAGGGAAAGAGGAAGAAAGTGTGTGAGTGTATGTGAGTGGGAGAGAGAGACAGACTTGAAGAATAAGGAAGGTATAGAGAAGAGGAAATACTTTGTCTCCCACTGAGGTGTCCATCTTCAGAGGGAGGGACAGAGGCTTCCTCTATGGTTCTAGTGTAGAAGCTTCATCAGTACCAGGCTAGGTGCATGGCATCTACCATCCCAACACCCAGGTCCAGTGGGTCCCACGTGATTCACTGACCTGTTCGAAAGCAGCCCACTGTCACTAGCCACCACTCGGGCACTCGAGGCAGAATCAAGGCCAGGCGATCTCCCTGCTTCAGGCCACAAGTCTGCTCAAAGACGTTGGCAGTACGACGGGTTAAGTCCCTCAGCTCTCGGAAGCTCCACTTTATCTCATCTCCTTGGCTATTCACCCACCACAGGGCCGGACCTGGGCCTCTCTTGCCCTCCTAGTTAAGATTATATACCAAGCATCACATCACTTCCTGCTTCCAAGGAAAAGGACAATCCACTTCCATAGTCACATTCCAGTGTGAGCCTAGCACAGTGAGATTCCATCTTAAGACATTAACAGACTCCAGAGAAGTAGGAAAATAATTGGGGACTACCCAAAGTCACATGTGACCATAAATACCCTTCAAGCTTCCCACTGAAGACAAACACATCCTTTTCTCCATATATCTGTTGTAGGGCTATATAGATCAATGGTTCTCAACCTGTGGGTCGTAACCATTGAAAAACACATATTTCTGATGGTCTTAGGAACTGAGACATGGCTCAGCAGGAAAATTACAGTTATGAAGTAGCAACAAAAATAAATTTATGGTTGGGGGTTCCTAAAACCATTGGAAATATGTGTTTTCTAGTTGTTGCTACCCACAGGTTGAGGACTGCTGAGATAGACAGTGAGTTCCACCTCAGTTTTCTCATCAATAAAATGGGGACAACAATATTGCCTAAACAACTTTAGATAAATAAACCACATTAACAGTATTTGGCACAAAATAGTTGCTCAATAAAATATTATCATAACAAAAAAAGGCTAAAGTAGTTGCTAAATGTTTGGGTAATGTTTTAAAATTAAGGTATTACTAGAGGTTAGGGTATAAAGATAGAAGAGCAGGAGGCTACATGTCCTTCTTTCCTCACAGAAACACCAACCAAATAATAACAAATTGACCAAAGTAGTTTGTGAGAACTCTAGAAACTAGTGAAGAGTCTGCAACAGTTTAGCAGCTGCCCACAGTTAAAGCCACACTCAGAATGTAGGGCATTCTGTGGTATTCTTTCTTGACCTTGCTCCTGAGCTTCTGGTATGGTGTAGCACAGTTGAAGGGAAGCCATCTAATTCTGGCTCAATGAAAAGACTAGAACTTGTTTGCAATGTCTTGGCCTCTTCAGGAGCCACTGGGTGAACCGCTTTCTCTCCTGCCTGATTTGAAGGCCTCAGGGGAACAGCACCAGGGTTTGATTCTTAGGCTGGGTATCTCTGTACCAGCAGCAGGGTCTATGGTGTATAAAGACTTGTGGGCATCAAGGGCCAAGGGATGATGGAGGAAGGAAGTCAGCAGAACTGCCAAGGCCCTTAGAAAAAGCACAGGTGAATTCCCAAAAGGAAGTGGAGTTAGTAACACTGGCCATGTAAATGTGAAAATAGGTACAGTATGGAAGACACACAAATAGGACCAGAGAAGATAAATGTCATAAAGGCTTGAGAGGACATTAAACCCTAACCTGACCACATTAGTGATGGTCTTTACTTACATTAGCTAGTGCACATGACTGCAAAATAAATGGGCTTTCCCCCACATGTCCAACTTTCAACCAGTGACCACAAGGCATACAAAAGTACTGTCTATTCAAAGAGACAAAACAGAGTCCCAGAAACAGAAGCCCAAACTGTATGGACTTTAGCTATTAGACAAAGATGTTTTTCAATATTTGTGTTAAATTTGCTCAAACAGCTAAAGAAAAACCCAAAGATGAAAAGGAGAACAGAAATGGTCCAAATGAATCAAACGATACTATCAATAGAGTGGTTACCTTCTAAAAGAGAGATAAGTTGAATTCTAGGACCAAAAACACAGTCATTGAGTGGGCATGTGCTAGGGCATGATTCATCAGGAGATCCAAACAGGTAGGAGAAAGACTAGATGAAGATGAATACAAGTCATTTGAAGTTGTTGAGCATAAGGAGCACAGCGAGGAAAACTGCATTTTCCAGACCCGTATCCATGTTCCTGGAGTCTCAGCAGAAGACAGCCATCCAGCTTTTCTGCAGAAACAACGGCCCCAAACTGCAGGGTTTGAGGAAAGACCTGCATCATCTAATACAAACAGCTCAACAACTTCCGGACAAGCCCAGAGACCCAAGTGAATTATAATTGAAACGCAAAGGCCAGAAGCACAGGAGTGATCTTGAGGGCCCAAAAGAAAAGCAACACACGGTGTCCAAGAAATCCTCAAGGAGACTGTCAGTCAAGTTCTGAGTAGAGGTTTATGCAAGGTGGGAGGAGATGAGATCATGTATTTGAAGACCTGAGAGAGAAAAAGCAACAGCAACAACCACCAATTACTTCACTTTTTTTTTTCCAAATGTGAGGGAGAAATTAGGATATTCATAGACAATTCAAACGGGAAAGAATTCATCACCACCAGACTTCAAGAAATTACCTTGAAATGCAAGGAACTGGAAATTAACAAACATGAAAACACAATGTTTTCTTGCAAACATGGTGACATGTATGAGTATGATACCATTATTGTTATCCATTGGCTTGTAACTCTACCATATTTAAAATAATTTAACATAACTATTTATTTAGTTGTGTGTGTGTGTGTGTGTGTGTGTGTGCGCACATGTGCGTGTGCCTGTGCATGTTTAGGTATGCATGCCACAGCATGCATGTGGACACCAGAGGACAACTTTTGGAGCTGATGCTCTCCTACTCTGTGGACCCTAAGGATAGAATTCAGGTTGCCATGTCTGGCAGCAGCAAGCGCCCTTACCTGCTGAGCCATCTCACTGGCCTCTTCAGTTATATTGAAAAGACAATGATAAGGCTATGGTAAAGTGCACTCTAAGAAGGCGAAATTTGTGTCACTGGGACCATAAAGTTGGGGTTGAATAGGATAGGACTGTGGGGAGTAGGGTTTCTTCCTTATGTGATTGAGACTGAGCTGTTGAAAGTTAAAAAGAGACTCTTCATGCTACAGAATATTATATGCACTCTTCATGGTAAGCACAAGAATATAGTTACAGAATACACACAAAAGGGAATGAAAAGAAAATCACACATGTTGGCATAGAAACTCAACATAAAGTAACAAAGGACGGCTTGAAGAAAGAAAGAGAACGGCAGGACAAACAGAGCATTGTTTGTCCCATTTGCGGTCTTATCCCCATGTTGGTTACTCCTCAAGTTGAGTGAAGTGTGTAAGAGACAGATTGGAAGCAAGTCGGTGTGAATGTGATCTTTTATGGATATATTTGGGGACTGTTTCAGGATTCCACAGAAACTATATACACAAAGTGCCTGAGGACTCAATAGTAACATATGTCTTAATTTCCAAGAACAACCGGGCTTACACATTGGTATTTTAAGTACCTTAGTGAGCAACTGATTCCACTGTAAGCTGTCTAGTTTACAGCTCATTTTTGTTTCTTGTTTTCTAATGAATTATCTGCCAAGATCCCAGGCTACCTCTCCTGAGTCTATTATATTTCCATCTTATGTCTTACAAATTAAATATGTTGAAAAGTCAGTGAAGTAAACAGCGGCAGTTCGGGCAGTGCTGTTGAGTGATCCAGGGATCAGTTTCCGAGTGATGCTTGCTAGTGAGCCATGAGACCAGCCTGAGGTGTGATGAGTGGAACAGAAAGTGGAGGCTTTCACAGGATCACCAACAAGGAAGGACCCAAAGTTAACCCATCCCACAAGTGTTTACTGAGGGACTACCATGTGTGAGGCACCAAATGTCACTGCAGGCTAACAGTGAACGGGTCTCAGTTACTAATCATGAGTGAGGTAGTTGGAAACATTGAAGCAGATAGATCAAAGATATTGGAAATGAATATAAATGAGATGGGGTGCTTGTAATTGGGGCTGGGAGGTGTTGGAGATACAGATGAAATGGCAATGGCTGACTATGATGTTATGAAATCCAGCCATCCTGATCTTCCCTACAGGAAGATTTACTTGTTTGTTAATCCCATAAGCTGGTGTATGAACTCACTAACCAGAACTTATGGAGGAAACATGGAACAAGCTAATACCATTGCCCCTCATCACCACTTTCTTCTTTCCCAACCCATCTCATGCTCTCGATATTCTCAACTAGACTTATTGTCTCGGCAATGAAGACGCCCATTTATTTCTGAAGCAGAGGTGCTCTGACCTCTCGGAGAGCAAGACTAGGCTAAAGGTTGGGTTGTGGAGGCAGCCAGGCTGGATCCAAATTCTGCTTCCCTGTTTGTTAGATAGGTAGGAGGTTTCAGCAGGTCACTCGAACCCTTGGGTCCCCAGTTTCCTCATCTGGAAAATGGGAATAGCAGAAGATCAAATGTAAAATGACTGATGTGGAACAGAAGCGCGTTCTCCATGACAGAGGGCTGTATTTTCCTTGGCACTGCCATGAAAGTTCTGAGAACAGACGGCAGAAGAGGCATGTTGCCCTTGAACGGTAACCTATGAGTGCATGCTCCTAGGGAGCATAACATCTACAGCTACTCCCCAACTTCATCTTAGCTGAATTATCTCTGTACAAAGATGGGTGCTGCATCTCTGCCAGGGCTTGTCAACTAGACCTGAGTGGCTCAAAACATCACATCTGTCTGCTGCAATTCCCAGTACCACTCCTACGTGTCTGTCCATTTGTGTCTTGGGAAAAGACAGGCCAAGGGGGATTTTCTGTAGAGATATGGGATGCCTCTGCAGGCTACAGAGACTGCCTCTAACCCTAAGGCCACTCTCAAGAAGGTAGCTGACATGAAGGATCTCAGGGAGACTTGTCACTGTCACAGGATGACAGGTGACAAGATTTAGATAAATGTGGCAGATGCTCCTGTGCACATTCTGAAAGCCTGTACCCTCTCTAGGCATGGCTTCCAGACCAGCCTGAGGTGTGATGAGCTGAACAGTTCGACTTTCTCACTAACTGAAGGTGAGCACTCAAACCTCCATAAACCTGCCAGTTTGAACTTTGTGCTAGATCATGGTTATGGAAGAATAAACATTCATCAAATTATTTTACCCATTGTACAAGTGAGTTTTAAGAATAAATTTACCACAATTTCACAGAAAAACAAACAAACAAACAAACAAACAAACAAACAAACAAGCAAACCCACTGAAGCTCAGAGAAGTAAGAAAATACCCAGACGAGGTATCAAGCCCTCTGATGTAAGCCTTTCCCACTACATGGCTACCTTAAAGAAGCCATGGGCTCCTCTGTATCTCTGGAGAATCCATGCATCCCTCTTTACCCAGTTAGTGCAAGATAAAGCCATCAGGCTACTCTTATTCCCATGCTCCATCACCATGACCTCTTACCTCCTCCATTTGAGCCCAGTAGTCCAGCACATCTCTTGCAAAGTTAAATTCCTCAGGTGAATCATAGTCTTTCCATCTTTGAGTTCCAGCTCCTGAGGTAGATGCACTGTGCTGCTGAGAAGAGCTTGGGGAGGAGCTATGGAAGAATTTGAAGATGCCCCATGAGAACTGAAACTTCTTCAGCCACTGCATATTGGGATGGTCCTCTGGTATGAAACACAGAACATTCAAGTCACTGCCTGCCTTGCGAAGAGATGGGTTACATGCCAATCACCCTGCAGGAGTCTTCTCCATATAGTGTTGATGTGTGGTCCTGATCCATTGCTAAAATTACCTCTTGCTTCAGATGGGGATTTTTCTACCCAGTTGAAGGACCACAAGGTGCAAAATGCCAGTGAATGACTGTAACTGCTACATTTGCTTGGGACACATTCCTGGAGTTCTCTTACATCTCCCTCTGATTTGATTCCTGGGTGGTAGCCATGTGGCCATCCCATTTGCAAACCCTGTTCAAAACCATTTGCAAACCTTGTCAATGGGACAAGTTATCTTTACTCTGGAGACCTTTCTTCCTGTCAAGCCCAAACTAGTAGTTTCCATACAAACTGCCATATATTCATCTAAATCCTATCCCCAAAAGCTGATGATGGGTCAAAAGCTCAATATTCATCCCTGGGAATTTTAAACACAAGCTAGAGCAATCACAATCTCTCTCAAAATTGTGTGTGTGTGTGCGCGCGTGCATGTGGGTGCGTGTCTGTCTGTCTGTCTGCATATCTTTCAGTGTGTTTGGTATCTAAGAGTAGCTCAGACTATCTCTTATTGGAACAGCCATAAAGTGAAAAGTTGGGGAAAATTCCTGAGGTTATGATTTCTATCATGTGAAATAAATGAAGCTGATACCCAGAGACATGGAAATGAGGGTAGCGAGAGTCCTGTCCCGCTGCCCTTCTTCTATTATGAGCTTTCCCTGGGTTTTGTGGACTTCTGTATGGATTCCTACAGCCATACACCCATCCTCAGAGAAGACAGTGCTAGTGTCTCAGCTCCTTAGGGCTGATACTGTGCAGCTCCAAGATCCTCCCTAGGACAAAGTCCTGGGCAGCAGTTCCCAGCCCATCACAGTCAATAAGAGAATGGAGCTCCACTGACAGTTCCGTAAGATCATGAGTTCAAGGGCAGCCTAGATGATAAAACCAATCTTAGCATAGCCTGGGCTACATGGCAAGATTCCCTCTCCAATCTGAAAACAAAACAAAACAAACCTGAACCCTGTATTTGCAAGATCACATAATTGGAGGTTGAGATGAGATGTTCAAGACTGGATGGAATAGTCTTAATTGAAGACAACAAAATGTTCTTGGCTTCTTGGGTACCACCTCATCCTTTAGTTCCACTTCGGAAGTGAGTGTGTTACAGGGGCAGATGCTGGGTGTGGGCTCCCAGTGGCTAATCCTTTCTTCAGTGGCTACACTTCTACCTAGATGTCTGCATGATCTCAGGGTCTTCCTTAAATAGCCTTTCCGCCCCCAGGCAGGGCAAACAGCCACTTAATATGTAGCTAAACGGGCTAGGCATATAGCTCAGGGATAGAACAGCTGTCTGTGCATGTGGCCATAGGTCCAGTCTCTAGCATTGCAAAAGAAATAGTCAAATAAACAAATAGTGGCTACTAACTTAAACAAAAGGGTGAGCTTGAATGAGGAAATATAGAACACTTTATCACGGGCTGATTCTGTGCCCCTTCCTGAAGTATATGTGGGAGTACTGATCCCAATACTTTTCAATGTGACTGTAATTGGAGGTAGGTACTTTCAAGAAGTAATTGAGTTAAATATGAGGTCATTGGAATACATCATGGTTGGCCTACTTTTTAAAAAGGGAAGCAGGCATTGGTAGTGCACACCTTTAATACTAGAACTTGGGAGGCAGACATAGTTAGATCTTTCTGTGAGTTTGAGGCTGGCCAGGGATACACAGGGAGGCAGTGTTAAAAAAAAATGAAAAGGAAGATTAGCATTCTGACACAATGTGAAGGCAAATGTTATGTGAACATGAAAACAGTCATCTACAAGCCATGAAAAGAGGCCTCAAGTATTGATCTTAGACTTCCAATATTCAGAACTTTGAGAAAACACATTTCTGTCAAGTCACTCGGTCTGTGATAATTTTCCATGGCAACCTTCTTGTTCAAACAGAGAAGAAATAATGCTCTCTTACAAACAGTTTGCACTTCTGATTTCATGTTTGTCTGGGAGCTGGTAAACACGGGAGTACCTGGACGAGGACAGCTCTGGGTGGCCAAGAGGCCAGCCTTTAGCAATCGGACAGCACAGGTTCAAATTCCAGCACCTCCATTCACCATCTCTGTAACCTGGAGCAATTTACTTAACCCCCCTCTCAAACACAGATGGACCAACAGCACCCATTGACCTAAACAATGTGGTGATGGCCGGCTGACATTCTGAAGGCCCAGCACAGATGAGTAAGTACTCTAGAAGTAGGAGCTCTTGATGGCTAATGCTTTCTCCAGGGGAATGGAGTAATTAAGCCTGATCCAAATAAATAGCATCTTAACCTCTGCAACAGGGTTAGAAGGAAGAAGTGGGGAGTGGTGCATGGAAACTTTTGCACTGAAACACCCAGATACAGTACGCACCACGGTGCATGACACAGCTTTGAGTGTCACCCGTATCTATGTATTTCTGTCTGTCCTTCGGAGGTGCACAGATATCTCTCTCTAATAGCCCTATTTCTGTAACTGTGTATCAATATCTAAAAATTGCACCTCTATGTATCACTATCTATGGCTCTATATCTACATAGTAACAATTATATTAACACTATTTTATATAGAGGTGAATTTCTATCTATTCAGCATAGTGTTTGTTGACGGACACTAAGTTTTCAACATAATGTTAGATTCTTCCCTTGTTACATTGCCAAAAGCCGGGAAATAGAAACTGGAAAAGAGAAAAATCTATTTTGTCTATAGAATGTCTGAATCATAGTACAAGTTCTCTCTTGTTTATGAGACACTTATTATCAGGGTTCCCATGTGGTTTTAGATCCTGTCAACTGGAGGAAGGTCAGCCCTCTTAGAGGTTATACTCTGAAGACATTATGAAATGATTTTAAAGTCCAATGTTTTGAAATTTTTAAAGCATATTCTGGAGGCAATTTGACCATGTGGATTTGAGGGGGGCTGGGGCCAGGATTCTAGGCTTGTGGATGCAGTACCTTGTGAAGTCTCTGGAATCAAATGTGTTCAATAAACCTTTGGACACAGTATGTTACTTAACTGATCGACATGTTTGATGTGTTGTAGGAAACTCAGTCACAGAGCCAGTATTTTACTTTTGGCTCTGATTTTACCACCTACTAGTTCTGTGGTTTTGGTCTCTTTCATTTGAGGAACATAGGTTATACCTACCACACCGATTTCCATGATTATTAGTGACATAAATACTTTGCCAGCATTGAGCCTGGGACATACTAAGAATTTAAAAATGTTGAGGCTGATGTACCTTTTAACTACCAACAATTCTGAATATCTCTCTCTCTCTCTCTCTCTCTCTCTCTCTCTCTCTCTCTCTCTCTCTCTCTCTCTGTGTGTGTGTGTGTGCATGTGCATGTTTACATGTACACACATGTGGAGGTCTGAGGGTGATGTCAAGTGCTTTCCTTGATACCTCTCCACTTTAGGTTTTGAGACAAGGTCTCTTACTGAACCTGATTTAGCTAGACTGGTTGGTTGGCAACTCCAGGGGTCCTTTTGTCTCTGGTTCTCAGCACTGGGATTATCGGGTTGACAGTTTGCTTTCTATTGCTGTGATAAACACCATGACCCAAAGTAGCTTGAAGAGGAAAGAGTTTATTTAGCTTGGATGTCCTGATCATGCTCAGTCATTGAGGGAAGCCAGGGCAGGGACACAACAGAAGTGGGAAACATGGAGAATGTTGCCTGCTGGCTTGTTCTTCATGGCTTTCTCAGCTTGTTTTTAGTACCAGGCAAGATGCCCAGGGGTGGCACTACCCACAGTGAGTTGGGTCCTCCTACATCAATCATTAACTATGAAACTGCTCCCACAGACTTGCTTACTGATCAGGCTGATGGAGGCATTTTCTCAGTGGATGTTCCTTCCTCCTTCCCAGATGGTCTAGCTCACGTCCAGTTGACAGCATAAGGCACATGCCATAGGGCACCTTACCTGGACTTTTATGTTGGTACTGGAGATCCAATTCAGGTCCTCAGGCTTGTTCAGCAAGTGCTTTACCAGATTAAAGTTATTCACTTGAAAGAAAGAGAACCAGCCCCCGCACAGTGAAGTTTTCCTTCAGTGACTCCTCCTGTCTCTTGTCTACTCATTCCCAGACACATCAGTTCCCTCCTATGAGCCAGCCACTGTGCTAAACACAGCTCATATATGTTTCCAGGTCTTCCTGTCACCAACACACCCATCTTTACATTGTACTTAAAGAAAGGAAATGTCAGAGAAATTAAGTGACTTGACCAAGGCCACATAATTGTTTGGTGGTATTCTCAGAACTAAAAATTGGATTCTCAAGTTTAAGGCTTTTGTGGAATATGTAAGTGCACACAGACACACAGACAGGCAGGCAGGTGTGTGCACATGTGTGTACATGCACACACATACACACAGACAGAGGGGGGAGAGGGAGAGAAGGAGAGGAAGGAGGAGAGGGGGAGGGAGAAGAGGAGGGAGAGACTTGAGAGAGAGAGAGACAGAGACAGAGACAGAGACAGAGAGAGGCAGAGAGACAGAGAGAGGCAGAGAGACAGAGAGAGGCTTTGTCTTTTTGTCTTACCTGGTACTGTGGAGGACACAAGTGGGCCGGATCTACTTAGGAAAGGTGCTTGTAGAGTCTGCTCGTTGTGTGTAGTCCTTCCCAGGACTTGGAACACAGTTGTTGAACTTGGCCCCTGGCTGAGGAGAATGTTTAGCAGACAACTTCAGGAATTGGATGATGCTGTGAGGGGAGGAGACGCTCGGTGAGGGCAGAAAGCAGTGCAGCCTTCTAGAAGGGGCGGTCAGCTAAGGAAAAGGATTGTGTAGACACTTCCCAGTGTTTATGGGCTGCTCAAGGTGGGAACAGTATAGGGAAGGTGGAGTCTTCCTAAGTTCTCTGCAGCTAACCTGCTCCCCTTTCTCAGTCTGCACCCTTCTTTTTTATCTATACGACAGCTGGAGGGCCACACAGCTTCACAGCTAAGATCCATTGTCCAGAGCCATAGCAATCACATCGGTGTGCTCCTCAGCTCTGCTTGCAACACCCGTCTCTTCCTGGATGATCCTCTTGCTCCATTCCTCACTTATGAAAATGATAAATTCTAAGGATTTGTTTGAAGGCCAGTGTTAACGAGATAATTCTTGAGAGGCTCATAACACACAGGGTAGACTCTGTTGGCTGTTTCCTTTGGGATTCTAATTAAGAGAAACAATTTTATGTATGGGCAGAAGGCAGGGTCTTTGGAGTTCCAAAGTTTTGGACTTAAGTCCTGGGTCTGCCACTTGTGAGAAGAAACTCTGGGCAAGCCATTACGTCCTTGAATTGCGGCAGCTCATCAATTAATGCTGTTGGGGAGGTTACTGTAAGGTTAGTTCTGTGAGATTGTTGAAAGGATTATGTAACTATGTCTGTAGAGAACCTGACCTGGAAATTTAGATACAGGCTGGATATTGCCGTTGCATTGATTGTTTAATGAAGGTGATCCCACATGGTGCCTGGAGTAGTCCGTTTTTATTACTCCAGTTTGGGGGTCAGTGTTGGAGATTGGAGGACCTCCAGGGTTCTGGCCTGGCTTTCTCAGCACTCTTACCTTCCTAATCTCTGTAGAATCTGGAATAAAAATGCCTTGGCTTAAAGTTACCACTGAAGAAGACAGAGCAGAGGGCAAGCCTGACAGGCCATATGCTTCCTTGATGATTAATTTATGATGAATTTTTTTTAGCACAAGGTAGGCTTTACATTGGAGGAGAAGGGTAAATAAGAAGCCAGAGTGAGGCAACTGCCCCACAGCAAGCTACACATTAAATACCCAAAGTGCAAAAGTACAAAAGTCACTGAGTGAAGTGGAAAGGGCGTCAGTAGAACCCAAGAGATGCTGCATTCTGAACCCAGCAGGTGTCTACTGAGTGACCACACTAATACATGGCCTAGAGGACAGGTCCTTGGGGCAGGCAGTCTGAATATGAGTCTAACTTTCACTAGTTAGCAGGCTAGTGGCACTGTGAAGGTTTCTGTCCCTCTGCCTCCATGACAAGTGGGTCCGAAGTAGAGAAAGCACAATTCTGAAGATTTTGTGTATATTCCTCTTCTACCTCAGCCCTGACTGCAGTTAGCCTAATGCTACTGAACTAAAGTGCTAGACAGTGAGTTCTATAGTGAACACAATCACTTCTGGACTTGGGCATATAAGGGAATATTAACTGATCTGCACTCTCTTATGATTCAGCTCTGCTGGAAGCTGCACAAAGGCATGACAGCATAAAGTGACAGAGACACTATCTGTCTTTCTTTCTAGATGACATTGTATTAGTAGAATCTCCATCCTGGACCTTTATACAGAACAACTCCCATAACCCTATAAAGAACCATTGATTTATCATCACAGACACATCCTGAGCATTTCTTAGATACAGTCATGACTTGGAATATGCTCTCCAGATAGTTTCCTGCCCTGTGTCAGACAGGCAAAAAAACAATAAACAAAAACCTCAGGCTTTGTATTCTACAATGATATACACAACAGTTCATGATCTGTACACAAAGACATAGAAGTTGAAGCCATTCTAGAACACTCCTACAGTCACAGAGGACATTATACAAGGCAGGACAAGACGTGAATGTTATTTTATCTAAGCTAAGTTTTCTTGTTGAATTCTCTCAATAATTTTCTGCTTCGACTATGTCTGAGGCGCCTCCATTTACAATTTCAGTTTTTTCACCTAGGGAAGGTATTTCACCTAGGGAAGGAGCTGGGTATTGGTTGGATGGAAAAAACTTTCATTGCCTTTCCATTGCCTGGTCAATCTTATTCACCAGATCTGGAAAAAACTGTCTCTGGAATGATATAAAATTTCCCTGTAGTTTGGTCTTTGTGGTGTCCATAAGAAGGCATCAGTGACTTCCTCATTCACCTCAGATCTCATGTGGAATAAGGTTTGAAAGACACTTCCCAACACCCAGGACACAGGAAGCACTTTTCAAATGGAAGCTCTCATTTTACAAAGAAACTTCAGACTAGATGCACATGGCTGAGGTCAGAGTTCTGTATGGATCCTCTGTACTTACTATACAACTGTTTCTATTTCCTCTTCTGAAGATGAGAACAGCAGAATTGATTCCATATGATTGTTGTGATAATTAAAAATTATATACACATTACCTAGAAGAGTGCCTGGCATGTGTTAAGAGTGCTGTGATTCTTAATTATTAAGATAAGAATAAGAAGACAGAAGAAATGATCAGATTTTTTTAAATTTTGGTGTGCTCATGCAACACACTCAGAGTTGACATAAAATTCAACAAGGATTTTTTTCACATTAATACCTTTGGTATTAGAGACCTATAAACTTTAAATTTTCATTATTTAAATTTAAAATTCATTCTCTCTCTCTCTCTCTCTCTCTCTCTCTCTCTCTCTCTCTCTCTCTCTCTCTCTCTCTCTGTGTGTGTGTGTGTGTGTGTATGAAATGTGTGAATGAGGGTGTGTGCATGCCAGAAGACATCAGGAGTCAGTTCTCTCCTATTGTGTTGAGTCAGAATCTCTTGTTTTTCTGCTAGTCTGTATACTTTAGAATAACTGGCCTTCAAGCTTCCAGGAAATTCTCTTGTCTTTGTCTTCCATCTTGCCTTAACAGTGTTGGAATTATGGATGTGTGGCACCAGATCTTGACTTTTTATACGGAATCAAACAAGCTCAGGTAATCAAACTCAGGTAATCAAGCTTGCATGACAAGCAACCTTACCCACTGAGTTATTTTGATGGCTCTGTGTGACTTTTAACACTTCTTCTTCTTCTTCTTCTTCTTCTTCTTCTTCTTCTTCTTCTTCTTCTTCTTCTTCTTCTTCTTCTTCTTCTTCTTCTTCCCTCCCTCCCTCCCTTTTCCCTCCCTCCCTCTCTCTCTCTCTCTCTCTCTCTCTCTCTCTCTCTCTCTGTTGTTCAAATCTAAGAATGTCTTATAATAAAAAAAAAAACCCACAGCCAGATATTGGGGTAAAAGCTGAAAGATCAGGGAAGCAGAGCAAGCCACAGCAAACACCCATTACCTCATCAACTCCACGAATCCTCTGACTGAAAGCCTCTGAGTCCTCACTCAAAAGGGTTTCAGCTGAACTGCTTTAGTTCCTGTTTCTTCATGCCTTATATACCTTTCTCCACCCAGACATCACTTCCTGGCATTAAAGGCACATGCTTCCCAGTACTGGCATTAAAGGTGTGTGCTACCACTGTCTGGCTCTGTTTCCAGTGTAGCCTTGAATTCACAGAGATCCAGATGGATCTCTGCCTCCCGAGTGACAGGATTAAGGGTGTGTGCCACCACTTGTCTGGCCTCTATGTCTAATCTAGTGGCTGGCTCTGTCTTCTGATCCCCAGGCAAGTTTATTAGGTTACACAATCTCTCTCTCTCTCTGCAATGCTAGAGACTGAACCCAAGGTCTTGCATATGCTGGGCTAGCACTCTACTACTGAGCCTACTCAGTAGGCGTGAATTCATGCCTAGTACTGTGAACCTAACAAACTGCCTGTGGGTGATAAGGTCATAGGCCTGAGAGGAGAACCCTCTTCGGTCAATTTCCTAAACCAGTTTAACTCCTAATTGCATTGGAAGTGCTTATCTTTATTCCCAAAGATAAGTAGTTCTTACCCTTCCTCAAAGAAGCTTCTTTGTGAAGCAAATGGGGACCATTACAGAAATCCACACCCAGTCAAAATGCAGAGAACAAGGCACTGGGGTGTCCAACCCCAGTCGACCTATCTGCAGCACAGCACTCACACCCAAGGCTCAGGGGAGACTGCTGGAGATGGGATAGAAAGACTGGAAGAGTCAGAGGACCAGAATGTCGCCTGTGAGATGGGGTCTTTCATATATGGCAGGCTCACCACACCCAGGAAATCACAAAGGTTGCTTCAACAAGACCTGGATAATGATGACATCTGTTGACATGCCAATGTTGGTGGGAGAAATCCTACAAGGTCCTATCCCTAGATAAAGAGCTGTAGAGAATGAAGGTCTGCGGAGAGAGGGAGAATCAGAGAGGAGCCCCTGACAGGTTACTCAGTTCAAATGATCATTCCTAAACACACACAGGCGCCACAAAATGAGCCTGTATACGTACATCTGCCTGTGTATGTAACAGTAATTAAAGGAGAGGTCATGGATTTGAGGGGGGCATGGAGGAGTTAGTGGGGGAGAAGGAAGGGTGGAAATGACATAAATTAAAAAAAAAATAGCTTAAAAAACGCGACCCAGTCTCAAGAAAAACAGGGCATCAGTGGGTAAAACTGATGACCCAGATTGGGAGTAGTAGATAATCATTTTAATAAATGCTGTAGGGCTTCTTAAGGACTGGAAGAAAAAGAATGCTAAAGAGAAACAAAAAGAACTTTTAGCAGAGAAATAGAATTTTTAATTGGGAATCATTAACTGAAAAAACTCTTGTTACTTTAAATTAATTGATTGAACTTTCTGGCAGATTCAAGATGATCAAAGCAAGTCAGTGAACCCGAAATGAGTTCAGAAGAGATGGCCACTCAGAATAATAATAGAACTTTGAAACTGTGAGTGAAACATCGGTGGACCTTGGAAGCATTAGTTAAGGGCCAGAAGGAAGCAAATAAAAAAGAAATAATGGCCCAAACGATCTCAGATTTTGGTGAAAAATGAATATTTTTGGGCTCATAGAATATCAGAAAGAAGTATAAACAGGAGAAATGTAAAAAGAAAACCACCTAGGCATATAATCACATTTATTTTTAATAAAATTAGAGATGACGGCTGGAGAGATGGCCCAGTGCACTGCCTTTGCAGAGACCAGATTTGGTTCCTAGGTTGTCAAGTGCCTCTCATTGCCTGTAACTCCAGCTCCTGAGGATCTGATGCCCTCTTCTGGCTTCCAAGTGCACCCCCAAAACACACATGGAGAGAGGAAGGGGGAGGAGAAGGGATAAAAGGTAGGGAGGAGTAAGGGAGCTAGGGAGAGGGAAGAAGAGAGCAGGAGGGACAAGACATAAAATGAATAGTTTAAAAATGAGGAGAGAGTTATAAAAGCAGAAAGCAGAAAACAACACAAGGAGACAACGAGCATGGACAGAAGGCTAGGCCTCAGCCGGGTGGTTCATTGGGTAGCCCTCTTTCATGTCCCCAGGGGTAATCTGGAGACAAAAGCTCTTCTGTGGAAGTCTTGAGGTTTGTGACTCCCCGAAGCTCTATGTTCTAGAAGGGTGGTTTCAGCGAACACACTTTGACCCAGTGTTAAGCCGTGGCTCAGGTTCTAGACCTGGAAATTGCACCATCCTCCTGTGGCCTTGGCTGAATGCTTCTGCGGCTTTGGCCCTAATATCAAAAGCTTTGACAAGAGACCAGAAGTGAGTCACACGCATTAGTGCATTAGGCAGGTGTGCCCCATTTGGTCTGAATCGCAGATCCTGAAGAGACACCCTAACTCAGCCCCAGCACATGCCAGCTATTGTTTGAGATAAGTCATTATTGCATACAGATGCAGAGGGAAGTGTGTCCATGCTAGTTCTCAGGGCAGGTTTGTTAAGCTTAGCTCCTCCGTAGCTCCTGAACTGGCCCCAAAGCTTGTCTCTACTCTAATAGCAATCCTCCCCGCATACAACAAAGCTAAGACCTGTCTGGATGCAACTCTGGGGGCACATTTACCAACTTCAGTTGTAGAGCACACTCAAAGGACCCGATTCTCTCCCCCTAAGCTGTGGTCTGACAGCAATTCTGCCAAACTATGGCCGAGCCGATGATATGCCCGCTTACTCTTCAGGGAGGCTTCCCAACCTCTGTTCCTCAGAGGATCCTGGAATAGCCCTAAATCTCAGCTCCACTTTCTCTCCAGTGCAGGTTGACGGCAGTCTGAACTCAGCGTGCATGTATGCAGAGAAACTGTACAAATATTAAAAGTCCCCCAAGTGTGCAACAGGTGCAGATGAAAACCAAAGGTGGCATGGCACCCATCATGCGGCTCAGCTCTGCTGGATCTTTGTCAAGCAGCCGTGCTTGCTTTATGACCTCTGCGGTTCCCATCAGATATGGCTGTGCCCTTTACCACGAAATGAAATATAAACATTTTTCAGAGACAATCTTATAGGCAGAAATTTTAAAGTATGACACTATCATTTGATTCATGCAGAAATTAATTTATGAACTGAGAGAATTTACACATAATTTGAAAGATGATGTAGACAACTACTATCAATAAAGCATCATGGTGCTATGAATTTTACTGTATTCACAATAAAATTATGGTTCATGGTTTTTGTAACTTAAGGGCATTGCAGAGAATAACACACACTAGAGTAATGAAGAAAAGACTCCATGGATGCTTTCGTGTCTCTATTCAATAAAGTAATGAAGAAAAGACTCCATGAATGCTTTCATGTCTCTGTTCAATAGAGTAATGAAGTCCTAGCCAAAACCAGGCAGGGAAACACAGAGGCCCCCAAAGAAGAGGCCAGGTAAATGAACACTGGCGATGGCGGGGTTTCAATAGAAAATTATGGAGACTCACCCACCATGGTTCTAGAACTAATAATTTCAGGAATCTACAGAGTACAAACTTAAACTACAAAAATCAGTGGTATTTATATGTACTATTAACAAAATTGTATAAATAAAGCAAAGGGAATAAAAGGAGGAAAAAAAAGAATATAACACCATTCATAGTAGCTTAAGAATAAAGTAAAATGCTTGAAAATCAATTTAACTACAGAGGTAGTAGACCCATATACATACACAGTAAAATATTGATGGAGTAAATGGAAGAAGATACAGATAAATAAAAATATATCCTGGGTTCATGAATCCAAAAATTATTGTTAAAGAATGGGAGATGGGTTGGGGGGAAGGCTGGGGGCGGGAGGAGGAGGGGGGGAATCTGTGGTTGGTATGTAAAATAAATAGAAAATTTCTTTTTTTTTTTTTTTTTTGGTTTTTCGAGACAGGGTTTCTCTGTGCAGTTTTTTGCCTTTCCTGGAACTCACTTGGTAGACCAGGCTGGCCTCGAACTCACAAGAGATCCGCCTGGCTCTGCCTCCCGAGTGCTGGGACTAAAGGCGTGTGCCACCACCGCCCGGCAAAATTTCTTAATAATAAAAAAAGAAAAAAGTTTTCATAGTATATATAGTGATGTGAAGATTCAATACAATACTTATCAAACTCTAACCAACTTATGTGACCCTGACTAGCTAAAGCAATTTTGAGCAAAAATAGCAAAGTCAAAAGCATTGTAGTACCTGACTTCAAAATACACTGCAGTGATTTAGTGATCAAGCAGACATGATCCTGACTTGAAAATCGATGCATATGTGAGTAGAACAGACTGGACATCCTATAAATAAACCCACATATTTGCAGTCAGTTTATTTTAGCCCAACTGACACACTCAAGGAAAGAGAACAGATCTGAAGTGTCTCAACACACACACACACACACACACACACACACACACACACACACACACACCATACACACACACACACACAGAGCAACTATGTATAACTATATATATGCTAATTAGCTTGATTGTGGTAGTCCACAATGTATATCTCTATTAAAATACCATGTATGTATCCTGCATATACACAATATATCAATTTATCAGTTATACTTCAATAACACTGAAAAGCTTCAAACTAAAACTAAAGCTAAATAAAAACTAAACCCAAACTCCTCAAAGGCTTACAAATGTAGGGTGGCCATGGTTGCAAATTCTGATTTTATATTACATTTTCCACTGTCTTTGGTTGCTCTTCTAGTCCTCATATCCTGCTTTAAGTGTGCTATACTGAAAAGACACGGGCTAAGAGACTTAAAGCACAGGCGTATTGTCTCACAGCTCTGAAGTTTAGCCACACCCAGCAGTGTTGGCATGAGGGATTCCTCCTGAAGCTGTGAGGCCAGGCTCAGTCCCAGGCCCCTCTCATTAGTCGATGGATGGCCATCTTCATGTCCACATGGTGTTTCCTTTTGTCTGCCTGTATCTGTGTTCAGATTTCTCTTCTTGGTTAAGACATCACTCATATGGGATAAAAGACGCCCTCTTTTCTGTAGGCCAGTATAAACACATCAGGGAATGGAGCCCATTTCTGTGTTTCCCAGTGACCTCTCATAGCACCAGTGGCCTCCTCAGAGACCCCCAAAGGTTAGGAATGGTGGTAGAATTGGTTTTGAGTGTCAGGAACAAAAAAATCAGCTTGTTAAGATGTGAAACAAGTCACTATCATAAACATTCCCCATCTCATTGCTTGAAACACAGAATGTTACCAGTGCTTATTAATTCTTCCTTAATTTTCTATTGTCTGTTCTCTCTGGCACCTCTAACAACTCCAGCTTAAATTCCACGGGGAAAAAGGAACTTTATTTTATATAAAATTTTGGATTTATTATTAGTGCACTTCCCCCTTGTCCAGGTGTGTGCCACTACTTGCTCATGGGTGTGGGGGTCAGAAGACAACTCTCCAGGCTGGGCTCTCGCTTTCCACCTCGTTCTGGCGGGGTCTTTCTTGTTTCTGCCAAGCAGTATACCCTAGGCTAGCTGGCTGGTAAGCTTCAGGGCTATCCTCCTGACTGTTTCTGTCTTGTCACAGGAGTGTTGGGGTTACAGGTGTGTACCCCAGCCAGCTTTTATGTGGATTCTGGGGATCACCATCAGGCTTACTGACTGAGCCACATCACCAGCCTTATTTGTTAAACAGTACCCTCACGGCACAGGGCATTAACAAGAACCAAAACCCACGTGTTGGCCGCTGAATAAACGAAAGTGTGGACTTGAGCGCCGCCTGGTGGTCAGATTAGCTGTCAACCAATGCCTTTGAGCCTACTTTCTTTCCCTTTCCTTGGTCTGACTGCCTGAGAACCTACCTGGAAACACAGTAAGGGTGGCCATCCACACACACTCCTGCCCGGACAACTCAAATCTTTGTGTGATGAAGGAAGAAATGGAGAACTTGGAAATCAGTAGGCTTACGTAAAAGACTGCAGCATTGAGGGAAAGACCGAGTTCTAGGAAATTCTGCCTTGATGCTGTTTACTCTCGCTGTTCCCAGGCTGACCCTGGAGCGTCCCAGAACTAGCTTGTCAATCAATCCACGGGATTTCCTAGGACCCTGTTCCACCCAGTCTGCCAGAGAACAAAGAATGAACTCTCTTGGAGGCCAGGGGGCGCTCCAGCAAGGAGCTCACGGGTAGCGTGTCCCACTAAGGAGAAAGAAGACCAACTCTGCCTCCCACCAACTGGACCCCTCCATATTCACTTTCCTGTTGACACTGTCAGAAAGAGACACCAAACGCTGGCACATTAGTTTTAGGTGACAACGGGTAATGGCTTATGATAGGTCTTTTTTTGCACCCTGATAGGCCTCTTCGCTGACGCAGCAATCCAAATCAGACTGAATCAGGAAAAACCCAGATTTAATGGGTAAAGCATTCCTGGGTGATTCCCTGGCCTCTCAGAGAGGAGACTGGGACAAGAGACTGGAAGAACCACGTGTCTGTTTTCTTGGATGCAGCTTATATACCCTGTGGGAGTGGTCTTCAACCTCTCTGGGGGGAGGAGCTGTGTTTGGCGGGCTTTGAAGGGGCGGGTTTAGGGAAAGAGATAAGGGCAGGGAGTTGAGGTGGATCTTCCCACCAGACTCCTTCCAAACAGCTTAAAATACTATGCTCACATCTGGAACATTCCTCAGTATTATATATATTCGCAAAGGTAAATGAATGATAAAACAGCCACACCGATTTGAGAGCTGTGCATTGCACTCTGGGAGTTCTTCCATGGTGCAGATTTTAGGTGTCACACTCTGCTATCTGTTTCACTGCTCAGCTTGCTGAAAGATCTGGTCCTGTCAAGTCAACAGTGGGTAGGGCCCTTCTCCACCTACACCCCTAGAGGGCTCAGCTTTCCTTATTTTAGGATCTTCTTTGTCAGTACCCAGGTCTTGTATGGAGTTAGAACTTGGAAAGAGTTGGTAGGATGTGAACAAAAAGACCAGATTCCAACAAAAGGCCGGACCTTTTGTGTCTGCAAAGCTTTCTCCTGCCCATAGTTCCCATGGCTTCTCTTTAGCTCCCCCTTGCAGCAGACAGGCTCTTGTAGTGGGCTGAGCAAAGGAAGCCAAAAATGAAGCAGGCCGTCATTTTCTGACCTTGGTGCAGGCCACCTGTAGGCCCAACCAGGCCTGACTACCCCTGGATGGGTGAGGGACTTCATGCTCTTTCTCACCTTGCCCCTGCACATGCATCTCACACACGTTTACTCTCTCCCACTTGCTTACCAAAACCCCGCACAGGACGGTATCACTTGCTTTTCATAGACGAGGAAACCGAAGATCTGATCGGCAGCGTATTCTTCACGGTAAAAGAACTGGACGCTCAGTACCTCCAGCTCTGAAAGTGAGTGACTTTCCCAGAGGGATCCATCTGCTTCCTTTTAGATAAGGTGACACCACATGCCCTGCCCATATGGGAGCTTTTGGCTTCAACTTTCCAAGATTAATGATCTTGATATTTGACCCTGATAGTTCTTAAACATTGGCTCAGATGGCTCACCTTTGTTTTATTTCTTGGTGTAATTGTTCTACACTATTTACTTCCCTCTTCAGTGTTACAGTTGGGGAGCAAGGCTTGGTACATGGTGTGTGTATGTGTGTGTGTGTGTGTGTGTGTGTGTGTGTGTGTGTGTGTGTGTGTAGGGTGCTTAACATTTTTAAAATGGAACGCAATATTAATTCAACATGAAACCTTTCTCAACTCCAAGTTTTAAGTGGCACAAACAAATGAAACTAAATACTGTGAAAACACAAGTTGTTAGCATTGGTAAATCCTATTAGGCCATAGTTTGCTGCCAAGTATTTGAGACTAGTTTTGCTAAGAGGGAGATCCTATTTTCACTAGTTATTTGTTGCCATGGTAGCGCTCCATGAACAAGCAACTTGGGAGTAGAAATCTGCAATCTTCTCTGGGGTGGAGAGAGCATTGATAATTGCTGAATAAGAGTAGACTCTATCAGAGATGATCAGGAAACCTAAAGACAGCAAAGTGGAGAATTCTGACAGGCTGGAGGAAGACGATATTGGTCACTCTTAACTCTTGCCCTAGTACTGGGCTCACAACGATTCTTTTTTTTTTTTTCCCCTGGAACTTACTCTGTAGCCCAGGCTGCCTCGATCTCACAGAGATCTACCTGCTTCTGCCTCCAGAGTGCTGGGATTAAAGGCGTGCGCCACCACTTCCTGGCACTCACATCGATTCTAAACAGGCTTATATAGCAATACATGGGAGTGGGTAGCTGGGGAGGGGACTGACTGTTGGGTAGAATACATGAGAGTTTGCCACTTGGCTCAAGGCCCTCCTTCTTTCATAGGTATATGGCCCTGAATCTTTAACTCTCCTCTCACTCTTCTTCTCATTCGTATCTATTGGAAGTGTAGACGGCATTAGCTACTTCTATCCTTTCATGTGTCAAGGCTCAGCCAACAGCTCTCCATGTTCCGATCCATGGGCTCCACTGAATGTTGCTGGGAGGAGGGAGACACTCCCATGGTCTGCCACCAAACGTAATGGGCCCTCTTCAGTTCATGCCGTGGCTGTTCTCAGCGGTGCTGGTCCATTGTGTTAGGATTGTTCCCTTCCCTCTTTCTGATACTGAACTGGCCTTCTTTCTCCTTTGTGTTCATGGGATCTCCTTCCTCTTCAAAACCCTTAAGGATTATGTCTCTTCAAGAACCTGCCCTCCTCTGTTCCTGCTGCTCCTCTATTCCATATGCACTCTTTACCCATGTCAACAACCTCCTGGGTTGTTAACCTATACCACATTCAAAGTCCTGATTTCTCTCTGAGCTCAAACTTAAGTTTCTGACTAATTACCCAGTGTTATATATTGATATTCAATATACTAGATTCAATATTAATATTAATAATATTAATATTTAGCAGCTAATACTGTTAACCTGAATGAGCATGGCCACTGAGTGAAACAATATTCCTACCTCTAATCCCACCCTTCTCAGTGAGTACTGAAACCATAGACCCTCGTTTGTCAGGTTAAAATCCCAGAAGTCATCCTTCAGTGTCCCCTCCCTCCAACACTCCCTCCCTTATTTAGTCATTAATTTACCAAATCCCACGAGAGGTTACTCTAAGCACTTCCCAGTTTCCATTTAGACATTTTCTTCTAGCACATTTTCCACTCAGCTGCCAGGGTAATCATTTAAAAAGGGACAGCTGACTTTGTTTTTGCTCTGCATTAACTACTTTAATGGCATTGCTCTTTAGAACAAGTCCAAATTCCTTAGCATGTGATACAATGACCTCCTCTGTCACCATACAAATTGGCCACGGTTCTTAGGCTACATAGTCTCTAATGAGGTGATTTCCCCCTTCTCTGGGGGGATCTTATGCATTAGTTCTCTCAACATGTGCTGGGAGCAAATCCATGGGCAAAATACTGAGCATGGGTACTGGCTGTCCTATGAGTCCCTCATGTTGAAAGCTTGAGGAATGTACTCTTGAGAGGAGGTGGGACCTAGAGGGGGCCACGTATTGGGGCTTCTTTGGTCATCGGGGACATACTCACAGTAGGGGTATGAGGTTCTGACCCTTCCTCATTCCCTTTCTTCTGGCTTGTGAGGTGAGACATTTTGCTCTGTAGTATATGCTTGCCATGAGGTAGAGGCTCTGCCTCACCCCAGACTGAAACAGTGAGTCCAGTCCACCACAGGCTGAAAACTCTGGAACTGTATTGTAGCTGGAGTTTTCTCCAGTCCTGCCTGGCCCATAGTCAGGACAAATCTCTGTCACCCGCCCGTCTCACAGCCGCTCAGACCCAACCAAGTAAACACAGAGACTTATATTGTTTACAAACTGTATGGCCGTGGCAGGCTTCTTGCTATTCAGCTCTTCTATCTTGAATTAACCCATTTCTATTAGTCTATAAGTTGCCACGTGGCTCGTGGCTTACTGGTATCTTAACATCTCTCTGCCTTAGCCTTCCACTTCCCAGAATTCTCCTCTCTGCCTGTCCGCCTATACTTCCTGCCTGGTTACTGGCTAATCAGCATTTTATTTATACAGAGTGATATCCACAGTGCTATTTGTCCAAGCCAAGCTTTTTTCTTTATAAGTTGATTAATTCAGAATCTTTGTTGTCAGAAAGAAACTAAATGCACCTTTAATCGCACTTTTGGGGAGGGAAACATCACACCATCAAAACATATACAATTGCTTTACACTTGAAGCTCCTCAAGAGCCAAAGATGGGACTTGCCAATCATTACTGGTTGACACCAAGCATTCCTGGGGGGGAATAAATTTTTTTTTTTTTTACTAATTTTAAAAAAGATTTATTTGTTCTATTTTATGTGCATGAATGTTTTGCCTGCATGAATGTATGTGTACCATATACACACTTGATACCTGATGAGGTCAGAAGAAAGCATCAAATGAAGGACTTGGAGTTACCATTGGGTGTGAGCATACCAACAGGAAGATTTTGCAGATGTGAATTTGTCCAGCATCTTGGGGAGTTGTTAGAATGCTGCATGCTTCCCCCACAGTGGAGTTTATTGTCTCTTCTACCCAGAGGAGGAAGCCCCAACCTTTGCATGTGGGGGGAATACGAGAGCATATTATCACCCTGAAGGTCAGGGGTGCTTGTGCAGGTGGTTTCATCTTCTGCCTGTTGGTTATATTGTCTCTTGCAGTAACATCAGGAGAGAGGCATAGATGGCTGCTAAACTAACACGCTCCAAGGCACCGGCATTTGGCAGTGGGGACCAGGCTCCTGGCTCTGCTTTCCCATAGACTCTGTGACCTCTCAGCAGTTGTTGACACTGCTGCTCTCACTGTCTGTTTGCAGATCTGCACTCTTCCTTTACTAAACACATCATTAATGGAAAAGCAAATCACAGCCTTGATCTGTGTTGCTATCAAAGTGCAAATGTAAAAGTATAGTGAACGATGGACTATCTCAGAGAAAAATTGGGATAAAGCAATCACTTGACTAAATCAGGAGATGTTCCTTATATAACTTAGGCAAGGACATCATAATCAAGAGATTGTAAATGGGTCATAATAAACCATACTAAGTTAAGACATTAAAGCTAACCTTTCTCTCATCTCTCTACTCTCTCCTTGACATTCTCTTTGTTGCCTCCAGCTCTCTGAACTCTCGAGTCTTCCTTAGATGATGTCAATACCTCAGTGATGTAAGCTGGCTGTGCACCCCCGAGACTGTGTTGTTGATGAGCAGAGTAAGGCTCCTCTAAGCACAGAATTAGAAATTATTGACTCAGAACATGGCTATGCTGGGAAAGGATTATGGTTTTATAACATACCTTTAAATTATTTGACTCCCATGAAGAGGTAGAATTTCTGTGTCTTCTTCTAGAATCTGGGACAATATCAGTGACTGGCTGCTTATGTGGCCTTTGAGGGTAGGTCTTACAAGGTGATTTAATCTTGTGTAGGTGTGCATGTGGAGGCCAGAAGAGAACTTCTACCGTTGTTCCTTAGATGCTGACCACCATTTTAAAGGGAGACAAGGCATCACAGTGGCCAGGGACTTGTAAAGTAAGTTAGGCTGGCTGGCCCAGAGATCTGCCTATCTCTGTCTCTTCTAGTGCTAGGATTATTAGCATGCCAAGTGTTTATTTTATGAGGTGTCCAGGAATTGAACTCAGGCACTCATACTTGCAATTCATCAATTGAGCAACAATCCTGCCATGATTTTATCTTTATTACCTGTGTAGGTGTGACAAGGGATGCTACCACACTGTGAGGAAATTCTGGCCACATACAAGGCCTCCCTTTGTTATTCTAGCCCACTCAGGTTCCATGTGAGTGAAGTTCCTAGATGACAGGTGACTGGACACGATATTGGACAACTTAAATGCTGGACACTTATTTTTCACAATTGTGGAGTCTACAAAGTTCAAGATGAAGGGGGTGACTGATTTGGTTCCCTGTCAAGACTCTAGTGCTATGCAGACATCTGCTTTCTCACTGTGTCCTCACAAGATTAGGAGAGAGTGATCTCTTCCCCCACTCCTTTTCTTATAAAGCTACTAATCCTACCACGAGGGATCTACCTTCATGACCTCCTTTTATCCAGGGTAAGAAGATCCAGTACAAATATAGTCAACATATGAACCAGAGCAGTGGTGGTGGTGGTGTTGGGTGTTGGGGGTGCAACATAATCCCATCCATCAAATTCTTTCAACTCCCAAGTCCTTCAACCAAAGGTCCTAGATGTAGTGGAGCATTGCCATTAAAAAAATCCACTATTTCCATTCTTCTTTCAAATTCCTAGTCCATAGAATTTATTAGCATAATGAGATCGTTGTTTTAAACTGCACTATTTGAGGTTGATTTATTATGTGCAATTATGATAGGTTGGTGCTTGTGCATGTTGGGGGTGGTGGTGGTTGATGCACCTGCTTTTGAAAAGGTGCTGTCAGGGTATCACAAGCAGGGAACAAAAACAACAACAAAAAGAACAGAAGATCAGGAGGCCAAGTTCCATCCTGTGCTGAAAAAGACAAGAGCTGGTGACTTCTTCACAGTCACTGTACACTGGCCCCTGTTAAAGGTACAAGCTACTAGGAATACTTCATGTAAGCCACACGAAGGAAGGATGGAGTGGAGTGAAGGGAGTCAGAGTCTATACTGAGGGACAGCACAGATTCCTCTTAAAAGAAAAGGGCTTCCACTATGCACAACACCATAGGCAGGGCTCATGGGTTGGACACTGTAATGGAATGCAGTAAAAATCATGTTCAAGAGTTTTAATAGGAGAGCCGGCACAGAAAGTAAAGGAGTAGCATGCGCTTGTAACCCCAGTGCTAGGGAGGTGGAGACAGGAGACTCTGGGACTCACTGGCCAGCTAGTCTAGCTGAACTAGTGATCTCTAGGCCAGTGACAAATTCTTTCTCAAAGAAGATGGATGGTGTTCTTGAGAATGACAATCAAGATTTTCCTTTGGTGCTCACATACATGAACACTCAGGTACATACACACACACACACATACACACACACACACACACACACACACACACACACACACACACACGCCCTAAACAAACATGAACATGCATCCATACACACAATTCTCAATATGGGATAATGATAGTAGGCCATGGTTAAGAAGGACCAGTCAGGATCAACAGAAAAGCAGTGTGGGACACAGATAACCATTATTTAGATCAGATAATGTCACTGAACTAAAAACCACCCAGTGCCCTCCACTATGAGATAGATTTGGCTGGACAGAGATTTTTCTCTAGCCAGAGTTTTCATTAGATAAAGTAAGTCCTTAGTGTGACCATTTAAGATCTTTGCCATATCAATCACAATTTAATATGAAAAATTAGCAGAGAGCAGATGTATCAAGAAAAGGCTTTAGAGAGAAGAGGGAGAGCAGAGGCATTGAAGAACGTCTAAATACATGTGCAAGCTTTTCAAGAGTGGGGCAATTTGTGTCTAACAAGGCAGCTAAACTTAGGCATTGTCTAATGCCATCCTTTATTCTTTTTAGTTTTTATTACTTTTACTTTATTTATTTGTGTATGTCTGTGTCTGTGTGTATGAGTGTGGGTGCTTATCCTCTGTGGGTTCTCTAGTCCATAAACTGTTGCAAAACCCCTCTTTTCTGTCTTGCCCAAATCACAGTTTTGATTTTGAAATAATTTTAATAGTGATTCTAGGAAATGTAGAAGCAAGAAGGAATGTGAGCCACAGGGAGTGGCATGTTTTGATGTACAGAAGTTGAGCCTGCAGATGCAACACATATGAGTGAAGATGGCCTGGGACATGCCTAGGACAGTGCCTTGTGCATGACAAATGCTCTGTGGTATTTGCTGCCCCTTTGGACACGGTGTCCCCAAGAATTGAACCAACTTGGGGAAGACTTTAGTGTCCTGCCCACATTCTTCTCTTTTCCTAATTTCTCTCCAGTTCCTTCTCTTCTCTTTTCTTCCCTCTTCATTCTACTTCCTTCCTTCCAGCCCTCTTTTACTTGTAATTCGCTTCCTTGCTATTTTATTAGACTTTTTCTCACTTCTTTCTGCAAATCTCTCATTCCCTCTTTCTTCTTTTAGTATCCAACATGTTATTGTTCTGTTTTAATAATGAAGCAAAGACAGAATTCACATACATGCCTCTTTGTGAGTAATCTTATGTCTCCATAGGAAAAGTGAGAAGTCACAGGAAAGGAATGGGGAAGACAGAAGCCCAGGGAGGGCCTTGGGAATTTCACTGGGCCTGGGCTTGTCCTGATGTTTTCCATTCCTTGGCTCGAAGCTTTTTCCGATCAATTTTCCCCATGATGGTCTTGGGCAGCTCCAAGACAAACTCCACCTGTTATGAAAAATCAGATCAATGTGGGTCATTGGTGACTACGGTACACTGAATTTTGTTTTTTAGAGGAGATGCTGTGAGCACTAGCTCTTAAGGCTGGAGGGCCCAGGTACATGAGGATGGAGGATGGAGATGTTCTAAGTTGGCTCTGTTTGCCGTAAGAAGCCTTGGAAGGTCTCTTGAGACCAGGGCAGGAAGAAGACGGCTAGAACAGAGAAGGGAGGTGTAGAGCACTAGTTTTTATACGTAGTCTTGAAGAGAGGAGAAGCAGCAAGATGAACATGGCATGGCCCAAAGGCAGACACTTAAACTTCCACATCAAACTCTGTCTGTTTTGTTTTTTGTTTTTTTAAAGCTAACTTTCTTTTTATTTCTTTCAATTAATTTATTTATTTTATTAAGGATTCCTTAATAAATCCTTATTTATCTTCTCCCTAGTTATCTTGTCCCTAGTCCCTTCCTCTACTGGTCTGCTTCTTGACTGCCATGAGGTGAACAGCTTCCCTCTGCTGTGCCCTTTCACCAGACACTTCATCCTTGCCACACACCTAAAATTAATGGAGCCCCCTGACCAGGGACCACAACTTCTGAGACCATGAACCAAAACTACCTACTTCCTCCTTTAAGTGTTACTCTGGCACGTTGTTACAGGGATGAGGTGCTGAGCAGTTATGGTCTCCCCAACATGGCAGAGTGTTTGTTTTAGTGCCCAGAGTGAAAGTCCTTTCATTTTGTTATTTCCGGGAGGAGCATTTCCATCTTCTTAGGAGAACCCCCTATTCCTCACTTAGATCACATTTTGGGTGTAGAGAAGAACCCTCTCCTACCCTTCCTCTGCTTTCTGCAAGGATGACCACATGACTCAGAACTGACCAATCAGGATATCCCACTGTCATGGTTACATAGAATGGTTTAGTGATGGGTACCTAAATTAGTCCAGCAAGAAGCAACTCCAAGACTTTCATTGGTCTGTGGGGGACATGCATGCAATTTCTCTACTGCAGTTTGCCAACCTGCTAAGAATGTATACTTGGATACTTGAAGAGGATGACACCGGGGAGAGAGAGAGAGAGAGAGAGAGAGAGAGAGAGAGAGAGAGAGAGAGAGAGAGAGAGAGAGAACATTTCAATAAATGAGGCCAATACAGAAGGAGAATGAAGAAATTAAATTGAAATCTCTGAGCACATCATACATATGCCTGGGACTAACCATGAAAAAGATTGTGCCCACTCATGGACTTGCCAATTATACAAGCAACAAATATTAAGTTATATTTCTGTCCTTGCAACTGAAAGCTGTACAGTTCTGAATAGTTTTGCAAAGTCCCACTATATAGTGACCTTCTATAAAAACATTTGGCGTTTAATTCAGAGTGAGTCAGAGGCTGTGGCCACTTCTCATGCACTAAGATAGTTGTTGGGTTGTTTGGGGGGAGTTTTTGGTCACTGCAGGGAGGACTTTTAAGTTAGAGGCCTCGTTCTTGTGCCAAAGAAGAGAACTACAGCAGGTGTAAGCACAGAGGACATGGGGTGGTAAAGGCCTTACCTTTCTGGGGTACTTGTATGGTGCTGTCACTGACCTCACATGCTGCTGCAGCAACTTGGTGAGCTGGTCTGGGTCATGGGATAGGAACTCAGGGGCAAGGACCACAAATGCCTTTACCACCTACAGCAAGGATAAGACCCAAGGGGGATCAGAAAACTTACTCATCTCTTGGGATAAAGCAAAATCAGTATCAAGATGCCCACCACTGCCACAACTAAATGCCTGCATCCATCCAAATGTCTGCGCCAAAGGAAAGGAAAACATGGGAAGTGGGCAAGAACAGCCAACATTCCAACTTGTTCTCAAGTGACTTATACTTTTGAGTGGGAAGTGAGGCTAAGAGACCCCAGGTTCACCTAAGACCCCAATGATAGTAAAGGCTGCTGAGGGGAAAGTAGATGCAGAGAGGAGAGGGTAGGAAAACAAAGAATGGGAACTCTAAATGGTTTGTTTAATCTCTTTAAACTTCAGTTTATCCATCTGTAGGATGGGATAAAAATTTCCTATTTAATTGATGGGAAGTAAAATAAAACCATCCACAACTCAAAGCTCAGTGGAAGGTCCTCTTTTGCTCCCCCAGTGGCTCTCATTATTTCACACGTCATGTGGCCCATATCTGCCAGACATAGGACATCATCAAGCTTGTGCCATGCAGAAGTGCACTGGGGCACTGATCCACCTTAAGCCCTCTCCACACACACACACTAAGCTCTGCCCAGTCCTGTCACCCTGATGTTTTAGGGTCCTCCTCCTTAGTTATGCTGTAGTTCAAGGGCTGCATCTTCTAGACCAAGTCCTCCCTCTTTGACTCTAGTCAAGAACAGATCCTTCCTTACAGGTGCTAGGGTGCTAAGTCTTGTCCCCAGCACTTTGCAAATATATAGCACATTTAATGCTCGTAACAATCCCTCATCTCACAAATGTGGAAACTGAGGAAAATAGTGGTTCAGCAGCATGGTGGAGGTCATACAACTGATTGGCAGTATTTGAACCCAAGCTGTCTAGCCTGTGCATCTGTGTTCTTAACCTCCTTACAACACTGTCCCTGCATTTCACAACTACATGTCACCTCTCCTCTGGTAGAGTCTGGGCTGCTGACCACAGCTGTCTCAACCACGGCAGGGTGCTCCATCAATGCATTCTCTACCTCTGATGGTCCAATCCGGTACCTGCAAAAGTATGTCCTTCAGAGAAGACAGGGCACCCAACCTCTAGGACTGAGAACAAGGAAGAACAAAACCGCACAACACCCTTCCTGGTCCAGAAACAGTGCTCACCCGCTGGAATTAATGATATCGTCTGTCCGCCCCAAGAAATGGAAATACCCTTCTGAATCCTTGATTCCCCGGTCTCCCAGAAGCCAAAAGTCTCCTCGAATATTGGCCTCTGTCTTCTTGGGATTTTCCTAGTAAGCACAGAAACAGAGAGCTACTATGTCTACAAAATCTAAGACCCCTTTCCGAGGACTTCTATGAACAGTTACTTCAGTTTACCACTTGAGCAGCTGCGCATTGTATGGTGGACCTGTCACAAATCTACCGACCTTGGATTCCCCAGCCAACCTGGATAGTCTCCATTCATTTTAGTCATTCCACTGAAGGTCTCTCACCTACTACCCTGAATCTAGTCTTATAGATAATATTGACATATTCACTGATTCATTTATAGTCTAGGGTGTTTCCCCCTGCATATTCCATCTTTCCTTCTGCAGACAATTTAACGTTTGTTCGCTCCACAATACCACCTAAGGTTATTGAGTACATTTGGTATCCCCACCCCCCACCCCCGACTCTTTCATTATACTTGAAAGGTCTAGAGACTGGCCAGCAGGATTCCAAAGTCTCAGCCAGGGTTCACACTTCTGCCATGGCTGGACTCTTCTATTTAGCTGAGCCACTAACATTAGCAGTGAGTAGGCTTGAGCACTAGCGTTTTCTGGACATTTTTCTGTTACTCTGGAATGGGAGCATGGGTTTTAAGTTGATGTCCAGTTAGGAGGTTAGAATTCTTCACCCAGCTCCATCATTGGGAATGTCAAGGGAAGTTCAAGGGGCTTGTCTGAAGCCAATCTGCTCTTCTAGGCTGTGGAACTGAGGCAAGGAGTCACATTTCTTGACCACAGATTTCTTGTAGTCACCATGCAGCTTCTGCTGCCATTCCCACCATGGCCTTAAATATATCTGCCAATGCCACTGCATCTATTTCACATGTATTAGATGGGGACACCCATGCTCTAGTCCCTTGCTAGAATGTGAGAACCCACGGGGAAAGTGTGCAGGCAGTGTTTGGAGAAGAGTGCAATGTAGCTGTGTCCTGGTTGCAGAACCTCAGTTTCCCCTGTGGAGGTGGTAATTTGGACCTGTCAGGGTTTCTTTATTTATTACATTTGTATGTGGTACAGTTCTAGGTGCTTCATAAGTACCATTGCCTTTACATTGCTAATGTGATACAACATGATACCCAACTCACCAACAAGGATGTGAGACAGGGAGATGGATAACTTGCTCCTGATCATCCAGCAAATACTGGAATGGCATTTGAATTTGAGCAAGCTGGTTATAAAAATTTTACATGGTGTCTAAGAGCAATACATGTGTTTAAGGTAAATCAGGAGTTTTAAGAGCACTTGCTCCATAAACCATTGGTTCTCAACCTTTCTAATGCTGGGACCCTCTAATACAGTTCTTCATGTTGTGGTGACCTCCAACCATAAAATTATTTTCATTGCTACTTCATAGCTGTAATTTTGCTACTGTTATAAATCATAATATAAATAACTGTGGTTACTGATGGTCTTAGATGACTTCTGTGAAAGGTCATTTGACCTCAAAAGGGGTCATGATCCACAGGTTGAGACCTGCTACAATAAATGATAGGAAGAGCATTATCATTGGACTTGCCCATATATTATCTTGGGCACAAGCATTCACCACATAGCCAGAAGTTGTGTGTTTGAGGTTCCCTCTTAGTATTTCCCAACAGCTGTAGATTTGACTGAGTTTATAATCTCTGGCTTCACCATCACTACATGGAAAGAGAGCTGGCCCTACTCAGGTATTATCTGTGAGTGCCTTCCAGAGGTCTGAACCCTGGATGCTGTCAGTACTCTCCATGGAGTATCCAGCATGGCTCTAAAGCTCCACAATGCCATAGAGCCTGGGTCCATGCTTTGTGGAGAGAGCAGGGGGAATGCTCAGAGGCAATAGGAATACTGGCACATTATAGAAGGTTTTGTTGTTGCAAAGGCTTGTGGGGAAAGGTGAGTTTTTAGTGATTTCTTAGTAAATGGCTAAGATTGACAAGAGTAAATGGCCTGGCATCTCTCTTCATAAAGTGCCCATTCCTTTTTGTTCTAATTTAATATTATTTCTGGCTTACACAGAATTAGGTATCATTGTGGAAAAGTGCCCGATCTTGAACCCTGATAACTCTGCGAATCTTGCCAATACCTTTTGGTAGTCTTGATAACATTAGGCATCCCTCAACCTATTTGGTTTATCTCATCCTGACAGGGAACAGAGGGAGAGCATAGGTCCTCACCAAGTATCCAGAGAAGATGCCTACAGGCCGGATGGGCTTCACCCTGATGGCTATGTCTCCTTCCTTGCCAGGGGGCAGGACATTTCCATGTTCATCTATGATCTGAAGAAAGAGGAAGATGGATGGATGACCCACAGAAAAGGAGCTGCACAAACAGTGGTGTGATGGCAGACTTGGTCAAGTGGAGGCCATTCTGCTCTCAACATGAACTAGAAGTCAAGAGAAGCCAAGAGGTTTAAGCTTGGATTCCTGGTCCACTTGTCTGGATTTGTGCTAGTAAAACCTCCCAGTGAACTGGGCCAGAGGAACTTGGGCAGGTGCCTCTGGCTCCAAGGGTTCAGGAGAAACATGTGCCTCCCATTACCATTGAGAAACTCCTCACTTGTAGACTTAGAGACTAAAAGCAAATGTTGTTCTGCTACCTTGCCTACCGACCTCCAACTATGAGGCACTATGCTTGGACAATGGCTTCTGTAAAACAGAAATGCTTTGTGAACAAAACAGAACACTGAAAAGCATTTCTGTATAGTTAACACAGTGAATTACATGACAGATCATCACACATGATTCCGAATTAGACAGAAGTTGTCACACTTCCAATAAACAGAAATCTACATGTTACCATAGACACATAAATATAAATTCGAGTTCTTAGATTCAGCCCAAATCAATAAAAAGAGAAAAACATTAGTTACAATACAGTCACTATAATGTTAATAAAAATGAGTGTAACCTGTCAATAAACAACAGAGGGGCGAAGCTGCATTGTCTTATCAGTCATTGGGCTCTGTGCTGCAGTGGGTACCTACTGACCTAGAAGGAAGAGTGCCTGATCACTAAACTATAAACCCAAGTTACAAAACATTAGGCCAAGTCACTTCTGTTTTTCTTTCGAAATCACATTTAACAATGTAACTATTCAGCCAATTTGCCAGATAAGCAAAGTGGTTCCTGCTTTTCTCCTTCCCTTACTTCTCTCTTTCCTCCCTCTCCCACTACCTTTCTCTTCTCGTCCTTTTCAAAAGCTAAAGCTATTTCATTCATTCATTCATTCATTCATTCATTCATTCATTCATCCATCCATCCATTCATTCCTTCGTGTGTATGTGTGTGTGTGTGTGTGTGTGTGTGTGCAGGTTGTAGTTTTTTTCTCTCCTTCAACCATGTGAGTCTCAGGGAATCAAACTCTTACACACTGAGCCATCACAGTGGCCCTCCTCCTCCTTTTAAAACATTTTTTAATATATCAATATTATTTTTAAGTTGAAACTTGTTATTTTTGAGAATTTTATACACTAGTATTTTATTTACATCATTTCCATCCCCCTTCCCAACTCCTTACCTGTCCCTCTTCACTCCTCTCAAATTCATGATACTTTCTTCTTTAACTACTGTTACATACATACATATGTAATAAACACACACACACACACACACACACACACACACACACCATGCTGAGTCCACTTAGTGTTGCTCAAATATACTTGTGCTAAGGGGTTGACTATTGGGGGTTGAATAACATATTAGGAAGCTTGTCCCTGGAGAAAACTGGCTCTCTCACTCTCCGTAGCCACTGATGGCTTCTACTTTCTCACATAGGTGTGGAGCCTTGTGAACTCTCACCCATTGGTGTTGGGTAAGGTCATTATTGTCTTGGCAACTGTAGCATTGAGACTTTATGTGTGCAGTATCTGCTGTCATCTTTAAAAGATAACTATCTCACAACATGAACCCTGGTCCCCTGGCTTTTAGTTTTCCTGACCCTTCTTCCAAGATGTTTCCTGAGCCTTAGGTGTGGGTTTTCATTAAAGATGTAGCAATTGGGGTTGGTTCTCTGCATTTGGATAACTTGTGGATCTGTACTGGTCTCCATCTCCTGCAGAGTGAGTGTGTGTGGTTGGGGGGATAAGTTAGGCTTATCTGTGGGTTTAAGGATAAGTACCCAGGATGCAGTTAGAAATTATATTAGTTCAGGGAAATTATGGTGATATTTTATTTGTATTAAAATGTTATTTGTATGTTAATAAATAAAGTTGCCCGGGGGTCAGAGCTATTAGCAAGCCATAGGAAAGCCGGGCAGTGGTGGCATACACTTGTAATCCCAGCACTTGGTAGGCAGAGCTAGGTAAGTCTCTTTGTGTTCAGGGATACAGCCAGCATTGGATACATACACCTTTAATCTCAATACCAACCATAGAAGACCTGGAGGTCTGTACAGACAGGCAGTGACGAGGTGGTCATGTGGTTGGGTTTACAAACAATGAGAAGGCAGAACAGACTTTAACACAGGAAATAGCTCTCTTTCAGAGGTAGGACCACCACAGGAGGAAGGGTGAGGTTTTAGCTCTTAGCTCTGACCTCTTGGCTTTCTTCTTTACATTGGTTCTGTGTTTCTTATTTAATAAGACAGTTGGTTACATCTACAGGAAATGGCAGTAGTGGGTTCTCTAGGATCCATGTCCTCTCCAGCCCTAGGTTTGTAGTACCAGGCATGAGTTGTCTCCTATTGAGCAGGCTGTAAGTCTATTGGTTACACTATTGGTTATATCTGTTGGTTATCTCTAAGATAACACTGCCACTGTTGCACCTCTGGGGATATCTTGCTGGGCCAGTACTTGTCCTTAGGCTTCACAGCTGAGTAGAATGACTGATGGCTTTTCTTCCTGGTCAGCTTGCATAGCACCTTCCAATACTGTGAGAGCTGGGCCTCAGGAAGGAGGTTTTCAGGTCAGTTCCAGCTCAACTTCTCCAAGTCTTGTGCCCAAAGTATGTGGTGTCATATCTTCGGGTCCTGGAGGGCAACCAAGGGCAATGGCAATGGCCTGTGTTGTTTTGGGAATCTCTTAGAGGACCACCCCTAAGCGACAACTCCAAGGGAGGATTCCCATGCCTGGCATTAGGGTTTGGGGTTTTGTTAGTGTCTGGCTCTTGAGGGAAGCATTAGCACTCGTGTGGTCTAACTTCATTTAAATTGTATATGTAAATACACACACATACACACACACATATAGACACAGACATACATACACACATATACACACATACACACACACACCCTACACACACAGTATATATGTTTTTAAATAAACATAAAATAACATGTTTCCCTTTGGCCTTCTCAAACATCCCTAGTGTTATGTGTCTTTTTTACCCCCTTCCTCTGCATTACTTTTCACTCTCCTCCCCAGTCTCTTCAGCTAAAGTCTCCCTATTTTTCTCATTTTCCCTTCTCACCACCCATGTTTTTCTATCTCCCTCTCTAGAGTTTCTTCCACCCCACCCTCTCCATGATCTCTTTCTGCCTTCCTGGTTTCTGTGGTTACTCCATGTTATATATACAAGCCTAAATATTTGGAGCTGGGCTCCTGAAATAAGAAAGAGCACACAGCATTTGTCTTTCTGGGTCTGGGTTACCTCACTCAGTATATTTTCCATCTACTCACTTGCAAAGGTCGTGATTTCATTTTTCTTTACAGCTGAATTGTATCCCACCATGTCTATATATTACATTTTCATTATCTATTCATCAGTAGAAGAACATTTAGGTTCTTGGCTGTTGTGAACAGAGCAGCAATGAACGTGGCTGAACAGTGTCTCTGGAGTAGGAACGTCAAGTCCTTCGGGTGTATGTCAAGAAGTGGTGTAGCTAGGATGTATGGCTGGTCTACCTTCAGTTTTCTGTGACTTTCCACATTGATTTCCGGAGCGGATACACCATTTTGCAGCCCCACTAACAATGAATGAGGGCTCCTCTTTCCTCGTACCCCGACAGCATTTGTTTTTAGTTCTTTTCTTGGTCTTAGCCATTCTGACTGGGGTGAGGTGACATCTCAAAGTAGCTTTAGCTTGGCATTTCCCTAATTGCTAAGGATGATGAATACCTTTAAATGTTTCTTAGTCATTTTTATGGTTTCTTTTGAGAACTCTGTTCAGTTCCATAACCCATTTTTGAACTGGCTCATCTGTTCTCTTGACCTTTTGTTTTTGGAGTTCTTGGAATATTCTGAGTACTATTCCTCTGTCCTATGTGTGGCTGGCAGAGTCTCTCCTGCTTAGGAGCACTCTCTCCATGGGGTTGTTGTTCCCTTTGCTGTGCAGAAGCTTTTTGGTTTTGTGAGATCAGATTTGTCAGTTGTTAATTGCTGAGCAAGTGGAGTCTTGTTCAGAGGGTGATTTCCTGCATCGGCTGCTCATAGGCTGATGTTTTCTTCTCACAGTTTCAGCATTTTGGGTTTCACATTTAGTTCTTTCAACCACTTGATTTTTGGGGTCTAATTTAATTCTTCTAAATGTGGACACCCAGTTTCCCCAGCACCATTTGTTGATGATTGCTGTCTTTTCTCCAGTGTCTATTTTTGACATCTTTGTCAAAGAGAAAATGGCTACAATTACATGCACTTATGTTTGGATCTATTCTGTTCCATTAATCTACGTGACTGTTTTTATGCTGACACTGTGCTCTTTATTACTGTAGCTCTGCAGAATAACCTGACATTTGGTATGGCAATTCCTTCAGCACTCTTCTTTTTGCTCAGGGTAGCTTTCACTATCTGGGGTCTTTTTTACTTCTATATGAGTTTTAGGATTTTTTTTTCTATTTCTGTGAAGAGTATCATGGGGGGTTTAATTGGAATTGCACTGAATCTGCAAATTGCTTTTAGTAGAACGGTCATTTTCACAATATTAGTTCTACCAGTCCATAAACATAGGAAATCTTTCCAACTTCTAGTGTCTTCCTCATTTCTTTCTTCAGAGAATTAAAGTTTTCACCTTGGAAGACTTTTACCTCCTTGGTTAGGTTTATTCCTAGATATATCCTTGAGGGTATTGTGAATGAGAGTGTACCCATGATCTCTTTCTCAGCATTTTGTTGTTGGTATATGGAAAATTACTGATTTTTGTAGGTTGATCTTTGATCCTGATACTGCTGAAAGTGTAGAACATTTTTAGAAGTTTTCTGGTGGAATTTTTGGTATCTCTTATGTATAATTTCATATCATGTGCAAATAGGGATAATCTGACTTCTTCTTTTCCTATTAATTTCCCTCTCTTGCCTTATTAATCCAGCTAATGCTTCCAGTACTTTATAGAAAGGGGATAGGGAGAGTCAACAGCCTGGTCTCATTCCTGAATTTAATCTTATTTCTTCAAACTTTCTTATTTTGGCTGTGGGTTTCTCATATATGACTTTTATTACATTGAGGTTTGTTCCCTCCAGTACTGTTCTCTCCAGAACTTTTACTGTGAAGCTGGATTGGATTTTGTCAAAGGTTTTTTAATGCATTATGGAGATAATCACGTGACTTTTGTCTTTAAGCCAACTTATATGATTTATTATATTTATTGATTTAGGTATGTTGAACCATGCCTGCATGTTAAAAATAAAGACAACTTGATCATTGTGGATGATCTTTCGTATATGTGCCTGTATTCAGTTTACAAGTATTTTATTGAGAATTTTTGCATCTATGCTCACCAGGCATATTGGTCTATAGTTTTATTTGCCTTGTTTTAGTATATTTACCTGGCTTAGGTGTCCAAGTTATTATGGCTTCACAGGATTTTGAAGGTGTTCCTTCTGTTTGTATTTTTAGAGTAAATTTAAAAAATATTGGCTATAGTTTCTGTTTGAAAGGCTGGTGGAATTCTCCTGTGAATCCATCTAGACCTGGGCTTTTTTTTTTAGTTGGAAGCTGGGGATCTGGGGCATTCATTCAGCTGGGCTGGCATACCTACTATTAGTTCCACTCAATGAAAACATAATAAATAAATGCATTGCCACAAATTCATGTTTTCCCTCCCTCCTTATTGCCCTTAGCAAACCTGCACATCATAATGGGGGACAGCTGTTCCCAGGGAGCCTGGTTTGACGGTCATCGTTCTGGAAACTCTGCACGTGAGACCCTGTGGAGAGGAGCAGAGAGAACAGCAAGGCTCAGGAAGAGCTGCACAGTCCGGGGAAGGAAGGGTTCTGTGAGCGGTTCTCACTCCTGCCCTCCGCCATTCACAGGCCTGTCTCCTTCACACCCATCCCCCGGCTTTCTTCTTGGAACCCCAATCCAAGTGGCTCCACCAAACTATTTGTTCAGAAGACAATCTGGTAACTTCCCATGGATGAGAAATGAACAACTACCCTCCACAAATCCAGCTAACTGAGAGAAATGAGTTCTCACATTTTCTAACACAGTGGAGTGACTAATATCAGCAGCAAGGGATCACACGTCTCAAAGTTGGAGAAGAAGCAATGTTTCCAACACAGAGGAAGACTAAATGTTTGAGTATGTGGATATGCTAAAAACCCTGAGCAATCATGATATGTGGCACACAGACATAGAAACATCACACAGTAGGGTGGGGTGTAGCTTGGTGGTAGGACACTTGCCTAGCTATGCAAGGTCCTGGGCTTGGTTCTCAGCTACACAAGAAGAAGAAAAAGAAGAGGAAGAGGAAGAAGGGGGAAGAAGGAAGAGGAGGAAGAAGAAGGGAAGAAGAGAAAGGGAAGAAGGAGGAATTTTAAGTTCAATTCTTATGTGATAATAATTTTTTAAAATGCAAAGTTAGTCATCTGCAGTCTGAGAGGCCTACAAGATCTTAGGGACAGTTTGCTTGAATCCTGAAGTAAACCTTGTCCTCGGAGAGGCTGTGGGACAGAGAAGCCTCTTCTGCACATGTTCTCCTCTGGATGAATGGAAGCCCTACTAGGTGTGCGCTCCATGCCCTGTAGTCCTCACGTGGATTCTCAAGTTCTTCTTGACTACTTCACATCGCAGCACTGCCTCCAGCCTGCGGGGGTGGGTGGTGGGTGGGGGACACTACCGGGGTCCATTAGTGGGAGAACGAAGATAGGTGAGAGGTCAGAGAGAAGAGGAGAGAAGCACTGAGGGTCGAAAGAGAGAGACACTCGGAAAAGGAGCCAATAATTGAGCTGGGAGACAGGATCTCGGGGCTGTTCTGATGAGCACCACAGAGCAGTGCAGATACATATTGTACACATGCTGCCTGTTAACTCCAAGACTGGCAGGGATGATGGGGACTTTCCTGGCTTCTCCCTGTCCTTAGCTTCTGTCTGAGCAGCTGAGTGTTGAGCCTGACACATTGGAGAGTTGCAGTTTTCTGCTAATGTGTGACTCCATCACGAGAACTTCCATGATCGTCTGTCTGAAGGAACAGTTGCTGTGTTTCTGTTGCAGTGGTGGTGCTGTTTGAAGGTGGAACCTCTAAGGTCAGAAGAGGAATCAACACCTTCTGATGGGACTGAGTAGTGGCTCTCTTAAGACGCAAGTAGGTTTCTACCAAGCAAGGCTACCCCGTGTTTTAGTTTGTTTGGCCCACGTCTGTTTTCCCATCCACTTTTCATCATGTGTTGAAGCAGCATGGGGATACCAACGGTGTGAGCAGATGCAATGTCCAATCTTAGATTTCCCAGGTTTCAGAACTATAAGCCAAAGTATCTACTTTTCTTCATAAATCACACAGCCTCAGTTATTATGCTACAGCAACACAGAAGTGATGAAGTTTCTAGCTCTTGACTTCTCTTTGCCTTGTTTCATAGCTCTTTGCATTACCTACCATGACATCTATTTCTTGATTTTCTGCCTTCCTTCCCCACCAGAATGTGATGCCCATGAAATCAGGAACATTGTCATTTTGTTCCTGTAGTAGATGCTCAATAAGTATTTCTCAACTAAAAGAGTGATAGATAACACTCCTTCAAAATAAACAGATTATCAAACAGAATTTGAAGTCTGGCAGAAGTCTCAGCCCATGGCCCCCTAGGGAGTAGATACCGTTTCTGTCTGGCCATAGAACTCTCGGATGTCCAGTCCTGTCTTGGCTTTCCAGTCCTCCAGAGTCTCTGGGAGAAGGCTTTCCCCTCCAGTGAAGCAGCTGTGCAGGTGTGGGAACTTGTAACTAAAGAAGAGAGTTTATTTTCCCTTAGTTTTGTTGGAACTGAAGTCTACCCAGGCTTGGGACTGAGTTCTGGGTGGTATGATGGTGGCCCTGGGTTTATATAGGCTAATTGTGCCCAGATAAATAGATATATGGATGAATCTAGAGGCTCCTACCAGCCCCCCAAATGTCCATCACCTGGAAAGATCTTGTTGTAGCAACATCCGGTAAATGAGGGGGGCACCCACCATGCTGTTGATGGGATAGTTGGACAGCACCTGAGGGAAGAGAGCCATCTGAGACACTGCTCATTAGACCAGATGCCATGCTCAGCAAGGCACACATCACCGTGACAGTCATAACTCCTCAAGGTGTAGTGATACAGACTGAAATCCTAGTTGTCTGTTGTGTTTGTTTCAGACTTACCAAGCCTCAGGACCCTCACGACTCTCACACATGCTCAAGACACAACAGAGGAATGAATGCAGATAGAAAAAGGTCCAAGATTCATTTGGAATATTTGTCAAAACCTGGCTGGCTCTTCCCACTCAGTTTAAGACTAGTCCTTGTAACCCCAACCCCACCTCACCAAAGGGGGTGTAAGGCCTCCGCTATCAAGGAGAATAGATCAAATGTAGGGTAAAAGGACCAAGGAAAGAATACCTTGACCTTGAGGCCAAGGAAAAACACTCTGGCCCTGACTTGACCCCCAAATCAGAGACCAAGGCTGTATTGGCAGGTTTCGTGTGTCAACTTGACACAAGCTAGAGTCATAGGAGAGGAAGGAGCCTCAGGTGAGGAAATGCTTCCATGAGATCCAGCTGTAAGGCATTTTCTCAATTAGTGATCCATGGGAGAGACCCCAGCCATGGTGGGTGGTGCCATCACTGGGCTGTTGGTTCTATAAGAAAGCAGGCTGAGCAAGTCTGGGGAAGCAAGTCAGTAAGCAGCATCTCTCCATGGCCTCTGCATCAGTTCCTGCCTCCAGGTTCCTGCCCTGTTTGAGTTCTGGTCCTGACTTCCTTCGGGGATGAACAGCAATGTTGAAGTGTTAGCCAATTGAACCCATTCTTCCCCAACTTGCTTTTTGGTCATGGTGTTTTGTTACAGCAAGAGAAACCCTAACTAAGACAAGGGCCAAGCAGGGGAAAACGTCAATCCCTGAGCCTGTCCCAGATCAGGCCACAGAATCCCACCAATCCTTAGCACGAAATCCCACCAATCACTCAGCAAGAAATCCCTCTCATCCCTGAGCTTCGAAATCAGGCCACCAAACCCTGAGCTTGCCCTAAAATCAGGCCGCATAATCCCTTCAATCCCAGGACACTCTGGAATTTTCACTCCCCAAGAAACCATATAAACCCTGTCTTCTACTCAGTTCTCTACTGATTCTCACTCAAGCAGAGGCAGCCACCCTCCTGGGGTTTTCCCTACCAATAAGTCTCTTGTGGGAACTTTGTTGTGTGGTGTGACTTGGTGGTATGTCTTATCTCTTGACTGCCAGGATACCTTTCTTTCTCTTCAGAGCTGCAACACTTGCATTGGGGAAGTCTTTCCCCTCAGAGATGTAACACTTCCACCAGATGCTGCAGCAGATGAATTATATGATCTTGGATCAGTGCCTTGACCTTCTGGAACTCGGTTTGTTATAGGCTATTTCCATGAAACTAATTGTGAGAGACTATCGTGGTCAAAAGTGGCTGAAATCGTGTCTCAATATTTCCAAAGCAGTGTCCAAGAAAGGTCTGGAACCGAATGCTAATTATGCCTCGTGCTTCCTCCTGAAGTTCCCACAGTGACCTCATGCAGCATACACTGTGATCCTGTGGATGGACCTGAGCCCTGCAGGGTTAAGTGGCTCACAAGCAGCTGGAGGAGTCAGTGTTCGCCACATGGTATGCAATGCTCTTTTCCTCACCATGTTTGTTTTGTGCAGAACTGAATAGTGATCTAAGCAAACATCTAGAAAATAAGAACATGCATCACACAATAGCGTCCTGTGTGTGTAACTGATGACACTGTCTAATTCTGTAGTATATTTTTGCCATCAAAAAGAACATTTATTACTTGTTACTATGCAGTAAAAAGCAGCTGTAGCATGTAATTTAATATCTACCTCAGACTCTACAGGGAAAGTAATCTTATTTGCTCTCTAGAATTCCTCCCAGGTAAATTCCCCAAACTGGACATAAACCAAACACCCACCTCTAATATGATGGGAAAGAAAGGGTGACACATTCTTAGAAGGGAATACTGTAGAACAATTTAAAAGGACAAACCAGACACATGCAAAAATATGGATTAACCTCACAGAGAAATTTACTGAATGAAATAAACCAGAAACAAAAGATAATCCATCCTACACCTGAATTTATGAGAGAGAGAGAGAGAGAGAGAGAGAGAGAGAGAGAGAGAGAGAGAGAGAGGTGAAATTAAGCTGGTAGAAGTCAAAAGAGTTTTTAACTTATGAGGTGCGAGCATGGCCAAGGGAGGTATGGTCACCTTCTGCAGCTGTGGGAACATTTGAGGCCTCCATCTGGGGATGGTGACATGGGTGTCTGAAATGAACCATACATTCCATATGCTGAGTGGATCCATAGGCTGGATCTCTAACCCTCATGTGATTGGATTTGGAGATAATGATACCAAGTACTGAAAAAGGTGTGTCAATGCCACACTAGTTAGTGTCATAAGAATGAGATTCTCTCTCTCCTCCTCCCTCCTACTTTCCTCCTTTCTCACCTCCCCACCGCTCCCTCCCCTAAGGCTACAGCAAGAAGGTGATTGATCTTCTACAGCATGAGGTTCCTCACTAAGCAGGTGACCCCTCCAGCACCTTGATCATCTTCAAGTCCATCCCTCAGAAGCATGGGAAGCATCTGCTGTATGAACCCCCCAGTCTGCTGTATTTCTGGGAGGTGACTGAGGCAGTGTCTGCCCCCAGTGAACGCTTTTCAGACTGTATACTAGAATAGTGACATTTCATACATTTTAACCATTATCTTGGGTTACACTGAAAATGAAGAAAAAATATGACACATACATACTTATATACAGACACAGGCTTGTACACAGACACATATGCATGCATACATACGTGTGTGAGGGAGATGGTATCGCCTCCCATCCCTTTATCTAAGGTCTCCCAGCAAAAGAAGTGCCTCTTAGTTGAGAGAAGAACCACCTAGTCCCATCTCTTGAACATATGCCATTCATCAATGCCTGTGTCCATCTCTCTCCCTAGACTGTGAGCTTTGTTAGATGAGTGCAAACTTCCATCCCCCCCCCCCCCCCCCCCCCCCCCCCCCCCCCCCCCCCCCCCCGCTTTCCACTGCTCATCCATGTGGCTGGGATTTAGCAGAAGTTTTATGAATTGAAACCAACTGCTATGGCCTGGAGTGTGTAAACCCTGAGCTTACTCTGACGAACCAATATGGACAGTCCTCTTACCTTTAGAACAGTCTGTGGATCAAACTTTGGCAAAAGATGGACAAATGTGCATGCTCCCAGTGACCAAGGTTCCAGAAACGAGGCTAAAATGTTCACTATCCAACCTGTGTCTGAGATGGTCCATATTGTGTCAGAGACATCCAGGCCTGTCCAGGTGCTAGGAACACAGAACATACAGAGCTGAGTGCACACTGAAGGGCATGGTGCTTGAGGGGCTGTGTGGGGAAGGGTGAGGCGTGGGCATGCAGCATGTGTGGAAAGGTGGCAGTGCTTTAGAAAGTGTGACCCCAGAAGACACAATTTAGCGGATAACTGGGTTGTGCTCTCACTTTATTCCCAGTACTAGGACAGTGACTGACAAGTGAAACCATCCAGGAAAAGCTTACTAACAGAAGGCATCAAAGTAAATAACCGTGTGTGTGTGTGTGTGTGTGTGTGTGTGTGTGTGTGTGTGTGCAAGCATACGCATGTATGGAGTGTGCAGATGCCTTTATCTATTAATCTCCACCTTAGTGCAAATCAGACCTGACTTCAGGACAGTTGTCATAAATCTATAGAGGGAAAAGGCTCAGCTTACCCAGCGTCCATCTTGCCCTTGATGCCCAGGCTGGAATGGGAGTGTTCTACCATCTTGGGAGGGCCACTGGTCCCACTAGTGAAGTAGATGGCAGCCGATTCATGGCTTCCAGTTTCCACACAGTGATGAGTGGTGGATGCATCCCTACAAGGACCAGAAAGTCAATGTCTCAGATCTAGCCTGGATACTGATGATTCTGTGACTCATCTTCCCTCACCAGCCCTCAAGTAGATGAGGGCAAGTCAGATGACCTGTTTCTGAACGGCAGCTGTTGAGTGTAAAATTCATGCATTTCTGAGAGAGTCAGGGTTAGCATTTTGTTAACTATGTAAGTTTGTACAAGTTACTTAACTTCTGTGGTCTCACTTTCCATATCTGTGAAATGGGGACAAAAAACCCAACCTACCTCAGAGTTTAGTGAGAAAGTTAACTCTAGAACAAAGAAATACTTATTCGGGACTTATTCAGTTGTGGTTGGCCCCAGCATAATACCAGGAGCACAGAAGTTGAGCAGTTTGTTTTCAAAGTGATGAAAAAAATTATTTTTATTTTGTGTGTATGAGTGTTTTGTCTGCATATATGTATATGCACAATGTGCCTATGTTTCCTGTGGAGGCCAGACAAGGACACTGGATCCCCTGGAACTAGAGTTATTGACAGTTGTAAGCTGCCATGTAGGTGCTGGGAATCAAACCGAAGACCTCTGGAAGAGCAGCCAATCTCTCCAGCACCCCACATGGTTTCTTGACACCCCCTTTTTTCCCCCTCTGGAATAACCCACAGATCTCTTAGAGTCTTGAATTTGAATCTCTCAAAGCTGGTATTTTATTGTTTATTTTTATGGAAATTATTTTAAAGATCATGGCAGTAGAAACGAAAAACAACAGCAAAACCTTATGTTCTCCCTAGATGTTTCCTAAGGCATACACCTCTTGTGGAAGGATTTTAAACAGGGGGCAGAACCCCATTTATCCAGCCAGTCTTGTTGTGAAATTCCAGAAGGGCCACTATTCTGGAAGGAAGTGGGTCCTAGGGATATAGAATGTGGGAAGAAGAGCCTGGAAGTCAGTATACTCATATCTCTTAGATGCTGCCTCACGCTTCATCAATGGCTGTGATGAGTAATTCTGGATGCCTTTCAGATGCCCATTCAAATCAATAGCATGTTGTTGCTTCTAGCATGTGCACATGATTCATCTTAATGCCAGGATGTGTGTGTGTGTGTGTGTGTGTGTGTGTGTGTGTTTGTAGGTGCCTGCCTGTGTATGTACGCATTTATATGTGCCTATGTGGTGTGTGTATGTATATATGCATGTGTGCCTATGTAGTGTGTGTATGTGTGTATGCATGTATATATTATGTATATGTGCCTTGTAGTATGTGTGTGTGGTGTGTATGTGTTGTATTCATGTGAGTATGTAATAAGCACACACCTGTGTGTGAACATTCAGAAACCAAAGCAGGGTGTCCGGTGTCTCTCTTTATTGCTTTCCATGATATTTCCTTGAGACAGATTCTCCCAGTGAACCAGAATCTTAGCTTTTTGACTAGGCTAGGCTGGCCTGTGAACTCTTGGGATCTGCTTGTCTTTTATCTCCTAATGCTAGAGTTACAGGCATGTGCAGCCCTGTTGGCATTTTACATGGGTTATGGGGATTTGAACTCAGGTCCTCATACTTGTACAGCAAATGCTCTTACCCAGTGAGCCATGTTCTCAGTCTCCCAGGCTTTTTCCTTTTTTTTTAATGCTACCATGGCATGGGACTCTGGGCCTGCAAGTGTAAAAGCCCAGGAGTGTGTGGTAGATAATGCCCCTTACAACCATCAACAAATGAAGATGAACGTTTTTGTTAGTCCTTTGTTAGAAAATTCTGGGGGCATTCTGTGTGCTTCTCAGAAGGTTTATGCATACCGAGCCCCACCCGCCTTTGGAATGAGTCCACCTTAAACACACTTGCATTTGCTTTCCTTTCCTTACGGTCTCACTCTCCTTCGTCTTGATTTCCACTTTGGATGGAAACCTGGCTAAGGCGGGAGAGACTCACTTGAGCAACGCCTTGAAGTTGAGCCATCCTTCTCTCCTTTTTTCAGACACCAGCAACTTGACCTTCAGAAAAGGGCACTCGGGGGCCACAGCATCCACTTCTTGGGCCACTTCATCCCCGGCCACAATGGCCCTGGCCTTGGATGTCTGCAGCCTGTAGAGTATGTCTGAGGACTTCATCTGGATGGTTCCAGGCATGAAAACGATGCCTGGAGAAGACATCGTTTAAAGGGTTTAAAGGAAGCTAGGAAGGGAGTTGTCTTTTTCCCCAGAGAAGAGCTGTGAACAGCTATGGGGGCCAACAGGGAAGGGTAGGTGGGATGTGAGGACCAATAGGGAGCAAGGACAGCGTGTTCTGTGGGGAGGTCTTTGGGGAGAGGAAGCTGAAGTTCTCCGCCCCACGTTTCCTTTCCAAGCAGAAGTGCCAAGCCTGTGCGGGCGGTTACTAACCAGTCCGAAAGCAGCCCAGGGTCACCAGCCACCACTCCGGGACTTGGGGAAGTACCACTGCCACACGGTCCCCACGTTGCAGGCCACAGGCCCCCGAGAGGACATTGGCTGCCTGTTGGCTGATGTCACTCAGTTCTCTGAAGTTCCACTTTACTTCTTGCCCACTACCACTCACCCACCACAGGGCTGGACGTGGAGGTCGCTTGCCAGCCTGAAAAGAGAGATGGCCTAGCGATCAGAAGACCCATGGGGACACAGCAAATAAAACAAATTGCAAGTCTTGTTGATCCGAGGACATCCACACACTATTAAAAAGGGTTGAAAACCTTCAAATATTTGTTTTAAATGAGGGTTAGATCTATCAATACTATATTAAAACAGAGGCTTTTAATATACATGCTTCAAAAAATAACAGTTAAAACATATTCTATATTACCATGATAGATAATTTTGATTGCTAGCAGGATTGGCTTGAAGATGCCTAAGAGATGAGCGAAGTGCACCTCTGAGGTATGACTGTGCGATTCCAGAGATGACTGGCTAGTGTGGGCTCTGATATAATTAATGACCTAGTGGCTCATAATATGGCATTGGGGGATGGGGAAAGCAAGAAATGGGTCCTGGGTAGAGGAAGTGAGTTGGGAGACATCCTTGGGGTTGGATCTTTCCCCGGACCTTTTCACTGTCAAAAGTTTCATTATTTCCACCTTGATTATTATTACTTTTCATTTTGCTGTTTATTTCCTTTTGTTTATTTAACTATTTCTTTCATGTATTCCAAATTGAGAATTGAGGCAGTAAGACCTTTTCTCAGTATTCCAAGGAGGAATAAGTAAACAAACAAACAAAAAAATTAAGAAGCTAGCTGAGGAGACCATTGAACCAATGAAGGGCTTGCCATGGAAACTTTAGGACCTGAGTTCCACCCCCAGAACATACATTAACCAAAAGTCAGTCATGGTGATGCACAGTGGTCATTCATGCACTGGGGAGGTGGAGTCAGGTAGATGCCTGAGGCTTGCTGTCCAGTCAGTCCAGTGTACTTGATGAGCTCCTGGTCAGTGAAAGACCCCGTTGTAGCACAAATCCTAATTGGTCTTAATAATAAAAACCCAGAGTCAGATAGAGGGGTAAACACTAAGATCAGAGAGACAGAGGAGCAAGCCTCAGCCACTTCTTACCTCTACCAAATCCTCAGACCCAAAAGGGGCTGTGTAGTGGGTAGCCATTCCAGCTTTGGTCTGGAAGTTCCAATCCCCATTGAGGCGTTGGTAACTATCACGTCTACAAGGCGGGGCCAAGGGAGGGCCCTGAAGACCCGAGATCAGGATGCTCCACGCTCTCTTGCTGCTGGGAGCCCGGACGCCAGAAGTGGACTGAGGAGAGTTCTCCATAGAACATCGCTGGACTGCGCTGCATCTTTTCCAGAACCCTCAACTTGCCTATCCCTTCATTTGTAAGTTATGCCATTAAATAAATCTCCTTTTAACTACATGGAGTGGCCTTAATAATTTCACCAATAGGGCTGAGCTCCCATCTCTTCCCACCTTACATTCCTCTTTCTGCCCAGCCATATCACTTCCTGCCTCCACCTCCCTAGTGCTGAGATTAAAGGTGTGTGCCACCACTACCTGGCTCTGTTTCTCTTTTAGACCGGATCAATCTTGTGTAGCCCAAGTTGTCCTTGAACTCACAGAGATCCTGCTGCCTCTGCCTCCCAAGTGCTGAGTGCTGGGATTAAAGGTGTGTACCACCACTGCCTGGTTTCTATGGCTAACCAGTAGCTTAGCTCCATACTTTGATCTTCAGGCAAGCTTTATTTGTTAGACCACAAACAAAATATTACCACATTTCTGTAGTGCTATGTTGTGTACCCTAACTAAACTTGCATGGGGATTGGAGGACAGAGCCAGCCACTAGATTAGACATAGAGGCCAGACAACGGTGGCACACACCCTTAATCTTATCACTCAGGAGGCAGAGATCTGTCTAGATCTCTGTGAGTTCAAGGCCACACTAGAAACAGAGCCAGGCAGTAGTGGCACACACCTTTATTCCCAGTACTGTGAAGCACACATGCCTTTAATCCCAGAAAGTGACATGGCTGGGTAAAGAAAGGTATGTAAGGCGTGAGGAAACAGGAACTAAAGCAGTTCAGCTGAGACCCATTTGGGTGAGGACTTAGAGGATTTCAGTCAGAAGATTCATGGAGTTGGCAGGTGAGGTTGGCTGTGGCTTGCTCTACTTCTCTAATCTTTCAGCTTTCACCTCAAATTCTGGCTCTGGATTTTTTATTAAAAGAACATTTAACCTTTGAACAACACATTCCCCCTTTTTTGTCTAAAAATAAAAAAGAATGTTATAACTAATATAAGAAAAAAACTATATACAAGAAGTATAATAACTAAATACAATATATGTACAGGCAATAAATATATCAACAGTGTCTAGTCCATTAATAATTGATGAATTCAGAGAAAATACCCCATATCTCTCCTATCTTGGTGAGTGCAAAAGGTTGTACCTAATTCACTTTCTATTCTAATTTTCATTACCAAAATTATCTTTTACTGTCTCTTATACAGTTTATACCTCTTTAGTGAATTCCTTTTCTGAATCTGGTAACAAGGAAAACTATAACTATAAAGTCTTCAGCTCAATCAGAGACCCTAGAAAGGAAATAATATCATGTAAGTAAGCAGGAAGTGCCATCAAGCCACTTCCAAAAAACTGTAAGAAATGAGAGAAATAGCTGACTGCCTGGACCAGGCACTCAAGATTCCTTTGCAACGTTGGGGCATCCATCTTCAGCCACCAGGCCTAACATATCTGACAGACTTTTCTGTGAAGCAGGATTTTCTTAAGGGATGTCCTATCTTGTTTTGGCAAAGTTCAGCAGTCACTTCCTTTTGTGTCCTGCTTGTCCAATTTGGACAGCATACTGTCAGCAGTTAGGCAAGGGCAGTTTCTTGCCTAGTGGCTTACTTTTGCCAGGAAGAAAGTGAACTCCATATGGATTTTCTTTGATGCCCATCATCTTTTCTGAAGTAGATTGGTGTTGCCAGGAGAACCTATGTTATTAAAACATCTTAAATGCCATATTCTGGAGATCTCTGAAATGTTTGAAGATGACCTATCTATCTAAAATATACATCTGTTTCACCTTGAAAACATACCTAGCATGACTACAAGTTTAATTGTAATAGGTGACTAACCACTAACCTGCATTTCTTTATTATCCTAAATAGATTGTAATTATAATTTTCAAGGACTAGCAATTTGCATTACCTTGTTAAAGGAGATTGTAATTGAGGACCAGCGTCCAAGACTGCTGTAACAAAGTCTTTCCAGTCTTGAGGGATAATTCTATTACAAGTTGACCATGAGTTTAACATCTGCTTCACAAAAGGTGAATGCATACCATATGACACTATTGCTTCCTTGAATCTCCTCAAATCTAACATTTGCACAGCGGTCCATTCAGCGCTTACACAGCCTTGGGATATCTATCATTTGGCAGTTCCTGTAAGGTTACTGGATAAATTAAGGTTGGCTATTTGAAAACCTTATGCTGCTCCTCTGTAACCTCATAATGCAATGCTGAGATTAGTTCTTTAAATTCCTCTGTCTGAATCTGAATATCTCTATGATCTGTTTTAATAAGTTTTTCTAAAACTTTAATCTTGGCACTCATATTAACCAAATTTTTAAATAATAAAACAAAAAATGATCAAACAGATAATATTTATAATTGACATTATGTAAATCCCATCAACATTATCCTCAACATTAATTATCCTCTCATCTAATTGTTCCATTTTCAAACTGTGCATCATGTAGTCATACAAAGACCTAACTCTTTCCATTGTAACAATGTTTCCCATTTTTAATGTGGGAAAAAAAACACCTCTTTTTTTTTGTAAACTAATTCCCTCCTTAAGAATTCCCAATTGTCTCACCAACTCTGCATGATGACAATTTAGATGTGAGGCTGATTGCTTCTGGGTAGAACAGTAGAAGCCAGAGCAGGTTTTCAAGGCAGCTAACTAGTTTGACAGCAGCCTGAGTGAAAGCCCCCAACCTGCCAGGAGAAAAGAAGCCAAAGAGCCAGCTGTCTGCATGGGGGAATGTGTGAAAGCGGTTAACTCCTGTGGCTAAGTTTTTGTTGCAGCCTCTCTGCAGCAAATTCCCCAGGCTCAGGCTCCAAACACACCAGGATTAGCTGCTTTTGCATGTTCCCCCATGCAGACTGCTGGCTCATTGGCTTCTTCCCTCTCCCAGGGCGTCATAGCTTTCTCTGGGACTCCTCCTTGGGCTGCTGCCACAATGTCAACTGAATCACTGTCAGCAGACTTGGTGAGTCAATTGGGATTAGTTAAAAGAAAGTTTTTTTCCACATTAAAAATGGGAAACATTTTTACAATGGAAGGAATTTAGTCTCTGTTTGTCTATACATTAAACAGTCTGAAAATGGAACAATTAAATGAAAGGATAATTAATGTTGGTGGGATAGATGTAATGTCAATTATAATATTATTTGTTTGATCATTTTTGTTTTATCATTAAAAATGTTGGTTAATAAGACAGCCAAACTTAAAGTTTTAGAAAAAAATTGTTAAAACAGATCATAGAGATATTGAGACCCAGACAGAAGAATTTAAAGGTGAACCAATCTCAGTATTGCATTATGTGGTTACAGAGAAATAGCCTAAGGCTTTCAAACAGTCAACCTTAATTTATCCAGTAACCTTACAGGAACTGGCAAATGCTCAAGGCTATATAAGAGCTGACTGGACTCCTATGCAAATGTTAGATTTGAGGAGATTCAAAGAAGCTATAGTGTCATATGGTATGCATTCACCTTTTGTGAAGCAGATGTTAAACTCGTGGTCAAGTTGTAATAAAATTATCCCTCAAGACTAGAGATATTTGGTTACAGCTGTCTTAGAAGCTGGTCCCCAGTTACAATGGAGAACCTGTGGAAGGATGAGGCTAAGACCATTGAACAACGAAGTAGGGCTAGAGGTATGGAAATCTCCCAAGACTAACTTTTTGGAGAGGGAGATTATGCTAATGTATATAGGTAATCTCTATATGATGACTACACCCTGGCTTTATGCTGAATGGCAGCCTTGAATGCTTGGGACAGAATTGAAGAAGTAGGAAAGAAAATTGAGTCATTTACAAAAGTTATGCAGAGCCCAGAAGAAACTTTCATTGATTTCTTACAAAGATTGACTTTAGCAATAAATAGAATGATACCAAATTCAGAAGCTAGACAGATAATAATTGAATTTCTGGCTTTTGAAAATGCTAATGCACAATGCAAAAGGGTAATTAGGCTTTTAAAGGCAAGATCAGCACCCTTGGAGGAATGGATCTGAGATATAGTCAATACTGAATCTCATAACCATGATAATACTTGACTAGGAGAGGTGATTTCCAGAGGATTGAAGAAAATATGTCAGATGTTTCAAATGTGGTAAACAAGGTCACCTAAAAAAAGACTGTAAACAGGGCATTCCTAGAAACAATGTTTTTTCAAGGAATATCCCAACAGAATGCCCTTCCGGTCTGGATTATGCAGAAGGTATGGCAAAGGCAGGCATTGGACTAATGAACGTAGATCTGCAAGGGACAGATAAGGTAATCCTTTGCCTTTGCCCTTGGGAAACTCCCTGATGGGCCTCTTGCAGGCCCCCATGACAAATTTGGTTCAGTCCTTTCCTGCCATCATAGAAGAAACTCCTTCCCAAAGCAATTAAAGAAACTAATGCCTGTTGTAAAAAACCATACTGCTCAGGGTGATAGAACAGCTACAGAAAAGAGAACAAAAATTTAAGGAGAAATCATAAATTAGAATTGATAAAGATTAGTAGATTTGGAACCTCCCCAAAGTTAGGGTTGGGGAACGGTTTTGTTTTTGTCTTTCAGGAGAATGAAGATTAAGGAATCTGAAGAACACCGGATAAATGAGATATCTGAAGAAAAAGGACAAATCATCCAGAAAAAAAATGTCTCAAGAGAAAGAGTAAATTGGCCTATTGATGTATCACATATCTAACAGGATAAAATCTCATAAGTCTTTCTAAATGTTTGTTTCTACTGTTATCTACAGACACATAATACAAATGGTCTTTATGTAGTACCAATTCAACTAAAAATTAAGGCTGGCTTTGGAGTTGGAGCATAGCTCTCTCCTTCTCTAAACCCAAGCATGCTTGGTAAAAGAAAATGCGAAATCTCTGTATCATTTCAGAAGAGCCACTTGATAAGGGACAGAAGAAAAACCAAAATTAAGGGACTATTCTATCACCACTAACTACATAATTCTTTGGTTTTATTTTGACTCTTTAAAACTTTTCTTAAGGTATAAAATTTATGTCAAAATTTATAAGATTAATATATATATATATATATTAAAATTTTGTCATGATATTAATGGTTATATAGAGTACTAACTAATTCTAGAAAAAGGGCTTCATTCCTGTACATGATTTTGGGTTTGAGTATTTATCAGTTTTCTGCAGTGAACCATGACCATGCCTAACAGTGACTTTGAAGTCTCCAAAAAGATGATGGTGCTCCACAATGATGATGATTCCATCAGGACGATGATAATACCACTAAGCTGACAAACACCACCCAAAGATCGGCTTTGGACTACAAACTGCTCAGGACAATTTCAAGGTGGCTAGCTGAGATGATCCAGCCTCAGAGACTACTCTAGCCAGGACTTGAGACAAGCCCTGCATTTTCCCATTATGCAGAGACTGGACAACAATTGATACAGCTACCTCTCCCAGGACTTGACAATTAATCCAAACTTTTCTTTTCAGGATCCCCTAAAGATGCCATTGCCCTCAGACAGCAGGAAGTAATTTTAAAAACAAGATGCCCACATTCCCAAGGGGTAAGGTGGGTAGTTCCCGTTCATTCAATGGGTTATGGATAATTGTCATTGTTTTGGATGATTGGTTACAAGTTGTTAATTGATAATGGCCAAAAAAAAAAAAAAAAGAAAAAAAGAAAAAAAGGTTAAACAAAGGAGATTAGATTTAGGATTCTTGTTTGAAAAAGAAGAAAAAAAGAGGATATAGTTACAAGATAAAAGGTAGATTATTGAATCTACTCTGAAAAAAGATAGAATATGGATATGATAAAAGGTAGATTATTGAATCTACTTTTAGAAAGCAACTACTAATTTTAAATATTTTATATTGAATTGAATTTTTGTATATTGATACAAATTTGAGATTAATTTTGTTAGGAAATACTGTACATATATTTCTAATCTTGTTCAAGGTATTGTACCTATACAGCTCATTTAACAATGTAATGCAAATTGCTAGTACTTGAAAGCTATTATTAACAACTAATTAGGACATAAAGAAATGCCGGTTAGTATTTAGTCACCTATTACAATGGAACTTGTCAGGTTAGGTATGTTTTCAAAGTCAAATAGAAATATATTTTAGATAAACAGGTCATTTTCAAACACTTCAGAGATCTACAGTATATGGCATTTAAGAATGAAGCCTAAGCCCACAAAATGCACAAGGTATGTGAATATTCTAGAAGCCAGTCCAGGTTGTTATATAAGCAGTAAACAGTTGCTAGTGCTGCAGTTTCCTGAAAGCTGCTCAAGGAGCATCAGTGATATGTGCTCAGGGCTTCATGTATCTTTGAGTTACTCATGCTCCTGTAACTCCTTACCCACATGCTATAAACATGCTCATTGTTTCATCAATCTTGACTTAGATCTCATCAGCAATTTGGTCTGTCATTGCACTGTCTATCTGGGATGAACTACATACTACTGTAGTCTTCCAAGAAGATTCCCACAACAACCTTGCACCTTGTTCCATTTTCAACACAGAATGCTGCAATCTCCATGTTAAGGTTGTGTCACAGTGCCAGGACCTCAGAACTGCATCATGGTCACAGCTCCCTTTAGATAGTCCTGTTTGATGCCCCTGCTGGTCAAGTCCAGCCTTTCTCTTGCCTTAGCCTAGATGATCTGGCTAAGATGATCTGGTCCATTCTCTAGAAATGTATTTTAGGTGAAGGCAGTGGTGGGCTGGTAGCAAATAAACTCAGAGATGGACAAGAAACTTGGAAGTTTCTACCTCCTCTCCATCTTTTATGTTGAAGTCCTTTTATAATCTGCTGAGTGGATATACTACTTGCATTCTTTGGTGGCAGAGACACGTGGCCTAGCTTTCTGAGAAACTGGTTCAATCTTGAGTTGTTGTTGATTTCTTCCTATGATCTATGTTAATCAGACTGGCCATCACTGTGATAAACACCTTAATATTTCTCTTAGCTCCTGGATTCAGAGGCTTCAATAAATATTCCTTGGATCCATTGACTCTGAGCCTGTGGTGAGGCAGGGCATCTGGACAGGAGGAATGTCTGACTGAGGCTGCTCACTTTGTGACAGATAGGAAGCAAAGAGAGAAGCAAAGACCCCAGAGTTATGTTCCCAGTGACCTATTTCTACCAGTCCCACCATTTAAAGCCTCCCTCACTCCCTAAGTCGTCATCACCAGCTGGAGACCAAGTGTTTACACTGAGCCTAGTGGGCAATACATGCTCAGTCCGCAACAATTTCACCCATGCCCCAGCCCACTGCTCTTTAGTTTATGCTGCAAGTCACAATAGAGAGTGTGTTTGGGATTCACTAAGTTCACTACAGTGTCCCATGTGCCTCTGAACTTCTTTTTAAAAATATTTGTAGGAGCATGTATTATTATACACAATCATAAGTTTTATTACAACATTTCCACACATGTGCACATGCACTTCAATCATCTCCACCCTCCTATCATCTTCTTCTTCCCCTCCCATCCCTTCTCACTCCTCTTGATATCTTTCTTCCTCCTAACTGGTTCTTCTTTGACTTTTATGGTGTGTGTGTGTGTGTGTGTGTGTGTGTGTGTGTGTGTGTGTCTCCCAGTACGTTTTATTAGGATTACTTCTAGGAGCATGGGGAAATGTTTGTTCTAGGAGCATGGGCACATTACTAGTGGCTACACGGCTGAACAAACTGTCTCTTGGTCCCTCATTAACCTTTAACTGCATATAAATCCTCTGGGAGAGGTGGGACCCCTTGAGCTCCTCCCTACTCCATGAAATCTAGTACAGGTAATTAATTACTAGTTACCGTGAGTTTAAGAGTGCAACAGCCATCTCATATCCTGAAATCACATTCCACACCCCACCTCTTATGTTCTTTCTGTCCCTTCTTCCATAATATTTTCTGAACCTCTGAGGGGGTGGTAGAAATGTCCTATTTATGGAGCATTCCACAATCACTAATTCTAAGCACATTGACCAGCTGTGAATCTCTGCAGTTACCACTGACAACCGCATATGATGCTTTTCTGCCTTTCTTTCTCCCAGTCCCCCTATGCTACTTCAAGGAAGATTAATATCCTGTTCACAGCTCCTTTTAGTGTCTGAGACATAGCAAGCATCCTGTAAATCTCAACCAAATGAATTGATAAATGAATGAAGTCAATCAAACTGTGCCATTCTCTTCAGTTACCTTCTCCATGTTGGCCCAGTGATCTATCACATCACTAGCGAAGTTGGACTTGGCAGGTACTTCTTGGTGGCCCCACTGTATGGACATTTGTTTCTTGATATTAATATGGAATGTACGGCTGAACATTCCAGTACCCCAGTGGGCACAATATCTTGGAATTTTCCACAGCCAATGCATGATCAGAGCTGTGAAGAAAGGAGGTGATGTAGGTGAGCTCTTTCCTACTAGATTGTGATACTCACCATCAGCTAGTGAAGAGAGTTGTTTCCAACCACTAGGGTTGATTGGTTGCACTTGTGAGCGGATTTAATTGACACTGAGTCCCTGGTTCAGTCTCCTTCTGTGCATCATTCTCCTAAAGCACCCCCTCCAGCTCCTGCAGCAGTTCTGTGGGTTTCTAATCCCAGGTGACATACCATTTTAGCTTAAAGTACGAGTGGTGAATTGTTTTGTGGCTCCCATTAATCTGTTTTCTTCCTGTAGTAGGATTATATCACTCTACTCATTGCCACGTGACTTCTCAGTGCAGTGTAGAGGGAGAACCCATATTCCTCTCTTGTTGACTTTGACTGGCTAGTGAGATATGCTCTGGTTAATAGGGTGAGTATGGGTTGGTCAGATTTGCATTTCTACCTCCACTGTGTGTGTGTGTGTGTGTGTGTGTGTGTGTGTGTGTGTGTGTGTGTGCCCGCACGCGCGTGCACACGTTTGTGCACTGTATGAATATGCATGCATGGGTGTGCACATGAGCATGCCTGTGAGTGCATGCAGAAGTCAGAGAATGACATTGAGTAACTTTCTCTATGTCTTATTCCCCTGTGACAGGGCATCTAAGTGGCTCTAGAACCTGCCATTTCTCAGGTAGGCTTGCTGGCCAGGGAGCCCCAGTGATCCTTTTATCTCTTAACCTCCCCCCCCCACTGTCCCCAGCACTGAGCTCACACAGACACACACAGTTTTTTACATACATGCTGGGCTTCTGAACTCATGTTCTCATGATATTGCTGTATGTGTTCTTACCTACTCTGCCATCTCCCTACCACCATTTCTGGGGCTTTCCATGAGAACTACATGTGCCTCACATGAGCACCAACCTTCTTCCTGGGTCCTAGAATGATGACATAAGGAACTAAGCTAAGCCCAGTGTGGCCACTTCCAACCTTCAGTTATTTCTCAACTAAGTTTTGTAGGCACATCCTAGATCTGTATTTAGAAGGGAATATGTGTATGTTTGAAAGCTATGAAATGCTTGGGATACTTGCTAATGCATCAACTGTTGACTAATACACTTGTTCATTGGAATTAGTTTGGAGTGGCATATCTGAAAAACTATGCATGTACAGTGCAGGATCTAATGTAAACAGCAACTTACAGAATTATAGCCCTGTTATTACTGCTTTCAGCTTTATTAGCTCCAGGGAAAGGTGTTCCAAGGCTATATACACTGGTCTTTGAATTCTGTCATGTGCCCTTGGATGAGACTGCAGAATTTTAAGCCTAATGACCTTTGAGTCAGATGATCCAGCCAACAGTCTATCCTCTTGGCTGGATTCCCAGCCCCTTGGTCTAGGCAGAGGCCATTAGAATGCTCATCTGTGGCACTTACATGTTCTCTCCTGCTTTCTTCAAAGAAGAGGTAAGGATTTCCTTCCCAGGCCTGGCCAGCAATACCTAGTGCCTTCGTGGTTGCTGCTCTCTCCCTTTTGGTGGCTGACTCCTCCTTATCTTCTGGCCTCACCTCTTCAAATAAGCATATTCTCCTTCAACTCCAGTAACTGACAGCTTCTGTCTACACCCCTGGCCAGCTCTCTAGTCCTCCACTTTTAGTTGGCCAAAGGCTTCTTCCCTCTATCCAATGTTGTCCCCCCAGTAGGACCCTGTGACATTTCCTTTGTGGCTCCTAGGAGTTTTAAGATGACTTCCATTTGGGAGTTTTCACTCTCCTTGCTAGCTATTACTCCTTAGGACTGGTGAGGGTCATCATGATGCATGCCCCCACCCCTTCTATATCTTGCGTGAACACTCACCTGCCAAGCCTCTTCTGGAACTCTCTCTGGAGGCAGCTTGGTCTACTTCCCTCTTGGGAGGTAGTTCCAGAGCTCCTGTAGCCCTGGAGAAGAAAACAGCACTGAAGTGGACAGTTCCCAGATCAAAACCAAGTAGGTTCTGAGGGCTCAGCTAATCATTAATGGTGCATAACTCTGGGTCAATGCTACTCCTCCCAGTCAAGTTTATGTGCAGCACAGTCATTGAGTCTGTGGAGGGGGTTCACCTGGACCGGCTCATTAACCCAAGGTATCAAAATGGGGTTTATTCCTACGATTGACAGCAAGCTTTTTCTCCAACCAGGGGAAGAGAATGGAGTTTCAGAGGCTCTAGGTACTGTCTCACTGACTTTCATCTTCTCATTTGTTTGGCTTCCACCAAGGGTCTCTTTTCCTGTTCTGTCTGCGACACTTGCTCATTCAGTGTCACAGCTTGGATCCAGGCCTCTTGCCAATGACCCCACAAGTGTGTCTCTTGGCTAGATCTCTCTCCTGGGTGTTCATCTGTTTGATGATGTCCCTACTTGGATATCTAACAGGTTTTTAAGAGTGGATTCAGATAGTGCCAGGCCTTCTAGCTCTAAACCATCCAATGCATCTGTGGCCTTTACCTGAAGATGGTCACCCTATTGTTCCCACTCGCCCTGTATGAAATCTCAGGCTTCCAACCCTTTATGCCTTGATGTGGTGAATCTACTAGTTCTGCCTTCCAGCTGTGACTGCAATCTGTCTCACTCTCTTCAGTGTTCCAAACCACCATTTTTCTATCTGCTTTAGGGCTACTGTTATTGTGATGAAACACCATAACCAAATGCAAGTTGGGGAGAAAAAGGTTTATTTGGCTTAGACTTCCACATTGTTGTCCATCATCGAAGAAAGCAGGACAGGAACTCAAACAGGGCAGGTACCTGGAAGCAGGAGCTGAGGCAGAGGTCATGGAGGAATGCTGTTTACTGACTTGCTCACATGGCTTGCTCAGCCTGCTTTCTTATAGAACCCAGGACCACCTGCCCAGGGATGGCACCACCCACAATGGGCTGGGCCCTTCCCCATCAATCACTAATTAAGAAAACGCCTTATAGGTGGATATTATGGAGGCATGTTGTCAATTGAGGTTCCATCCTTTCAGTTAATCTAGTTTGTGTCAAGTTGGCATAAAACTGGCTAGTGTACTATCCATAGGAGCATTTTTGTGGTTTCCCCCCCTTTCGTCTTATCTCCACCCTGGACCCTTGAAGTCTGTTCTCAGAATGAGCCTGACTTAACTCAATCAGATCATGGAGTATTCTGAGTAAAATACCAGGTCTTTGCTTGCTGTTGTCTACAAGGTCATCATTACCTCCTGCTTCCCCAGTCCGGTCAATGGGCCTCTTTGTCATCCTGTCTCCATGCCAGACACACTCCCTGACATTCAGACGACCAGTTCACCTGCTAGCATCACATTCTTTCTGAAAGTCATCTGTGCTGGTTAGTTTTTGCCAACTTGACACAAGTTAGATTAATCTGGGAAGGGGTGACCTTAGTTGAAAAAAAAATACATCCATCATATTGGCCTGTAGGCAAGTCTGTGCAGCATTCTCTTGATTAATGATTGATTTGGGAGGGCCCAACCCACTGTATGGGGTGTGACCATAGGGTGGGTGGTCCTGGATTGTAGCTATTACTTATAACGTATTACTTATACAAACATATACTATGTATAAATATATAAATAAATATACACCTTATAACTACACACACACACACACACACACACACACACACACACACACACACACACACTTCACAATTTCCTGAGCAAGCCATGGGACTGAGCCAGTAAGCAGTGGTCTTCTGTGGCCTCTGCTTCAGTTTCAGCCTCCAGGTCCTTTCTGTAAGTTCCTGAACTGGCTTCCCTGCACGATGGACTGTAAAATGTAAGATGAAATGAATCCTCTCCTCCTCCAGTTTCTTTTGGTCATGGTGTTCATCACAGCAATAGAAAGCAAATGACAACATTCATGCTTTTGTTTTTGTTTAGATGTATGTACACACACGCCTTAGCATCCTTTCATCCTTTCTGACAGTTTATAAGTACATACACCATGTTGTGATCATACTCACCCCTTGCCCTCTCCATGCCCCCTACAGCTGCTGACTGCCTTCTGCCCTACAAGTCCACTCCTTTCACATCTTTTTTTGGAGGGGGTGGGGCTTTGTTTTGACCCACTCAGTTTAATTAGGGTTTCTTGTATGGGCATGGACAGGGAAGAATATACTGGAGCAGGAGCAACGCACCAATGTCTCACTGCTGAAGAAAATGACACGTAGCTTTAGAAGCCAGACTCCACCAGTCATGTGGCACTCTTCCCCCCAGCTCTAGAAGTCCTCCGGAGTGATGACCATCGCTGTACCCCATCACTCCCTGAGAACTTACTCTATGCCTGGCAACATTTACCTAGGTTTCTCCAGCCTTTCCTGAGTTCCACCACATGGTTATGATTATATAAAGTCTAACTTTACACCATCTGTGCAATTGGTCAACCCATTTTAAAAAATAACTTCACGTTAGTTGATATAGTACTCTTGAAAAGACAAGTCGGGAATGATGTCATCTTCCTTTTAATGCACATCAAAATAACAATAAATGTGAGACTGCATGCCTAAAACAAAGTCACCTTGCAAGCTCACCATGTCCATACCCACAGTCTAACTCCATCCTAGTGCTCTGAGAGCAAAGCAACCTGAGGAAGGAGAAGAGGAAATGAAACAAGGGAAACCAACTTCAGAAGGAATGATTTGGGTTTACTGATGGTTTGCGGAGCACAGTTCTTCATGGTGGGGAAAGCATGTAGCAGGAGCATGTTGCAGCTGGTCCCATTGTGTGCAGTCAGGGGGCAGAGATGGACAAATGCAGGTGTTCATGCCGCCTCCTCTTTTATTGATATGCTGGATCATACCCTGAGGTGTGTAGCTAATTCCAAATCCTCTCAAGTTGGAAATGAAGACACCTCTCTCTCTCTCTCTCTCTCTCTCTCTCTCTCTCTCTCTCTCTCTCTCTCTCTCATTCACTCTCTCTCTCACACACACACACAAACTCACATAAGCAATCGCACACACATAGATATGTTCACTCATACACAGAGCCAGACATTCAGACATTCATAACAGTTGTGCACACAAACATGCAAGGCACATTCATACATATGCAGAAGCAGTCATCTATGTAGTTATACACTTCAGCCAGTCACACTCAGTATAATATCACAACGTTTTCTTTTCTTCACAGTACTGATCTATATAATCAGGTATACACTGAATTCTCTGATATAGAGTCTATCTTAAGTTCTTTAGCTAACTCAACAAACAAGACAGACAAACATTTCTGTCTTAACAAAGCTTAAGTCCCATGGGAAAGAGATAGAAGCAAAAACATGTTTAAAATTAAGTTCTATAAAGTTAAACGTGATTAGGATTAAGGAGCATGGAGTCTGGTAACAGAGAGGAAGGGAGAGAAGGAGAACCAGTCTGGAGGCGGCTTGCAATCCTGAGGACCTAGGTGGTTAAGCTAAGCTTCACTGAGATGACTGAGATGGTGACAATAAATCTGCCAAAGATCTGAAAGATTAGAGGAAGATACTCAAGCAGAAGTCTGGAGAAAAGCAATCTAATGAGAGAGTCCTTTGTGCAAAGGCTGGGCAAGGTGTGCCTTCAGGGAGTAGGAAGAAACAAGATTGAACCAGTTTCTCAGAAGCTAGGCCACATGTCTCTGCCACCAAAGAGTGCAAGTAAGATATCCAATCAGCAGAGCATAAAAAGGCTTCAGCATAAAAGATGGAATCTTCTAGAAGCCAGTCCAGGTTGTTATATAAGCAGTGACCAGTTGCTAGTGCTGCAGTTTTCTGAAAGTTGCTCAAGGAGCATCAGTGATGTGTGCTCAGGGCTTCATGTATCCTTGAGTTACTCATGCTGCTGTAACTCCTTACCCACATGCTATCAATAACCCTCCGAACATGCTCATTGTTTCATCAATCTTGACTTAGATCCTATTAGCTCCTTGGTCTGTCATCGGTGCCAGGCAGCCCTTAGCCTTGGTTAAGTGGCCACACTGCCTGCGAGGCAGAGGCAAATAAGGTATCAGTAGGCACCGAGAAAGGGCAAACAGGGAGAAAGCAGGGCATAGACGGAGAACTCAGAGAGATGGTCACATAGGTCTTAGCTCTGTCTTTCATATGCCTGGGGCACAAGGGTTGATGTCTTCAAAGCTCACCTTCTTGTTTATCCAGAGGAGATAATAGGAACCCCTATTTACCCCCCTTTGCTCTCCAGAGCCCTCTGACAACTTTCAGTTTTCTGGAGTTCATTCTTGTGCCATCCTGTTTCCAGTGACCACGAGAAGTTCAGAGTGACCGAAGCCCCTGGATGTGCTTTCTAGCCTTTGAGGACCACTAACCATTCAGGCCTCAGTTTCTCCATCTGTTGGAGAGGTTAACAGTAACATCTCCAAGTTGGTGCGAAGGCTTGTTGGGATGATTCTTACTGAGCATTGTAAAGAAAATAGCTGGAAGCTCCGTTGCTGCTGTTTGACTCGTTTATAAGAACAGAAACACAAAGGTAGGGCCAGGGGATGGCTCAGCGGGTAGACGTACTTGGCATACACACCTGAGATGTGATAGCATGCATGTGTAATCCCAGCACTCCTAAGACAATGTGAGGCAGAGACAGCCTGGAAGCTTGCAGGACCAGGCAGCCTGGAGTATGCTCCACAGCAGCAGAAACAAGAGAGACCCTGCTCAACAAGGCACAAGACCCGATGCCTGCAAGCTGTCCTCAGACTTTCATTCCCATCCTGTGGTGTGTGGGTACCAGCCAGCCCTGAAGGTGTCTATCTTCCTTCTTCTAGACTTCCATAACAGATATTCCTGATTGCCTCAGAATCACGCAGCCATGAGCACCAATGTGCTCTTCTGGGAAGTCCTCTATATTGACTTGAAGTCCCTTTTGTCACTGTTTCTCAGGGTCGCTCACCATCTGCCCACTGTGAGCCTTCAGAACATCAAGAATGTGGAGTCCTCCACCCTCTGTCCTTTTCATCCCTGTTCCCCTGTGTCTAGGGTGGAAACCCAGGCCCCAGCTGCTGTCCTCTCATACAGCTCTGTGTTGGGACTTTAATAAACAGCAGGCTATGCTTAGACAGGAGGAAGATGCCTTGTGAAGGAATTCGAGATTTCCTTCCTGGTCATTGCTTGGGGTCCCCTGAGGTTTGCTGTGTCCATTGGGAGTCCACAGTGACAGGCTGCTCTTCCTGTTGCCTCTTCTCCTTTATAGGTGCAGTTGTCCCATCTTAGGCTCTTGTCAGAGACATCAAAGCTGTTCACCGCTGCTGGACTGAGCCTTTTCCTAGATGGGAGGCAGGTGTAGAATCACCCACCTTCCCCGATCAATGATGCTTTCAAAGCCTCATGTGCCCCCTTCCCCATATACATTCATGTCTTTTTGTTTTTTAAAAATATATATTTATTATTTCAAACTTGTGTGTGTGTGTGTGTGTGTGTGTGTGTGTGTAACATATAAAATGCACTTTCCCCATTATCCTCTTATCCTCTTCCCACAAATACTTTCTCCCTAATATGTCCCTCTCATACTTTTATATCTGTTTTTATGACCCCTTGAGTTTAATTAGGGCTGCTTACACAAGCATGGGTGGAGAGTTATTGACTTGAGCAAAAATCACCTCACAGTGGGTTATGCCACTGAGGAGTTTGACTCTGCCTACCTCAGTGACCCTTGACTGCCTACAGTTCCTCAGTGAGTGAGCCCTGTCCACAGGGAATGTTGAGTCATCAAATCTGGTGAAGATAATCACCACTGTTGTGAGTTCACAGTCTAGAAGACTGTTTTATAGCAATCCTGCTTCATCCTCTGGCTTATATTTTTTTCTGGCCTCTTTTCAATGTTCCTTGAGCCATGGATGGAGTAAATATAAGGAGATAAAAGTGAATATTTACAAGACAGCTTGACACTATGTCTATTTAGCAAAACAACTGTGGTAGGTTGGTTTCCCTCTAGAGATTATGACCTCTCCAGCTGTGGTATTTTGACCAGGTTTACACTAACAGGCAACAGTTCCCTCTTATGGACCGAGCCTCAAATCCAACCAAAAAGTAGTTGGTTATTCTTCCAATGGTCATGCTATTATTTTACCAGTAGACATGTTTTGCCTGAAAGATCAATATTTTATGAAGATGGCTTTTCTTTCATGCAGTCTGACAAGCACCTCCCAGCACTATGAAAACTAGCCAGCAAGGAGGAAGTTTCCAGCTCAGTTCTAGCTTGATTTCTCAGTGTCTTGCAACCCTAGCATGCAATGTCTTCAGCTATAGGGCCGCATTATCTATGCTGGTGGCTGACTAGGAACAGAGGCACCAGTCTGTATTGTTTGAGGGCCTCTGATGCCTACCTGACCAACAACTCATTGTGTGGTAGCACACACCTGGCACTGAGAGTTTCATTTAATAACTCATGACTTCTAGGACCACCTACGCAGGGTAGGTTTATGCTTTCTTCTGCACCAGCTCATACCTCCTTGTTTCTGGGCAAACCACTCCCATCATTCTCAGGCTCCCATCAGATTGCTAGTTGTCAGCTTCCTTACACACAACTTTATAGTAGAAACGTGCCATGAAGCTCGGAGGATCTAACGTTAGATTGTCTAGGTTTGAATCCAAATCCCCTGTTCCTGAGCTGTAGGCACATGATTTTAGTCATTCTGAACTTTAGAATTCTTGTCTAGAAAGAGAGGTAACCCTAGCACACCTCTGGAAATGAGGATATTGACCTCAGTGACATGTATCAAACACCCAGCCACAAAGATGTTGAGATTAACACTTATGTGGTATAATTCAAGACTGCTGGGCATGCACTCAAGTATTTGTATGAAAGATGTATCTAGCATTTGTGTTACCTTAGATTACATCCTTGGCATAACAAAAACAAACAAGCAAACAAACCAAAACAGCCAAACTAAGTTGCTTCTGACAAAGTAAGATATTTGAATTTTGATTGAAGTTAAAACGTTTCTTCTTTTAAATTTAATTATTCAAGTTCAAGTTATTTACTTATCTAAATCATAAATAAACAATAAAAATGCATTAATCACTGAAAACATCTGACAAATTGAAGCCAGTACAGTTTGGAATAGGATATCTGGAAGGGACATCTTGAATCAAATCCAAACTCTTGTATGGGTGCAGGGTTTGGGGATAATACCTGATGATCTCATGCATGGGGGAGATTGGAGGGGGCACAATCCAGGGAATAGCAGTCAAAATCACATACATTCAAGAAAACACACAAAAAATTATTTTTTCTACTAGGAAATGGGGCAAAAGGGAAGGCAGAAGTATTTGTTGTGATGCTTCCAGGTAGTTAAGCCATGGAACCCTGTCCTCACAGGGCTACCTGTTCCTGTTAGTTAGTCAGCAAATATTTATGAAAAAGACACAGAAATGACCAAAACAGATCTCTTAAAATTTGGAAGAAGAACAGATAATAACTGGTAAATGACTTAGATAATTTTAGATCCTGTTAAGCACCAGTCAGAAGTCAGATCACATCACATTTCCATTGAAAGCCAGTTAATCTTGACATAAAATAGGCATCCGAGTTTTGCCATCATCATAAAAGGACCATGCTGTGGGATATTAGTTTAAAATATGTTACATTTGTTTATGCTGTGGAATATTTGTTTGATGATGCAAAGGTGTGTTGCATTCTTTTATGTTGCATTTGTTTAACTCTGTGAAGCTGTGTTACTATACCTGCCTAAAACACCTGATTGGGCTAATGAAGAGCTGAATGGTCAATAGCTAGGCAGGAGAGGGATAGGTGGGGCTGCCAGGCAGAGAGAATAAATAGAAGGAGAAAAAGAGAAGAGGGGTGAGCAAGAAAAGGAGGAGAAGAGGATACCAGGGGCCAGCCACCCAGCCACACAACCAGCCACTGAGTATGAAGGAAAGAAAAGTATATAGAATAGAGAAAGATAAAAGCCCAAAGGCAAAAGATAGACAGGATAATTTAAGAAAAGCTGGCTAGAAACAAGCCACACTAAGGCCAGGCATTGATAAGTAAGAATAAGTCTCTGTATTTATTTGGGAGCTGGGTGGTGGGCCCCCAGAGCAAAGAGTAAAAAACAAAACAAAACAAACAATTACAGGACCTCATGACCACCACATTCACTTCTGGCATCCTGCCTCTTCATACCCCTCCTTAGTCTCTCCACAATGGTACTACCGCTTCCTGTTCCCTGAAGGCAGACCCTGCCCAGCCTTTGCACAAAGGACTCTCTCATTAGATTGCTTTTCTCCAGATTTCTGCTTGAGTATCTTCTTCTAATCTTTCAGATCTTTGGCAGATTTATTGTCACCATCTCAGTCATCTCAGTGAAGCTTAGCTTAACCACCTAGCTCCTCAGGATTGCAAGCCGCCTCCAGACTGGTTCTCCTTCCCTCCCTTCCTCTCTGTTACCAGACTCCATGCTCCTTAATCCTAATCACGTTTAACTTTATAGAACTTAATTTTAAACATGTTTTTGCTTCTATCTCTTTCCCCTAGGACTTAAGCTTTGTTAAGACAGAAATGTTTGTCTTCTTGTTTGTTGAGTTAGCTAAAGAACTTAAGATAGACTCTATGTCAGAGAATTCAGTGTATACCTGATTATATAGATCAGCACTGTGAAGAAAAGAAAACATTGTGATAGTATACTGCGTGTGACTGGCTGAAGTGTATAACTACATAGATGACTGCTTCTGCATATGTATGAATGTGCCTTGCATGTTTGTGTGCGCAACTGTTATGAATGTCTGAATGTCTGGCTCTGTGTATGAGTGAACATATCTGTGTGTGTGCGATTGCTTATGTGAGTTTGTGTGTGTGTGTGTGTGTGTGTGTGTGTGTGTGAGAGAGAGAGAGAGAGAGAGAGAGAGAGAGAGAGAGAGAGAGAGAGAGAGAGAGAGAGAGAGAGAGAGAGAGAGAGATATCTTTATTTCCAACTTGAGAGGATTTGGAATTAACTACACACCTCAGGGTATGATCCAGCTTATCAATAAAAGAGGAGGCAGCATGAACACCTGCATTTGTCCATCTCTGTTCCCTGACTGCACACAATGGGACCAGCTGCAACATGCTCCTGCTACCTGCTTTCCCCACCATGAAGAACTGTGCTCCTCAAACCATCAGTAAACCCAAATCATTCCTTCTGAAGTTGGGTTTCCCTTGTTTCATTTCCTCTTCTCCTTCCTCAGGTTGCTTTGCTCTCAGAGCACTAGGATGGAGTTAGACTGTGGGTATGGACATGGTGAGCTTGCAAGGTGACTTTGTTTGAGGCATGCGGTCTCACATTTATTGTTATTTTGATGTGCATTAAAAGGAAGATGACATCATTCCAGACTTGTCCTTTCAGGAGTACTATATCAACTATGGTGAAGTTATTTTTTAAAATGGGTTGACGAATTGCACAGGTGGTGTAAAGTTAGACTTTATATAATCATAACCATGTGGTGGAACTCAGGGAAGGCTGGAGAAACCTAGGTAAATGTTGCCAGGCATAGAGTAAGTTCTCAGGGAGTGATGGGGTACAGCGATGGCCATCACTGCGGAGGACTTCTAGAGCTGGGGGGGGGAGTGGCCACATGACTGGTGGAGTCTGGCTTCTAAAGGCAACATGGTCACTGGGAATTTTTTCCTTTTCCTTTGGGAACTGAGTTGGACTGAGGCCACTTGAGAGGACACTGGCTGGAGAGTAAGTGTCCACAGGGTGGTCCAAAAAAACTAAACATCAGGAAAACAAAAAAACATGTTTTGGCATGAAACCAAACAGAGGTCTCAAAAGATGAAATACAATGGATGAGAAACATTTTAAGAAGTGTTCAACATCCATAGCCATCAGAAAAGTGCAAACATAAACTACTTTGAGATTTCATCTTACCCCAGTCAGAATGACTGATATAAAGAAAATGAAGACAAGTGCTGGAATGTTTGTGGGGGAAAGGGGAATGCTTATTTATTGCTGATGGAAGTACAAACTGGTACAACCACTATTGACATCAGTGTGGGGATTCCTGAAAAAGCTAGAAATAGATTTACCACATGATCCATCCACACCACTAAAAATAGAACTTATATAATGAATATATATGTATGTATATATATATATATATATATATATATATATATATATATATATGGAGAGAGAGAGAGAGAGAGAGAGAGAGAGAGAGAGAGAGATATGGAATATAGTAGAATAACTTACAGATTGTCATTCATCTAGTCCAACAATGGCTGCCTATGAATGGAAAGTTCAAGAATCTCCAAGGATCCAGTAGTCGTTCAGTCCACGAAGCTGGATGCCTCAGCTGGTCTTCAGTATACACTGGAATCCTGATAAAGTAGGCTCTAATGCTGGTGGAAGAATGGATTTGCTAGTGAGAGTGAGAACAAGCAGGCAGAGAGAGAGAGAGAGAGAGTTTTCTTCTTCTGTGTCCTTACGTAGACTGCCAGCAGAAGATGTGGTCCTGATGAGAGGTTGATCTTCCCACCTCAAAGATCTGGATTAGAGATTTGTCTTCCCACTTTAAATGATTAAGAAAAAAATACCTCACAGGTGTGCCCAGTCAGTTGAGTTTTTGTTAATTATAGATGTAGTCAAGTTGACAAGCAAGAATAGCCATCACAAGCCCATTCCTTGTCAACTTGACACAAAATCATATCTCCTTCTAGCATGCTGTCTTTGTTAGGATTACTATTGATGTGATGAAATACCATGATCAAAGCAAGGAAATGATTTGCCTTAAACTTTTGTATCACTGTTCATCATCAAAGAAAGTCAGGACAGAGTCAAACAGGGCAGGAATCTGGAATCAGGAGCTGATGCAGAGGTCATGGAGGGGTGCTGCTCAATGTGGCTTGCTCAGCCTGTTTCTTATAGAACTCAGGACCACCAAGCAAGGGTGGCTAGGGCTTCCCCTACCAATCACTAATTAAGTAATACCCTACAGCCTAACTTATGAAGACATTGTCTCAAGTGAAGTTCCCTCCTTTCAGATAACTTTAGCTTGTATCAAGTCATAAAACTAGTCAGCACACATTTAATTTGCAAATAAAAACAATAATCAGTTCATAATTACACCCAAACATGATATAACTACCCCATGTTGAATCACAAATGCATTATATATTTAACCAGGTAATAAATATCATTCCTAACATAACTGTCCTTTGTACAACCACAACCATATTATAAATTTAGAATATGTGGTAATATCTCTTGAGGGACATTCTTTTAATATCTCAAACTTAAATATGATAACCAGCTGATATTCTCACAACTGATATTACATCACATGATATAGAGTTTGAGAAAAGAAAATGCAAATATCTGTACAAATACATCCTTAACAAAATACAACAGAAATGCTCATGTCAATTATAATCTTATTTTTTGCAACTGGTCACAGGGCCTTAGATGGTATTTGTAACTATCTTCTTCTACTACCCACCTTCTACCTCCACCCTCAGCAAGCAGCTCAGCAGGTCTTGCTCTTTCCCTGGAGGAGTGACCTGTACCTTCATTCCTGAAGGGTCTCTGCCCTGGGTCATCTTGCCTGGATCAGGCTGTTGTAGTTTCCCATTGACTTTAATCATAGGACGTGGTAGCACCAAGAGATGCTTTAAAGGATCTTCTGTACTCCAGACATAATCCTTCTTACCTCCCTTGTGGAGAGGAAATCCAACTTCCCCCTTGATGATCTGGATCACTCACCTTTCCTGACACTCCTATTCCTTTCTTAGCCTGTTGGCTAAAGGCATTAGAAGTCCAAAGTGGCCAGGTGGAAGCCTGAGCTTATAGCTCAATGGAATGTTTATTGTGGCTCCTGTTGTTCAAATCTTAGATTGTCTTTTAGTAAAAAACCCAGAGCCAGACATCATGGTGAAAGCTGAAAGCTGTTCTAAGCAGAACAGTTACCCACTGGTTCTTACCTCTACAAAATCCTCATCCTAAAGAGAGTGAGTTCCTCTTTCCTCATACCTTATATACCTTTCTCTGCTCTGCCATACTATTTCCTGGAATTAAAGGCATGTGTAATTCCACTGCCTGGCTCTGTTTCTCCCCTATACTGGATCAATCTCATGTAGTCCAGTGTGGCCTTGAACTCACAGAGATCCAGATGGATCTCTGCTTCCCAAGTGATAGGATTAAAGGTGTGTGCCATCTTTGCCTGACCTCTATGTCTAATTTAGTTGCTGACTCGGTCCTCTGATCCTCAAACAACTTTATTAGGGCACACAATATATCACCACAGGCTCCTGGCAGGAACACTTGCCACTCTGAACCCAAAACTTCTAGGTCAGCAGAACTGAAGGTCATGGGAACCAGAAGCAAAAAATTTTCTAGTGGATCATGAGGGGTGATAATGAGTGCAACTTTTCCCTTTCTCACCCCTTGATTCCTGGATCCATGGATCCTAGTTATGGGAGAAACTGTACCATATATTAGATGCTGATTCAAAGTGTATACCACCTTCCGGAGAACCCTGGCTCCACCTTCCTGGCTGCTGCCTCCTAATTGGGGCAGTACCTGTGTTTTTGAAAGGCCATTCCATCTTTCTGTCAGGCCAGCTGCTTCGGTATGGTGGGGAACATGGTAAGACAGTGGATTCTATGATCATGTCACACTTCTCCAGCTGTCAAACGAGTTCCTTGGTCGGAAGCAATACTGTGTAATGGTCGATAAGGCATTCTGTAAGTCCATGGATGGTGGTTTTGGCAGAAGCATTATGTGCAGGAACAGTAAATTCATAATTTGCTCCTGTAATTGTCAGAACAATGGTCAAAAGAGTGGCCCATGGTGAACAATGCCTTAGGGAACTATGAGAGAGGCACCAGGGAATAAAGGCAAAGGACGTTTTACCTCAGGTGCATTTTGTTCCCTGGGCTGTTCTTGGATGTAATTTTGTGCCTCCTGTGACAAACATTTACATTCAACTTATAAGACATGTTTATTCTTGTTGAATGTCAGAGCATAGCTATAGGACCCGGTCTGGCTAGTGTACCCTGAATCTGGATATGGCCTTCTGCCTTGCTTTTGGGCTTTCCCAGATATAATCTATAGTACCCAGGCAATTGTGTTTAAATTGGTTTGTCCCCAGAAAGTTCTGGGAAAGGGCTGCTCTGTTAATATTCAGTATGTGCTTACTCAACTTTATTTACATGTTTTATGATTATATTTTTCTGAACTCAAACAACCTTCCTTGGATCACTGCTTCCTTTGTTATATTTGTGTGTAAAAGTCCACTGAAACTGGCTGTATTAGACTGCATTAGACTGTAGTCTGCCCTATTCTTCTAGATTCTCAAATCCTGATCCCAGGTCCAGCAGACAAGATCAACACAGGTCTACAGTAAGGACAAAGTGTTGTCCTTTCCATGGAGGAAGTGGTCCAATGCAGTAAACCTGCCACCAGGTCGCTGGTTGGTCACCCTGGGGAATGGTGCTGTATCTGAGGCTTAGTGTTGGTCTCTGCTTTCAGCAGATCTGCCGTTCAGTAGCAGTTTTAGCCAGGTAAGCTTGAGTGAGTGGAAATCAATATTGTTGAGCCCATGCATAATCCCATCTCTACCACTATGGCCACTTCTTTTATTAAGATTTTTTATTCATTTTACATACCAATCACAGATCCCTATCTTCCCTCCTCCCACCCCTCCAGCCTGCCCCCTCAACCCACCTACCCCCCATTCCCTCATACAAGAAGGTAAGGCCTCCCATGGGGAGCAGAGCCTTGTGTATTCAGTAGAGGTAGGTCTAAGCCCCTCCCCCTGTCCCAAAGCTGTGCGAGGTGTCCTGTCTTGCTTATGCAGAGGGCCTAGCCCAGTCCCATGGAAGCTCCACAGGTGTTGGTCTGAATTTCATGAGTTCCCACTAGCTTGGTTTGGTTGTCTCTGTAGGTTTCCCCGTCATGATCTTGATGCCCTTTGCTCATAGAATCCCTCTTCTCTCTCTTCAACTGGACTCCTGGATCTCAGCCTGGTATTTGGCTGTGAATCTCTGCATCTGCTCCCATCAGTTACCGGAGAAAGGCTCTATGATGACAGAGTATTCACTGATCTGATTACTGTGGTAAGCCAGTTCAGGCATCCTCTCTACTCTTGCTAATAGTCTAAGCTGGGTCATCCTTGTGGAATCCTAGGAACTCCCTAGCACCTTGTTTCTCCCTATTTCCATGATGTCTCCATCTACCATAATATCTCTTTCATTGTTTTCCCACTCCATCCCTGTTCCAGCTGGACTATCCTGTCCCCTGATGTTCTCATCCCCATCCCCTACACTCAATTGCCCACCCCTCATCCCTAGTGTACTCATGGAGATCTCATCTATTTCCCCTTCCTGGGGCAATCCATGTATCCCTCTTTGTGTCTTCCTTGTTATCTAGCTTCTCCAGAGCTGTGGGTTGCAGTCTGGTTATCCTTTGCTTTACATCTAGTATCCACTTATGAGTGGGTACATACCATGTTTGTCCTTCTGAGTCTGGGTTACCTCACTGTAGTGGGTAGCCATTCCAGCTTTGACCTGGAAGTTCCAGCACCCATTGAGGCCTTGGTAACAGTCACGCCTACAAGGCAGGGCTGAGAGAGGACCCTGAAGACCCGAGATGCGGATGCATGGGCTCTCTTAGTTCCTGGACCCAGGACACTGGAGGTAGACTCAGAGTTCTCCAGAGAACACTGCTGGGCTGCACTACACCTTTCCCAGACCCTGCAACCTAGCCCTTCACTTGTAATTTACCCCACAAAATAAACCTCCCTTTTAACTACATGGAGTGGCCTTAATAATTTCACCAATACCTCACTCAGGATGACATTTTCTAGTTCCATCCATTTGCCTATAAATTTCATGATGTCATTGTTTTTTACTGGTGAGTAGTACTCCATTGTGTATATGTACCACATTTTCTTAATACATTCATCAGTTGAGGGGCATCTAGGTTGTTTCCAGGTTCTGGCTATTATACATAATGCTGCTATGAACATAATTGAGAATGTTCTTGTGGTATGATTGAGCATTCTTTGGGTATATGCCCAAGAGTGGTTAGCTGGGTCTTGAGGAAGATGGATTCCCAATTTTCTGAGAAAGCATCATACTGATTTCCAAAGTGGCTGTACAAGTTTGCACTCTCACCAACAGTGGAGGGGTGTTCCCCTTTTTCCACATCCTCTCCAACATAAGCTGTTATCAGTGTTTTTGGACTTAGCTATTCTGACAGGTATAAGATGGTATCTCAGAGTCATTTTGATTTACATTTCTCTGATGACTAAGGATGTTGAACAATTCCTTAAATGTCTTTAGGCCATTTGAGGTTCTTCTGTTGCGAATTCTCTGGTTAGCTCTGTAGCCCAGTTTTAAATTGGATTGTTCATTATTTTGATGTCTAGTTTCTTGATTTATATATATCAGGTTCAGTGTAACTGGTTTTATATTGAGGTCTTTGATCCATTTGGACTTGAGTTTTGTGCATGGTGATAGATATGGATCTATTTGCAATCCTCTACATGTTGACATCCAGTTATGCCAGCACCATTTGTTGAAGATGCTTTATTTTTTCCATTGTATACTTTTGGCTTCTTTTTCAAAAATCAGGTGTTCATAGGTATGTGGGTTAATATCAGGGTCTTTAATTTGATTCCATTGGTACACATGTCAGTTTTTATGCCAGTACCAAGCTGTTTTTATTACTATAGCTCTATAGTAGAGCTTGAGGTCAGGGATGGTGATGCCTCCAAAGGCGGCTTTATTGTACAGGATTGTTTTAGCTATCCTGGGTTTTTTGTTTTTCCACATGAGGTTGAGTATTGTTTTTTCCAGGTCTGTGAAGAATTGTGTTGGGATTTTGATGGGGATTACATTGAATCTGTAGACTGCTTTTGGTAAGATTGCCATTTTTACTGTGTTAATCCTACCTATCCATGAGCATGGGAGATCTTTCCATTTTCTGATATCTTCTTCAATTTTTTTCTTCAGAGACTTAAAGTTCTTGCCATACAGGTCTTTCACTTGCTTAGTTAGAGTTACCCCAAGGTATCTTCTATTATTTGTGGATATTGTAAAGGGTGATGTTTCTCTGATTTCTTTCTCAGCCCATTTATCATTTGTATATAGGAGGGCTACTGATTTATTTGAGTTAATCTTGTATCCTGCCACATTACTGAAGGTGTTTATCAGCTGTAGGAGTTCCCTGATAGAATTTTTGGAGTCACTTATGTATATTATCATATCATCTGCAAATAGTGAAAGTTTGACTTCTTCCTTTCCAATTTGTATCCCATTGATCTCCTTTTGTTGTCTTATTGCTCTAGGTAGGACTTTGAGTACTAAATTGAATAGATATGGGGAGAGCGGAAAGCCTTGTCTTGTTCCTGATTTTAGTGCAATCACTTTTTGAGTTTCTTTCCATTTAATTTAATGTTGGCCGTTTGCTTGCTGTACATTGCCTTTATTATGTTTAGGTATGTTCCTTGTATTCCTGATCTCTGCAAGACCTTTATCATGAAGGGGTGTTAGATTTTGTCAAATACTTTTTTAGCATCTAATGAAATGATTATGTGGGTTTTTTCTTTCAATTTGTTTATATAGTGTATTACATTGACAGATTTTTTATGTATAATCATCCTTGCATCTCTGAGATGAAGCCTACTTGATCATGGTGAATAATTTTTTGATGTGTTCTTGGATTCAGTTTGCCAATATTTTATTGAGTATTTTTACATCAATGTTCATGAGGAAGATTGGTCTGTAATTCTCTTTCTTTGTTGCATCTTTGTGTGGTTTGGGAAACAGAGTAACTATAGCCTCATAAAAGGAGTTTGGTAATGTTCCTTCTCTTTCTATTGTGTGGAACAATTTGAAGAGTATTGGTTATTATCTCTTCTTTGAAAGTCTGGTAGACATCTGTGTTGAAACCACCTGGTCCTGGGCTTTTTTTTTTGGTTGGGAGACTTTTAATGACTGTTTCTATTTCCTTAGGGATTAAAGATTTATTTAAATTGTTTATCTGGTCTTGATTTAACTTTGGTATGTGGTACCTATCCAGAAAATTGTCCATTTCTCTTGGATTTTCCAATCTTGTGGAGGATAGGTTTTTGAAGTATGACCTGATGATTCTCTGGATTTCCTCATTTTCTATTGTTATGTTTCCCTTTTCATTTCTGATTTTGTTAATTTGGATTCTCTCTCTGTCTCTCTGTCTCTGTCTCTGTCTCTGTCTCTCTCTCTCTGTCTCTCTGTCTCTCTCTCTCTGCCTTTTGGTTAGTTTGGGTAAGGGATTGTCTATAGTCTATCTTGTTGATCTTCTCAAAGAACCAACTCTTTGTTTCATTGATTCTTTGTATTGTTCTCTTTGTATTTGTTCTATTTTATTGAGCTCAGCTCTTGATTTGATTATTTCCTGGTGTCTATTCCTCCTTGGTGACTTTGCTTCTTTTTGTTCTAGAGCTTTTAGGTGTGCTGTTAATTCACTAGTGTGAGATTTCTCCAACTTCTTTGTGTGGGCATTTAGTGCTATGATTTTTCCTCTTAGCACTACTTTCATAGTGTCCCATATGTTTGGGTATATAGTACATTTATTTTCATTGAATTCTAGTAAGTCTTTATTTTCTTTCTTTATTTCTTCCTTGACCCATTGATGATTCAGTTGAGCATTATTCAGTTTCCATGAGATTATAGGCTTTCTGTAATTTTTGTTGTTGTTGAGGTCTAAATTTAAGCATGGTGGTCTGATAGAATATAGGAAGTTATTCCATTTTTTTTTGTACCTGGTGAGATTTGCTTTGTGACCAAGTATGTGGTCAATTTTAGAAAAGGTTCCATGGGGTGCCAAGGAAGAGGGTATATTCTTTTTTGTTAGTGTGGAATGTTCTGTAGATATCTATTAAGTCCATTTGAGTCATAAAATCTATTAGGTCCCTTATTTCTCTGTTAAGTTTCAGTCTGGCAGATCTGTTGAATGGTAAGAGTGGGCTGTTGAAGTCTCTCACTATTAATGTGTGGGGTTTGATGTGTGATTTAAGCTTTAGTAATGTTTCTTACGTATGTTGGTACCCTTGTATTTGGGGCATACATGTTTATAATTAAAACTTCATCTTGGTGGCTCTTTCATGTGATGAGTATGTAATGTTTTTCCCAATTTCTTTTGATTGATTTTAGTTTGAAGTCTATTTTGTTAGATATTAGGATAGATACAGCTGCTGTGGATGATTGGTTGATAAATAAAACACTGATTGTACAGTAGCCAGGCAAGAAGTATAGGTGGGACTAGCAGAGAGAATTGAGAGAACAGGAAGGTGGAGAGGAGGCGACACCAGCCTGCTGTCCAGGGAGCATCATGTAAGGCAGCAGGTAAAGCCATGGAACACGTGGCAACATAGATTAACAGAAATGGGCTGAGTATAAGAGTAAGAGCTAGACAATGGTAGGCCTGAGCTAATGGCCCAGCAGTTTAAATAATATAAGCGTCTGTATGTTCATTTTATAAGTGGGCTATGGGACTGCCGGGGCTTGGTGGGATCCAGAGAGAAAAACTCTAGCTACATACACCAGCTTGCTTCTTAAGTCCATTTGATTGGAAGTCTTTTCCCAGCCTTTTACTCTGAGGTAGTGTCTGTCTTTGAAGTTGAGGTGGGTTTCTTGTGTGCAGCACAGGATGGATCCTGATTTCATATCCATTCTATTATCCTGTATCTTTTTATATTTTATAGGTGAATTGAGTCCACTGACATTAAGGGATATTAATGACCAATGATTGTTAATATCTGTTATCTTTTGGTGGTAGTGTGTGTGTATTTCCCTTCTTTGGAATTTACTGCTGTGGGGTTATTTATTATCTGTGTTTTTGTAGGTGTATCTGAATTCCTTAGGTTGAAATTTTCCTTCTAGTGCTTTCTATAGGGCTGGATTTGTGGAAAGGTATTGTTTAAAGCTGGTTTTGTCTTGGACTGTCTTATTCACTCCATCTATGGTGATTGGAAGTTTTGTTAGGTATATTAGCCTAGGTTGGCATCCATGGTCTCTTATGTCTGCATTACATCTGTCCAGGACCTTCTGGCTTTCAAAGTCTCCATTGAGAAATTGGGTATTATTCTGATGGGTCTGCCTTTATAAGTTACTTGGCCTTTTCCCTTTGCTGCTCTTAATATTCTTTCTTTATTCTGCATGTTTAGTGGTTTAATTATTGTGTGGCAAGGGGACTTTTTTGGGGGATCTAGTCTATTTGGTGTTTTATACGCTTCTTGTATCTTCATAGGTATTTTCTTCTTTAAATTGGGAAAGTTTTCTTCAATGATTTTGTTGAATATATTTTCTATACTTGAGTTAATATTCTTCTCCTTCTTCTATCACTATTATTCTTAAGTTTGGCCTTTTCATGGTGTCCCAGATTTCCTGGATGTTTTATGTTATGACTTTTTTTGCTTTGGTGTTTTCTTTGGCTGTGGAATCTATTTCCTCTATTGTATCCTCTAAACCAGAGTTTCTCTCTCTATCGCTTGTATTCTGTTGGTTATGCTTGCATCTGTAGTTCCTGTTCATTTACTCAGATTTTCTATTTCCAGCATTCCCTCTGTTTGTGTCTTCTTCATTGTTTCAATTTCACTTTTCAGGTCTTAAACTGTTTCTTTCACATGTTTAATTGCTTTTTCGTGGTTTTCTTGGCTTTCTTTAAGGGACTTACTATTTCTTCCAATTTTTTCTTTGTCTTGTCCTCAATTCTTTAAGGGAATTTTTCATTTCTTCTTTAAAGGCCTCTAGCATCATCATGAAGTTATTTTTAAGGTTGCTTTATTCTGCTTATTCTACACTGTGATATTCAGATCTTGCTGTTGTAGAAGGGCTAAGTTCTGGTGATGCCATATTGTTCCCTGTGTTGTTGTATGTATTTTTGCACTGTCATCTACCCATCTCTTCCTTCAGTAAGTGCAAGAGGTGCCTGTGTCTGAGCAAGCTGCTATTGGTCCAATCTGTGCTTACTGTGTCTGTGTCTCAGGGGGCCCCTCTGGGTCCAATCTTAGGTCTTGGTCTAATTGGAGCTGGCAGAATCTGTATCTCTGGGATCCACTCTTGGTCCAATTTAAGCTAGCTGATTCTGTGGCTCAGGGAGCCACTCTTGGTCTTATCAGGGCTCTTGGTCCAGTCAGAGATGGCAGATCCTGGGTCTCAGGAAGCCTCTCTTGGTCCAATGAGAGCTGGCAGATTCTGTGTCTCAGGAAGTCACTGGGGTTACAGGGGGATGGGTATTGGGATAAGGCGTGGGTCTTGTAGATTGCAGGTCCGATGGGGGGTTTTGGTGTGGGAGCTTGCCCGCAGGAGTTTTCCCTACTGGCTGGCAACTGGGGCAGAGATGGGTGGGGATTCTGGAGTTTGCTTTCTTTGTGGCAATAGTTAGCCACTGGGCAAGAAACTGCCCCTTGCTTCAACTGCTGACAGTACGCTGTCCAATATGAAAAAGCAGGACACACAAAAAAAGTGACTGCTGAAATTTGCCAAGACAAAGTAAGATATTTCTTCAAAATTTCTACTTTAAATATTCTACTTTAGATATTCTAGGCCTATAGAGCAAAGATGAATGTCCCAAAATTGCACAGGAACATTGGATGACTGTCTGGAAAGTCATCTGTCTTTGTTTTTTGAATAGTTTTGGAAGGTGCTTGCTCTGTATTTCCTGTTTACTCAGGTAATATTACATCCTCTTGAGCCTTTAATGGAGATGAAGACTAGATAGTTATAGTTACAATTTTCCTTGTTACCAAATTCAGAAAAGAAACTCACAAAAGAGGTGTAAAATGTATAAGATTGAGAAACATAAAGCTTATGTTATCTAAGAAAATGTTTTGAGGTCAAAAAGATAATTTGGGGTTGGTAATACAAGTTAGGATAAAAAATGAATTAGGTACAAAACTTTTGACTTGCCAAGGATAGATAGTGGAGTGTTTTCTCTGAATTTGCCAAATACTAATAGATTGGACATTGTAAGTATAATTTTTACCTGATAATTGTTCTTTTTGTATATAGTTTTAGTGTGTTGGAGTTAAAACCTTTCCCTAGACAAAAAGGGAAAGATGTTGTGAGATATTTATACACTGTGTGAAAATGTATTGCTCTGATTGGTGTAATAAAATGCTGAACAGCCAATAACTAGGCAGGAGAGTATAGGTGGGATTCGGGCAGAGAGAGAACTCTGGGAAGAAAATGGTTGAGTCACCAGTCAGACACAGAGAAAACAGGATGGGTAATATGGAGATGAGGTAATGAGGCTTGTGAAAAAAAAGTAGATTAAAAATATGGCTTGATTTAAGTTATAAGAACTAATTAGGAACATGCCTAAGCTAAGGCCAAGCTTTCATAATTAATAATAAGTCTCCATGTCATATTTGTGAGCTGGCAGTCCAAAGAAAAATCTCACTACACCTATCTATTTGATCATTGATCTCTTCCTTAGCTGTAGTCACCTTTTGATGAGCATTTACATGAGACACAATATCTTTACATCTTTTGCCCACTTGGAGAGACCTATCCACATACTTTTCCCCCAGATGTCTTTCTCTCCACTTTTCCAATCATACTCTTTTCAAGTCCCTGACCATTCAGCCAATCCATTGGCTATCATTTAAGAATCAGTGAGCAATTTGGGCCATTTCTCCTTCCAAATAAAATGTATGACCACATGTATTACCCAAAGTTCTGCCCACTGGGAATATTTCCCTTCACTGGTGTCTTTCACGGTTGTCTCAGAAAGGGGTTATAATGCTGTAGCTTTCCACTTCTGGGTGGTGTCTGCATAACATGTAGACCATCAGTAAACCAGGCCATAGTCATCTCTTCCTCAGTCAACTAATTATAGGGCATACCCCATGAGGCGATAGGTGCATTATTGGCAGCAGATGGTATTGTAACAGAAGTAGAAACCATAAGCATTTGGGCAACTTTATATAACTTGCTTATGCCTTCAGGACCTGCTCAGGCCTGGTCATATGTATATAATTTGATAATGGGTTGCTGCTGTACATGTCCTACTTTATGACTTAGTGGGTCAGATAACACCCAACTCATGATAGGTAGCTCAGGTCACATGGTAACTTGGTGGCCCATTGTCAGACGTTAATTTTCCACAAAGGCCCAATAGCAGGCTAAGAGCTCTCTGTCTCTGTCTCTCTGTCTCTCATATATATATGAGATTAATTATAATAGCTTGCATACTGTGGTTCAGCTAATCCAACAATGGTTACCTATGAATGGTAGGTCTAAGAATCTAGCAGTTTTACAGTTCACAAGTCTAGATGTCTTAGCTAGTCGTCTTCAGTACACACTGAAATTCAGAATGCCAGTGAAGGAATGGACTTTCTAGCAAGGGCAAGAACAAGAAGGCAAAGAAAAAGAACTTTCTTTTTCCATATCCTTTATATAGGCTGTCAGCAGAAAGTGTGGTCTTTATGGAAGGTGAATCTTCCCACCTTAAAAGATCTGGATTAAAGGTTTATCTTCCTATGCCAAAGATCCAGATTAGAGGTTTATCTTCCCATCTCAAAGATCTGGATTAGAGGTGGGTCTTCTTACTTGAATAATTAAGAAAAATTTTCTCACAGGTGTGCCCAGTCATTTGGTTTTAGTTAATTCCAAGTGTGGTCAAGTTCACAAACAGGAATGGCCATCACAGGCTTACACCTAAAAGACTCTATATCCTACTACAGAAATGCTTGCTTATCCATGTTCATTGTTCTATTCACAACAGCCAGTGGGGAAAAACCAGCCTAGATGTTCATCAAATGATGAATGGATAATGAAAATGTTACATTCACATAATGGAAATCATTCAGAGGTTACAAAAACTGAAATTACAAAATTTGTAGGTAAATGATGGATGGAGCTGGAAGCAATCATTCTGGGTGATGTAATCCAGACCCAAGAGGACAAATGTCACATTTTCTCTCATTTCTGGATCAGTTTTGAGTCCTCATATGTGTGTGTTTTGTTGGGAAAAATCCATAGAGTGACGGAATGGGGGGGGTTCCACAGTAGGAAAGCTGGAATGCAGTGGTATTGAGGAGGAAAGGAGAATAATAGAACAGGAAGGGTTAAACTGGGTAGGTAATGTGAGGGTGAGGTGAAAGAAGGAATACAGGGTGAGATCACTAACCCTAAGGACCTTATGAAAAATCCAAATTGAAACATAGTACTATAGATAATTCTCTCTCTCTCTCTCTCTCTCTCTCTGTGTGTGTGTGTGTGTGTGTGTGTGTGTGTGTGTGTGTGAGAGAGAGAGAGAGAGAGAGAGAGAGAGAGAGAGAGAGAGAGAGAGAGATTACATGGAGCCAACCTATGATAGGTTGACATTGGCCCTATGAGAAACCACTGGCTAGCAAATAAAAAAAAAACCTATTGCCAGGAATGTGTTTCCTCTTTTGGAGTTGTTGATAGTTGTACTAAGCTGGTACAGGCATGGAAGCTTCATCTCTGCTGGCTAGTTTCATAGTGCTGGAAGGAGCTACATACTCTACTGAAGGAGAAAAGCAATCATTAATCTTCGTCATCTACTAACCCTGTGAGCTACAATAATGATTGGCTTTGCAAGACCTGCCCATTGGTGCAATGGTAGCACGAATGTCCCGAGAGTAACCAACCACTTTCTAATTGGATTTAAGACCTGCTGTACAAGATGTAACCTATACCTGGCACCACTATGGGTCCAAAAACCTGTGCCTAGACATGTCATGGGCCCTAGGGGAGAATCTACTCCCACTATTCTGCTAATGGGACCTAATACTGAGCCCACTCCTCATGATTCATCTCTGAATCTAGAGATGAGTGCATCTTTCAACCCTCATAAAATAGGTTCTTTTTGAACTAGGTGGTGTGATGAATGCAGACACCCAATTGCTCAAGGTGTAGAGAATACAAGACTGTGGAGTGTTTGGTTCCAGATGGGGCATCTATACCACATGCCCCTTTTCCAGAGCTCAGAGATCATCAGGGAAGAGGGGTGAAAAGATGGTAAGAGCCAGGAGCTGAGGACAAGGGAACTGCTTCCCAGACACACCAGGGCAGCTGCATATATGAACACATGGTAGTTCATGCTCAAGACCTGGGCAAGCTCAAGCCAGATTCCACATGGAGTGGGAGTGGGGTAGGGTGGGAGGAGGGTGGGCATGAAGTCCTACCCTTAGCTGAGGAGCTACTGGAAACTGAAAGCTGCTAGGAGAGGGAGAGTCAGTTTTCTTTAAGCGTGTGGCCACCCTATAGGTGGCTAGTGCTCCAGTGCATGGGCCCCCATCCACGAGCATATAGACATCAGAAATTAGACTTGATAGGCTTAAAAAAAAGAGGACATAATTTTGGGTGGGTAGAGAAAGAGGGATGGATCTAGGAGGAGTCTAAAGAGGGAAGTAGAGATGATGAAAACACATTGTATGAAATTCTTAGATAATTAATATAATAAAAAATAAATAATTAAGCCAATGGTGGCACATTCCTGTAATTCCAGTACTCATTAGTCTTGTGGAGGAGGTTCTAGAGTTTAAAGCCAGGTCAGGCTACATAGCAAGTGTGATAGTTTAAATGTCATTGGCCCCCATAATATTATAGGAAGTGGCACTATCAGGAGGTATGGCTTTTTTGGAGTGGGTGTCGCCTTGTTGGAGGAAGTGTGTCACTGTGGGGGTGGGCTTTGAGGTTTCCTATGCTCAGGATACCACCCACTGTCTCAGTCAACTTCCTGTTTCCTGAAAGATGTAGGACTCTCAGCTATTACTCCAGTACCATATTGGCCTGCATGCCATCATGCTCCCCATTATGATGATAATGGATTGAACCTCTGAACTGTAAGTGAGCCATCCCAATCAAATGTTTTCCTTTTTAAGAACTGCAGTGGTCATGGTGTCTTTCATAGCAGTAGAAACCCTAAGACAGCAAGACAAAAGAAAAAAAAAACAAATTTCTTTAATAAATATGGTAGTCTACATTGCTTTAAAATTTTATTTTCTAAAATGATATGTCATGGGATGTCTTTCTATATGCTGTGAATATGTGTTGCTACCATTGGTTAACAAAGAACCTGCTTTGGCCTATAGCCAGGCAGAACAGAGCCAGATAGAGAATCCAAGCAGAGAGACAAGGAGAAGGCAAGAAACAAGAGTCAGAGGAGACACTGAGAGCCACCTGGAGAAGCAAGATGTAATGCAACACAGGTAAAGCCATGAGACACGTGGGAATACATAGATTAATAGAAATGAGTTAATTTAAGAAGTAACAGCTAGCTAGCAAGAAGCCTGATCCATAGACCAAACAGTTTGTAATTAATATTAAGCCTCTGAGTGATTATTTTATAAGCAGCTATGGACTGCGGGTGTCCAGACCATGGGCTCGGGTGGGACTGAGAAATTTCCACCTACATTTGGCAACCACCATTGGACATTGATCCACATGGACCTGAAAAACTTTAAAAAAGATTCTGAATGAACAAAAATGGAGCCAAGAGCAGCTTCCTAGTTCATGTCTCTCATGTGAGCCTTGGTACAGAGATGCTGGGGCATTTTCTGTGGCATTTGAGCTTCAGCACAGCATGGCAGATTCCTGCCACAGTACGCAGAGGTGTTTCCAAGCCATGCAGCATGTCAGGTTTAGGTAAACATACCTCCACCATGTTGGGAAACCAAATGGGGTGGAGCCAGCAGCCAAAGCCACAGATTTGGTCCGAGCTGTGCAGCTTAACAGTTTAAAAATCTCTCCTGGCATATGAACACCTGGTTTTTGACAAAGGACCCAGAACTATACAATGGAAAAAAGAAAGTATCTTCAACAAATGGTGCTGGCATAACTGGATGTCAATATGTAAAAGATTACAAATAGATCCATATCTGTCACCATGCACAAAACTCAAGTCCAAGTGGATCAAAGACCTAAACATAAATCCAGTTACACTAAACTTAATAGAAAAGAAAATAGGAAGCACTCTTGAACGCATTGGCACCGGAGACCATTTCCTAAATAAAACACCGACAGCACAGACCCTGAGCACAACCATTAATAAATGGGACCTCTCGAAACTGAGAAGCTTTTGCAGGGCAAAAGACACAGTCAATAAGACAAAAAGACAGCCAACAGATTGGGAAAAGATCTTCACCAACCCCACATCTGACAGAGGTTTGATCTCCACAATATATAAAGAACTCAAGAAACTAGACATCAAAGTACTGAACATTCCAATTAAAAAATGGGCTAAAGAGCTAAACAGAGAATTCACAAAACAAGAACTACAAATGGCTGAAAGACATTTAAAGAAATGCTCAACATCCTTAATCATCAGAGAAATGCAAATCAAAACGACTCTGAGATACCACCTTACACCTGTTAGAATGGCTATGATCAAAAACACCAATGACAACCAATGTTGGAGAGGATGTGGAGCAAAGGGAACACTCCTCCACTGTTGGTGGGAATGTAAACTTGTACAACCACTGTGGAAATCAGTATGGCGGTTTCTCAGAAAATTAGGAATCGAACTACCTCAAGACCCAGCCATTCCACTCTTGGGCATATACCCAAGGAATGCTGATTCATACCATAAAGATACATGCTCAGCTATGTTCATAGCAGCACTATTTGTAATATTCAGAACCTGGAAACAACCTAGATGCCCATCAACGGAAGAATGGATGAAAAAAATGTGGTACATATACACAATGGAGTACTACTCAGCAGAGAAAAACAATGAAAGCATGAAATTTGCAGGCAAATGGATGGAACTAGAAAAAATCATCCTGAGTGAAGTAACCCAAACCCAGAAAGACAGTTATGGTATGTACTCACTCATTGGTGGATTCTAGATATAAAATAAAGAACAATCAGACCACAACCCATAGAACCACAGAGGCTATATATATAGCATGGAGGTCCCTAGGATGACTGTGGCATATAATAAATTTCAGTTTTACTCAATTATTAAAAAAATAGCCAAATGAATGGAAACACATGAACTATGAACCAAAGGCTGAGGGGCCCCCAGCTGGATCAGGCCCTCTGAATAGGTGAGACAGTTGATTGGCTTGATCAGTTTGGGAGGCAACTAGGCAGTGGGACCAAGTCCTGTGCTCATTGCATGAGTTGGCTGTTTGAAACCTGGAACTTATGCAGGGACACTTGGCTCAGTCTGGGAGGAAGGGACTGGACCTCCCTGGACTGAGTCTACCAAGTTGATCACAGTCCTCGGGGGAGGACTTGTCCTGGAGGAGGTGGGAATGGAGGGTGGGCTGGGGGTAAGGGGAGGGGGTGGGAGGGGGGAGAATAGGGGAACCCATGGCTGATATGTAGAACTGAATGGTATTGTAAAATAAAAAATATATATCACAAAAAAAAAGTTAAAAAAAAATCTCTCCTGGTCAGAAAAGGATTACAGATACACAATAAGAACATATTCAGATGGAAAAAACTGTAAACGGGTTACAGTGTGTTTAAAAATATACATGGACTAGGGAGAGTAAAGAGAAGATTTAGAAAGTCATAAAAATATATAGTTTTAAAATATGAAAATAAAGTCCTCATTAAGGGGAGTAAAGTAATATAAAAAATGAGCCACATGAGGATGGAAAATGCACAGAAATTCTGGATTACGTATATTATTGTGTTGTCTTTAAGATTTTTGTCTGCTATGAAACATTTAATTATAAAAGCTGCTAGATTAAACCAACCTACATGTTTTAAAAATATCTTGACCCCAAAATTTAAGTCAAAAAGTATACCACTTTGAGGGAGAGGTTATGTTTTTGTTTCCACAGGAAATAAGAGGCTATGGATTCATTCAAAATTAAAGATGATCATATTTGATCAAGGAAGACCCCCTGAAATCCTGATTGTAGCCATAAAAACATAAACCTGAAAGAAATGCAAGACATGTGATGTATATTTTACTTGCTCAAACACATAATAAGAAATTATCTTTGGCTGACTTGTGTGTAATGCACAGTCTGTACTTGTATTAATGCAGATATGTATGTTATCTTTAAAAGTTGGTGTATTTTTAGGATGAGGGGACCAGATATCAGTGAAAACAAATGGCCCAGATGATCCAGCATTTTACATTGCCTCTGTTGCAGCTTCCTCTGAGTTCTGCATCCAGAAGAGGTCCAAGGCTGTTGGCTGAGATGATCCAGCCTCACAGACTACTACAACCAAGACTTGACCATAATACTAAATTTTCTCAGGATTCCCATAAGATTAACAGCACCCCCAATCAGCAGGAAGTAGCCTAGAAAACTAGGGATTTTGATGTTTGTCTTTGTTTAGGGGGTTGTTTAAAAATGTTATTGTATCATAGTCAATCTCTATGGTGATATTTTATTTGTGCTGAAATGCGATTTTATTTGTATGTTAATAAATAAAGTTGCCTGGGGGTCAGAGCTAATAGCAAGCCATAGCAGAAGTCTGGCAGTGGTAGCAATGCCCTTTATCTGATCACATGGCAGGCAGAGTCCGTGTGTTCAAGGATAGAGCCAGCATGGAGACACATGCCTTTAATCTCAATACCAACCATAGAGACCTGAAGGTCTGTATAGACAGGCAGTAACAAGGAGGTCATGTGGTTGGGTTTACAACCAATGAAAAGGGAGAAGAGAAAGTAATAAAAAAAGACACACACAGGAAGTAGGTCTCTTTCTCAGGGGAAGGATGGCAGTGGCAGTGGGTGTTTAGGTGGTTTTAGTCTCAGCTCTTAGCTACTGCTCTGACCTCTTGGGCTTTTAACTCTGCATTTGGCTCTGTGTTTCTTATTTAATAAGATCATCACATCTACAAATCTCTTTCTAAAAGAAGAAAGGGGGATATGTTATAGAAATGTATGATATAGAAATGTAGGGTAAAAGGGTAGATTACTGAATGTATTTTAATCCAAAAACACAACTGTTAATCTCAAAATATTTTACATTGGTCTGGATTTCAGGTTATTGATACAAATTTAAAGTCAATTTTGTTATACTGTATGTATATTTCTACTCTTGTTTAAGGTATTATATTTATGCTACTCATTTAAAAATGTAATATATAGTTAGGAAATACAAATTAATAGTCATCTATAATAGTCAAACTTATAGTCATGTTAATTAGGTTTTATAGATATGAAGAGATATAGTTCAAATGGATAGGTAATCTTCAAACACTTCAAAGACTTACAGAATATGGCATTTAAAATGTTTTAAAAACTTAGTCTCTTCTGGACAGTGAGACACATCTGTTCCTGGCAGCATCAATTTACTTCAAAGAGGAAGATGGATATTGAAGACACTCCATATGGAGTTTGTCTTCTTCTTGGCAAAGCTGGCCATGTGGGCAAGAAATTGCCCTTGCCTGAACTGCTTGACAGTATGCTGTATAAACTGGGCATGCAGGACCCATGCGAAAGTGAGCACTGAACTTTGCCAAATCAAGGTGAGATGGTCCTTCAGGTTCCTGCTTCACAGAAGAAAATGCCAGACGTTCTGCAGAACACAGAGGAAAGCAACTGATGAACTTTGCCTAAATAGGCAAAGAGTTATTCAAATTTCTTACTTTACTGAAAAATATGCCAGGGACTCTAGGCCTGTAGGTTGAAGATGGATAATCAAACATTACAGAGGAATTTTGAGTGACTGTCCAGGCAGTCAGATGTCTCTGTCATTTCTAGAATTTTGGAAGTTGCTTACAATGCACTTCCTGTTTACTCAGGTAATATTACATCCCTCTGGGGTCTTTGATGGAATTGAAAACTAGATAGTTATAGTTTTCCTTAATCATGATAAAAGGTAAATTAGATATGAAAACTTAGACTCACAAAAATAGGATAGATGATAAAGTTTTTTTTTAATTTTGCTAATACAAATAGACTAGATATTGTAACTGTAATTCTTGCTTGATAACTGTCTTGTTACATGTAATTTTACTACATTAAAATGAAAAGCTTCCTTTTTGATTAGACTGAAAAGGGGAAATGCTGTGGGATGTCTTTCTGTACACTGTGACTATGTGTTGCTCTCATTGGTTGACAAATAAAGCTGTTTGGCCAATGGTGAGGCAGAATAAGGTTAGGCAGTACATTCAAACTGAAGACAGGGACAAAGAAAGGTGGAGTCAGGGGAGATGTCTGCCTACCACCCAAGGAGCAACAAGATGCCAGCAGACTGATAACACCATGGCCACATGGAAACATATAGATTAATAAAAATGGATTAATTTAACATGAAAGAGCTAGCTAGCAAGAAGCCTGAACCTTAGGCCATACAATTTATAATTAATATAAGCCTCTGTGTGTTTACTTGGAACCTAGGGGCTGCTTGATCAGGTCGGCACAGGAAAACTGACTATAATGATATCTACACTTCTGATATATGCAGAGATACAACACCTAAATTAAACCACCAGTTGAATTTGAATTCTAGCTCTGTGAGATACCAGCTGTATGGATATCAACAGAATGCTGAGCCTATCAGTGCCATTTATTGTTGTGGAATATTATTTTAATGTGTGTTACTTTTGTTTATGTTGTATTTGTTTAACTCTGTGAAGCTGTGTTACTGTGCCTGTCTAAAACACTTTGTGGTCTAATAAAGAACTGAACAGCCAATAGCAAGGCAGGAGAAAGGATTGGTGGGGTCGTCAGACAGAATATATAGAAAGAGAAATCTGGGAAGAGATGAGAAAGAAGAAGGAGCCAGAGAAGGAGGAGGAGTCCAGGGTCCAGCCACTCCACACAGCAAGCCATGGAGTAAGAGTGAGAGTAAGATGTACAGAAGTAAGAGAAAGGGAAGGCCAGATGTTTATAATTAAGAATAAGCCTCCATGTGTGATTTATTTGGGAGGTGGGTGGTGGGCCCCCAAAGAGACAAAGAGTAAGAAAACAACAAACAATAATCTATAAAGCAGGTTATTATCAGTATCTGCTCACAGGAGAACAGAGGTGGTAGCTCTGAGAACTGCATGGGGGTGACTGGCTCTACCTGAATGTGAAGTGTGTTGTGGAATAATCTTTTTGTACACTGTGAAGATGTGTCACTCAGATTGGTTTAATAAAAAGATGAACAACCAATAGCTAGGCAGGATTTGGGGGGCACAGAGGATGCTGGGAAGAAGGGTAGGATGCCAAAAGACATGGAACAAGCAAGACATACAGGAGGAGAAGTAACAGCCAGAAGCCATATGACAGCACATAGATGAATATAAATGGGTTAATTTAAGTTATAAGAGCTAGTTAGAAACAAGCCTAAGCTATTGGCCAAGTTTTTACAGTTAATAATAAGTCTCTGTGTTGTGATTTGGGAGCTGGCTGGAAGGACAGACTCACTTCAGAAGTGCTCTCAGCAGTACCATCTTCTACCTCCCCAATGAGGCCTTTCTACATCCTTCAGCCTTTGTCCAGAGGGCTCACTTTCTGTCTCTTTATCTGTGTCCACGTTTTCCTCAACCCCAGCTCTTTAGAGACTTCTCTCCCTGGCACTCTTTTCATGTGTGTGTGCATCATCTGCATGTGTCTATGCATGTTTTTGTACATTTGTGGGTACACATGCATGAGTGTGGACATATGCATATATTTGTGTGAGGCTCTGCATACACACAGTGAGAGGCAGGGGGTTGCATATGCATGTGGAGGCCTGAGTTTGCTATCAGGAACCATTCTCCATTGCTCTTCCACCTTATCCATCGAGGCAGTATCCCACAGTCAAAACCCAGAGCTTTCTGATGTTTGGCCTCTCTAGTCAGCTTTCTCTAGGAATCTACTATCTCTTCTTTCCAGGACCAAGCATTTACATGAGTTTCTGGGGATCTGAACTTTGGCCTTCATGCTTGTATAGCAAGGTTTTAACTGCTAGGACATCTCCCCAGCTCTACCAGAGGAATCCCATGCAATATCCGTGCACCCTAAATCCCCCAGTGCTGTCAGTCACTGTGTGCTTTGTGGCACTTATCACAGTTATGTTCTTATTGCTGTTGCTCCATGACAAACACTAGCTGCCTTTCCACTAGTTTGAAGTTTGCAAGCAGTGTTATGGGTTGAGAGTATTTGTTGAAATCTTGTCCCCAGAACCTTAGAAAGTGACTACTGGATTTGGAGACAGGGTTTGGTTGTTTTCTTGCTTCCTTACTCCCTTGCTTTGTGTTGTTGGGGATCCAATCCAGAGCCTTCCACGTGTTAGGCAAATGCTCAAACAATGACTGTATCTTCAACCTCTTCATTTTTACTGACTTAGTTTGAGACATTAAATCACCCAGACTGGCCTTGAATTTAATTTACTCTGTAGCCCAGGCAGCCCCTGGAGCTTGCAATTCCTCCCCCCCTACTCAGAGTCAAATTCTTTAAAAGAGTAATGAAGTTAAGGTAGGTCATGAACATCCAAATGCCCTAATGTAGTAGGAAGTGACAGGTATCTTTAAAAGAACTGGAGATTGAGATGCGAGTATGCATGCATCTTTGGCATGTGTGGGAGAAGAGCAGCTGAGGTTTAGGGCAAATACAACACTTGCAATGTGAGGAGAAGCCTCAGGTGGAGATAGCTTACTAACACTTTGATATTAGAGTTGCCCGTGGAAATGAGGAAACAGATCTTTGCTGTCGATGCCAACCCATCCCGGGACTTGCCTATAGCAGCCTTGGTAAGCCCACACAGGTTGACTTTGCTTATTATCATGTTCACAGGCTCCAACACTGAGTAGGTACTCAATCAATACGTATTAACCAGCGAGGCGAAATGCTGGAATTCGGGTAGAGGTCACAGGTGTTGTTTTGAGTTTCCATCAGCTTCTTTCTTTGGTGTGCAGTCTCAGTCATCCAGAGCCCTGCCTTCTAGATTCAGGACCTAGAACATGGCTTCTCGCCACTGTGCCCTGGGATATTTACTATTCTAGGATGAGTATCGATTTGTGAACCGAAAGTTAGACCTGAGGCATGGGGTGGGGGGTGTCTAGAAGATTGTTTCTTTTGGGGGCTACATATGTATGTATAGTGTAGTGTATATGTGCATGTGGGGACAACAGTCAATGTTACTTTTCCACTCTTGTTCTCCACCTTACCTTTTTGAGATGGGGGCTCTCATTGAACACATAGCTCACTGGTTGGCTAGACTGGCTGGCCAGCAAGCTCTGGGAATCCTCCTGTCTTCCTGTCACCCTAAGGTTAAGGTTACAGATGTGCACAACCACATGACTTTTACATGGCTATCTGGGATCTGAAAATCGGGTGTTCATGCTTACACAGCAGGCGACTTATGATTAGCGCCATCTCCCAGGCCCAGAAGAGAGGATTACCTCTCTAAAATAACTTGTTTATAAATTAGTTGTTTCTGTTTCTTAAGAAAACTTGAGAGAGGGCAAGTGTCTAAGGGAAGGTACTGGTGATGCCTCCAGTGAGTTTCCTTACAGCTGCTTCCCAGTGGCATTTTTTCTTTAAACTATAATGTAACATGTCCTCAACCCCTCAGGACACAAGCTGTGCTTTGGTAATAGAATAGTTACATTAATTGGCCAGTCTAGTGTTAATTGATTTAATTATTTCTCCTATTGTTTTGACATTTGTGTGTGTTTTCAGTTATAAACAATACTTCACCGAGTATCTTTGTATATCAAATATTTTCAGCATTTTGAATCATTTCTTTTATAGTGAGTCCCAAAGGTGTGATTTCTAAATGAAAAAGTATTGTCAGGGTCATAGCCCAGATGCTGTTACCAAAGGCCTTCATCCAAAAAGTCAAGTTTTATATTCCCACTAGCATAATGAGACCATGAATATCCTAAGGCTGTGGTAATCTGCCTGTCCCAGGAACAGGAACAGCAGAATTGTCTTCATATAACCAATGGATGGATGCTGAGGATTTCTCCAGTCAGGGATGGGGCATTGGTGGTGAGCTCTGAATCAGGGATGCTCTCACCTTTACCAGCATCATCCCACAATGCCCATTTGGAAACTGACCATCTTTTATGCCTGTTCTTTGAAGGGATAGTGCTCCAAGGAGGGGGCTGGCCAACCCTGCTTCCTTCTCCTTTCAGGACCTTCAGAGCATCACATCATCTTTCTTTGGTTGCACCTCATCTCCCCCACTCTTGATTTCTCAATTTACTTCTTAAGATCTTTCCAGAAATGGTCTTTGGCAGTTCGGAAATGAAAGCCACCTGGTAACCAAACAAATAGATACCATTGTGCTTAGAAACCATTGTTTCCCAGAATGACCCCTTCCTTAAGTTACTTTTACTATTTCATTGGAAAGCTCCCATAATTCAGGGTTTTCCCCAGGAGACAACATTTAAAACTGCTAGAGCTTAGAGCACATGGGCCTTCACCTCTCACCAGACCCTCAGCTTCTCATCGGCAGGTCGATTCTTAGAGTAAGACCATAATGGACTTTGGGAAAGATCCAGCGAAGAAAGACAAGCAAGGCTGAAGCAGTAGCTGGGGTGTGCATATCTCTGGCGTAGAGCCTTGCCCTATATAGGAGGCCAGTCCAGGGAGCAGGCACCCATCTGGTTCCTCAGCTTATGTCTTAGGACCCCAGGTATTTACCTTCCTGGGGTACTTGTATGGAGCAGTCACCTTCTTCACATGCTCCTGGAGCTCCCGGGTCAGTGCTTCTGGGTCATGAGACGTGTAGGCTGGAGAAAGGACGATAAATGCCTTCACCACCTGCAGGGAGGGAACCCCAGAAGGCATCAAGCCCTCAGGAATGATGCTTTTCTTCTCAGGCTAGCCATGTGCATATGTGGCTACTTACACTACCCTATCAGGAGGGCTCCACTCGTTTCTACTGGTTCTGCTGTTGCTTGAGCACAGCCAGGGAAGTGAATGCCACCCATTTCCCTATTGTCTGCCTGTGAAGAATAAACTACTGAAGAGTTACTGGCTTTTGTGGGATCATTTTGGAGCCTCGTTTCCTGTGCTACTTGCCATACTTGTAATGACTCCATTAGGAGCCAGCGTGGATTCCCCTAAGATGCAAACACACTGGGGGCCATAACTTTATAACGTCAATGGCCATTTACTTCCAGATTTTCCTGTAGGAGGACAGAGGCACATGGGCTTGTTCAGGCAGAAGAAAACACAGGCCTGCTCAGGGGCTGCTGGGTCTTTGGAGCGTGCCTGTGCACTTCCCATCAGCAAGCATGGAGTTACACTGATTCTATTTCCGTCAGTCCAGCTGAGGTTCTGCACCTTGGTTTTGTCTGCCTAGGTTTCCCCAACAATTTGCCTCCTGATAAAGAGGCAACAATTGCTCAAAATGTAATTCCTTGGGCTGGAGGTGGCTCCGAGGGTAAGCGCATTTGATGCTGAGCCAGATGACCTGAGCTCATCCATGGAGCCCACATAGTTTGTCCTCTGACCTCCATGCATGTGCTGTGACACACATGTACATTTATTCACACACACACACACACACACACACACACACACACACACACACACACACACACACAAATAAATAAAATTTAAAATGCCTTCAAATAGTGCCTCCTAATAATGTCAGAAATTACACCCACAAAGTCTCACCAATATGACTGCCTCAACATGGGCTGAATGAGGATAACACCAATAGAAATGCCAAAGTGGATGGGGAAAAGCCACAGATGTCAACTCGACACAAACAACTACAGGCAACCAGGGGATGATGAGAATGGGAGAAATAGTACTCTCTAGGGAAGATGATTGGTGTCGTCCAAAACCAAATGGTCAGTCCTGAAAACATATATGCAAGTAACATTTTACAGATGGAACAGGTTATATTTAGGAATATATATATATATATATATATATATATATATATATATATATATATGTAGATACATATATACATGTAATAACAATTAATGGAAAAGCGGTCACAAATTTGAAAGAAGGCAAGAAGGCTTTGGAGAGAGGAAAGGAAAGGGAGAAATGTAATATTATAATCTCAAAAATAAAATAAAACAGTTTCTGATAGCAATGGAAGAGCCTAACAGGCCACTCGGTTGCAGGTCTACACCAACATTCAATGACTAACTCTCTTTTGTTAAGGGATAGTGCTGTGGATATCGCTCTATATAAATAAAACACTGATGGCCAGTGACCAGACAGGAAGTATAGGCGGGACAAGGAGAGAGGAGAATTGGGGAAACAGGAAGAAGGAGGGGGAGACACTGCAGCCACTGCCAGGACAAGCAACATGTAAAGACGCCGGTAAGCCACAAGCGACGTGGCAAGGTATAGATTTATAGAAATGGGTTGATTTAAGATATAAGAACAGTTAGCAAGAAGCCTGCCACGGCCATACAATTTATAAGTGATATAAGCGTCTGAGTGATTATTTTATACTTGGATTGTGGGACTGCGGGGCTTGGTGGAACCTGGAGAGAAGCCCTCCAACAACAGGATAGTGTCTTTGCACACTTCCCAGAGGTGTAAACTCACTATCATTTTATGTTCAGACAAACCAGGCTTTTAAGAAGAGCCGTTTCTTACCATGTTTACTATGAAACATTTATTGAGCACCTGTTATGTGCCAGACTGTGTTCCAAGTACTCCGGAGGGAATCACTTGAGGGTGTCTGCTTATCAGTGCTCTAGTTAATCCACAGTATTCATAGCCATGTATTCCTTTCCATGTCTGATTTCCCCAGTACATACATGAAAGTCACACTTCTCTCTTCCTATATCAAACTCAAATTTTAGTGAGGAGTTGCTTGGCAAAGGGTTTCAGGCCAAAGCTGGTGCTCTGGACCCCCTCTCTAAGCAGTATGATTCAGCAGACCTGACTTGAAGTCTAAAAATCTGTATTTTAAAGAAGAACTTGAATGAAGCAACCATGAATCATCTGGGGACCAGACTTGGAGAATCGCTGGCCATAATGTTTCCAAGAACACAGACTGATACAACTCCAACTTTACAGAGAGACTGCTTCACACTAGGACCATGCTGGAGCCATGGACCATGTTTGAATCTAAAATGTCTGCCACACACAGTTTGAATGTTTGTTGCCCAGCTCCTGGCACTATTTTGTGAGGTTCTGAAAACTTCAGGAGGTCAGGATTAGTTGGTGGAGGTACGACACTAAGAATACGACACTAAGACCATATATATGTGGTCCTTTGGTTCCTGCCTGATTGTCTACTTCCTGGCCTGCTATAATATGAACAGCATCTACCACTCACTTACACCCCATCCCCAGTCAAGCCATGGACTTCTCTGCTTTCCCTTCCCACTACAAAGAACTAAACACTATGACATTGGGAAACAACTAAGGCTTCCCTTCTTTGGGTTGTTTCTGTCAGATATTGTGGGCATAGCTGTGCCTAGAGTCTGCTCTTTCCTTTCTTTTGGGACCCACAGAAAAGGAGTTTGCTTTTGTCCTATGAAAACTCATTAAATTTGGCTCATCTTTCTACCAAATCAAGGCCATTTAGAAACATTCTGTCATCCCTCAAGTTGGCCATTCCTTCCAGCTACAGCCCATCAGAAATGTCTGGTGAGCTTGCTAGGTCTTCACCTGAAAACAGAAACGAAATTAAAAAAAAAAAAACAAAAACAAAAACAAAAAACTGGAGAGGATTAATGGCAGTCTGTGTCTTCCCTTCCACTTCTGATGAATCAGCAGCCTCATTTGGATTGTCCGGTGTCCAAGTAAAATTACACTTTATATTTTCCCATCTTGTCTTTGTAGAGTGCATCTACTATTTAAAGTTGGTTTAATCAGAAGCAATGAGTGGCTTCAGTTTTGTGATACCAGGGGTGGGGCTGAGACCAAAGGAGGGACCTAGCATTCCTGCTTGTCCATTGGGGAGCTACTAAGTAGAACACAATACAGTTACGTTCTTGCCTGACTGCTTACCTCTCCCCGAATGGGATCTGGGCTGCTGACCACAGCACACTCAAGGACAGCTGGATGTTCCGCAAGGGCACTCTCTACCTCAACAGGCCCGATCCGGTAGCTGGAAGAGAAAAGAAGCTTTTCCAAATGGCTTTCCTTCCCCTATAGAAACTTGAGAAAAGGAAAGAGCAAATTGCTGACCTTGAAGAGTTGATCACATCGTCATTTCTCCCTAAGAACCAAAAGTAGCCATCCTTGTCCATGTGGGCTCGGTCCCCAGTGATGTAAAAGTCTCCTTTCTCTGATGAGGCTGTCTTCTCAGGATTGTCCTTTAAGACAAGGGAACACCGTGAAGGGTCATTTGGGCACAACCACTTAGGCCAGCCCCTGCCTGGGGATCCCACACTGGAGGCCAACAACCCTTCAACAGGTAGCCTATTGGTTCTCGAGACTCAAGCTGTCCAGAATTTCCTACAGGGCAGGAGGCTGGAATTCTGAAGATTTGTGGCTTCCTCTCTGTTATTTGGATGAGAGCTTCCAGGTGGGATCTAGAGCAAATGCCGACAAGCACCCTTAGAAGAGTTGAATTCAAGGAGGACACACATGGGACAACTGACTCTGGATAAGCGAATACGCTGAGAGTAGAAGATATGAAGTAATGGGTTGCTTGAAACCCCATTGATAGGAGGCGAGGGTAGAGGGTAGAAAAAGTCAAGCCATGATTCTAAAAATTAGTGTGTGTATGTGTGTGTGTGTGTGTGTGTGTGTGTGTGTGTGTGTGTGTGTGTATGAATGTGGACAAATTAGGGCCATGGCACATGTCCTGAAGTCAGAGGACAGCTTTTGCTGTCAGTTCTTTCCTTCTGCTTTGTTTGAGACAGATCTTTCAGTGTTTATATGCACTGCATGCTCCAAGCTGTCTGGCTTTCATTGTTTATGTGCACTGCATGCTCCAAGCTGTCTGGCTTTCATTATTTATGTGCACTGCATGCTCCAAGCTGTCTGGTCTTTCACTGTTTATGTGCACTGCATGCTCCAAGCTGTCTGGTCTTTCACTGTTTATGTGCACTGCATGCTCCAAGCTAGCTGGTCTTTCAGTGTTTATGTGCACTGCATGCTCCAAGCTGTCTGGTCTTTCATTGTTTATGTGCACTGCATGCTCCAAGCTAGCTGGCCTGTGAGCTTCCAGGGATTCTCCTGTCTACAACTCCTCTTAGGAGCTGGGATTTCGGATGCTCATGCTACTCTGTCCAGCTTTTGGCCAGTTATGAGGATTCAAACTCAGGTCCTAACACTTGCATGGCAAATGCTTCATTCACAAAGCTGACTCTCCAGTCCCAAATTTCCAAAAAAAAAAAAAAATTAAAGGAAAATGTACTATTTGTTAATAGAAAGAAAAAAATTACTAATGCATGCAAAAATATGGGTGACTGGCAAATAAATTATCCTGAGTTTAAGATACACAAAAATGGATCTTTTATGACTCCATATATAGTTTTTAGAAAGGAAACAAAATTAGTATATAGTTGTTGTATACAGTATATAATTAATATATAGTATATGTAATGCTATATAGCAACAACAATTTACCAACTGCCTGAGGTCTCAGGTAAAGAAGGTTGAATGTAAAGGATCTCACAGAATTCTTAGAGGTGATGACAATGTTGCCATCTTCACTGCAGTGGTGGCCACATAGGCACACATGGTTGCCAGAAGTCACTGGCCTATACACTTGCCGTGGATGCAGTTTTTCACAAGTAAATATTATCTCCATTCAAAAGCACATTTTGAGGAAATGTGGATATTAATTTTAAGGAAATTAAATATTAATGAATATCTAAGAATGTACCTTAGCAAAGGTCTAAGAGGTAGAGTCACAGAAGTCTTACTAATCTATAGAACATTAGAGGAGAGAGAAACAAATCATAAGATAGGAAGAATGAGTAGGAGCTGCTGAAATACATTGGTGGGTAGTTGTGTATGCTACCAAGCCTGATGATCTGAGTTCAATTTACAAACCCACATGGAAAAAGGAGAGAACTGACTTCCCCAAGCTATGCTTTGACCTCCACACATACTCCCTGGCGTGCATGTACCCAAACACACACACACACACACACACACACACACACACACACACACACACTAAATTAATTAATAAAATTAGAAAGAATGGGTGGAGCATCAGCTTTCTCTTGGTTGTTCTACAGACAAAGCAAAAGCCAATTAAACTGCTGACAAATGTTTTTACGGATCTTGACAAGTTGATTCTAAAATGCACGTTCAGTCGGCTTAGTGTTTGAATGGCATGGTATCTCTGTGAATGAGTGGTTCTCAATCCTTGGCTGCACTTTTGAGTTACTCAGAGGCTGGCCCTCATCATTCAGAAGTTTAGTTGATTTGGTTTAAGTGGTATGTAGGCATCATAATAGTTGAAGCTTCCTGGGTGTTTCTGATGCACATCCTGGTTTGGCAGTTTTATAGAAAAAAAAGTCTGAAGAGGCTCTAGCCAAAGTATGTCTGGAGGAGAGATAATTACTGTCTTATTTTGGAACTTTGGACTGGTACAAACCCAGCCAACAAACCAGAAAGAAACACCCTGAAAACTTGGCTCTGATACAAATTTACAGGTGGCTCTTTGGTAAGAACTTTCACTTTCCTGAACCTAGTTTTCCCTATCCTTTGCCATTATGATTAAGTTGGCATGGGTTTGTGCTCTCAACACACTCTTTTTAAAGCCTATGACCTTGCATATTAGTTGCATGACACTGGAGAAGTCATTATACCTTTGTAGCTTCCTTATCAACAACAGAGTTCCTGATCAATAACAATAGCAACCCACTTTCATGCAGTTACAGCAAGGTTCAAATTATAGATATTTACAAAACGTGCTTCTCAAAGTTTGGCATGAATGATTGCTGAGACTTCTCATAGCTGATCCCCACCTCTTACCAGATAGCTGTTGAAGAAACAGAAGGGTCTGGTGGGTTTGATGCGGACAGCAACATTCCCCTCTTTTTCTGGAGGCAGGACATTGCCGTCCTCATCTACAATCTGATGGAGAGATCGCATGGCATCAGAGCATCGTTTACACAGTTGTAGTACCCACCAGCCTATACTCCCCAGCACATTGAGGGCTCCATGCACAGGGTGCAGAGGCTGCCTACCTGCACATCGTAAGGTGGGCTTGCTTTCCCCATAGATCCAGACTTGATTGTCGAGTCTCTTGAATTGCCGCAGATGAGGACCTGGAGAGAAATCAGTGTCCATGAGGGGGGCCTCATCCCCTTGTTTCCTGCTTCAGGCTTGCTCTCACTACCATCTATTCTTCTTCTTTCTTCCGCTACCTTTCTTTCCCTCCCTCTCATCCTTTTCCCTCCCTTTCCCTTAATTTTTCTTTATCTCCTTTCCATAGCCAACACATCTTTATGTGGAACTCTAATTAGTATTCATGGATAAAGACCAAATTGTATCATTAAGTTCACAGACTCACTTACCCCCACATCTTTGCTGAGATGGCTGCAGAGGTCATTGCTTAAGATTTTACTAAAAATACATTGTAGTCTATTCTTGGGATGACAGTTTCCTTGAGCATTATGAGTATTAATCTTCATTGTCAACTGGATTGAATTTAGAATCATCTAGAAGGCTGGGTGTCTGAGAAGGGAAGACCATTCTGAACAATATCAAGATGGAACCTCTTCCATCATGGGTTTCCAGTGCCATAATGTTCTTCAAGATCAAGGGACCAAGTGATCACAACTGGACTCTCTAAAATTATGAGCCAATGCTACACAAAAGTAATCATGGTATCAGGTAGGCTGTTGTGCAGGCCGTGGTGTATGTGAAATTAATTACCCAAGACTGCTTTTGAACCAAAAGGAAGAATGGCTAATGGCGTCTCATTGCCAGTTTTCCCTAGAGCCAAGGCAATTTCTGGCAGGCATTGGGGAGAGGTGAGTAACTGCTATAGGTTGGTGATCCCCTGCAATGGGCTGAGGGCTCAGATGAGGTGGCCTGGGAAACCAACTCACTGTTTCAGATTGTCCGTAGCCTTCATGGAGCTCCAGGCCTGTCTGGCTCTTCCACTTGTCCCTCACATCAGGGTTGAGGGCCTCTCCACCAGTCAAACAGTGTCTCAGGCTTTGAAACTTGTACCTTTCTCAAGTAGGAAGACAAGGACATCTATGTCACAAACATTTCTACACACCCTCTGGCATTGCTAGAGGTTCAGAGCCCCAAAGACATTAGAGAACAAACTCCCTTCTGTATCACAGTCAGCTCCATGTGGGCCAACCTCTCTCTGCAGATATGGTCTACAGAACCAAATCATTAAAGCAAATCAATCCTATCTAAATTTGGGATAAAAACAAATGTCCAAATTAATTTACCTATAAAAATCTGATAGATAATAAATCAGTTAAGGTAATGATCTGACTCAAAGTAATAAATCAATTAAAAAATTCTAAGAGATTAAAAATAGTCTTCTAATAATCCCATAATTCTGAAGATTGGATCTAAAATTTCCAAAGATATTAAATAAATAACAAATCTGCCTCTCAGTTCAAAAAATATCCTAAGTATAAATACATTTTCAATAATTTTCTCCTCCTGGTTGGAGTCCACTGATTCAACTAAATTACTTAGTATTGCCAAGCAGCCTCTAATTAGTCTTCAAGAATTACCCAAGGACTGCTTCTAGCCAGAATTACAATGTAGAGAATTGAATTCACAAGAATTGAATGGGATGTATTCTTATATTTAAAGGAATACACTCAAAGCCATGTAAGTCCTCCCTTCTTTGGGGTATTCCATGGCCAGGGAGTGTGGTTAAGGAAGATGAGAGAATTTGAAGAGCATACCTTGGGAAAGGATAGAAAAGGGAGACATGGGTCAGGATTAGTAAGTTACTGACCGATGAGGGGATTCACCCAATACCCTAGCAAATAGTCTTGTCCAACTAGTGGCTATTGCTTTGGATTTGCCCAGAATAAGAGCCATCTACAGAGTGTTGTCACCTTCCTTTGGGTGTTCAAAGACAGATACTCAGGAATGCCTGGCTTGGGTTAATTTGTGTGTGGAAGATATAGAGTATACTGTGGTGGAGCTTATTAGTCTAAGCAAATGAAATATCCTTGGCTACCAACCCCACTCTATAGATGGTCAGTAGAACTCCAACAATTTCTGTGACAGAAGTTACAGACACAATGTTAAGGTACTAACTAGCCTGTGGGTGTGGTATATGGGGGTGATGAAGTTTACCCGGAGTGTTGAAATTTTGGATTGCCTTAAATCCTTTCCATTTTCTTTGGGTATGAATTAAAATCATCTTTAAAAGCTTTATGTAAGGTATGTGGGAGTGTTTTGTGTGAAAGACAGAAGATAGTGACACAGAGAGACATATGAAGACCTAGAAAGAGACAGAGGTGACTCAAGAGAGTCATAGGAAGACAAAGATGAGAACCACGGGGAACAAGAGTTGGATTAAGAACGTGGATTTGCATGTACATCCTCATATGGGAACCCCAGAAGTGCCAAGCAAAGGCTGTACCTTGTCAGATCCTCCTGTACAAGCAGCCGGAAGAGGGTTGGGACACAGCACAAGGTAGTTATTGGGAACTTGCAGAGAGTCTAAACAAAACAAGGGGTTTAGAGACACTCAGGTGTGATGGGATAGATGAATTAGATATTTGTAGTCCCATTGACAAAGCAAGGAGTAGAAAACTAAGCATGGCATCTGTCAAGATGATCTCCATGACCTCTACCTGCTGGCATTTGTACCCTTATGGAGTATCCTCTTACACTACACCAAGGTTGGTCTGTGGGACCAATAGCATCCTGTTGACCTGGTGTGAGTCACTTAAGATTAGATTACAGGAAGAGGACAGCTTCTGTCTTAGATGCTCTCACCTCTCTCCCTCTCTCGAGTGACTCACTCTGGAGGAGACAAGGCACCAGACTTTGAGTACATTCTAACTGCCCTTGGGACAACGGTACACAGTAGGCCAGTATTCAGTGCATATCTGATAAAAACCACAATCCAGAAGTGAAACAGCTTACCCAGGCTTCACCCTACACTGAGATGTCTGCATTCCTACATGATAGCTCTGTAAAAATTATTATTAAAGCTCATGGGAGATGGCTCAGCCAGTAAAGTGCTTACAGTGTAAGCATAAGAGCCAAGTTTGCTCCCCAGAACACAACCCACGAGAAAGTCAAGTGTGGTAGTATATGCTTATAAACTCAGCACAAGGTGGCAGAGACAGGTAGATCCCCAAGACTCACTGACCAGCAGTCTAGCCCAATAAAAAAGCTTCAGGTCAAAGAGACCTTGCCTCAACATACAAGGTGAGTGCCACCTGAGGAATGCCATTTGAAGATGACCACTGGCCTCCACACATAAATGTACAGTACATGTACACACACTCCTGCACACATTCATTTGCCTGCACTCATGTGAACACACAGAAACATAAATTATCCTTAAAGATATATGTCATACATTTCCTTATATCACTCACTTTGAAGGTGTTTTTACCATGTGGCACCATTCATCTCCAGAATTATTTCATCTTTCCAAATTGGACTGTGTCCACATTATGTACTAAATTCCCATTACCTTCTTCCCAGACTCATGGTAACCACCATTCTTCATGAACATGACTATTCTAGGTACCTTATATAAATGGAGTCATGTAATATATGTCCTTTGTCCTGCCCTCTTTCACTTAGTATGAGGTCCTCCAGAATCATTACTCATATTGCAGAGTACCAGAATTGGCTTCCTTTTAAAAGATGATTAACGTGTGTGTGTGTGTGTGTGTGTGTGTGTGTGTGTGTGTGTGTGTGTGAGAGAGAGAGAGAGAGAGAGAGAGAGAGAGAGAGAGAGAGAGAGAGAGAGAGAGCTGTATTTGGGTTGCATGTTCAGTTTCTGATGGACACTTGGGTTGTTAATGCCTTTTCGTTACTGTGACTAGTAACAATGCTGCTGTTAGTATGGGTGTACTTTGGTGAAATCTTGACAGCAATCTTACAAGGTTTCTTTTCTCCAAGTCCACCTGGTAAAGCTGTTCCCAGATTCCCAACCATAGAAAGTTGTGAGATAATAAATGCTTGTGTTAAAGCAGCTAATTTTAATGAATAGTATAGCAATAGATCATGAATATAGTGCTATGACTGGGGACAGTGAAGAAATAAACTGCACACGTGGCCGACAAGTCCAACCTGAACAATGACGATGGGGAGTTAACAACAACAAATGCATTAGGGACCTCATTTCTTCACATTATCATGACAACTATATGAACTTTCCTTCAGAGATCAAAAGTAGGACTCAAAGAAGTCCAGAGATTAGGGTGAGAGTCCAAGTTTGACCAATGGTGAAGTCCATGCTTCTAGCCACATATAACCCAGCTTGTCTCAAAGAGATGGTATGGGGAGGTAGGCTCATTGATGTCTCAAGAACTCTCATTTAGAGGAGAGGATAGACCAAAGGTACTCAGTGTCTTCACTGGAGTGGTCAATCCTCCTACCTCATGATAAGACTCCAGAGAAACAAGAGAGGAGCGGCCAGGTGTATGGTAGGGTGAAAGCTCATGATAAGGTTTGGGGACAGCGGTACATGCTCCGGGGAGTAGACTTTTGGTTTTACCTAAAAGTTTTGACAAATAGCTTGTGCTTTGACAAGAACATAGGGAAGAAGATTGCGGAAGGAGAGGCATGGCGTGTAGTAAAAGGCTTTGCTAAGGTTTGCAGAGATGAAATTCTTTAGTGCCTAGGGATTTATATTGAGCATGAGCAATGATTAAAGTTTGCCAGGTGGACAGGAACCAGATTACGGAAGGCTTTGAGTGAATTTGTCATCAGATTCATACATTTTTTTTCATGCTACCTTAAAGCATATGTTTCACTCATCTCATTTACACCCAGGACACAAAAGGTGTTTCAGAGCTTGGCATGGTGGTATACACTTATAACCTCAACCCATGGGACTCAAATGCAGAAGACCTCTGGTTCAAGGTTGTTCTGGGTTATATAGTATGACTGTTTCAAAATGAGGGCTTAGTGATAGGGCATCTACTCAGTGTGTGCAAAGATCAGGATCCCAGCACTGGGATTTTTTTCTTACATTTAGGATAGTTTTGGCATCAGCTCGGGGCAGCTCATGCACAAAAATGCAAGCTCCATTGGACCAGGCAGAGAAGAGAGTCCAGGCTGCCTTCACCCAACCAGTGTCAGTTGTGTTCCAGAAGATGTCAGATTCAGTCAAGGCCATCCACCTCCTGCCAAAAAAAAAAAAAAAAATGAGAGGAAGTAAGAGCATCCCCGTCAATGTCTCCACCTTTAGAATGGATTTCATTATTCACGTAACATTATTTGGAGCTCAGACAACTGGAGGTACCACTCAAACTTGTCAAATTGACACAAGATCCATCAGCTCAACTGTCTCAACAAACACTCACTCAACACTTTCTCTGCATTTGGTCCTAGGCTAAGAAGACAAAAGTAAAAGAACAGGTCCTGTACTTTCAAGGAGGTCACCATTTAGTGAGAGCATTTGCAAGGGAAAATTAATCTCAGTACATTCTGATAAGCATGTTTTTTTCCATTCCATGCTCATTTAAATTAGTCTGGAGTTAGCCCTAGGGATGTAGAAGTAAATAGCCATATTTTGAAAAGCTTATAGTTTAGTAAGTATAAGCATCCAGAACCAGGGTTATGTCTTGTGCCATCCAAATATCCACCCCATCTGTGATCTACTGGAGTTGTGGGAGGTGGTCAGTCCTGCAGACAGGGGCTGAAGGATCTCCACGACACAGGGCAGCAATGGATGTCCAGGAAGAATCTCAGTGAGGACCCAGTGTCAATGGGAGAGTACATTTCTAAGAGTTAAAATCAAAGTCTTGTACAATAACAGAATAAACACCTAACTCAGAGCAAGGAGACCATTATCTTGACAAATGTTGATTGAGCATCTTTTAAGATTTATCCTGTTTTTCATGGGGCCCATAGTGAGAGTGGAGATGGGTCTGAGAAATGCTTCTGAAGTGGGAATAAATTTTGCATAGGCATCATTGATGTGTAGGAACCATGGTGGTAAAACAGAGGAGGAACATCATAGGGAAGGGACACAATGTCTGCAAACAGGAAATAGACAAGCTGTCGTGATTGCCTTTGGGTTCCAGGACATACTTTCTTCTGGTCCTCCTTATAAGTGGTTCCCCCTAAGTCAGCTTCTATTCCTCCCTTCACTGCAGAAATATTCTGCGTTCTCTTCAAATCTCACCCAGCCTCAACATATTAACTATCATCTGTATACTGGTACCCTGAGAGGAATCTCATTACCTCTGCATATGTACATCTACCTCTACATCTCTACTTCAGTTAAGAGAATGGAGATGTTAAATAGACCCATTGAGTTTGCAATGCCAATGAATAACTCTGGGTGTTCCCTCCTCTGCCCAGCTTATTCCTTAGTTTTCTTACTATTATTCTTGGGAGAAAAAGCCACATAACACTCACTCCATATCGAACTGTCAGAAAATTTCATTAGATCTGTGTTTAAATTGTTCATAATCTCTTCACTCTTGTCACCTCTATTTCCCAAGACAGGTCACTATGCCTTTTGTTCTAATGCACTGTTGTCTTTCCTAACTCTGCTTCATTCCTTGATCCTTACTATTTACTATCAACCCAGTATCCTGAGGGGCCCTCTACAAACTAAATTGGATCATGTCACACCTCTGCTCAAAATATCCAATATTTCTTAAGTAAACCAAAACACTTAACATAGAATTGTCATATGACTGAGCAATTTTACTTCAGAGAGACAAAGAAGTAACCATGGGTACAATATAGAAGTAACCCATAACAGTTGAGTGTATCTACCAACAGTTGAGTGGATTTGAAAATGTAGTATGTATACAATGGAATCCCTTTGAATCATAAAAGGTAGGGAGAATTCCCTGAAATTTTTATTTTTCTGTACAGCTGAATAAAATACCACTCTGAATATGTGTCACATTTTTTATTAGCCATTCTTTTGTTGATGGGTGTATAGTCTGGTCCTGTTTCCTTGCTACCATGAATAAAATGGCAGGAAACATGGATGTGCAAAGTATTCCTGTGGTAGGATATGGAGTCTTTGAATATTTGCCCAGGAGAGGGATAACTAGGTCGCGTGGCAAGAAAATGGATGGATTTGGAAAATATATTAAGTGAAGAGACTCAATCTTAGAGAGAACCCACATGTTTTCTCTCATATGTGTTTCCTAGCCTGTGATGTGAAACCTGCCAAACTAGAAATGGTAACAAGAGGATCTAAGAACAAGTGACGAGGGGGGATGGGAGGTGGGCAAAAGGACCCACGGCCAGTGACAGGGTGTTGCAGAGGTAGCAGGGGTGGGGGAGGTGAGAGAGGAGGAGAATCTACTGAAACACACTGTGTTTGAAAACGCCATCATGGCATCCTGTACCTTCTAGGCTAATTAAAAAGTAAATGTAAGGAAAACTCAGAGAAAACGGATGAACCCTGAAGATGCTGTCCTGGAGAAAGGAGCAAATTTCAAAATCATGCACTGCTCACAAGAGGTGTCTGGAATACTCAGATTCATAGAGATGGAAAGCAGAACAGGGGTTCCAGGAAGGCAGGGGAGTGGGGGGATGGGAGCTTGTTATATAAGGGATCCAGAGTCTCCGCTTGAAAAGATTGAAAGTTAGTTCTGTAGAAGAATACTGGGGATGGGTGCACAAAAATGTGATCGTATAGAATGCTATTAGACAACACACTTAAACTGGTAAAATTTCCTAAGAGAAAGGACCTTGAGAGTCTTATTTTACCACAGATAAATGACCATTGTTTGAGGACATGAGTAGTTTTACCATGACTTAAAGCTTGTATATCACATACACGTTTCAAACTGTCACACAGTGTTCTATAACTAGGAACAATTTTTATATATCAGCTAGAAAGTTTTTAAGAAAAATTGTAAAAGAAAATGTGTTGTATATTTTGATATAATTTAAAAATATCTAACAGTTTTTATCATCCTCAGAAGAAAGCCTTCAGGCCTTCCTGACTTACCCTCTGGTTGCCCTCTGACCTCCATTTCCATCTCTTCCTCCTTCACTCCCTCTGCTTTGCTCACTCACCCACTTTGGACCTTCTAGACAAGCTGTACCAATACCTTCCACTGGCCACAAAACCCAATCCATAGCTGCACTGGGAATGTTCCACCATCTTGGGGGCCCCTGTGGTTCCACTGGTGAAGTAGATGGCCACAGGATCTCGGCTCTTGGTTCTCACACAGTTGTGCTCTGTAGATGCCTCTCTGGAAAATTCGAGAATACTAGGTCACACTGTTAATACGAAAACACCAAGCAGTGCCAAAGCCCTCGCAATGGCAGGACTGCCATTTCAACATGCTGTGCATGAGGTGTGTGTGAACACTATCTGCATACACCTTAATAGATAGACACTAGCTCTACAACAATTTTATAGCCAAGGAAATTGAGGCTCAAAATGCCCAAATGCCTCATTTGAAAGATCCACAAGGTTGGGTGAATAGTTCAGTCAGTACAGTGCAAGGGGCCAGACATAAGTTTAGATCCTTAGCACCCACATAAAAGCTGCTTGCATCTATAATTTCAGACTTGGGAATGCAGAGGCAGAGGGTCCCTGGAGATCACTGGGCAGCCATTCTGTCTAGCTGGTGAGCTCCAGGCTCAGTGAACTCTGTCTCAAAAATTAAGGTGGTGGAGAATGATAGAGGAAAATACCTGGTGGGAACCTCTGTCCTGCACATATGTGCACACACCTACATGAACAAGCACACACACACTCACATACATACCACATAATACAACAATACATGTACACACACACACACACACACACACACACACACACACACACACACACACACACACCAGATCCCTATATTCTTTGAGTGGGGTTGAGGAGTTTGTGGTAGAACACACACATTTTCATGTGTGTAATTCTGTTCATTTATGAATAGTCCTATTCTTAACTCAATTCTCAATGTAAAGATATTTTTCTAAATGTTTTTTCAAAAATTAGGGGTTTGAGATTAGGTAATCTTCCAAGTTCTGTGATTTGAAGACTCAGTTAGCTCATGTGTCTTAACATCCCTGAGTTAATTTTTAAAAGAAATTCTATTACTTGTGCTCCATCTTGGAAAAAAATGAATCAGAACCCTGATTTTTTTTTAAACCTTGGGTAATTTTAATGACAACTGAAATTAAAAGGATATATCTAGGTTAAGATGCAAACAATAGCATGGGTTGGTGTCAGAAATGAGGACTCCTCTGACACCAACCCATGCTATTGTTTGCATCTTGAAGTCCCCCAAAGGCACTGTTCTTGGTTCTCAACTTGGTTCTATTCAACCTAGTGTCAATCATTAGGGATTAGAACCTCATAGAAGGCCTTAGACCAGTGGAAATACATCCTTGAAGGTGCTTCTAAGCCTTGTTCTTCCTCTCTCTCCTCTTCTTGTTCCTTAGCTCTCATGGTGTAACTGGTTTTGCAATGCCACATGCTTTGGCCATGATGAACTGCCTCCTCAAGGGGGCAGTCAATCATGGAATGAAACCTTCAAGACTGTGAGGCAAAATAAATCTTTTCTCTATGTAAGCCGGGGGGGGGGGTGGGGGTGGGGGGGTGGGGGGGTATGAGGACTCCTAGGATCCTGGTTCAGATCTGTCTGGCTAAGTAGGCCAGATGCTAGATTGCACAATTTGTATTTCAAATACTCAGGTCCATCTGGTCATTGAGCTGCACATTCCAGGCTCAAGAGTCCAGCTCTCAGTGGCCTGTTTTGGATTATTCCTCTCTTATTTTGTTGTTCTTTTATTTTGTTTTGCAACAGGGTCTGGCTCTGTAGTTCAGGCTTGCTTCACACTCACAATCCCGTCTCAGCCTCCCAAGTGCTAGGCTGACAGGGGTGAGTCACCAGGACAGGCATTCTGGTCTCTCATCAGGACAAAAATCTCAAACCCCCAGGTAAGTGTCTGCCACACCACGTCCCTGTCACAGGGTGGCAGTCTTGACCCCACCCTAATTCTCACTTTATTCTTTTTTGGCATTTTAGGTGAGTCACTTCACTTTTCCAACACTGAATTTAAGATTACACCTTGCAGGGCTCCTTACAAGGATTAAACAAGGTGATGTCTTCCTTGCCACAGTGTCCTGTGCACCAAATCCCAAAGCACCAGTGTTCTGAAGCACAGAACAGGCCTTATTAAATCCTTCTCGCACACATGAATGTAGGCAAATGCTTATTCAGCACAGTGCCTGGCAGATAGCAAGCACCGATAAGAAGGCAGCTATTTCACTATCGACAGCCTTCTGTGAACTAAATGTATCATAAAGTTTAGCTCACATGCTCTGGCTAAGAACTCTAGCAATCTTTGCCAACATTTTAGGGGACACTGGGATGAAATGACACATCCAGTAATGGAGTGACCTTGAACATTGAGGTGGTCACAGGATGATGTCTCTGGCCAGTATCTCTCTGATTCAGTCCCCTCATGCTCAATCCTGTTGCTGAAAAGGAAAATACCCAAAGCCCATCTCATTGCTGCTCTCCTGGAGAGTCTCAGTTTACCGAAGGAGTTCCCGGAAATTGATCCAGCCCGGACGACTGGTGTCGGACACCAGAAGCTTGGTTTGGAGGGAGGGGCAGTCAGCACTGATGGCATCCACTTGAGGAGCTAGGGCGTCGCTGGTGATGATGGACTTGGCCCTGGCTGCCTGCAGTCGGTACCTGAGATCCTTTGCTGTCAGCTGGGAGACACCTGGAATCATGACCACACCTTGGGCCACACAGAGAAAGAAGGTTGTTAGAGAGGAGAATGATTCTAATGTAGAGGCCAGAGAAATGAGTGGCTGAAGAGGGTTGGAACATCTGAGGGAACATTAATAGTAACAACCAAATGAAAAAGATGTTGCCTAGGGTAAGAACTTTTCTGACATTATAACATTACTTCACTTAGTTCTCGTGATGCTCAGAAATGCACGCTATTGTGATAAATGTTCCGTACATTTTTAAAGAGTATGGGTCTTTAGACTTTCGTGCCTTCCTAAATCAAATGGTTTGCCTAAGAGTACATAGCTAATGTGTGATAAAGCCAGCACTGTGGAGCTAAAGCAGTGGTAAAACCTGTTCTGTCTTGGCTAGATTTAAGTCGGCTTGACACAAGCTAGAGTCATCTGAAAGGGGGGAACCTCAGTTGAGAAAATGCCTCTATAAGATTCAGCTGTAGGGCATTTTGTTAATTAGTGATGGATGTGGGAAGGCCCAGCCAGTTGTGGGTGGTACCATTCCTGGGCTGGTGGTCCTGAGTTCTACAGGAAAGCAGGCTGAGCAAGCCATGATGAGCAAGCCAGGAGGCAGCACCTCTTCATGGCCTCTGCATCAGCTCCTGCCTCCAGGTTCCTGCCCTGCTTTAGTTCCTGTCCTGACTTCCTTCAGTGATGGACCACAATGTGGACATATAAGCCAAATAAATCCTTTCCTCCCCAAGTTGCTTTTGGTCATAGTGTTTCATCGTAGCAATAGAAACCTTGACTAAGACACTGAGAGTCCATGATCTTAAATATATTATATTGTATTGCCTTAGCAACTCCGTAGTTCAATTGTTTTCTATGCCTTTTAAATAAAATTTTGCAATAAATCCTTTTGTTGTATGTGGATTACTTGCTGATAAAGGGGGTATAGCAGGCAGGGACTCCAGAGCCCCCACAGTGCTTCAACCAAAGCTGTGCTGAGGGTGACAGGTTCCATTCACCTCCAAGGAATAAGGACTGGGCGGGGTGTGGGGTGGCAAATGACATTTGAAAGCCTTTGATATCTCATAACGCAAATTATTAGTATTTTCTCTCAAGTTTAAGGTACTCATTTCACAGAGGAAAACATCTAGTGAGGACAAGAGGCAGGGGGAAAGTTCAGTTCAGCACAACACCAGAGCCGAGCTCATGTTCTCACTGCTCTTTGCCCCATCTCCTAAACTCTTGCACAATTTAGTGTCCAGTGTGAGCACTCTGAGTTGGATGGTGTTCTTCATTTATGTGTGTTCATGTAAGTGTGGGTGGAATGTATGCACGTGTGTGTGTGTGTGTGTGTGTGTGTGTGTGTGTGTGTGTAGGACGTAAGAAGGCAACCTCAGGTGTCGCTCTTCAAATGCCATCTATCCTGTTTTTGAGATAGGATCTCTCACTGCCTTGGAACGTGCCAAGTGTACCAAGCTGGCTAGCTGTTGAGCCACCTGTCTTTGCCTCCCTATGAACATGATAAGATAAAAAGGTCAAGTATTGAATCTACTTTTAAAAACAAACTACTTGTTTTAAATAGGATAAGTAATGAAATTTTTTGTCTGAGTTTATCAAATGTTACTGGACTGGACATTGTTAATGTATATAATGGAGTTTTTTTGTCTGAATCTGTCAAATGTTAATGGAGTAGACATTGTTAATATAATTCTTGACTGTATATATTGTATATACTTATTGGACATAGTTTTTCTTGTATTAGTTATAAGCTTTTTTTAAATTTTAGACAAAAGGGGGGGGAATGTGGTGGTATTGTGTTCCTCGAAATATTGTGCACTCTAATAAACTTATCTGGGGTCAGAGAACTGAACAGCCACAATATTAAACATAAAGGTTAGTCGGTGGTAGCACACGCCTTTAATCCTAGCATTCCAGAGGCAGAGATCTGCCTGGATCTCTGTGAGTTCAAGGCCACACTGGAAACAGCCAGGCATGGTGACTCAGGCCTTTAATCCCAGAGAGTGAACCTTTAATCCCAGGAAGTGATGGCAGAAAGCAGAAAGGTATATAAGGCATGAGGACAAGGAACTAGAGGCTGGTTAAGCTTCTGGGCTTTTGAGCAGCAGTTCAGCTGAGACCCATTTGGATGAGGATTTAGAAGCTTCCAGTCTGAGGAAACAGGATCAGCTGAGGAATTGGCAAGGTGAAGTGGCTGTGGCTTGTTCTACTTCTCTGACCTTCCAGCATTCACCCCGATACCTGGCTTCAGGTTTGATTTTATTAATAAGACTCTTTAAGATTCATGCTACATCCCTATAGCTGAGGTTATAAATATGTACCATCATACTTGGTATATATTAGCTTGGCTTTTGGGGCTTTTTTTCTTTTTAATATGATCCTGGGGGTCAAACTCAGGTCTTTGTGAGATATTTCCGCAGCCCTGAAATGCTTCTTGATTCCACTTCTCAGTTATCACATCCCATAGAAGTTAATTGTTGGTTATGATTTAGGGACTGTACTTAAGTTTGGAGTAGGTGTGGCCCTGTTGGAAGAAGTGTGTCACTGTGGAGGGAGGAGGGCTTTGGGGTCTCATATATGCTCAAGCTACTACTCAGTGTCTGAGTCCACTTCCTGTTGCCTGCATATCAAGGTGTTGCCAGTGCCATGTCTGCCTACACACCTCCATGTTACTTGCCATGATGATAATGGACTGAACTTCTGAACTGTAAGCCACCTCAATTAAATGTTTTCCTTTATAAGAGTTGCCGTGGTCATGGTGTCTCTCTACAGTAATAGAAACCCTAACAAGACAAAAGATGATTGACAGCCAGAACTATCAATAAGAGAAAGTCAATCACTATAACCTGATAAGTGCATACCAGAAAAATCTAGAGATGTAGGCCTGCATTGACTTCAGATTTGGTATCTTCTGCAGTGTTGGAGTGGAGGCTATACCTCACATCATAATGTGAAATGTAGTTGTGAGTTATTTTATTTGAGCATCAGTAAAAGATATAGAGTATGCAAAAGTGAGATATTTGGTAGCAAAAATAAACAATACTTTAAACAAAGTTTTGATTATGAAAAATCTCTTAACACAGCGCCCAGCACATAGTAGTAGGTGCTTTAAAAAAAAAACTGCAAAGTCTCCTTACACATCTATCCTTACTAAACAGTTGACTTCTTTTTTAAGGTATTTTTTCTGTAAAAGGTTTTTTTTTTTTATTCCATATTACATACCAACCACAGTTCTGCCTCCCTCCCTCCCGCTCACCCCCGACCTTTCCCCCCACCCCACCCCCATCCACTCCTCAGAGTGGGTAAGGCATCCTATGAGGAGTCAACAAAGTCTGGTATATCAAGTTGAGGCAGGACCAAGCCCCTCTCCCCTACATCGAGGCTGAGCAAGGTATCCCTCCATAGGGCTCCAAAAAGCCAGTTGGGATAAATCCTGGTCCCACTGCCAGTGGCCCCACAAACTGCCCAAGCCACACAATTGTCACCCACATTCAGAGGGCCTAGTTTTGTCTCCTGCAGGTTCCCCAGTTGTCAGTCCAGAGTCAGGAAGCTTCAACTAACTCAGGTCAGCTGTCTCTGTGGGTTTCCCAATCATCATCTTGACCCCTTTTCTTATATAATCCCTCCTCCCTCTCTGAGTGGACTCCAGAAGCTCCACCCAGTACTTAGCTGTGAATCTCTATATCTGCTGTGGATATCGCTCTGTATAAATAAAGTGCTGATTGGCTAGTAGCCAGGCAGGAAGTATAGGCAGGACAAGCAGAGAAGAGAATTCTGGAAAGTGGAAGGCTGAGGCAGAGAAATGCTACCAGCCACCCGCCATGAGTACCAACATGTAAGATACTGGTAAGCCATGAGCCATGTGGCAAGATATAGATTTGTAGATATGGGTTGATTTAAGATGTAAGAACTAGATACCTAGAAGCCTGAGCCATTAGATCAAACAGTTTAAATAATATGAGTCTGTGTGTTTATTTTATAAGTAGGCTGAGGGACTGCTAGGACTTGGTGGGAGCTGGAGAGAAACTCTCCAGCTACATACATCTGCTTCCATCAGTTAACAGTTGACTTTTAATTATCATATCATTGTCTAGCCTCTGCAAGCAATCAGGTTTGTGACTGCTAGGCAAAGAAAAAGTAAACCCCTATGGGGTTCTCTTTGTTCCATCCTCCAAGTCTTGTGGGAACTGCCAAGCTCTGGTGGTCGGCACCAGTCCCACCAATGAGCCCTAACCTTGCTCACTGACCTGTTCGCATACAAGCCACGCAGCTCAGCCACCAATCTGGGAGTCGTGGAAGCACCAGCATCATTCTGTCTCCAGGCTTCAGGCCACACACACCCTCTAAGACATTTGCTGCCTTCCTGGACTGCTTCCCCAGCTCCTCAAAGGTCCACTTGACTTCTGCTCCTGAGCCATTCACCCACCAGAATGCAGGATTTGGTGGCCGGTTCCCTGCCTGGACAGTGGGTACAGCCAGGAAAAAAAATTAGAAGCCATTGTTGGGTGTTTTTGCTCATTTGTTTTTAAGAAATCATATTTTTATAATAGTTAGGTGTTCACCGAGTTCAAAAATTAAAATGATGGGCCAAGGATATAACTCAATCAATGAGTTCTTGTTTACATGCACAAAGCCCTGGGTTTAGTCCCAGGACTGAGTGAACCAAGTACTGTGTAGCATGCCTGTAACTACTCAGGACTTAGGAGATAGAAACAAGAGGATCAGAAAGGCAGGACCATCTTTAACTACATAATGAGCTTAAGGCCTGTCATGTCTATATGAGACCCTCCCTCATAAAACTAAAAGCCAGCCAGCCAAACACGAAACCAAAGGCTCCCTCCTTGTACTTCGGAGAGTGGCCAGTTTTGTTATTACATATTCTCCCAGTGTTGAGTTAGGCAAACTTAAGCAAATTTCACATATCAACTTTTTGAACGTAAAAGGTAGGATGATTTACGCTGTCCTGTGTCCCTCCCTGTTTAATTAAAATGTTACTCACATCACCTGCTAATTACCACATAAAAGCACATAACACATTGGTCTTTAGTGTAGTCCCATAAGTTGTATAGCAGTATCACTTATCGTTGCTTTGATTAAAATATAAATGCCATGGCATTTCCTTAAGGCATGCCTTCCTTAAGGCAACTTCAGGAAGAGTTCATTTTGACTTGATGTCTAATGTCGATGTATATGATGGTGGGGAAGGCACAGTGGCAGGAGCACTGATCCAAGAGTACACCTCACACACACAGAGAACACAAACTGGAAGTGGGCAAGGCTGTAACCCTGAGAGCCTGCCCAGGGCTTTGTCATAGTTTTTTTCCGGCATATGCATGACCCTGGCAATGCTCTCAGATCTAATCCCACAGTTTCGGAGATGTTCAGGAGTGTACCGGAGGCTTTCAAAGCCCATGTGCCTTTCTCAAGCCTAGCCTTTCCTTTCTTTTGCTTCTCTGTTACTCTACTAGCTTTTGGCTTATTTTTCCTTCCCCATGTGGGCATCTAACACTTCCTCTGCTTCATGCAATCACAAAGTTAAACTATTTGCCTACAGTTGTTTTTTGACAAATGGCTTCCTGGGACTAGACTTTTCTTACTGGTTAAGTTCCAAGCTGTGTCAAATCTAGACAGCCTTGCAAAAGTAACAGTAAGTCAGTTGGCTGTCCAATACTGGATGGTCACCCCTGAAAACATACATACAAGTAATACTGTGTAGACTGGGAAAGTTATAGTTAGGAACATAAACATATACATATATGCATGTAACAATGAAAAAAGAGGATATGAGTTTGGAAGAGAGCAAGGAGGGATATATGGGAGGGTTTGGAGAGGATATGTAACTATATTATAATCTCAAAAGTAAAAGAAAAAGATGGAGAGAGCAACACCAAACAGTAATTATTGGAAATGAAGCTCTGAAAGCTCTGGCACCAATCTTCGCCTTGTGAGGCTGCCAGGCTCCACTGGGGACAAGGACTGCTGTTTTCCAGGGCTTCTGGGTGACTAGGAAGTTGGGTCAGGACAGGGAAGCTTAAAATGGCTCCCTGTTCAGGCTGAGGTTCAGTGACTGCTCTAATGAACATGGGGTTGCCAGGGCTCCGCTGAGGTCTGGAGATGCAGATTCTTAGTCTTTCTCAGCGTTGTGCTTGTCACTGTGGCTTTCAGGAAGCCGAGAGCTTTGGGAAACCCCATTTCCTTTTTATGACTTACTCCTGCATTTTTTGTTTTTATGCTCAGACGACCTCTAAGAGGTCAGGTATTGGGGCAGATAACTTTAATCTCAGCAACTGGGGAGTTAAGCCAAAGAATCGTTAATTCAAGGCCAGGCTGGGCTATGTAGCAAAAGTCCTGTCCCAAAGAAAACAAGACAAATGCCAAAACAAAACTCCAAATTCAAAAGCTAGATAAAACATTGGCCTAACAGGTGCAAGGCTCTGGACTTTACACTGGAAAAGAAAGGCAAAGAAGGGAAAGAAAAAAAAAGAACTCACTCTTTGCAGATAGCCAAGGATGGAGCATTCTGGCTACGAGTCACAAACATGCCTCGTTTATCACTCGCTACAGCTTGGGGTAGCAGGTGCCTTGATTCCTAGTTGCAGATGAGAAAGTCAAGGCCTAGAGATCTCAGGGAACTTGCCCAAGTGCACACTTAAGTATGTGGATAATGTATGTGTGGTGACTTCAAAAGGCTGCTTCTGAGTCTCATTCATCCTCTCCCTGTGGTAAATTTACCAATTTACCATATTCAGTGGCAGTGTGGTATTCCTGCCTCTGGTGGTGGCAGAATTGACAAGGTTAAAAGTAACACAGATAAGATAGGAACAGTGGATCATGCCTGTAATCATGGCACCTGGGAGTCTGAGGCAGGAGGCTTGCTGTGAGTTCAAGTTGGATATAGTTCCAGGCCAGCCTGAATTTCAGAATAAGACTATCTCAAAAACAAAGAAACAAACGCTGGAGGCAGGCAGGCAGATCTCTGTCTGTTCAAGGCCAGTCTGGGCTATATAACAAGTTACAGGCCAGTCAGGGCTACATAGACCTGTTTTGTTGTTGTTATTGTTGTTTTTTCTTTTTTTTCTTTTTTAGAGCAAGCAAACAAAATTAACTCTAAAATTCCTTTAGAATCAAAATTTATATTCTCTTATTACCAGTAAATTATTAGTATCAAATATAATACAGAGAGATATCCATAATAGGCACATATAGAAGAGAAAATAAAGAAGCGCATGCAGATAAGACATACAATGAGCAGGGCGGTGGTGGTGCACACCTTTAATCCCGGCACTGGGGAGGCAGAGCCAGGCAGATCTCTGTGAGTTTGAGGCCAGTCTGGTCTACAGAGCAAGATCCAGGACAGGCAACAAAATGACACAGAGAAACCCTGTTTCGGGGGGCGGGGGGGGGGGATAGACACACAATGGAATGTGTTTGTTTATTTGTTTTTGTTCACATTTAGGTGAAAAGCTTTGACCTTGAGCTCCTGCTTCTTCTGCTCAGAAGGAAAGTGTGTATGAGTGAGAGATGGAATATCATCAAAGCAGAGCCCCTTCCACTTAGTGGATCCCCAGCAGGAGGATGAAGAAGCGTGACTGTCTGTGTGGTTTGAGCTCCGGAACCAGCGACACTTTAAGCCCTGTGCCAGGTGCTTGCGTCTGGTTCATACCACTCGGGTCGGATTTATTCCCCTCAGGCTTCAGTGCTAACAATTCTGAGTTTTAGAACTCGCCAGGTTCCCAGGTCTCAACGTTGAAATGCTCCTGTCTTATAGCCTTGAGTCTCACTGCAGTGTCTGAGGGACTTCAGATGCCTGGGTGGGACACCAGGGCAGGGTGGGCCTCACCTTTTCCAGCCGACTCCACTCGTCCAGCACATTGTGGGCAAAGTTGAAGTACTCAGGCACTGGCTGCCTCCCCAGGCTGATGGCTTCCCAGGTGGCCACAACCTCAGGGACAGGTGGAGGTGGTGGCTGCCTGTGAATCCTGCAGACTCCCCAGGAACTCCTCAGAGCCTGGAGGACCAGGCCTCTCCGCCATAACCTCATGTCTTCTGTTGCCTCCTGCCTGTCACCAAAGAGGAGAGACTGTAGTCTTGAATTCTTGAATTTGGGTTGAGGTTTGTGACCAACCCTGAGAGGGGCATAGCTCATACCAGCTGTGGGACACATCATTGGCTTCATTCTGCTGTGACGGACATTGGCAGAGTCTCCTCTCTGAACCGGAAATACTCTCCTACCTCTCTCTGTGTGGGGGTCTGCATGTATCTGAGGTCATCCGTTCAGAGGCCACTTCTCAAAACTCAGGCCTTCAAAGGGATCCCCCAATAGCAGTAATTTTGCTATTGTAATTAAAAAACTTTAATGTGTAATTTGTGTGTATGTGTGTTCAGGTGCACATATATGTTCAGGTACATGTGTTCATGTACATGCGGAAGCTGGAGGAAAACCTTGGCTGTTGTTCCTTAGCCCCTTTTGCTATTGTTGGGACAAGGTCTCTCATTGGCTTATAACTCACCAGTTTGGCTAGGATGACTGGTCAGCACACCCTACGAATCCACCATCTCCAGCTCTTCCATGTAGATTCTGGGGATCAGCTTAGGTCCTCATACTTCTAGGACAAGCACTTTATTGACTGAATTATCTCCCTAGCCCCTTCACAGGTATTTTAACTGTTTTAATTGGTCTATAATTACACAGATTTAGGGAGCACACTGTGACATTTCAGCTCCTTTGTGCTGTGTGTGTGTGATGGTAGGTCAGTGTAATTAACATAGCTGTCACCTCCAACAGCCCAACACTGCCCAATAGAGACAAATTACTAGCCACACATGCAACGCACAGCTTTCTGCCACTTAGATGCAGAAAAGTAAAAAGAAACACGAGACATTAATTAGAGTGATATCTCTTACTTAACCAGGTACATGAATAACATTATCGCTTCAACATGGCACCCCTGTGAGGAGAAATCATTTAGGAGATATTTGTATTTTTGCACCAAGTGCAATGCAATATGCACTTCACACTAATATGCATAGCTAGGTTTAGCAGAGCTGTGTGTCAAGTGCCAGGAGCTGCCAGTGGGCAGTGCATGGGCCTTGAAACACAGGTGGTCTCCAGAGTCTGTGACAGATGTGGAGCCCCAGCTCACATCTGTGAGTGTGACTCTGCATGTTCCCAGGATGCTAGATATATCACCTGAGTGGTGACACTCCCAGTTTCGGTCCCTTGGGCCAAGTTCCTCTAGTGATAACACAACAGGGCAACATTAAACAATGACAATGTGTTTCAACAACAGGAGAAACCCATTCCCACAACCACTGAATGAATGATTGTTCTTATTTCACACCGATAGATTGCCCAAGCTTCTGGAACTAACCGTTCATGGTCCTGTAAGCAACCCTTATTAAACACACAGGGTTCCAGAAATAATAACTTAAAAGAACAAAAAATGTCAGAGTGAGTAGTTGAGGAGAAGGGGATTGGTGGGGGCAGAGAGGGAGAAAAGGTGAGGATGGGGATGATTATTATGAAAAAGCATTTTATATGTGTCTGAAAAAGCCGTGGTGAAACCCATTATATTGTATAACAACATATGCTTAGTCAACAATAAAAATTATGAAAAAGCTCTTCATTAAGCCTTATAGACAACTCTGCCGAGAATGGTACTCTCTCCACAAGAGGAAAGGCGACTCCCAAGCTTCACTTTCCAGAAAAGTCTGAGTTCAGGCTCTGTCGTCGCTGCTAACCCTAGGTTTGGTGCTTAGCAATCCCCGGCATCATCCCTGTGTTCTGTCCCACACCTTTTCCTTTGGCTCTTCTCTCCTTAGTGGCCACACTCCAGACTCTCCAGGCCTTTCCCACACTTTCCTAAGGTCACTTCATGCTGTGCCTATCCTTGACTTCATCACCAAAGACCTCTGGGCAAGTGACACCTGCCAGTGAAGAATTTCTTGTTCAGTTACCTTGTTTTAAAATCCAAGGTATCTGTGTTCCTCTTCAGCAGCAGGGCAGACCTGAAGGCTCCTGAGAAGTTCACGCAGAGGCTGAAGAAAGGATTTTGACCCAGAGCTTTAGCCCCAAACACAGCCCGGAGAGAGGATTAGAAGCCAGCCAGGGACATGCAGTTTCAGCTTTCAACCAGTCAGGACATCGTGAACCAGTGAAAGCGGCTCCCTGCCAGTTTCCCTGGCACACAGTGCTGACAAGGCCGAACCCTGACCTGGACTTGGCCTCCTCAGGACTAGGACATTTACTCCCTGGAATTCAGGCCAACAGCCTGAAAATGGAATAAGAACTTTGCCCTGCTTTAACAGAAAGGACACAAAGCCAGACCCCATCTGTTTCCTACTTGAAGACCTCCCCCCATCTCCAAGCTTAAAGATGGAAAGTGAATGAGCAGCCTTGCTAAGGATGAGAGCAGATTCTTTGAGTTAATGAAATGGCTCTTGGATGGGAGCCAGGGCAGCCCAATTACATAAATTTGCTGAAAAAAGAAGAAGAAGAGAATTGGATCTTATCTAATAAAGCTGTTGAAATTAGATGAAAAGCCTTCTAAGGGTCTCTGTTTCTGCAAGGATCAAAGCCAAAGTTGAGACATGGATGCACAGTGGACTGTTTCCTTGAGAACAGCAGCAGAACCCGTCCTGATCCCCAGCCACTGAAAGGCAGATGGTGTAGCTGTCACCAGAACCTGCTTGAGAGGCTCCCAGATTCATTTGTGTCACCGACTTCCCACTGTGAAGGTTCCTGCACACCTATGTCTTCCTGCCCAACTATCCCTGCTACATCGGTGGTACTCAACCTTCCTAGTTTTCTAGCTCCTTGTGTTGTGGTGACCCCAGCCATAAAATTATTTCCATTGCTACTTCATAACTGTAATTGTGTTACCATTACGAATGCCATGAATGTAAATGTCTGATATGCAGGATAGCTGATATGAGACCTCAAGGGGGTCACGACCCACAGGTTGAGAATTACTTTTTTTTTTTAAAAAAAAAAAAAAAAACCTTGCTTGTCAAGGTCTTACTTGGAATGCCACAAGACTCTCCCTCAGACTAGAACTGTCTCCTTCAGCCATCCTTCCCCACACCTCCTTTGACCACCATTTCTTGCTAGCTTTTCCTTTCTAGGGCAGACCACTTTTCTAACACCATATATTTTTAGTTAATTCTCTGTGTTTATCTCCTTCACACATGAACTCGTGCAGATGTGGGTTTGGGATCCTCTGCACTCCCATAGACAACTGCACTCAGGACATTTGGGGGAGTTCATGATTATTCGATGAGTTTATAAGTGGTAAAAGCAAGATTCATTCAATATTTTTTCACTGCCAGATACTGTCCTGGGGCTTTCCATGAGGAATAGGTACAAATTGATTTCTGACACTATAGGTATGAAAAGGTGTGTTTTGCTTTTGTTTCTAGAATAACATCTAATCTGGTGAAGTCCCCCAACCCCAGCAGCACAGGGGGACCTCAGAGCATCTTCCTTAACACTAGAAGGGGACGAGGGGTTCTCCTAGAGAAAATGCTGGACCTCACACAGGGTATCTAGCATTAATGGTGCCATCCTCCCATGTCTCATTTGTTGGTCAAGTCAACCTGGCCCACTTCTACAAGGGTAGCTTCTTTTTTTCCTGATCTAACTTGGCCACAGAATCTTTACTGGCCCTAGGCAATAAATGTTTGAATTTGCAACAATTTCTAGAGATATGATCTTCATGCTCAGGTATATGACAAGTGAGCTGTCTTCAGGTGAGATAATTTTAGTATCTCTATCTCTGTCAGTATTTGATAAGAGCTAGGGCATCTAAGGCCGAAAACTCTGGCCATAACCATGTCATACTAATAATACAAATAGCTTTTATTTAACAGATATTTTCTGGGTGTCTAGCATATGCTAGGCAAAGGAAATGCATGTAATTTAGGAGGAGAACGCAAGTGCAAAGGCCCTGAGGTAGGACCGTGGGTATCATATTTGAGGAAGAAGGAGGAGGTTGATGTGTCTGGAGGACAGTCAAGGAAAGGCACTAAGAAGGCCTGGGGTGTGGCTCAGTGGTAAAATAAGAGGTAGAGTACTTGCTAAGTATATGAAAAGCCCTAGGTTTGATCCCCAGCACTTTAGAAGGGGAGGGGAGGGGAGGAGAACAGAGGGGGAGGACTGAGAGGCGGGTAGCGGCGGAGATGGAAGAGGGTGCTTACTGCCTTCAGTACACTCAGCTGCTCATTTTGCACCTATCAGCTTGTTTAACCCTTCCCATATCCAGTGAATTCCATATCATTGAACGGTAGAAGAAACCAAGCCTCAGAAAGAGTAAACAACATGTTTAAGGTCACATTGCTTAGGATGGTGCAGGCACTCAAACTCCAATTCATAGGCACTCTATACTCTACAGCCAGTTGGGCTTTTGGCCCCAAAGAAACTCTTGTCCCCGGTGACCATGGGTACATTCTTTCAGCAGGGATGCTATGCCAGGCCCCTCTTACACAACAATGGCCCATTCTCCTCCAGCCCCCCAGCCTGGCCCTCTAGAACCCCAGAACTCAGAACACTGCTTCAGAGGCAGCTGTGGCCTCCATGTGCTCAAGTAGGAACTTCATTTCTGCCCCTGGATTCCTCGGGAACACCCATTAGTAGACAGGTCCTGCTCTCATCACAAGGGGAAACATAAGGCCTGCTCTTCAGACTCCCATACCCCCTCTGAAGTGCCACAGAGCTGAGTGCCCCAGCTCAACGTGGCCCTACAGCCCAACAGCCAGAGAGTAATCCAGCTCCTTGCAGGTATGAACTTGCGGAACAAGACCACTTTGATTGACAGGTGACTTTCCTTTTGTCGAGCGAATCTTATATTTAAGATGGCTACGCATTAGGTTCAGTGCAATGGCTTTATAGGCTCAGCATAGCCCTACCACAGACCTATTAAGTCAGAACCTGCTGGGTATGGACTCAAGCATTAGTACTTGTCAGAAACTCCTCCAGGAAACTGTACTGTGTAGTGGTAATTGAAAACTCACTCAAATAGGCCATGGACTTTGTTGTGGGGATTAAATGAGGCCATCCAATCACTCACCTGTCACTGAGCATCAAAACAGGTCCAGGCATGGTTCTAGGAGGTGGGGAAACAACTACTAACAATTCTATTCATTTATATTTAACAACTTTAAAGATCCAGATGCAGTGGTGTATTATCTCAAATCTCAGCACTTGGGAAGTTGAGAAGGTGGGAAGATCAGGAATATCTAACCAGTCTGGGCTACGAAGTAAGTTCCAGACCAGCCTCAGCTACTTAGTGTGACCATGTCTTTAAAAAGAAAGTTCAAAAAATGAAACAGGCAGTACCCAAGCAAACAAAAGTAAACTGAAATATGAAACAAACACTGGTGACTAGGAGGGCAAAGTGATACAGGTGGAGGTGAATGAGACCAAGTGGCCTTGGAAGCCTCCTCACCTGATAGCTGGTATGTGAGCTGGGTGGCTCCTGGTGCCCATGGGTGAGTACTCTCAGCAGGGGGCTTCTATGTAGGAATCCAAAGGATCCTAAGACTCTCAAGAGGTGAGACAGACAAGTTGTAGGCAGAGGCAAAGTCCTAGAGTGGGGTGGGGAAGGGACCAAGGTCACAGGGCATTAAGGACAAGGTCTAGAAGCACTGGACCCAACAGAATTACACACGCTTTGGATAATTCATACTGGCAGATCACAGGAACCTTTCCATAAAGAGAAGCCACTTGGTCTAGTTCCTACTAAAAATGGAGGTCTTTGACTGCTGTATGTGTGTCGGGGATTGAGGACTACAAAAAATAGAAGACCATCCGGATAAGAGCCCATGGCGGTTGGAATCTGGGGGTCTTGGTGGAATCCTGATGGACAAAATCCCACAAAAGGCTGCTTGGGAACACCCCCTTTAGTGTCAGCTCTTCTTATCCAGGAGGTTTCCATTCCAGTCACTTTCCCCTGAAGTGGGGACTGACATTGAATCTGCGCTTGGAATTTTTAGGACTGAGCAGGTGAGAGGGCTCCAGCAGGGCCCACAAAGGATGCCAGCCACAGAAACAGGCAGGTACAGAACGAATGAGGTCCACACCCAGGTAAATGAATGGGCAAGGCACAGGCAGAGGATAACTGGGGGCACAGTGCCAGCAAGGGTGCAGGGACGATGTAGAGGAAGCTTGGGTTTCAGGGGACTCTCAATAGAGAGAGCAAGGGGGTGGAAGTGATGGCTTGGAAGAGGGACTACTTCGTCTCCACTCCTAGAGAGTGTAAACAGTGCATTTATTTGTTTGCTTCAGCCCCGTGTTCCCTGAACAAAGATTTCTACCATCACCCTGCTTTAAATGCTGAACTGTCCCCTTCCTCCGTCACTTTTCAACCTTTCCTACTGGCTTTTGTCCCTCAGCCCTTCTCAGCCTCCTCCTCGCTGTCTTATCTGCTTATTTCCCAGCAGAACACAAAGACTCTAGTCTGTTCTGTTCACTTCTGTGGCTTCTGTGCTTAGAAGGGAAGGCAGCATGCATCATGACCTCAAAAATACTTAGTGAGTGAACAAATTGTTATTTATTAAGCACAATGCTATTTATTAAGCGGCCCTGTTTATCATACGAGAGAAGCCAAGAGGCACAACAAAACCCACTATAAGAGCTTATTAAGGGAAGGGAATAGAAGGGGTGTGCATAGGCCTATGGAATGATGGTGCAGGAAGAGAGGGAAGGAGCAGGTGGAACCCGCTTTTATAGGTTCCTCCCCATATGTGCATATGTGCTTATGTAGCTATGCCATGCATGCACGTAGATTACGTGACCATGCTTCATGCAGATTATGTGATCACGCAGCACATGGATTGTGTAGGACGTAAGGCCCTAGGATGACTAAGCATCTTGCCTGGCTACTGGACAGCGCATGCATGGTCATGTAGCTAGGGGAGTGGCTAGGAATTCTAACACAAACGAATGAATGAATGTGGTAGTCTGAATAAAAATGGTCCCCATAGGCTCATAGGGAGTGGCACTAATAGGAGGTATGGCTTTGTTAAAGTAGGTGTGGCCTTGTTGTGGGAAGTGTATCACTGGGCATGGATTTTGGGCTTCAAATGTTCAAGCCAGGTTCATTGTTACTCCTTCTTCCTACTGCCTATGGGTCCAGATGTAGACCCCTCAGCTACCTTTCCAGCGCATGTCTGCCTCAGTGCCACCACACTTCCCACCATGATGACAATGGACTAAATCTCTGAACTGTAAACCAGCCCCAATTAAACATTTTCCTTTATAATAGTTGGCATGGTCATGGTGTCTCTCAACAGCTACAGAAGCCCTAAGTAAGACAGGGAATGAATGAGTGAGACAGCAAGGTTGACATGGTGAAGGCTGATGATGGTTTGAATAAGAATGACCCACATAGGCTCATAGATTTGAATGCTTGGTCACCAGAGAGTGGCACTATTTGAAAGGATGAGTAGGCGTGGCCTTGATGGAGGAAGTGTGTCACTCGGGGTGGGCTTTCAAAAATTTCAAAAGCCCAAGCCAGACCTAGTGGCCCTCTCTCTTCCTGCTGGCTGTGGATTGAGATATAGAACTCTCAACTTCTCCAGCACCATGTCTGCCTATGTGCTGCCAAGCTCCCTTCCATGATGATAATAGACTAAACTTCTAAAACTGTAAGCAAGTCCCAATTAAATGCTTTCCTTTATAAAAGTTACAGTGGTCATAGTGTCTCTTCACAGTAATAAAAGTCCCAACTAAAATAAAAGTTGGTACCAGGGACTGAGGTATTGCTGTAGCAGGCCTAACCATGCTGCTTGTTGGGACTTTGAATTAGGAAAGCAATTGAATGCATTAATTGGGGCTTAATGGGCCATCCTAGAAGGAACATGGAAGACAGTGTTTCTGAGGGTGATATGGAGCATGAGGGACCAACTCAAGAAGTTTCAGAGGAGAAGAATATTAGTAAGTGGCCTAGAGACTGTTCTTGTGATATTTTGGAAAAGAATGCAGCTGCTTTCTGCCCTTGTCCATAAAATCTGCCTGAGGCTAAATTAAAGAGTTTTGGATTAATGGCACTGGCAGAGGAGATTTTTAAGACAGCTTAGTATTGACTTTATCACTTGGTTATTACTGGTCAGTCTTTTGCAGATCTATAGTGAAAAGGAGCAAGCTGAGAAAGAAAAAATACAAAATGTACAGTTTGAGGAAAAAAGGAACATCAGGTAGGGTAATTCAGCTAAGTCCTGTGTTCTAGGAGATAAACAGATTAAGAAATGAAACAAAGGGGGTGGTGACTTCAGGGCAAGACCCCATGCAGCTAAGCTTCCAACTTATGAAAAAGAATTACAGAAAAGCATAAGCAGTGAAAGAAACCACTGGATTCAGAAAATTGATGAAAATGTTTGAATGAGGGGGCCAAGTTCTAGCCCCATCAAGCATCAGAACTTGATAGTCTCAGCCATGTGGTTCTGGCTTTAGAGAATAGAAGAAAGGCATTATGGAACCTTCCTCTGAGACTAAGGAAAGCCACTGAAGCCAGGCACATGTCAGGGGTGTCCCTGCATGGAGACTCAGAGAGGCCATTGTGTGAAGCTGTGAAGGTGAAGCCTGGATTGTGTTAGATACCCCAAGATGTTGGAGATGCCAGAGCTGTTCAATACCTTCCATGAAGAGCTACTAACAGTGAGTGGAACCAGCCCAAGAGAGAGACATGTGTTGCAATCAACAAAGCTGAAAGGAGCTGGAGATCTGAAGAGCTCTTTGATATCAGACATGGAGATGCAGAGTTGGGAATTTGCCCAGCTGGTTTTTGGTTTTATTTTGGTCCAGTATTTCCTCACTGTACTCCTTTTCCACCCTTTTGGAATGGTATTGTACATTTTGTGCCATTTTATGTTGGAAGTGAGTGATTTGCTTTTTTTGATTTTGATTTTACAGGGGGTTACAGTTAAGAGATTGCCATGAGTCTCAGAAGAGACTTTGAACTTTGGACTTTTAAATAGTTTTGAAACTGTTATCAACCATGGAGACTTTTGAAGCTGGACTGAAAGTACTTTTAAATTATGATAGCTACAACCCTATGGGGGCCAGGGAGTGGAATGTGATGGCCGAATAAGAATGGCTCCCATAGACTCATGTATTTGAATGCTTAGTCATCAAGGAGTGGAACTATTTGAAAGGATTAGGAGGTGTGGTCTTGCTGGAGGAAGTGTGTCACTGGGGGAGGGGGGTATTTGAGATTTCAGAAGTTCAAGCCAGGCACAGAGGCTTTCTCTTCCTGCTGCCTTTGGATCAAGATGTAGAATTCTCAGCTACTTCTCCAACACCATGTTTGTCTACATCTTGCTCCCTACTATGATGATAATGGACTTAAACCTCTGAACCTGTAAGCCTGTTCCAATTAAATGTTTCCTTTATAAGAGTTGACATGTTCATGGTGTCTCTTCACAGCAATAGGACACTGGCTAAGATAGTGAGCTTGTCTTACCAGCTAGTAGGGTCTGTTCTCCATGATGTAGACCTGGGGCTTTGGAAGCAGATAGAGTACCTGCCTTAAGCAAGGTAGAAAGTGAGGAATGACACCTGAGGTTGTGTCTCTGACCTTCACATACAAATGATAGCTTGCACCCACCCACACATTCACACATATGTGTACAATACTACACACACACAATACACATACAAAAATTCATGAGATTATCCAGAAAATTTGTATACTGCCTAGATAGTTGATGAAACAAGATGTTATTATTTCATTAAACATCATAATCGTACTTTAAAAATTCCTTATCACTTATAAATTCACATTGAAATATTTATAGGTGATATATTGAATGCCTGAGAGATGAGCTTCACAGTAACTCAGCAGAGAGTTTATAAGACTATAAATGGAATAATTTGTGGTGCTATGAACCTTAGGAATGAGTGTCTTGAGGGCACATAGTGCCATTTTCCCTATTTTGTATGTGTTCAAAATTTCCCAAGTAAAGAGCTAAAACAAGAACAAGTTAAGAGCCATCTGGGAACCTTTGAAGTACATAAACATTTGGGTCCTGGGCTGTCTAGTTTTATGACAACTTGAAACAAGCTAGAGTTAATGAAGAGAAGGAGTCTTAACTGAGAAAATACCTCAATAAGATTGGGCTATAGTCAGGCCTGTAGGGCATTTTCTTAACTAGTGACTGATAGGGGAGGCTCCAGCCCATTGTGGGTGGGGCCACCCTGGTTTGGTGGTCCTGGATTCCATAAGAAAGATTGAGAAAGACATGGGAAGCAAGTCAGTAAGCAGAACCGCTCCATGACCTCTGTATCAGCTCCTGCCTCTAGGCTCATGCCCTATTTGAGTTTCTGTTCTGACTTCCTTTGATGATGAACAGTGATATGGAAGTGTAAGTCAAATAAACCCTTTCCTTCCCAGCTTGCTTTTGGTCATGGTGTTTTATCATAGCAATAACTATAACTAAGACCAGTCCCATCCTGAGTAATTCTGAATTAATCTGAGTTTGGCTGGAGTGGGGTATCAGTCATGTCATTTAAATTTTCCAGAGGATCCAGGGTTAAGAAAAGAGCATTGACATGGATTAGTAGGATTAGCATAGTAAAAATCTCAATCTTACCAAAAGCAATCTACAGATTCAATGCAATATCAGTCAAAATTCCAACAGAATTCTTCATAGACCTCAAAAGAGTTGAGTACTGACTCAATATCATAGGAAAAAACAAAAAATCCTGGATAACTAAAACAATCCTGTTTAATAAAGGAACTTCAGGAGGTATCACCATCCCTGACTTCAACTCTGCTATAGAGCTATAGTAATAAAAACAGCCTCTTATTGGCATAAAAACAGACAGAATGATCAATGGAATTGAATCAAAGACCCTGACTTAAATCCACACATCTATGAACACCCAATTTTTGTCAAAGAAGCCAAAATTATACAATGGAAAGAAGAAAGCATCTTCAACAAATGGTTCTGGCATAACTGGATGTTGGCATGTAGAAGAATGCAAATAGATCCATATCTATTGCTGTGAACAAAACTCAGATCCAAGTGTATTAAAGACCTCAACATAAGTCCAGTTACACTGAACCTGATAGAAGAGAGAGTAGGAAGTAGCCTTGAATTCATTGGCACAGGAGACAACTTCCTGAATATAACACTGAGATCAACAACTAATAAATGGGACCTCCTGAAACTGAAAAGCTTCCGTAAAGCAAAGGACACTGTCAATAAGACAAAACGACAGCCTACAGAATGGGCAAAGATCTACACCAACCCCACATCTGAATAAAGGCTGATCTCCAAAATATATAAAGAAACTAGACATCAAAATACCAAATAACCCAATTAAAAAATATGCTACAGATCTAGACAGAGAATTCTCAACAAAAAAAAAAAATCTCAAATGGCCAAGATACACGTAAAGAGTTGTTCAGCATCCTTAGCTATCAGAGAAATGCAAATCAAAATGACTCTGAGATACCCATCTCACACCTATCAGAGCAGCTAAGATTAAAAAAAAAAGCTAATGACAGCCTATGTTGGAGAGGATATGGAGTAAGGGGAACACTCCTCCACTAGGGTGCAAACTTGTACAGTCACTTTGGAAATCAATAATTGATATGGTGGTTTCTCAGAAAATTGGGAATCAATCTACCTCAAGACCCAGCCATACGAATCTTGGGCACATGTCCAAAGGATGCTCAAACATACCACAAGAACACTTGTTCAACTATGTTCATAGCAGCATTTATTCATAACAGTCAGAACCTGGAAATAACCTAGATGCCCCTTAACCAAAGAATGGATAAAGAAAATTGGTACATTTACACAATGGAGTATTACTCAGTGGTAAAAAAAAAAAAAAAAAACGACATCATGAAATTTGCAGGCAAATAAATAGAACCTGAAAAAAAATCATCCTGAGTGAGGTAATCCAGACCCAGAAAGACAAACATTGTATGTACTCATTCATGAGCGGATCTGTAAAATAAAGAACAGCCAGGCTACCATCCACTGCTCCAGAGAGGCTAGGTAACAAGAAGGGCCTAAAGAGGTATGCATGGATTTCCCTGGGAAGGGGAAATAGAAGAGATCTCCTGGGTAAACTGGGGGTGGGTGGGGGTGAGGGAGGATGGGAACATGAGGGATCAAGTTGGGTGGGTTGGGAATGGGATAGAGGGGGAGACGTAATGAAAGAGATGTCTTGATGGGGGCTGCATGTAGGGATTAGGAAGAAACCTGGTACCACAGAAACTCCCAGGAATCCATGGGGATAACCCCAGCTAAGACTCCTAGCAACAGTGGAGAGGGTGCCTGAACCGGCCTTTTCCTGTAATCAGATTCGTGACTACCCTAACTGTCATCAGTGAGCCTTCATCCAGTAACTGATGGAAGCAGATGCAGAGATCCACAGCCAATTATTGAGTGGAGCTCCAGAAGTCCTGTTGAGGAGAGGAAAGAGAAATTGTATGAGCCAGGGGGTTCAAGGTCATGACAGGGAAACCCACAGAGACAGCTGACTTGAGCTCATGGGAGCTCACAGACTCTAGATGGACAGCTAGGGAACCTGCATGGGACTGACCTAGGCCCTCTCCATGTGGGTAATAGTTATGTAGCTTGGTCTGTTTGTGGGGCCCCTAGCAGTGGGATTAGGACTTGTCCCTGGCACTTGAGTTGGCTTTTTGGAACCAATTCCTCATGATGGGAAGCCTCACCCAGACTTGATGCAGGGAGAGGAGCTTTGTTCTGCTTCAACTTGATATGCCATGCTTTGTTGACTCCCATGGGAGGCCTGACCCTTTCTGAAGGGAGACAGAGGAGGAGTGGATGGGGGGTAGATGGGAGGTGGGGGGAGGAAACAGAGCTGTGGTTGGCATATAAAATAAATGAAAAAATTAATAAAAAGAAAAGAGCATTGAACACTCAACAATATGTATAATCTTATTGTGTTTGTTTAAAAATATGCAACAGGTATTTTCAACATTAGTGGGGATTCATTACCAATGAACAGTTTTCTCCTCAGAGGGATCATAGGATAGATCTTTATTTTTTACTTGACAAATTTGTGTTGTTGCTGTTTGTTTGAGACAGTATCATACCATGTAGCATAGGCTGGCCTGGAACTCACTATGTAGTCCAGTCTGTACTCTTGAGAACATTTCAAAGGCCAAATACAGTGTATATTAAAGGCAGTGGGCTGGGCAGAGTTGGAAGAGCAAGAAGCAGCATCAGTATCTGTCAAGGGGGCTGTGGGAGGGGACCAGTCAGAGGCTCGCTTTGGGGTTCTGGAGTGGGACTCATCTCTGCCAAGTTCTCACCAAGTGGCTGGGAAAACAGTGGGCTGCAACGGCCTCTTTGATTCCAGTCCTTGGTGAGTGGGAGCTGTTCTAACTTCCCTTACGCAGTCAGTGCCCAGGGGCTGAGGCTGGCCAGACAACCTGTCTTTTGCTGTAGGACTGCTACCAAGCTGTGTGCATTGCAGAGTGCCGTGAGCCCCACTCCTTCCCCTTTCCCCACAGGCAGAAGGCAGGGTGCAGGTACAGAAGGTTTAAGAAGGGCTCTGTGTCCTCCACTACCCCCTGCAGGCCAGCCATGGAACTGCTCTGGACACTACTGCTGATGGTGGCTGTTTGCCTCTCTGAGGTCCTTGGCTCACCAGGGATAGACACCAGCATCAACATTTCCCGGCCTGTGCACATCCTGGAGGATCATAACTTAATGGTGCTGACTCCTGAAGGCCTGACTCAGACACTGAATGAGACCCGTTTCCTAATGGTGATTTTCCGTGAGTATCCGGCTCTGGCAATGAAGGGTGATGCTAGTCTCATTGATTTTGGGCACCGCAGGTGTTCTATATACTATCAAACGCATAGCAAAACACAAAAATACTGTCGGCACTCACAGCTGGGGAAAGGCCTGTTCCCATAAGAATGCAAAGTTCTGTTCACTCATAGCTGTTTTTATCTCAGTGGAAGGCCAAGTTCATCTCTCCCGCTCCCGCTCCTGCTCCCGCTCCCTCTTTCACCTTAGCTCTCACGCTTAGCTCCTGCTTTTACATTTTTAATTATTCTGATAGCAACTAATAGGAACAATACAAAGTATTTGAATACTCCCCCTCACACCAGCAGAGATTTTTGTCATCGAAAAGAGACTCTAAATGAAACTCATTACGTTTCCATCATTGATTTTGTCAATACACAATTGAATTCAAAATTAATTTTTGAAATCTGGTAGGCCTTCTAAAGTGGCCTCTGGGAAAATCGTCTTGGGGAAGGATTATAAATGTTTTCCTAAAAGGTAAAGGGTTTTTTGTTTTTTGTACGGGAGAGTTTTCAGGGGCCATCTCAGTGACTCTCAACTCCTTTTGATGGGTCTCTCATCCTTCTGATGACTCCAGAACTCAAGGTTCAATGCTCGGCGAGACCTTTCTTTCTCAGGTCTCAAATGCTGCCTGCATCTAAAACAAACTTCAGTTTTGGGGATTGGTTCTGGCCATCTGTTTCTTCTGACATCCTGTGTGCACTGACGACACCATCAAGCACCCAATGCCAAAGTCAGAAACCTCAAGTCATCCCCAAATTTGATGCAGCCTCATAAAGAATGTACCTCCATATCCTATGGGTTCTTCATCTCAAACTCTGTGGTCCCCAGCTCTCTCCACACCCTCTGTCACTGCCTCTGTTCCATTCTCACAATCCCGCACCTGAGACCTGAGGTAGGCTCCTCCATGGATTCCATGCTCTTTCCAATGTGTTCTCTGCAAAGCGTTCCGAGAGACTGGTTCCTAGAATGCAGCTCTACTCATCAGAATGGACTATTCTGGCTCACGTCTCTAGGTTTCCCTCATGCACTTTGCTCTGTAGCATCCCTCCTTCACGTTTGCACTTGGGCTGTGAGTTTAAGTTTCTTGTGAGGAAGCTTTCCCCCCATTTAGACTGGGTAGGAATCTTTTCCCGTCTTCTTAGGCTTCCTTCTAGGTGCATTTGTCACATCATATGAAAAGCATTTCTAAACTTGCATGCTCCATGGGGTCGGGGCACAAACCTTACCAAGTCTTGATCCCTGGATCTGACACTGTTGGAACATAGTAGGTCTCCACACATGTCAAGTGAATGAATGAATGAATGAATGAATGAATGATATTTTCTTTGGATCCTCATTTTCACTGTGACAATTAACTTGAATGAGTCAAAGAGAGAAGGAAAGGCTATTTTTGGTAGAAAGTGACCAAGAAAAGATTAGTAGCTGTCATTAGGGCCATTTGCCACTTGTCCCTAAAGCAAAGGTGGCAAGAATCTGTCTTGGGATTACAGTAGATATAGATAGTGACCATGGTGAAGATGGTCATTAGGATTGGGATAATGATGATAACTGGTGATGATGGAGATAATAATAGAGATGGTGATGATGATAGATATAATAATGGCAATGGTGATAATTGTCCAGGTTAGCTTTGATTGCCAACTTGACTTAGCCTAGAGTCATCTAAAACGAGAAGCCTCAGTTGAGAAATTGCTTAGGTCATGTTGGCCTGTGGGCCTGGCTCTAAGATACTGTATTAACTATAAATTGATACAGGAGGGCTCAAACTACTGTGGAATGTATCACCATTCCTTGGACAGGTGGTGCTTGGCAAGCTTGTAAGCAGCATTTCTCCATGGTTTATGATTTGGTTCCTGTTTCAGTTCCTGCTCTGACTCCCCTCAATGATGGATTATGACCCAGAAGTATAAGGCAAGTAGTTTTTCTCCCAAGTTGCTTTTGGTCAGAGTGCTTTTAGTTATAGCAGCAAAATCATAATTGATACAGATTAGAGATAATTATAGAGATAGTAATGCCGATGAAGACAAAGATGATGATCATGGAGATGATGGTAATGGTGATAAAGACCATGATGATAATTATGGAAATAGTGATAATAGATGATGATGGTGGTTGTGATAGAGATGCTGATGGGGATGATGACTGTGGTGATGAACTGTTGATGACAGCTGTCATGTTTTTAGCCATGGTTGATTTTAATGGGCATTTATCAAACACCTGCATTGCAAATATTGAACTCAGTACCATGGTTCCTGTCTCACTCATGAAACAAGTCTCAAAAAGGTTAGATAATTTGCCTAGAGTCACACAGTTGGTCTGAATTTAAAAACCCAGTCTTCCACTCAAACTGCTGCTCAACCCATCCTACACCACTGCACTGATCTTCAGAAGATGTACTTACTTATTCATAAGTATTTATGGAGTGCTTGGTATGCCCCAGATGTATTCTCAGTACTGAGGAATGAGTGGTAAACTACATGGCCTTCCTGGAACTCATAGGCAGGAGAGGAGAGACAAATGCTAAGCAGATCCAGAAGTGAATTATGTGGTGTGTCTTGTGGCTAAAACTGCTATGGAGAAAAGAGGGGGTGGGATGCGACAGAAATGTGAGACGTCTTTGGCTGTGGCAACACGGTCTCCCTTACCTTTATTTCAGACTCCCCAGAACTCTTGGGATGTGTATGGAATCTCTAAATGCTCCACCACTGACAACCATTCCAATGCTTCTCTTGTCTGAGCATATGCATTCATAAACTCAGCAACCATGAGCCCAGCATGGCCAGGTCCTCAGGGAAGCTGGGAGAAGCCACAGAGCAGAGTGACTAGCAAAGAGGCCAGAGCTTGCTCCTGGTGATGGAGAGGTGTACTGAAGGTGCTGATGGTGATGAAACAGACGGGAGAAGCATCGATCTGTGAGGGAGGCAGAAAGTCTTGGCTTCCCACCCACGTGTGGGGACTTTAATGAGAATGATCACTCACACTCAGGTTCTGCTGCTGAGCCAGTGACAGGCAACTGAGCCAGCACCAGCTCTCCTCAGGCCCAGCTTCCCTGGCTGAGCTTTATGAAGCATATCTGTCAGATGTGGCCTTGCCCACAGCCGGGAGGTGACCTGCACTCCCTCCAAGTGCTCCAGATGGACAAGGGGTTTGGAAAGGATAAAACATTCTGGCTTAACAGAGAATCCATTTCCCCTGGCCCTGACAGCATACCAGTCTCGGACATGTGGCAGCAAGGACCTGAAACATGGCAATGTCATCAGGAGGTTTGCTATTTCAGCTCCTCCCACTCCAGCTAGAATAGCCCCTCCCCATGGCCAAAGTCTGGGCTCCGAGGCTGTTTTCAGTAAGGAGCCCCTACCTCACCTCACTACCCAGCTATGTGAACAACCAAGGATTCCAGAATATCAGACACTTTAACAGAGTACCGGGGTCTCTTTAGCTACCCCTTCCCAAGGTGGCTGGGTCAGAGAGGCGAGTGAGCATACAGTGTAACCTACCCACCTGCTCCTCACACCTCACCCACCTTTGTCTGAGAGAGTTCCCAGTCCCAGCAGGAGGGGGTGCAATGACTGCTTAGTTCCAAAATATTCCACCAGATGGCGCAAATGAGCCACATCACTTGCCCTTAATTTCCAACCAAAGAAAAATTTACACCATTAATAAATAACAATAGCAATTAAAATGTACTATGTCCTTTTTATGTGGAAGACATTAATCTAAGTGTTTTTACATGCCTAGTGAGAGTTAAAAAAAACAAAACCAGGAGTTCTGCAGCCTTGAGTACATTCTGTTATCAGGGCCTCGGGTAAGTATGTGGTTCTGTTGTGCCTCAGTTCCCCCATCTATAAAACTGAGATAAAATAATAATATCTACATCATAAAATTATTGAAAGGGACAATAGACTTAGTACCTGTAAAGCCCTCAGAAAATACTAAACACCATGTAACTGACTGCTAATTAATTTCGTTTGATTCTGGTCATCTCCCAAATTGTTCCATTTTATGACTCATTTGTCTCATCTCCTGTCACATTTCTGAAACCCACTCCTTAGCTGTGAACACAGGAAGAGCCAGGAGTTCCCAGGGCAAACAAAGACCAGAGGGGCACATGGGAGAGGGACTGGGTAGTCTATCTTCATACTGGTTCTTTCAGACAATCCATCCTCGAAGCAGTCCAGGAAGCTGGCTGAGGAGCTGGGCAAAGCTTCAGAGATCGTCGGCAGGGGCAAGAACGGCTTGGGCTTTGGCAAAGTGGACATCACTGTGCAGACGGAGCTTAAGCGGGAGTTTGGCATCAAGCAGGCCCCGGAGCTGAAGCTGTTTTATGAGGGCAACAGGTCTGACCCCATCAGTTGCAAAGGTAATGGTGACTGGGGTTCAGGTTCATTTCATGCTCATGGAAAGCCTGCTTGGCAGTTCAAGGCTGGATGGGGGAGGCGCCGATCCACATGGCCTCTTAGTCATCCAGACTCTTTTCCATGGTGGCTCCGGCTTGCTTAGCTCTGGAGCCACCCGCTCTTTCCTCGATATCCAGAGGTAGGAGCTCACCGCAGGTTGTGTGCGTGGCTGCAGACTAGCAAAATCACTCCTATTTGCCATCTGCTGGCTGGAATTCTGATCCATGACCCCACACAAATGCATGAGGGCTGAAAAATATAGCTCAGGCCCGTGTCTAGAAGGAAAAAAATGGGACCTGGCACGAATGTTCGCCTGCTTCTACCACGACTTCTCAGCTAGGGAGGGACATGGGTTTTAGACGACCAGACCGGAGGTTCTCTAACTCCAGTCTTCTACTGTAGAGGATCTTGACAGAAAAGCACTACTGGGCCAAAGGGGAGACTGCAAGAGGACAGAGCTTGGGCAGTAAAGTGCTTGCAGAGGACCTGGTTCGATTCCCCAGAACTCCTGTGGAAAATGCTAGGTTGGTGGTGCCTTCTCACAATCCCAGAGCTGGGGAAGTGGAAATGGGCGGATGACTGGGGCTAGCAAGCCACCCAGGCTAACATATTTGGTAAGTTCTAGAGCAGTGAGAGGCCCTATTTGAGAAAAGAAAAAGATGGTGCCTACAGAACACCCATGCACATACACAGAGACAAGCAAGAGAAAGAACAAAAGGTTAAAGTGGGTGTCTCTCCAGTGCCTTCACTCACACCACCTTTCATTGGTTCATTTGCTGACACAGCTATTCATGCGCCCACTCACTGACAGCTTTCCCTGATATTGAAGCTGTCTGGAGAATTGCATAGCTCGGTGTGAGACATGGCTGATCCTAAGTTTTCAGTGCAAACAGCTATGGAACAGATGGATATGGGTATGGACAGGTGGATTTGCTGACTCACTGCTGGATGTCACAAAATTGGGGAAGCCCAAAGGGACTCAGCAGTGGGGTGCTGAGGTGGCTGGGTGCGTGAAGGCACTTGCCTCCAAGACAGAACCTGGGTTCAACCCCTATGACCCACATAGTGGAAGGGGACAACTGACGCCTGAGTGTTGTTCTCTGCCCTCCACAGGCAAGCTGTGGCACACACCCTTGATAGTTAATTCATCAATAAATGTAACAAAAGAACCTAGCCCATCCTCTACCAAGCCAATAGACTGGTGCCGTGGTATATGTGTTGGATGGCAAAATAAGAAAACAGGCACTGCCTTTTACAGGCTCTGGCATTTCTGAAGCTTTCTTCTAAGCAGTGAGCACAAGAAAAGCCCAAGAACTAAATGAGTCAAACTAAGGATCCAGTCCACCCCGGGAGATGGAGAGCAGGAAGGGGTTTTAGCTTCGAACAAACCTGATGGAATATTGCGTCAGGAGCCAGTGTTAGGAAGAGACTCCAGGAGCAAGAAATGAAAAAGTACCTTGCAGTTAACAAGATGCTCACAAGAGGGCGCGGGAGAGGCTGGCTGCGAAAGCGCTTCAGCGAGAAAACTTAGAGGACAGCGCAGGCAAGGGCTTCAGTGCCCCACAGTCCAAGTGGAGGGTAGCATGTGCAAACCAGTGAGGAGACCTGGCAAGGGAGAGATGGGGATCTGATGGCTAGGAATTCTGAGGAATGATCCTCAACTATAGAGATCCATCTAACCCAAGCAAGGGGCCCTGGATGATGTGTTGCCTTCAGGAAGGACTGCGGAGAAGCCGGCCTGGGTTACTTTGTGCGAGTCCATATCTGCTTCTGGCACTGCTCAGGTGCTGGCTTACCCTTCCCTGTTGAAGGACAACTGAGATCTGATTCTATCAAGAGACAGCAGGATGATTGTGTGGAGCTTCTACACCCTGTGTGATGTTGGTAGAGAAGATACTCAAGGGTTTCTGAGTCTTGGTGGTGGCCACGAGTGGCCGAGACCTCCTCTGCCATGTAGGAGGCTTCCCATCTCCCCTCCCAGGGAGTCTGCCCTGAGTGCGTAGGGCATGCAGCCTGCTCCTCAGCTGTGTTCCTAGGGTATCTGTGCATCACGATCCAGACATTGCCTCACAGAATGCCTTCTGCTATTTAGTGTTTTTTACGAGCACCACAAGAGCAGAGGCTGCTCTATCCTTTGCTTTTGGGGTTCCCGTCTCTGCATCTACATCCTCACCCCCTGCCTCAGGAGCGCTCAATCCCTCTTGTCCAGCCTCAGTTTCTTCATCCGAAAATGGGGCATGTGAAAACTCCACGGCCCCGGCTGCTGAGAAAATAAAGCAGTGTTGGCAAGGCCCAGGCCCTGACGGATCCCCGCAGCTGGCACTGGCTTCCAGGTACTGCTTCTGCTCCACAGCAGCCTGGCATGGCAATTACCTTTACAGATGGAGCACGGAGAGTGGAGCAACTTCTACACAGCACCCTCGCTGGGGCTGGCAAAGGGCTCAGCAGGTAAAGGTGCTTGTGGCCAAGCTTGGTAACCTGAGTTTTATCTCTGGAACCCACACGTTGGACTCCAGCAAGCTGTCCTCTGTTTCAGACATGTTCCATGGTGCCTGCACACCCACGCCCATAAATAAATAAACTGAAATACTGAACTTAAAAAAAATGCTCCAGCTAGTAAGCAGTAGAATCAGGGAAGATTTTTCTGGAAAGAGCTGTGTAATAGGAATTTTAGCCTTATGAGTTAAAAAAAAATCATGTCATAGCTACCCACTCTGCTATGTAGAATGTGAACAGTCATGGATGGATTCCAATAAAGTTTTACTTATAAAATCGAACAGTTGGAAAGATTTGGTCCGTAGACTACAGTTTGTTGAGCTCTGCTCTACATTGTGCTGTATATTAAATAAATAGACGTGTTTATTCACTATTAATTGCTTAAGCCTAGTCCAGTGCTTGGGACAATTACGTTCTTAATAGTTGTTTAGTTTGAACAAGATGCAATTACAAGAGCTCACCACAGGAAGGCACACTCAGGAAGACAACACACACTTGTACTTGTGAGCTTATGCTTCTCCTTCTTCTTCAATGTTACTTCCCAAGCACAGAAAGAGGCAATGGGCTGCCAGGATGGAGCCTGGGACTCAAGTCTCCAGAATTAGGAAGCACTCTGGCTCTGAGTACTTGAGCAAAGCTGTGACCTCAGCTCACAATTGCTCATTCTAGATAGAATGAATAAAGGCCTACTTGACAGGGCCCTTTGGAGTTCCAAGCGGAGATACTTCTCTGCATGCCACCTGCAACGTGACTAATTATGGAGCCCCACTCAGGACACAGGCAGGACATAGTCCTTGCTGGGTCAAAGCCCAGTCCTGTCCTCTAATATCCAGGGACTGATGGTGGGAGCCTTGGCCTTGTCTACCTCCCTGGAGGAAGGAGACTCAAATGGCCTCTGGGCCCTCTATTAGTGATGCATTCACAGCTTGTGCTTGGAATATGCAGCCAAGCTCTGGCCAAGTCAATCATTGACACAGCATTCACACCTGAGTTGTCACTGTGTCCTCTGGCACAGAGTCAAGAACCAGGGGAGGCACAATGTCTGGCAAGGGCAGTGCCCAAGCTGCAGGCACTTGGGGATAAGATGTCAGTCAAGCTCAGAACTACCTGAGCTCCACAGGCTCTGGAGGGGCAAGCAGAGGCCATGTACCCTGGATGAGGAGGTCTGGGGGCAACTTCTCTCAAGGTGGCTTTTCGGGTGGTCCACTCCCTTTATTCCCTCGTCCTCCAGTGATGTCTTGAGCACCAAGTATGTGCCTGGCAGCTCACAGTGAACACGTTTACTCTAAACCGTACCAACAGTTTCAGAAAGTGATAGACTTACAGAAAAACAGATGAAGTCCTAAGACAATGACAGGACAGGGGAGGAGCAGTAAGACAGGGAGTGACTAGGGGCATGGAGGAGATGAACGGGAAATGGCTGGTGCAGGGGAAAATCGAGGCTGCAGCCATGGTTCTGATGATCTGAAGGTGAAGCTCATTTGGAGGCTTTCTTGATTATTTCTTTTTTTGTGCTTTGCTTTGTCGTGTTTGAGATGGGGTCACTGTGTCGTCCAGGCTGGCCTGGTTCTCTGGCTCTTCCTGTGTCAGTCCTGAGTGTTAGGGTTATAGGCAAGCAGCATCACCCCTCACTCCAATCTTAATCGTATCTACTAAAGCCGAGCAGGACATCTTCTGTGCCCAGAAATGTTGCTCGTGGCTCATCAGACTGATGGAAGTCAGTCACTGTGCTCCAGGTAAACATACTCTAGGAATCCAGCTGTGGGAAGTTAGGAACAGGTGAGCAGTGCGTGCTGTTAGAGGTTAAGAACACCGTTACCCCTAGATGTGGGGTGGGAGGCTTCAGTGGCACACTCAGCATTCAGATGTATTTGTGTGATTATCTTCTTCTACATACTAAGACTCTGAAGGGATGGCCAGGACCACACCCCATTTCTTCATCTGGGTAGCAGTTACGCGCACATGTTTATTTTGTGAAAAGTCATCAAGTGTACACAGTCATTTACTTCTACCTGTTTTTACCACACAGGTCTAATGCACTCAGGAGAGTGGTTTTCAACCTGTGGGTCGGGACCCTTTGGAGTTGAACGACCCTTTCACAGGGGTTGCCTATTAGATATCCTGCATATCAGATATTTACGTTATGATTCATAACATTAGCAAAATTACAGTTACGAAGTAGGAACAAAAAAATTTTATGGGTGGGTTCACCATAGGAAGCGAAACTGTACTGAAGGGTCACAGCATTAGGAAGGTTGAGAACCACTGTCTTAGGAGCTGTGATGGTTAATGCTGCCATCTCGAGCAGTCTAGCATCACCTGGCAGGTGGGTCTCTAGAAAGACCTGAAGAGGACTATCTCTACTGGGTTAATTGATGTGGCAAGATCCATGTTAACGACCAGCAGAAGCCTTCTCTCACTGGGTACTAGAGTGTAAGAAATGGCGAAGGCAGGCCTAGCACTGGCATGTACTGTTCAGTTTTTCACTTTGATGCCATGTGACTTGTGTCCAGCTCCTGCCTGCCACTTTGACTTCCCTGCTATGGTAGACTGGGCCTTGAACTCTGAGCCCAAAGAAGCGCTTTCCCTCTTACAATGCTTTTGCCAGGGCGCTTTTGTCACAGCAGCAGAATAGTAACGAAAACAAAAAACATAAACTATGATACTGACAGCCTTTTGCAGTTGCCTCTGCAATTCCAGGTGGACTGGTCAGTCCCTGTGAGGCAGTCTGTCCTGCTTCAGGGCCTTGGCACAGGCTTTTTCTCATCTTGCTATCTCCTGCTTTCTTCCTGGGCATCTTTCAGATTTCAGCTTCTATATCATTTTTCCAGGGAAATCCTTCTTGACCTTGGCTTCTAGGTCAGGTCTTTTTTTTGCTACAAGCTCATATAACTTTTCTTTAAATACTTCCTTTGGGTGTGACGATACACTTATTTGTGCAATTAGTTGATTATTGTCTTCCCTAACACACTAAGGGGCTTTCAAAGTAGTGGTGATGTGTTTTATTTTCTGCTCACAATGATATCCTTAAGACTAAGTCTGACACCTTAATACTATGAGGGGAAGTCAATATATATATGTCCAGTAAATGAAAAGTTAAAAGGAATTAATGAGTTATAACTAAAGGTCAGGCTGCACCCCAAACCTATTTTTAAAGTTTTGCTTTATTTAAAGAATTATTTAAAAATTTCTCTCCCACCCTACACCAGATATTGACATAAACAGGAGCTTACCTCATTTTCTGTCTTATGAAACTGATGTTCCTGGGAAAGGTACATCTAACTGTACACAGATGTGTATGCCAACATGTCTTTCCAGATTGGGAATAGATGTCCTCATTTTAGAGGCCAGGACTTCTGAACTTGGGTACTCCCAAGTAGTAGTTGTGTAATAGAAGTTGGGATTCTGGAACCTTCGGGGATATTTGGGTCTCAGTGAGAGCATTAGAATCATAGATACAGAAATGAGATGTTCTCTGAAGTTACAGAAATACGTGACCTTTTGACTTATATTTTAAGAAAACCAATTATTTTCCTATCATCTTAGAGAAGGTTGGGACTCTCAGGTTGGTTTCTCAGGTGGTCTGGTAAACCAGCTGTAGGCAAGCTGAACCTTGCTTTCCTCATCTGCAAAATGGGAAGACTGAGAACCCCCATTCCTTAGAGTTGCTGTGAATGTTTAATGCAAGCACAATACTCAGTACAGGGTCTTAGGTGTAGTGAAAGGTCAGTGACATTTAGCTGCTGTTAATACAGTCATGTCTTGTAGTTTGGAAGAAAAAGAAAATGGAGATACTGCCTTTAGCCTGCAAAGGGTGGAATTCAAGACAAGAAATTTCTGTTCATTGAATTCAGGAAAGTTCTGATGGGATTCCTTTAACTGTCTCTCTTCAGATGTGGTTGAATCTACAGCTTTGGTTGTTTGGTTGAGAAGACAAATTCTCCACAAAGCACCTTTGTTCAACAACACGGAGGAAGTGACAAATTTTGTGAAATCCAGGCCCTTGGTCATCGTTGGCTTCTTCCAGGTACTGGGATTAAGGGGTGAGAGGTAATTTTCACATGGTGAGCACTGTGTGTGGAGGGTTTGGGGGAAGGAGGGTTTCTGGCTTGTATAGGGTCCTTGCTCGATTTTCCTATCCACTGAGCTGGTGTCCTGTGGGAGCTCCTGGTTTCAAGTGAAGAAAGAACACATGGAAGCTGAAATGTTAGAGATTGGTTAGAAGATGGGAAAAAAATGGAGAGAATAAGAGATTGGCATCCATATTATTTGGTCTGAATGCTGTAACTGATCTTTGAGGGATCTATTTAGAACATAAGAATAAGAGGATGTCTTTGTTTTCTGGTTTAAGGACTATTTTTGTGATGGCTCATAGAGACTTCTAGTGAGACCTTACTCAGGGTCAGAAAATCTGAGCTTGCTTTACCCAGCAGGGTTGCATAATGCAATGATTTGGTTATGGGCGTGATTACCAGGTGTTTGGAGGGGTCTACACTTGGCTTTAAGGTGTGCTTTGATCTTGCAAGGGGGAGGTCTTTTGCCTCTCCCCTTGGCATATTATAAAAGGCCCTTTTGAATAAAGCTCTGGGCGGCTGGATATTGACCCAGGGCCCTTCTGAAGCTATACTGTGTTTCTGTCTTTCTCCTTGTTGTCTAGGTCTATATTTTCACCTAATATTTCCTCATTCCTCTCTCCTCCACCCAAGAACCCTTCAATAGGTGGGAACAGGTAGGAGCTGGACTCCCTCAGACTCCCACATATTTTAACTATGATTCCAACAGGTGTTTGTTAGTCTGCTTAGGTTAAGCCAGTTTCTATTCATAAACTCTTTTCAAGTCTCCATATAAATTAGACTATCAACCCTGTAGCATGCACCATTGGAGGGTCAATCAATCCTCATCTAGATCAAGTGCAGGGAGATACTTGGGATAGCTCATAAATAATTTAAATGTGCTTATGAAATGTCTTATGATCACTTTCTATTGATTTTATTCTTTATAGTTATAAATGTTACTAAGTGTATTTGCTTGTAGAAAATGAGTTTTTCATGTGCCTTAACTGACTTACTTTAGGTCCACAATGCTTCATCTCTCAATAGATGTCAGTCTTTGCTATCATATTTACACATGAGGAGAGTGCATGGCTCTTTCCTTTCTGCTTCCTCAAGAGTATTATTGACCCACATATTCTTTCATGCTGAATGTTGAGTCTTAAAGGCCAAAAGAGCAGCTGCATCTCAACACCAGTTCACATTTGGTGTTACCTGCAGTCATGTCAATGGCTTCTTCTGAAAGTGATGCAGGAATTAATTTTAGAAATATTCTTAATTCACAGGTTAGAACAACCTTTATTTTAATAATAGGAAAAAGTAAAAATATGTGGTTCTCTCCATTGATCTCTGAGGATTTGCCTGTGTGGGGTTCAGTCATAGCTAGAGGAACATTCTAGGTGGGAAACATCCATAAAAGGGGACTTCGGCCACCCAGCAAAAACCCAGAACTTAGAAAAGCAAAGGGACAGATAGACTATTGTCTCCACCTTCCCCTCAAGCCGGGCACTGTTACCTCCTCCAGAGAATTACAGAACATGCTTTCCCAAACAGGATTTAGAGGAAGAAGTGGCAGATTTGTTTTATAACTTCGTCAAGGACTTCCCAGAGCTTACGTTTGGAATGATAGAAATAAAAAATGCCTTTGGGGGTTTCCAAGTGATCCTTGACAGCGTCCTGGTGTTCAAAAAGGTAGGTCTTCATCCTATATGATCATGAGGGCCTTTCACTTCACACTATGTGGTGGCATTTGGGGACACGCTCTGTCTCCACTGCCTGTGAACTAAGTGTTCCTGGACTAGTTGACTTGTGAGAAATCTGTTTCCTGGACCCCCACCCCCCACCCCACCACCTTTCCTGCTTCTCTGCCTCTGCCAGTATCTGTCATTCATCAAGACTCAATCCTACTAACTTCTTTTTTCTGGTTCATGTTTTCCTATCCATCTCTGTCAACAATTAGCATCTCCATCTAGACTTCACTTAACTCCAGATTTTGGTTTGTAGAACCAAATAGTTCATCATGGTTCATGTCAAAGTCATAATCTCCTCTCCAAGTTCTTTTAAGACTTGGAGAGTCACCAGGCATGGTGGCTCATGCCTTTAATCCCAGCACTTGGGAGGCAGAGGTAGGCAGATCTCTGTGAGTTCAAGGCCACCCTGGTCTTCAGAACCAGTTCCAGTCAGAGCTGTTACACAGAGAAACCAAAAAAAAAAAAAAAAAAAAAAAAAAGACTTGGCGAGTCATAGTGAAGAGTGCCACCATCCCCTCATTTAGTGGAGGAAGCCAGAAACGCTAGGTTTCCTTCTAATATCTCCCATTTCTCCACCCCTCCATCATAACCAATCCAAATATGCATGTGCAAGATGTTCCCAGGGTCTACCACTTCTCCACGTCTCTACTGTGACCATCCTGGATAAACTGACCACCACCTCCAATAGCCCATTAGAACAGTCTTCAAACTGGTCTGCAGAAGAATATTCTTTCCAAAATTGAAATCTGATGGTCATGTTCTTCCTCCTCTCAGAAAGTCCTTTAATGCTTTGTGTAAGAAGGTGTGTGTGGTGTATGTATGTATGGTACATGCATGTGGTGTGTATCTGTGCACATGTGGAAGCTAGAGCAGGATTATTGGTGTCCTCCTCTATTGTCTTGAGGTGAGAGTCTCTCACTGAACTGTGCTGTGGATGATTGATTGATAAATAAAACACTGATTGGCCAGTAGCCAGACAGGAAGTATAGGCGGGACAAAGAGAGAGGAGAGGTCTGGGAAGTAGAAGGCTGAGGCAGAGAGATGCTGTGCCACAATGAGGAGCAGGATGTAAAGTACTGGTAAGCTACGAGCCATGTGGCAAGGTATGGATTAATAGAAATGGGTTAATTTAAGATATAAGAACAGCTAGCTAGAAGCCTGAGCCATTAGGCCAAACAGTTTAAATAATATAAGCATCTGTGTGTTTATTTTATAAGTGGGCTTCAGGACTGCGGGGGCTTGGCAGGACCTGGAGAGAAACTCTCCAGCTACAGAACTCACTGATCTTTTGTTAGAAGAATAAAGACTCAAATTCTTAATCAGGTCTACAAGACCTTCCACAGCCTGAGCTCATTTAGTGATCCATCCTCGAGCCCTGAGATCTAGACCTGAGCTTTCCATGTGGTAACCAGTAGTCTTTAACTATATAGATGATATGACTATTTAGGTGAAAAGTAATTAAGTTAAAGTTTTAGTTTCTGTGTCAGATTTTTGTCCTTGAAATACTTGAGAAAAACAAGTCAGGGAGGAAATATTCACACTCATTGTTTTAATCCATCGTTCCTACAAGGACTGGTGGAGCAGAGTGCTCACATCACAACAGTGGAAGCAGAGAGAGGGGATGTCTGTGCTGCATGGCTTCTTCCTCTTTTCCCTCTTCTTCAGTCTGGATTTGCCTGTGGAATGGTGAGGCCCACATTTGGGCACATCTTCCCCTTAGTTAATCCTCTCTGGAAACACCATACAGACACACCCAGAAAAGTCTTACTGATCTTCCAATCAAACTGATACTAGATAGGCTGCCAGAGTTCCTTGGCCATACAAGGCACATTTCCAGTACACTGGAGCCACTTGGGGCCAGTTGGCCGCTGTGCAGAATAGCACAGACACTAGAGCATTTTCCCCATTGCAGATCATTCTGTGGGACTTCAAGTCATGCTTTCCTGTCTCCGCACCCAAAGTCAGATCTGTACAACAGCTGTTTTACTTACAAATGAGTAAGTATCTGAGGCCACATTTGATATGTGGAGTGATGTTTCATGACCCTCAGAGGTGGCACTCAGCCTTGTCTTTTTCTCTTGGGCCCATAGAAGTCATTGAAAAGGTTTTAAGATGGAGACTAAAAAGTTTCTTGAATGGGACAACATATCAGAATAGATCTGAATACATATAGAACTCTAATATATGGCAAAGATAATAATTGAGACTAGAGGAGAAAAGACTGTTATTAAATGTAGGATGTTGAGAATAACCAGGTAGCAGAGTAGGGAAAACACTGAAGCTGTAGTCAGGCAGCACACTGTATGACCCCGATTCAAAACTGAAACTCGTGAAACCATCTTTCGGTGTGATGACATATGACAGTTTGCTTTCTTCATTTGTTATTGTTTGAATTTTATTTTACATAAGTGGGTGTTTAGCTTCTAGGCATATCTGAGCACCTTGGAGACCAGAATAGGGCATTATATCTCCTGGAACTGGAATTACAGAAGGTTGTGAGCTACCATATGGGAATAGAACCCAGATCTTTTGGAAGAGCAGCTCTTAACCACTGAACCATCTCTCCAGTCCAAAGTTTGTTTCCTATAAATGGAATTTGGGGAGCCCCTTAACAAAGCATGGAGAAACCCTATTAAATTTCTGTTAAATGTGTACTGTTTACATGTCTACATATCTAAAGTTCTGCAGAGTAAACCAATTACAAAATCAAAAGCCAAATAGCAACTATGAAAAATATATTCTAGGTATTTTGTATTTATTATGATAAATGCATTTATTAATTATTTGGATTCTATATTATACCTATAAGTAGAGAGGTATATTTTATTTATTTACTTATTTTATTATAATGATTGTTACTTTTTTTGCTTTTGTTTTTGTTTTCAAGACAGGGTTTCTCTATGTAGTTTTGTACCTTTCCTGGAACTCATTTTGTAGATCAGGCTGGCTTTGAACTCACAGAGATCTGCCTGCCTCTGCCTCCTGGGTGCTGGGATTAAAGACATTCACCACCACTGCCTGGTAATGATTGTTACTTTTAAAATTACAATTATACAATCCACCCCTTTGATTTCTTCCCTCCAACCCCTCCCATGAACCTTGTTCTCTCTCAAATTCATGGCCTCCTTTTCTTTAGTTGTTTAGACATATACACATATATCATAACTAAATACATAGATACAACCCCCTGAGTCTGAATAATGTTATAGGAAGGTATATCTTGAGCAGCTAAGAATGTGAACGCTATGGTTAGACTACCCATTTTTAAATCCTGGCTCTGGGGTTGGGGGTATGATTCAATGGTAGAGTATATGCTTAGTCCATGTAAAGCTCAGGGCTCAATCCTAGCACTAACTAGATAACTAACTCCTGGGTCCATCTCTTACTTAGTAATCTAAGAGAGGCTATTTTACTTCTCTGTGCCATAGTTTTCTCACGTGCAAAGTGGGAGAGATGTGAATACAACAAAGAAAAAAAGAAAAAGAAGAAAGGGAAAAAGGAAGGCAATATTAGAACAGAGTTTGGGAGATACTGAGGACTAAGTAAACTGATGTGTATACTATGTTTGTAACTGTGTCTGGCACATCATGAGCTCTCTAATCAGTATTGATGCTGATATAACCAGTAAAGACACGGAACTTTATCCAGAGGATAACTTGGGGCCATAACACATTGAAGCAAGAAAACAATAACAAGAATCAGATTTGTGTTCTAACAACATCAGGCTAGCTGCTGCTGCTGCTGGTGGTGGTGGTGGTGGTGGTGGTGGTGGTGGTGGTGGTGGTGGTGGTGGTGGTTGTGTATAGAATTCAGTAGGGGGAGCACTTTGAGAGTCTAGCTGAGAAATTTGTACCAAATTAGGACTGGTGGGGATGAAGAGAGCATGGAATACTCAGACTGTAAACAATCACATTACCCCCATGTTTATCTAGATCCTTCTGGAAGATGTTACATAGCAGGATTAGATATGCCACCTATTCATTAGGGGAATAAGCATAGAGGTGAGGTACTTAGAGAACCTTCAGACCACAGTGAAGGTGTGACCCTGTTGTAGTTAGGAATGCTGATAGATCACCTCTGATCAGAGGTACCTCTCAGGATCTCCCTGACCTGGGTTTGCCTTTGTACCCCTGATGCCTTTGACCATTGTTTGGTGGCAATGTGGCATGGTGTTCAACAGTATTACATGTGTTTTGGTGGATTTTAGAGCACAACAGCTGGGATTGTCAGTCAGTCAGATTCCTTATCACATACCCACATTGAACACACAGACTGGTTTGCTCAATGTTCTTATTCATCAAGTACTTGGGTTATCTACTACACCTGCCGGCATCCTTAGTGTTTTACCTTCAGCCTGGGTTTGGGGGGATGCTATTGATATTTGTTAGGTGTATATATTATGAAAGCTACTGCCCTCTAAGATGCTTTTTCTTTGGCTCAAGGGAAAAATTGTGAAACGTCAAGAGCTTATTAATGACAATACCGACAAAGATTATCTCAATCAGGTTGTGAAACAGCAGCTTACAGCTTTTGTGATTGAATATAACCCTGAGGTCAGTGGGCAAAGGGGTCCTGGGAGGACTTCAGGGACCCATGTGTGTACTTTGAATGACATGTTTTCCTTGCAATTTCAGAATAAGGAACTGATTTATGAACTGAACATCTTGAATCACATGCTGCTCTTTATCTCCAAAAACTCAGAGCCATACAGCGTCATAATCCGGCATTACAGAATGATTCCAAAGGAATTCCAGAACAAGGTTTGTAGACCAACCTAGTGTTGTTGGAGACACTTGGATGGGCACACAGGAGCAGCAGACTCTGAGGGTAGTTGTCTTTTCTACTCACTATAAATTAATTCAGGAATGATTTGTGCATAATTTGCATATATTTCATGATTTACATACCAATGCTATATCATGTTTACTATTTTATTTTAGATAACTCTGTTTCATTCTTTCTTTGAAGGGAGCCAACCCCACAGTTCTTTCACTCATCTTAATAAATACACTAAAGGTGTTCCTTCAACTTCTATGTTCTACATAAACTCTAACTTTAACCTAGAAAATTCACACCCCAAACAATGAGCTAAAGTACACTTCCTGGTGCTTGTAATTGGTATCCTCACTGCCTATGCCCTATACCTATGTGTAGCTCACCTACTGGCGTCTGGACTATGAAAGATCTTTTTTTCATTTAAAGTTATTCTGAAATTAAATGAAATGACAATCCTGAAATGTAAACATGGAGTAAAGACTGAAGCATAAACACACTTAACAGGTATATTTTGTCCCAACACACTTGTTTTTCAGAAAGATGCTTCTAATCACAGGTACCTCTTGCAAATATTGATCTATCTTGTTTTTCATTTTTATATTTTCAGATATTTAATGTGACTGTGACCTGATGGTTCTTTTGACTTCTCACAAGCTATATTATCAATACTTAACCATATTTAATTAAAAATATTATTAGTATATGTATGTGTATAAATGTACATGTGCATATGTATTCCACAACGTGTGTGGAGGTCTGGGAACAGCTGTTCTCTGTTTCTACCATGTGGGTCCTGGAAATTTAACTCCAATTGTCAGGTTTGGTAGTAGGTATCTTTACCTTCTGAGCTATCTGTCTGGCTCTCAACTATATTTCCTCATTTTTTCCTTTAACCCTTTAGTGCAGCTGGAATTTATTTTGGGACAAATCGGGAGATGAAATTCTAAATTCTTGTTGCCATGACCAGAGAGTGTACCAATTGTCATTACTATCTGAGCTACAGATTAAGAGTTTGGCTGAAACTGTTCCACTAAACCTTATCTTATGTCCATCTTACCACCCACTATACTCAAGTACCTGGAGTATAGAAGTAACTGGTACTTATTGGTTATGTTCAAGATGATTTAACAGTCTGTTCTGATTTTTGGAGTTTCCCTAGCATCCAGAAGACTGGAACATTGTCTTTTGTGGGCAAACTTTTGGATGGATGAATGATCTAAAAATATGTGACAGCAGGTGTCTGCAGAGCCTCTAACTCATCTCCTTGCATCCACTCTTGCTTCTTTTCTGCAGTTATTCTTACTATTTGAAAATTTCCACCATGACACTCTCTGGCTTGATTCCATCTTTATTCTGATCAAACCAGACCCAAGCTTCTTGTTGGACTTCTGATCTCACTTTTCATTTTTATAGCATCAGATTTCATCTCCTATGATGCTCTCCATCATGGTGCTGATATCTTTCCTTTCTAGAACATTCTATTCTCTATGCTTTTTTTTGCTACTAGAGCTTTCCTTTGCATTGAGTTTCTACTTGCTGGATCACTGTTCCCTGTTCTGTTTGCTAAAACAGATTCTTCTCCTGGCCCCCTAACTTTACTGAGCAGATGTCTCACCTCATCTGCATGGTTACTCTACCCCATCCCTCTATTGCGCTTTCCAATCTTTACTTGTCATTATTAAATGTACTTCTCATCTATTTCCTCCACTAGAATGTGAGTTCCACAGGGCAGACAGTCCATCTTCTGTACAATACTGTGTCCCTAGTGTCCAGTTAAATGTGAATATTCGGTATGTGGATGTGTGAATAATGGACTTTGGGTTTCCTTCATAGAGTAATTTTGAATTCGCATGTAATAAATAAACCTTCTACCTGCCACTCACCAAATCAGGCCTTTGAACACATTCTTAAAGCAATCCTCTAAAGCAATATGACCAGAATCACCATTTTACAGACAGGGAAATTGAGGTTTGGAACAAGGATGAATGCTCAGGCCAGCTTGCTCAGTTCCTGAAGCTGTGTGGATTTTGCAGAGCACAGGGAGGCTGGGGAGGCTGCCGGTCTGCTCCAGGTGTGGGAGGGAGTCTGCCTGGAGGCACTTTGGAGGCCTTGCTGTTTGAGTTCCCTTAGCTCCTAGCTTCTCAGCTGTTCCTTCCCCTTGACGAGGGGTCCAGACTCGTTTCAGGAATTTTTCCTTGATTTGGCAGATCCTTTTCATTCTTGTGAATTCGGATGAACCCAAAAACAAACGCGTCTTCGAGCACTTCCGGATCTCAACAGTCAATGTCCCATCTGTTCAAATCCTGAACATAACCTCTGATACCAGATACAAAATGCCCACAGATGATATAACCTACGAAAACCTCAAGAAATTCTGCCTCAGCTTCCTCAGCAAAACTGCCAAGGTAAGCTTACTCTCAGGTAAGTCGTGTCTAGAACCTCAGAACCTCCTAACAGTTTTGCTGGTTTCATTAACCAGCAAAGAAATAGAACGAAGACCATCCCAAGGTTCAATGTGGCACAGTCTCTGCATTTTCCACCTTCAATCACTGCAACTTGTGGCTTCTTCTGAGGCTGGAAATTCACTACCAGTTCTTAAAATTCCCAGTAGAAGTTCAGATGTACTAGAAACTGACTTGTCTGCTGAAGGAGGCTTTAATCCTTCCTGCAGCCTCTTCTTGGAAAATCCACTTGACCCGAAGGAGATGAGGCAAATAGCAGCCAGGATTTGGCCTCAAGAGCTTCAGGGACTTTTAGGTTGTGTGGGGTGGAGAGACATCGTCCATGCTGCTGAAAGGGTAGGTTCAGGAAGTTAACTATAAGCACACCTACTGAGTAACCGTGTTTATTTTACAAACTGAAATATCTTTGATAGTAAATGGAGAATCCTTCAAACATGTTCTAGATAATGGCAGGAGTCCATGGCGAGTCTTCAGGTAACTCCACATCTCTGGAGACCTTACCTCTGGCTGCTTCCATTTCCTTTTGCCTATTCCATATTTCCATGTTTCCTCCTCTACATCCTTCTCAAGGAGAAGCTCTTCTCTGACTCACATGATTGTGAGGTCAAATGGAAAAGCTGGTGTCCTTCCTGGTACTTCCAAATCATTTCTCCTTCTAGTGTCTAACACCCGACAGTCTTTGCCTTTCATGCTTTGGGCATCGTACCACTTGCTTCCATCCCTTGTTGCTGTCCTCTGACCATCCCCTCCCCTCTCTCTGAGGATGAGGGCTCCTCAGTACAGACTACCTCCATGCTGCTTCGTCTTCATTCCCAGGCACTAACATCCAACATGTTTATCTCTGTTCTCCACAAGTTGGTATGCATACAGCATTTCAGCCTTCTGCTCATGTGCTCATTACCTATAACTGGAAGTTCCTCCAAAGATTCCATTTCAAGCTTCTTCTCCTCTTAGTTCCCTTCTCCACTGACCACACTACTAAAGAGCCTCACCCAATGACCTTCAACATTTGGAACCTATTTCCGTCTCTCTGGTGCCTTCTCCATGAACTTGGAATCTATGGTTTATCACTCTGATAACTTCCTCATCCTTTCCACGTCTCACTTCTTCTATACCCTGAAGGTATATAAGGCATATATACCTCCAAGCAGAAATCCAACTCCTGTTGAGCCCATTTAAGTTCTGTACTACTTCTATAGTAATGCTGGAGAAGAGCAACTCTACCATGAGACTGACTGACCTTGTGGACACACCGACCAAACTTCCCTCTACCAAGAAATGCCTCAGCCTCTCTGTTTAAATCCCTCTAAAGATAATTATCTCATTACCTTTAGGTCAATTTCTCTTCCAGTCCTATTCCTACCTTCACTCTCAGCTCAGCACTCTACCAATACATCACCAAGGAAAGAGAACCTCACTTTCCACGATCACATCTTCAACATGCCTGAGACTCTCCCTAGCCTCCTCTTCTTGATAGTTAGATGTAAGGTATTTTTCCACCCTTCAAAGGACAATACATTCTCTTGTGCTCCTGGAATATAGATAAACATCCTCCACGTGACTAGCGATCTCTGTCTGATCTGCCTAGTCCTAATTCTTCGCTGTTTGCGTCATTGCTCATCTTCCATGTCCAGTCTCCCCCCACCCACATTTATGTGTCCAGTGAAAGAGCCTTGAAGTCATTTTTAGAGGCTATGAGGTAGAGGAAGGGTTTGGTACCACTAAAAAAAAAAAGCTAAAATTTGACAGAAGCCAGGCAGCAAGGACTTCATATGTACATTAAAAACTTGGCATCTCATATACAAGGAGAAAACAGCTCTCCATGATCAAAACAGAGCCCTAACTGTAGAAAGTAAAGGCATGGAGAGGATTTGGAGAAGATGCAGGGGAATCCATGTGAGAAGCATGGGCTGTCTAGACTAAGATAGTCACAGGTAAAATGGAAAAGAGGGTATAGACTCAAGAGATACCCAGGAGTCAGTGGTGGTATAGAAAAATACAAGATTTCTAAAAAAAATCTTTAAGCCAAAACAGCTGATGAATCCATTCTTTCTGTCCATTTAAAAATTCTTTACTGAGGTCTTTCTATGTGCTGACACTTGATGAGAAGGTCCTTTAAGGCACCCTCTAGCATGGTAGAAAAGGAATTGATAATGTTCTGAAGGTAACACAAGGGGACATTTCAAAGAACTCATCATCTTGAAGAATAAATTTGAGTTCACTAGATAGAGGAAGGAGAGTAGAGCTTGGAGAAGGCCTTCCAGGCTGTGGGAAGAACATACCAGCCTGAGGTGGAAGACAGTTAGGCTTTGGGGCCAACTGATGATCAGTACAGATAAAGAAAGCCAAGATGCAAAATGGTAATGAAGTTGGGGGAGGCTGGCACAGAAATGCGTTGGTCTTGGCTCTCACAGTCATTGGGGACAAGTGTTGTTTTCAAGCAGTCTAGTTGAGATGCTAATGGTGTAAGTTCTACTATCATCTGAGAATCCTGAGAATCATAGATGTGGATAAATTGCAGCCCAGAGCTCTGACTCCCCCTTAGTGCTCTGATTCCCTTCAGCTCTCTGACCCCCTTGAGAACTCTGACCCCCCCCCCCCAGCTCTCTGACCCCTGTCTGCTCTGGACAAGGCAGAGCTAACACCGAATTTGTGATTATCGCTGGGCAATGCAGAGCTAACACTGAGTTTGTGATTATCGCTGCATTTCTAACTTTTCAAGAGTTTGCCTTTTGTTGTTTGTAATTGGGGATGGGGAACTCCAGCTGCTTGTTCTTTGCTGGAGTGGAGAGTGTTAGACTTCTTCAATTTGCTTCCTAGAAACACAAAACCAGTGAAGAGATTCCGAAATATTGGGACCAAGGGCCAGTTAAGCAGCTTGTGGGGAAGAACTTCAATGTGGTTGTCTTGGATAAGGAGAAGGACGTGTTTGTGATGTTCTGTAAGTATCTCTATGGAGACAACGAGAGACCAAGGGTCCCAATATTACTTCTCAAGTATTGCTTCTGAATTCTTGCAGTCTCCAAACCCATAAACTCTGAAACCATACTAAAGATTGTCTCCTCTCTCTCAAGATCAAGACACCAGCAGCCACAGGCAACTTGGTGCCCCCAAATTAATTCTTAACATGTCTGACTGCTTTCCACATAATCCAGTCCTATGACAATTTGTAACAGAAACACTGGTGGCTAACATTAACATGCTTTTGTTGGATACAGCAGTACATTAGGACTCAGGCTTGAGTCATTGTATACCTATGCCATTTAATTCCCCACCACATCCTCTTAGAAGCAGCTCTTATGCCTCCCATGTATGGATCACTCAGCAGAATCTCAGTGAAGAAGCATTCCCAGTATCACTAAGTGTTGAGAATAGGAGTTGAACATTTTTAGTCTGGCTCCAGCACCTATATTCATACTATCATCTAGCATTTCCCTACTGTGGGCCTTATGACTCATCTAATGGCCCCTGTGAAGCAGGGGCACACATGTTTCATATCAAGGAGTTTGTATAGTGTACGGCATGTTGTAAGCACTCTACAAGTGATGACTGCTGTTACTTCCATTATAATTATCCCCACTCCTTGTCTAAGGACTACGCCCCTTTCCCATCAGCTCTACTTTATATGCCAGCCCCCCAAACTGGAGCCTTCTCTCCATGAGACACTGGAGAAGGTGACTCCAAAGCTACTTCAGACAGGCAAAGGTACTATTTAGTGAGCTTGTACACTGAGCTAGGCTGAAGTGTAGCATGTGGTATATTACAGAAAGGCTGTGAGGAAGGCACAGTGGTGTTCTCCTTGACACAGGTCAAGGTCACTTGGTAAGTATGAAGACCGAAAGGGAAGCCATTCCTGTGCTGATTCCATCGTGCGCCTTGTCACACCCTCCATGAAGCAGATACTTGTCCACTGACAGCACTTCTGAGAGCTGTGCGGCTGAGTCACAGCAAACTGCTCCCTTTTAGCACAGAGCTGGGGCAGCCTTTCTCGACTTACTTGACACACAGAGTTCTGAGAACACTCATTTGCTTTTGATAAAAGGCAAGACCAGCCTCGTTTTCTTGGAAGTAGGCCTGTTGGATTGCACCCTAGGGCTTCAGCTATTATCCCCTGTGTTCCTAGCCATCAGGCCCCAGGGGTTCTCTGGGTGCTATAGGCAGGAGGTTTGGTCACAGGGGGCACTTGGCTGGTAAATGGATAGATGGGCTTGCAGAAGTGTAATGTCAGGGCCTCTGGGGTCACTCCTCCCACAGAGTAAAACTCTTGAGTTCTGAGCCTCAGACGAAGGCAAACCAGTGAGGTCTGGCTTTCCCTGTTTTGGATCTGTGCTCTGGTCTTTTTCCAAAGGGCCAGCTGTCTGGCCACTCACAGCTCAAGGAACTTTCCACAAGAAAGGCCAGTGTCCCTTGCCAAGGGTAGTTGTCACAATTTTAGAGCATACCTGTTCAGTATTTTGGGCATGTTCTCTTCCAAGTGACTGAAAGGCATGTTATATTATGTATTAATATATATATTATGCAACATTATGCTATGCCATATTTGTAGTACAATCACACCCACATGAGCTGTCTTCAAGTCCTATTCCCTTTGCTTAATTTTCTGGATGACCTTGGTCAAGTAGCTTAACTTCTGTGCTATAAACACACACATTCTCTCTTAGACATAATAGCAGCATAAATATTTTCCCTTCAACTGGAGTGGAACACTATGTCAAAAGGAAGTTGTTTTTTTTTTTAAAGAACATATTAACACATCAGAAAATGTTAATGTCCAGGAGGAATAGGACTAGGCTGTTTATTATTCTGATTTACTTAATAGTGATCATATACTGAGATATATGATATGGCATGAATGAAAAAGTGTGTGAGTTGCTGAGTAGATGCATGGTAAGAAAAACACAGTGGTGCTATGTGGCATCAGCTTTCAGAGTCCCAGACAAGAGGAGCTGAGCAAGAACCTTCTTTTCCAGATGCACCTTGGTCTGAGAAGTGCAAGGTACTGATACCGCTGCTGGAAGAGTTGGGCATAAAGTATCAAAATCACTCCACAGTCATCATTGCCAAGATGGATATAACAGCAAATGACATTCAGCTGGAGAACCCAGATCAGTACCCGTTCTTTAGGCTTTTCCCTACCGACTCACAAGAGGTGAGGGTCTCTTAGGATCACATAATTGAAAATGTTCTAGCATCCCCAGGAACTCAGCTTCTCTTCTGCTCAGCCCTCTCCTGAACATTCTCAGCTCCAGTCCCTATTCAGAGTATTTTCCAGCATATTCCACTGAAGTTCTGGGACTTGTTATAGTTGCACACAACTTAAGGCCATTGCTTATTATTGACCAATTGCTGTGACAAATGGATGTGGATGTTTTGATTGGATATTGATAAGTTTCCTCTAGTACTGAGGCTGAGCTCTCCACAAGCTACAGAGAATAAAGTAAGGACCTCTTTATAGGAATATTGGGGTGGAATGTTACCAAATTAAAGAATGTGTGCCAGACACCGACAATCCTCTTTATACCTGGGCATTGTGGTTCTTGTGCAACCATCACCAAGGCTGGTGGAACATACTCTCTATTGATGGAGAAGGGTATCAATCAAAGGAGCATGAGCCAAGGTCCTTGCTCCAGACAAGAGTGGATGACTGGGAGGCAAAGTCACAATGACATAGGTCTGCCTATGCATGGAATGGGAGAGCAGAATCTGGAAGAGAGATATGGGTAAAGTCTCCATGCACACTTGGGACTCTGGAGAATGGTGGAGATTTAAATTAAAGGAGTGGTTATGAACGCTATAAGTAGGATATGTAACATGAGGTGGGCAGGATGTTCAGGGCACTGTGAGATGCCATCCCAGTGCAGAAGGTACATGTAGAAAAGCTGTAGAAAATGATGTTAGATTGACAGGGTGAGGCTGTCACCAATCTTAAGTTCTACAATAAAGAGCTTTAACAACCAGTGGGTAGTAAGTAGCTTTCTAATCCCCTTAAAGACCCACAAAGGAAAGGAAACTATTATGAATGAATGCTGACCATGCAGTAGGTAAAATAACAGCTATTTTTCTTATTCTTGTAATAACACTACAAATAGCAGCTACTCCTAGGAGCAAATGGGTGTGGTAATTCCCACAATCAACCAAATGCTGCTTTAAGCCCAAGTCCTATATTAGCTCATTTAATCCAACAACACTGTGGGGAAGCTCCGGAAATTAACGCCATATGAGGAAACTGAGTCATAAGTTCAGTAAGCAGGCCACACTGGTAAGTAATGCAGCCAAGGGTTAGACCTATAATGTGTGGCTTCATAGTTCATATGTGACCCTTTCCTCATACCCTCTGATGAAAGAGTTTTTAACCTTATTTCAGAGGCAAGGCAAAGGAGGCTCAGAGAGACTAGGTGGTTTTTGGTAGGTCTAGATTGTCAGGAATTTGATCCTGAGTTTCTTTTTGTAACACTATATGAGCAACTTACAAGAGGAGGCTACCATCCTAACCCTGCTTTGCTGTCTTCCTAGGCTGTCCCGTACAAAGGAGAACATACCATGAAGGGCTTCTGTGACTTCCTGGAACACCATGTCAAGATTAGGATCGAGGAAGAGGATGAGGTAAGGGGCACAGTTACAGGCTGGGTCTTCTCTCCCACACACAATTCCCAGGAAGCCAATGGCCCATCTGAAAACTATGCCTTGAGTTCTATCAGTTATTTCACTCTTCCTGGAGATGGTTTTGAGGCTGCAGGCACAACCATCCACTTTGAGTGAGCTCACTGGTTATTTTAAGGGATCTTGTCACAAGGCAGTAGAAATGGCGGTCACTAGAAAACAGGCTCTGCATTAACATACAGCCTTCAAAACAGCCTGCTTGTCACTTTCCTGAGATGGTAATCAAATGTCTCATGGAAGTCTGCCCTTGGCATCACTGTACTGATGGATGTGACCACAGTTTCCCTTTTTTCTTAACCATGCCACAGTGAGCTAGAAGGTCCCATTTTAATCAGTTAGGATGCTTTTTTGTTGCTAATATAAAAGACACTCCTCACCTGCTTCAGCAGCAATGGGTGTTTCATCCCATTTACCTAGTAGGGCATTTGGCACAGATGGATCCAGAGGCTCACATCTGCTCTCTGTCTTCCCATGTGTTTTCTTCCGTCTTGGCAGTTTTCCCAAGCAGTCACTTCCCCATAAACAGTAACTATTAGCCCATGGCTCCAGACTTACCTTCTCCCGGTTTAATAAGATCTACTTTTCAGTAGTTGCAACATGTAGGCTGGAGAGGGATCTTGCTAACTAACCCAAAGTCACCTGCTTTGTCTTGGCATTAGGGGCTAGGTAGTCACACCTGTCATAGGGAGAAGTGTGCCCCCTGACGAAGGGGTCAAAACCACAGTTGGGCACTTTATCATCTCACTGTATCTATGAGGACACTTAAGCCAAGCATGATTCTTTCTGGGCTCATGCAGAAGAGCCTTACCAATTGTCACCACAATGATCACACATATTTCTTTATTCCCCTTCCCCTTCCCTCTCTTGTTCCCACATTTTCTTTAACAGCTATTGTCCATTGAGCAAAATGAAGAGCTAGAGGAGGAAGTGATAGCTGAGCCAGAGACCCAGCTCACAGAGAAGTCGCCTGAGCAGCAGTTGCCCAAGCTGGAGGAGGCAACCAAACAGGACAGGCAAGCGAAAGAGTCACCCGTGCTGGAGAGCATGAGCAAGGCAGCAGAGCCAGTGGGAAGGAAGGAAACAGCTGAGCGGGAGGAGGAGATGGCTCAGGGAAAGCCACCGCCTCCACCAGGGAGGAAGCTGGAAGTCAAAGAAGAACTTTAGCTTCTCCGAATTCAGGAAGGAAGGAGCCTAATCCTAGGCCCTGACATCAGTTTCTGAGCCAATCTACTCTGACAATGCTGTATATCATATGGTAGGGTGGCTGGGTGGGTGGGGCTAGATAATAAAGTCCATGAATGTCTTTGATCTTCTTTACTCATTTTTCCTGATTAGTGCTAACTGGAAGAGCCACTTGGCCTGGAATTCAGCCAGGGCTGCAAGCAGAGCCATGATGGAAATATTGATTAATAGTTCTCAACTCCCCAACCTTTACCTCCATCACTAGAGGCCAGTTTCACTGTCCCCATTTGCAGATGAGAAAATGGAGGCACAAAGAGATGAGTGATCATTCTGAATCACAAAGTTTGAGGACTGTTGAGAGTTGTATCTCTTACATCACTCTAGAGCTAGTCTGTTTCGTTACTGCGCATACCACCTCCCGCTCATTGGGCCCTCAGGAGTTTGGCTAAGTCTTGCAAAGGAAGTGCATTGACCAGCTTATGGCACAATTTGGCACCATGAGAGATCCAACTCTAAGCTTGTTTCTAGATGTCTACATGCCAGTAAGTGACTTACTATCAAAATGTCTCATGACAGAATTATCCCCTGTGGTCCTTTCTCCTACTACTATAAACTTGAAGATCCACATGATTTTACCTGTTTCCCCTCCATGTGACTCCACATACTTCCTATGGGACTCCAGCCGCTTCCTTTCATGTGACTCACGCTGTTCTTTCTATGTGGCTCTGCTCACTTCTTTCCACACGGCTCCACCTAACTTCCCTGCATTGCTGAGAGCAGTCCATTTCTTTAGAACAGAAGACTCAGAATTTATCTCTTTCCTGATACTCTACATACTCTCCCCATTTCCCCCTCACACCCCACATTCCTACAACTATGGAGACGTTTCCAAGCACCATAGCTCTCGGTGCTTACTGTGTTGGCCCCATCTCCACCCTCAACTTCACAGCATTTAGACTATTTCCAACCTTTTTTTATTCCTGCGGTGTCTTGAGAGGCCCTGCAGATTGCTATTTCTCTCCAGTTCTCCCAGTTTCTATGCATCATCCACACTTCTTGTGTATTCTTTGAACACAACAAATTCTCTCCGTAGGGTCGTTCCCTCTATCCAAGTGCATGTCCTCAGAATACCTTCCTCTGGCCCCCTTCCCCATCTTCACACAGCTGTGGTTTCATCATTCAGACCTTAAATGTCGCCATGTCTATGAGGCCCTCCAGGACAGTAATATTTGAAAGCACTTTGCCATTTCATCAAGTAATTGCATGATGCCTGCTCCCACCCCACCATGACAGACCCATAAATACAGAGATACCACTTTCTTAGTGCCAGCTGTGTTTTCTGCGTGGTACATAGTAGATCCTCAATAAAAATGTCCTTGGAGCAAGTGGAATCGTCATGTAGCACCCTCTCTCTGGGAGATACATTGTTGCATAGTTGTCCCCAAGGAAGGAGGTAAGAATATTGTCCCCAGGCCCAGGCTGGGCATTAACTGTTTCTAACACACTAATGACTAACACTTAATGACATAAGACAACATGGACTTATTCTCAATTGGTTTGAGAGGCCAAAATCAGACACCAATTTCATGGGTTAGACTTGGTGCACACCTGTAAGTCCCATGTTCAGGAGGCAGATGCAGGGGGATTATGATTTATGATTCTGAGATGCCTAGCAAGATCCTGTCTCAATTTTTTTTCACACTGGGTTAAACATCAAGATTCATCAGGGGTGGTGCCCTCTGGAAGGAGCCTTTGCCTCGAAGTCTCCTGGGGGCTGCCTGTATGCCTTTGGCTTGTTCTTTATCCTGGAATCACTCTGACTTTATGTCTCAACCCTACATCTCATTCCTCTGCATCTATCTTCTAAGCATTGTTGTGATCACATCCAACCTTTAGGATTCCTGCTCCATCTCTCTCTCCTCAACTTAACCACACCCACATAATACTTTTTATTCTGCAAAGCAATATTCACGAGTCCTAGAGATTAGGATGTCGGTATATTTATTTGGGGATCATTATTTAGTCCTTTATATTCATATTGTTTATATGATTCATTTCATTGGGGGCTAATGGGACTTCTCGGGAGAAGTGAGGGGTATTATTATAGGGACTGTGCACTCTAAAAGCCCTCTGGGCCGCTGTACTTTCCACCCATCACACAAGGCAAAGTCTATTTGTATTTTTAGACCCCTAGAAGCCATCCCCAACCCCCATACCTGACTTGCTCACATCCAGGTGAGGCAGGGAACAGCCTGGGGCCCTGGAACTCGGTGGAGCCAGATCCCCTATGGGGTTAGGTTTTAGTATTCAGGACACGGTGCAAGACTGACCTGCCTCCACCTCACAGCCATGTGGCTGCCGGTCAAAGGAGGGGTCCATGGGGACTGCTGAGACGAAATCATGTGTATCGGAGTCCAGGACAAGCAGTTAGATGGAGAGCAAGGCTGCAACATGCATGGTCCACAGGCACACCTGGAGCCTCAGAGCTGGGGAGAGGAGAGACAGCCGAGAGCTGGGGCACACATACCCCTCTGCTGGGAAGGGCTTCTCTCTTGGCTCATTTCCTGTTCCTTCCCAATGAATCGACCTGTCACTGGAACCCCTTCTGTTTCGTCTGCTCCGTTTCTCAAAAGCCACCATCCCCTCAACTCCAGCCCCTGAAAAAGATGCACCCAGCTGTCACTCTAAGACCCTTCTGTGGCTGAGCATGGGACACTCTTTACCCTTCAGGAAACAAAGTTGGCTGAGGTGGTAAACCTGAACAGAATCCGGGCTGCAGTGTGCAGTGAGCACTAGCTAGCTCTGTAACCTTGGGAACTTACTCAGTTTCTCTGAACTTCAGTCTTCCCTCCTGTTTCACCGAGGCAACATTAAAGCAGTGTCTGGACATCTCTTGTCACCAAAGGAAGTTTCCAATACCAGGGATGAGTTACATCCAATCCAACTGTTGGCCAAAAGGGTCCTATGGGAAACTCCAAACAACCCATGCTATTACCAAGGCTTTGGGTGGCTCTCCACAAGCTGATAATAAGCCCTGTTTCAGAAGACAATACCTATACAACTCATTGAACATGGAGAAATCGAACTGGTGCCTGCAAAGAGCCTTCACCTCTACAGACTGGTATTCATGGTCCTAGAAGGTACTCTGTATTCCACTAAAGGAGAAAGGTCAACACCAACCCAGCCACAAATCCTTCAATCCACAAGAGTAACCTGCCTGCAAGATGTGTTGCTGCAATAGTGGTATAGAGCTTGTGAGAGTAACCAAGCAATGTCTACTTTGAGTTAAGGCCCACTCCATGAGATGGAACACATACTCAATGGTGCTTGGGTGGCCAGGAACCTGAGGTCAGATAGGCTAGAGACCTAGGGGAAAACCAACTACTACTAAAAGGACTTAACAATAAATGACTCCTAATTACATTCTGCTGTACTTAAAACAGTGCCTTGCCCAGCCATCATCGGAGAAGTTTCCTCCCGCAGCAGATGGGAACAAATACAGAGACCCACAGCCAGACAATATGCAAAGAGTGAGAGACCTTGAAACACTCAACCCTGAAAGGGATGTCTCCAACAAATCCCTCCCCTTGGGGCTCAGGAAACCCTCAGAAGAGGAGGCAGAAAGAGTGTAAGAGCATCAAGAAGGGATGGAGGACACCCAAGAATCAAGGCCTTCTAGACGCAACAGGGAGGGAGCACATGTGAACTCCCAGAGACTGTGGCAGCATGCACAGGGCCTGCATCAGACGGATTCTAGAATTTAAAGAAGTGAACACATGTCCCCACCCCTAACCCAGAAGCAGTCTTCAACTGACAATCTCTTGCACATGAAAATTAGTTTCCTCCAAGGGAGTCCCACTGGGTAAACATACCACTCAAGTGCAGGCCCCATGCCCGGCATGAGATGGCCACCACAAAACGAACTCAATGTTATTTTGGGAGTTCTTTGTTTCATAATGTTAAGTCAAGGAGCTTTTTTCCCCTTCCAAATCTTACAGGTCCTTTGCATATTTATTATGGTTTCCAGTTTGGGGTTTTCATGGGATTCCTGAGTGTGGGAATGTGCATGTGTCTGCACCTACATGTGTTTCTTGTGCTTTTTCTTTGGCTCTTTTTCTTATTTGGTTGTTTTGTCACTTTCTGGTTTGTTTATTTTTGATGTATTTTATTATTATTCCTTAGAGGCCTGTTTGTTTACTAATGAGAGACAGAAACAGTGTGGACCTGGATGGGACAAGAAGTGGGAAGAATTGGCAGGAGCAGGAGAGAGGACACCACAATCAAAGTATATTGTGTATAAAAAAATCTATTTTTAATAAAAGGAAAAGCACTGTCTGACCAAAGAGAGGCACTTGGTAAACAATGGCTGTCACATCACTCAAATCAAATGCCCTGTGTGTTGGTGAGTTAAGAGAGAAGAGTATTTCAAGGGACCCAAATCTCCTTTAAAACCAAGTATGATTGCATTTGGCAGCATGGATGTCTTTGGTGGCGTGGAGTAATTTTAGTGGAGTTGGCACTTCAGAAAGCATACTGGTGTGAATTGGAGAGAGTATATACATCCTTTGAGAAGTTTGGTCATGAAAAATAGGGTATAAAATAGCTTGGCAAGTGTGGGATCAAAGGAGTGTCACCAAAGGTTAGTCTATATAAGGAGAAGGGAATAAATGGAGATAAGGGAAGATATTGGAACACCTGAGGAGAGAGGGATCCTCCCAAGAAGTGAATGATGTGGCCTTTATCCCAAGGAGAAGAGATGCAGGTAGCCCGAGAAGATGAAGGTCCAACAGCATCCACGAATGATGCCAGGAAGTCATCTAGTGTGTATAACTTACCAGAGGGGACAGGATTGAGGGAGGCAGGATGAGCAACAAAATGACTGATGGAGATACACCAAGGATGGTTCTTATCTTAAATGTGGGTTTTGGCATTATGATGATAAGGCAAGGCCAAGGGCAGGGTGACACTGTCATCAAGAAGGTAGTTTGTTATGGATCCTAAGATAATGGGACATGGCATGCCATGGAGGCCAGGGGAATGGAAGAATAAGGTATGTGCAGAAGTACCAGAGGAGTCAGAAAGAGAGTGGGAGGTATAGGTATACACAAATCTTTGTTTTTTCTTTCTTTGTGTGTGTGTGTGTGTGTGTGTGTGTGTGTGTGTGTGTGTGTGTGTGTGTGAGAGAGAGAGAGAGAGAGAGAGACAGAGACAGAGACAGAGACAGAGACAGAGATGTACTAGTGTGCATACATGTATACATGAGCATGTAAAGGCCAGAGGCCAATCATGGGTACCATTCTTCAGGGCCTATCTACTTTGCTTTTGAGATAGGGTGTCTCACTGACCTGGAACTCATCAAGCAGGCTATACTGGCTGGCCAGCAAGCTTCAGGAATCTGCATATCTCTGCCTCCCAGTCTGTAATCTGCTGGGATTACAATTGCACACCATCACACCCAGACTTTATGCGAGTGCTTGGGATTGAACACAGGTCCGTAAGCTTGTGTGGCAGACACTTTAGTGACTGAATTACTTTCTTAGTACCCTACTGAGGTTTCTTCAGGTGGGAAAGGAGGGGTGGGCTAAGCAACTTTAGGACTGGTTGGTTTCATGAATTTCAGTGGGTTCTAGGAAATGGCAGCTGTATTCAGTTTTCTGGTTCCCAGCTGGCTTTCTGGGGTGATCAGAGCAGGGAACAGTAGCCCTGCCCGACAGCCCAACCAAGGAGACAGTACATACTCTCTCCAATTTGGACTAGAGGGTAGGTTGTAAATTATTATTATTGTTGTTGTTGTTATATTTTATTGAACTATTTGTGGCAGGGTCTCATGCATCTCAAGCTGTTCCAACTCACCATGTAGCTGATAATGGCTTTGAACTTCTGATCCTCTTGTCTCTACTCTCAAGGGCTCTGACTATACCACACCCAGTTTATGCTGTGCTAAGGACTGAGCCCAAGGTTTTGTGCATGCTAGGCAAGCATTCCAACAACTGCGCTACATCCTCAGTTCCTATCAATTCATTTTAAAAATATCATTGGGATGCTGTTTGAAAAGATATTATATAAATATACAAATAATTAAATGTTTAATTTAATAAAATAAATAATTAAAATAATAAAAAGAGTAATATTAATATTCTTAAAAGTACACACTGCTTTGATCCAGAACTTTCACTTGTAGGAAATTATGAAGAGGACAGAATAAAATATGTCCCAAGAAAGTCAATGTGTTGGTCATGGTTATGCTTCCTACATAGTCAAAGTGCACATGTATTGAATTTTTCTCAACATACTGACATCTATTCTACCAAGTTTTGGGTTGTCAACTGCATGGGACTGGGTCACAAGATGTGGCCTGTGGCTCCATCTCTAGTGACTTTATCTCTGTGACTCCGTATCAGCAAAGCATCTGTTACAGAATTGGCTTGAATCAAGCATCACCATATCTTTCCACTTGCATCATCTCTGTCAATCACCTCTGCTGCTCACAGGGAGGTGAAGAAAATGGTCTCGTGAAAGAGAAGACCTAAATTCCCTGGGACAGAACTCAAGATGGACCCAGGCAACCTCAGCCCAAGGAAGCTCCACTGTTTGGACTTCAACCTTCTGGTCTGGCAGAGGATGTCCAGACGGTCTTGTGGTCTGCTGTCCTTCTCCGTGACTCTCTTGCTCCTATCTGAACTCTAGAGGACAGAGCTGATCTGAGGTGTGTGTTCCAGACTTCAAAGCAAGTATCCCTTTTATCCTAACACAGGGTGGCTTCAGATATTGTCTTCTGCCTGGCCCCTTGGGCTTGGGTCCCACCTCGTCCTTGCCCAAGACCAAGAAAAAGCCCAGCACCTTGGCGCCGCTTTGCCAGTTAATGTCTAACTGAGGAATGTCTTGCTGCCAAAGGGTGAAAAACAGAGACCTTGTATTTCCAGGCAGAGGTGTGACCCCCCCAATGTCAATCATGTTGTGTCTCTAACTATTAGGGAAAAAATAACAACAGTTTCATGGCTTGGAAAAGGGGAACACTATGCCAAAGGAAAGAAAAATTCTACCCCCACAGAAACAATCCCAAGGAGCAGAAGCAGAGAATAATTGGAGGAGAGAGTGCCAGCCAAGGGCAGATGTCTATATATTGATCAGAAGCACTTACTTATGAATGGATCAGTCCTGTCCTCCTGGGTTCAGGTAAAGCTAGCTGGAGCAGTCATCTCCTGTATCCACTATCCACTTCTCCTCTATCTATTCCCATTCTCTTTCAGGGAGGTGGGAGAGGAATTTAGCATCTGGACACTGGGGTCACAGCAGCAAGATCCATTACTCCACTGATTATCAACTTTGCGATCTGTGACATGTCAACTCCCTTCTCTGTGAGGCAAAGCTTTTGGAATATCATGCTAGCTATTTTTCCTTCTTTCAGTGGTATTCCTGAAGCATACACTCTGCTGGGTACTGGGGTTATGGCAGTGAGCAAAAGTATCTGCTATGTGTGGGGTCTTTGCTTACGCCATTTTAGTTAGCCACAGGAATGCTACAGTGCTTTTCAAACTACACCAGTGGGTTGTGAGATCGTGTATGTGGTTTCTATTAGAATTTTCTTCATTTAATAGACCATGTCAGCAAGCAACATACATTGTAAGGATAAGAGTTATCTTATAAAACCTTTACTTGTGTGTGTGTGTGTGTTTCTTATATCTCAGACTCAGAAGTCTAGAAAACATTTGTTTTTAAAAATATTTACTATCTTTATTTATGTTATCATGTGTGTAACTGAATGAATTTATGTGCAACATGTATGTGCGGGTACCTTCAGAGCTAGAGGCCATTTGATCTCCTAAAGCTACAGACAGGAGCTGCCTAATGTGGGTGCTGGGCACCCGATCCAGGTTCTCTGCAAGAGCAGTGAGCACTCTTAATTACTGAGCCATATCCCCAACTCTGAGAGCATTTGTTCTTGCACATAGTTTCTTTGAGCACAGAACTAGGCCGGGCATTTCCAATATAGCAGCTGGTGGAAGAGGTGGTCCCTTACTGCACAGATGAGAAAACTAGAATGCATCATTCTAAACTAAACATCAAAAACTAGTGCTGTGATAGGTAACACCGGGACTGGGCTCTGTTTCAGCTCAGTTCCCAGGTGTTTACCTCTAACACCATCCTTGTCTGCTGTTGTAAAACTTAGGGTAATACTTACATCCACCTGGCATTATTTTTACCTCTTGCAATCACAACTGTAATATGTACTATTGTTAAATTAATCATCTCTGGAGTTCCTTATCTTGTGTCATTTCTTGGCTTGTCATTACATGGCTTGTGTGAAGATGTGGACTGTATTCATGATTCTCCTTGGTATCTAGCTCCCTGTTTGGCACAGAGTAGCCCATCAATAAGTGTTTGTTGAATGAATAAGTAGGTGTTAGCAAATTGTAAGTTCAGATAATCAAGAACTGCCTATAAAAACCCAAAGCTGCCTCTAATAAGGTTGTGAGTACAGAGCACCACCCCATCTTGTGACTTTTTGCTCCAAACAAGATTCAGTTCTTCAAAATGCGCAGTACATGGAGCTTGGGTAGATGGGTATGGGGCATGGGTAAGGAGTATGGGTGTGTCCACAGAGGCTTCAGAAGCCCACCAAAGCTAGAGCTATAGCACTGCAGTTTTCCTGATCCATATAAATGGTGCACAACCAAAGCACCCATTCTGTCTGTGGGGAGGGGAGTTAGGTCACACATATACCTCACTCATCTTTGTTCTTAGGATTTAAGGCATCAGAAACACAGGGGAAAGCACCTAACCCAACATTGCCTTTGGGCAGGTGTTTCCGGGACCAGAGGGAAGAGCAGGAAAGATGAGGCCGATGTTCTTCTTGACCTGGATACTAGCGGTAATGGTGGTAACCCCTTGGCTCACGGTAGCTGGAGCCAGTAATTCATCAGAAACAAGTAAGTGTGCATGGATGCATGCATGCATGCATGCGTGCGTGTGTGTGTGTGTGTGTGTGTGTGTGTATACATGTGTATGTAGCACTGTTTCCTGTGCTTAATTAAATCCTTAATTAAGTAAATCTTTAGTTAAGATTAAGCAATCTTAACCCCTGTTTTAGCACACTTGACATGATCTTTATTCTAAGCCCATCTCATGGGTTGTAATGTGTCCAGGACTCACTTAGAAGTTTTGCTAAGATACAAATTCTGCTTTAGTATTTCTAACAAGGGGCCCAGGACTCTCAGTTAATAACCAAGTTTGGGTGATGCTGATGTTGGGGCAAAGGGCTAAAACTTCTCTGAACCTTTCCTGCACTTCACTGTAAAGTCACAAACATGCCCAGCTCCACAGTAGATGTGAACAGCCCCCGGTGGCTCCCAGGCACCTTTCCTTTAAGTGTGAGGTCATTCCATGGGGCTTCCCATGGAAGTACTCACTGGAGTACTCACTAAATATAGTTGTGGGGTCATGGTTAAAAGCACACATTCTGTGGTCATGCTGTGTGTCTATCGTGTTTGCCAATTTGTGAGGGACTTATTCCTTCTGAATCTCAATGTTCATGTCTGTAAATAGAGATAAATTAAAATGGGGCCATTGGGAAGAATTCAGAAAGCTCCAGAATGCAAAGGGCACATGCTTTTAACAGACATGCAGTTAAGGGATGCTTAATAACAGCATTTTTATTTTCACTGTTGAAAGCAATGCATGAGTATCCTGTCAAATGGGTTGAGAGCAGGCTTCAGAGAGAAGGGACACTGGGCAGGGTCTTGGGGAAGGCTGCACAGGCAGAGAAGAGGACCTGGGCAGAAGGGACTAACAGTTGAAAAGGCTGGGGAGGGGTAGCAGCTTAACCACACATCCTCCCTCTACAGATATCAGAAATACCGTGTATTAAGCTCTTGGATGTGAGATATTGTGGACATTTAAAAGAAGACAAAAAGGGAAGGCCATGCTTAGCTAGGTGAATAGAAGAATCTACTCAAGGGAGGTTGGATGGGTGTCGGTAAGGTGACAAGTCCTTTGAGAAGCAAGGAAGAATATGTGCTGGGCTTCTGAAGCTGGGTTCTTCTGTCCACAGGAAGGTGTTCTGAATGCCACAGCAATGCTACCTGTATGCTGGATGGAGTGGTCACGACATGCTCCTGCCAGAAGGGTTTCATTGGTGACGGACTGGTGTGTGAGGACATGAATGAGTGTGCCATCCCGGGAGCTCACAATTGCTCTGACAACGGCATCTGCTTGAACACACTGGGTTCCTATGAGTGTACTTGCCAGAATGGCTTCCGTCTGACCCCTGAGCTGGGCTGCACTGATGTGGATGAGTGCACAGAGCTGGGACTCAGTGACTGCCATGCCCTGGCCACCTGTGTCAACACGGAGGGCAACTACTCATGCGTGTGTCCCAAGGGCTACGAAGGGGATGGTTGGCACTGTGAGTGCTCCCCAGGCTCCTGTGGGCCGGGTCTGGACTGCTTGCCCCAGGGCCCAGGTGGAGCACTGGTGTGTGAGGACCCCTGCAATGCGTATGAGACCCTGTCTGAATACTGGCGCAGTTCTGAGTACGGTGCTGGCTACTCCTGTGACTCAGATCTGCATGGCTGGTACCGGTTCACAGGCCAGGGGGGCGTGCGCATGGCTGAGACCTGTGTGCCGGTCCTGCGATGCAACACGGCTGCACCCATGTGGCTCAATGGCTCACATCCTTCGAGCAGCGAGGGCATCGTTAGCCGCATGGCCTGTGCGCACTGGAGCGGCCACTGCTGTCTGTGGTCCACAGAGGTCCAAGTGAAGGCCTGCAGAGGTGGTTACTATGTTTACAACCTGACTGCGCCCCCTGAGTGTAATCTGGCTTACTGCACAGGTGAGCTGAGCAACGCCCTACATCCTTAGTCTGCAGGAGTCTTGAGGTACAAGTTGTCGACTGTGTGTCTTGATAATATTGCAGATCCTAGCTCCGTGGAGGGTACTTGCGAAGAGTGCAGGGTGGACGAAGACTGCATATCGGATAACGGCAGATGGCGCTGCCAGTGTAAACAGGACTTGAACATCACAGGTGAGGCCCAGGGGGAGATTTGTTGAGAAAATAATCAGTGCTCAGGGGCGAGGCTCGTGCTTGTGAGGGCCTGTGACCAGAGGACACACATCCAATCAGTGAGAAAGAAAGGTCACTAAGAGCCTGGGCTCTTTGCGCCTCCTTCTCAATTGGCTCCAAAGGTCCCAGAGACCAGGGACTGGAGGACCTCTTCCTACCCAGTTCCTTCTTTCTGAAGACCCCACACCATGGCAGGCACACCAGGTAACCAGAAGTAACCAGAAGCTACGGAGCCACCTGCCACATCGGAAACTGGGTGTGGCATTGGCCCTCTCTCAGCCTGTTTCCTCAGGGTGTCGTTGAAGATGGCTAAGACTTTTCCAGACTTGAGTGACCTGTTGTGCTGACAGTCTGATTCTGCTTGTATCCAAGTACTATCTGTGTGGTGAATGTTATAACAATCGCATTCCTCTCCAGTTTGGTGAGATTGCTTCCTTGAGCTTGATTCAGGGTGTGGGTGGTCACACTGCATTTGCAAGAAACACCTCACAAAGTTAACTGTAAAAAGGAACACAACGGAAAGGAAGTCATTACACTTCTACAGATGTGTGGCACTTCAGTAAAATACTTAAAAACACTAAAAATGAAAAATTAAGAAAAACTTCAAAATTTTTAAGTGTGTGTGTGTGTGTGTGTGTGTGTGTGTGTGTGTGTGTCTGTGTGTGTGATGTATATGTGAGGAGGGGCTCACACACATCTGCAGAGATTGGGGGACAACTTGTGGGGCTTGGTTCTGTTTTTCTACCCTATAGGTCTTAGGAACTGAACTCAGGTGGTAGGGCTTGGCCACAAACACCTTTACCCACTCGGCTATCACACATGCTCCCAAATACTTGGAAAATAAGGACAAATTCTAGCAATTCATCATTGCCTACTCCAAACTCTGAGCCTTCTCTTTGCCTAAGAGGGAAACTAGCTATCATATAGCATCAGAGTCATTGCCAGTGGGAGACTGTCACCTACATGTAGCCAGGGTACCAAAGAAGGGCATTTAATGTTTTCTTTCATCTGGGTTTGATGTTTTTTAATGCTGGGCCAGTGAAAGACCCTCACACTACCTTAAATTTTGTATACAATCCACTCTTAAGGGAACATGGAACTGGATGGTTGGTGGTTGGACACACACACTGATGTTCATAATTCAATTTTGTCTGAGAGGGGACTGTGATTGACCCAAGGCATCTCAAGCTGCGGTACCATCTGGTGACCAGCCCAGCAAGAATGCTGGGTTCCTGGGGACATGCCTTGCCCTGGAGGAACAAGCTCCTAATCCTGTTGTCCTTGGCTTTTTCAGATGTCTCCCTCCTGGAGCACAGGCTGGAGTGTGGGGCCAATGACATCAAGATGTCCCTCAGCAAATGCCAGCTGCAGAGTCTGGGCTTTATGAAGGTCTTCATGTACCTGAGTGACAGCCATTGCTCAGGCTTCAGTGAGAGCGGTGAACGAGACTGGATGTCCGTGGTGACCCCTGCCCGGGATGGCCCCTGTGGGACAGTGTTGAGAGTAAGTTCTTGCTTGTGGTGACATCAGGGTTGGAGTGGTTGGTGCCTATTTCAGTCCCAAGTCCACACCTTGTATGATCTTTGGGTGAGTTGTTTGACCCTGACTAAATAACTTCAACATGGAGGGACTGTTACTTCTCTGTAGGGATGTTATGTGTGAGCTTTATCTATAAGGATGACTTCCCATTCTACAGATAGGAAAGGAAGGACTAGGCTGTCAGTGGTGGCTTCTAACCATAAGGTTAACTCTGCAATCAGAAGCAAGCCTGTCCAGGGGTCCTGAGAAGAGCCCCAGAGGTCTCTGCTGAGATCAGCCATTATATGTTCATGTGGCTGGCACCTAGCTTCCTCCTGCTCCTTCATCCCTGAAAAGAAAATGAGGAGGAGCAAAATGAAAGGAGGAAAGGAAGAAATTGCCACTGTCAAGGACAGCGTGAAATGAAATTAGTGATAGCTTGCATATGATTTTCAGTTTTGAGGAGGAAACCTGCAGTTTTGAAACTAGGCCAGGTTTTGTGGAGAATCTACAGCCACCATTCAGGTTTTGTAGATCTCATGCTCTGTATGGACATACTCAGTTCTTAGGGAACCATGAACCTCCATCGCTTCATCCATGAGGCAGGGATTCAGGAGCCCTCCCACTTTAGGTCATTGGAAGCATCAGTAGAATGATTCAGGAGGAGAATGTAGCTCAGTATCTAGAACATGACACCTGCTCCTAAAGTTACTGCTATTGGAACACACAGACTGGGAGGGCAGTCTTCAGGAGTCCACAGACAAAACTCATTGGCTATGAAACCCTGCATAAGGTCTCATGTCCTTTTTTTCTACCCTTCTTCACCCAACACAGACAAATGAAACCCATGCCACCTATAGCAACACCCTCTACCTGGCAAATGAGATCATCATTCGTGACATCATCATCAGAATCAACTTTGAATGCTCTTACCCCCTGGACATGAAAGTCAGCCTGAAGACATCCCTACAGCCCATGGTCAGGTGTGGTCATCAGGGGCTTCCAGTACTCCTGGGAGGCTTCACTCCTCAGCCCCTCAGCCCCTCAGCCCCTCAGCTCCTCAGCTCCTCAGCCCCTCACCCCCTCAGCCCCTTAGCCCCTCAGTCATGAGATCTTCAGCTGTCTTGACAAATGAGAGCTGGTTTTGGAGTCTGGGGGGCAGGACTGCTTAGTGGGGACACCTAGTGAGGAATCCCAGAACCTAGATTCCAACCCAGGCTCTGCTATATATTACCTGGATAGTTTTGGGAACCCATAGCAACCGTCTAACTATTGCTCTCAGTTGCCAAGGGGCCTTAACAATACTTGCATTGCTTTTCTTAGGACAATGAGGTTCGGCAAAGGGGATCCAATACCAGTCTCCGCCTTTTCAGAAGGATTGGGTAGCCCTGCTTCTGGAGGGGACTCTGGACAATCATGTCTCATATTTAGACCCCAGCTTTCATCCTTCTCTGAATTGAATCCTATCTCTGATTAAAGAGGCCTTGTTTGGGTGGAAAGGTAGCTGGAGAGGTGAATCAGGGAAGCTCCATCCATTTTGGTGAAAAGTAGAATCCCATTACTAAGTAAAATTGAAAGTCTTTGAGTATGAGTCACAGGCCCCTGATGCTCATGATGGGAAGGATAACAGTCACAATCACTAGTATTTTTGGAGCATTTGCTGTATGCCAGACATCACCTTAAGTGCTTTATATGAAATATCTCATAAGAGCCTTACAGTAGCCCAAGAAGATGCAAACTCAGGGAAGAGTGCTGGGCTGAGGTGCTGTGGGATGGTCTGTATGTCAAATTACTCTGGTTGGTCAATAAATAAAACACTGATTGGCCAGTGGCTAGGCAGGAAGTATAGGTGGGACTAACAGAGAGGAGAAAAGAAAGAACAGGAAGGCGGAGGGAGTCACTGCCAGCCACCGCCATGACAAGCAGCATGTGAAGATGCCGGTAAGCCACAAACCATGTGGCAAGGTATAGATTTATGGAAATGGATTAATTTAAGCTATAAGAACAGTTAGCAAGAAGCCTGCCATGGCCATACAGTTTGTAAGCAATATAAGTCTCTGTGTTTACTTGGTTGGGTCTGAGCGGCTGTGGAACTGGTGGGTGACAAAGATTTGTCCTGACTGTGGGCAAGGCAGGAAAACTTTAGCTACACTGAGGTATCGATGACTTGCTTATTTTGGGCTATTGGATGGAGTATTACTTGGCTAAGAAGTGCCCTGGAATGATGTGGCCATGTCCTTGGCCTACTTTCTGGGCACCAGAGAGCAACAGGTATGTGATCAAACCTCTCTGGGGCTCAAGGAAGTCTCAGCCTGTTCTCTACTACGACGTGGACCCCTGTATTACTGGGCATTTCTCATATGCCTTATTTTGTGTGATACCACTCTCTCTGTATACTGTGAGAGATCATACAGTGAAATTCACACCAGGGTTTTTAGATTAAAAGCAACCCATAAGACCCAATCTGATGTAGGTATTGGAAGGAACACTTTTGCAGATCCTTAGAACTTAAGTCCGTAGGGCTCCTGACAGCTCATCTCTTTTTACATGTTGAAGATTGAGACTCAAGAAGTCCAGGCAGGTCCCTCAAGAATTTATCCTATTTTGAAGGATAGTAGGAAGGGGGCACCAGCAGTGCCCTGGACCTGTGACTCAAGATACAGCCTATGGATCTGTAACATCAGCATCAACAGGAGCTTGTTAGAAATGCAGATCCCTGAGTCCCACCACAGAACTATTCAGTCAGAGAGGACTTCTACCCAATAACCCTCACCTCCAAGTGCTCACAGAAATTTGCCAAGCAGTGGAGCAGGGTCCAGTCCTGCTACTGAATGAACCAGACAGATACCTGCAAGGAACTGTCAAAGAATGCTTGCTCATCGGAAAGGGTAGCCATCTGTGAGTGTTCTCAATCTGGTTCTCTAACAGCTCTTCTTCCTCTGCAGTGCCCTGAACATCAGCTTGGGTGGAACAGGCATGTTCACCGTGCGGATGGCACTGTTCCAGAGCCCTGCCTACACACAGCCCTACCAAGGTCCCTCTGTGATGCTGTCCACAGAGGCTTTTCTGTATGTGGGCACCATGCTGGATGGGGGTGACTTGTCCCGGTTTGTACTGCTAATGACCAACTGCTACGCCACACCCAGTAGCAACTCCACAGACCCTGTGAAATACTTCATTATCCAGGACAGGTAAAATAGTGGGTCCTATCTGGGGGCTCATGAATGGGGTTTGTGGATATGCCTTTAGAATTAATTGGGGAAAATACATCTTTATGTTCATGATCCTTTAGCTTAAATTTAGCATTCTTGCCTGCCCTGAAGACAGAGATCTATCTATGCTATCCAGTAGTTTTTAGGTACCATTTCATTAGGATTCTCCCTAGATCTTATTACATAAATGCATTATCAAATGCATTTTAGCAAGTATATAAAGCACATACCAAATGTTTTAACATTTTAAGAGGCGTGCTTTGATTTAACTGATTTTCTTGAAATGTCTTATTTTTATGCAATTGCATTATATTTGAAGAGGGTTGCATATGTTCACTGGAGGGCCAAGTGGGCAACCTGACTCAGAGCATATAAGAAATCTGATGGCAGGCTCAGAGCAACAGGCAGCCAGGGCCTGGCTAAGAAGAGCAGGGATGGGCATGGTTAGCCAAGAAGCAGTTGAAACTGTGAGGGAGCAGACTCTCCCTTAAGAGGCCATGGAGAAATTAAACAGATATTTTGAAAGTTTGCTCTTTCCAGACTTTGTGGGTACCATGGTGAAGAGAAGAGATGAAACCCTCTGCTCTCATACAACTTAAATTCTAAAGGCAAGACAGACAATTAAATGAAAGTGAAATATGCAGTGAGGAAAAGCCTCTTGGACAAATGCAGCGGGGGAGGGAGAGGTTTTGCAGCCCGTGGTGCAGGACCTGCCCAGAATGCCCAGCGCTCGTGAGCTTCTTCTGCATGTCGGTTTGTTTTTCCTAGCAGATATGTTTGGATGCCACTGTGTGCAATGCAGATGGGTACACACACTGCGCTTGGCTCAGTGGCTGCCCGGACTCCCTGGTTTCTGCTATTACAGGCACATATTTGATAGCATAAAATAGTTAATGATTCTTGAATATATTTTCTTGGCAATGAAACGGACTTCTGGATTGTTCCAACTCTGTGGCTGAAGAATTTTTATCATTTTTCTTTAGCCCCAGACATAGACGGCACCTACTGTGTGCCTTATTCTGTTCTAAGCACTTTGAAAAAATAAATTAATCCTCACAATTACCATTTGACATTACTCCCATATGCCTATGGAGAAATTGAGGCACAGAGAGGTTAAATGAGCTGCCCAAAGTCACACAGCTAACAGATGGTGATGTGCTGTTTAAGTCCAGGAAGCGGGGCTCCAGAGTCTTGGCTTAACCAACAGCATCGCATGTCTTAATGTTCTCCATTCAGATGTCCACACACAGAGGATACAACCATCCAGGTGATGGAGAATGGCGAGTCCCCTCAGGGCCGATTTTCTGTTCAGATGTTCCGGTTTGCAGGAAATTACGACCTGGTCTACCTGCACTGCGAGGTGTACCTGTGTGACTCTGTGAATGAACAGTGCAAACCTGTGAGTCATGCCCTCACCGCAACAGCCTGTTGGAATGCCCATCTCTATCACCAAGACATTTGGCCAAAAACATAAAGGAAGACACACATCTGTGGCATTTTCCTATTTTAATAACACACAGGCACAGAGCTGCAAGACAGAGTGGGCAGGGCCAGTCAGGACACCGGGTCTAGCTGGCAGTCAGGAAGCAGTGGTGATCTCAGGGGGCTTGGCTGATAAATTAACCTTATTTGCAAGCTGCAAGCTTATCTCCCAAAACAAGAACGTAAACCTCCAGCGCTGTGTGCAACTCAGGGGCTTTAACATATTCAAGTTGCACAAAAATTCACTGGGGGCGGTGCTAGCTCATTTTCTCAACTGAAAAAGCTCAGAGAGCTTACTTGTCCACAATCCTAATAACAGGCAGGGCAGGGACATGATCTCCTATCTCCAGCATGAGGCAGGAAGATGCTCTTCTGAGCTGGCTGCCCACTTCTCATGCCGGGATCATATTCCACCTTCCTCTCCACCCGTGAGTGATTTTCCGTGTCACCCTTCCTCTGCAGACCTGCTCTGGTACTAAACTTAGAAGTGGGAACTCCATAGATCAGACCCGTGTCCTGAACTTGGGTCCCATCACACGGCAAGGTGAGAGATCTGTCCTGTCGTGTCACTGAATGGGGAAGAGGCAAGGTGGCAGAGACTGGCTTCTTAGGTCTTACTGGGAACTGAAGAGTGAGGTACAATGGATTCTCTGGGCTATCTTCCTCTTTTACCAGTTCTAGTGCAATCATTCACCCACTCATTTATTCATTCATTCATTCATTCATTCATCCATCCATCCATCCATCCATTGCAGAGACATGCTTTGGTGCTTCCTGTGGTTTAGTATATTGTGATAAGCAGGACAGATCCCATTGCCTTAGATCTTTGACAAGTAGGGGAAACGCTATCCAAACAGCATCATTTAGATGTATAGAACTGCGAGTGCCTTAAGTGCGAAAAGAAAAGTGTACACAGAGTTTGAAGATGTTCTGACAAAGGATGCAGACCCAGTCTTGGTAATGGGAAGATTAAGGAGAAGCTAGGTTGTCAGGAGAACTGAGGGGAGCTAGGCCAGTGGTAGTGAATAAACTGGTATAGGTGAGGCTAGCCCTGTGGGGCTTTGTAGATCCAGATAGGTTTTAAGTCTTTCTTCTGAAAGCAATGTGGGTGAGGCTTTATAAAGATTAGATGCAGGGGAGTGGTATGAGCATATCTGGGCTTCAGAAAGATGATCCTGACTGCAAGAGGAAAGGATTGAGGGAGCTTGTCTCAGCCTCCTTGCAAGCTATGTGCTTCAATACTCATGGATCTTTCTGTTTCTCCCAAAGGTGTCCAGGCCTCTGTGTCCAAGGCTGCTTCCAGCAACCTGAGTAAGTCTAGGTCCTTTCTGTATAGTTACCTGCTCCATGACACTCCCCTGGAGCTTCTATCTGGAGGTCTTAGTGGGTTGGAGGGCCTAGCCTTCAGAGCCTGAGCTGCCAAAAGGCAATTCATCTGGGAAATGCCTGGACCTTGGCTGTACTCATGCACACATTTGTGCTATCTCATAATAGTGTGTGGGAACACAGGTGTGACCCAACAACCTGAGAGAATGCCGTATCCAGGTTATGTTTGCACAGTTCATATCTTTATACAGATACCACATACATTTATATCTATATGCATACTTATACATATCTGCCTACACATAGATCACACACATTCCTATCTGTATACACACACATACACACTCATATATGCATGCATATACTACACATGCTCATATCTGTACATAGATCACACACATGCATACACACAAACCATGGACACTCATATACACACATCACACACATTCACATCTGCACATATATTCATGGGCATACAGACCATACACACTCACATCTGCACATAGATCACCCACTTCAATCTACACACCGATCATACACACTCATATCTGTGAACAAACCATATATATTCATATCTGTGCACAGACTGTACACACTCATATCTGCATACAGATATGGATGGTTGAATCTCTCCTGCCCGCCTGTTCCCAAATAACCAGCCAGAGGTTTAATATTAATTACAAACTGCCCTATGGCTCAGTCTTATTATTAGCTAGTTCTTACATTTTAAATTAACCAATTTCTATTAATTAACCCATTTCCATTAATCTATGTTGCCAAATGGCCAGTGGCTTACCGGTACTTTCATATCTTGCTTCTTGGGCAGCTTACTGGCGTTTCCTCGACTCTACCCTCTTTTCCCAGTATCTCTGCTTGGATTTCCCATCTGGCTCTATTCTGCCTTGCCATAGGCCAAGGCAGTTTTACTTATTAACCAGTGTGAGCAACACATATTCAGAGTATAGAAAGACAACTCATAGCATACAAACCATACACACTCATATTTGCATTCATACCACAATACTCATATATGCACATACAGATCATAAATGTTCATATATGCACATGCCAATCACACATTTGTATCTGTACACACAGATCACACATGCTCATGTCTTTATACACAGATATACACACGGTTGCAGTTGCATGCTTGCATGTTAGCTGTTCAGATATTCATATATATTTATTACAAACCTGTTCCCCAAGGACAAGCACACCTGCCCCTTTTGGCACTTCCAGAAGCTGAGGCTCATCTCTAATACCTTCAGGAGGTGCTCCACAGGTTACAAATATTTGTCGAGGCCATTATTTGCCAAGAACCAAGCTTAGTAGTGCATTGAGCACACCAGACAAACAAGAAACTCCATTTTTTTTTCTTCTTTAAGCCTCAGACCACAAAAGCCAGGAACTGGTGACATTTTTGTGGCCCTTTTCTTATGCCTCCTGCCTTATTTGACACTCCAGATGAAAACTGAATCCACACAGCCATTGCTTTTCTTGGCTTGTGGAACCTGGGTCTGAGAAGGCTGCTATGATGTTTGGCATGAGTTCTGTACCCCTGAGCTCAGAGCTGGAAAGTCACGGCTCTCCCATGACATAGGCATGTCCTCTGTGATGAGCCTCCAGAGGCTAGGCTGTTTGGGTCTGTTAGGTGTTGCACGACATTGCACACCAGGTACCTTGGGAGACATTGCTGTCTTTTTCAGACTAGTCCACGTGGAATGGAGCCTTTATCCACTTCCCCACTCAGTGTAGACATCTTCGTTTGAACTTCCTCATCCAGAGAGGGTGCCCTCATTCTTGGTTAGTCTGTAGGAAAGCGTCTTACGTTACTTTGCACAAAAGCACTTGCCACATCCCTATCATTGTTTATTTTTTAGGGCTCCTGAGCATCTGGATGCCTCTGTTTCTCTCAGCCACTTTGACCCTGATGTTTCACTGATGGACAGAAGGAAACCTAGTGTGGCTCCCAACTCACTTCTTGCTGGCCAGGAGGGGAGATGCAGGCTGGTTTCCAGCCAGAGCAGAGGGAGCTCACACTGCCTCCAGCTTGCACTTACTCTTCTTCCTTTAAGCCTCACTATCAAGACGAAGTTGTTACCTTTCCATGCTGCTCTCTCTCCACATGGGACTTGTGATGCATCTGTATATGAAGCCCCTGTCTCCTTAAAGGATACTAATAATCATAAGTTTAAAACATCAGCTTTTGGAGTCATTAATTCAAATCTTTACTGAGCACACAGTCACTGTGGGCACTGTCTGCCATACTGTGCATCGCGTGGTAGAAATAAAACAGACTCTTTCCCTATCTTTATGGACTTCATAGTCACTCCAAGAAACTGGGCTCTTAAAACAAATGTTCTGCTGTGCTACCTTAGATAAGACACACATTGTGCCTGAATGTCACCTGACTATCCATTCATAGAAACAGCCATCCTTTCATTCAGTAAATATTTGCTGAGCTGCTACTGTGCCAGTTACTAAGCTATGCTGGGGATATGGCAGTGTGCACAGACAGTGAGCAAGGCAGGCACAAGCCATGCCTCGGAGCTTGAATATGCCATTCCAAAGGCTGCCAGGGACTCCAGAAATGGAGAGTTTAACACTCAACAGGAGGTGGCTGATTCTTTACAATGGGGGCAACCATGATGCCCTTGTAGGGCACATTTGGTTTCCCACAGGTGGACTTTGAGGACTTCACATGTTCTAGGCTTACACTTGGATGCTAAGAAACATTGGCAGATGGGACAGAGCCAGTTCCGGCATTCAGGGATCTTAGGTTTTAGAGAAGAGCTGTAGAAGCAATGGCAAGTGTCTTATGTCTCCTTAGGGCTCCTGTTCACTGGGCTTTTACTTGCCAATCCCTAAAGCTGTAGATCTTTACTCAGGTGTCAGCAGTAGAGGAAAGCACACCCACCCTTTTTCCATTGGTGGAAAGTTTTTGGGGGGCTTCATACATGGACAGGAACCAGATCCTTTCTATGCTCAGACACACAGAGATTAACCAAAGGTCACTAGAAAAAAATGTCACCGGTGCTGATGAGAACACTTTTCTCTGAGGCACCTGGTTCCCTGGCCACCCACTGGGACTTTCCAGGGGAGGCCAAGGCCTCACATCAGGGAAAGTCACACGTGTGGCTTTGAAGCAAGGGTTACTGGGACAGTGTGTCTTATGTTAAGAACTTTTATCACGCACGGGCACATACAGAACGTGCAGGCCTCTTGCTGTTACGTAAGAACTGTGCAGATGGCCCAGAGGCTAGTCTAGTGCTGTCCCAACTACAATTAGTCTGTGGTCACCTTGGGCTGAGTGACTCCATACAGAACTGTCTGTGTTGTGACTCAGGAGCCGCAGAACCTGAAGAGAAGGTCTGGGCCCAGTGAAACGAGAGCAGAAGCTGACAAAGGCTGAGGAAGGAGCAGAGGAGAAATGTCGCAATGACATCTCTGCCCCTCTCACGTCTTTTCCTTTCTTGCTTTCTGTCTGCTTAATGTACCCCGTAGCTATTAATTAATGAATATTAATTAGATACCAGATTAAATACCAGACACCTTTACGGTAATGAGGAAACAGCAAATTACCAAACAGAGCCATTTTGGTAAGCACGAGGCCTTGAAATAATAACCATGAGATGTGACAAGTGGTGACAACCCCTGGGGAGGGGGAAAGGCGAGGACAGCACGGTTGTGTGACAGGAGTGTTGGTTCACAGAGAATGATAGGGTACGCGCGCTCTGACGGGCAGAGGCTGAGAGAGTAAAGGAGTGAACCAGCCTGCTGGGGGCAGCTGGAGAAGAAGGTCATAGGTGGCTGGAATAGCAAGTGCAAAGGTCCTGAGGCAGAAACTTGTATCTTTCCATCAAGACTGGCCAACATCTGGACATTGGACACATTACTCATTAGAGAGGGCCTAGAATATACATTCGCTTTTGTCCATTTTTTTTATTAAAGATCAAAAGTGAAGATCAATATCTATGTCCTCAAAGCGCCTGCAGACTTGACAGACTAGTTACCAGGCAAGTGAATGTGATTAGAGTTGTCCTGGAGGGACCTGGGGACAGAGCAGAGGACCAGACAGGATGTGCAGAGGCGATAAACAGGAAAAGGCTGAACATGGAGTAATCTAGGCAGGAGAAGGGTTGTGCAATCATCTGGGGATGAGAAAGAGTTCACAGAATCTGGCATTGGCTGTAGCAGAGCTGGTACAGTGAAGTCAGAGCAGAAGTAGGAAGCATAAACAGGGTCAGATACCTGGGGCATGGAGTGCTGGGAGCAGAAGGTAACACAGGCTACAGAAAAAAACAGCAGAAACAAAGGAGACAAGAATGAAAGCGCAGAGAACAATCTATAACCAGCGCTAAAATCACCGTCTCACAAGATGGCAACCCAAGTTTGGATTGGTGAAGTGAAAACGAAGAAGAGTGGGTAGAGTCAAGAGGCATTGGAAATAAAGAAAGATGAGATGTGGAGCTTCCTGGAATTGAGGCCCGAGGAGGAAAGGAGAGAGTCGTATTTCGTCTCCAGTTTGGAAGACCGGTGAGCAGGGATGCCATTGACCAAGACAGAAGGTAGACGTGGGGAGAGGAGGGAAGCCAGGGTAGGTGATGAGTTCAGACTGGAAGCTGCTGTTTGAGTTCTACCAAAAGGAGAAGCTCAGAAGCATCTGAGGACCAGAAATGAGGCTCAGGAGAGTCTTCTCAGCTGGGACTCAGCCTGCAGGTGAATTTGAAATTGTGCTATAGTTTGGATCTGAGAAGGTCTTCACAGTCCCTTCTTTCCAGCATTTGCTCCCCAGCTGAGGGTGCTATCTGGGATGCTGTGGATCCTCTAAGAAGTGGGGTGCAGTTGGCAGAAGTCCAGCACTGGGGGCAGACCATTCAAGGTTAGGCCTGAGCTCACTTCCTATCTTGCTGTCCACTTCCTGGTCTTTGAAGATGTGAACAGCCTCTGCCACATGCTCCTGCTGCCATGGACTAAAGTATACTGGGCTCTTGGTCATCATGGACTGAAGCCCTCCATTCTGGCTGGTTTTCTGGCAACTTGATACAGGCTAGTGTTAAAAGAGGAACCTCAATTGAGAAAATGCTTCTGTAAATGTTGACTGGGAGAGGGAGAGTCCATCCTGTTTAAGAGCACAGCTCCTGGTAAGTCAACTTCCCCCAGGGACATCCACACATCAAAGAATATTTGGGCAGTACAAATGGGCCTCAGGGGAAGAAGAAGAAGAAGACATTAGGTAAGGGACAATGGGGTTAGATCTTGGAAGACTTGGGGAAGGGGCTGGATATGACCTAACTTTTAAAGCCCTTTTCAGTTCTGTGCTTTCCAATACCTAGGCTAGCCCACTTATTTTAAGGCCTTGGAGGTGAGGCTATACCGATGCTGACTTTGTCCAAAAGCCTTGGACATCTCTTTCCATTCAACAATTCACCATTTCTAAATAAGTCATTGGAAACTTGGTAAATTCCATGGGTTAGGGATGGTAAGTTCTCAAACCCCATCCCTTGGTTCTCTCACGCTCCCTGGAACCAGGTGAACCAAGAGGAAGTGCTCTAATGCAATTAGCTAGGAACAGACATTACACTGGACACCTAGTAAGCAAACAAGCCTATTTGGTTTCTGTCTGCTTTCCTTGGGGCATTTTTGCTTCCTTCTTGTTAGTGTTTGTTCTGTGGGAATGAACATGGCATTGACTTTGTGAGTTTATTAGAGGATTAGATGGGAGAAATAATGATTGCAAGATATTGGCAACGTCTGGGGTAGCCAGCCTTAAGTACATATTGCAATTGCTTACAGAGAAACATTTGTGTGGAATAGCACCTTCTGGAAGAGTTTCCATGCAGGTGGCACAAAAGCTCTTCTTTCACTACCCTTTACGGTAAATGGCTTATCTTACCTTCATCCAACAGGCACAAGTTCCTACCTCAGCACCAATCATGAAGAGCCACATGAGTGGGGAGTGTCCATATAAATGGAGCAGACAGCAGGTTATGTTCCCACGCTGGGCAGAGGAGGAAGGAGGCTCTGAGTTTTTCCCTTAAGGTAAGTTCTGCTCCAAGGCCCAGCGAGCTTTATCCTCGCCTGCAGGTGAGTTTCACCCTCTTTACCTAATGGACTTGCTTGAGGCATCTGTAAGCTTCCTGAACCCAGAAGTGACTCTGGACCATTGTCAAATGTTCCCCAAATCACTCAGCTCATGGTCCCAGTCACTTGCTGGCTCTGGCCAGCTTATATATGATATCCTTTTCCTTCCCACTAAGAAGACACAGGTGCCCACTTGGGCTGGCATCTCTCAAAATCACAGTTCTGGGTGCTCCTATGTCCCTGCTCTCTCATAATGGACTCATGATATCCTATCAGAAACAGGGTTCTAGCTCTGACTTACATCTTTCAGAAGCTGCAAGAAATCACCTAGAGGTCCCCTTTCAGGGCACAGAAGGGTGAATATCACCTGAAGTTGACAGACACGTGCCTATCTATTATTTACTTGCTTCTTTGCTTTGCTTATTCATTTATTAATTATTCTATCATGTAATTGTTTTACTGGGAGCCAGTGTATGCCCTCTTCTGTACTGGGAGAAAGGAGCTTAGAATTTAGTCTAACATGGCACTATGCTTGTGGAATCCCAGAGGGTCTTAGCAGGACCCAGTGCATGTAATCAAGACAGACAACACTCTTTTCCATAGGTACCAGCAGGCTTTAGAATCTTTGCCTTCAATTTCTAGAAAGTGTCCACTTCCACTTGTGCAGGGACTTTCCAAATAGCACTCTAGGACATTCTGCAGCACTCACCCACCTTTGGCTTGCTTGTTACAGACTTCACCTTGGAAAGCCCCTAATCCTATCCCTCTCCATTTCTGCACAGCATGCCAGCAGTTTGGGTTCTGAAAACCTGGAGCTGCTCTCGGGTCCATGTAATGTCCATAATCGCACAGAGAAGCAGCTATAGAGACATGATTTGGATTAACATACTCTCGAAATTCAACTTCACCCACAAAATGGGAAGCATAACAGTACCTTCCCGTGGAGTTTAGTACTCTTGAAACTAAACTTCTTGACCTCAAAATGGGAACCATGGCAGCTTCTTCCTGTGGAATGGTTCAGAGACTTAAGTGAGGCAAACCGTGCAAGGGGCTTCAAGCAACCTTAGTCACATGATAGGTGCTGAACTGAATTTCAGCCTTACCCACAGACGCAGAGGTCTGCTGGCCTGACCTGATGCGAGCCTTTCCTTTTCCATAGTTGCATGGAGAGTCTGTAGGCTGCAGTGTGACCTGCCAGGCTCACTTTATGGGAAGGATGGTGGGCTGCAACTTGCTGTGGCTGGCTGTGGCCTCCTGCATTCTGACACTGGCATTTCCATCTACAATACAGCAAGGTGAGTGTCTGCTTTCCAGGGATCACAGATGCTCAGCAACACCTAGGGAGTGAGCAGAGGGAGGGAGCAGAAAAGGCCACTCAGGTTGGTTCCAGGAACAGGGAGCTGGGAGCAAAAACTCAGAGCTAGAGAGAGCAAGGGAAGCATCAATCTCTCAGGGCCTGAAAGGGCAGGGGAGCCAGTAACCTTAGCTTCTGCAACCCCTTTCTGGGGGTGATCAGAGATCACAGACTAGAAGATAAGAAAGATCACCCCATCTCCTCCTTTCTCCTCTTCTATCAAGTTGCTCCTCCTCTATCTGTAAAAATGAAGGTACTAGATTTAACGATATTTCTGTCTTCCAAAGATCTAAGAGAGAGAGAGAGAGAGAGAGAGAGAGAGAGAGAGAGAGAGAGAGAGAGAGAGAGAGAGAGGAGAGGAGAGAGAGAGAGAGAATGTGTGTGTGTGAACACAAGCATGCGCATGCCCATGTGGAATCTGGAGAAGAACCTTAGATGCCATCCCTCCCATACCATCCACTTTGCTTGGTAAGACAGGGTTTCTCATTTCCACCATAGCTTAGGTTGGCTGGTTGGTGAGCCCCGGGGACCAGCCTATTCCCACTTCCCCAGCACTGGGATTCGAAGCTCATGCCACCATGCCCAGCTTCTTAAAGTGGGTTCTCTGTGATGGAACTCACATCTTCATGCTTACAAGGTGCTGTACTAACTGAGCTATCTCTTCAGTACTTATGGAATTCATGTTGATAGAGAATCACTGAGAAAGATCTTTATAAGTCAGTTACAGGATTAAGAACACAGGTGAGCAAATGTTAGGACCTGGGACGTGGGACAAGAGTTTGGAACCCTTGAACTCTTGGGGTGGTATTGCATGAGTCTCAGGAGAGCTTAATCGATTTTCAAAGTCACCAGCCAGCAGGTCAGAGCTGCATCTAAGTCCCCTCTTCCAGCCTCTGCTCATCGCCTTCATCCCCTTCATCACTTCTCTGCCTCCTCACACATCATAGCTCACCCTCACCCCCAACCCCTAAAAGAAGAATCAGCAACAGAAATGGTCCTGTTAGATGCTTGGTTTTCAGTGGAGGTGATTTCTGCTTTCTGGAACCACTGGAGATGCCTGGAGTCTTTAGGAGCAGCTACAGGCATTGGGTGGGTAGAGGCCAAGGACTTTATGATTCTATTTTAAAGGTGGTTGCACAATACTGAATAACACAGTCAATAATATACCAATAACACTAAGCTTGGGAATGATTGACATGATTGATCTGTGGATGCCGGCCTGTGCTGTTACCTACTGATAGGGAACAATGTTGATTTTATAATAAGTTAAAGGTTGCAACCAATGTTTAAAAATTACTTCTCTCTCTCTCTCTCTCTCTCTCTCTCTCTCTCTCTCTCTCTCTCTCTCTCTCTCTCTCTCTCTCTCTCTCTGTGTCTGTGTGTCTGTGTTCACACATATATGGGAGAATTCCAAGGGCTATATAACAAATTTGTGCTTACCTCTAGAGTTGGGTCCAACTTAGGACAACTTTCATTTTAAGACATATTTTGCCAGATCAAGCAATGTGACAATATTTATTTCTGCTTAATTCACTTTACTAACGTCTGAGGATTTTCTCAGGGAGTCTGAGAAAAACAAACATTGATTGAGTGAGACACACACAGTATCTTGCTGGTGGCCCACAGAGAGACTCTTTGAAACCCTGGGTGGGGCATTGGAGGGTCAGACAAGGTAGTGGCCCCGATGTCCTTGCTGCATGTAAAATACCATGGAAAGTCCTCACTGACCATTCTGGTGTTAACAACTGTCACGTGTACCTGTCAGCCTCATTGGGATCCTTAGGACATTCAAAGCAGAATGAGAGAGGATAAAAACCCTGAGGGCTGTGGAGTTGCTCAATAAACCCACATGCTCTCTGTCCTTCTCAGGTTATGGGAGCCCAAGAAACAGCAGCTCCAACGGGCTGGACCTAGACTGTGGATCCCCTGGCACTCCAGAGGCTGGTGTCTGTTTTGACCCCTGCCAGAATTATACCGTCCTGGATGACCCCTCCAGAAGCATAGAGAACACGGAGCAAGCACACCAGTGTGACGATCATTTGCAAGGCTGGTACCGCTTTGTGGGTGAAGGAGGAGTGAAGATGCCAGAGGCCTGTGTGGAGATATACCGGTGCCATACCTCTGCTCCCATGTGGTTGGCTGGGCCTCACCCCATCCTGGGAGATGGCATTGTCAGCCGCACAGCCTGTGCCAACTGGAATGAAAATTGCTGCTTCTGGAGTACCGAGGTCCAGGTGAAGGCCTGCTCAGAAGAATCAGGAAGTTATCATGTGTACAGGTTACAGGGCACCCCTGAATGCAGCCTGAGATACTGCACAGGTAAGCAGCAGCGGCAGGACAGGGTGACCTTTAGTGCCCGGGACTCAGTGGAACCAGCAGAGGTGGTCGAGAGGAGATTGAGCAAAGCAGCCCCCACTGGGTTCCTTTGAGAAATACACATGGAAACATAATTTGGGAGCTACCGGGCACAAGCCAGAAATTCATATTTGAATGTGAGATAGCCTCAATTATAAACACATGTTGCATAACATCAGGCTAGTCAGAAGACTCAGTCGCTAAAAAGTGTTTGCTGAGCAAGTGTGAGGACTGTGGGGACAATCTCCAGCACTCCTGTAAAAATCTGAACGCAACCAAGCATGCCTGTTACCCCAAGACCATGGGAAACAGACACAGAAGGCTGGGGCTTACTAGCTGCCGTCTAGACCCAGGTTCAGGGAGAGACCCTGCTTAAGGGAATAAGGTGAAGAGTGGCTGAGTAGAGATACCTGATGTCCTCCTCAAGCCTCTGTGCACATGAGTGCCCATACCCACACATGCATGTACACCACAGACACACACACACAAACAATATCAAGAACCCAGACTCATTTGAATTTTACTTTTGTCAAATTTTACTCTTCTGAGAACCTATTTTCTAATCTGAAACAAAAGGGCAGAAATAACGGCTCCCACTGCTCCCACTGTACCTGCTTCTACTCTGCTTTAAACATATTGATGCACTGGAAATGGGGTCTATGTCGTCATTCATATTAGGATCTGGAGCACAGAAAGGTCCAATAGCTCTCTCTGCATCACAGAGCTGCAATGTAGAAGAACCAGAATTTTAACCCCGGCCCTATAACCCTGGCAACTGTGGACTTAAAATCACTGGCCTGGCAGCTTCAGGGCTGTAACTCACTCTGCTGGATTTGGGAATCAGGAAACATGAGTTGGAGGGATGGCTCTTCTGGAAAGCATCTCATATGTTTATAAAGACTGAAGGAACGAGAGGACTCAGACCCACGCTGCTCTGCATCCTGATCCTCTCCCTCTGTCCCTCCCCTCTAGAACCCTCCCCTCCAGAACCCACGCCGCCAGAACCCACGCCGTCTGTACCCTCCCCTCCAGAACCCACGCCGCCAGAACCCACGCCGACTGTACCCTCCCCTCCAGAACCCACGCCTGTACCCTCCGCTTCACCAGTGCCGTGTGAGATCCTTTGCCGTAATGAGGAGGAGTGTGTCCTGGAAGATGACAATTGGACCTGCGTCTGTAATCAGGGCCTCAATGTTTCTGGTGAGCAGCTCCTAGGGCTGAGTAGTCAGGGCAAAAGGAATGAGACTTAAGAGGGTCAGGATAAGGCAGGGACCAGAGTCAGGGGCCACGGAAGTGACACTGGGGAAATCTTGAGATTTATTTGGGCCCCTTGTTATGAAGCCAGTAGGTTCTCAAGGGTGAGAGAGGGTAGGCCCAGACCAAACTTGCAGGTGGAACCAGACCAAACTTCCAGGTCAGCAGCTGGAACACTGTATCAACACTGTATCAACACAAGTGGCGCTAGCTTTGGTTTAGTGTAGAATACAGGACCACTTTGGTTCCCAAGAGTAGATAAGCCAAGCCTGTACCAGAGACATTTGAAAGTCTTCAATCCGAGACCTCTTTATCAGTCTGAGTGTGACTTCTTTTGGGGTCTCAGACCCCATCTAGTCTATTCTGCAACTTGATAGGCATGGTAGATTTGCCGCAAGGCAGAGAATGTAGATGCGCCTCACTGTTTCCAGTCCCCTGTCCACTCCACTGACCTCACTCTTGGCCTCCTAGATACTCAGAGTTTGCAGCCCCAGCTGGACTGTGGACCTGATGAGATGAAGGTGAAGCTGGACAAGTGTTTGCTGGGAGGTCTGGGTTTCAAGGAGGAGATTATTGCCTACCTGAATAACCGGAATTGCAGCAGAATCATGCAAAATGAGCCCAACAACTGGGTGTCCACAACCAGCCCTGTTGTGGCTGGTGACTGTGGGAACACTCTGGAGGTAAGTGGGTGGTATTTGAGCTAATAGGGGCATCTTCATAGCTGTGAGATTGTAGGCAAATGTCTTAACCTCTTTTGGCCCCCAGGGTTATGGGAATTTACACGGTGGTCCATGTTAAAGAGCTTAGGCTGGACTTAACACATGAGCTTCATAAGGTCAGCTCTGATTATGATGATCTTAATTAGAGGTGGTGTGGGAAGAGCAAGCATGCCAGCCCCTGACTCTTCCGCAGGGTCAGTCATTTATTTTTCTAGGGTTTACTCTGGGCTTCCCATAAGTGCTAGCACTGCAGGAAAAAGAGGACCCATTATTCCCTCGGGGTCATAATTCTGGGTGGCTGCACAGCTGGGAACACTGACTATGGAATCAGACAGATCTGAGTTTGAGATGCACCTACACACATCTGTATAAACACATGTGGTTTCATTTTTATGCCGAAGAACAATGGGACCCATGCCATCTACAGAAACACCCTCTCCTTGGCCACTGATTTCATCATCAGGGACTTCATCGTCAATGTCAACTTCCAGTGTGCCTATCCACTGGACATGAAGATCAGCCTCCAAACTGCACTCGAGCCTATTGTAAGGTATGATCACACACACAATCTATGGTGTCCACACAGTGCTACCACCCCACTTCAGGAGCTTCCACTCACTACATTTCTATATTATAGCTAAGAACATTCAGCATGATCAAGGCACTTGTGAAGAGTTGTAGCAGGAATCTTAAAGGTTCTTATTAATAAAATCAAACCTGAGGCCAGTTATTGGGGTCCATGCTGGTAGATCAGAGAGACAGAACAAGCCACAGCTATCTCACCTCGCCAGATCCTCAGCTGGTCTTGTCTCCTCAGACTGGAGGCCTCTGAGTCCTCATCCGGAATGAATCTCAGCTGAATTACTGCTCAAAAGCCTGAATGTTTAACCAGCCAAAATGCTTCTAGTTTCTGGTCCTCACGCCTTATATATATCTTTCTGCTTTCTACCACCACTCCCTGGGATTAAAGGTGTGTGTCACCATGCTTGGCTATTTCCAAGCCTATGTGGCCTTGGACTCACAGAGATCCAGAGGGATTTCTATCTCTGGAATGCTAGTATTAAAGGTGTGAGTGCCACCATTTTCTAGCCTTTGTATTTAGTGGCTGTCTGATCTCTGACCCCAGATAAATTTATTAGAGTATACAATATTTTGGGGAACACAATACCACCACAAAGAGTAAAAACTTTTACATGAAGCAATGCTGTACCATGGGTCAGTGCTTAAAATGTGCTCAGGAAACAAAAACTTCAGACAAGTTCATTCACCTTGAGGAGAAAGGCAGCAAACAACTAATCATATCAATAGTCATAACTGGTAATCATTTACCAATCAGACAGTGCAATGGAGGAGAAAACTGGGGTGCTTCAGGTCAGTGGACATGGGTCCCAGACCTAATCTTAATGGGATAGAGATTGGAAGTGGTAAGGGAGGTTTTCCTGCAGGCTGGAGATTTAAGCCAAGTCTACCTTTGAATAAACAGCAACTATGCTAATGAGAAACAGAATGAAACAACAGTTTGAGTGTGATTGGATCTAGGCAAGGCTTTTGTTTGCATTTTGTTTATCACGGCACCTTTGTGCCTGGAATGAAGCTCATTAAACTAGGTTTTATACAACTCTAGAATTGCCAAGGGATTTTTCTAAACTGTCAGCCAGAAATCCAGGGTGCCTGTCCCATCCCCTGATTGCCTTCTGGGTTTAAGAATTGCAGATGAGAAGGATTAAAAATGTCAAAGTTCAAAGGTTTTCAGGCTGTGTCATGGAGCCTATGTTCATAAATATAAAAATGAAAGTCATTTATCTTGTTCAAACTGGATTCAGCTGAAGATTGTGGGGTGGAGAGAGTATACATAAGGCTAAAAATCGTGATCCTGTAAGAGCTGATCCCAAGCCCCATTGCCCAAGTGACAAGATGGTGCTGTATACTAACCCATGTTCCTTGAGTAAGAGCTTGATGTAGCTGCCACACAGGGGGAATGGGTGCAAATCCCAGAGACAGGCTTCTAACCTGTCAAGTTCAGTGCTTAAATGCCAGTAAGTGCTCTATTTCAATGGATTATCAGCTAGTTTATTTAGAGATCAGAGATGCATCTTTTTCTCCATAACATTATAATAGTGTAGGGCTTGATTTATTTGTTTTTTTTTTTTTTTTTTTCTGGTCAAAGCCTGATGTTTCCACTCTTGTGGTTTTTCTCGTCTCAGTTCCCTGAATATTGATGTGGATGGGGCAGGAGAGTTCACTGTCAGAATGGCCCTCTTCCAAGACCAGAGCTACACACACCCTTATGAAGGGGCCAAAGTGGTGCTTCCAGTGGAGTCTATGCTCTATGTGGGTGCCATCTTGGAGACAGGAGATACCTCCAAGTTCAAGCTGTTGCTGAGGAACTGCTATGCTACACCCACAGAAGATAGGGATGACCCCTTGAAGTACTTCATCATCAGAGACAGGTATCAGGAGACCTGTTTTTGTTTGTTTTCATAGCTAAGTTTTGGTTAAAAATGTTATTTCCCCGATTGTTGGCAGAGGTGTAAATTGGTTCATTTCATTTGGAAATAATTTGCCATTACACATTATAAGCATCCTGTTTGATCTTGGAGTGTTACTCCTGATATTTTAGCCTAAAATATTAAAACAAACTGGATGAGTCGGGTAGAAATGCAAATCATTTTTCATTTCAGTATTCTTGATAACTTTTCCATTAAGTTAACTGTTAAAAAAATATAGCTCAACTGAGTAGTGATGGACCATTATATAGATGTTTACATTGATTAAAGCGAACATGATATTACAAATATTATAAGACAAACTATTATTGATGTCATTTAATGATAAAACAAAGGAAATGCCTACCTGGAGGTCACAATGCAAATATTAATGGTACTTGGTAATATTCATCTTTGAGCAGAGCTGCGTGCCAAGCTCTGTAATAAGAAAATGCACACTGTGGCCTCACTAAATTCTCGTATCAATTATATGAAATGGACATGACTATCTCTGCTTTATAGCCAAGGGATACATGGGAGAACTGGGGGAAAATGGAAGGCATGATCACATTTCATTGTATACATGTATATAATTCTCAAGAATACAGAAAATTTAAAAAGAATGTGTGTGTGGGGGAACAAAGAAACTAGTCCTTGGAGGCACAATAAGAATGATTAACCAGGCCTGCATCACTTACCTAGATATGGGGACTGGAATCTTCTGGCTCACCCCAGAAACTGTGCACCTCAAAACTTAATGATAGAAGCTTATTGAGGAAAGACCAACTAGAAATGTCATGAAAGAATGATGGACAGAGCCTGGGGTCGAGAGCTCTTTAATGTTCTGCAGTGTTGGGTTAGAAGTTACATCTTTGCCCTTTTCATTCTCCCAGCTGCCCAAATCAACGTGACTCTACTATCCATGTGGAGGAGAATGGAGTGTCCTCAGAAAGCCGATTCTCAGTACAGATGTTCATGTTTGCTGGAAATTACGACCTAGTGTTCCTGCATTGTGAGGTTTACCTGTGTGACCCCACTGAGGAGCAGTGTGAACCAGTGAGTGTCTCTTTGGACTGGTACCCAGTTGGCTCTCCACATACATTTATTGGGTTCACAGATGGAGGCATGGATGGAAAGAAGGATGGATGAATGCATAGACAGAAGGAAGGAAGGGAGAAAGAGGAGCAGAAGCAGGGAGGGAAGAGGGGAGGGGAGGAAGAAAGAAAGTTGGTTGGATGGATGGATGGATGATTGCTTGAAAAGGTGGAGAGACAGATGGGTGAGTGGCTGAATGCAAGGAAAAGAATGTAAGAGGATACAAGTAAAGAAGAAAGATGGACAGATAGACTCTGAGCATCCCCATAGCCTACTTATGAGCAGTTATTGTCTCTTCACAATGCAGATTAGCTTTCATTCATATAGCATCTATTATAAATGATTATATTACAGGTTGAGCATCATTGATTCAAAAATTTCAAACCCAAAATGTTCCAAAGTCTTAAAGGTTTTAAGGGACAAGATGAAGCTCAAAAAGTTTCAGATTTGGGGAAATGTTGGGTGACAGATTCTCAGATTATAAATGACTAACTTGTAAAGACTGTGAATGTTCCAAAATCTGAGAAACTCCCAAATGCTGGATACTTCTGAACCTCGGGCTTTCAATGAGGCACGAATGTGATCCTGTGGTAAGGCTGTTTCCATTCCTTCTCTGTGTCAGGCTCTGCACTAAAGCTCCCACATCTTCATGTACTTGAGCTCTCACAATGACCATTTAGTCAAGCCTCACTGTGCAGATAAAGAAACTGAGGCTCAGAGAACCTGACACACAGCCCCATACAGGGCTAGAGTATCAAAACTGGGATGTTCCCCATGTGAGCTATGACTCCGATGCCCATACTTTTAACCCTGATGGGCACTGTCTGAGTGGCTGGTATTCCTCAGGTGCTTACAATGTGTCCATATGTTGCTGTTATACTTCATTTTAATGTTTAAAACCAGGGTGCAGGGCTGGGGAGATCTGGATGGTAAAGTGCTTGCTAGACAAGCCTGGGTACCCAAGTTTGGATCCCCAGAACCCATGTGAAAACCCGTGTGTTTGTAACCCAAGTCCTGGGGAGTAGAGAGAGGAGGATTCTGGGGTCTCGCTAGATCACCAGCCTAACCAAAAGGACAAGTTCTAGGTTCACTGAGAGACCTTGTATCAAAAAGTAAGGTGACAGCAATATAGAATGACACTGGCCAATCCTTGGCCTCCTCACATGCTTGCCTGCATAAATGAATGAATGTATAGCCAGCTAAATAAAACCAGATACAAACTATTTGATCATAGACAGATAAAGACGTTTGTCTCAATTATATGAGAGGATAGAGATGAGAGTCAAACCCAGGTATGTTATGGCTGTATTCTCATGGTTGAAAGAAACCCCAGCATCAAAAAGAAGGCTATTTGGTGAGATATCCAAGTACTTAGGCCACAGGTCCACAGATGTCCATACCCATGGTAATCTACACATAGGGACCAGGTATTTAAATTTTGATATAACAAGAGTTCTATGTCTCCACAGTCTTGTTCTACAAACCGGCTCCGCAGCAATGGGCCAGGCATCAACCTAGCCCAGGTTCTAGATTTAGGACCCATCACTAGGAGAGGTAAGTGGGTGAGTCCTGGTGCAAGGACAGTTGGCCAAGTGCCGATAATTAACTATTGATACTTGGGGGGCACCAGTGCCAGCCATGTGAGTGTTTCTGCCCTCTCACTCCACCTATCACTGATGAATGTGTCTTTCTATGAGGTGGAACGGTCTTGGCATTTATGGTGGTGCCTGTGTATTAGAAACCAGGTGTAACTCTCGCATTCATCCGTCTACTTAATCCTCCCATGACTGTGTCCATCTAGTTGGTTAGGATCCAAGGCTCGGAGACATTAATAGATTCACCCACGATGAATGAGTGGCAGAAGTTAGAATGAACCCAGATGAGTCTGATTCCACTGCCTTTCCCCGCAGCTTACACAGGGTTCTGTAATTCAGCCCCACTAGGGTGAATGTGCCTTCTAAAGGAGATAGGACACGTGGGAAGCTATGCAACCACTCTGTAACTCTTCATTCATCCTACACAAGTGTGTATAGTACTGTTGTGGTTTTTATTTACACCACAAGAACCCTTCCTATCAAAAAAGAAAGAGCTTGCTGCCTTGAAAAGATTGAGATGCAATAATGTTAATTCTCCTCAAATAACAATATTTTTTTACTTGCACTCTGTGCTGAACAGCTTTACACATATCATGAGCTTGGCTGCTCACGGCAGCCTTAGGAGGTCAGCCCTGTTCCCTCTTCCACCTCTGAGATAACCAAGCCGAGCTGTCTCATGGAGAGGGTCTGCCTTGAGTGGTCCTGTCCCCTTGCTGAACTGTTAACTTAAAGCCTGTGCAGTGTCACAGAACAACCTGAGATGGAGAGATTATGGGCATCCACAGTGGAGACAACCACACAGGTCTTGTTAGCTATCCATTGCTGTGACTAGACTGCTAAGGAAATGACTTAAAGAGGGAAGATCTATTTGGGCTCACAACTTCAGAGGTTTTGATCCACAGTGGATCTTGTTAGCTATCCATTGCTGTGACTAGACTGCTAAGGAAATGACTTAAAGAGGGAAGATCTATTTGGGCTCACAACTTCAGAGGTTTTGATCCACAGTGGCTTGCCTCCATGTTCCTGGGCCTCTAGCCAGGCAGAATGTTACAGAGAAGAATGAGGTAGAATAAAGCTGTTCAATTCATTGCAACCAGGAAGGGAAAAGGGGGGCAGGGAGAAGGGAGGGAGAGGGAGGGAGTCCATGGAGCTTTCACCTTCCCTCTTTAACCCACCAGCGTTCCAGGCTATAGAGCAGTACACACACTTTTAGGGAAGTCTTTTACTCCTTAGTTGATCTCTGGAAAAATCCCTCACAGACACGCCCAGAACTGTACTTTGCCATCTCCTACGCACCTCTCAACCTTTTCTAGTTGACAATGGAAAGTAACCATCACACTGCATTTAGTATCCCAGCTCTGATAGGGTCTGAAATGTCAACTTAGTGAGTTCTTGGATATCACTGAGACTCTGTCTTCCCATCAGCCAAATGGGAGATGAAGATACTTTCTTCACAAATCCACTAGGAAAATTAGGTGGAAGCGGCATAGAATGTGCTTAGATATGTGCCTGCCAGATAGTAGAGGCCCCCACGGTGAGGATTGCTTTTGGGAGTGGTGATCAGGTCCAGGAGGACTTGGAACAGTTATCGCTCCAGGATTGCAATCATCAGAACCTGACCAAGGAGAGCCTCATCTTCTGCTCTTGCCCACAGGTGCTCAGACTCTTGATGCCTCAAGTGGGACTCCCAGCACTGCAGGTACATGGCTTCCTTATGCTTCTCACAGCACTGCCAAGTCTCTTTCCTTCCATCCTCCAACCCTCTGGACATCTACGCACCCCCGTCAATGTGCCGGGCCCTCTTCTGGGGACCGTGGCCAGTGAAATGACGCTAACCAAGAGGGCGTCTATAATCTAGCAGAGAAGACAGTTGCTTAACAGCAAGTGTTTACTAAGTGCTACTCTGTGCTGGGAACTGATAACATGTTGCTGATCAAAGACAGGCCAGGTGTGTGCCCTTCCTAGAGCTTATGTTCCAGGGTGAGAAATGGACAATACAAAGCAAAAAATTATTCAATTAGAATAAAAGATGGGTGGCATGATAGGAAGCTACAGACACAAGTGATACAGTCTTAAATCAGAGAGAAGTTTATTTCTCTAACATAAGTGAAATCTTTGTGTAAGAAAATCGATGATTGGTGAGCAATCAAAGATTCAAGCTTCTTTCAGCTTGCTTTTTCATGGGTAGCCATCATTTTTATGGTCCAAGAAAACAGCAGACTTCAAGATGGAAGAACATGAAGGAACTCAAAGAGTGTTATGGAATATTCTGAGGGCTGGCATCTCCCACCTCCATTTATATATTTCATTGTTTATTTTCTTGCTACATGGCTATGCCTGGCTGCAAAAGAACCTGGGAAATGGTATCTTTGTTTTGGATGGCCATGTGCCCAAACAATGTTTGATTGTTTAATGATCAAAATAGGAAGAGAGAGTGGGTCAGAGCTGTTAGAGGAAATGATATTTGACCAAGAGCTAAAATGTCTCTGGATCAGGAAGTGTTAGGTGAATGGAACTCTACAGCAGTCAACAATAGCTGACTAAATAAATGAGACAGGGCATAAGCTGTTCAGTGACAAGCAGGTGGACAGAGCAGGGATGCATAGAGACCTAATTAACCATAGCAGAGATGGTCAAGAGAGTTTCACATGGCACAGATATATCTAAGTGAGGTTTTGATGAATGACTTAGAATTTAAGACCAGAGACATTGAAGAATGTGTTTGGACAAGATGGAAAATATACTTTTCTATCCTCTGAAAGACAGATATTAGTGAACACAGACAGGAAAATGTTCTTTTGTATTCAAACTCTCAACTTTGTGGCAGTCTAAATATTTCCCAAATAAGTACAGTTCAGTGGTAACTTCAGATGGTATTCAGAAAAGACAGTCTCATTGTGTGAAATGCATGGAGCACAGAGTAAAAGTGCCTTGAAGTCAGGGACCTCAAGTCTCCTTTATTTCCACCTTCAGGTTAGCACAGTAATCAGAACTTCTCAGGGTGGGATGCAGACTTTGGAGCCTTCTAAGGCTGAGGGGGATGGAGCTAATGAGAGGGTACAAACTACCATGGAGGGCCCTGTGGCTCTCATACTTTGCAATCACTTGGGATCACTTTTGATGCTTCAGGATTAACTGATCAACCATCGAAGTTTCACTGTCAAAACTCTGACATACGTTTTGTGTTTCTGACAATCACACTTTCCCTTCCCAACTCTCTAGGGCATCATCAAGTGACTTTGAATTGTTGGGGATGAGGAGATGCTGTAATTTGGTGGTGATTTCAAAGGGGTTGACATGCTTATACAAGATGGCTGTCATCCAATAATTTCCCCCTCAACACTGAACATTAAATAGTGTGCAGAAGACACACACACACACACACACACACACACACACACACACACACACACACACACAAATCCTAGCTATCAAAGTCTAATTTTATTTCATTTTATTTTATTTCATTTTATTGAGACAGGGTTTCTCTGTGTAGCTTTGGAGCCTGTCCTGGAACTCTCTCTGTAGACCAGGTTGGCCTTGAACTCACAGAGAGATCCATCCGCCTGCCTCTGCCTCCTGAGTGCTGGGATTAAAAGCATGTGCCACCACCACCCAGCCAAAGTCTAATTTTCAAAAATAACACTCACACAATACTTACCACATTCTAGGCCCACATATTTTATATTTTATCTTATTGCAGCATTAGAGATTGAACCTAAAAACCACACATTTGCCATACAACCATATTGCCCCTAAGCTACAGTTCCCAGTCCACAAATGCTATACTAAATGCTTGATATGAATTGATTCATTTAAACCTGATAAATCAATAAGTGCCATTAATAGTTACATTTTATACATAGGGAAATTTGGGACCAGGGAAGTGTAATGTCTTGTTCAGTTCTACCCAGGTAGCTGCAGAGCTAAGATTCCTAGCTAAATAATCAAGCCTCAGAGTTTAGTACATTCTAATCCTTCCTGCCTCTTCATTATTAGTCACTCTAAGTAATGCTAGATGCTATAACCAATAACCGGAAATTCTCTGTGCTGTTGTGCTAGGAGTTATAGCTCTGATTTAGGAGTTCTTTAGGAAGCCAGGCTCCTTCTACCCTCTGGTAATTCCTAGTAACATCACTATCTTGGACACTTGGCAAAAGGAAAGATCATGCTGGAGGCTTTCATGACTAGTCCTACAAATGGAATTTATAATTTCCATCCTTATTTCATTGACAAGATCTAGTCATATGGTACCAAAGAAGGCTGAGAAAATTGCCTTCCATGTGCCCAGAAGAAAATGGAAAAAGCAGTTGTTGTCCCAACCAAATCTAGGCCTATGTTGCCTCCCCCTTCTTCTACAGCAAGTGACAAGGAGGCCAGCTGGCATTGGCAGCTAAGCTCCAAAGCTCAACATTTGACTCATGTCTCTTGTGTTTCAGGGTTCTTGATGGTCTGGCCCACGTTCTTCCTGCCTGTCTTCCTGACTTGGCTGTTCTGAGAGACCAGCTGGGCATCTGGCCTAGAAGCTCATGTTCTTCCCTCTGGCCATGGCTCATATCCACCCTTCAGTAGAGCTGGATTCCTCTGTGTATCACGTGAACAACCCTGGTTCAAGGGTAGATGGGGTTTGGAGAAAGGGAAGAGCATTCTCCTTTACGTTCCTCTTTTCCTCGTGCTGAGGCCCTACCAGCTTGTCCTGTGCCAACTTCCTCACTCATTAGTGAGGCTCGGAAAGAGAACCTGAACCCACTTGGTGCCTCTTTGGTACTAGTCATGAGTGGAAGTGCAATGCGTATTGATAACTCCTGGATAGAGGTGTTCTGTTAGTAGGTGGGAAATCCATGATTCTTCCTAAATGTCTCCTGTCCTGACAGCTGGTGAATTGAAGCACATTGACTCTTGCATTCATTTTCTCTGATGTGTTTCTATTCTTGTCTAAACAGCCGCATGGGAACATGTAATTGTGGGGAGGGGGTTGAGGACTCTCAACGGGGAGACTGGTACCCCTACTCCTCTATGCCTTCCACCACTACAATGGTACCTAGAACTACACACATCTCTACACTTGGGTCCTGGATGCTGGAGGAACTGCTTTATTTTGATGCAGCACTGCCATCACTTTGGGGACCAGCACCTGCTGTTATCATTGTGGTGTGCTTGCTCTGGAGGACGAAGTGGGAGAACCCAGGCTGAAAGCCAGGCATCAACCCTGGTGTGGGACTCTAGTGAGAAAACCTGGAAGGTAGGTAATGTCCCTTCCTGAAGACTCTAAATGAATTATCACAAAGCACTTAACAAAGACTTGACCAATGAGGAATGCTTCCTTTCCTCACAGGTACACAGGAGGCCTCTCCAAGATGGCCTCTGGGAGAACAATAGAAACCAGAGTGAGAGCCTGGGTGCTAAGCACTCCTGTCTGTGGAGAGTTTCCAGGGCATGGCCTTGTTCAGACAGGATGTGGTTCCAAAACATTGAGACTCACTCCAACTAACTCAGGCAAAAGGGGAATAATTATAGGTATATCAGAGTCTAGCCTTACTAACTTATGATTTCTGAAGAGTATATTAAATAATGTGATGATATTGGAGCAACAAGACCAGGGGCAAAGAGTAGATCCTAGTTGCACACACACCAAGTCAGATTGGAGAAGCCATGAGATGCTGCAGTTTGTCCATCTTTCTATCTGTCAGTCTTCCTGAAGCTACATCGCTGGTACACCTGCTTATCTTTGTGTGTCTCCTGCATCTCAGTTACACGTAACTTCCTAGTTCAGAGAGCAGCAGCAATGGTCTAGTATCTTGCTGTCCCACACTCGCACTGCCTTAGGACAATCCAACTTGCTGTTTAAGTCAGGATGTTTCCTAGATCCCCCCAGCTGAGACTGGGTAAGTGGGATCACCCAACACCAAGCAACCTATGAGACTAACTTCATGGGTGGGTCTCAACATCCCATAGGCCACTATGAGAACATCTAGTTCTCTGTAAGCTTTAAGATCCATGTCTACTGCATTCCAAGGGAGGTAGGTGGTATGGCAGAAACTGGCCTACAGCAGAGGTCTGGACATTATAAAAATCTCCCCCTCTCTATGGCCCAGTTTCTATATTCAGTAGAATGAAAGGTTTGGGGCCAGAACTGTATAGTTTTGGTGCCTGTCCTAGATCTCACTCTGTAGACCAGGCTGGCCTTGAACTCACAGAGATCTGCCTGGCTCTGCCTCCCAAGTGCTGGGATTAAAGATGTGTACCACCACTGCCTGGCCTAGAACAAGGTTCTTAAATCTTTAAATGATATAATTCTTCTTTTAAGTATAACTCTACATGAACCCCAATAGAGGTGAAAGCAAACAGACTCTTGTTGCTGTGAGGTAGGAGAGGTACCTTTTCCATCCGTGACTCCCTTTTCAGCAAGCCCTTGCAGCAAGCCCAAGATAACACATAAAGCTACCAGGAACAAAACACCGGGCCTTTCTGGGAAATGTGAACTTGGGTGTCTCCTCCAGAAAAAGTTGACAGAATTTTACCCAACTAAAGCTAAACTTGGATGTACAAATACTGCTGTCTATATGTCTGTTGGTATCTATATCTATCATCTATCTTGCCCTCCCTCTCACCTACTTATCAACTTATTTATCCACCTATGTGTCATAAAGCTAGCTAGGTAACTACTTGTACCTGCTTTTTACTTTTCCAACAAATGAGCATGCTATTTGAACAGCAGTCTCTGATTAGTTCATCCACTTTGTTCATTTGGTCAATATAAATGTACCAAATATCTGCTAAAACTCAGGCCTGGGTTCTAGCTGAGATAATACATGAAGCACAGTTCTTTCCCTCAGATGGGTTCTGCTAGAACATCCTTAAGAATACCACACTCAAATGCATATATACCTGTCCTGTGCACATCAATGCTTCCATCTATACTAACATACAATGCCTAATGGATATTCATACTAAGGTTGTTAAAGTCATGTGCCCAAGGCTATATCTTCACATATGGAAAGTTGCACGTAAGTCCTCCAGATCAGCCACTTACATATTTAGTACTAGCATGAATAATTTTATAATGATCAATATTTTTAACATGCACTATGGGCATCCTGCCTTCACATTAAATACCAAAGGTAGGTGCAATTATTTTGTCTAATTTAAAGATGAGTAAACCATCTTTGTGGTGGGGAGATTATAGATTTTAAATGCTGAGGTCAAGGCTTATGCCCAGGTAGGCAGACTTTGGAGCACAAGCTCCTAGTTAAACTCTGTGTTCTGCCTACATTAACACAGTACACACAGAATAGCACAGCTTCATATGACATATATGTGCATATATATATTCTGTCATAGATGTATGTAACAATATAAAATATGTGTATGTGTATGTGTTGACTGACATGTGTGAACAGATATATGAATTAGCAAACAGAAGCATGCATACAGGTGTTGATATTCAATGCTAACATGCATATTGTCATAATACTTAAATCATGTATTGCTCTTTAAGTACAAACATATACACAGACATATACTATACAGGGAGACTCACAGCTGATCCTCATGCATGAATGTGTATTTACAGACAGACAGACAGACAGACAGACAGACAGACACACACACACACACACACACACCTCACACACACCACACACCTACAAGACACAGGACCAAAATTCTGGATTCAGGTTCATGAGGCAGGCAGACTATAATCACATGCTCTTTCCCATCAACTTTCTTCTTCCTCCTGAACTCCAAGTGCTTCCCGGTGAGGCACTGAGTAAGAAAATGCCCAGTCCAGGATGGCACAGTTGATAATGTGCTCTGTGTCCAGCATCTGGCAGCTCTGTAGTAGAGGGATGATGGGGATAAGGAGAGAAGAGCTGACTCACATTCATGAATACTGACAGTCCTGATGGAACCTCTACAGCTGGTGGAAGATACCAGGATACAGGGCATCAGGCACAGGGCACTGGACACAGGGCAGTCTTACCCTCTGGGGGTTCAGAGTCTCCTTAGCAAGACAGGGCATGCAGATTACAGGCAGCCAAAATTAAGTAAAACTGAGGCGAACTTGTTCATCTTGGGGAGGAGGAAAGGTCTCTGTCCCAGTAAGTCTAGTCCTTTCATTCTGTAGATGGGAACTGAGGTTCAGAAGAGAAGTGGTGTGTCCATTCTTTATCCTTTAGAAAATGTGCATGACAAGGTGGCTATAAAAGAAGCATGGACAGAGATACAGTTAGTGCCCTGGAGGAGATGTGCAATCAGGGCCTCAGAGCATCAGCTGCACTCAGCCTACCCTATGTTGTAGTTCCCCTCATTCTTCTCTCTCCCCAGCCTCTTCCTCCTGGGAAGGGCTGGGATCAGCCTTTTGTTTCCCATTGCCTTAGAATCATCCACTCTCTTGGTGCAGCACTGTGGACCTGCGCTTTCCCGGGCTGCTGTCGTCTCTTTCCTGGGACACTAATCACTTCCTAACTGGTCTTTCTCCAGGTTCCCCCCTTCCCATGCGTTCTCTACACTCCAGAAGCTCTAAAAACAAATTTATTTATTTCAATCTCTCCACCTTCTATGGAATGAGTGGGAAGAATTTCGCCTACTTGAAACAAAAGCCTGCCACCCGCTGAGCCCTTGCCCAACCCTGCTGACTGGCCTCTTATGTTCACGCCCTTCATAAACCACATTCTAACTACAGGTATTTTCCAGAGCTATCCTGTCTTAGTCCATCTTACTTTGCTAATGTTGTTCTTACTCCCTTCCCCACGCTGGAAGTGCCAACTTCATGATTTGACTTTGGAATCCTTTGTCCTGTGTGATTTAGAGCTGACACCTTGCTGTGTTTGTGACTCTATTTTCACAGTGTCAGTTGCCCCCCCCCCACACACACTACATCCTCCATCCTTGACTATTAGTTTCCTGAGGGCAGGGACTTTACCTATTCAAACACGCTGGGCTGAACAAATGAAGAGGCAGGCTGCCTTCTTCCCTTCTTTGTGGACCTCCTAAATTATCATGCTGTCCTCTTCTGTAAGGAGGAGAAACAGCTGCACAGTTTAGTTTTAGAAATAAAGGAGACCTGCTCAATTAGATAATTATTGCCAAGAGCCAATTCAGAATTCTGGACTCTTTCAAAGACATTCATTCCACGTCTGCCTTATAGAAGGTGAATTTCCCTTTATCTCCCATCCACTGTGGCTTTGGGATTGCAGTTTGAGAGTGCTCTTTAAAAAAAAAAAACAAAAAACAAAAAAAACGTTTTACTTATTCTTTGACAATTTCCTACATGTATATAACACATTCTGGCCACACTTACCTCCATTCTCTTTTAGCCTCTTTCTACACCCCCCCCCATCCCTCCTTCCTCTCATCAAGTCCCCATTCTACTTTCATGCCTCTTTTTTTTTTATTCTGTTTTGTGACCCACTGGGTTTAAACCAGGCATGGGTATGAAGCACAAGTAACTCACTGGTAGCTACATCACTAAAGATAATAACTTCCTCACCTCCAGTAGCTCTCGGTCCACCATTACCTCCCAGAGGCAGGGCAAGCCTCAGGAGTCCTCCTCATCAGGGACTGAATCAGAGAAGAGTGGATGAATAAGGAGGAAGGCTGTGCTCCTTTCTTATAATTGAATTGAAGAGCACTTGAGGTTCAGACCAAAATAATAGTTATTGGTAGAGGGCCAGTCAAGAGAAACACAAAGGTGGTTATTATTTATTTGCAAAGTGGGGGAATGGTGGTGGTGAGGAAAGACTTAGTAAGAGTCTAGAAAACTTAAGTTTGGTCCAGAACTTAATGCATGCAGCAGACACTCAGCAATCAAATATGGGAAGTATATAGTGATGCTTTTAGGCACACAAGTATCAGAAAAACACATGGAGGCTTGTAGCTCAGTGGTAAAGCACTTGTCTAGAATGCACAAGGCCATATATTCAATTAAAAAAAAATATTTGTTGTGGACCAAGTGACACATCAGATTCATAGAGGTCCTGTCTAAAAGCAAAACTAGCCTTGTTTCCATAAAATATCTTGTGAGTTGACCATGTTTGCAAGGGGGTAGATGGGCCTGTTTGAATATATTTTATTCCAGTTTTTAAACTGGCTCTAGGTTGATTGAGAAGAGCTGATTTTAAGGGACTGAACCCTTGTCCTCTGGTCTCCAGGCTATCCATGCAAGTATTCCCTTCCTTATATCTAAGAAGGAACTAGCTGCAACTAGAAGGTTGCCAGAGACAAAGGAGACAAGCTGTGGTGTCTCTTGGCAACGAATCATGTGGAGAATAATGGCAGCATCATCACCATCAATCATCATGACTGTTGTAATTCTCATCAGAATGACTGACAGCAGTTTCTCACAACTCATTATTTACCCTTTTACCCCCTATATATGGCCAAAAGGCCATCCTTGAAAATCAGTTTTCTAGGTCAGAAAGGAATCGAAGTTAGCACACCACAGAGCACTGTCTGCATACCTGTTTGTCGAGGCTGCACTATACACACTAGCCAAGCTGTAGAGAACCAGCCTATGTGTTTATCAGCAGTTGACTAGATGAAGGCTATGTGGTGTGTGTATACATAATGGAGTTCTATTGAGCCATAAAGATAAAGTTGTGCTGTTTTCATGAAAATGGATGGCACTGGAGACCATCATGTAAACAAAATAAGTCAGGGCCAGCAAGACAAATACCAATTATTTTCTCTCACATGTGGACCTGTGAATCATTTATACATGTGATATAAAATGAAAGTGCAACTTGTGGGGTAAGATGAGGGGCTAGCAAGAGGGGAACTCAAGTGAAGAAGCCATGATGAACCCATCATCATGTACATTGAATACCCTTTATGAACCCATCATTATGTACATTGTGGTTTCCTTTCTGTTGCTGTGATAAAATGCCCTGACAGAAGCATCTTTAAGAAAGTATTTATTTGGCTGCTGTTCCAGGTCACAGCCTACCACTATGAGGAAGTCAAGGCAGGAACTTGAAGCTGCTGGTCACACCACATTTGTAGTCAAGCACAGAAAGAAGTGAATATATGTACACTTGTTAGTGCTCAGCTCACTCTCTCCCACTCCTTACAGTCACACAGTTCAGGACCCCTTGCCTAGGGACTAGTGGCATCCTAAGTGGGCTGGGTTTTCTCACAATGACTAGTATAATCAAGACAACCCCCACCCTGCAGTCATGACAACAGGCCAACCTGATGCAGATAATCCGTAGCAACTCACTTCCCATTTGATGTCAGATTTTGCTGACAATCAACACTAGCTATCATATATGCCAATTAAACTCCCTCTTCCTCCCAGATTGGGTTAGAACCAGAAAGCTGCAGGTTCTACATTGGACCTGTTTATAGAGGACAAACGGTGAGCTAATTACTGGCTCAGACATGCTCTTCAAGTGGTGCTTCACTTCCTAGGGTGGGTACCTCTTACCTCTTATAAGACGTGGGACGTGGTGTTATACAACAAAGAAAGTTCTGGGTGTGAGGGGGCAAAACATACAGTCCACACTGACACCCGGCTCAGGGAGATTTTCTTCTTAATGAAAGTCATTACTGTTTCCTCCCTCCCCCAAGAGAATTTTCATCAGTAAATGGATGCTTCTTAGACAAGCATTGCATTCGACGATTATATTTTGAATTTTAAAAATCACATTTGTCACCATTTAACACATGAAACATAGTTTGTGAATGCTTAATATATAAAAACAAGCCTGCAAAACATCATACATTGTTTGACCGAGTCTTTGACTCAATCCTCACAACAGTCCTTTGACATGGGACTATTTTTCCATTTTATACAGGAAGAAATTGGGCAACAGAGAAAGTTAAGGGATAACTGCAATGTCATACAAATATCACATGCCTGCCACTTATTTGGTGCCTCTCTGTGGGACAGTACAGCAAAGGCCACCCTCTGCAGCTGAGACACGGGTTCAAGAGCATTGTGTCACTTGCCCAAGGCAGCGTAGTTCACAGGAGACCAACTATAAAGATATAACTCGGTTGATCTTCCTTGACACATTACCTCCCTGCGTGACCCTTGATGGTCTATGATAGCAAAACCTTGCCTCAGAATTTTGCCAAGTTGTCTGTGTATGTACACATGTGCAGATACAGGCACATACATCTGTGCATGCATGTACATGTGTGCCCATGTGCATGTGCATGTGTGTGGTGACAATCACCAGTTCCGACAAGGCTGAAGAATATTAAAACCACTCTTCCTGAGGCAGCACTAAAAATCCCTTCACTCTCAGCAGGAACTCAGAAGAGGCATTGGACCTCAGAGACTCGGAAGAATATCACTGATGATCTAATCTAACCTCCTCTCTGTCCCCAAGGAGACTGACACCCTGAGTGCAATGGGACTGGGATATAGCAACTCATACTTAGTATGACTTCACTGATGTAAAAATTCAAACACACCCCTTGCCCTCCCTGGAGTCGACTGTAAAATGAAGATGCTTGACAATCTGACTCTGCCATTGACAAGCTGTGCATTTCAAAGCTTCCTCCTCCAGCACAGCTCTCTTTAACCTGGTCCAGGGCTGCCCCAAGACCAAGTCTTCCCCCCCACCCCCCACCCCCACCCCCGCCAATAACCTTGACTTCAAACCCTCCAGTTAGATCAGAGCCTGAAAGGACACCCCTATAATCCTGAAAAGCCCAGGCAGAAAGAAGGTTCAAGGTCAGAGAGGAACAAAAAGAGGACTTGACCTTCCTTGATTCCTCTGGGCCTTAATCGAGGAACCCAGTGAGGCAGCTCATTGGTGAGTGGCTCCTCACTCTGCAGGTGCTCAGGTCAACTGACGTGCCCTGCCATGCTCTCCCACCCAGCTGAGGCTCATGAGGCAGAAGATAAGCACTTAGGATCTCATCTTCAAACTTGCCATGTCTGTGTTATTCCTGCTGGTGGTGAAGCAGGATTAGCTGTGACGAACAAAGCAAGGTCAGTCTACAGCCACAGGATACCTTTGCTATGTTTTGTTGGCATAAAATACACATCTCATGCCCATGCCTCTCTGTGCAGCGAAGACTCCTGTCACTGATACCGGCTTTCTGAAATAAACCAGATGCAGTGATCCACGTTTGTAACTCTAGCCCAGTCGAACAGGAGAATCTCAAATTCAAAGCCAGTCTGGGCGGCATAGCAAAGTCCCGTCTTACAGAAAGTATACTAGAACAGTAGACGCTCCCCTGGAGTCATCCTTACTCCTCTTTACACCTCCCCAGGCTAACCATTTTCTCCTATTATAGTTTGGTCTATTTTTTTGAAATTTCTACAAAAGGAATCATACAATAGGGATCTTTGAGGCAGCTTTTTTATGTTCAAAGTTATCTCTCTGTAAGTTTTGTACTGTTTGTTGTGTTTAATTACACTTCGATCATTCTAATTGCTGACATCTTTTTATTGGAAGAATAGAGCTTACTTTAGTGATGTTTATTGATCTGTTCTATTGTTGATGGGAATGTATGTTGTTTCCGGTTTTCAGCTATAGGAACTTATCAGACTCATTTGTGTTGTGGTGTGTATATTCAGCTTTAAATCTGTTGCCAAGCCATTCCCAAAAATGTTTGCTAGACGTGATGACCTGAGCATTCCAAGATTCACTAGCACCCAGTCATAACTGCAGATGCCATGCCCTTGTTTTCTTTGGATCCTCATCTGAACAAGTCTTCATTCTGTAGCCTCATGGAGACACAACCTCTCCCAAGCAGGCCCTGGGATATTTATACACACCACTTTATAGACAGTAGCTAGTCTGGGAGTTCTTTGTCCCTAAGCAAATGTTAGCTTATACTGCTTTGATGCAATGGTTCTAAGTCTCTTTCCCTAAACTCCTGTGATTCTGGGAAGTCATTTTTCCCAGCTCTGATCTGGGGTTCTAAACTTCCCCACAGGAGGGGGGCAGCTGACAAGCTGATTTTCCACAGACGCCCCCCCCCCAACAGACAACTTCTGAGATCTGTGTTGCTCCCGCTCTCTACTGAACGGTCAATAGAGGGCACTGTGAGAACACATCCACAGGAGGAGCTTTTGGTACCAGTTCCACAACCGCCATTGCCAGAAGGTATTTGCAAAATCTATCTAGTTCCAAACCATCATTTTACAGATGAGCAAACAGATACCCAGACAGGAGATATGACTTGCCCAAGGTCATATGGACTACTGTGTGGGGAGGCAATGACTCTTAGCTCCTGGGCATTTCCCACTCTGAGGAGGAGTTGCCAAGCACCTAGTGAGACCGCTGCCCTGGAGCTGCAGCCTTGTGCCTGCCTCAGCCTCTGTTTCCAAGCCCCCAATGCCAAAGTGTTCACCTTCTTCCTAGTCCCTTCCTAGCAGGGAAAGGCACTAGCTGCTGCAGACAGGACAGAGCAGACACTGCATCTTTGATTGCATGATTTTTGAGAAAGGGTTTTATTTTCTTGATTATGGGGAACATTTAAGGTCGCAGTACTGTGCTGTGTAGAATGATTTTTGAGACTTGATTACTTTTTCCAGATTCACAGACTTCTGTCATTTCCTGTCCACCACCTCACCCATTTTACAGTCTCCTCAGTTCTGAACTTATTTTTATAATCACTCTGTTTATTCACTTGTCTACCTTTAGGTGACCTGCTCCAATGCTTGTCTTCCAAGTCAGGTCCAAATTCTATGGAATAAGGGTCTGAATTAGACATGCCTGAGTTCAAACTCCAGCTCACTGTGTGCTTACCAGCAACATGGCCTCCAATCATTCCCAGAAGCCATTCTCCCTTTGTAAAGTGAGGCTCCACGCTTAGCCTTGGGTATCTCTTGATTGCTTTGGTCTCTGGCTAATACACCCAAGAGAGAAGGATACGTTTCATCTGTTGGAAGAAGAGTCAAGATGCTCTGAGGAGAGCTTCAGATGGGACACTGTGATGCAGTCTATACTTAGCATGAGTAAGACATTAGGTTCAATTCCCAGCACCCCTCTGCCAAATGATCTGAAATATTGAGAGGGGGCAAGGAGAATATATTGATATCACCTCTACTGTGAAGTTGCAGTTTTCTAGACATAAATGGAATTAAAAAAGAAAGAGAAAAGTGAGAAGACTCGATTCCAGGAGATGAGTTCCAGCATCTACATTGTTAACCATTACATTACCTCTTTTTTACTTTAATTGTTCCCCCCAAGTTCTCTGGTCTGGTGCATAGACAAGTAATTAAACTTGGACTTTAGCTGTCTTCTAGGATACATCAAGCACAGCATTACCCACTATGTTAGAGCTGAAGCAGACAAGCCTCAAAGAGGTTGCACTATTTTCTTATAGCTAGATACAGTTTGAAGAAAGCCTGGTTCTAAATCTCTAGCTGTTTTACTGTGGTTTGTTTTCACACCTGAAACAGCCAACCCTGCTCTCACTGACAGTCCCTGGGATCTGGATGAAAAATTACCAATGTGCTGCCAAGGAGTCTTCAAACTCATGCAGAGGGACCCTGGAGGACAGGCTCCTGGGAGCGCTCCATCCACTTTGGATGTGTCTATGTGTCTGCTTCCTGGTATCTTCTGGGGAGTTTTTCTGTACCCAAGCTAAATCCCAAGGCTGTCACTTCCCATTGTCTTGCTCTTCCTTGCAAACATGATCCCTGTGGCCCAGAAGTCCTTAGCCTTAGCAGCCAGGGCCATAAAGGGCTCATTGGCTTTTTTCACTTCCCATCAGCACTCAGCAAACAGATTACCATGGGTGAGTCTTTCTCCATACCTTTTAAAATTCACTGCTATGTTCTGCACTGAACCAAAATTATGTCTATGTGTCTCCCTACCTTTGTAAGTTGTAAACTCTTATAGAGTGAACCATCTGTTTACCCTCAAGCATCTAGTATAGAATCTGACACTTAAAGATACTATATAAATCTTTCCCGAGAGGATAGGAAGATTGATGGGTGGATGGATGGGTGGGAAGGTAGATGGTTAAACAGATAAATGAACATACATGGGTAGGCAGATAAGGGATGTGTGGCATTCTAGTTACTTTTCTGTTGATATGGTAAACACCATGACCAAATCAACTTGAGTAGGAAACGGTCTCATCTTACATCCAAGGCAGGAACTAAAGGTAGGAGCTTAAAGCAGAAACTACGAGGGAATGCTGCTTATTGGCTTGTTACTTCTGGGTTTCTTAGCTTGCTTTCTTATGCAGCCCAGACCCACCTGCTTAGAACAGAGCCCTCCCATATCAATCATCAATCAAGACAATTTCCCACAGACATGTCTACAGGTTAATAATGGATACACTTCAACTGAGGTTCTCTTCTTGGGTGATTCTATTTTGTGTAAAGATAAATAAAAATATAACAAGTATACTTTGATAGATAGATTGGTGGATAATTACATGGATATATGGATGAGATGGGTAAATGCTACATAAATAGCTGGATAAAGAACAAATAGGTAGGTGGTTATATAGGTAGATGGGCAAATGGATAGAGCTATGAATAAATGGGTGGGGAATGGATGGACAGAGCGGTAGATGTATGGATAGTTGAATTGGGGTGCATCGATAAATAGGTGAATGCACAGATAAGTGGATGATTGGATAATAGGGTAAGTGGATAAGGAATGTGTGGGTGGATAGCTGAAAGGATATATGGCTGGGTGAATAAGTGAATAGATGGTAGATAGGTATGTGGATGGATTCATGAGAGGATGAATGAGTAGATAAGTGATTATGCCGGATACTTATCCAAAGATTCATATCTCACCATGTCAGCTATGCCTTATCTCTGCTAATAGCTTCCCATCAATTTTAGAACAAAATCCAGGTCCCTTCCCAAAGCTTCTATGGCCCAGCAAGGTGTGGCATCTTTTGAGTATTTCAGCCTTAGTCCATGCCAGCTTCCTCTTCAGGCACGCTAGCCATCTTTCATTTTCCGGAATGAGTCCAGCTCTCCCCTGCCTCAGTACCTGTCTCAATGTCCTGTTTTCTGTCTAGGATGCAATTCCTCTGACTTCAAGTAGTGGACTCCTTTCTCCTTTGAAGTTTAGTTCCAAAAGAAATGAATTCTTGAGGAATCCTCTTCCCACATCTTTCATCTAAATCGTATCCTTCTCATCTTCTCCACAGCCCTTCTGTACCTTGTCCAAACTCATTACAACATTTGTTTGGACATTTGCAACATTATCAGTGGATATCTTCCTGGTTAGTCTGTAAGCTTGAAGAGGGCAAGAGAGCAGGAGCATGTCTGTCTTGCTCATTGATGTATCCTTGGTACTTAGGAGATACTTCATGCTTGTATTTTAGCAGGGGTTAGATAAATGGATGGTTGGTTGGATGAATGAATGGTTGGTTGGATGAGTGGATGGTTGGTTGAATGAAGGCCTGGATATGTTCTGCCATCGTCAAGGTCTGATGAAACACAGCTGGAGTACGGCACGGGCCACAGCTTAGTCTCTCTCCCGTCAATGACCATCACCAATGGACACCTTCAGGTACAGAATCATGAAGTCTGATAATTCTGGGAGTTGGTTATGATCTCTCTGATCAATAAATTCAATTCATTTTGCATTTGGAGAAATAACAAAACGAGAGTAGAAGGTGCCTGGGTGGAAGCGACAACCAGTGACATGATCAATCACCATTCTCTTCTTTGTTCTTAAAAGAAGGGCCCATATTTTGTTGGTTGGTGGTGATAGGTCCAGGTTTAAAAAATAAACCAAAAGGGGCCAGAGAGATGGCTCAGTGGTTAAGAGCACCTGAGGTTCTTTCAGAGTACCATGTACAGCTCACGACTGTCTGTAACTGTAGATTCAAGGGACCTGATGCCCATGGGCACCCTCAGGCATTAACATAAAAATAAAATACTTTAAACATTAAAATAAATAAAAAATTAACAAAACCTCATTTTCTCATCCTTTTCAGAGAGGGAGGAGTGTTATGATAAAGCTTCGAGCAGACACAACTTCCAGACCATCTCTTTCAGAGATACTCTGACTTCAGAAGCAGACTCTTTGCACCCCTTCCCTTCATGCTTCTGGAACACAATCCTGGGGATGAAAGCCATGGTGGCCGTTCTGTGACCCTGAAGCAATGGTGATGGCAGAAGCCAATGAAGGATGCTAGAGAGAGTGGGAAGCCAAATTCTGAGTCTTGAATGATACTGGTGACGTCTGAAACCTACAGTAAGCTCTGCACCCCCAGCCCTGCACCACCCAGCTCTGCACCCCTCACCTCTGCACCTCCCAGCTCTCACCAACCAGCTCTGCACCCCTCACCTCTGCACCTCCCAGCTCTCACCAACCAGCTCTGCACCCCTCACCTCTGCACCTCCCAGCTCTCACCAACGAGCTCTGAACCCCTCACCTCTGCACCTCCCAGCTCTGCACCACTCACCTCTGCACCACCCAGCTCTGCATCATCCAGCTCTGCACCTCCCAGCTCTGTACCCCCAGCTCTGCACTGCTCACCTCTACACCTCCCAGCTCTCACCACTCAGCTCTCACCAACCAGCTCTGCACCACTCACCTCTGCACCTCCCAGCTCTCACCAACCAGCTCTGCACCCCTCACCTCTGCACCCCTCACCTCTGCACCACTCACCTCTGCACTATACAGCTCTGCACCACCCAGCTCTGCACCCCAGCTCTGCCTCTCAGCTCTGCACCCCTCACCTCTGCACTACACAGCTCTGCACCACCCAGCTCTGCGCCATCCAGCTCTCACCACTCACCTCTGCATTTTATACCACCCTATTTTAAACAAGTCAGTGCCATTAGGATTTTCTATTATGTGCAGCCAACTTGATCCACATCTGCTGTAGTCACTAACAATTTGATTGGAACAGCTGGGCTTGGAAAACAAGTCCCCCATTCTCAATGCTCTTTTCATGAGGTGTCATGTGGTACATGACATCATGAGGTACATGTCACCTGTAACCAGCCTGTCCATCCCCAACCTGCTCTTCCTGCTTTTCCCCCTTAATGACTTCCTCTCTACCTTGGTAGAAGAGACATACACACAGACATACATATATATACATGTATTCATACATACATCCAAACATACACACACACACACACAGAGAGAGAGAGAGAGAGAGAGAGAGAGAGCTCTACTTTGCTTCAACCTTACAACTTCTTGCCATGTGCTCAGTAAGTCTGAGCCTTGGCACTGACTTCATGGAGTTGTCATGGAGATTAAGTGAGTTAGTGTTTCTAAAACACCTAACCCAGAGCGCCATGCTGGATCCACATCAGCATCCCCCAGGGACTTTATAAAACATACCGATGGCCAGGCCACCCCAGACCAATTGTGTAAGAATCAGCAGGGATGCAACCAGCACTCACATCAAAACAGACCAAAGAGAAATCTCTGCAGATCTTTCTAATGTGCAGCCAGGACAGAGAGCCTCTGACTTAGAGCCACAGTACACACACACACACACACACACACACACACACACACACACACACACACCACACCACACACATACACACACATACACTACAAACACACATCATATACACACATACACACACCACACACATACACACACATACACACACCCTGCACATACACACCACACACACACATACACTACAAACACACATCATATACACACATACACACACCCTACACATACACACCACACACACACCACACATATACACACACACATACACACACCACACACACATACACACCACACACATACACACACACCCCACACATACACACACCACACACACACATATACTACAAACACACATCATATACACACATACACACATACACACACACACACACCACACACATATAGACATACCACACACATGGTGCTCTTTTATTTGTACTGAAATGTGATTTTATTTATATGTTAATAAATAAAGTTGCCGGGGGGTCAGAGCTAATAGCAAGCCATAGCAGAAGCCGGGTGGTGGTGCGCACCTTTAATCCAGATCACATGACAGATAGATCTCTGTGTGTTCAAGAATACAGCCAGCATGGAGGCACATGCCTTTAATCTCAATATCAACCATAGAGGTCTGTATAGACAGGCAGTGACGAGGAGTTCATGTGGTTGGGTTTACAACCAATGAGAAGGCAGAACAGAAAGTCAATAAAAAGACAGACACACAGAAAGTAGATCTCTTTCTCAGTGAAAAGACGACAGCGGCAGTGAAGGGTAAGAAAGGTGGTTTTAAGTCTCAGCTCTCAGAGGCTGCTCTGACTTCTTGGGCTTTTAACTCTGCATTTGGCTCTGTGTTTCTTGTTTAATAAGACTGTTCATCTACACACACACACACACACACACACCATACATATTCACACATACACACATATACACATACACATACCACACACACATACACATACACCCCACACACACATACACACATCACATATACCACACACACATACACATACACCCCCCCACACACACCCCCCACACACATACACCCCACACATATACACACACACCACATACACACACATACACATACACACCGCACACATACACATATCACATACACCACACACACATACACACACGCATGCCTATACACACGTCACACACACACACCACACACACACTCACACACACATACACACACCACACACACATACACACACCACACACACATACACACACACACCACACATACACACACACCACATACACACACATACACTTACACACCACACACATACACACATCGCACACACCACACACACACACACACACACACACACACACGCACGCATACAGATACATACACCCCTATACACACATCACACACACACACACACACACACACACACACACACACACACACACGCATGTGCATCTCTCTTCCAGATCTATCCTTTGTCTTAAATGGCACGCCTCTCCCGACAGCTGTCCCTCTAAGTTTCTGCTAGGGGCTTGAAACTTTCAAGAAGTTCTTTCTCAGTCATTTCTAACAGAACCGACCACTTCTTCCTCAGGGTCCAAGAGTCACTGAGCAGATATTACCTGTCTGTGTGTCTGTCTCCTATGGCCTGCCTATATGTCACATGTCACCTGTGACCTGTCCATCCACCACCTTCTCTGGTGATGTTACTGATTTCCTATACACCTTAGAGGGAAGGAGGGAAGAGAGGGGACGGGGAGTACTTTCCAACTTTATGGTTTTCAAGAGCACAGAATGGTGTACAATTTATCATTGTGATTCGAATCCTTGGGGAAAATTAGACACATGATAATAACCTAACTAACTGACCAAAAATGAGAGGGTATGTGTCTATTGATCCACTATGTGTCAGATATACTACCACTGTCCTAAGACAAGAAACTATAGCGCTCAAGTCCAAATACCCCTGTGGTTCTCCCCTCGTGATGAAAAGACAGATGCACAGGGAACACCACCGGGTTACCTCCAGCAAGCCGCGCCCTCTCCAAGCACTCTTTCCTCGTCTGTAATCTGAGATAACCATCTGAAGACATCGTAGGACTGAGTTATGCACAGGAGGCACCAGTCCCTAGCTCATGCGAGCTGCTATTAGCACCTGATTTTGCCCTCACCATAACCTAGTGAAGTGTTCACTATTCCATTTTAACAGAGGAACCCGTTCCCAGAAGTCTTTGCTTGCAGGGAAATACAAAGCCAGTGAGTGGCAGCTCAGCGGGTAGGATCCAGGCCTGTCTGACTTTAGGATCTGTGCTCCTCCCTCTCCAGTTTTTTTACAGGCAAAGTGGCTCAGTGACATTGTGCTCTCTCCCCAAGGAGACTTGGGCCTGGGGAACAGGGAACAAATGGACTTGGTGTGAGGTACGGAAAGGGCCTGACTTGTGATCTGGAGGAGATCCCATCCTCCCCATCCCCTGAATCTCTGTGGGGGTCCAGGAGACAGCCAGTAGGCTGCTACCACATGGGCCTGAGCCCCCATGACCTGGGAGACGGTGCAGGAAGAAGTGAGCAGTGGGGGCTTGTGGGGCCGCAGGAAAGGGATAAAGAGCAGGGGTGAGGGAGAAAGGTCCAGTGACAGCACAGGACAACCATCAGGGCAGAAGGAAAGGCATCTGGGACTGTGGGGGGCAGGGAGCTAGGGGGTAAAGAGGGCCCATTGGTGCCCAGCTGATTTCTCCCCATGTGGAAGAGCTGTTGCTATGACAACATCAAGAGGCAGATCGATGCTTGGCTTGGGATGGAGCTCTCAGTCACTGCCAACTCCCTCCCTCTCCTCTCCCTGAAGTGGGGAGTGTGAGAGTGAGCAGGGGGGAGGGGAAGCCATGATTCCCAGAGCCCTCTGGGGCCACAACGTGGGGTCTCTGTAGCCCTGGCTAAGGCATACACACCCTCTCTCCAGACTTAGGACATCTGAGACAGGATTCCTCTGCCTCCTGGCCCTTTGGCTTGAAAGAGATGGGATGGGGAACAGTTCTCCAGCCCCTGAGAGCTGGGGAAGCTCCTGGCTGCTGTCACTAGGGTTGGAGGGCTCAGGAGCCAAGCGTCGTCACCTTTCTTCCCTCAGTCACGAAAAGAGCGCTGTGAAGGGCTGCAAGGCAGGTCCTGAATCCTTTCCAGAACTCCTTCGCATGGGAAACTGCAGCAAGGACACTTTCTCTGGCAGGAGGGGAACATTTTGGGACATAGCAAGGATGTCTGCTTTCATCAGCTTTCCTCAGGAGACAGGGTCACAGGGAGGATCCCGTGGAGTCCCTCCCTGCCTTAACAACCAAACCTCCATTCAATGGCCATTTCTTTGAGCTTATAAAAATATAAGTACCGCAAGGCAGGACCACATGCTGACATCTTACCCAGGTGACAGGCAGGCAGGCAGGCAGGCTGGAGCTTCAGGGAAGGGAATCTGAGGACTCTGTTCTTTAGTCCTGGCATGTTATTGAATTTCTGTTTGTGTTTGCACTTTGTCTTGGTTTGGTTTGGGTTTGACATTCTGAGATTGGGTCTTTGTAGCCCAGGTTGTCTTGGAACTCACTATGGACTGGAATTCATGGTGATCCTCCTGCCTTAACCTCCTGAGTGCTGGGATTACAGGCATGAATTGCCCCGCCAAGCTTAAGTTCTGGGACTTTTTAATTTAGTCCTCTGCAAAGTAGGTCTTGGAAGAATATTAATACCTGGGTTGCTGTTGACATTCCATGAGTTAAAAATAAGAATTACTTACACTTCAAGGCAGCTCTCGTGTAAGTAATGGATGTTGTCATCAGTCACACCTGAACGAACTGGCCTCGCCTGGGCAAGGTCTTTTGAAAGCATGGAGAGGTAGGAGAAAGGCTTGAGTCCCATCGGACACCAGGCACTGTGCTAGCACCATCCAGTTTGGGTTCCTCAGTAGTCCTGGAAATCAAGTCACCCTCATTTTTCAGATGAGGAAATTGAGTCTTGGAGAGACCAAGTGTGTTTATCACCAAGGTCTCACTGAAGGCTAGCAATGGGCCTGAGATTTGAACGAGCTCAGGTCTCTCCTGGCTCCAGCTTGTTCATTGAAAATACATTTGCAGAGGCTTAGGGACCATCTTGGCATAAAGATATAAGTTTCAGCAAGGAAGGTGATGGAGAGCAGGTTGGGGAGGCACTGGGACCGATTCTCCCCCGCAGGAGCACTATTAAGACATTTTCTCATTGAGCTCAAGTTCCAGAGGACAGACACATGGACTCTGGTGAATACCCTTGAGCAGTTTGCTACTGATTTCAGCTCAAGAAAGAAGGGAAAGGTAGATGAGAAAGACAACCTGCTCCAGAGCAACAAGCCTCTCCATTCTCTCCTCCAAGGCCAACAGACTTTCTCCGAAAGTTCCCATGAGCAACCGGGGACCGATCACCTCCCACCAGTCACTTCTGACTTCTCCGAGTCTGTCTTCATGGAGTGTCAGGTAAGGAGAGCGTTCCCCAGCAAGGCGGAAAGCTGACAGAGACTGGGGCTTTCCTGGGTGTGTAGAGAGAAGGATCTTCAGGCGAAATGAATACACAGGTGCCAGAGGACCTAGGGAATTCCAGGAAGGGCGAAGCTGCCAGCCGGGAGCAATGTGCAGGAAGTCTGTGGGCAGGCACTGGCCCTGAGGCGAAGGAGAAAGGAACTTGGGGACAGGGATGCTACCAAGAAGACAGTGAGTTCTGCTGACAGCACCGGAAATACAGCCTCTGCAGTCCTCTTTGGCTTGAAAATGGATATAGTTTGGAGTAACTAATTAATTGAGTGTATGTGCTGCAGGTGTTCATGTGGGATGTGTATGTATGTGTGTGTTTGTGCATGTTCATGAGTGTGCACGTATGTGATCATGTGGAGGCCAGGAAAGGATGTCTGGTTTCTTCCTCTGTCATGCTTCCTCAGGACAGGAATTCTCACTAAACCAGAAGAAAGCTTGTCATTGGGCTCGGCTGGCTGGCCAGTGAGTTCCCTCAATGCACACACAACCATGCCAGCTTTTTCCATGGGTGCTGGGGGTTTGAATGCTTGTACAGAAAGTGTTCCTACCCAGTGAGTCATCTCCTCAGCTTCTTAAAAGTAATTAGGTTTGTTTTTTACTTTGAAACTGAATTAGAAGAAATCCTGAGATTGGTTCCAGATCCAGTCTATTGTTATCTGTTTAAACCCCAGGTATTGGCACCATCCTCAAAACAGAAAATAAAAATGGAGCTTCCTCCTTGGATGACTATAGGAAAATGGCATGATGTGTGAACAGGAAACAACTGACGACAACCCTGGCATTGGACAGGCTTCATGAGGTTCCTGTTTCCCAGGAATAGGCTCTGAGGCACTCAAAGACACACCACTAAGGCTGGGGAGAAAAGACTGAAGGAGATGGTGGTAGTCGTGATATTCTGCAAGAGTGGAGTGTTCCCTTTCCATAGGTGAGGTGATGTTAGCCCTATTTTACAGATGAGGACACTGAGGTAGAAACCAACAGAGCTACCCAAGTTCACCTGCTCCCTAAGTTATACCAAGTAGTGGGACCAGAATGCAAGGATGGGTATAGGTATTTCATGTTCCTAGTCCTACATGTCTGTTTTTTTTCTTACATGTTTCTATTTGGTTTTTTTTTTTTTTTGAGAATTTTATACATTGTATTTTGAACATTTTCATCCCCCTCCACATCCTCTACCAGATCCAACCCCGTTCTATACTCACCCAACTTTGTGTCTTTTATTTTTTTATCCATAAAGTCCTATTAGTGCTGCCTAATATATTCTTAGGTGTGTGGCCATCTACTGGAGCATGTTAGATCTCCTGGAAGCTGTGCTCTTCAAGAAAACTATCTCACCCTCTTCCTGAAACCATTCATCACCACAGGTCTTCAGCCAGGAGTGGGACCTCATGTCAACCACACCCCTGCCTCACTCCATGCTGAGAGTTTTCTCTGGCTTGAGTTTACTCAGACTTCAGTGTCAAAACCACTGAGTGTTCATCTGTGCCACTCCCCTGTGGTGTCTGCTCGCCTGCAGTCACCCACTGTCTCCAGCTCTTCCCGTCTTTCCACCCTCCTCTTCTGAAATGATCTCAGAGCCTTGAGAGGAGGGTGTGTGGTAGATTCTGTCCCCAGGGAGGGCAGCAGCTGATGACAGGCCTGGCTGGAGACTGGATCTACCTTTGTACCCTCAGGCAAGAGGCTTTACCTCACTGGGTCTGTCTCTTCGCCTGTAAACTGAGAACTAGATACAATAATGGGTAGCAGAGACCCTCCCAATGTCAGGTATGGGAAACACACATTTTGGAGAGTTTGAATTCTAGTCTTATCCCTGACTTGGCTTGCTATGTGGCTGTTATGACTAGTTATAATTGTTAACTTTACACACTCTAGAATCACCTAGCAGTTCTGAGAAATATCTATGAGAGATTATCTTAATTATGTTAACTGATATGAGAAGATTTGTTCACTGTGGGTGGCATCATTCCCTAGGCAGGGGATATCCTGAACTGTATAAGAATGGGAGCTGAGCAGCAGCATGCATGCATTTACTGGCCCCTTTTTCTGACCATGGACAGGTAACCAATTACTTCAAGTTTCTGCTCCTTTGACTGTCTTGCTACGAAGGACTGTGATCTGGAGTTGTGAGCCAAAATAAATCCTTTCCCCACTAAAGTTACGTTTGTCAGAACACTGTCACAGTAATAGGGAACAGCACTAAGACATTAATCCTGGATAAGCCACAGCCTCTCTGGGCTTTAGCGCATCAGAATTACTAGAGAAAGACATGAGCCTCCCATCTGGAGATTCCGATTGGTTGGTTGGGAGGAAGCCTGAACATCTGTTTTCTTTTCAGCCTATTAGATACCCTGGATATACATTCAGAGTCAAAATGCCACGAGTGGTCCTCAGAGAAGGGTCCCTGAACCAGTGGCACCAGCATCACCTGGGAATTTTCTAGAAATGACACATCTTGGGGCAATCAGCAATTTAAAAATATTTCAGAATGAAAAAAGCAATCTTTTGACAAGCCCTGTGTATAAGGAATATATTCAAATTTGAAAATCTTGGACCACAGAATTCAACCCTAAGTTCAATTGCTTTTTTGGTAGTAGGCATTGGAGAAGCAGATGAAGGAACTATGCAAGCACAGGAGAAGGTATGCATGGAACAGAAAAACAAGTGAGGTGGAGAAGATCCAAAGAATCAGCCAAGACCAAGTTCTTTCTGAGTGTATTGACTTGGGGCACTTGTGAAACCTGCTTTATATAAAATCAAAGTCTTAGGACTGGGAAGAAAACACAGTCTGTAAACTGCTTTTTTACATAAGCACAAGGAACTCGGTTTGATCCCCAAAGCCCACATAAAAAGCCAGGTGTGATGTATGTGTATGTGATATACACACTTATAATCTCTGCACCGGGGAAGTAGAGAGGCAGAACCTGGAGCTTACCGGCCAGCAACCTACCCCAGCCCACTGAGAAAGCTCCAGACCAGTGAGGAGCAACATCTCTGATGTGGATATGTGTATCCCCTTCTCCCCAACACACACACACACACACACACACACACACACACACACACACACACACACAATTTAAAGTCTTCCGAGGATCAAATCAGGGAGTGCAGCAGGAAAGGGCAATGGCACAGAAGAAGAATGGTGTGTCTTCCTGGAAAGTCAATTTACCAGAAGATGTTTTAGGAGGAAAAAAAGTTAAACGACTATGCCAATGAGCAACAGGAAACATGACAGTTAGATTAAAACCAACAGATGTATTAGGACACAGAACGCCACCTGCTTATACATGGCTGAGGCAGAAGAAAGGCCTCAGGGGCACTTTCTACTTGAAGTTGGGAGTTCTGGATTGCAGCCTTGGTCTCAAGTCCCTCTCCTCACCCTGTGGACTCCTCAGCGGAAAACATGGCCCTTAATGAGTGAATTAATGGACTGACTAATTCATCAGTTGCTTGACGGATCAGACAAATGTTTGAGCTTATAACGTTTGCCAAATATGTTATTGAGTCCAAAGAAATTTCTGAAACAAAAATATATAAAAGTTTCTGCCATGTCAAAGCTTACAGCTTAATGTGTGTTGGGGGGAGGGGGTGGGCATGGACAGGCTGGGGCATTCACCCAGCTACCACACAGACAGATTTGTCATAGTAAGCTGAAGTGTTTCTAACAAGTGTTCTGAACAGCAAGGGAATATCGATGAGCAAGTGACGGGACAAAGCCTACAGTCAGGTCAGAAAGGGCTTTTTTGGGGAAATGTCATCTGTATTCTGACTGGAGACACAGGAGAAGCTTTGTGCCTGGGGTGTCAGGAGGTTGGTCTGATATTGTTCACTCTGGCTTCTCAGCCTTGAAGTTCCTGTCTACTCAATCTGTTAACACTGACCCTTGTTCAGAGTGCACACCTGGCCCAGCCTGACACCTTTGACCTCTTCACCCTCTGAACTTCCATGATGTACTCTTTCAGCGCCTATTGTAATGATCAACTCCTGAATTCTGTCATTTGGGTCCCATCTACCAGCCTTCTATACCCAGGGAATAGCAACATCAGCCATGGCTTGATCATATTTTTCTGATTGTATTTGTAGACATTTTATTTTATTTGGAGATGATCTCACGTGGTCCAGATTGGCCTCCCACTTACTCTATAGCTGAGGCTGGCCTTGTATTTCTCATCTTCCTGCCTCTGCCTCTTAAGTGCCGAGATTGCAAGTGTGGGCCACCACACCAGCCAAGAACTGGATTTTAAAGGGAATTTTGATTCAACCTCTTCTAAGAAAACCATATACATGTCGTAAGTGTGTCTATGTAAGAGGTAGCTATAAAGCAAGTGCTTCTGCTGGGGGGGGGGTGGCGGCAGCACACGCCTTTGATCCCAGCCCTTGGGAGGCAGAGGCTGGTGGATTTCTATGAGTTTAAGGTCAGCCATGGCTACGTGGTGAGAGCCTGTCTCAACAAAAGAAGGCAAGTGAGTGACACAGGGTATGGAAGGAATGTCAGAACTGAGACATCCTCCAGGACACACGAGACAAATGAATATGAAACATGTTGTCTCATTGGCTTCTCTTGCTGTCTCTGTAGCATCTTAAATAACATCATGGTCCACTATAGTGAGTGTACTATGTCATGGTCTGCCATAGTGCACTACATTTTTGTGTGGCTATGGCTTGTGAAGGTTACATTTTATTGTTGTTGTTGCCTTGGGGAGGATGCCAGGGCTAACAAAACTGCAGAGTCTCTTGGGACAGAGCTCTCTGCCATCCCTGTAGCACTCACAGTAGCTGTTCTCATGGCTCTTGAACGGAAGGTTCATTAACTCACCGTGCCTGTGTCCCATGAGTGCTGGGATCTGTTGAGTACTTAATCTCTTCTTCGCTCTCTGCTAAATGCTCTACATGTTTTGCTTCCTTGAGTTCTCACTATGATACCTCTGGGGGCAGAGGTAGTCTTGTCCTTTCAATTCTACAGAAGAGACTGAGGGTCAAGACAGGGAAGAAAAACTTGAAGAGGTTTGCACAGAAAGGAAGAGGTAGGGCTGAGCCTTGAACTCACATCTAGGCACTGCTGTGCCTCGCTGTGATCTCAGTCCATGCTCAAATGCTCACGGTCACTGCAAACAACTCAGCATCCAGACACTGCAAGTCTTGTCCAGCCCTGAGCCACAGACCTCTATTTTGAAGGACAATGCTCGCTTTCTCAGAGGGAACCCATGCCAAAGGACTGTTACGAAAAGAAAATAAAAACATGGAAGTGAAAACAATGGAAAGAGATGATGGCAAGAACTGTAGAGTGCCAGTTAGTGAAGTTTATTACCAATTCTTCTCACTCCTTCAGCTCTTCGGTGACACCATTGCCTGCAGCGTGGGGCCAAACACTCACTTTTCATGTGTTGTCATGATAAACTTTGCTGTCTGTTACTCATATGGTGATTAATATTAAAGAATTAGACTTTATTTTGAAGTCATGTACACACAAGAAAATGCAAGAACTATGAAGGAGGAAGGTGGCACAGTGCAGTTCAACTCACAAGTTCTTTTTTTGTTTGTTGTTTGTTTGTTTGTTTGTTTGTTTCGAGACAGGGTTTCTCTGTGTTGTTTTGGTGCCTGTCCTGGATCTCGCTCTGTAGACCAGGCTGGCCTTCAACTCACAGAGATCTGCCTGGCTCTGCCTCCCGAGTGCTGGGATTAAAGGCATGCATCACCACTGCCCGGCTCAACTCACAAGTTCTTGTCATGGTGTCAAAACAGTTTGCATTCAGCAAAAAAGCAGACTTCATTTAAAAATATTTCTTGGGTATATGCCCAAGAGTGGGATGGCTGGGTCTTGAGGTAGTTCGATTCCTAATTTTCTGAGAAACCGCCATACTGATTTCCACAGTGGTTGTACAAGTTTGCATTCCCACCAACAGTGAAGGAGTGTTCCCTTTGCTCTGCATCCTTTCCAACATTGACTGTCATTAGTGTTTTTGATCATTGCCATTCTGACAGGTGTAAGGTGGTATCTCAGAGTCATTTTGATTTGCATTTCTCTGATGATTAAGGATGTTGAGCATTTCTTTAAATGTCTTTCAGTTTGTGAATTCCGACTATGTTCACAGCAGCACTATTTGTAATAGCCAGAACCTGGAAACAACCTAGATGCCCATCAACTGAAGAATGGATTAAGAAAATGTGGTACATATGCACAATGGAGTACTACTCAACAGAGAAAAACAATGACAGCATGAAATTTGCAGGCAAATGGATGGAACTAGGAAAAATCATCCTGAGTGAGGTAACCCAGACCCAGAAGGACAAACATGATATGGACTCACTCATAAGTGGATTCTAGATATAAAGCAAAGAACAATCAGACTGCAACCCACAGAACCAGGGAGGCTATATAGCAGGGGGGACCCTAGGATGACTGTGGCTTATAATAAGTTTAGATTTTACCCAATTACTGAGCAAGCCTCAATGAAAAATTTCACTATTAAGATAAGAATTTATACTGTATCAAGCTGATAATAGATAAATAAATAAATGGAAAATATATTTTCTTCTTAATTTCCTTCCTTCTTTCTTCCTTTCCTTTCTTCTTTTCTTCATTTCTTTCTTTCTTTCTTCCTTTCTTTCTTCCTTCCTTCCTTCCTTCCTTCCTTCCTTCCTTCCTTCCTTCCTTTCTTTCTTTCTTTCTTTCTTTCTTTCTTTCTTGTGTGTATGTGCACACGTTCCTATGTGTGTGCACATGTGCCTGTGTATATGTCTGTACATGTGTGTGCCTACATTCGTGTGTGTGTGTGTGTGTGTGTGTGTGTGTGTGTGTGTGTGTGTGTGTGCCTGAATGTACCACAGTGTACTTGTGTACATTAGAGGACAACTTGAAGAAGTCAGTTCTTTCCTCTCACTATGTGGGTTTTGGGAATCAAATTCATGTCGTCAAGCATGGTGGAAAGTGTCTTTACCCACTGACACATTTTGCTGTTTCCCAGGCTGGTGTTCTGTCTGGCATCTCCTGGCACCCTCCAGAGATGTTGGGCAGTGGTCCCAGCTGCAGTGCCCAGTGAACCACCTGACCTCTGATGCTCTACTCTGTACTGTGTTGCTATGATATAGCTCTCCATAGGTATGTTAAATACATTTTTACTTAACATTTTCAACTTGTGGTAGATTTAGAGAAACATCTGGAGAGTCAAATCACTCCCACCTACCCTGTCAATCAGGTCTCATTCCTGGGAAGAGCCACCCTTGTGACTTGGCTGTCTTCCACACAGTTCTCATACATAAGCAAGCAAACACATGCATATGCATCACCCATGGTGGGAACTCCAGCTCCAAGTTCTGTCCCATCTGTCTTCTCCACCCACAGGCCTCAGGCAATCACTTGTCCGCACCCTGCCTCTATGTTGACCTACATATAGGTTTTGTTCTCATCTATCCAACTATAATTGCACATCATTGAGCCAATGTCTCCACATCCCTCTACCCCCTAATCTCCCAAGATTCATCCCCTCATTTTTTATTAAAAAGATCAACCAATACATTTTTATGTGTATGTTTGTGAATATGGTGTGTGTGTGTGTGTGTGTGTGTGTGTGTGTGTGTGTGTGTGTGGTGTGGTGTGCCTCTCTGTGTACATGGAAGGATGGTGTTAGGTCCTGCAGTCACTCTGCCACCTGCTCCCTTGAGACAGGCTCTCTCACTGAACATGGAGCTAGACTGGCAGCCAGCATGCCCCAGAAATCCTCCACTGCTCCTGTCTCCATGTCCTCACAGCACTGGAGTCAGGCCTGTATGTGTGACCATTTCCAGCTTTTAACATGGGTGTGGGGATTTGAACTCATGTCCTCATGCTTGCACAGCAGGCACTTACATCCTTAGCAGTCTCTCCAGCCCTCTCTCCATTCCTGCCTAGAACCCAAAACCCTTGTGTGGTGCACGAGGCCCTAGGGACACGACGCTGCCTCTGGCTCTCTTGTTACTGCTTCTCCAGCTACACCGTACTTCTTGCAATTCCTCAGGAACGTAAACATGGCTTCATCACAGAGCTCTGCACCACCCACAGCCCCATCTCTTCTTCTACCAGGTCATCAATGGTTCCCCATTTAAGGACTGCTCAGCTGCCATAACTTCCCGTTTTCTCCAACTCCATCCTATGGGACCCTTGCTTTCCTGTCCCCCTCTCTTCAAAGAACACGTGCCATTCCAATTCAATATCGACTTCTGTCCCTCTCCTCTCCCAAAGTACATGTCCCATGAGGACAGACATTATTTGCAGTATACCCCCAGTCCCAGAACTGGGTCTAGTATATAACTGGTACTCAAAACATATTTTCTGAGTGATTGGCCAGCAAGACGGCTTGGCAGGTAGGGGCACTTGCTGCCAAGCTTGCTGACTCCAGTTGATCCCTGGAACCTGCTTGGTGGGAAGAGAGGTCTCACTCCAGCAAATCTTTCTCTGACCTCCACATGCATGCTCTGGGATGCATGCCTCACCCAGGATAAACAAATAAAGAAACATAAACAGATAAACAGAAACATTTTCTGAGTGGTAAATGAAGAGCTAAAAAACCCAAAGTAGGGTTAGGGATAGCTGCGCGGTTTAACAACAAACATTTAGTGGGTATTTGAAAGAGGGAGGCAAGAGGACAGAGGGGAAGAGAGGGAAAGGGAAGGGAGGGGAGGGAGAAAGGAAAGGAAAGGAAGGGAGGGGAGGCGTGGTCTTGAGCATCATTTAAGAAAAGCATCCCACTTGCTCTGATACTCCACTTTGTTCTGATTGTAAAACCTTCACATATTGGGGGTTGACCTTCAGGTGGGAACCCAAAGGGTGGACTCTCTCAGCCACACTTCCTCATCTACATGAGAAAATAAGGTGCGCACTGAGGTTCTGTCCTTAGAAATCTTTTGCAGCATGAAATCGATATCAGTCCCAGGGTATAATTTTGGCTTCAACAGTCAATCCCTGATGTTCCTGACTTAACAATGCTTGATTTGAAGGGAAACAAAAATAAATAAATAAATAAATAAAAAACTCAGACTGCATGCAGAGCTTCTCAGCAATTGGAGTAAATAAATAGTCCTTGTAGGGGGCTCCCGCCTCTCTGCAAAGAAAAAGAACACTGAAAAATGATCAGCCAGGTGGGCAGACATTTTAGAATATGCTTGGTGTAATAGAGGTTCTAGCTGAGAAAATGGTAATTGAGGCTGCCTTGCAGGGGTGATGGGTTGGGAGGCTTGCAGCTTCTTGATGACCCATTGTGGGAATTGACTGGTGGGAGTTGGGAACAGCGGGGAGGGAGAGGGGCCTCATGGCTGGGGAGCTGAGTCCTGAGGAAGGGGCCATCAAGGGGAAGGAGTCCTGGCAATACTACTCTGATGCCTCAAGGACTGCCTCTACACTGTGTGCTGTATTGACAGAATTCCTGGTGCTGGCTAACGCCTAAGGGAAAGAGACTCTACTAGCTCAGTTCTGGAGGCTGAAAGCTCTTGATCAGAAGGCCTCAAATGACAAGTCATCTTGACTGTCAACTTGATGAGAGTTAGAGTCACCTGGAAACACACCTGTAGGCATGACTGTGAGGCTGTCTCCGGAAAAGGTTAACCAAGCCAGGAATTCCCATTCTGAATGCAGGCAGACCCATCCCATGGGCTGAGGTCCCAAGATGAATAAAAAGGAGAAATGGACTGGGAACAAGGAAGTCCCCTACCACACCCATGTTGGGCTTTCTAGTTCCCAAACTCAGTTCTGCAGCTGTTGAGAGTCCTCCCTCTCCAACCATCTGAATGAGTTCATTATTGTAAGACTGGACATAATGGAAAAGGTTCTGATGTTTGCGCTGTCACTAAAGTATTATTGGAACACAGCCACACCCATTTGTCTATACCTCATCTCTAGCAGCATTCCTGTTACAATGACAGCATTATATAGTCACTACCAAAATGTAATGGCTTCAAGAATGGGGGGAAAGCCAGCTGGTCCTTTGCAGAGGAGTTTGCCTACTCTTCTTCTAAAGGATGAAGCCCCAAGGAAGTCTGGACACACAGCTTTCAGAAGGTGGGTGCACGGGAGACTTCTCAGGAAATGGGTGTAGGAGCTTGTTGGTGTGGGGCTTTCTGCATACTGTGACTTGGCCTTCTTATAGGGAATCTGAACCTCTTAGTGACTATGATCAAATGGAGATTGGCTTAGAGGCTCTTCACGGTGAATGACAGCTTCGCCCTGCATCTTGCTCATTGCCACCCGCCCCTGCAGTTTGTAGATTTGCTGAAACATGCCTGCACAAACACATACGCACACATGGACACACTCAGACGGAAGACCCTTGCTATTTCTGGCCTTCTCATCTATTCCTACCCATTCCTCATAGGCCAACTCCTTATGCAGTAAGCAAGCACAACTTTTACAGATCTTCAGTAAGGAGTCAAGGACAGGAGTCAGGCAGCTGCCATTCTTTGCAGTAAGGGGTAAACTAAGAGTATGCTCGGGTTTAGGGACGCCCAAAGCAGACCCTAACCTGACTCTGGGGCATCAGAGAAGTCTTTGTGGTGACAGAGATATCAGAACTAAGTCCCCAAACAGACCAGGAATGAACCATTATGTCAGATAAGGAGGCAGAAGGTCCTGTATGAAGAAGTGGCAAGTGCAGAGGCTGGGGGTGGGTCTAGAGGACAGAGTCCCAGGAACCAGCAGGGAGGCATGGTGTCAAGCTGTAGTACCGAGAACAACAGAGCTCCTGGGCAACTAAAGGATCCCCTCACAGATGGAATAATGGTGAGCAAGAGGGACATGCGGGGCATCTGTAAGTGACCCTGTTTGTGTTGTCTCATGGAGTCACTAGTACACTCAGAGTGGGGACCTAGTCTTTCCATCTCTGTACTCACAGCACACTCCGTCATTCCCTGCATGGCGGAGCACTCAGTTGGTGCTTATAGAATGTTGGAAAAAGCAGAAACTCTTCCAGATCAAGATTCTGGTCCTCTTGGGCTTCTGCTGATCTGCTCCGGGACCCTGGCCAGGTTATGCCATCAATGCCCAGCATCCGCTGGGCCAGCAGAAGAAGGAAAAAGACACTGTCAACATCAAATATTAAGTTAGCAATAGAATCAGGCTGGAAACCATTTTCTCTGCTAAATCCAGTACCCCCTTTCCACCAGGGTTCTCAGAGGGCAGATCAATGAAGAATTTTGCTGTGTGGCTGACTGCACATCCTCTATCAAGCGTGCATATTCATCTTTAAGGAGCTGATCAATTCATTTCAAGACATCATTCTTCCAAAACAAAGCAGAGGCTGATAAACAACACTCCAATGGTGGCTTGGAGATGATATGAATCCTACATAAAAATGAGGAAAATCCTATATGTAAGTGAAGAAACTGACCCTCCAACAGCTAAACTTACTTGTGTTCACAGACCTGGCAAGAAAAGCATAGAGTGCAGATGGAAACACAAGTCTTCCTGAATACCAAACCCATGCACTCACCCACCAACAAGGGATTCTGGGTGTGGAGAAGGCTTTGCTTAGGAGGCAGTAGCCAACTGGAGTTCTTGTGTTCTGCCTCGTACATGGCCTCTTAGACTGAAAGCTTTAGTTTGGGGTGAGCGACAGCTCAGTAGTTTTCAAGGCTCTCCACTGAGTTGCTATGAGAATAGAAACCAGAATATAACTTCCACATTTTTACTGGTGACTTGGGCTGGTTTAAGATGACTGGACAGGACTCATGTATCCTAACTGTTTAGCTTCAGGTCTCTCTCAACCTGCTTCTCCATGGCCAGGCCTGAGTCCCATCCTTCCCTCACCAGTTCTGGCAATGCTGCACTGTGCAGTCTAGGCTAAACCAGTTACTAGCTAGACAGTGGAGACAGCTTCCCATGGTCATGTTTAGTTTTAGAATCTTCATCTCCTGCCCAGAACTGACCACTGTCCAGGAGGTTCTGGGGGTGAGAATACTCCTTTGCTTCAGAAGAAACCTCATCTGGGATTAAGGCACAATACCTGTCTCATCATTAGGTTAAGGTAGGCATGCCACCCAGCTTTCCTTCAGTTTTTCAGATACCTACATTTCTGATATTGCAAGGCCTTTACCCAGAATGCTTTGGTGTGCTTGACTGCTTAGAGAAATGTGAGAACCTCAACCCCTTCCCTACCTCATTTCTTCTTTCCTTCTCTTGGAGGTGACGGTCTGTAAGGAAAACCAAGGTCTCACCATATTCTTCACCTATACTGAGGAGCAGAGACTAGGACCAACAAAACACTGCTTCATAGCTACCATCATTTGCAGCAAACAGGGCAGGCAGTGGGCTGTGACATCGGATATAGGACAAAGAAGGCTGGCTTTCTTCAAGTGCAAAAGTTCCAGAGTGTCTACCATTTCCATCTCCCAGTCCCATTCCCCTTCAAGAGAATCAATGTTTTCTTTTTTGCTGGAACTGAACATCATATTTAAATCCCCACTGTATCATTAAATATGTCTCTTGCCTCCACACCGATTTACCAAATGTATTACTGGCTTTGGCGTGTATCTTTTCTGTAAAGATCTATCTTAATCCAATATTGCCCTATGTCCATTAAGGCACCCCCTTTAAAGATTGACTCTGCGGAACACTCCTTAAGTGTCTTCAGTTTCATCCCCATGGTCAGCTGGAAAACTCTAAAAATTTAGAACAGTGGTAACTTCATGAGTACCTAGTATGTGCACTGTAACTTATGTGATTTAGAACACAAGTTGGTTGCTAAAACATTGCACAGTGGCTAAATGAGTCTTTATCTCTCTGATGTAACAGCATGGTAGTAACGGAGATGATGTGAAGGCTCACAATGTTATAAGTCCCAGCTTCCTCCTGTGTCATTCATTGCTCTGACGTCTTGAGTCTTCACTCTTATGAAAGCTGCAGTCTCATGACACAGCAGCCAGCTGTGGAAGGAATGAAGATAAGGGATGCTACTTTCCTTTATGGAAGTTCTAGATGGCAGCACAGCTTTCCTCCCCGCTCCCATGCCCCCCGCCCAAAGAGTGGGAACTTACTCATAGACCTGTGCTTATCTGCAAGGAAAGCTGGGAAATGTGATCTTTAGTCCAAGAGGCGTGAACTCAGAAATCAGATGTTTCATAAGGAGAGGAAAGGGAACATTTGGATGCTACCAGCAACACATGCCACCAAAATACAAGGTGATTCTAAGTGAGACCAGATTCCAAGGTCTTTGAACCTATGACAAAAACAAGAAACAAGTTGAAAATCAAACTGTCAGAGTAAGAGACAGCTTCATCCAAACCAGGGGTCTCTGCCTCAGTCGTAATATGAGACAACCTCAACTACTTAGATTGTCCTGTCTGTGTGGCAAGGAAGATGGTACCCCAGGGGTACAGATGTGGCTTCTACAAAGTAAAGGGAGATTCTCATAGCAGAACCTCCTGGAGGGTGGTCAGTCCTGGTCAGGAGACGAAGGTTATAAAAATGAACCTTAAATAAGATGGTGAGAAGCTGTCTCCACCCTGTTAGTAAGCCGTTTGGCTGGGACTGCACAGTGCAGCATCGCCAGAACTACTCCTGGTGAGGGAAGGATGGGCCTCAGGGCTGGCCATGGAGCAGCAGGTTGAGAGAGACCTGAAACTGAGCACTCAGGCGAGCAGAGGATGCACTGGTCCTGTCCAGGCATGGTGAAGTATTCTGCTTTGAGTCTTTTAAATCAGCCTCAAGTCACTAGTAAGAATTTGGGAACCGAACTCTTAAATTTTTGGTTGTGAGCCTAGCCTTTAATGGCCAAGCCATCTCTCCAGCCCAAGAATTTGTAACTTAAATTCTAGTTGCTATCCACGTGTGGGAGATTAAGACAGGGTCCATAAGCTGTTCTTAGGGTGCAGTGCACATGCTGCTCTGGACTTCCTTCAGTCCTTAGAGATGCTACAGCCTCTGCTATCCCAGGACCTTGCACACACCTTCTCTTTTCCTGTAGCACCGCCCTCTACAACCTTTGCCTGCACTCTTCAGCTCCCCTTGAGGTATCTTCTAGATCTACAGTAGCCCTGCAAGTCTCCCTAATGCTCACTCTAGTAAGTTACTCCTGACAAACTTCTAAAACTCCTCTGTTTAGTTTAGTTTAGTTTAGTTAGAAGTTTTGAATGCTGAATGCCCAAAGAGTATGTATGGGACAGGCTCTGAAATGGACTCTTCTTACTTTTATCACTTCACAGTGGGGACACATTTGGGAAGAAAGATGACATTATGAAGTAAGAAGCCAAAGAGTCTGGGATCCTGTGGTCTCTTTGGAGGGCATATCTCCAATGACCTAAGGTTCTCCCACCGGGCTCCATCCCTGAAGAAGCCCAACCTCTCAAAACATGATGCTTAGGGGTCAAACTGCATCCCAAAGAGGAACTCCCTGCCCATTGCACGAATGCTTTGCAATTACGCACACTCTGTTTTATTGTTTGATCTGTATCTGTGAGCACCACAGGGACAGGAACAATGTAGTTAGGAAAAAAAATGGAAAACTTACTTTCCTCATGCCTGAGTGATCTTGTAAACTCAACACTAGGAAGGTGGAGACTGGCAGATCCCTCGAGTTTCCTGGCGAGCAAGCCTTACCTAATAGATGGGTTCCAGACCAAGTGAGAGACCCTGTCTCAAAACAAAACTACTAAGATGGACAGTTCTGGAGGAATGATGCCTGCGGTTGTCCTCTAGCCTAATGTGCATACACACATGCACTCCCACATTCACACACAAAGAAAGAACAATTTTAGACTTGCACTGATGATAGAAAATGCCCATAATGAGAAAAATTAAATTCAGGAGCAAATTGTGTAACGCAATTTTACTTCTGTTAAAATAAAGATTCATTTATTCTGTTGACAACATGCATTGTTGTTAGTTTTCAACAGTGGTTGGAATTTACTGAGTGGCTGCTTTTCTCAGGTGGCATGATAAAAGCCGAGGACCAAGTAATGAACAAAACAAACACAGTTTATTAGGTTACCACCACCAGCCCATGGACCACTCTCTCTTGGAATGGTAGCTGGCTTTCTGTCTCTCTAATGAAATACCCGAGATAATCACATTATAAGGAGGGAAGGTTGATTTGGATCCACGGTTTTGTAGCTTTCAGATGGTATGGGCAGACCATTGCTCTGAGCCTCTCGGGGGAGGGACCTGCTGATGGCAACAGCAGAGAGTGTATAGCAAAGCAGCTATTTTCCTGAAAGCCAAGAAAGAGACAGGACAGGAGAGGCAGGGTCCTGGATCCTCTTTAGAGATGTGACCTCAGTGACCTTCAGGCCTCCCACTAAGCCCCACCTCCTATAGGATGTACCACCTCCCAACAGGACCAGCCTGAGAACCCAGTCAGTCATTAGCCCATGGGACTTTGGAGACACTTTCCCAAACCATAACAGCTGATGGTCACTGAAGCCAATGGGTCAAACTCCCTAAGCCTCAGTTTATTCATCTATTAAAAATGACTGCAGTTATTAACAATATATTTATTCTTGAAAATTGCTAAACACGCAGAACACTGCAAGTATATTTTCATGCAAAAAAATCAATAAAATCAGCGATGTATACATAAAATAGTTTAGTCATTCTCCTGTGTGTACATATATCAAAACAGTGTGGTTTATGCCACAAATATATAGAATTTTATAACATTTATTTATTTATTAATATGTGTGTGGATTTCAGAATACAACTTCAGGAGTTTGCTTTATTCTTCTACTGTGTGGGTCCTGGGGATTGAACTCAGGTCATTAGCCTTATCAGCAGGTGCCTTTACCCTTTATGCATTGAATTTTCCCTACATAGAATTTTTTTAATTTAAAAAAATGTGATTAAAAAATTACTGCTCATATTTATTACATAATATCTAGCAGTTTTCTATACATACATACTTAATATGTATAAACACAAGAGGATAATAATAGCAATGAACAGAGATGTGGCCAGGTCAAACTTGAGGCTGCAGTCAGCATATGAGGGCTTGCTACATACATGTTCATCACATCAGAATCTAGTTGTTGCTACTCCAGGATACCAGGGTGCTCCACAGGATCACAAGGCTGCTCAGGTCCTGGGTGAACCCAGCTACTGGAGATCAATACCCACTAAGCTACAATGAAGCACTATGTTCAGCCACTTGGATCATCTGGTCAGTCATTCAGAGCCTATGAGTTTTTTCTGTGGCTTCTAAGGTTCCCACCTCTGCTCCTCCCCATCCTGACACTCGCCTTCTGGAAGTCCCTGGAATACCAAGTGTGCTTCTGTCTGGCCTTGGTACTTTCCTAAAGCAGTCCTCCTGTCTGTCCAGTCTTCTTTCCAATATCTCCCTTCAGAAGAGGCTGAGCAGCCTAAGACTTCCTGAACCTTCGCATCTCCCCGCTGACTTGCTCATGACCACTATGTGACATAATTACATTCTTTTCCTTATTTACCATCGTCTACCCTACTCAGTGTCACCTCCAAAAGAACAGAGACCCAGTTTTTCTAGCCCCTGGCAGAACGTCACCTTTTAAAACTATGCCCAACACAGAGTGGACATTTAATAAATTCTTGTCAGAGCCAGGCGATGCGGTGCATGCTTATAATCCCAGCACTCAGGAGGCTGAGGCAGGAGGACCACAAGTCTAAGGCTAATCTGGGCTACACAGCTGAGACCCTGAATCAAAATCCTAGGGGCTGGGAGTGTAGCTCAGTAATAGAACTCTAGCCTTGCATATGCAGGTCCCTGGGCCACCCCAACACTGAAATACAAATGAATAAATAACTATATGGATGACTATGCCCTGCACCATGCTACCCACAGCAGAGAGTGACACAGTGAGACATACATCTTTTCTATCATCGCTTTGTGGTACTTTTCTTCTTATTCTCCCACAGAATAATTCCCCTGGGCCCTGTCTCACCTGAGAATCCTCTAGAGTTATGAAACCAGCATTCATTTCAATATGCCAGACCCTTCCTTCAGGCTGCTCTTCTACCACAGTGCTGAGTAATTATCTTCCAGAATCTACGAGGGTTCCAATTTTTGATTAAATGCTTTCCTGGCTTTCAACGTTCTGGGCCAGCCAATTAGGCTGTGCCCCTGCCATAGCATCAGCTGGTGCAGTGACTGACGGAGACGAACCTTGTCCTCTTCTTATTTGCAGCGATTTCCTTGAGCGTTTTGATCCAGGCAAGGAGTATGACATTATTGATTTGCTCTGCTCCACTCACCAAGAGCCTCATCTGCAAGAGCTGGGATCTTTATGGCTTCAATAATTTCCCGTAGTGCAGAGAACTCTTTTGTATTTTTTGCTTGGCACTTTGCAGTTCTGTAAATTTTTTATGGACTCTGAGGTTAAATTTTGTCCCCTGTTTCTACATTCATCAGGATGTTGGCTTGGACTCTAAGAAAGGGCATGACCTTTTTCTACCTAGGCGTGTCCCATCCCACCCTGAGAGGGAGATAAAGATGGATATAGAGAAGGAATGAGGAAGGGGGAAATAGACAACAAGAGAGAGAGAGAGAGAGAGAGAGAGAGAGAGAGAGAGAGAGACAGAGAGAGACAGAGAGAGACAGAGAGAGACAGAGAACATTCTATAATTGCTTATATTCTATGTCTTACTAAAAAAGATAAAAAAGAAATAGCTCAGAAAGCTTTAGTGACTCCCCTCAATTACCCTAGCCAATAAGTGGGTAACTCTCCTACCTTTGGGGTAGCCATTGATGATGTTCACCAAAATGTTTTTTCCTCTTCTCCTGGGAACAAAGTAGAATTGCCCTTCTTTCTCCACAGTCACATGATTTTCTAAGGCTAAGAGGGAGTGTACTGCAGCACTTCCAGGTAGATGCCTTTAAGAACTCCTGAGTGACAGATTAATGAGTCCTTCCCGCCCTCCAAGGATAGAGGATCCCTCCACCTGTAACTGTAAATGAAGACAGTAACTCAAGGTCATGGAACATGAGTGGGAAGTAAAGCTATCATTTTTGGCACTGAGTTTGAGAGACAGCCAAGCCTGGTGGTGCACACTTGTGATAACAGCACTTGTGAGGCTGAGGCAGGCAGGCGAATTGCAAGTTCAAAGCCAGCCTAGGCTACACAGGGAGACCCAGTATAAAACAAAGGCAGAGCAAAACCAAACCACGTGGCCACCTCCATAGCAAGAGATTCGGAGCGCTCTGTTTCCACAACACAGCCTAGCTCATCCTCACAGGTACAGACTCCAGCCCAGAGCCTCCAAAGACATATGGAAGTCTTGAGATCCTGCTTGGGTAGCCTGGAAGACTGGGGCAAGGAGAGAAATGGGATCGGGGTTACTTTAATATCAGATTTTCCATCTACAGTTTTGTTTAGAGCAAGAGTTAGCAAAGCTATAAAACAAGGCTAAGCCTTATTTATTAGGACAACAAATCATTCCAAACCTGTTCTTAAGCTTCCTTTCAGGCTCGGATCCGCACACCTTCCTGGTGCCTTGACATCACTTTCTCATCTTTCCTCTGCTCACTTCTTCATTTGCTCACCCACTCATTCAGCTCATGTCTTCTGGGTTCTTGGTGTCTTCAAAGCTTGCTGTAGACACAGAAATGTCAAACTGTTGCACACACTTCCCCTTGCCTTGCCACCAGCCCTCAATTGTACTTTCAACATAGTAAACGTCATTCATGTTGTGAGAGCCAATCAAAATCCTTTGTATCAGAAAACCTTTCTGCTACCCCTTTCCTCCAAAACATTTTCTCTCTGCCCACGACAGGCTGGATTCCTTTGTCTATGGAGCATCTGGTGTTTCCCCAGCTCACACATTTGTCTCCTTCACTAGACTATGCCTCTTCTGAGGTGGGGGTCATTCCTCAGTCCCTCAGTGTGTCAGAAGCTTGAGTGCCCAGATTACAATCTGTGTCCAGTTCATGTATACTGAATGAGGGAGTGAGCAATGTTTGTTCAATCTTGTTATTCTCCCCTATATCACACCCAATATTCCAGAACCTTACCTCTCCAAAATTTATTAAACAATTTAAAATAATTCCATGTCTATCCTAGATCTTCCTCTCAAAAGAGATTATATAATTTTCTCCTAAAATAGGAATGTTATGCATAATCACTGCAAACTTATTTTTAAATTATAGTTATATTTTGTACCTCTTTATGGTGTTTTATGTGTTTATATCACTCCATCATTTATTGTTGTTACATTGTTTTTGAGGTAGGGTCATTCTTTACAGCCCAGGTTGACATAACACTTTTTATACAGCCCAGGCTGGCCTCAGCTTCCTGAGCACTGGGATTATAGGCATGAGCCACCATGCCTATTTCATTTCATAATTTTTCATGGATGCATAAACTTCTGCTGTTTACAAACAATTCAGCAATTCCCTGTGACTGGTCATTGAGGCTTTTTATTTTTTTAACATGTTTGCTATTTTGACAAATAGTTTAAATACTTGGAGACTTCCTCTGCAGACAAATCTTCTCTTATCATTTCTTTCCTGTAATGCATAGTGGTTGGGTCAAAAGATATGAGTCAATGAAATGGTCAAATCCAGAGTTCTAGGGCCTTGTCCAACTGCATGTTCAGGTAAATATTTAGTGTACAGACTTCCCTGGGTGGGCAGGGGTAGAAGGGGAGCTATTTAACACCTCTGTGTTTATCTGGATCAGGAGAAGGAGACCCCATGGATATTCTGATATGTCTGAAGCAAATGGGCCATGACAATTTTTTTTTTCAAGACAAGGTTTCTCTGTGTAGCTTTGCGCCTTTCCTGGATCTCGCTCTGTAGACCAGGCTGGCCTTGAACTCACAAAGATCTGCCTGGCTCTGCCTTCTGAGTGCTGAGATTAAAGGCATGTGCCACCACTGCCCAGCCGACAACTGTTTTATTGAGGGGTGTAAATGTCACTTAATGAGCCTGCCTCCTTAGAAGCCTTAGAATATGCTTGTAGCCAGTGGGAATGTCCTTTTTCTGGTTGCATTTTAAATATAATAAATCGTGCCTGCCCTCATTAGCTCAGAGCTCAGAACGTAACAAGACTTGTGCTGTCCAGCAATCTTTGTCGTTCCTCCAACTACATCTGCACCATCGATCTGTTCAAGTCACCCCACATCGGCTGAGCTTTCTGATGGCCAGCTCCCTGCTCAGCTGCCTTCCTTCCCACACTTGTGTCCAAGCATAAACCCCGCTTTCTGTGTTGTGTTCCTCAACCACATTTGACATAATCCATATTTTCCACTTTAAATATTTATAGCAAACTTGGAGAGAAAACATTCTCTTTTTCAAGCTGCCTTCTAATTTCATTTCACAGTGAAGGTCAGAGCAGCGAACCCTCTCTGCAGGGACAATTCTCTCCTCATTTTCAACAGCATCAAGGACGGAATCCTTTAACCCAACTTCATCCTCTGAGTACCTCCCCACGATCCTCCAAATGCTTCTTATGGGTAAACAGACCAGAAACCACTCACTAAGAGAGGATACTATAATGAACATCACATTGCATCGCTTTTATGGATATAAAAAAAAACAAGTCTGAAGCAACTTCAGACTAGAAATGTAAAAGCATACAGAAGAAGCAGAGGCCACACTTAACCCACCATCCAGATAACCATGTTTAGCAGGCTGGTGTCTACTTTTTAGGACTTTCTTACAAAAAGGGGTTATATGTAACATATATGCTACTTCAAGATTATATTTCACATACCCCTTTGAAAACTTATTTTTCTAATTATAATGTCACTGGGCTCTTGCTCTGGACTCCCCTCAGCTGCCTTGTCCTTGTGGACGAGACACAGAGAGTAAATGCAGAGGAGAGGAGAACATACCCTCAAGGGGGTGAGTGTGGACACTGGCCACAAAGGCCATTTCCTTTATCTACAATGTGGATGAGCTTTATATACTTATAAATTATAAGTTTCTGGAACTGACAGCTTTTTGGGGGGTGTTTTCCTGTCTGAATTGTTGACGGGCTCGTTTGGATGAACTCTTATGGGTATGGGTGATGGGACACCTTTGTACTTTATCGGAAGGCCTCCTGTATAGTCAGTCATCCTTAGAGCTGTGATCCGGGAACCAGGTTTATAGAGTTATCCGTTTATGACCTTCAGGGCAGAGCAGGATGTAGAGCCTCCTGCCAGGGTTAGAGACAGGACCCATGCCTGTTTCCTTTGCCCAGTAATTACAGTCTTATTGTTCCAACTCTTATTTTACAAGCTTCTGATTAGGAGGGCAGGGTCCATCCTCAGTGCCCTCTAACTCTGCTGCCTTCCATCAAGCTTCCTAGCAATAATTGAGTCATGGGATCTTCCTTGTCTTCAAGAGTGTATACGTGTATTTTACTTCTACCATAATTTTTAATGGCCATGGCAAAGCCTGTCTTATATAAGTGTAAGAGATAGTTAGCTAACATACTATCACTAGGTATCTAGGCTATAGCCACTAGTTTGTTATTGTCTTTGAAAACAGCCTAGAGGGGCTGGTGAGATGGCTCCGTAGGTAAACACATTTGTCTCCAAGCCTGATGATTTGAGTTCAGTTCCTGGGACCTGCGTGGTGCAGAGACCCCTACAGCTTGTCAGTGCACTATTGAACACATGCCTCCCTCACACCATAATAATCAATGTAATAAAAATGTTTTAAAATCTTAAAGGCTTGGGGCCTCCTCTCCAGACAGGTGTCCCCATCTAATCTCTTTCATTTAAATTTCCTGATGCAGGTCAGCTAAGGACAAAAGATATGAGCTTTTTAAAAACCTTTCACTCATTTTACCAAAAAAGAAGGACAGAACCAGCCTGTTCACATGAGCAATGCCAAAGTCAATGTCCTCTTAACATCACTAGTTCTGAGCATTAGGACTCCAAGTTTTCAACCATTGGATAGCAGAGGGAGAAAAGAAAAACACAGTTATTACCTGACTTTCTCATCCAACAATATATCCCATGAATATTAATTTTGAATGTTCACTAAACATTCATTTTCTGTTTTGCCAATGTGCCTAATCAGATGTCTCGGCCATCATCCTCATTGGTACTTAGGGATGCTGACATTTTAAATGTAAAGAACTGATGCTGCAAACACTGCTCACTGCATCTTTCATCCTTTAATGCTGTGCTCTTCTGCTGTGGGGATTTAAAACTTGATGTAATAAAATCCATCAGTGTTTTTCCCCCGGGGTGATTTCTTACTTCCGCTTGCATTTTCCAAAAAGAAAAGAAATTTTATTTATATAGCTTTACAAAGGTTTCCATTTGTTTATTATTTATATACACATTCAAACAATGTGAAATTTGTTATCAACCATGAGGTAGGAATCTCATTTTGATTCGTCACGGAAAGCTAGTTTATCTACCCAACAGTTTTAGAGGTACGATTCGATTTTCTTGCTGATTTGAAATGCCACACTAGAAAGTCTAGGATGGTTTATTGTTGTTGTTGTTGTTGTTGTTTGAGTCAGGGTCTCTGATAGACTAGTTTGGGCTCAGATGCTCTTCATAGGCAATGTTGGCTTTCTATTTCATTCTTCCTGCCTGTACTGCCACACATTGAAATTGTAAGCATGTGGAGCCACGTGCAGCCATGTAAATTCTTACAGATGAAATTTAGTATTTCACTAGGCAACAAAGAAAACTGAAAATATTTTAACGAGAATTATATAACATTACTTAACTTCGGATAAATTGGTGGATACCCAGCACCTTTTCATCTTTTATATCCTTTGGTAAAGACTTGCAATTTGACATAGCATAGCATATACCCATTTTTAGTTGTTTATTCCTAGATAACCTGTATCTTCAGTGTGATCAGAGTTTTATTATAATTTGACTTCATTGTTGACTGTCACTGATCCACAGCAAAGCTATCAGCCTTGTGTGTTTAGTGTATACTTGGCATTGTGTCTGAAGATTATTGGCAGTGATAGCCAATGTCATTGCATCACTTCCTGGCTTTTTGGCTAAGATGGAGCTCAAAGTCATGTCACTATACTTCATAGTCATTTTGTTGTATCACAAACAGGAAGAAAACCTGTGGGTGGGTTTTGGGCAGTGGTATAGCACTGGCTAGCATGTGTGAGGCCCTGAGTTGAATACCCAGCACTAGAGAGAACAGAGAAACAAAATAAAACAAAAATTCTACAAGATCTTATGTATCCCAGGTTTGTCCTAAATTTATTATGTAGCTTGCCATGACTTTAAACTTCTGATCCTCATGCCTCTACCTCCTGGTGGGGAGATTACTGGCATATACCCAGTTTATTCTGGGATCAAACCTAAGGCTTCTTGCATGCTAAGCAAGCACTCTAGTATTTTGCTCCATCTCCAGCCCACTCCCTCCAAAACTACTTTGTAAGCCTGGGGTTGCACAGTAGAAGAACTCTTGCAAGGCCTAGGCTTGATATCAGCTCAGAAGAAAGGGCATCGGCCATGCAGATTCATCTGGACAGGTATAAGAACCATATGGAATATCAGAGGAGGGTATTAATTTCATCTGGGGGCTTTGCAGTTGTTGTTTGGTTTGATGTTTTTGTATTTTATGATGCTTTGACATCTCGAGATCTTGCTAACCAAACAGGAAGTAGACTTCCCAGAACTACCTTGACCCCTGAGACCTCAAGCCCTATCAGCAGCTTTTCCTGTGTAAGCCAAACTACTACATTCAAATGCCTCCCTTAGCAGGCATGGATACCACAGGCCAACTTTTCTTGTCCCAATCACCATCAGACCACGTACCAGGCAAATTATGGGAGCTCCACACTACAGACTCTGTTGTGGTTACTCAACCAGCCTGTCTTAAGCCTAGGCAATCATCCTGCCTTACATTTCTCCCATGGAGGCCTCAATATGCTCTTTCCCAGGCTCTCCTGTCCTGCCCATCTTCTCACCAACATGGTGTGTTTGGGGGGTATATGCATCCTTCTATAACCCCCAAATGGCATGGAACTGCCCCTCCTCTTGGAAACTGTAGGTAGAAGTCTTTTTGTCATTGTTGGCCTCACTGGACCTCTCTAACAACATAGCCTGCGTTTTAAAACAACAGCTCTATAAACATCCAGAACAGACTGTTAAGAGGAGCCAACCAGTCTCAGGCTTTGGTGTCAGATGGTCTTGAGTTTCAGTTAAACTTCGTGGCTTGCTGGCTCTGTGACTTTACACAGGTGTCCTACCTCTTCAGATACTCTCTGTCTCTGAGGTGGGGGTCTCTGAAGGAGAGGACTTGCTCAAATTCACTAAGCTGGTGGGGAGCTGAACAACTGGGATTCAAACCTGCGTGAATTCAAATGCAAAGCCTGCACTCTTGACACAGTAGATGACATTTTCCCTTCCTTGTCCTTTATCTTGTTGTCACCTCTGGAAGTTCTTCAGGGGCCTAGTTACCATGCAGAGTCCCTGGTAGTATCACCCAGGTCCAACTCTAGAGTCTGAGATGTGGAGGGGAATAAGAAAACACAGGGGATTCCCAATGCAGTGATGTTTCCCATCCAGAGTCCTCATGAGTTAGAGTCTTATGAACGAGTAGACTTAATATGAAGCCAAGGCATATTCTACCTACCCAGTACATCATGTAACACACCAGAAAGCAATCCTAAACAAGCAGGTGAGTTACCGGAGCATAGTCACTAGAGGTGTGGCCTAGTTCAACACATGCCAGGCAAGTGATCTACCATTTGAGTTCTATCTCCCACCCTCCTCCTCCAAAACTACTTCATAAGCCCAGGGGTGCATAGTAGTAGAGTTCTTGCAAGGTCAGAATTTCATCCTAGTACCATCCCTGATGCCATGGCTTGGGGACACTTGGTCTTCAGTTCTTGAGGAGAGATCAAAGAACTTCAGCTCCCTCTCTGCTCATGTGGTGAAAGGAAATAAAGAGTCCATGTAGTGTCTCTCTACATGCACCTGCTGTTTACCTGGAGTCTGCTTTCTGCTAACCATAGATATAGCTAGTATGTGTTTTCATTAAAGTCCTAAATAAGAAATGAAATTTCAAAAAAAAATGAATTCATAATTACAACCTCATGTAAGCCCTGAAGCAAACCTGTGAACGAGCAACGGCCGTCACAGTTCAGAAAACTGAGACTCAGAAAATGAAGTCTCACTCAAGACCATTCATCTGAGAAACAGCACAGTTATTATTCGAAGCCATGTCTGCCTGGCTTTTTGTGAGGGGCGATTGTTGAGATAGGATCTCATGTATTGAAGGCTAGCTCAACCTCACTATCATTGAGAATCACTTTGGATTGTTATTACCATTATTGTTGTTGTTACTGTTATTTACCTTACATATCTTTTGCTTAAACATATGGTTTCCAATTTTATTGTTATGGGTTTTCTATGTCTTCTGAGAGTTGAAGTAGACTCAAACCCCCATCCATAACCCAAAAGTTATCTACAGTTGAAACAGCTCACAAAAGAAAACATGGTTTTTTCCAATGGCGTCTCACTGAGTACACAAACTGTGCTTAAGGGCAGGCCCCATGCCCAGCAATAGATGGCCAACATGAAATGAATTCAGTGGTATTTTTTTGAGGTTTTAATTTTTTTTTGTTTTTGTTCGTTTGTCATTTTTTGTTATTGATGCTGTCTTTTGGCCTCACAATGCTTTGCGACCTTGGATTCCTTTTTGAAAAAAGTTTGTTTATTTTTATGTGCATGGGTGCTTTGCCTCCATGTGTGTCTATGCAACACATGTGTGCCTGGTGCTGCCAGTGCCAGAAGAGGGTGTTGGATGCCCTGGGACTGGAGTGACAGACAGTTGTGGTTGTGAGCCATCATGTGGGCACTTGAAATTGAGCTCTGCTCCTCTGGAGGAGCAGCCGTTGATCTCACTGCTCAGCTGTTTTCTCTAGCCATGACCTTGGGTCTATGATCTTCCTTCCTCCACTTCCCACTGCTAGGAGTGTAGGCATGCACCAACATGCCCAATGAATGGGCTTTTGTTTTTCTTGCTACTTGAGATTGAATCCAATACCTCACAAGTGCCATCAAGTGCTCTATCAGTTAGCTACATCTCTAGCCTGGTGTCTGCTTGACTTTCGGATGCTCCACCCCCTTTTGATATAGTTAGTGCCCATTCAAATCCTGGCATTGACTTGTTCTCTGGTTGGCTGTTGATTGGAAATCTTCTTACTCCAACAAGTCATTAATAAATACTCATAACACTACAGGTGGCATATTGTATGTGCTTTCTCATTAACCAACACTATTGATCCCTTTCCTGCTTGTTCAAGATACCTGCTGGTATGTACCATGGTGTACTTGGTCTGGAAAACCTGCCATGACCCCAAAGCAGCCCACCTCAGTACATAAAAAATGAATGTCATATTTAGGAAAATATCTAATAATGCCCAATATAATGAATTCTAAAGATGTAAGCACCCCCTGCACACACTCCCTACCATAGTGTAAAGGAGCAGTTCACATTCACTTGTGGAGGGAGTACACACTTGTGCTCCTGGATGTAGGTTGCTACACAATCTGCAGTTGAGTGTTCCATGTTGTTCAGACTAGCAGGTATTCTCTGGAGCTAAGCCAGATTCCTTTACCAGAGCAGCTGTGTTCCCCAGCCAGCTCAGAGTCACCCATTAGTCCACTCAAATTCATTGTCTCAAGGACCTCAGGTCCACATAGTCATCATGAGTCCAAGTAGTCCCAAGTGCTAACCCTAGGAATGATTTTGAGGTTCACTGTTGCCCTTGCTATCTGGAGCACAAGCCTCCCTGGGTGGCTGCGGTGGCAACACTAAGTGGTGAGCAGGACAGACAATCCCTCTGCTGAAATGCTGTGCATTAATGTAAAGGCAACATCTGGCCTGGAAGTCAAGGACCCCAAAGCCTTTGGTTTGTGTTTGACCTCCAGGAGTCCTTAGTCATCGGAAACATAGCCACAAAATCACATCAGAAAGGACATTGCTCTCGGCTAAGGACGCCAGGTCCCAAGCCTGCAGAGCATATGGTAGAGCAGATGAAGAGGCCAAGAGGGACTTCCTGTGCTAAGGTGCCAGTCTCATTTGTGTGGCTTAGCACCTATGGCTGAAGTCACTTCCTCCTGGCAAAAGCCTCAGGACCCCAGAAGCCAGAGCAGGGTACTACCCAGGCAAGGAGTCAGGAGGAGGGCTGAGTTGCATCTTGTGATGTAACTTGGCTGGTTTGGGGCTTTTGGGTGAACAATAATCAATGAGTTCCTAGAGTTCCAGAGAGAAAGGGAACTTCACGCACACATCACACAGCTACAGTTTGGATTTGACCATGGGGATTTTCAAAAGCCACAGTTTCTTTAGTCCCAGGTTGTTGTGCACAATAGGCATCCTTGAGACTCATTCTACCTCCCTTCCTAGCGCCCTGAGTCTCCCCCACCTTTCTCCTGAGTCCCCCACCTTTCCCCATGGCACCATTCCTTCTCCCCACCAGGCTAAGTGCTTTCTCCACAGTGCCTCATTAAATCCTTAAAACCACCTATGAACAGCAGTTCAGAGGAAGCAGCATTGTGCAGGGGATCAGTGCACAAACCCGGAGACAGGTCACGCTGCAATGCTTTCCATGAGATCCATAAAATGACGTAGGCTGAATGGAGGCTCCCAAAGGTAGTAAGAATCCATCCCTTAAATATTCTAATGTTGCCTGGCATGGTAACATTTTTGCAGATGTGGTTTAAGATCTTGAGACAAGGAGAGTTTTTCCAGATTATCTGGATGGACCCTGCACTGGGCAGTTTTTGTCAACTTGAATCAAACTAGAGAACTTTGGAAGAGGCAACCCTAACTGAGGAATTGCCCCATCACAATGGCCTGTGGGCATGTCTGCCAGGTATTATGGGTACTATCTTGATTGACTATTGGTGTGGGAGGGCCCAGGCATCTGTGGGCTGTTCTATCTCTGATCAGATGGTCCTGGGTGCTATAAGAAAGCAGGCTGAGCAAGCCAGAAGGAATAACCTGGTAAGCAGCCTCCCCCCCCCCCCCCCCCCCCGTGGCTTCTGCTCCAGTTCCTGCCTCCAGGTCCCTACCTTTAGCTGCTCTGGTTTCCCTCAGTGATGGAGTACGACATGACAAATAAATCCGTTCTTTCCCAGGTTGCTTTTGGTGTTTCATCACAGTGACAAAAAGACCAACTACTACAATCCCTAAGAGTTATCCTGAGTGTCCTTACAAGAGAAGCAGAGAGATAAATGGTGAAGACACGGGTAGATGAAGGGTAAGGTGACATGGCCATGGAACGAGAGATGCAGCCATAAGCTGAGAGCTGCTGGCAGCTACCAGAGACAGATGCAAAGAAAGATTCTCCAGTGAACGTGACCTTGAAAATACCTTGATTTCAGAGCCTTAAAGCCTAGGCTGGAAGTTGAGGCTATCTCCTACTGCTTTTGCTGCTTCCAGTCAGCCAGACCTAAGGCAGGACTCCACCTTTCAATTTCCCACACTCTGCCATCCACTGTGATTACCAACTGTGAAGAAAACAAATGACTGCGGCTCTCGTAGTGTCAAGTTTTGAACCCCGTACTCTAGAAAGCCTTTGTATTCCCAATCATTGTACTCACCTCACAGGTGGAGAATGGAAGTTCTCACAGTGGTATGCCCAAGCTTGGATGGACTAAATCCAGGTCTATCTTTCCCTATATCCTCAGACCCAGTCATTTCCCTCACTGTAACAGCTTCCTAAGCATCAGGTACCATGCTTTGCATTTCCATATGCTTGATCTCTCCTTGAATTCTGTGGGACTCCATGTCTTACAGGTGAGGAAACACAGATTCTGACAGGACAGGTTGCTGCGGGCCGCAGGAATATCATAAGAACTCAGCTGGTTATGGCAAAGTCACTACCTGGAGGAATCAGGGAATTCCTCCAGAGGAAGCCAAATCCCAAGGAGTTTTTGGTGTTACTTGGCTTGTTATATATCAGCTGTATTCTGTTATGAAAATCATGTGTGCCTTCATAGATTTCCCAATTGACTTTTCCCTAAGAAGGGCTAACAATGTGGACTGATCACTCTCTAGACATACACATTCCAGGCATTTGGAGAACAGCCTCAGGAAAGGCTTTCTCTGGAATCAGATATCTCCCCTAGCCACTTTCAAGGACTAAAGGAGACATCACCCAGGTGGTCACCCAATTTCCGAGGATTAACAATGATAACAACCCACAGGCAAGTCTCCTGACTTAAGGCAAATTCCACAAGGGGACACCGCCTAGGTCAGGTAGACATTAAGTAATAGCTTTACACAATTTAGCTCAGACCCCTCCTTTCTTACAGCCTTACTAACTTTATAGACCTCTAACTACTTACCTAACCACTTCTAGGAATATTTAGATAACCTTCTGTGTTAACAGCTATGCTCAGCCAGAACTCCCAGTTCAAGCCTCCCTGTAATTATCACTATTGGTAGCATCCGGCCAGGTCCATCACCGGATGGAGGAAAGTACCTTATCAGAGATACCTCTGTGCTAAGAACAGACTTAAGCATCCAGGCTACCTGTTTGAGAAGGCCTGGTGGATGTGCTAATTAAGCTTAACTTCCTCCTTTCCCAAACCTTACCTCCAGTTCCAGATCTCCCTTTAACTATCACCAGAGGCATCTAGCTGTACACAGGTTGCCTAGAGACTGAGCACACTTTCCCCCACCCTGCAGGAAAATGGCAGACAGCTTGGACAGATAGGAGCCACAGGAAAAAAGAAGACAGTTTTATTTTCTCCCATTGACCTAACAACTTATAGATTTTTAACATCTTTTACCAAACACATTTAAGATTATAGTTGTGCACGTGAGATCCCTCTTCTTAGATATTACCCATATTTAGCCTTTAGTTAATTCATTAGTCACTTCCCCTTTGGGTTACAAATGGTAATTAACAACTAGTGCCCCTCTTTGTAATTCTTATCAACCCTCCATTTGATCCTGATAGTGGACAATCACTGCCTGAGGAAGTTCAGGCTGAGTGTCCTGGGTGGAGGGGAGGATTGTGATTTTGGGGAGATATATAACTGTAAAGTAGAGGACAGAGAGAGGAGAAGAGAATGGAAGAACTAGATGGGTAAGAACTTGAGAGGAACAAACTGAGATGGGGAAGAAGTCGATTGAAGGGCTACAGGAGAGTACTAGAGGAATGAGATGGAAGATGAGGAAGAGCTAGATGAGAGAGAAGGAGACGGGAGAGGAGATGATATGGGAAGGAACAGATGGATGAAAACCTAGAAGGGGCAGAACTAGATGAAGGAATTAAGATAGAACTTAGAGGGGATCGCAGACATGTGTAGAGAGAAATCAGGCTAAAGATGACCTAAATATGAGAGCAGAATATAAGTTTATAACTGTCACAGAATAATAAAGTATATGGACTAAGGAGTTTTGTGTATATAGATTCACTTCTTTTCATCAAAGATAATTATCAGCTGGTTGTAGATTCTTCCCGGACCCTGGGAGGGGACTATCGAGGGGCTGGACCCCCATAGTCCTTGATAACAGGCTGCCTGTGATCGCTCAGAAAACCACAGCTGTGTTAGAACATGGAACCCAGTCTTTGACTCTGGAACCCCAGCTAACCATCTGTCTGGCACATTGCCCATCACAGCTAAAACTCACATGCAGACATCTTGGCAGCTTATGTTGGCAGAAGCCATTAAATTCATTCTGTGCTTCTCTCATCACATTCAAGGAGGCCAGGTAGGTGGAAGACATAAACTGGGTGTGCAGGAAGCCCCTCTAAACTCCGTGGATGTTGGCTGATCCCTTGAAATTCACAGTGTGTAGGTCATCTGCGGGAAACCCAGGAGAGACTATGCTGTAGGGAGCACCAGTGCCTCCCTGTGGAACTTCTCTTTGTGGGGTCATAGTGGGATTTCATGTAACTGTCTCTATAGGAGATGGTCACTGCACTCTTCCCCCATCCCTCTAAACCTGGTTTCTATAGGGAACCCATCTGGGAACTGTCCTTTGCACTTAAGTCTCATGGTTTCTCTCCTATGCAGGGTTGACTTTCCTGCTCTGAGACTGACCTTTTCTAAAGCCCTGTATTGCCAACCAAGTCTCAGGTGTCCTAAGGACATGCATGTGACTGTGCCATTCTACCTTCTTATCCTGACAAGGTGGGAGGAGTTGTCTTGTGGGTCACCCAGTACTTCCTGCGCACCTATTTTCTGATTCTAATGACACCCCGTGAAGCAGCTTTTAGCCATGATCATACCTAACAGCTCCAGGTGGATGGTACTGAAGATGCCCACACTGACTGAAATGGTGCCAACTGGTACTGCCCCTCATTCTATGGCAGACACCGTTACAAGAGCTCCTCATGCATAAACTCAGTCATCACAGTGCATCAAGGACCACACTTAGAATTGGCATTGAGGGGCACTATAGCTCGCTTTACAGGTGAGGAAACAGAGACCTGGGGAAATTAAATAAGTTTTCATATCTACTCGTTGGAAAAAGGCAGCGAGTGCCTGGGTATGTTTCTGTAACCCTGTCTGGGTTTTTTACTGCTCCAATAGTAAGGATGAGGGTGGAAGAAAACAGAGAAGGCGTGACCCCCCGCCCCTCCATCCTAACCACTCACTACCTGATCTTTCACAGGGTACACTGGCCAAACCCTGCTGTAGCCCCAGAACTCATCATATAAAAAAGCCCAGTGTCTTCCCTTCAAAAATATCTCCCGAAGTCCAGACGGAGCGATATCATGCACCCAGTGCAGTCCCTGCATCAAACAGATCTGCATTCAAGCTCTTGGTCTAAGATGTCTTGATGTGGAACATGGCAGTCTTCATCTATAACCTTATGCTGGGGTTGGGTATGGTTTCTGTCCCCATTTCCCAAAGTGATTGGAGGTTTGGTCCTCAAAGTGATGCTTTTTGGAACTGGTGGATCCTTTGGGGCCTGGGACCCAGTAGAGAATCTTTGAGTCATTAGACATATGCCTTTAGAAGCTTGTTCTCACAAAACTTATTAAGGGGTTGTTTGTTTCTTGTACTGAAGAATAAACCCAGGGCCTTGCAAATGCCAGGCAACATTCCACCACTAAGTTACAGCCTAACCTTTTTTTTAATTATTTAAAATTTGAGGTAGAATCTCACTGGGTAGCCCAGACTGGACTCACACTCTCGATCCTCCTGCTCCAGCTACCTGAATAACTGAGATTATAGGCATGCACCACCACCATCGGCTCCCCCACTTGAACTGCTTCGAGCTGTTATAAGAGGGTCAAGTTGGGGCCAGATATTTTATTGTGGTAGCAAAAGCTCACTAGTGCACTTAAGATAACAAAATCTTTCCTTGAGGGTGTGCCTATGGTAAGGAATCATAAGATACCGAGAATAAAAATGTCAGGCAGACAGTGGATACAAAACACGAACTCAGAAATCATCAGTGGCACATGTGAAGAGGCAACTCCCTTCACCTCCCCTGCATCCCAACAAAAGAAAAGCATCAGTTCCACTCCACCATCCACGGAGGACTAACACCTGTTATTCTATTGAAGTGCAAAGCGGCTCCTATCTAATTCACATTTGCAGGCCATCATCAATATGCTGTTTCAGTTCAGCAGACGCAGGCAGAATTCACCATTCTCCAGCACAGCCGGCCACCTCCCTGGAGGACAGGTGGAAGAGGAACTGGAGACCAGTACTTCCCTGGGCAGCTGGAAGCCTTGAAGCCCTGTCAGCTGTGCCTAGTGTTCAAGTGGCCCCTCCTAGAAATTAGACAAAGCGACATTCTGGATATAGGAATGGAATTCTCAGAACCCTGCAGGCTGATGGCCTCTGTAGAATCCTTTAATTGTGGGAGGTCTGTCGGGGACAAGAGGGCCTGGAATCTGCCTGCAGAAGCCATCTCTGGCCCCTTTGTGGGATTTCTGGGGTGAGGGACAATTTATCACACTACTTTCCCTGAATAGCTTCCTGTGGGCATGCTGGACAGCCTAGCCACAGCCAATAGTGACAGCTGACATTTGTTGACTACATACCATTCCACACTTGCAGTAGCTCAGTGAGCAAGATCTCTGCATTAGTTACTGTTCTTCTCTCTGTAGCCAAATACCTAACTGTAGCAACTTAAGGGAGCAGGCATTTATTTTGGCTCACCATTTAAGGTGGTCTCATCTATCACTGCCGGGGAGGTATGGTGGAGCAGCCCGGTATATGGCAGTGGGAGCTGTCGGCTGCTCTTTCTCGTGTCTTGGAAGATCCAGAAGCATAAGGTAAGAATGGAAGTGACTGGGCTATACCTAAAAGACATATGCCCAGGGCCCTACCACTGCCAGCTACACTTCCTGACCTAAAGGTCCTACAGCCTCCTCCAACAGCACATGAATCAGTGAGGGAACAAATCAGATTCAAACCATAAGGGTTTCCATTTTACAAATGAAGATATTGAAACACAGAAAGCTAAGAGACACAAGTCACTGGTCAGAGAGGAGGTGTTATCTAGCAGAAGAAACAGGCTGGAGAGCCAGATGAGCTCAGATTTGAGTCCATCTGAGCTAAGGAACAATTTTGTTTCACTTAGTCTGGATTTCTGCATTAAAATGGACACTCCCCACCCTCTAGTGTCTATTGTATTACTGTAAGAACTAAGTGGACTGTGTTAAGCCTCATATACTGGCAGGCATTGGAGTAACAATAGCAGTTGTTATGGTTTTCTGTGTAGATACTCGTATTTTGCATGATCAGTACCTCTTCCTCTTCCTGGTATTAAGTAGCATTTTTTGTCCTTTAAGGAACCATGGCTCACTACCACTCCGATGGTTTGGAGGCAGAAGTAATTATAAGCAGAAGCTGACTTTTGTCTGTCATCTGCTCACAGCAGACAGGCTAGACACCTCAGAACTACCATAATTGGTTCTGATTCAGGCACATAATTACACTGGGCCCAGAAGTTTCAGAACATGGAGTTATTGATTGAAACACGGGGAAAGAAATGCTTTTCTCCCATTGACATTTTAACTCGAAGCCTCTGTAGCCCACCGGGATGAGGCAAGACAATGGAAATCGTATCCCAGAAAGAAAGAGAGCAATTAGATTTCTAAGTCATGTCATGTGCAGCCTTGAGTCCAGACAGATCTGCAGGGGGATGTAGGCCTCTCCATGTGTGCAGCTAACAGGATCTCCTTTTCTGCTGAAGTCAGTTGAAGTAGAGACTGGTTTATTTGTACCAGTCTTGATAGCTGCATCCTCTCTAGTGGGCATCACTAAGGACATAAAGCCATAACACAGGGCTTCTCATGTCAACCCCCCATCAACCCTCAACTGTCCTTCCTTCCTCCTCATCGCTCTGTCACCCATGTCTCCTTTTCCAGGTTGAATCATCTTGCTCTATGATCCATCCTTTTTTTCTAGATAGAGCTTTCAGAGCATGCACGCTGCCTCTGTTTTCCCGTGGTAGGTAGCATCTCAAAAGACTAACAGCATTGTCTTCGAGCCAAAGGAGCAGAAGTCAAATACTTACTGACTGCTTAGAGAAGACTACAGTTTGAAAGTGCAAACAAACTAAGTGATGAGCTACTAATAACAAAGACACCACCTCTTTGAGAAAGCCTTCTAGAACCTTCTGTCCACTAAGGTGAGGTATCTCTCCTTGGTCCTCCTCCCACCATATTTTTTGAGTGTTTATTGCATTATGTTATAGTTGCCAGTTAATAGGCTTATGTCTCCCACCAGTCAATGAAGTTCTTGCAACCAGGTTATTTCTTATTTACTTGGGTACCCTAGTGCTATAATGGGTTAAGTTGTGGTTCTCTCAAACATGTGTACAAGTCCTAAAGTCCCCAGAATCTGAAAATACTGTCTTAGAAGCAAACAAAATGTAATTAAATTAAAGATGTGGAGAGGAGTTTGTCTTGGATGAGAGAGTTGGGCTGTAAGTACAGCCACACATGGATTAGGAGCGAAACACAGGGGAGGGAAGGCCCAGCAGGATGATGGCAGCATGAGAAGCTCAAGTCAAGGAATGTCAGCAGCAGAAAGAAACAGATAATGAGTTCTTCCTGACAGCCCCCAGAAGGAGAGCAACCTATTGACACCTTGATTCCAGACTTCTAGCCCTTAGCACTGTGAAAAACTGCATTTCCACTGTTTTAAATCATCTGGTTTGTTAAAGCAGCCACAGGAAACTAAAATGCTAAAGCAAGTTCTGTGTACCAGGCTCAGCATGTGGTCCACTGGTCAAGAAAGCCTTACAGCTGCCATCCCTGCTCAGTCAAATCAGATCAAATGTTAATGCCTGTTACAGGGTGGAGTTGAAAGTATTTGTCTGCTGTCAGAAAATAAAGGACGATTAATTAGTGATGCCTGCTGTGGGTTAGGAAATAAGATAATAGGAGTATGAATGTTATGTAATTGCATTTCCCATTACTATGTCCAATGTTGTGGTTTGCGTGTAAGATGGCTCCTGTGGACTCGTATTTGAACCTTTCACCCCCCAGTTGGTGGTACTGTTTTAGGAAGTTGTGGAACCTTTGGCACAGTGACTTAGCTAGCAGAAGTGGACTGCTGAAGCAGGGCCTGAACGTGACAGGTGCTTCCCCTCCAACCCAGGCTCTGTATCCTGACCTGCCAAGCTCCTGCACTGTGATCAGAGCCGCCTCATCTGCCACGACTCATTCACCCTCCAGGACTGTGTCCCCTAAAACCATGAGCCAAAATAAAACCTTTGCTCCTTAAGGGCTTCTGACAGTATTTTGCCACGGCTTTGCACGTATTGTGAAAATTCCTCCCAAGCAAGATGTTAACCATGCTTACCCAATCTTTATAAGGTCCCAACCACAAATCAAAGTTGAGTTACATCAAACTTCATCCCAGAGAGTCAGGTTCTGGGTAAGAGAACCAGTTAATTAGACTTGTGTACAAAGCATGTGTGGGTGAGGTGGGAATGACAGAAGTGTGGGTGACCCCAAAGTGGTTGTCCTGGAAAGTCTTTACCCAGCATGGATGATGGCTTTGCCATAGTCACATAGATAGAGTCCCTTTTCCTTAGTCTTGCCCATCCCATAATACTCCAGCACCTCCCTGAGACACCATTGCATACAAATGGCCGGAAGAAGTAGCTGAATGCTCAGATGGGCGTCTATGACCCTCCCTGTCCCCTCCTATAAGGGAATACCAGCGATCCACAGGGCTGCTGGGGATACTCCGGGCATGGCTATCTAATGAAGACAGCGGCTGTTTTTCCTCAGAGGACAGTGCTGTATGACAGCCACTTAGCAATGTTCCCCTCATGGCTGGTGTCATCCACAGGGACTAGGTTAGCTTTCTTCCTTATTGTGTCTCCCAGAACCTGACATGTGGCAGGTGCTCAATAAACAGCACAGCTATTTAGGACTTTGGGAGTTTCGAGTGACTCACTCTATCACTGAGAGTGTAATCCACTGTATTGTTATCTAGTAATAGTGAGTTAGGATGCAACTCACTGCATTGTTTAAATATCAGTTTAGCTACTGTACCAGAGACCCAGTGTAGCAAAGGCTTAACAAAATAGAAGGTTATTTTCCCCTCCAATGGTCATGATGAAAACATTCTTTGGTTGGCAGATTTCTGAGCCTGTTCTTCTACCATTCCTTACATACATCTCCCATACTAGTAACATAGGGTCATTACTTCTCAACCTGGGTATCAGCATAAAGGGGCACCGGAAAATGCAGAAAAGATCTACATTGTTTTAGTTAAGGGTTCGGTTCAGAAATGACACACAACTGTATGCTTATAGCCCATGGGCCAGAACTTAGTCATAATTGTTATGTAGTTGAAAGAAAGTAGGAAAATATGTTCTTAACTTTGAATAGTCATGTGGGTAGATCAGAATCAGATATGTACTAGAAGACAGTGTTTTAGGAGAATATCATTACAACGTTGAAGCAAGGCCGCTTTCTGCCTGCGTCACCGCCAAAGCGTAGCTAGTGATCAGACCTCAAGAAGGGAGATACAGTGCTGCCTTAGGAACGAAGGAATTGGCAAGATTCCTGCTCCATCTTCATCTCAGCTCCCTTATTCGTCACTGTGTGGCAGCTGCTGAATTATACATCTTAACAAGGGCCCAGACTTGAAGAGAGTCTAACTCCCTCTCCCAATCTTGGGAGAATCCAAACTCCCTTTAGAACAAGCAGTTCTGGTTGGGCAGACAGGACCCCGGGAGAGCATTGTACTGGAACTAAGCAGACGGGAAGACAGACTGAGTGAATGAACGAATGAACTTGGACACCGATACCCATCCTCCTGTATTTCTGGCTGATATTTCATATGTCAGCTCCTTGAGGGCCAAACCTCAAATCTGATGCCTCCATGTAATTTTATTTCTATCTTCCTAGATGCTGGGATGCTTTGATGAATATTTGTTGAGACAGAATCAAAGAATCAATACTTACCATTAGCCTCAGTATCATAAAAATGATCAGTGGACTAAATACCTGGTGAGGATGAGAGTGGACCTTGGAGCAAAGGTTCAGTGAGGAAGATAACTGAGGGCCTGGAAAAGCCCCAGAACTGTGGTTTGCTGAGCTGGCTCTTTGTGTCCAGCAGACAGGAGATCCTCAGGGTGCAAGGAGGGTGGTACGTGCCAATTGAGGCCAGAAACCATCTTCATTACCACGCTGTTTCTGCCTTCCCTTTACATCTAAATGAGACCCAGTGGGGTAAGTTTAGAGGATGATTATCAGGGATTTTGCAAGGTGGCTCATTAACATAATTCCTCTAATTAGAAACCAAAGAAGCTCCTGTTGAAAATTTTCCACTAAATATTACAGGGCCATAATTCCTGCATCTTTGAGTGCCTAGCTGTGCATTCTAGTTCTAAACCTAGTCCCCTGAACTGTGAAGGGCTCAACTTTGGAGACCTTTCTTTCATTTATCAAACATTTAGTGAATTCCTGTGTTGAGTATTGGATTAGGAGTTGAAGATATAGAGATTTAAGGTAGTCCTTGGGTTTAAAAAGCTCATAGCTTAACGGGAGGGACAGATGGGTAGGCATTCAATTGTAATGGAAAGGATGTATGTTTTCTCTGTCTCTGTCTCTCTGTCTCTCTCTCTCTCTGTGTGTGTGTGTGTGTGTGTGTGTGTGTGTGTGTGTGTATGTGTGTGTGAAAGAAAATGAGCAAGAGAAAAATGCTTTAGGAAATGTGAAAGAAAGTGGGATGACACACAAAAATTTCTATTCCTACAAGAAACAATATCCACAGGTGAATTTATTAAGTCAGTTGAGATCTCTACAGGGAAGCCTGGAAGCCTGCAGGAGGGGCTGTGAATCAGAGCTTAGCCACACCACTGGATCTGGCTGAGGTCACTGGAAACCTCTGGGAAAGTGCTCCCTATTCCAACACACACACACACACACACACACACACACACACACACACACACACACACACACGCACGCACATGCACGCACGCACTTTTGCACGCATCCACACAAGCACACACATACCACCTAGTGCTGCAGAAACAAATAGCTGGACCAACCAAGGCCAGGACATACTATTGATGCTGAGACCTCCAACTGACAAACCAGCAGCAGAGATTCAGATCCAACATGGTAGACTTTGGCCAAGGTCGGTGAGATCTTGAGATCTCTATGGGCAGACAGCCCAAGGATAGATGTAGTCTATGGAGGCCTGGGTTGAAAAGGAACACTTTGAGGCTGAGGCTGTCTTCTACTATGGCTCCCCCTGCAGTCAATGGAGGCTCCAGCAAGAACTCCTATCCCCTGCCCTATCCCCCATGCGTACTGGTACCAAGTCAGAGAGTGAGGACCTGTGCAGGCTCAACAACCTGAAGAGTACGGTTATTGCCTTACGAACATCAGTGTAGGAACCAAGAACTCAATCCAAAAGGTAGTTTGTTTAAACTCCACTGGGTCAATGCAGACTCCAAATCTGGTTTAATTAAGTTTGAACTACAATTACAAATTGTATGTTCCCCATCAGCACAATTTTCTACATGAACCATCTAAGGGAAAAATAAGAGCTCAAAATATCCCACCAAGGAAGAAACACTGGCTGATGTGATAGTGTTTTTTAACCCAGTGTAGTTTCATTGCACTTTATCTTTTTGCTATTGTCATTTGCTACCTTCTATTATTTTTAATTTCCACTCTTGCACAGCTGTCTCTCAGCCATCTTGCTTTAGTTTGCATGTATCTCTATTAGGCTTTGGGTTTTATGGTTGTTTGTATGTCTCTACCCATTCAATTATGTAGTCTCTATCATTCTTCTCACACACCATCCATACACTTTCCCTTCCAATCCGACCTTGTCTTCCTCTCTTTTCTCTTTTACTTCTTAACTAGACCCTCCCCTAGCTTAAATAATCTTTAAATTTTGGACCCTAACAATATCCCAGCTTTCCCCTTTCAGCTACTTACTGTCCACACCTCTAGCTTTCCTGTTTGTCTAATAGTATTCCCTGTCTTTAACCCCATCCACGTCCACACACGACACTGTCCTGTCTCTTCCATGGTCATTAAAGTTAAAGTGATAACTGTTTTTAACTGGCTGTTGTGACACTTGCAGAGTAGGTATGTCCAGCAAAATGGTTGCTTTTTGCAGTTAATACTCTACTCTCAGAGTGGCACAGGGGCCCATACCTAGTTGCTAAGCACACAGACTGAGGGATTAGACACTGAATGATGCACCTCAGTTCTACTATAACTCAGCCCCACTTCAACATTTCAAATACTTCAACTGAAAAAACATAGCCAATAAAGTCTAATCTGTGAAATTATGTCGATGTTTAATCATTAAAAAACTAAGGCCGTTCACTCACTCCCTGAAAACATCAGTTCTAAAGTAACAGTTCTGATGAGAATAAATGAGAAGATTTCAAACAAAGAATTCAAATGAATGCTTCTAAGACTGTTTAAAGAAATCAAAGAAGATGCAAATAAGCTCTTATACAAATTGAAAGTTACAAATAATACTCCACTCTTGACATCCAAATTAAAAAGAAGAGAGAGAAACATCGGAGTTAAATTGGATCACAGATGAAATGGACTTAACAGACATCTTCAGAACATTGCACCCAAACACTACATTTTTCTCAACAACTGATGGAACTTTCATTAGCAGAACACAAAGCAAGTCTTTAAAAAACACAGGAAAGTTGAAATGATTTCTTGTAGTCTATCTGACCAAAACGTACTAAAACTGGAAATCAGCAGCAAGGGCACCTGGAGAATGTAAACAAGCTCATGGAGAGTGCACACCACTCTACTGAATGATGAATGTACTAGACTACTGTACAATGAATATGTTATCAAAGAAATTAAGAAGGAAATTTCAAAACTCCTAGAACCAGATAAAAATGAAAGCACAGTGTGTCAAAAACCCACGGGATACAAGGAAAACAGCCTCAAGATGGAACTTCATGGTTGACAAATGATATTAAAATACCAGAGAGATTTCAAACAAATGACAGCAGTGAACTGTAAGGGCCTTGGATAAACAAGAACAAGCCAAATTCCAAATTGGTACCTGGAAAGAAATAATAGAGAGTGGGTAGAAATGGGTGAAATGGAAATGAAAAACAAAATGACACAAAGAATCAATTGAACAGAGTTGGTTCTTTGCAAAGATTGACAAACCATTAGCCAAATTAACAAAAACGAAATCTATCAGACCTTTAAGGAGATAACAGCAGGGCTTCTCAAACTATTCCACAAAGGAGAAGCTAAGGGAATGCTACAAAATTCTTTTTACAAAGCCAGGATTGCTATGATACCTAAGCTAGATAATGGCACAACAAAAGAAGAAATTTGTAGTCTCGTACCCTGATGAACACAGATGCAAAAATTCTCAATAAAGATGCTTACAAGTCAAATTCAAGAAAACATCAAGATAATCATTCACCACAATCAAATTGGCTTCGTACCAAGATGCAGGAATGGCTCAATATACATAAATCAATAAACTCAATACATCACATAAATGGACTTGTGGACAGAAATCATGTGATGACTTCAATAGATCCAGAAAGGACTTCTGAAAAAATTCAACATCTCACTGTGATTTTAAAAAAACCCCAAAGAGACTAGGAATTGGAGAAACATATCTCAGCACAATAAAGGTGATGGGACAAGGCTGTAGCCAACATTATATGAAATGGAGAAGACCTTGAAGTATCTCCATTAAAATCAGTAACAAGACAAGGGTTGCCTTTATTTTTATTCAACATTGGACTGGAAGTCTAGCTAGAGCAGAAGGATAAGAGTAGGCAAGCAACAGGAAGTGAAGTCAGAGCATCCTTATGTGCAGATGATGGGATTCTAAACATGAAACCTTAAAGAGTCCAGCAAAAAGCATTTAATTCTGATGAGCATTTCAGCAGTGTGGAATAATACAAAGTTAACACCAAAACAATCAGTAGCCTCCATATGTACCAGAAACAAGCATGCTAAGAGAGAAATCAGAAAGGCAATTCCATTCACAATTGCCTCAAAAACATACTGTTGTAAACCCTAACCCAGGAAGTGAAAGACTTCTAAATGGAAACCTTTTAACACTGTAGAAAGAAATTGAAGAAGACACTGGAAGATGGAAACACCTCCCACATTCATGGATTTAAAGAATTACTATTGTGAAAACGGCTGTACCATCAAAAGCAAATCTACAAATTCAATAGGATCCCTATCAACATTACAATGTCATCCTTCACTGAAATGGAACAAAGGGGCCTGTCTGGTCTTCTGGGGGGCCATTTTAAGGGAGGGACAATAGACTAAAGGTGAGATGGGAGTAGAGAGGCAGAATACTGGGAACAGATAGGATTTAGCAGGGAGGGATTCAGGAGTAGGGGGAACCAGGGATGGAGTGGTGTGCTTACCCAAAGAAGGATGGATGAAAAGCCTAATGGGATCTAATTTTAAAAAGAAATTGGGTGGGGTGATATAATAGAAGGGGGAATAATGATGGCTAAAGAATTAAGCAGGAATGAATGTGAGGATGGGAGAGAGTGGGGAAGTAGTAGGTAAGTTTACCCAAATTAAGGATGTATGGAAAGCCTTATGGGAAAACCACTAGTTAGTAAGCTAATTTCAAATACAACTTAAAAAAGATTTTCGGTGCAATTACCCTGAGTGGGTGGAAAATATAGCTCCCAGACTATATGGATTATTAAATGAAAATAAAGTAGATAGCATGGGATATCTCTCTACAAGTTATTGGTTGGGGGTGGTGGGACTCAGAAGCCTTCGAAAGAACACAGGCTATTGACATTGTCCTCGGTTACCCATAACTACATGGCAAAGTTCTATTACTAAGCACACCCACTTTAGTTACAGGACACAGAGAAACCAGTTTCAAACTGACCAGAAACTCTTCCCTGCTAGTTGGCTTTTGTAACACCAGAAGATACAATGCAAAGTGCTAGGGGAGAAACCACATCAATGACCTAACCCACTTCTGGAAACTGCATCAGCAATATAAATGCTCCAACAAGGTAAGCCCAGTAGCGCTCTCTCTCTCTCTCTCTCTCTCTCTCTCTCTCTCTCTCTCTCTCTCTCTCTCTCTCTCTCTCTCTCTCTGTGTGTGTGTGTGTGTGTGTGTGTGTGTGTGTGTGTGTGTGTGTGTATGTATTCATGTGTTGCATGCACAGTGGAATTTTCAACCATTAAAAAAAAAGCAAAGTTGGCCCAGGCAGTGGTGGTACATGCCTTTAATCCCAGCATTAGGGAGACAGAGGCAAGCAGATCTCTGTGAGTTCAAGGCCAGCCTGGTCTACAGAGTGAGTTCCGGGACAGCCAGGGCTACACAGAGAAACCCTGTCTCCTATCTTGGGTGGGGAGGGGAAGAAAACCCAAAACAAGAAAAGCAAAGTTGCATCATTCACAGGAAAATGGACACAACTGGAGACAGTCATATTAAGCAGATTTCTCAGAAAGACAAATATCACAGGTTTTCTCTCATTTGTGGTTCCTAGCTTTTATATAGACACATGGAATCATTCTTATACTCATGACATAAAGCAAAAGTGACTCTAGGAGAACAAAGGAGATTGAAGGGATAGGAAAAAGGTGAGAGAGAAGCATCAGGATATGAAGGAGAATATGCTTAAAGAACATGATACACTTGTATAAAAATGTCCCTATGTGACCCAGTACCATGTACATTGAATAAAGAGCAGAATTGGTGGAGGGATTTGAGATGGGGCAGGAGGGTCAGGGAAATCTTTAAAATTTAGGCAACATGTAGGCTGTTTTGAAGATCAAGTAGGTGATAGAGGATAAAGGCCTGTCTGGCTGGAAAGTGGCATGTACAAAAGACTAGGGTCATGAGACACAATGCCGAGCCCAAGGAACAGCAGGGAGTTCAGAATGTCTGGAACTTCAGAGAGAAAATCGGGAAGTGGGGCCGGCATGTCTACACTGGCGGTGGCAGTCAGATCACAACATGCTTGGGAAACCATGGCCAGCGAAGAGGAAGGAGAGTGAAGTGCTAGCCATGTACCAGTGGTCCATGCATGCAGAAGTTGAGTGCTGGCCACGCACATAGACAGCCCTGAGTTCTATCTCCAGCCCTGGGGGTGGGTAGTAAGGGGTAAGGGAAGACACTGGCCAAACCACTTTCTAGTTGATAGCCAGAGGATTTTCCCAGAAAAAGCTTCCTCTTACCCGGGAAACTTCTGCTCTCAGGCCAATCTGCCCCACCTTCTGCTTGAAAGTGATCTTATGGGGGGGGCAGTATATAATTTGCCTGTGACTATACCTGATTGGTTAAAAGTGAGCACAGTATTCAAACAGGGCAAATCAGGTTTTAGGAATGTTTTTGAATATGTATGCAAAATAGTCTATGTAGTCAAGGAGACTGGGAGATTTCTTGACTTTCTCAGCTTATCAGAACACATTTCTAAAGTCCTTGAGGAAACAGAACAATTAAAAAATACAAATGTGGGGCCAAAGACGGCTCAGTGGGGGCAAGCTGCTTGTCATTAAATGTGACAACCTGACTTTGAGTCAGCACCCATGTGAAGTTGAACACAGCAAAGCAAGTGTGAATCCCAGCACTCATTCTCCAAGATGGGATATGGAGACACCTCTAAAAGCTTGGAAGCCAGCTAGTCCAGCATACTCAGCAGTGATCAGGAGACTGTATTAAATAAAGTAGAAAATGAGGGCTGGGTACCCAAAGTTGTACTCAGACCCCCCACATGCATGCACCTGCACTTACACATAAAAATTATTTTAAAAATGTGTGTGTGTGTGTGTGTGTGTGTGTGTGTGTGTGTGTGTGTGTGTGTGTATTGGAGAGAAATTATTTTGGCCACTCCACATAGTTAAAAGGATATTTATTTAATGGCGTAACTCACAAATTAAGTAATAGATAGGTCGCAGGGTCTGGGGAAGGTGTATTGCAGTCCAGCAGTGTTCTCTGGAGCTCTGCTCAGTCAACCTCCACCATTCAGCGTCCCGGTACAGAGCACGCACAGAGAGAGCGCTGGCCCATCCAGCTCTGGGTCTCCTGGCGCCTCCCCTGGCCCCGCCTTGTAGGTGTGACAGTTGCCAGAGTCTCGATGGGGGTTGGAACTTCCAGATCCAAGCTGGAATGGCTACCCACTACATGTGTGTGTGAAATGAATATAAAAGGGGATTTGTTATGGGATTGGCTAATGCAATTATGGAAGCTAAGACATCCATGATATATCATCTGTAAACTGGAAAACAAAGAAAGTTGATGGTGAAATTCACTAAGAGCTCAAAACGATGAGATTTTTTTCTTTTGGTTTTTTGAGACAGGGTTTCTCTGTGTAGTTTTGGTGCCTGTCCTGGATCTCGCTCTGTAGACCAGGGTGGCCTCGAACTCACAGAGATCCACCTGGCTCTGCCTCCAGAGTGCTGGGATTAAAGGCGTGTGCTATCACTACCCAGCGAGAAGTCAGAGTTCTAAAGTTCCACAGGCGAGAAATGAATGTTCCAGCTCCAGAACAGAGAGAAAGTTTTACCTTTCTGAGCTCTTCAATGATCACATGATGCTCTCCCACAGTGGGAGAGGGGTGGATCTTCTCTACTGAGCCAGTCTCTTTGGGAAACAACTTCACAGACATGGCATCTGGATATCCTTTGATTCAGTCAAGATATAACACATGGAATTGGTCCTCATTTGTCTGGGAGACAAACTTCAAGGATGATGGGGGTGATTTTCCTAAGATCGTACAAGAAGGCTCCCAGATCCACACTGTTCCCATGCTCTTGAGTCAAGAGCAAGACAGCTTTCCAAAGCAAAATCTACCCTCCGTGCCTCTGCTCCAAATTTTCTGCTGGTCTTAACATTGTTTCAGACCCGCCCCACCTCACTTACTTTTGCCTGACATGATACAACATCTATCTTGTGAGAAATAGACTGTAATAAATATACTGCTTAAGCGAAGAAGGTTGACAGGAATATAAATACAGGGCATGATATATAAAGCTTCACACATCCCAATGGCCTCATTTATTAAAATCTTGCCATGCTAAATTCACAGAGCATATTTGTCTCTATCTGTGTTCTCATAAAATACTGCTTACACCATTGCTCATATCTAAACCCTCCGCAATTTTACTGTTAGCTGACTTTTCTCTATGTCAACCTCAAGGACAGGTGAGTGTCCAATAGGACTCAGCATTTAGGTGTTTTCAGAATGGGACTCAGACTTAGAAAAGACTGAAGATATAATGCTCCTATAAAGGCTAAGTTAAAAGTTAAGATGGAACTTCTCTGTGAATGCTGGAGGAGGGGATGCATGTGTGCACATGCATGCAGCAGCCAATGTTAACTATCATCCTCAGTTACTTTTTACCTTAGTTTTTGGAGATAGAATCTCTCATTGAACCTAGAGCTCACTAGCTGATGAAACTGGCTGGTCAGTAAGCTCCGCGAATCTGCCTGCTTTTTAGTGCTGGGATTAGATGCCTGCACCAAGCTCAGTTTATACATAGGTGTTGGGGATTCTAACTCAGGCCTTCACTGAACAACTGAGTCATCTCCCCAGCCCCTAAAGTAGAGTTTCTCAAGGAAGGATGCTTCCTGGGTCAAGCTCATCATCACTTACCCATGTAATGAACTCTGAAGCAGACCTCTAGTAAGCAATATTCATTTATCTATTCAGTATTTATTGTCTAGTTAAGTTCTAACTATGGAGCAAAATGGATTAATTAGCCATGACTCCCTCTGAAGTATACACAGCAGAATGAGGGACATAGATGCACAAATAAATCATACTGACATACTGTAATAATCAGTGTTGGTGGTTGGGAAGGCCAATGACTATGGCAGTGGAGTCTATGTTGGGTCAGACACCCCATTGTTTTATGTCATTACCTCATATCCAGGAACCTCTATGTTAAACAAAGGAAAATGAAGTTCACAACGTAAAAAGACTTGCTTGAACCAAACAACTAGAAAGCATAAGCACTGGGATTTGAACCCAGGTCTTCTGAGTTCTAAAGACAATACTTCATCCTCTGGTTCCTTTTATGCATCCAGGTTTAGCACTGGTAGCAGCTAAAATACCTAAGGTCCCCCTTGCTTATCTATTTCAGCCAGCTGTTTCTTGTCCTTACTCTCTAACACCTGTATGAACACTTTAAGGAGTGTCTTTGATTCATGAAGTATGTATCTATTAGCTATTGCCTGCCCACATCTATTCCCTTTTCTTCTGATGGGACCATAGAACCCTCTTCTCTCCTTCCATCTGGAGATGGAGCCATTTATATTCACATGGCTCAGGTTGAAGCAAGCCCAGCCACTGACTAATTCAGGGAAGGTCTGTCCAGCCTGAGAAAATGGGTTTCAAGACTTTGACTGGAATGACTGGGAAAGCTGTCTGTTTGAGGTTACTAAGGAGATGGAGTAAGCCTAGAGTAGCCCATGATTATCCTTGCCTGTCTCTGATGAGAACTTACTATAGGATGAAGCCAACACAGAGAACAGAGCCAAGTTGTAGAAATAGACTAGCATCTGCTCCTTCAATTCTGTTGCTCTCAGGATTGAACACAGACACTTGTAGAGGTCCTGTCGTTTATTAGCAAGGTACACAAGGCAGAAAAACACCATAGAATAAAAGAAAAAGCCTTATGCATACATTCATCAGTATTTTCTTTGACTTCCCAGGAGCTGAAGCTAAAACACAGATAAAGCCCACCACATTGTTCAACTCCAATGTCCCCACTAGCTCCCCATCTTTCCATCTGGGAGAACAGCCAAGGGGTGCATCAGGGAAGTCTAAGACTCAGAGTTCTCTGTGCCATTTGATCCATCCTCATACTTGGTGAAATTGGAAGAAGCTGAGAAATGCCTCTTCATTCATATTGAGAAGAGAGTCTCATAACATTGAAAAAAAATTGGAAACCAATCCCTCAAACGAAGTACTAGAAGAAAGGACTATGGTGGGAAGCTAGTAGTCTTGTCTTGAAATAAGCTAAACTCCTTCCCACTGTGGTACCAAGGAAGTGGCTATGAAATTAATTAGAAGAATGATCTGAACCATAAGAAGATAGCAGTGGAGGGAAATGGGATAGAACTTTACAACATGTTGGAACCTATGGAAAAGTCAAGACAGCTGAATGAGATTGATGGCATCCTGCCATGCAAGTATATTAAAATCTCACATACATAGAAAACAAGCAAACACACATTAGGGGCGTAGATACAAACCATTATGGTGGGTGCTGTGGGAGGCAGCCTAGATTAGGAATGGGGTATGGAAGTGGGGAGAAAAAATAAAATGAGAAGGGCTTTGCAAGGTTGTGCTGTGCTCCAGGATGTGGGAACTCTCAGCTTTCTGCATCCAAGCTTGCAGGCTCAAATGGAAGAAGCTCCCCAAAATATCAACAGTAGTTCTTTGGGATCAGGGATCATTTAGTGGCCAGGAAAAGAAACTCGAGAAAGCCTAAATTAAAAGAAGATTCATTTTACAATTGTACTTGTAAGGAATGTAGTCTGTATCCAGGGATCTGTGATTTGGGGGTGAGGGAGATACCACCACCTCCCTTTTTTTATCAGAACAGCACACTATGTCAGAGCTGCCTCTCTTTCTGCCTGCTTCCATGTGCAGCCCCTGGGGTCCAGCCCCTTTGCACATACACACTCCCTCCTCTACCCCTCAAGTAAGCTTGGCCATGACAATGCTGGAACCCTTGACAATGGATCCACACACCTACACAAACCAGCCAATCTACTTTCCTCCAATGGACTCCTCTCTATCACTCTCCTAAACTGGGGAGCTCCAGATGCAAGCAGCCCATCATCAGCCAGCAATTTACCCCAGGCTTAAACAGCTTTGTCGGTGGAAAAGAGAAAAGGGATGGATAAAAGGGAAACAAACCCAGGGCCAGAAACTAAGAAGCCAGCAGGAGGAAAGATTACAATATCTTGCACAGACTGTCCCTCTGTGTTGGGATTAAGGATAATGCTATTTTTTCCCACATTTTAGCATTATCAAGTTTTTCCTAAGGTAACAGGAGTTTGGGATGGAATGATTAGTGCTTAAAGGCACAGGCTCTGCAGTCAGACACAAATGTGTTCAAGTTCTGTCTCCTTTGCTTCATGGCTATATGACTTGTCTTACCCCCTGAGCCTCTCTGGGTTTCATTTTCCTCAGGTGAAATGCGATCTGGATGTTGAGACTAATGGAAATAGAAGGTTGAGTCCTGTCTCATCATAGTAACCACTTAGGAAATGCTATCGCACGTTCTTATTGTTCATACTTTTTATAGTTAATATTAGTTTTGCAAAAAACACTTCTTAGCCACCTGTCAGTCATTACTGAGCTGGCAGTAGCAGACTCTGTGTCTATGCTTGTCTTTCCCACCCCCTGCCTCCTTGGAATATGGTATTTATCTGAGCTGGAAATGGCTGTTGGAAATTGCCACTGGCTATGTATGTACCTTACACCCCCATGCAGAATCAATAAACAGAGAGGGCTCCCTCTTCCTCACAGCCCTCATCTACTAGCTCTAATTGACCATTACTAGGCATGCTCATAGGGTCTCTGGGCTCACATATTAATTGACCACATACCCACTTAATGGGAAACTCCCCAATTCCCCAAGCCCGAGCACGCTGTTGGCTCCCTCCTCATCCAGTGCATTCTGGGAAGCCTGTGGAAGAGAGAAGGTCAGCAGGTGGTGCATCTGATCAATTAATTAGGAGCATGTTGAGCATTTGACTCTGAGCCTAGTTAATCGCATAATTAAATCGTACCCACCCCCCACCTCAAACTCTCCATCCACAGGGCTCTCTCCAGCACAGCAGCATCCTTGTTTGTTGAGGAAGGACTTGGTCTTGCTGGGGTCTAAGGCAGCCACAGTCCCTCCCCACTGGCTGCTCTACAGTTTTAAACTGATTTTATTTCGGTTTGGGGTGAGGGATGGGGAGAGTCTGTGCCTCACTTCTGGAGCTGAACAATCTGGCTGGGGAAATGGAGTTTCAGAGGATCTGAACTTCCTCCAAAGACTGTGTGACATGAGAGCAGAAAGGAGGGACCAGAGGGAGGAGCAGCCTGAAGGGGCTGAGGAAGGTGGGAGGACAGGGAAGGAGAGAAATAACAAAGTACATATGGAAATGCTGCAAGGAAACCCATCACTGCGCATGCTAACTTTTAAAAACTAGGTTGTGTGAGGATTAAGGATAGAACAGTGCAGAATGAAGTTTGTCAAGCAGAAAAACCTCACGCTGATCTGCCTCCCAGAGGCCTGCTCACCCTTCCTCCAAGGAGGCTGGAGCATGCTTGGCTGGGCTTTCCTACTCCGTGCCTGCCCCACTCATGGGAACCTGGATTTTGTCCGTGGCATACACATGTGTAAATAAAACAAGATATTCCCCAGGTCCCCCTGGGTTGAAAGTGGCCACACGGCCCTTTTGTCCAGTGACTCTTTCGTAGTGTACCTAACAAAAAGCAGGGGCCTCAGGTAATGTCCTGCCCTTTACCCTTCTGGTTTTTCTCATCTTGAAGACAAACACAGAGCCTGTAGGTAGGGCAAAGATCTAGTGACCATAAAGGGAAACCAAACTGAGCTTAACCGAAACAACGAAACAAAATGCTCTTAGAATGATTGAGCTGAAAAATGGAAGGAGCCTGGATTCCTAATGATGCTACAGTGAGCTATGGCAGCCTAAGCCTCCGCTCAGGGTATCTTTTTATGAGATGAAAAACACAGATCCAAAGAGATGGGTGAAAGCTTAGGCCAATGGCATATATGAGTATTATCCACTTATTGTGAATATTGGTTGTGATACACTCTGACTCACAGCTAAAAACATTATATATACATATACATGCTGACATCAACCTGATGCAAGGGTACATCACTGCACAATAGTAGTGATCATTACAACATGTAATGAACACCAGCTTTAATAGTGTGTTAGTCAGCTATTCTTTACTGTGACAAAATACTGAAAGCTGCTTATAAAGAGAGAAGGTTTATCTGGGTTCACATTTTCATGTTCCAAGTCATGACTGGTTGATAGATATCATTGCTTTGAACCTATGGTGATACACCATAGGGAGGGGGTTGGTGACAGAAGATACTTACTAATTTCATAGCAACTAGAAATTGAAAGAAAAAGATCAAGACCAATGTCCCACAATCCTCTTCAAAGGCATAGCCCCAATTACCTAAAGCCTTCCATTGGGCCTCACCCCTTAAAGGTTCTGCCGCCTCTCAATAGGACCAAACTGAGTACCAAACCTTTAGCATGTGGGCCACTGGGGGGTATGCAAACTATAGCATATAGGATTAGTGGGAAGATTATATGATATTAATATTTACAACTTGTATTGCAGTGGCAGGCACACAGCTAGCATACATAAATCTTGGCTTGTATTAGAAATTGAGGTTTGGGCAGGAGTCATAGCTTAGTCAGCAAAATTCTTACCTTGCAAGCTTGAGAACCTGAATTTGACCCTCAGAAACTATTTCAAAACAACACTATGTGGTGGTGTGTGCTTCTAATCCTAAAACTGAGGAGGGAGAGAGGAGGGTCCGTGGGACTTACTGGACAGCCAGTTTAGACCACTTGGTACTTGGTGAGGTCTAGACTAGTGAGACCCTGTTATACACACACACACACACACACACACACACACACACACACACACACACACACACACGGGGGGGGGGGCAGCAGCTACTGAGGACAACCCCAGAACATGACCACTTCTGATCTCTACACATGTGCTCCTTCCCCACAGAAACACATGAACACATGGTACTCAAGAGGAAACTGAAATTAAAAAGTTTATAAGGCTTTTTAAGAAAAAAAACTGAAAGAAAAACAGGGAAGGGAAACCAGTTTCCACGTTTAGGGAACTCTTAAGCTGCAGAGCATCCACCCTGGACACAGAAACCCCCAAGGAGCAGCTCTCCTGCGTTTGCTCTGTGGGTGGGTGACCTGTGTGACCTCAAGCAAGCCATACACCTTGTTGGAACCTCAGTTTCCTCCTCTGCAAGATAATTGTTAATGTAGTGGCTCCACAAAAGTGTCTAAAGTGTGTGCTTTGCCTGGGGAAGCCAGGAATCATATAGGACAGTATCCTGCTGAACACTGAGACAGGTTGCCTAAGATGACAGCCCTGTGTCTCAGCAAAGGTATGTTCCAGCAGGTCCCAGGGAAAGCAAGAAAAGGTACTCAGCACATTCCTCACTTTGATGAAAGTCTCTGAGAAGCTGTAAATTACCAAATCCTTGTTTCAGCTAAATCAAACCTACTGCGGATCCCATCAGCATTTAATAGTGATATTATAGCCCCAGGAATAACAAGTGAAAGTAATTAAGTTTAATGATTCCAATGAAGCCACTATGCTTGATTGCTGTGTGTATGCCTAATTATCTTCCATTTTTGTTGTCATTGTGCATGGTATAAATAAGGCCTATTGGGGGGGGGAAATAGGCACTAATTTTAAGATGTATTAGGCAAAGTTGCCTGTGAAGCACCTTTCCTAGGGGCTTGGTTGCTCCCTTGAAACGCTGAGTGAACAGAAAGTCACTCAGCTTGTCAAAATGGACCAGGGAAGGAAGATCCAAAGTTCTTTCTCTGAACTGTAAAGGAAATTGGCCTTCCCAACAGCAGAAGACTTTTCTTCAGTAAAAAAGTGGAATATTCATTCCCACACTTGACTTTGAATTTGAAAATGTGACTTGCCTGGACTGCTTGACAGTATGTTATATAGACTGGACATACAGGACTCTTGGAAAAATGACCACTAAATTTTGCCAAAGTAAGGTGAGATGGTCCTTCAGGTTCCTGCTTCACAGAGGAGACTGCCAGACATTCTACAGGACACAGAGAGAAGCAACTAAAAATCTCTAGGCCTAAAGGCTGAAGATGGATGCCCTAGTATTGCAGAGGAACTTTGGATGACTGTTCAGGCAGCCAGATGTCTCTGTCATTCTAGATTTTTGGAAGTTGCTTACAAAGCACTTCTTATTTACTTAGGTAATATTATATCCTTCTGGTGTCTTTGATATAGTTAAAGACTAAATAGTTATATTTTCCTTGGTTATGATAAAAGGTAAATAGTTAAGAAACCTTAGATTCACAAATATAGGATAAATAGAATATTTTCTTTAATTTTGCCAAATACAAGTAGACTAAATATTGTAACTGTAATTCCTGCTTTATAACTGTTCTATTATATGTAATTTTACTATGTTAAAGTTAAAAATCTTCCTTTTTGATTAGATAGAAAAAGGGAAATGCTGTGGGATGTCCTTCTGTGTGCTGTGAATATGTGTTGCTCCCATTGGCTAATAAATAAAGCTGTTTTGGCCTATGGCAATGCAGCTTAGAGGCAAGCGGGAAATCCAAGCAGAGATACAGACAAAAGAAAGGGAATAGGGAGAGATGCCAGCCACTGCCCAAGTAACAGCAAGATGCCAGCAGACCAGTGATGCCACAGCCACATGGAAAAACATAGATTAATAGAAATGGGTTAATTTAAGATGAAAGAGCTAGCTAGCAAGAAGCCTGCCATAGGCCACACAGTTTGTAAATAATATTAAGCCTCTGAGTGATTATTTTATAAGTGGCTACAGGACTGTGGGGCCAGGTGGGACAGAGAAACTTACCACTACAAGCACTTCTTGGGATTATGTAACAATAATCGTTTCCTGGAGGCAACTTTTAAAGTTTTCTTAAAATTGGGTATTATCCAAGGGAAATTAGAAACTTCCTGTAGCAGTGTGCTATGTTAGTAGTCTTTCCACTGCTGTGACAAAATGCCCGAGAAAGTCTACAGAGACAATGGTCATGTGGGTCCATTGTTTCTGAGCCTGTGAGAAATGACAGTGGGGAGTAGGGGTGGAACAGAGCTGCTCACTTCATGGCAGGCAGAGGCAGGATGCAATGAGAGTGAACTTGCATTCATAACCAAGTCCCTTTGTAATCCATTAATTCATCCATGAGGTCCCATTGTCAAGGTCAAATCCTTCAGGAACCAACCATCTACCAGAGACCTTACCTCCAAATACTGTGGCACTGGGCCACACTGTATAGTATATACACTGTATATATGAGCTTTGGAAATGTGCACACATGTGCATATGCACAAGTGCATGCATGCATGTGTGTGTGTGTGTGTGTGTGAGTGTGTGTGTGTGTGTGTGTGTGTGTGTGTGTGTGTGTGTGTGTGTGTACAGGCCAGAGATTGACTCCAGGTTCCTTCTTTATTGTTTTCCATTTTATATTTTGAAATGGTCTTCCACTAAACCTTGAGTTTGCCATTTTGACCAGAAAGGCTGGCTAGTGAGCTCCCAGGATCCACTTGTCTCTGTCCCTGTCCCACAGTACTGGGGTTACAGGGAAGCACCACCAACCCCAGCTTTCACATAGGTGCTGAGGATCCTCATGTCCCTCACGCTTGTGCATCAAGCACGTTACCCACTGAGAATCTCCACAGTCCCACTTTAGAGATACATTTAAGATCCAAGTACTAACTAGCTAACTAGCTACCACCTGGCCAAGAAAGTTGAAACTTCTAAAGGTCGTGGCTTTTCTCTCCCATTTCACACCATCACCTTCTGACTCCTAGTGTATAGCATCACACTTGTAACTCGACTTTGGCTATGATGGGAATAACTTACACTATATAGACTCCTAAACACTATGGATCCAGAATTTTGTTATCCCCTGAAAGATCCAATTTACTAATATCCTAAGTTCTCTCCAATCAATCAGGCCATCTTGTGTTTTGCCACTAGTTGCCACTTGTGTAAGTGGTCCCTCTTCTGGAGTCTGACATGGACAGCTTGTTGTCTTTGTATTAGTAGATCAGGGATACACAATACATATCAGAGCCACATAATCTATAGTCAAGCTTTTGCCTCTTACAGTTATGTAATTATAGCTAATGTCTTATACTTTATTAGCAGTGTGCGTGTGCGTGCGTGCGTGTGCGCGTGCGCATGTGTTGAGGCCCAAGGTCAATGTTGTGCTTCCTCAATTGCTCTCCAAATTATGCTTTGAGAAAATGTCTCTTTCTGGACCTGGAACTCATCAATTCAGCTGTACTGGCTGGCCAGAGAGCCACATGAATCCTACCGACTCCACCTTGTCAGCATTGAGTTCATGGACATGGGCTCCTCTGTCCCCAAGTTTCTTAAATAGTCTAGTGGTCAGTCTCCACATCTGTAAAGTGGAAACAGCAGAATGTTATCTGTCTTTCATGACTATTAAGAGACATCAATGAAATGACACAGTCATAATGATGGAATGCAAATGGAAAGATGAATGAACTGGGTGATAAAATGATGCAGTAAGTCTTTTCCTTTTCCTCTCCTGGCAAGGGCTCTGTCTATGGATGCTTAGCTGAGATATGTGTTGATAATGTTATGAGTCCAGTGTCCCTCCTTCCCAGTTCCCTTTCCTTCTCTCATTGTACATGCAGCTCGTCTCTAAACAAGTCTTGGTCAGGAACAGCTTTTAGTAAATACAGGATTTCTCTTTCCTTCCAGAAGCTGTATCTTGGTTACTAATATTCATTTGGAACTTGCTGTGTACCAGTTATATAACTAAACAGTATCATTTCATATTTATGGTGTCTCTGTAAGACAGATATTCTGGGCTGTTGGAATGGTGCAGTGGGTAAACGTACTCAGCACCAAACCTGATAACCTGGGACCCACACCTTGGAAGGAGAGAACCAGCTCCTGCAACTTGTCCTCTGACCTCTAAACATGCACCATAGCACACAGACCATAGCATCGCACGCATACACAAGCAAATAAATAATCCAATTTTTATTTCTTTACATTACAAGATATTCTGTTTATTTTCATTCCAAAGATGAACAACATTTTCATAGAAAGCTTATGGAATGTTCCTTGAGTTTTAAGTCTGTAAAATGATGAATCCCAGATTCATCTCAGACAACCAGACTCAAAGGTCTCACTCATAATGAACACTCTATTCTGGTTTTGTTTGTTTGTTTGTTTGGTTGGTTTTGGGGTTTGGGTTTTTTTTTCCTTTTAGAGGCAGGGACTTTCGCTATACCTCAGGATTGCTCCAGAACTCACTATGCACCCCAAGCTAGGCAAAGCTCTCCAGCCTCAGCATCCCCAGTGCTGGGATTACAGGCATGAAGCACCATACCTGTGTACCCTGTGCTGTTATCTTCATAGCTGTCTTGCTGTTAGCTCCACTCCCAATGTTGGGATAGATCAACTAATATCCATGGCAACCATGATCATGTTGTTCCTTCTGACCTTACTGAAGGCATTTCTAACATCTGTTCACTTGTACAATACTCATGAGGGCAGGTTACAGAAAGTGTCACTGTTATCAAGACACAGCAATAAAGACCACAAAGACACCTCCACATGGATAGGAGGGCCACTGACACTTTGCCTGAGAAACGTATGTGGCACAGCCTTTTAGGGACTAAAAACTCCACCAAATTATGAGTGAGTGAAGGTGTGAATAACCACAGCACTTAGCTTGGCTGACAACACACCCTGGAGCATCCAGAGTCTGGGTACACAAGGGTTCTAACTCTAACCCTTCCATCTACTAATGATGTATGGCTTGCACCAAATGCTTCACACTTCCGAGCCTCAATTTTCCTATATGCAAAATGGGGAGAATAATAACATCTAGTCATTTGTATAAAGGGCTGAGTGCCCTTAGAAACACACAATTGATAGCTATTATGGTAGTGGCAGTCACAGGCTGACTGGAAACAGACATATGATGAGATGAAGTATAGATACTATCTGGCAAGAAAGGATGCCTTTAGTGGTGTGTGTGTGTGTGTGTGTGTGTGTGTGTGTGTGTGTGTGTGTGTGTGTGTGTAACGAGGTGAAAAAATTTCAGCCATCTTTGGCTGGAGACTCAGACCCCTCACCTCTCTGCTCCTGAAGGCTTCCCTAAGTTCTGTTGTCAGAGGACATTTGGGGGAGCACTTCCCTCCAGTCTGATTAGCTTCTCCTTGTTAATTATTAAGGTTCAATGCAATTTCACTTCATTGGGAAGAACTGGCCCAGAAATCAAGGTCATTAAATTTCTGAAAGACATTGGGAAAGGTTGCCTTTTCAGAGTGATCTTTCTGCCACCCACTCCCCTTGAAAAGAGAAGGGCAGTGGTTCACACAATGGCTTCAAGGTTATCTGAGACCACCTTCCAAGTAAGAGGGAAATCCTTTCTGTGGGAGTTTAATTAGGTCAGTACAACTAATTCTTCTTTTGCTACTTATTCAGTTTCCTTCCTTTCTGTAATTACTACCAGCACAAGGCTCCTCTCACACACCAATGGAACTGAAGAAAGCCCTGCAATTATCCTCTATTTCTCCTTCATGCAGGAAGGGAGGGGGTGACCCACTGCATTTGGTCTATGTAAATCTGAGGAGTATGGTCTTTATAGGCCTCCCCACATGACGAGCGATGTCACTATGACTGTGTGAGGGCGGGAGGGCATGTTCCAATGCAATTCCAACCCCGTAACACACACGTCTCCCCAGCTCTGTGTCTATAGATGCCTTGGCATCAGAACAAAGGGAGGCAATTCATGCACATGCTGTCAATCAATAAACATAAATCAATCCAGTGCCTAGCAAAGACCCAGCAGGGTATTAGGTGGATGGGAATACTTGCCAAGGATATGAAAGATCTCAGGTAGGTTTGGTGAAGCAGGTCATGAGAAGACAAAATAAATTAACAACACCCAGATTAGGCTTCAAAAGCAAAGATACTGCACGTGTGAGTGTTGGGTAGGGGTGATGGGAATGCTTCCCAGAAAGGAAGGGCTTGAGTAAGGTCTAGATCACTTATCCATTTACAAATAATCATGCAGTGAGTGACTTGTACACGGGAGATACTATCTAGCCACTTTGGATACCATGTTTCTTTTTCCTACCATTCCCTACCACCATTTCTTAAGGGGGTGGATTCTGTCTCCACTTCACAGATGAGAAAATAAAGGCTCAGACATGTTACACAAACTGCTCAAGGACATATAACAATGGCAGAGTGGGAGTCAAATTCAGATTTCTAACCTCAGAATCCAGTACAAACTGGAGATAACGTGGTCATGGTAACACATGCCTGTAACACCAGTACTTTGGGGTTGAGGCAGGAGGATCATGACACTGAGGCTGTTATGGGCTACATAGCAAGGCCTTGTCTCAAAAAGAGAGTAGGGAAAAAAATGGAAATTGTTGGGTAGGGAAAGAAGGTGTAGGTTGTTGTCAGGACATGAATAAAAAAGAGATTAGTGCAGAGCCCTTATGGAGTGCCCACAGGCTGGGCTCTGTGGTGGGTGACTTCCCTCAGGTGCCCCCACCATCACCCTACCGTCACTTCTCCCTGTATTCTTGTTCTGATCATTTATCCACCTTTTCTCCCTCTAAGAGAGGAAGGGTATGTCTGGTTTGGCTACTGAAGATCGCGCAGCACAGGGGCTCCTGGTTGGCAGGAAGACAGCAATCAACAAGCACCTGTGAATGGCAGGCCACGTCTAGTTCCCTGAGGACCAAAGAGGAGCTTGTAAAGGCGAGTGTCCAAGGCTGATGGGAGTGTCTGTCCTTGTCAGCACCAAACACAGCTCCCCACGGCCCTGCACTGTGGCTCCTGACTGCATTTTGCTTCGTTTTTTTTTTTTTTTTTTTTTTTTTTTTTGTGTGTGTGTGTGTGTGTATGTTGGTAAGTCATGGTCTCCTGTAGCTCGAGCTGGCCTGGAACTACACATATGTAGCTGAGAAAGTCCTTAATCCTCTTGACTCCATCGCCCAAGCACTGAGATTACTGACAGAAGCCACCATTCTGGGGAGCAGGGAAGAGGGAGGAGAGGGATGTGCCTAGTCGGAAGGACGCCCACCAGCTCAACAGCACATCATTTCCCGTCAGCTGAGCTGTTATTTCCATCACTGGTTTGGAGTCACATTGTGAAAGACTGGGACAAAGAAAATTCACCAGCTGGACCAGGAAGATCCAAATGCTTTGCTGCTTTAATGGTCCTCTCTGTGCCTGTCTCCCTAGTCTCCCAGAGAGGCAAATGCTCTTTGGGACTCTGTAGATGTCACCGTCAACTTGGATTCTCATTTCATGAATTCGTATTTTCCTAGGGAATATTTATTCAGTAGTCTGTGTTCACGCAATTATTGAAATTATGCCTAATTATGCAGTAGTGGTAAATAATAATCTCTTAGCTACAACAACATGCACTATTTCTGTGATGGGGAAAATTTTTGTGCAATTTTCTGGGAAACATCCTCATGCAGGAGTGCCAATTAGGAAGAAGGAAACAAAATGCTTTGGATATTTGGTTCTATTATAACTACTTTTATCCAGTGCTATTCAGGAAAATTACCTTTTATCCAGCCTTGGGACTCTACTCATTGAATAATGGCTGCCATTATTGCAATTAATAATGGGTACTCTTAACTTAGCTTGTACTGTGTGCCAGATCCACTTTAAATCCAAATTCAAACTCAGTGCTATCTTGAGTGCCTTCAGAGACCAAGGAAGCATGATGAGTGAGTGAAGCAGGCTGTGTTTGGAGGACAGCAGAGAGGAGTGAGGTCTGTGGTAAACTGTAGTTTACATGCTCCATCTGTAGGAACCATCTACATTCAGCAAAAAGCTAAAATTGCCATATAGAGATACAAGGCTGCTGCTTCCATGTCTTTTTTTTTTCTGAAGTCAGAAACAGGGATTTTAATATAAACTTTCCAGATTTTAAAATTAAATCCTAAAGTATGTCTCTCAACAACTATGTGCAACCTTCAATCCCATTGCATCCCAGCATTAATACCTCTATGAAGACTTGTCTTTGAATGGGAACTTGTTGATCTCATTGATTGTGACATGGGGGAAGAGAAGGGAAATTTCATAGGGCCAATGTGGCTGCTGCTTTAGGAGCCAGCTTTATTTAGTATCCTGTAGAGGTGATTTCAGAGAGCTTGGATGACTATAAGAGGTCTGGCTGGAGAAGACAGGTGTGGCAGGTGACTGATGGAAGTGCTAGCAGCTCAGAGAAGGGGAGCCAGAAACAGGTGATCCAGAGTCACAAGGAAAGCCTGTTCTCTCCCAGCCCTCCATTTGAAGGGAAGGGGAATGCATTAGCTTCTTTTATGTTGCTAGAATATAATGCCCTGAAGAAAACAGCTTATGGAAGAAAGTGTTTGTTTGGTTGTGCTCATGATTCCAGAGGGATTGAGTCCACCATGGCAGGGAAAGTGTGGTACCAGGAGCATGAGGCAGGTAAGCTTGTTGCATGGCATCAGCAGTTAAGAAAAAAGAGTGGACAGAGAGCGGGAGCAGCAGAGGTGACTCCTAAAGCGTACTTAGCCTTCCCAAACAGCACCACCATCTGGGGACCAAGTGTTCAAACTCATGGGCCTATGCAGGACATTTCATATTTAAGCCACTGATGGGATGATCTGTCCCTGAGGCAGGCAAAGATAGGGATCCAAAGAGAAAGGGTTGGGCCACCAAAGTGAGAGCCCTGCTGCAGAAAGAGGCTGCACCATTACTTCTGCTTGGCAGAGTATTGAAGTTTCAGGCTCTTCCCATCTCAAGGTAAATGTCCTCATTCAAGGTGGGTAGTCAAGTCGGCAACTTCTGACCTGTCACACCCTCAACTCCCCTCTGTCACACTCACTGCACATGGGTAACATCTGTTTATGGTGGAGCCACCTTCTGTCACAACCATAGGAGTGGGGGTTTTGTTTGTCTCTTTCACTGCTGTATCCCCTCCTTAGCAGCATAGTTCTTGACACACAGCAGGGCCTCAGTAATTAATACTGTGTGGGAACAAGTGAGCAAATAGTGCTTTGACCTTGGGTGTGAGCTATTTCACAGCACAGTGCCTCACCTGTTAACTCAGGTCATAGAGATGACTATTAAACATTCTGTTTGCTTGTTTTTTTTTCTGAACTAGTGTGCAAAGAAAGTGTGCACCATGTCCACAACTAAGAATCCAACCCCTGTGTTGTTTATGTATTTATTGCTCTTTCACTCTTTTGAGGGGCCTGCCACCCAGCTCCTGAATATATCACTCACTGAGGCTTATTCTTACTTATAAACATCTGGCCTTAGCTTGCTTTGTTTCTTGTCGGCTTTCCTTAACTTAAATTATCCCATCTACTTTTTGCCTCTGGGCTTTTCCCTTTCTCTTACTTCTGTAAATCTTACTCTTACTCCATGGCTTGCTGTGTAGTTGGGTGGCTGGCCCTGGGGTCCTCCTCCTCTGGCTACTTCCTCTTCTTGATCTCTCCTCTCCCAGATTTCTTCTTCCATGCCTATCCTTTCTTCTGCCTTGCCATTGACCATTCAGTTCTTTATAAGACCATCAGGTGTTTTAGACAGGCACAGTAACATAGCTTCAGAGTTAAACAAATGCAACATAAACAAAAGTAACACACCTTAAAATAATTCTACAATACCCCTCAGTATTATTTTCCTCAGAGGAATTTGAAGGAGAAAACCATTGCCATAATTTGCATTTTAGACCTGAAATGTGCTCCAAAGGCCCATCTGTCAAAGGCTTGGTCTCAAGTTCTGTGGAGCTTTTATGAGTTGGGACTGGTGGGAGGCCTACAGGTCACTGGGGGTGTGCCACCGAGGGACTCAGTACCTTCCTCTTCCTCCTTCCTCTCTTTCCAGCTATGCCCTGAGCATTGTTGTGCCACACACTTCCCACTGTGGTGTGAGGTCTCAACACAGGTCCCCAAAGCAACAAGACCATAGACTGAAGCCTCCAACACTGTGAGCAAGTGACACCTTTACTTTGTATAAAAGTTGATGATTGGAGATATTTGTTATAGTAGTGGGAGGCTAACATCTCTTTTGTTAGTGGAGACTAAGGTGGAGTTCATAAAGTGGTTTCATTTGTTCTGAGACTTGAAAGATTGAACCTGGAAGGCAGAGGACATAGAGAAGTCTTCCTAGTGGAAGAAATAATTCAGACAACCACCCCCCATAATAGCTCGATTCAAGAGCCACTTAAGTCAAAGGGGGGTGCTGAGAAAGGACAGGCCCGTACTGCTAGAACTTTTTACTACATCTTCTCAGTGTTTGTTTACTGTGTGTGTCATGTATGGGGCACTGTGTCAGGCCCCAGGGAGCAGTACACTCTCACTTCCTGTCCTCATGCAGTCTACAGTTCCTCAGCACTGACTTCCCAGCATTACTACAAAGGCCAAAGGAAGTAGGCAAGAAAAGAGTTTGAAAATGCACACACACACACACACACACACACACACACACACACACTTCCCTGGTCTGGCCAAAGGGAAGAATACAAGCTAAAATGAAAAGCCATTTTTCAGATGTAACTGCAGGGCTGCTCTTACCAGAAGAGTGGTAAATTCCAGGAAACAAAAGCATGAACTTACCAAGATAAGGCCACAATCTTCAGAACTCTCACATTACCAAAAGTCATATTATTATCCTATGGTTTTAGGACACTGAAGATAGATTTGCAAACCCAAAGTTGCAGGAATATAGAGAGGAGGGGAGATTTTTCAAAAACAAAGGTTGTGTGTGTTGTGTGTTGTGTGCATGTTAGTGTGTTATTATTACAGGTGTGTATGTGTGTGACGGCAGGTACACTCATACTCAAAAGTCAGAGGTTGACATCAGGTGTCCTCCTCCATCACTCTCTGTGGTATTTTTTTGAGGCAGGATCTCTCACTGAATCTTGGACCCTGCTCATTCCAATTCTACTTGACTGGCTCTTCGGGACTCCTGGGATCCAACTGTCTCCACTTGTTTGGCACTGGGGTTACAGTAGAGCACCATGGCCTGATTCAACATGGGTGCTGGGGATCCAAACTCAGGCTCTCAAGCTTGCACCCCAGGCATTTTGCCCCCTGAGTCATCTGCCTAGCTCGGAAGATCTTGTTTGTACTAGTCAGTATGCTTGCATTGTTCCTGCAAGCTATAAAACTGACAAGAATGAAACCTGGCTCCACTGGGAATCCTCAACAGCCCTGTGATTAGACTCAAATCAGTGCGGTCCAAGCACCGTGGCTTTGAGCACCATGCATCTCCACGAGAGCTTTTAAATCTGCTGATGCCTGTACCCAGGCCACACTGATTCTGGCTTAACTTGTAGTGGTGTGCCCTGGGTGTGGATCTGGCTGTTTTATGTCTTTTGTTTTTTAAGCAAACTCTACCACTGAGCTGTATCCCAAGCCTTATGTGTGCTGCTGCTGCTGCTGCTTCTGCTATTAACAATGGTTCTCAACTTTGGCTGCAAATCATCTGGAGAGTTGTGGTTTCTTTTTAAATCCCAGTGAGTTTGGGAAAATGGTGGATGGCACAGTCCATAAGATGCCTACCATGGAAGGGAAGCATGAGGACCTGCCTGATGTAGGATTGACAGGAACCATGTGAAAAGCTGGGCATAGAAACAAGACACCTCTAACCCCAGCCTGGGGGTAGGGGATAGTGAGTCAGGTGGATCCCTGCCTATAACCCCAGCCTTGTAGGTGAAGCTCCTTAGACAGCCAGTCAGCCTAGCTGAATTGATGAGCTTCAGGCACACACACACAGAGACCCTGTCTCAAAAAATGTGAAGGTGGAGAGCAATTAAGGAAAGACACCTGAGCCAAAGTCCAGCCTCCTCATGTTTGCACCCACATGTGCATGTGTACCTACACACACACACAGAGAGAGAGAGAGAGAGAGAGAGAGAGAGAGAGAGAGAGAGAGAGAGAGAGAGAGAAGAGAGAGAGAGAGAGAGAGAGAGAGAGAGAGAGAGAGAGAGAGAGAGAGAGAGATTTAGGCTGCAGGATACAACTCAGATAAAGTGCATGATAGTTCACAGAAGTGAACACAGGCCTTGCTGTACCTTAAAGCTCTTGTGAGCAATCAATCAGCAACAACCACAGGAAAGTGTGAGAACATTCCCCAGTAGGCACACAACTGTGTGTCCTCTACTTATAGCTATACAATAGAGATATAAGTAAGGCAAGCTGCGGCCATTAGTTTCACTGACAGCACCAGATCATTTGCCACTATAAAAACCTGCTTGGGCCACAGCTAACTTTTATGGTTCACAGGACTGCCAATCAGCTGGGCTCAGGTTTTTATTAGGGGTTAATATTTAATGAGGATTTGGTTTGTGCCAGGGTCTTAGCAGATGACATAGACATGACTTAATGAATGTTCAGAACAACCCTAGGCATTATCATTACCCCAACTTTACAGATGAATAAATAGATGCAGAGAGGTTCAGTAACTGGCCTAGGGTGGAGTGAGCCAGTATTTGGGATGCAGCAACCTGGCTGCCAGGCCTTCGCATTTAACATCCACATGGTAGGAAGCCTGGACAGAAGTTTAGCATGTGTTCATCTCATCCCATTTTATGGCTACTCTGAAGAAAACAGTCAGGGCTTAGAGGCACTGTCCTTTACATCCCCGCTGTGGTTAGTTCCTGGTTGGTGACCTCTGAGCTGGTTGCCTTTCTGTTTAATTCCATGGGGCCTCTTGACTCCTCTGACTCACAAGATTTAAGGAAGGTTAAAATACACTGCAGGAAAGGAGTGGGACAGGGGTAAATGCCCGATACTCCAAGCCTCAGTGTCTTCGCTTAGGAGGAATTTTATCTCCCCACCTTTCTGGTTATCTGTAATTTCACTTTCTATACTTGGCTCAGGCCCATTATCCCATGAGAAACACCACAGATCAGATCTATTCCTTTCCACTCCCAGATAAAATCTCTAGGTAAGAGTGAGCTTCATGGAAGGGCCTACACCTGCCCAGTAAAGCGGTCTTGAAGAACAATTTGGGTTTTGGAGGGACAATTCCCAGATTTTGCCAGTTTAGGACACCCAGGGAAAACTGAGTGTCTCTGTGTAATAACGTGGGAGAAATTGGAGACAGCTGGTTAGGGAATGGAACAAGGACATGTAGAGTGTCTCAGAGGCCGAAGACACTAGCAGGGCTCCTGGACCAGAACTCTGAGGTAACGCCGGCCAATGAGATGTTCTCTCCACACCCCAGCAATTTTAACAAAAGAACCGAGCCTTGGGATAAGACTATCTAGCAGTTTATCTAACACTGGCTGTGCTATAATTGAACTCCTTGTGCCACTGTATTCACCAAAAACACTGAGAGGAACCTGGCTTTTATGCAGCTTCCTCAGATGATGGGCATTTTGGAGAAGCAAGGGAAATCAGCTTTGTTGCAGTTTTGGACAAATGCGAGAGGCAAGAAGAGCACAGGCCAGAAAGCAGAAGATAAATGCTCCTCACACTAATGGAAATTCTAGCTGGAGACTCAAACATAAGCCATAGGATTTAGGGACGCCTAATCCAATAGCAGGAGCTGCAGTTGGAGATATGAGCCGTGCTATTTCATTCTTCAAAGACGAGACAACTCCAGCCATTATCTAATTACACAAAGTCTCTTTTAATGATGGTTTCTCAAAGGCATTAACCTCCCTTCTGCGGATGGCCAGTGTTCCACAGAGAGTCATACAAAGCACGTTTTAAAGTCTTGATCCTGGCCATACGAAAAGAGTCTGAGATGTCCAAACACTTCCGATGCCCTTTTTATTCTCTTACTTTTCTATTTGTCCCTGTTGCTCAAATCACACTTCCCTACCATCTTTGTCTATTTTAATATCTGCTGCGGGTTCAGCTTCAGATCTCGACATTAGCTGTCACTTCCTCTCATATGTTATTAAGGATGCTTTAAATTGCCAGTAAAAAGAAATTCAACGCACAAGGGCTTTAATAATGGGGTATTTACTGCGTATTACACACCATGTGCTTCACCTCTGATCTTGGATTCTCTGTGCCACTTGGCCAACAGCCAAAATAGGGAAGGGCAATGCTGATGGAGCTCGCTGGTGAGTGTGTGAGGAACCAGGGAAAGGAAAAACTCAGTGGGAGAACTTTGGGGTGCATCCATGTTCTGTGAACACAGAATCCTGTCCATTTCAGAAAACATGGTCCAATGAAGACTTGGGGATGAAAGACAAGGTCAATGCAGAACGGGCTGGGATGAGGTAAACTACCATGATAGCAAAGAAGGAAAGTGATGGGTGTCAACCATGGGCTCACAAGCAGCTAAACTAGATAGTCATATCCATTCCCCAACTCCTGCTACTACCTTAAAGGCCACTCTGTTGCAGACTGGACTCAACAGTATTCCCCAAGGAACACATAAGAGCTGTTTTGTTTGCAAAATTAGGGTCAGAAGCTGGAAAGTTAGTAGAGTGCTTCTCTTGGAAGCTTAGGGATATGAGTTCAATTCCATAATCCATTGTAAAAAAAGAAATGAAAAGCCATGCACGGCAGTGTGTGCTTGTGACCCTAGCTCTGGAGAAGTGGAGATAAGCAGACCCTTGAGGTTTGCTGGCCAGCCTAGCCTACTTGGCCAGTTCCAGGCCACTGAAAGACACTGTCCCCAAGATAAAATAAGGTGATGGTACCTGAGGAGTGACACCCAAGGTTGTTCTCTGGCCTCCATATACACTCATTAACACACCACACACACACACACACACACACACACACACACACACACACACACACACACCTAAAAATGTTGGAGGGCAACAAGAAACCTGTCACCTGACTCAGTGCTGTTTGGATTCCATCCGAATTAAGTATGACCTAACTGTGTGTCAGTTCCTCTCTACACCCGCACCATGCTCATATTACTTCCCATACCTCAAAATTTTCTTGCTCATGCTAAGCTACAGAAACTGGTATCCCTATGTGAAAAATCCAGCACTGGACTCAAAATGCAGTTTGAGAACAGCCACAGTTAACAATAGCCAGCCTGATAATACTTTCTAATATCTCTCTCTCTCTCTCTCTCTCTCTCTCTCTCTCTCTCTCTCTCTCTCTCTCTCTCTCCCTCCATCCCTCCCTCTCTCCCTTCTCTCTTCCTCCTCTCCTCTCCTCTCCTCTCCCTCTCTTTCTTACTTCCTTCTCCTCCCTTCCTCCCTCTGCTTCCCTGTGTCTCTCTCCTCTTCCTCCTCTTCTCTCTCTCCCTCCCTTTCTCACTCCCTTCCTCTACTCCTCTCTGCCTCTCCCCCTCTCTCTCTTGTTCTTTCTCTTCTCCATCTCTCCCCCTCCCTCCCTCCCATCCTGTAACAGCTTTTTGCTTCCCAGGCAGATCTGCCTCTTCAAATAAAACAAAGGTACCAGCATGACCAGAGGCATGAAGGCAGGAAGGTCAACTTTAGATCATGCACTTTGCTTTCTAAACTAACTTTTCAGGCTTCTATCATCAACATGCTAGGTTTTTTTTTTTCTTCACATTTACCCCTTCAGGATTCACATTTATTCTTTCAGAGCTATAATAACTCCAAGCATTAGAACTTTAAATAAAATATTCATATTCTGAACAAGAGGAAGAAAGCAGTCTTTTCTCCCTAGGGCGAAGAACTCATTCCCTCGATGCTCCCCAGTGGAGTGAAGAATCCATCCACTAGAAATCCCCCAGACTGGGGAACATAACTGGGAAAGAATGCAGCCCCTAAAACAGCAGTTTTTAACCTGCGGATCATGACCCCTTGAGGGTCAAATGACCCTCTCACAGTGGTCACCTAAGGCCATCAGAAAACACAGATGTTTACATTAGGATTCATAACAGTAGCAAAATTACAGTTGTGAAGTAGCAACGAAAATAATTTTATAGTTGGGGGTCACCGCAATATGAGGAACTGTATTAAAGGGTCACAGCATGAGGAAGGTTGAGAACCACTGTCTTAGCAACAACTCTGACAGTGAAAAACATTTCCTAGAAGTTCCTCAAATGTCTGAGAAATGTTTTCTTGTACCATTAACTAGAATTGCCCCCCATTCTCTCACTTGATCCAAACCTGATTCATCCCTTAGGACAGGAGAGGCTCCATCCTCTCACGAATGGTCTTCCTTAATGAAATCAAGTTACATTAACAAGAAAAAAGTGAGGCAAGAGCTGGTGAGAGGAATCCTGGGCAAATGTACCACAAGGGTGAGGTTTTGAGTTTGTATCCCCGGCACCCACTTACAAGTTGGACACAGTGGTACATACCTGTCATCCCAGTGGTGAGAAGATAGACCCCAGAGGACAGCTGAAGCTCATTGGTCAGTCAGTCTAGCAACTTAATGAGCTGCAGGTTCAATGAAAGACCATGTATCAAAAACCATATATAAAGTGGAGAGCAACTGAGGAAGACATCGCTGTCAACCCCTGGCCTCTGTGCACATAGCAGCACACATTCATATATGCAATACACGGACATGTTCACATCGTGCATACACCACATAACATTTTTAGTCTTCTTAACTGACAAAGCAATCAAAGATGTCTACTGTTTCCTGTAAGTGCAGATTGGGTTAGATATCCTCTGCCTTGGCTGCCCAAGACTTACTGACGCCATGGTGATTGTTACACCTCACAAGTCCTTTGGTTCAAAAGACTTTTATGAAGTGTGTGAAGTATCGGTAAAAGGCTGAGCTACATCTGTGGGGATTACAGGGTAAGAGTGTTGTTTACGGCAGCCAACTGGACTGAGTTATCCCCCATGTCTCTCATAATTTTGAACTCTGTAATCTAGTTCTTTTAATATAAATATTTCCTTTCCCATATATAAACAGAAAAAAAAATGGTTCTCTACCTGCTGGTATCTTGAATTCTCTGGTGTTGTTTGCTGTGACAGAATTGGAGCCAGGATTTGGATAGGTATGTATTTGAGCTCAGAATGACCATTTTCTCTGCCACACATAGTAGCTGTGAAGAGTTATTTCTTCTGATACACGTAACGTCATGGTAACACAGCAATGCAACTTATACAGAATATTCTGTGTATGGTGTGGGGGATATAGCTAATTCTCTTTGCTGATGAGTTTTTATTCTATTTTAAGAAGTCCTGTCCTCCTTCTCTTCAACAGTATAGAACATTTAATGAAAAAAATGTCCTGTATAAAGATTCCTTTCATATTGTAATGATGATAATGATGTATTTCCTGTGATTATAGCTAACAGGTCACTTGTCATTTTCTGGGTGTGGCAAAGGTGTGTGGGAAAAGCTTGCTTTTCAGAGTAACTTAGAATTCAAAACTCTTCCAATAGTGTAATTGAATTAAGCAGCTTTTTGTTCTATAAGAAAATGCTGGAGATAGTCAATTTATAAAGTAAAAAATATTACTTTGGCTCATAGTTTTAGAACTTCCAGCCCATGATGAGCTGGCCCCACTGACTTGGGTCTGAGGTGAGGCAGTCCATAATGGTGAGAACACATTGCAAAGCAAAACCACTTGTGTACAGACAGTTTCACACACACCCCTGCACAAAGTGTCACTCCAGCAGAGGGATCTTTGGTGGAACATTCAGGATTCAAACCACAGCAGTGGTAGAACTCACCTGTCTCTAACTGATGGAGGAGTTGTCCATGAGGAAGATTAAAAACTGACCAAATATTGACCTTTGAACAGGAATCTTTTGTGAGTAGCAGTAACATTTCCATTTATAATACACCTTTAATGTAGTATATGTGCCCAATATTTTGTATTTCTTCATTAAATGACTTCTTAGTGACAAAGGAGAGAGAGAGAGAGAGAGAGAGAGAGAGAGAGAGAGAGAGAGAGAGAGAGAGAGAGAGAGAGAGAGAGAGAGAATGAAGCGGGTCAATCTCCAACTTTGTGACTGAGAGTCAATTGCTTTGTAGGTTTTTCTGATTAAGTGGGCATCCAAATAAGTGACTTTATTTCATAAAAAAAAAAACCTTGCTTGAGTTATGTAGATTATACAACTTCACTGTAAAACTTTTAAACAATGCAGGAGCATAAAGCTTAAGAAGTGAAATTTCCTGTCTTGCCAAACCCAGCTCCACTTCTGTCCCAAATCTCTGTATTCATCCACATTTTTCTCTTGTGTGTTTTCTCAAATGGAGAAACTCATAGATGATATACAAACTCCTAGATGATATACAAACAATTATATATATATACATACACATACATATGTCTGAGTATGTATCTGTGTGTGTGCATGCACATGCACAGGTGTGCATGGACCGTAGCATGCATACGGAAGCCAGAGGACAACTTGCAGGAGATAATACTGATATTTTTCCCTCCACCTTGTGTGCTCTAGGGATCAACTTCAATCCCTAGGCCTAGTGACAAGGACCCTCACCCACTGAGTTATCTCCCCAGGCCCAATTCTAGGATTCACTTTTTATTATTTTCAAATTATACTGTGAAATAAGGCTGTATCTAACAATCAAAGACATTGTGCTGTGGCCACTGCTTTTCTTATTGACATATAAAATAACAGTAAATCATTCATTTTAGAGTAACAAAATATAGGGGAGCTAGAGTACCCACAGTCATGGCTGGAGCACTGTGTGGCTTGCTAGGGTAGTTTTTTCCACATAGGACTTTCTCATTCATTTCCATGCCTTTGTAATAATTGGTCTTTGCATGACTGCACCTGCCTTTACATAGCTATGTTCCTTGGAGATGAATCTTTACACTATTGCTAAGTTTTCCTGGAAGAAACAATACTGTACCAGCCATCATTATCCCTAACCTTGGGTTCCAGGCATGTGTATTTGTGAAGGAACTATTCCTACTTGTGATTTCTCAAAGCTACTCCTGGGGATTGGGGTGGGGGGAAGAGCACCCAGATGCATGTTCAAATTCCGCCTCCAGGGCTTCCACACTGAATGCATCAAAGGAGTTTAAATTCTCCTCTACATTGGAGGTCACATATCTATTTTGTAAATAGATAAATTTTCAGTTTGGTGGGTGATTCAGTCTCTTTTTTTCCATATGTATGTGGTATGATGTGTTTGCCTGTGTGTATGAATGCTTGAACATATGCAGGTGTGCCTGAGAGGCCCAAAGTCGTCAGCGAGCATTTTCCATGATCACTCTCCACCTTGTTTTTTGATCCAAAGCTTGCCAATCCTGGCTAGTTTAGTTATCTATCTTGCCCTAGGGACCACCTGTTTCTGTCTTCTTAGTGCTGGGGTTGCAGGCAGACATCATGCCTACCCAGCTTTTACTTGAGTTCTGGGCATCTGAACTAACTCACACACATGTCCAGTAAGTGATATTTTTTGGTGGATCCATCTCTCCATCTCTAGTTTTTTTGTCCCAACAAAAATCCAAAGACAAGAGCAGTTCATGGGATGGTTGTGGTTCAAGGGCTACAGTTTGCTGGCCCAAGTAAACAGTCCACAGACTTGTGTGGGGATGGCGTGTGCAGCCCTTCACAATAGCCCAGACTTGTTCCTCAGCCAGAGACCTGGCTAGTGCAAAGTTCATAACCTTTCCAAGCTGGAGCTTTTAACCTTTAACTGGGAAACACAGTGAATTATCATGGAAAAATTTAGAAGTATTACTGAACAAAAGTGGACCCCTGAGTTCTATCTACTTCTGAGAGTAAAGAAAATAAGTCTGTATCGTTGAATATCAAAGGATAATGGAATGCCACCAAGAAAGTGTTTGCAAGTCTGATCAGTTCTCTCGAACTTCAGGATCTGTACCCATGTATTGTAGGGGGTGGAGGAAGCCAAGAATGAATGTGAAAACCTGAGTGGATGTGTGTTAATGACATGGGCTGGCCATGACAAGGACCCCAATGCTTAAATCCATGGAAATTAGCAAAGCCTTCCCCAGGCTAGCCTAAGGGAAATGGGAAAGCCTTCCCACCTGGTCATAGTGCAAATGTTGATAATGTGTGTCAAAAATGTCCACTGTGGCTTTCTTCTGGCCCCTTACAATATTTGGGGCCCAAAGATAGCTCCCCAAGAGACTGCTCCTACAAAGATTAGTTAAACCAGTGATGTTTTGCCCTCAAACTTGGCAAGTTTTTCCTGAGTCCTCACAGTCAAACACTCATGATCCTCAGTTCTACTGACTCACAGTTTTATGCCACATTCTGTACATGCTCAAAATTTCCATTTTTCACAGCTCATTACCACATTATCACAATCACATTATCACAAAGGAAAGTGGACTGCCATGACAGAGACGGTATAGTTCTGACTGGGCAAGGAGAGAGGAATGGTTTTTTTTTAGGAAACAATTCTACTAGAAACACAAGATCAGACACAACTGAAGACATCCAGGCACAAATGCAGGATGGAGACTCCAAACTGCCTCTTACAGTGTCTGCTACTTCAGAGAGAATCTGAACCTAGAGAGGCCCCAAGAGCTGAGAGAATCCCAGCTTGTCTGCAGTGGACATCATGGATTGGTGCAGGCCTCAGAGCATTCGAGACTCTGCCCGCCACAAGAAGTGCCTTCAGCCTGACCAGCAACACATGCACAGACATCCCCAACCAATGGATCTTCCCTATTATTTATGCCAATTCTGTTTGATCACAGCTCTCTTATGGGATGGAAAAGCAACCATGGAGATGTTGATAAAGCTGTCACAGCAAGAGAGAGATGGGAAGTCTCATTAATATTGAGAAAGGAACAAACCCATAAATAAGAGATTATCAAACAAAATAAGCTAGTCTCTCTACCGAAGTCGGAACGAATCTCTTGAGCAAGGCCATGTGATTTCCCCAGGCACCCTCCCAGTCAGCCAGACCTATAGAATATGAATGGTGCAGAGGAGGGAAATTGAGATGCAGAATGAACAAGGAGTAAGCAAAATAATTAGAGTCAGGAGGCTCCCTCTGTATTGCATTTTATTTGTGAAGTCACCAAAATGAAATAGGGAAGTACAAACCTTGACCACATGGATGATGTAACAGTGAAGCTGGAGACGGGGGAGAAGAGAGGAGACAATAGCCCTGAGGGTGAAGGCTGAGCTCAGATAGACTCATGGATCAGCCAAGGGTCACCCTCCAGGGTAGACAACAGTCCATGCCACCCCTTGTACCACCCTGTTTAGCCATCTGTCCCTGACACTCTGTCATCCTGACTCCCTATTATTTCGTGGCTCAGTCATACTACCCATTGCTCCTGGAGATGACCCCACTCAAGGCTACCTGAAGACTAAGGCTGATTGGAAAACACGTTTTAATTAAGTTGCAGGAATTAACCACTTGGGCCTGTCTCCCAGGGATAACTTGGCTCAAAGCACATTTTTGATACAGGATCTGAAGATGCTTGCTTTGAGCGACAGTATCCACGAAACGTCCATGGCTAAGAACAAGAGAAGGAGGAAATAGGATGGGGAGAGGGAAGTCTGAGGCAGGAGAAGGGCAGAGAAAGTAGCTAAGACAAGTGGAATTCACACGGAGCAGACAGGACCAGAGGAAGAACAGCAAGAGAAGAAAGAAAGAAGAGGCAAAGAGAGCTGAGTGGGTGGGCAGAGAGATGGGGGGGGATAGAGAAAGAAGAAATGGAAAGGTGTGGGCAGAGGGCAAGTAGCAAGACAAAGAATGAGGCCAGACAGGACAAACACACGGGACAGATGGGTGCGGATGAGGGGAGAGCCCTCCACCCTGAAATGAGCACAGAGGTTGTTAAAGCAGGGTTGCCAAGGCTGGAGAGAGACCCCAGAAACTAATTTCCCAGGCTTCCCAAGGTCATCTACATCCCCTGTCTAGGTGAAGTTTTTTGTTTGCTTGCTTGTTTTTGTTTTCCTGTGCTAGGGACTGAACCTGCAACATTACACATGCCAGGCAAGAGTCCTATCACTGAGTCCCATTGCAGGCCTCTGGTTTTTGTTTGGTTTTGGTTTTGCTTTTGTACTTCAGTATTTTGAGACAGACCTCACTCAGGCTTCCCAGATTAACCTTGGGCTCACTCTGTCATCCAGGCAGGCTTTGAATTTATATCCTGCCCAGTCTCCCAAGAAGCTGAGGTTGTAGGTCTGCAGCCGGAGGCCTGGCTAGCATACAGCTGTTTTGATTTTTTTTTTTTTTTGCCAAGATAATTATATGACAGAAAAATGTAACAGGAAACATATCTTTCTGCAGAACCATCTCCCAGGTTCTTCTGTGAGCCTGCAGCTGGGAAGGTTCACAGAACCTAAGGTTCACATAGCCTTTAATTCAGGGCTCCCTGCCCACGCCATTTGGAGTGACATTTGGACACAGAAGCTTGCTTCTGGGACACAGGAAGTTGAGAGGAAAGAGAAGGGATGGCTTTCCCCAAGCTCCAGGCTCTAGGGTATAGGAAAGAGAGAGCTAGCCCCATGGGGTAACAGAAAGGATCAGCGGGAATGAGGCCATGAGGAATGCACGGTCCTCTGGGAACATCTGATGGTGAAGGTGGTAAGTTAGAAGGATTGCAAGGAACTCATTCTTATTCTCCCCGCTTCCTTCCTCCTCTGCTCCCACCTGTTCCCCCCTTTTCTCTTCCTTCCCCTTTCTCCTTCCCTGTCTTCTCCATCACTCTCTCCTTCCCTCCGTTTGTCCTTCCCCCTTCCATCCCTTCATCCCTCCATCCCTTCTATTTGTTCAGTCTTCCTCTTTCCTCTTCTTCCTCCCCTTCCCTCTCCCTCCTATGTTCTTCCCTCCTCTCTTCCTTTATTCTTCCCCTTCCTCTTCCTTTTTCCTTCCATCCCTCTCTTCCTTCCTTGCTCCTCCCCATTCCTCCCACTTTTCTTTCCATGTTCTTTCCTCTTCCCTCCCTCCTTCCTTTCTAGCCCACCCCCACTGCACCTTCATATTTGATTTCTGTTCCAAAAAAAGATCTTGACTGCAGCTCTCAAGACATGAAATATTCAATCCACTTGGACACTTTTTAATTAATCTGGAATTTGATTCAGGCCATAGCTCCTTGACACCTGCCCCTGCCACCCTGCCCTGCATCCAATTAAACCATCTTTGAACACTGCCTCCAAGATGAAGAGGGGAGCATCTGCTCTGGAGGACTGAGCTCACGGGGAGCATGTGCATTCCTCCTCCTTGCTTTCCCTCTGGGAAGGGAGCACGTTGGGTAAGAGCTGTCCTGTTCAGAGAGCCAAGGGTGGGTTGTGAAGGGTTAGGAAATCAAAGTGTGAGGCAGAAGGCCACAGCAGTGCAGGCAGCACAGCCTGGTGACTAACAAGCAGGTGAGACTGAGGATACAGATGTTTCATCAGCATTCCACAGCTGTCCTCACCTGACCCTGCCCAGCATCCCCCAGATGGACTCAATTATCACTGGGTTAATTTGCACTTGTTGACATTTCACTCGGTTAAAAAAAAAAGAAAGAAAGAAACAGAAACAGTGAGCTTTCTATGCTGGCTTTATGTTGGGCCTGGTGGATTTTGTCTTACAAGGTTGAGTCATAAATAAAATGAAAGGACTGGATTCACCTAAGGTTTTCAGAGGTGCTAGGCATGACCTAAATGCTGGACAAATAAGACTGTTGGATTAACCATTGTTGTGCTCAGTTTACCATATTTTTATTAGGGATGGATCTGGGCTTTTGCTCTGACTGTAATAAGTCACCATACTCAGCATTCAGTTGTTCTTTTTCCTTTAATTAAATTAAATTAAATTAAATACTGAGTTACATAAGAGCATGTTCATGCATGTATATAATGTACTGCGGGCATATCCCATATGCCCTGGTCCCCTCCTTGTCCTTCCTCCTTCTTCCCTCCTATTAGTCCCCTTTGGACTTCCGCATGGTCTCAATTCCACTTTCATGGCCTCTATTTGTCGATGACTTTATGTGTCTATATAAAATCCAGGACACACACATGAGAGAAGATGTGCAAATTTCCTTGCTGAGACTGGCTTAATTCACTAATGTGATTATCTTCAATTGCATCCATTTTCCCAAACATAACTTTGTTCTTTGTAGCTGAAAAATCATTCCATTATGTATAGACATCATTTTCTTTATCCATCCCTCTGCTGGTTCCATCACTTAGCTGTTCTGAATAGTGCTATAGTAAACATGAGTTTACATAGACATGGGAGTTGTCTTAGGGTTACTATTGCTGTGATAAACACCATAACCAAAAGCAACTTGGGGAGGAAAGGGTGTATTTCACTCAAAGTTCCATATAGCAGTTAATCTTCAAAAGTCGTTAGGGTGGGAACTTACACAGGACAGAAACCTGGAGGCAGGAGCTGATGAAGAGGCCATGGAGGGGTGCTGCTTACTGGCTTGTTCAGTCTGCTTTCTTATAGAATCCAGGACTACCAGCCCAGGGATGGCACCACCCACAATGGGCTGGGACTCCCCAATCAATCACTAATTAAGAAAATGCCCTACAGGTTTGCATACAGCCCCAATCTTATGGAGGCATTTTCTTAATTGAGGCTCCCTCCTCTCAGATGATTTTAGCTTGTATCAAGTTGTCATAAAACTATCAAGCACAAGAGTCCTTTGGGGAAATTCTCAGGAGTGGGATAGCCGGGTTATATGATAGATCTATTTTACTCTACACTGATTTGCATATGGCTGGAATAGCTTATATCAGCACAAGCAGAGTCTAAGGGACCCTTTTCCCCATTGTTGCTAGTGTTTGTCACTTGATGTTGTGGTGAGACAACATTTTGATGTGATTTTATTTGTATATCTCTGATAGTTAATGATGTTAATAAAGTTTGCCAAGTATCCATGACTGTTTTTTACACTGGGTTTATGACATGCAACCTATCTCCTATTATGGGTTAGATCTGAATTATCTCCCAGTAGGGAGACATATACTTATGTGTTGTAGGTCTGGTCCTCGGTGTGTGTTCAGAGCTGGGCTTTGGGAAGTGACGGGATCATGAGGGCTCTGGTCTAATGAATGGGTTGTGGGATGAATCCATTGATGGATCTATCACTGGGTGGCATTATTGGGAGGTGATAAAAATTAGGAAGTAGAGCCTGTTGGGGAGAGGTAGATGACCAGGGATGTGTTCTTGAAGATACGTTGTCCCTAGCCCCTCTTTTTTCTTTTCTTCCAGAATGCTGTGAGATGATTATCTCCCGCCATGTCATTCTTCCTCAGCACAGGCCCAGAAACAAGGAGCCAAGTGACTGTGGACTGAGACCTCTGCACTTGTGAACCACAACACAGCTTCCTCCTTTACTGTGACTTTCTCAGATACTTACCACAGCAATGGGAGGCTAACCCAGCTCCCCTTGTCCATAAACTCCCATTCAGTTGTTCATTGTGCACTTATCAGGTGTAGCTAGAGTTTTCCTGCCTTGCCCACAGTCAGGACAAATCTTTGTCTCCCACCAGTCCCACAGCTGCTCAGACCCAACCAAGTAAACACAGAGACTTATATTGCTTACAAACTGTATGGCCATGGCAGGCTTTTTGTTAACTGTTTTTATATCTTAAATTAACCCATTTCTACAAATCTATACCTTGCCATGTGGCTCGTGGCTTACCGGCATCTTTACATGTTGCTTGTCCTGGTGGTGGCTGGCAGTGACTCCTTCTGCCTTCCTGTTCTTTCTTTTCTCCTCTCTGTTAGTCCCACCTATACTTTCTGCCTAGCCATGGGCCAATCAGTGTTTTATTTACTAATCAATCAGAGCAACACATTTGCCATACAGAACATCCCACAGCAATCAGGCACCTACTGAATGCCTGGCTTCTTACTAGATTCTGGGGTTCTCCAGGATGCAAGACAATAAATGGTTCATATGCTCAAATAGATTACATGGCAAGCTACAGGACTAAACATCTGATCCCAAACCTAGCAACAAATGTCTACACATAAATGCAGCCATATAGTAGTCTTGGTTCCTTACACACAATATCCTTAATAATTCTTACAAGTTGTCTACATGGAAGAGACTTCTATAACCTTTTTATACCTATGTGTGTATAGTTTGAGGCATAGAGAAGTAGGTCATGGGCATGAAGCTGTATGGCTGTCAGCTGAAAAGCTGGGACCAAGCAGATAACCAAGCTCTGCTTTCTCATTCCATACATGCTTCCCTTTATATTAGCAAGCTTCTGTTCATTTCTATGATTTAAATGGTCTCTACTCCACAGAGACAAGTAACAAGTGAGTGGATGCCAGAGCATCAGCAGCATCCAACATGTAGCATCTCTCTCTTTCTGCCACTATTCATGTGCATGCATGTGTGTGTGTGTGTGTGTGTGTGTGTGTGTGTGTGTGTGTGTGCATGCATGCACATATGTGTGTAGGCTCATTGGCACATGTGTGGAGGTGAGATGGCAGCCCTGAGTATTGGTTCCTTCTCTGACTTTATGTGAGACAGAGTGTCTTGCTGTCTACTACAGTGTATGATGAGGAAACTGGCCTACAATCTTCTGGGGATTCTCTTCTGTCCTTCTTCCATCTCACTGTAGGAGCACTCAGGGTTCAGACAGGTGTGACCATGTCTTTACATGGTTTCCGGGGGACCAAACTCAGCTCCTCCTCAGCCCACAATTTTTTGTGGTATGATTGAATTGACTGGTTTTTGAGTATGAACTTTGTAGGTGATAACATTCTGTCAAAAAGAAAGGTTGAACACCCCTTCAGAAATCAGTTGGCCATGGTGGCCCTGTGTATGGAGTTTTCATTTGGTATCATGTTAATATTCTTGAACTAGTTCTGAAAAGGTGGGGAAGTGTGGGTGGCTACAGGGTGGGCAGCTGGACAGGAAAGGTAAGTGCCAGTGTTCTCTAGCACTGTGGGGTGATGATGATTGACAATGAATGGAAAATCCCAAAGTAGCCATGAGAAGACTTTGAACATTCCCATCACAGAAAAATGACATGTATATGAGGTGACAGGCATGCCAATCACTCTGAGGTAGTTACAACACATTGTATAGGTATATTGAAAAAAATCACATATATCCACGTACATGTACAATCACTCACTATGTGTGAACTTAAAAATGTACATGCTACATGCCAAGTATGGTGGTGCTTACCTATAACCCTAGCACTCAGAAGACTGAGACAAAAGGGTTTAAATCAGCCTGGAACACCCAGTGAGACTTTATCTCAAAAATAAAATAAAAAGTCAGGTGGTGGCAGTGCTCGACTTTAAATCCCAGCGCTCGGGAAGCAGAAGCAGGTGGATTTCTGAGTTCTGAGTTCTGAGTTTGAGACCAGCCTGATCTACACAGCAAATTCCAGGACAGCCAGGGTTACACAGAGAAACCCTGTCTTGAAAAACCAAAAACAATAAATTAATACATGAACAAAAAATTTAAATTTTCTTTAAAGTTTTATCATGATGACTGATAAAATATGCTTAATACAAATAATCCCAACCCATCTTAAAGTGGCTAAAATGGTAAATCATTTAAGAGAACCCCCAACACACACACACACACACACACACACACACACACACACACACACACACACTTTTCCTTTAATTCTTAACTCCAGAGAAAGTCCTCAGCAAACCTGTCTACCACTGGTGCTCACAATGGAGCCTATTTCATGTTTTATCATCATTGCTCTTGGGACAATGAAAACCAGAAGCTCCTAAGAATGTAGAAGTTCCTCACTGTAGAGAGCAGCCTTGGATGAAGGAAAGGGGTCACCTGTCTGGTACCTAAGGAGCGCTTGACCTGATGGTGGACGGAAAAGTAACTACCCCAAATTAGGGATACCAAAATGGCAGGCCTCATCAAGATGGAAGAGAGAAGGCCAAGCTCATCTTAAGTTCAAGTTTGAGTTCTTTGAGAAACATAAAGCAAAATAAGGTTAAGCCTTTCAGAACAGAGATTATAGCAATCATCTGATTTGTAATGCTATAAACCATCACAGAGGCAGTCAAGCCCTTGGGTGGTCCTTGCCCCTGACAGCTGCTGTCTCAGGGATTTCACATGTTGGCTTATTTGTTTGTTGCTATTACTGTCACCTCTATTTTCAAGAATTTGTTATTATTTTTAATTATACGTAAGTGTATGTATCTGCCAGTGAGTATGTACATGTGAGTGCGTGAGTGTGGTTGCTCCTGGAGGTCAGAGGTAGCTGATCTCCCAAAGCTGGGGTTACAGAAGGTTGTGAACCACCTGACCTGGGTGCTAGGAACTGAACTGGGGTCCTCTGAGAGAGCAATCAGTGCTCTTCACCACTGAGCCTCCTCCATAGCCTTGCCATCCTGATTTTATAAAGAAATGGGGGCTGGCAGTGCAGTTCAGTGGTACAGCAATGACCGAGCATGTTTGAGGTCCTGGGTTCAGTCTCCACTGCTGAGAAAGGAGAGAAAAAGCAGGGAAAGAGGAAGGGGAGCATGGGAAAAGAAGCAACTTGCGTATGGTCACAGAGAGAGCACAGGTCTGAACCGAACCGCCAGTGACTGGCTCACAGAACGGCAGGATGAACTATGGCGCTTTAGAGTCCCAGAGTAAACAAAAGCTGTTAAAGTGGAGGCCCACTGGACATTAACACCTGAGAACATGAAGCTGGACCCTGGGGCTCTGGGATGACAAGGCAGGAGTTAGCACCAAGGTGAAGAGGGCCAGTGATCAGAGCCATGGGCTGAATGGAATCCTGGTATGGACTCCAACGCTACCGCTTAAACAACTGGGAGACTTCAGGCAAATTATTTCCCCCTCTTTCTCAGCTTCTTTGCCTATAAAATGGGGGTGTAATAATATCTTTCTTACAGCATTGCTGTGAAATTAAACTGCTTGTCTTCTGGAAAGCACTCAGTGCCAAACCAGTACCCAGCCCACACCAGCCAGGACACACGCATCGATGTACCAACTGAGGAACATCGCCAGGACTTGATGTATCTTGAAGGAGAAGTGGGGACACAGTGTCCCAAGTAAGGGTTCCACCCCTAAATCTTTAGATAAAGAAAGAGCTAATAGCTAGTGTCAAACTGAAACTGCCCCTGCGAATCAAGCCATTCGACCCCATACGCTGCCTTGATCCTCCCGACTTCCTATCCACATGTGTGGGGGGGAGAGGGAGAGGGACCACAGGTCCCCCCGCCTCAAGCTGCCTATGTGTTGATATTTAATTAATCTTTTCATTTGATCCTCAGGTTTGCTCAGTGGCTCCCTTCCCTTGATGCTCTCTGGGGTCTGAATAGAGTAAAATTCAGCCCTAATTAAAATGGTTGAAACACCAGCAGTCTCCATTAATAAAACATCAGAATAAGACTGTTTTTTTTTTTTAAAGAGGTTTTTTTCTAAAGCTCTGGGAAGGTAGGCAGAGTAAGGAAAGAAAAAACTTTAAAAGTTAACCAAACTCTTTTATCCAAGTATGAGAGAACAGCGTGTCTACTTCCCTCTCCCTCCGGTGGGCAGATGCCAGCCCTTATCACCCAAAGAGCTACAGAGTCAGTGTCCCAGCTACCACAACCCTCTTGTGTGACCTCGGCTAGCACACCCCCTTCGTTGGGTCTCGGTTTTTTCTTCTGCAAACTGGGACCACCATACAACTTTAGATCTTGTGAGCTGAAAACAACAAGTTCTTGGATTTATTTGGTCAAGTTGAGGAATTCTTTGGTCTGTGTCAATCATCCTAAGAAAATGGCCCCCAGCAGTCCCTGCCACTGAAGTCCACTGGGCCTGATGGTCATAAAGGTCTGTACAGGGATCAATATCAATTCCTAGCAGATTTCAGGTCCATCTAAGGGGTCCTACGGGAGGACTCGTCTCAGGAATGTTCTGGATTGGATGAAGCCAGCCAACCCAACAGGCTCAGCTTTCTTGGGGGACATTTTGCAGGTGCCTCTCTTGAGCAGAAGGGAGAAGAGGCAGGGGGATAGTTCAGTGGTGCTACAAACATCGTTCTGGGAGCCAAACCTGGACCTGAAATCTTACAGGCAGCACCCTATTGTGCTCAGTACCTCACTTTCCCTATATGTTAATGGAGACATTAAGTCCATTGTTTGTGCCATTTCAATGAAAATTCATAAGATACATGCTGTAATCTACAGAGCAGAGGCCTGATACACACTGGTATCCACTTATGGGTATCTGAGTTTACTGTTAATAGAAGAAATAAGAGAGGAGGCAGAACATAGATCACAAAACTTGGCTCCAGGAGGAAAGACCCTTCTGAAATCCCATCTGTGTGGCCTGAGGGATTTTACCCTCTTTTCTAGCCAGAGTGAATGAGACATGGGCCCCAGGCAATCAGAGCATCATATCCTCCCAGCTACCATTCTTGGTCCATAGGGAGACTCAGCCTGCTCATGCTGTGTGAGTATCACCCTGAGATACCCACAATTGCCTTCCCACCAGCATCTGGGTGACTTCAAGTCCCATTGACCCTTTTGCACATTTTGAAAATCCCCAGAAATTTGCTGGAGGATCATGGGATAGCACCAAATCGCAAAACAAGTGACTACCACCATGTTGTAATTTCATTTGTAATTTATTCTTTTTCCCTCTTGCCAGTCAGCCACCCAGAGCCATCTTGGAAATCTCCCTTGAGATTCAAAAGACAACCTTTATCTCTGAACACTAATCAGCGTTGTCCTAACAGAGGTAGCTTCTTCTTTGGAAGGGCACTTCTGGTTGGACCAAATATACTCTAGCCAGGTAAGGTAATGTCTCCATCAGAGGTCACTTGTCACTGAGGACATTGCTGATCAGAAGAATATAGAAGAGGGAGTGCTGGCGCCGGGCGGTGGTGGCGCACGCCTTTAATCCCAGCACTCGGGAGGCAGAGGCAGGCGGATCTCTGTGAGTTCGAGGTCAGCCTGGGCTACCAAATGAGTTCCAGGAAAGGCGCAAAGCTATACAGAGAAACCCTGTCTCGAAAAACCAAAAAAAAAAAAAAAAAAAAAAGAAGAGGGAGTGCTGTATTGCCAGTCCAAATTCATCTTGTCCTTAGTTGAATGTCTAGTTAGCTAAAAAATAGCTTCGTTAGGGTATTTTTGCAAGTGTATATCAGTAGATTTGCTCATATTTGTCTCCCACTAGCCTCCTCTGCCTGCCACCCTTCCCCATTGGCCCCCCTCTATTCCCCCTCAGTAGTTCCCTTTTGTGTTTCATGTCATTCATAGATGGCATGTACATGAGAGAAGACATGCTATCTTTGGCTTTTCATCCTCACCATCCCTTCTTGTTCTGCCTTCTCTCTTCCCTTTAGACCCCTTCCTTCACCCACACAGCCCCCTTGTACTTCTCTCTCTCTCTCTCTCTCTCTCTCTCTCTCTCTCTCTCTCTCTCTCTCTCTCTTTCTCTCTCTCTCTCTCTCTGTGTGTGTATGTGTGTGTATTGTGAAACGGTATATTTTTAGTCAGAGTCTGGCTTATTTTTGCTTTAAAAATTCACTCCCATTCCATCCATTTTCCTGCAAATGACATAATTTCATTCCTCTTTAGAGCTAAATAAAATTCTGCTGCGTATATGTACATTTTCTGCCCCCATTCACCTGTTGATGGGCATCTGGGCTGACTCCTCTTGGATGTTGTCAACAGCACTGCCATGAACATGGACATGTGGGGTCTTGATGGTGTGTTGACTTAGATTCCTTTGAGTGTTCACCTTTTATTTTGCCTAGATTTTTTTCCTATCCCTGGAACCAACGTCTCAGACAGAGGGAACAAAAGGCTGTCCCCTTCGGCTCCTGGACACAGAGACTGCAATGCTCAGCTCAGCCTGTTCCTCTGGAGTTTGCACTCTTGTTGCCACCGGAAGTTTGGAGGTTAAACATTCTGGGTGGGAGCTGGAACCGGCTTCTCCCCGCTGGTTAATACAGTGATTCATGTGAGCGGCTTCCCCCTCCATCAATGATGAGGGGCCTGCTTCTCTCCACACCAGCCTTTCTCTCTAGGAAAGGACAAGCGAGGCTTATTGAATTCTAATACATCACTCCTGCAGCAGGCGTCAACCGAGGGAGACAGATGTGAAACCAGAGCACGGAGCCTGCGCCTCCTGCCCAGCCCTGGTAGTCCCTGCCTGCCCCTTCATCGCTTTCTCGGCAAATCTACTCAGCACCCCTAGGGAAGCCGGGAGTTCATTATGAACAGCAGCCAAAAGTCAATAAATACATGGCTGAGATTTCAGTCACCTACTGTGGCTGTCCTCACCACGACAGAGTAATTGCTCGGCCCCAGACTGGGTCCAGTAGGCTGCTGGGGCAGAGACAAGCGGCAGGGAGCTCAAAGGAGTTCTATAGCCAGAATGAGCTTTTTGTCAAGGCAAATTTGATCATGTCAAATATCTCCACCTCCCTCAGACCTCTCTAGGGGCTCCCTGTGGCTTCTAGGATAAAGACCAAAACATTTAATACGGCTTGTGAGATCCTGCAGATTCTGGCTCCTGGTGACCTCTTTAGGTCTATATACAGATACCGCCCCTCCCTCACCCTCACCTACTCCAGTAAGGTTTCTTTCATCTTTTAGTTGCTAACTGGGCTTCCGGGGCTCCTAGCAAATATCACTTCCTCAATCTGGAAGAAATCTTTCCAAGTCTAGTCTTGTAGAGCTTTGGGCTTATCCCATGTTGTATTTCTCATAGCCTGCATTTTGTATCTGTAGAAATAGATTGACAATTGATTGGTTGGTTGATTGATTGCTTGATTGACAGGTAAATATATAGATGATAGAGATTTAGGTAGGTAGGTAGATATGTAAGTAGACAGACAGAGAGACAGACATGATGTTTTCTCTACTCACCATTAAATAACATCAGGCTTCTGGTGTTCTTAGCACAGTGCTTGGCACAGAGTGAGAAACAGTAGGTATTTGATGAATGAATACATGAATGAATGAGCTGTAAAGAAGGAAATATTCCTATTTGGTCTAAAGGAAGCTTCTATTTCCCAAACTCCATAAGACAGTCCATAATCCAGAACTGAGCTCAGCCTGGACTACAGGAGGATTTCTATATCAAGGTCCATGCTGGCCTCCAGGGTCCTTCAGCTCCTACTCACAAGTACCTGTTATACATTCCAAATACTCCACACCAATCTCCTGGCCCTTGCCTCTCCTCAGTTGCTCAAGCTCCTTGTTATATTCCTGTTCTCACTGTGTGTTCTCTATTTTCTATGCCCTGTTATCCTCCCCTCTCTCACAGACAACCCTGGCCATGTCTGCTGATCATGTCCAGTCTACTTCTTTCTCTACTCTGGACTCTTTCAGATGCCTCTGGCTGTTCTCTCTTTCCTATCTACATAAAACCTTCCCACACCATTGATCGGTCATGTCATCAATTTATACATCTGGTGCCAAAACCCTCTTGTACACCTAGTACCAAACACCTGGGAAAGGCACAAATGGAACCTTTTCCAAGGGGCTTGGCCTCTCCTAATCAAACCAAGCTGATGATATTACTCTCCTAACCCGTGGCTCATTTGTTTCTTCTGGCCTCTGCCACTCACAATATCCAACTCCAAATTTCAGAGCCCACTTCTTCAGCCATTTCTCCCCCACCTGTTCTAACCATCCTCCTCCTCCTCTCACTCTCTCAGCAAGTGTCATCTGAATCTCTCTGGTTCCTGGAGCCTGCTATGTTCTCCTGGGTGCCCGTCATGTGGAAAGGCTATGTCTCTTGTTGGCACACTGGAGTCTGATTGCTGTCTTCTTCTCTACTGTGATCCAGGGCATCTCTTGACTAAGACACTTACCCTCTCCCTTGATTGGAACCTTCCTTTGGCAAGATTGCTGTTTGTAACCCTTTTCCCCAAGTCTCTCCCATCTCTTCCTTGCTCTGTTCCTGGCTGCCTCCCACCTGTTTCTCAACTCCTCCAAGAGCTTGTTCGGTCCCTCTTGCTTGCCTGCTGGAGCCTGAGCTCCATGGGCTCTTAATCTACTTTCCTTCCTTCTCTGACTCAAAGTTTTCTTTAAAGGCTCACTGTCTTACTACACACAGCTTGGTCTCAGTACAGCTCAATGACCAAAGAGGGCACGCTGGATTTTCAAAGTCTCACAGATTGTAACAGTTTCTGCCATTGCTTAAACAGATGATCCCAACATCTCTTATCTCTAAGCTTTCTCTACTCTCCACTGTCAGAAATCTCTTACTGCTAAGCCTTCTTTACTCTCTGCTCTCAAAAGAATTTCTTAAGACTATTGTGTAAACTTTCTGTATCTCAGGATTTCTAAGCGTTTGGGGATATGGTTTAAAAATCTATAAAATCTATAACAAACAGTTAACTTAAAGCTTGTAACAAAAAGGGTTGATAGTTTTTTTTTTCAAAAAGAAGCTATACATAAGTAATTTTAATTTGCTACAAAGGTATGTAGGTTGTATTCAACTCTTGTTTTAAAAGAACAGATCTGAGTCAGATACAGTGGTGCACACCCTTAATCCCAGCACTTGAGGGGCAGAGGCCAGTAGATATCTGAGTTCAAGGCCAGTCTGGTCTACTGAGTGAGTCCCAGGATAGCCAGGATAGCCAGGGCTACACAGAGAAATCTTGTCTTTAAATAAATAAATAAATAAATAAATAAATAAACAAATAAATAAATACACAGAGAAAACTTGTCTTTAAATAAATAAATAAATCTGCTACAGCATGCTCATATAACTTAAATTAGATTCTTGTTTATGAAAAATAGGGCTTATTAACAACAAATGATTGATGGTTAAAGTTTTTTAATTCCTAAGGTTGCAAAGATCTATTCAGGCTAGCAAAAACTGACTTGAAGATGTATGTCTAGCCTCTTTGTCTTTGCCAACTTTGTTCAGCTTTAGTATTTGGGTAAACTGAGTTATACAAGAAACTGTGGTATTCTGTAGAGTACTCTATTAAAGAATCAGGGAAACAAGGTTCCCAGTTTCTCTTTGTACTGTATTTATGATTTAAAGTTTTTATTTGATGCTAGCAGATCTTCAATTAAATCTTCAATGCAAACTTTTAAGACTCAAATTTAACAGGGATAAAACTGTAAAATCCTAATCTTAAAACAGCTACTAATGTTGTAAACTGGTAAAGATAATTAAGACATTCAAGCTAATGATCAATCACCTTATAAATGATTAAATTCTTTAATGGGCACAGAGCTGTGCTTGTAGTCACACTGAGCACATACAGGGACAAGCTTTAGCCTTCTGCATATTTTGTCAAGGTTAAACCTGAAGCAAATAACTAAAAGTTTGTTTAAAATCAGGTATACTTAATAAATTAGGTGATGGCCCTCCAACCCCTCAGAGAGATCTGCTGAATATGACATTAAAGATGTTTAATGAAAAAGGCTTCCCCTGGTAGACAGAAATACCAGTGTCTGATAACATTAGCTGAGGCTATCTCCAAAGACAACAGGCAACAATGGACCCCACCTGAAGCTTGTTTCCAGTGCAGTAACACTGACCACTGGGCAAAGGACAGCCACATGCCTCACCCAACACAAGACCCCTGCCCAAACCATGGACATTGTTGGGTTGACTATCCTACTTTGCCTCGCCCAGGTAGGTCAGTTTTCCCAATTTCTCCTCCACAGGAAAATCTCTCAGACTTTCTGGGTCTGGTGGCTGAAGGCTGATGCTGCCCTGTGCCCCCAGCAAAGCCATTGATATCACCATGAAGGATCCCAGGCTACCTTGCCAGGTAGTGGGTAAGTTTCTGTCATTTTAAGCGATACAGAGTGTTATTTATTAAGTGGCACAATGTTATTCATTAGGTGGCATTGTTTACTGTGTGAGAAAAGCCACGAGGTACAACAAAACCTACTGTAAGAGTTTATGGGCTATAGAACTAAACAGAGAATTCTCAACAGAGGAAGCTCAAATGGCTGAAAGACATTTAAGGAATTGTTCATCATCCCTAATTATCAGGGAAATAAAAATCAAAATGACTCTTACACCTGTCAGAATGGCTAAGATCAAAATCACTGAAGACAGCTTATGCTGGAGAGGATGTGGAGCTAGGGGAACTCTCCTCCACTGCTGGTAGGAATGCAAGTGTGTACAACCACTTTGGAAATCAATATGGCGCTATCTCAAAAAATTGGGAATCAATCTCCCCCAAGACCCAGCTATACCACTCTTGGGCATATACCCAAGGAATGCTCAATCATACCACAAGGGCACTTGCTCAGCTATGTTCATATGTTTGTAATAGCCAGAACCTGGAAACAACCTAGATGCCCTTCAACTGAAGAATGGATAAATAAAATGTGGTACATATACACAATGGAATACTACTCAGCAGAGAAAAACAATGACACCATGAGGTTTGCAGGCAAATGGATGGATCTAGAAAAAACATCATCCTGAGTGAGGTAACCCAGACTCAGAAAGACAAACATGATATGTACTCACTCATAGGAGGATTTTATGTGTAATGCAGGGATGACTGGACTGCTACTCACAACTCCAGGGAGGCTACCTAGAAAACAGGACCCTAAGAAAGACACAGGGATCATCCAATGACAGAGAAATGGATGAGATCTACATGAACAACCTGGACATGAGTGGGGGTAATGAAGGGAAAGAGCTTAGGGGGTCGGGAGATCCCAGCTGGATCAAGAACAGAGAGGGAGAACAAGAAATAAGAGACCATGATAAACGAAGACCACATGAGAATAGGAAGAAGCAAAGTGCTAGAGAGGTCCACAGAAGTCCACAAAGATACCTCCACAATAGACTACTGGCATTGGGTGAGTGAAAGCCCAAACTGACCTACTCTGGTGATAGGATGGCCAAACACCCTAATTGCCATGCTAGAAATCTCATCCAATGACTGAGGGAATTGGATGCAGAGATCCATGGCCAGGCCCCAGGTGGGGCTCCAGGAGTCCAATTGGTGAAAAAGTGGAGGGTTTGTATGAGCGAGAATTGTTGAGACCAAGTTTGGAAAAAGCACAGGGACAAATAGCCAAATGAATGGAAACACATGAACTATGAACCAATGGCTCAGGAGCCCCCAACTGGATCAGGCCCTCTGGATAACTGAGACAGCTGATTAGCTTGAACTGTTTGGGAGGCATCCAGACAGTGGGACCGGGTCCTGTCCTCAGTGCATGAGTGGTTGTTTGGAACCTGGGGTTATGCAGGGACACTTGGCTCAGCCTGGGAAGAGGGGACTGGATCTGCCTGAACTGAATCTACCAGGATGAATTCAATCCCCAGAGGAGTCTTTGCCCTGGAGGAGATGGGAATGGGGTGTGGGCTATGAAAATGGTGGGGGGTGGGAGCGGGAGAGGGGAGGAAAAGGTAAAATTAAATTAAATTATAATATAAAAATAAATAAATTTTTTAAAAAAGAGTTTATTAAGGGGCAGGAATAGGGAAGATGTGCACAGGCCTATGGAATGACCATGCAGGAAGAATAGGGGGAAGAATATATGGAACCCACTTTTATAGATACCCCCACCCCCGCATATGTGCATATAGGCTTACATAGCTATGCCACACATGCATATAGATTATGTGATCATGCTACAAGCAAATTATATGATCACACATCGCATGGATTATGTAGAACTAAGCCCCTGGGATGACTAAGCATCTTGCTTGGCTACTGGACAGCAAATGTGCAGTCATGTAGCTGGGGGAGTGGCTAGGAATTTTAACACAGAGGTCATTTGGTTTATATTTCCTGCTCAAAAGCCTTCTCAGATCTCTATGATGGTGCTGATGAGTAGCCCTTGCTTTTATCAGTTTAGTAGCTGTAGGTGATTTTTTTCTTTTTATCCTTTTAGCTCTTCAGGGAGCCCACTACCCAGCTCCCAAATAAATACACAGAGGCTATTTCTTATGAATGCCTGGCCTTAGCTTGTCTTGTTTCTAGCCAGCTTTTCTTAACTTAAATTATCCTATCTTTTGCCTCTGGGCTTTTATCTTTCTATGTCTGTATACCTTTCTTTACTTCTTACTTACTCCATGGCTTGCTGTGTAGCCGGGTGGCTGGCCTCTGATGTCCTCCTCCTTTTCTTGCTCCTCTATCTTCTCTTCCCAGATTTCTCCTCCTATTTATTCTCCCTGCCTGCCAGCCCCGCCTATCCTTTCTCCTGCCTACCTATTGGCTGTTCAGCTCTTTATTAGACTATCAGGTGTTTTAGACAGACAAAGTAACACATTTTCACAGAGTTAAACAAATGCGACATAAAAGAATGCAACTTTGCATCATTAAACAAATGTTCCACAGCATAAACAAATGTAACACATCTTAGAATAGTGGTCCACAACAAGTAGCAGCAAGCAGAGCTTAGCCAGCTCCCCCTACCCCGACACAAGGCTTCATCTTCCTGGTTAGTCTACTCAGTCCTTCCTTTTCCTGGAGCTACTAGGTCTCCTGCTGAGAAAAGCAGACTAGCAGACAGTTTGCCCAGCTGATGGGCTTCATGCTGAGAAAGACAAACTCACAAAACAGGTTTCCATGAAAGACAAACTACCTATCATGCTGCCATTACTAACTAAAATTTGCTTTTTACTATTCCTTTATTTAAAAGAACTTCTCAATGATTGCCCTCAGTACTCAAGTACCCATGTCTCATGGAAAATGATTAGATGTTTCCAGATGAAAGAGGACGAAAAAGTTTAAAGTTTATGCAAGTTGTAAAGGTCTAAGGATATGATTTGAGGTATATGAAAAATGAGACTTGAAGATGAGACATGATGTTAAGATTTCAAAGTTCAGAGTTTTAAGATATTAATCAATGGGAATTTTGACAAGCTATTAATCTAGCTTTGGTAAATCACTGGCTACTATTATCAAAGTCACAGGTTCAAAATTTTAAATTCCCTTTGGTTCCTTTCTAAATACTGGCTTAAAAGTGCTCCTCACTATGCAGAAAACACCTCTATCTGATTTATATCTAGCCAGACATACTTCTGTGTTGTGGACTATTATTTTAAGATGTGTTACATTTGTTTATGCGGAACATTTGTTTTAATGATACTGAAAGACCCCAGCATACTTGCTTAGCCTAACACCATTTTGAGCAAGGCCTGAAAAGTACGGGGAAGTTCAGTTAGAGGACATGGGCACAGGAACAAACAGGGTATCTACGGTAGGCCACCTGGCCCCAGAACAGGGAACTAAAGGTCAGAAAAACAACTTGGAACCAAGTCAGCAGGCGTGTCGAGCTCGGGGAAAAACCACGAACTGTCCTGAGTTTGAACCTGGCCTCATATGAATCGTCCAATCAGAACTCTGTAAACCATGCTTCTCGCTTCTGTACCCGTGCTTCTGCTGCCCGGCCCTATAAAAACCCTCCACTCCAGCCTGTCGGCGCGCCAGTCTCTTGAGCCTCTTGAGTGACTGTGTCGCCCCGGGTACCCGTGTTCCCAAATAAAGCCTCTTGCTGTTTGCATCTGACTTGTGGTCTCGGTGTGATCTCTGGGCGAGGGTCTCTCCAGAGGGAAGACTACCTTCGTGGGTCTTTCATTTGGGGGCTCGTCCGGGATCGGAGACCCCCCCGCCTCGGGACCACCGACCCACTGTCAGGAGGTAAGTTGGCCGGCCACTGTCTTTTTCGTCTCAGTCTGTCTACTTGTCTTTCGTTTTCGTTGGGCGTCCTAAGTCAGGTCTGAGTCGGTGGGGGCTGAAGGAGCTGACGAGCTCGGACTTCGCCCACCGAAACCCTGGAAGACGTTCCACGGGTGTCTGAAGTCCCCACTGGGGCACGGTTTTTCGGGGCCACCCCCGTATCTGAAGGATACGTGGTGTTGGTAGGAGACGGAGATCTCAAGTACTCCGTAAATCCATCTGAGTTTTTGCTTTCAGTTTTACACCGGAGCCGCGCAGCGCAACTGTCTCTTATTTGTGTTGTTGGTTTGTTTTGTGTTCTTTGTCTAATCCTTCTCCATCCAGGAACTAATATGGGACAGACTGTCATTACCCCCTTGAGCCTAACTACTGACCATTGGTCGGACGTCAAAGGCCGGGGGAGCGATGAAGGTGTAGTCATCAAAAAGAATAAATGGATGACCCTCTGTGAGGCCGAATGGGTCATGATGGATGTAGGATGGCCACGGGAAGGGTCATTTAATCTCTCTCTCATTTCACAGGTTGAGGGGAAGGTGTTTGCCCCCAGCCCCCATGGGCATCCAGACCAGGTTCCCTACATCGCCATTTGGAGATCCCTGGTTGAAAACCCATTCCCCTGGGTCAAGCCCTTCCTCCCACAACCCCCTCTCACTCCCCAGCCTTCGGCGCCTCCTAACCCCCTTTCTTCTCTCTACCCAGTCCTTCCCCGCAGGGAGCCTTCCAAGCCCCCTGTCCTTCCCCCTGATCCTAATTCTCCTCTCATAGACCTTCTGACAGATGAACCGCCACCCTACCAGCCGACCCCCCCAGCGTCACCCGCGGCCCCGGCGGCTGCGCCCGCGGCGGCCCCTGCTGCGGTGCCGGCCGCGGCCCCGGCGGCTGCGCCCGCGGCGGCTCTAGTCGCGACGCCGGCTGCGACCTCCCCGGCGGCCGCGCCCCCCGTGATGACCCCGCTCGCTGAGGACTCGGAGGAAGAAGAAGAAACAGTCCAGTCCCCCATGGCGGGCCGCCTCAGGGGCCACCGAGCCGGCCCCCCCACTGAATCCAAAGCCTTCCCGCTTCGGGAAGGACCCAACCATCAGTTACAATATTGGCCCTTTTCTGCCTCAGACCTTTATAATTGGAAACAACATAATCCCCCTTTCTCCAGGGATCCTGTTGCCTTGACTGGCCTAATTGAGTCCATCCTAGTGACTCACAGGCCGACTTGGGACGACTGTCAGCAGCTCCTGCAGACCCTCTTAACAGTAGAGGAAAAGCAGAGAGTTTTCCTGGAGGCCCGGAAGCAGGTTCCGGGCGATGACGGGAGGCCAATCCAACTCCCAAATATCATCGATGCAGCTTTTCCCTTGACCCGCCCAGACTGGGACTTCAATACACCTGAAGGTAGGGAGCATCTACGTCTCTATCGCCAGTTGCTCTTAGCGGGTCTCTGAGCGGCCGCCAGAAGGCCTACCAATTTGGCTCAGGTAAGGAATGTGATACAGGGAAAGGAAGAATCACCCGCTGCATTTTTAGAGAGGCTGAAGGAGGCTTATAGGATGTACACTCCATATGATCCAGAAGACCCAGGGCAAGCACCAGTTGTCATCTTATCATTTATCTACCAGTCTAGCTCAGATATCCGAACCAAATTGCAGTGGTTGGAAGGTTTACAGGTGCTAGGTTTGCCAGACTTATTGAAGGAAGCAGAGAAAGTGTTCAATAAGAGAGAAACTCCTGAGGAGCGTGAGGAAAGGAGATGGCAGAAACAAGAAGAAAGGGACAAGAAACAGCATAGGGAAATGAAAAAGGTTTTGGCCGCCGTTGTGTCTCAGGGACAGCGGAGAGAGGGAGATAGGTCGGGAGAGCGAAGGAGGCCACCCCTTGATAAAGATCAATGTGCTTACTGTAAGGAGAAGGGACACTGGGCCCGAGAGTGCCCCAAGAAGCCACAAGGACCCCGCCGACCCAAGCCCAAAACCGTGGACCTCCTTAGTCTAGAGGACTAGGGGAGTCAAGGCCAGGAGCCCCCCCCCGAGCCTAGGATAACCCTCAAGATCGGGGGGCAGCCCGTGACCTTCCTGGTTGATACTGGTGCCGAACATTCAGTCCTAACCCATGCCGGAGTGCCTCTTAGCCGGCATTCTGCACTGGTGCAGGGGGCAACTGGAAACAAGAGGTATTACTGGACTGCCGAGAGAAAGGTCCAACTGGCATCAGGGCAAGTAACTCACTCCTTCCTGCATATACCTGAATGCCCCCATCCGCTGTTAGGACGGGACCTATTAACCAAATTGAAGGCACAAATCTACTTTGATGAGAAGGGACCAAGGGTCATGGGTCCTAAAGGAGACCCCCTACAAATCCTTGCCCTCAGTTTAGAGGAAGAATACCGTTTGTTTGAGGCAGAACCCCTGGAGAAAGCACCTGAGGAGCTACAGAACTGGCTGAGAGAGTTTCCTCAGGCCTGGGCAGAGACTGGGGGCTTGGGGCTGGCACGCGATCAGCCGCCGCTGATGATCTCACTAAAGGCCTCCGCGACTCCCGTTTCAATCAGACAATACCCAATGTCACGGGAAGCTCATGAGGGGATCAAGCCCCATATTCGGAGGCTCCTGGACCAAGAGGTGTTAAAGCCCTGCCAGTCACCTTGGAACACCCCTCTCTTGCCTGTTAAGAAACCGGGGACAGGAGACTACAGGCCGGTCCAGGACTTGAGAGAGGTCAATAAGCGGGTGGAGGACATACACCCCACGGTGCCTAACCCCTATAACCTTCTGAGCACCCTCCCACCGACCCACGTCTGGTACACTGTGCTAGACCTGAAGGATGCCTTCTTTTGTTTAAGACTGCACACTCAAAGTCAACTGCTATTTGCTTTTGAATGGAGGGACCCAGAAAAAGGGCTCTCGGGACAATTAACCTGGACCCGGCTCCCTCAGGGCTTCAAAAATAGCCCAACCCTCTTTGATGAGGCCCTACATGCAGATCTGGCCGGATTCCGGGTCGAACACCCAACCCTGACTCTGCTCCAGTACGTGGATGATCTACTCCTGGCGGCCAGGAGTCGAACCGAGTGCATGGAGGGCACTCGAGCCTTACTGGCCAGACTTGGGCAGAAGGGCTATAGAGCCTCAGCCAAAAAGGCCCAAGTATGCCGAGACAAGGTCACCTACCTAGGCTACACCCTGAGCGGGGGGCAAAGATGGTTAACAGAAGCAAGGAAGGAGACGATAATCTCCATCCCCCCTCCTCGGAACCCCTGCCAAGTTCGAGAGTTCCTGGGTACGGCTGGGTACTGCCGCCTTTGGATTCCTGGCTTTGCCGAACTGGCAGCCCCATTATACCCCCTCACTAAACCAGGGACCATGTTCCAATGGGAGGAGAAACATCAGAAAGCGTTTCAACAGATCAAAAAGGCCTTACTCGAGGCCCCGGCTCTGGGTCTGCCAGATCTAACCAAGCCCTTTGAGCTGTTTGTGGATGAGAACTCAGGTTTTGCCAAGGGGGTACTGGTGCAAAGACTGGGACCTTGGAGGAGACCTGTATCGTACTTGTCCAAGAAATTGGACCCGGTGGCTACAGGATGGCCTCCATGCCTCCGCATGGTGGCAGCCATTGCCGTATTACTCAAAGATGCCGGAAAACTGACTCTGGGACAGCCATTGACTGTGCTGGCCTCCCATGCAGTGGAGGCCTTGGTCCGACAACCACCGGACAGATGGCTTTCTAACGCCAGAATGACTTACTATCAGGCCTTACTACTGGACTCAGACCGGGTAAATTTTGGGCCGATAGTTTCCCTTAACCCTGCTACCTTGCTGCCACTGCCTAGCCCCTCCGAGGAGCATGACTGCCTCCAGATTCTAGCCGAAGCACATGGCACCCGCCCTGATCTGACAGATCAGCCGCTTAAGGATCCAGATGCTGTCTGGTACACAGACGGGAGCAGTTTCCTGGAGGAGGGGGAACGCAGAGCCGGGGCAGCTATAACCACCGAATCGGAAGTGGTATGGGCATTGTCGCTCCCGCCCGGGACGTCGGCCCAGCGCGCAGAACTGATTGCGCTCACCCAAGCCCTCCGGATGGCAGAAGGTAAGAAGCTCACAGTTTATACTGACAGCAGATATGCCTTCGCCACTGTGCATGTCCACGGGGAAATTTACAGACGGAGAGGCCTGCTGACGTCCGCGGGTAAGGAAATCAAAAACAAAAAAGAGATCCTAGACCTCCTAAAGGCCCTGTTCCTCCCGCTCCAACTCAGTATTGTCCACTGCCCAGGGCATCAAAAGGATGACTCTGCGGTAGCCAGAGGGAATCGGCTGGCAGATCTGACTGCCCGAACAGTGGCTTCCCAGCCAGCAGGAAGAAGCCAGTTGATGGCTATACAAGAACCACAGCCTGAGAGAGACCCCGTGCCCTATAGCCCAGAAGACCATGAGCTAGCAAAGAAAATGGGGGCGGACTGGGAACAAAGAAGACAGGCATATATACTAGGGGACCGGATGGTCATGCCAACCTCCCATACCCGATATATGCTGAGATTCCTCCATGCATTGACCCATTTGAGCAAAAACAAGATGAAGACCCTATTAGACAGAGAAAACACCTGGGCAGTGCTGCTGAACCAGGATCTGGTACTCCAGCAGGTAACTTCTACCTGCCCAGCCTGTGCTCAAGTCAACGCAGGAAAGGTTCATCTAAACAAGGGGGCCCGCCAAAGAGGCCATCGTCCTGGTGTTCATTGGGAAATAGACTTTACAGAAGTAAAACCCGGACTCTACGGGTACCGGTACCTCCTGGTCTTCGTGGACACCTTTTCTGAATGGATCGAGGCATTTCCAACCAAGAATGAGACGGCTAACGTGGTAACAAAGAAACTGTTGGAAGAAATCTTCCCCAGGTATGGGATGCCTCAAATATTGGGGTCAGATAACGGGCCTGCCTTCGTCTCTCAGGTAAGTCAGAAGGTGGCCAAACTATTGGGGGTTGATTGGAAACTCCATTGTGCATACCGCCCCCAGAGCTCAGGACAGGTAGAACGAGCTAATAGAACAATCAAGGAGACTTTAACCAAATTAACGCTTGCAACTGGCACTAGAGATTGGGTGCTCCTACTTCCCTTGGCTCTCTACCGAGCCCGAAATACTCCTGGCCCACACGGCCTAACCCCTTTTGAGATCATGTATGGGGCCCCACCTCCTGTTGTAGATTTTCTTCACCCTGATATCTCATCTTTTACTACCAGCCCCACTTTGGAAGCACATCTCCAGGCCCTCCAGCTGGTGCAGAAGGAAATCTGGAAGCCTCTGGCTAGAGCCTATCAGGAGCAGCTGGACAGGCCAGTGGTCCCCCACCCCTTCCAGATTGGAGATTCCGTCTGGGTCCGGCGCCACCAGACCAAGAACCTAGAGCCACGATGGAATGGGCCCTACACTGTCTTGCTGACCACCCCCACTGCACTCAAGGTCGACGGGATTGCTGCATGGATCCACGCCTCTCATGTGAAGGCTGCCAGGGAACCCGACCCAGCGGGATCCAGAAAATCAACATGGACAGTGCGCCGCACACGAAACCCCTTAAAAATAAGGTTGGCCCGCGGCTCCTCTTCCTTCCCCTCCTCTTAATCTCTGCCTACCCCCAGGGGACTAGAGCGGCAGAGAGCCCGCACCTAGTTAAGAGGCTTACTTGGCAGATATTAAACCAGGAGGGCACCCTTGTTTGGAATATTACCCAAGACCATGTCCTATGGACCTGGTGGCCCGCGCTTACGCCCGACTTTTGCCACCTGGCGCTGGGCTCGGGGGATTGGGGAATCGAGGACGTAAACCTGAGGGACCTAAACGCATCCACCCACTCCGGCACAGTCCAAACCACGGGATGTCGCACCCCTCTGTCCAGGTGCAGGTGGGCACAACATGATTTTTATGTGTGTCCGGGGGATGGGAGAGACCGGGCCACTGCCAGGAGGTGCGGGGGAGGGGGGGGACTTCTTCTGCGCAAGCTGGGGCTGTGAGACCACCGGTTCTGCATGGTGGAAACCCAGCTCCAGCTGGGACCTGATCAAACTTGAGAGGAACTTCACCAGAGCCGCAGGCGGTTGGTTCTGTGAACCCAAGTCCGGCCTCCGCCCAAACTCAGGGCAGGACACGTTTACCCCTGGACTCTCACTCCCCTTGAAGATAACCTTCACCGCCCCAGGTAAGGCCTACGTAGGCTGGCAGCAGGGTCGAACATGGGGGCTCAGGCTATATGAGGATAACTACGATCGAGGGTTACGGTTCACCATCAAACTCAAGGTAGACGCCGTCCGCTCCAACTCTGTGGGGCCCAGCTCGGTCCTTGCGGATCAAAAACCTCCATCCAGATTTATACCCACTCCCCAGACGCCCACTGGGATCCTGACTGGTTCCATGGCGCCACGGCCCAGGACAGGAGACCGGCTATTGAATCTTATAGAGGGCGCTTACTCAGCCCTCAATGTTACCAACCCAAATCGGGCTCAAGAGTGCTGGTTATGCCTAGTCTCCACACCTCCCTATTATGAGGGGGTGGCCGTGGTCGGAAGCTTCACCAATTCTTCTTCACCCCCGTCAGAATGTGCCTCGACACCTCAGCATAAGCTCACAATCTCTGAGGTGTCAGGACAAGGACTATGTCTGGGGACAGTACCCCACACCCACCAACACCTGTGTAATCGCACCCAGGCACTTGTTCCAGGACCCCACTATCTTGCGGCTCCCAACGGGACTTACTGGGCCTGTAGCACTGGACTTACACCATGCATCTCCCCCTCAATACTAGCCAACACGGCCGATTATTGTGTGCTCATAGAACTGTACCCCAAGATAGTCTACCATACACCTGAAGATATCTATGCCCGGTATGAAACAGGGGTCCCCCGCATAAAAAGAGAGCCAGTCTCGCTAACCCTGGCCCTGATACTAGGTGGATTAACTATGGGAGGAGTCGCCACCGGAATAGGCACAGGTACCACTGCCCTCATGGAAACCAACCAGTTCAGACACCTCCAGGCTGCCATGCATACCGATATCCAGGCACTGGAGGAATCAGTGAGTGCCTTGGAAAAGTCACTCACCTCCCTGTCTGAGGTAGTTCTGCAGAACCGGAGGGGATTAGACCTCCTCTTCCTGCAGGGGGGGGGGGTTATGTGCCGCCCTTAAAGAAGAATGTTGCTTCTATGCGGATCATACTGGGGTAGTGAGAGATAGCATGGCCAAATTAAGAAAGAGATTAGAACAAAGACAAAAACTCTTTGAAGAACAGCAGGGATGGTTTGAAGGATGGTTCGGAAGGTCCCCCTGGCTCACCACCCTCATCTCCACCCTTATGGGACCCCTTCTGATTTTATTGCTCCTTCTGACGCTCGGGCCCTGTATCCTAAACAGACTTGTCCAATTTATCAGGGAACGCGTTTCTATTGTTCAGACCTTGGTATTGACCCAACAATACCAACGACTCAACCAGGTGGAAATGGAGCCACTTCCCTATTCTTCCCTATGAATGGAGGATTCCATTCCCTGAGATAAGAAAATGGGAGAATGAAAGACCCCAGCATACTTGCTTAGCCTAACACCATTTTGAGCAAGGCCTGAAAAGTACGGGGAAGTTCAGTTAGAGGACATGGGCACAGGAACAAACAGGGTATCTACGGTCGGCCACCTGGCCCCAGAACAGGGAACTAAAGGTCAGAAAAACAACTTGGAACCAAGTCAGCAGGCGTGTCGAGCTCGGGGAAAAACCACGAACTGTCCTGAGTTTGAACCTGGCCTCATATGAATCGTCCAATCAGAACCCTGTAAACCATGCTTCTCGCTTCTGTACCCGTGCTTCTGCTGCCTGGCCCTATAAAAACCCTCCACTCCAGCCCGTCGGCGCGCCAGTCTCTTGAGCCTCTTGAGTGACTGTGTCGCCCCGGGTACCCGTGTTCCCGAATAAAGCCTCTTGCTGTTTGCATCTGACTTGTGGTCTCGGTGTGATCTCTGGGCGAGGGTCTCTCCAGAGGGAAGACTACCTTCGTGGGTCTTTCAATACAAAGACATATTACATTCTTTTATGTTGTATTTGTTTAATTCTGTGAAGCTGTGATACTTTGCCTGTCTAAAATACCTGATTGATTTAATGAAGAGCTGAATGGCCAATAGTGAGGCAGGAGAGAGAAATAGGCAGGGCTGGCAGGCAGAGAGAACAAATAGAAGGAGAAGAACATTAGAGGAATGAGCAAGAGAGATCAAGGATTGAGAAAAGAAGGGGCCAGCCACACAGCCACACAGCCACACAGCCACACAGCCACACAGCCACACAGTCAGCCATGGAGTATGAGTGAAAGTAAGATTACAGAAGTTAGGAAAGAAAAAAGCCCAGAGGCAAAAAGTAAACAGGATAATTTAAGTTAAGGAAAACTGGCTAGAAACAAGCCAAGCTAAAGCCTGCTATTTACAAGTAAGAATAAACTTCCGAATGTGTGATTTATTTGGGAGCTGGGTGGTGGGCCCCCCAAAAAAGAGTCAAGAGTAAAAAGAAAAAAACTACACTTCTATCATATTGATAACTATTTACAAACACTTGCTAACTACTTTTTCTATATGGAGGATTTCAGGCAGTGATCATGTTGATACATCTAAAACTTTTATCTATTTTTGTTAGCTTAAAAAAATTCATGTAAACTTTCAGAGAATCACGACTTGGACTCTTCTATCACAGGTCAAAGGGACTCTGGGATCCCTTGTGTGATAAGCACTCCTATCAGTCAACCGTTTAAACTTTCTGCCTACTGCCTATCCCTGAGGTGAGCTCTTTCCTTCTCCTGGTCTCGAGGCCCCTTTCCATCCTCCAACTCCAGGATCATGCAACAAACCTGTAAGTTTTAAATACATCCCCATGATAAAGATTTCCCCTAAGCACCTTAACCTGTCCTAGTCTATATCTGCCTCAGCAGACCGGCACTCAGTTGACAGACACCATCCAGGAATCAGCTGTGACCTGCAAACTGCTCCAACATGGCCAGCACTTGTTTATAACAGACCCAGGTGGTCCTCCAGAACCAGTGAGCCCTGAACTTGCTGGAAGCCTGTGTAAACCAGTCCAGTCAATGTGATTGCTCCCAGTCTCTTCAGGCTGGGTGAATGAACCAGATGCTACTGAGTGTCGCCTGCAATTGCCCAAATACCCTCCCCTTCCTGGCCTTTGGCCTGCATTTCTGCCTTCTGAGCCCCACCGATTACCCTCCTCCCAGTGCTGAAGCAGTCAGAGATTATTGTCATCCTTTATCATCAACAAAAGGCTGGATTATCAGGTCCAAAGGAAATTCCAGTTTTCCACACCCCAAAAGGCAGTCCAAATTTTCAAAAATTAAGCTCAAGCTGGACTATTGGAGGATTTCTAGCTAGATAAAAGCCAGCACTCCTCAGGAACTTGTGAAGCATGTTCTGGTGTGCCAAAAGGAGTCATTTCCTTTATTTCTGGCTAAAGGGGCATATGGCTTCCCATCAGCATATACCTGTGTTGCCTATCAGCATATCTAGGTCCATGCAAGTCTCCAGGGTCACTGGGTCCCTACTCACAAGTACTTGTTATACATTTCAAAGGCTCCTGGTCTTCAACCCCACCCCCACTCATCCTTCTTATAACCCAGCTATTCTCACTATTCTGGGCTGCTGCTTTTCTCACTGTACACTCTATTCTAGACCCCATTATTTATTCTCTCCTCTCTCACAGACAGCGCTGCCCATGTCCAGTCTGCTGGCCACAGTCAGTCTACTTCTTTCTCTCTGCTCTGGACTCTTCCAGATGCCTCTGGATGTTCTTTCTCTCCGTCTACAATGAAAACTTTCCCCTCAACTGTACAATGGAGCGGTCGTGTCGGCAGTTTCCTTACTGCATCCCCTCATATACAGATGAGGCTGAAACTCTCACATACAATTCCAAGAACTGCAAGCAGAAGATGTACGCAGCAAGGTGGGAAAAGAGACAGGAGAGTTGGATAGAGATGATCATTGGTCGGCCATGACTAGGTTCCTACTGTGTACCAGCTTCTGTTCCAGGCAGTCGGATTATAGCAGTGAATAAAACAGACAAAAGCTGCTCGGCAGAGCTCCACCCCAAGGCCATTCCCTTTGTGTATTGCAGGTACCCACAGGGTGGGACTCCTCTTGGGATGGCCCTATTTTCTAAGTTGTGGCAAAATATTATGATTACAGCCAGGTGTGCGAGGCATCCCATAAGTGGCTTCTCAAACAGGCCCTCACCCAGGAGAGAGAAGTACACACTTCAACACATCCCAAAATAAATCCACTCCATTCCCCGTTCAACAGATGTAGAAAGGTTTCCTGGGGACTGGGAGGGTCAGGGAGGGAAAAGAAAGAAGGAATAAACAATACGGCTTGCACTTTGAAACGATGCAACTTCCCTCCACTCAGTGCCTCTGCCACCCCCACAAAGCTCCCAGCCACTTCTCTCTTCTCTCTCCTAAAATTCTTTCTCACCTACACAGTTCACCTCTTGTCTTCATCTCATAGAGTTACCTGGCAGAAACGGCCTTTCATGTCTCAGACATGCCCTGAATTGGCTTACGTTGCCATTCAAGTGCAGGTCAAATCTGGTGGGTCTCTTGAATTCACCAGAGGACCACTGTTCCCACATGGTGGGAGTTATCATTACTTGGATAAGAATCTTGGTCTTTGTCCCAAAGGCCACATGGGACAGTTTCAGCAGAAGTGTGACAATTAGGCAGATTCTCTGTCTCACCTGAGATGTTGCCTCAGCGGCCAGGGAGAATCTAAACATGGCTGTGTGTCCTCCCAGCATCAATGAGAGCTGCATCCTGGGTCTAGCTGCAGAGGAAACCATGAGGTGAACTCAGGGGAGAGGGAAAAGCACCAAAGAATCTACAGACATCCCCAAGCATCTCAAACCTTCCAGGTTGCAGGTGTCTTCATGATGGAAGTAGAGCTGGGGCCTCCTTGGAGAAAGGGTATCTGGGTACTACAACCAGTTGTTGGCTTCTGTCCAAGAGGTCCATGGTCATAACCTAGTGAAATGTCTACTGTCGGGTTCAAAGAGAATCCTCAATCTCCCCAAAAAGAACAAACCCACTCTCTGGGTCCAGCATGATAGTCTAGGCTCAGCTCAAGCTGGACTATAGAAGAATTACTGGCAGATAGAGCAAAGTCTCTAGTCAGCATTCCTCAGGAACCTGTGAATGGGTTTCTGCTAGCCACAAAGAGCCTGTTCCCTTGGCGTATACCTGTGGTTACATATCAAAGCCCAAAGCTAACCTCCAGGCTCCACGTCACACGTTATGAATATCAAAACCCTCATGCTAACCTCCTGGTCCTTCTTACCTGCCCAGCTCTTCCCCGACTGTGCTGGCTCCCAGGCTGTTCCAGGTTACAGCCCACTCCCCTCCACAGTGGCTCTGTTCTCTTATAAAGGCAAAGTCCCCCCCCTCCCCTGCTTCTCGCTGATAGTCTCCCCCTGCTATTTTCTCTGCTCCTGAGAGGTAGCCTTGGTAATCACTGTTCTACTGCTCTGGGCTCCTCCAGATGCCTCGGGCTGTTCTCTCTCTCATATCTCCATAAAAACTTTCTCCCCAACCATGGCGTGGTCATTCAGTAGTTCCTTCTCTGGGCCCTGCTCACACCTATAAAGTTCAACTACCCTTGGTCCCCTCTCTTTATGTCCTCTCAGGCTGATGACTGCAGCCAGGGCTCATACTATGACCTGGAATTGGGATGCCCTGCTTCCTGCCTCCTGGAGCTGTGGCTAGGACCATGAGTCCACTGTACTGGCTGGTAATAATGACATTTTTTTTGTATGACTACCGTTTTTGAGACAACAATACTTCAATTCTTCAGATGTCATTTTTAAAGCCACCGACACATGGTGAAACTGAGGCTGAGCTCATCTTTCAAATATTTGAGAATTTCTCCTTTAAAAGTCATGTGATTAATAAAAATAAAATTTTAAAAGTGGGGGTGGGCCGGGCAGTGGTGGCATAAGCCTTTAATCCCAGCACTCGGGAGGCAGAGCAAGGCAGATGTCCATTAGTTCAAGGCCAGTCTGGTCTACAGAGCAAGATCCAGGACAGGCACCAAAACTACACAGAGAAACCCTGCCAAAAAAAAAAGGGGGGGGGGGTGGAGCAATAACTCAACAGTTAAGATCATGGCTGCTTTTCCAGATAACTTGGGTTCACTTCCCAGCACCCACATGGCAGCTCACAACTGTCCTTTGTTTCACAGGACCTGATGCCCTGTTCTGGCCTTTGTGGACACCAGGTATCTTGTGATACACAAACACACAGGCAGGCAAAACACCCAAACACATAAAATACAAAACAAAGATAAAAAGCCATGTGATGGCGAATGGGTCACTTCATTGATCTTTCTGCACCAATAACCTTGGCTGAACTGAGTCGCATGCAGTCTTCCTCTGAAGTGCACCTCTGCTTTCTCCCCCAGCCTCTCACTTACCTTCAGGGTCTTTCTGATGCCATTCTCTGGGCCAGGAAAACAGATGTGTTCTAAGTATTTAGGAACCCTGGGGAGTGTGAGTCTGAGGGTCTAGGAACCCCGGGGAGTGGGAGTCTGAGGGTCTAGGAACCCCGGGGAGTGGGAGGTCCTGTGACTATGCAGGATCTCAGCAGCCCTGCCCACACTAGCTTCTGGGGATTCAGCTTTGTGTCCTAGCCACCCTGAGTGAACACCCCAAAAGGAAAGTCTGATCCCACTTCTCATCTGCTCGAAAACACCACTAGGGCCAGGACTGTGGTAGAAGTCTATAATCTCTGCTTCTTGAGAAGTTAAAGGTTGACAAGTTAAAAGGCCTGCCAGCTTAACTCTAGAGAGCCTCTCTGGAAGTCAGAACCATTTAAAGGGTGGAGGATGCAACTTGGCCAGTGTTCAGTACACAGCCAGCATTCTCCAGCACTAAAAAGCAAGCTAAAAACCACTGGTTTTTTTCCAACTCTACAATTCACTGGTGGGCAGTAGTAAACATAAAACAGCAAATATTTGGGGGGTGGGGGTGAAAGCACAGGGTCTTTGTGATAGTGATGGGAGTCAGTAAGAACTGATAACACAGACTGGAGGAAGACATTGAACTCAATGAGCCAAGTCCCAAGAGAGCAGCTTAGTGGGCGACATAAGGAAATCACATAGAGCAGAAACCAGGAGCTCAACTGCAGTTGGGACTCTCTAGCTTCCATCTCTTTTATCTATGGGGGTTATCCTCACGTTCACCATTCACATCCACCTTTACCGGGGTTATCCTCAGTTCACCATTCACATCCACCTTTACCGGGGTTATCCTCACGTTCACCATTCACATCCACCTTTACAGGGGTTATCCTCACGTTCACCATTCATATCCACCTTTACAGGGGTTATCCTCACGTTCACCATTCACATCCACCTTTACAGGGGTTATCCTCATGTTCACATTCGCATCCACCTTTACAGGGGTTATCCTCACGTTCACCATTCATATCCACCTTTACAGGGGTTATCCTCACGTTCACCATTCACATCCACCTTTACAGGGGTTATCCTCACGTTCACCATTCACATCCACCTTTACAGGGGGTTATCCTCATATTCACCATTTGCATCCACCTTTACAAGGGTGGGGGTTATCCTCATGTTCACCATTCGCATCCACCTTTACGGGGGGGGGGGGTTATCCTCATGTTCACCATTCGCATCCACCTTTACGGGGGTTATCCTCACGTTCACCATTCGCATCCACCTTTACAAGGGTGGGGGTTATCCTCACGTTCACTGTTCACATTGGCCTTTACCCAGGGCAGCACAGCTGCAGCAGTTAGAGCAAATGACCCAAAGAGGAAAGGTGAGCTTTCTTTGAGTTGAAGAATTAGCAAAAAGAGACAAAGCGATAGTAGCCAGCCACCAACAGAAATCAGGGTTAATGAAGGTCCCATGGGCAGAACAGAGTCCCAATATTAAGGTGACATAACAGTTCTAGTTAACTAGTGGCTTATCTAGGTTAGCTATTCTCTCATGTCATAGCCCAGGTCTAAGCAGGGCAGGACTAGTGAGGTGAGTCCATCTTTTTTTTTTTTGACCCAGGCTCCTTCCATATCTTTGCTCTGACTGCAAGGGTGTTATCTGACCTTCATAGCCTAACAATACTCACTAACACCTGCCAGCAGTAGGAGGGAAGTGGTGAGCTATGATGGCTAATTTTGTCAACTTGATTGGATCAGTGGAGACTGGATCAGTGGGTGCCCAGGAGATTAGTGAAGTGCACCTCTGTCTGTGTCTGTGAAGGTCTCCAGAGACAATTCCTCCATGAGGGTTCTGACCTAATGAATAGGTAACTCTATTGATGTATTCATAATAGGTGACATTATTAGGGGGTGGTAAAAGCAGGAGGATTGTGCTAGTTGGAAAAAGATGGTCCCTGGTTTCCTTGGTTGTCATACCCTATTCTAGTCTTTCTCTGTCTGCTGTGAGGTGATCTGCCCTTGACTGCCACGTCTTCCTGCTCCTTGATGATTTGCCTCCAAACATGGAGGCAACGCCTAAAACCATGAGCCAGATTCTCCCCTAAGATGTCCCTAAGGTAACAAAAATAACCTGATCTATGAGTAAAGGAAGCACTTCTTTACCTTAAGGGCACAACTCTGAAATTACACACTTTAATTCAACCTACATCCCATAGGCTAGGAAATACTTCCAGAGCCACACAGAGCTGCAAGGAATGCTGGGAATTATAATCTTTATCTGAACATCCATTGCCACACTAAAAATCATGGGTCTTAGTACTATGATAAAAGAGGCTATTGTTCATTTGTGGTTACTGGCCTCTCTGCCACAGCCCAAATACAAATTAGCCCAGGAAACAGAAACAGGAATACTGCTTGGGACCCAGAACATATTCCATCTCTGTTACTCTGATCTTCTTTTATGGCCTGATTCATTATTTTCTGTCTTCCAAGATTTCTTGGCCTCTTTGTTCCCAAGGAAGGTAGAAGATGCCCACCTCACCATTTCCAGGCTGACAGAAAACAAAGGAAAATGATGCCACTTAGCTTCCCCGCACAAATTGGAATTGAAATGAGCATTGCACACCAAGTTAAGTGGATTTGTGACTTAACTCTGGGCAAGAAAGGGGCCAATGAAAGCACAAGGAGGCCAGGGTATTAACTTATAACAAACAAATGTAAACTCATCTTAATAGAAGAAGTGTTAAATTCCTATGCAGAACAGAAGGATTTGTTCATGGCAAGGAAATAAATTAACTCTTGGGGCGTTGTGAGGAGATCAGTGTCATCTAAGATACTATAGGAAATGATCAGTTACAGGAATGCTGGGGAGGGATGCTCCAATCTAACTACACAGGGGAAAGCCATGCTCGAAGCCCAGGCTGCTGGCCCTGCCTTAGAACAGCCCACTATAGATACCACTTAGCTCAGGGCAAGAGGACAGCCTTTGGCTGTCGAACCTGAAGCTGGGGGATCTTTCAGACACCAAAGATCCTAGTGAATATGGAGACTGCTATTACGAAGAAGGGTCAGATTGGGAATGGATATGGGAGGAAAAGAGTACCCTGGAGGAAGAAGTTAAATGGAGATGGTGAAGGAAGAGAAGAAAGAGAGGTGGAAAGCAAGTATTCAGGAGAAACAGTGTCTGCATGGCAGCCAAGATCAAGATGATCAGACTAAATCCACCAGCCCCCAGTACCATGGGACTTGGTACTTAACACCTGTGCCTTGATTCCTTAAGTAAGGAACTGATCCCCTCAGAGTACAGGGTCTATGTGTTCAGTCCAGATCATCGAGGTGTTTCCAGAAGAGGAAAAGAATAGCTTTCTCTTCCACCAGTAGACAGTTAAACATTGTCACTGTAGCCTGTGAAGTAACAACAGGGGCCACACTTTGGAGACAACCAAGCAGAGAAGGAATTGCCTGCAGAACACAGCTCAGATGCCCAGAAGGTTAAGACCTTGGCTGGAGCCCACTGCTTTGGTTTGCTAGGACTGACATACAAAGTGTCACAGACTGGATGGCTTAAACAACAGAAAGGCATCTTGTAATTCTGGAGGCTGGCAACCCAACACCTCAGTGCTGGTCGAAATGCTGTTGTTTCTTTTTTGGTTTGGTTTTCCTAGCCTCTCTCTTCAGCAACCAGTTTTCTGATAGTGATTTCATGGCTGTGTCTTCAGTGGTCTTGCCTCTGGGTATGACTGCATCCTAAACTTCTGTCCTTACAAAGTTGCTAGGTATCTTGGACTGGGATCTACCTTGGTGTCTCATGTTAATTACCATGTTAAAAACCTAAACTCCAAAGGCATTCCCAGGGGAGGCCAGAACTGGCAGTGAAGCTTCAGCATATTAATTCTGGAAGGACACATTTCAGCCCATAACACCTGTAATGACCAGAAATACTTGACTCTCAGCTCCAACTACAAATCTTAAGGGAGAAAATTTGAGGTTGTTCCCAAGTCTTGGGGAAGATATCCACCCCTGTCTCGCTATATCCAGGAGATTCAGGTTCATCCCAAGCAAGTATGACTGCAGATTCCACCACTGTCACCTCTCAGACCAACTAAAACTCCAGGACACACAGAAGCCTCCATGTTTTACTCCTCATTGCCTCTCAGCCTCATTCTCTACCATCCCTGAGTGGCGTCTAGATTTTGTCCAAGTCAAGCATGCCTGCCTTACTATTTCCTTCCTCCAAACTTTGCACAGGCCTCCTTTCTGTCTAGACAGCTTTTCCTCTCTACTCCCTTTGTCTCCTGCTCACCTGAGTTCTCACATTCATTTCCCAAAACCTTACTGGAGCAGTGTCTTTGGGAAATCTTTCCCAACTCCTTGCAGAACTAAGCATCCTCCATTATTAACTCTTGCTTTGTATTTATTACTTACAGTACAGTCATCATTTCTGTTAGATTGTCTTTCTCTTGAAATAAGCTGTGGGTTCCAAGAAGACATTTGCTGTACTTACTCCAAATTCTAATACAAAGCAGGGTGTACAACAATTTATAACTGCCATGAATGTGTGAGTGAATATTATAGATGATCATCATGGGGTGTGCAGTTTATGAATAAAACACAAGGACATGTACTTGGAAATTTCTGAGTGAGAGTGGCCCAGAAAGACACAGATAAGATCAATGATCATGTAAATAAACACATGTATTCTACAGGTGAGAGACATTTCTTTGTCCATTCCCTAAAAGTTTGCTAATTTGCACCTATAAAACAAACTGACAACAGAGAGATGAGCAGGAGGAAAGGCATGTCCATTTATCAACAGATTGGTTCACAAGAACCATAAAAGGTATGAAATTCAGATTAGATAATTGAATCACTATACAGAGACATAGACGTGTAAGGTAAAATTATTCTTCCTATGCTAGCCAATCACTCATAATCAGAGAGACCCTAGCCACAACACAAATTTTGTCTCTTGGCAGATAAAACTATTAAGATACTTTAAGACCCACCCCCAGCTCACTGGCATTATCAGCCCATACAATAGATATAGATGACTGTTCCCTATCAAGGATTTGAAAGAGATACATAGGACACAGAGGGGATGATGAATCAGCTTGACTCTATCTAAAGATCAAAAGCTCTTGTTACAAGGTCAAGATAAGTTCATTCCTGTTTTCTGTAAAGCTTGCTAATGTTATAGTGTCTTGACCCATTTTCTGAAATTTGACATGTTTCACGCCCTCTGCCCTAACCTACACCTTCTTCTCAACACTTCATGGAACCTTCTCTAAAACTGACCACATGCTCAGTCTCAAAGCAAGTCTTAACAGATACAGAAAAATTGGAATAACCCCCTGTGTAGCAGGAATCTTAAAAGTTCTTATTAATAAAATCAAACCCGAGGCCAGTTATTGGGGTCCATGCTGGTAGATCAGAGAGACAGAACAAGCCACAGCTATCTCACCTCGCCGGATCCTCAGCTGGTCTTGTTTCCTCCGATTGGAGGCCTCTGTGTCCTCATCCGGAATGGGTCTCAGCTGAATTACTGCTCAAAAGCCTGAATGCTTAACCAGCCAAATTCTTCTAGTTTCTGGTCCTCACGCCTTATATATCTTTCTGCTTTCTACCACCACTCCCTGGGATTAAAGGCTGGCTTTCTGGGATTAAAGGCGTGTGTCACCATGCTTGGCTATTTCCAATGTGGCCTTGAACTCACAGAGATCCAGAGGGATTTCTATCTCTGGAATGCTAGGATTAAAGGTGTGAGTGCCACCATTTTCTAGCCTTTGTATCTAGTGGCTGTCTGTTCTCTGACCCCAGATAAATTTATTAGAGTACACAATATTTTGGGGAACACAATACCACCACACCCCTGTATCTTATCAGATGACCATGGGTTAAAGTTAGAATTCAACAATAACACACATTACCAAAAGCCTATGAACTCATGGAAACTGAACAACTCTCAATTGAATTACCATGGGGTCAAGGATGAAATAAAGAAAAAAAATTAAAGACTTTCTAGAATTCAATGAAAATGACTGCACAACATACTCAGACTTATGGGACACAATGAAAGCAGTGCTAAGAGGAAAGTTCATAGCACTAAGTGCCTTCATAAAGAATTTGGAGAAATTTCATACCAGTGACTTAATAGCATACCTTTAGAACAAGAGGCAAACATGCCCAAGAGGACTAGGAAGGCCTCCCATGAGTATCAGCAAAGCATGGTGTATCAAGTTGCTATAAGACTAGGCCTTATTTGCAAATGTTCATTGCAATGAGTCATGGTCTGGTTCAAAGCATTTGGTTTCTAGTACACCATTATCAATGGGCCCTCACTGAAACTCCTCTTGGAGCAGGATGTAGATGAAGTAGATGTTAGGGTAGGCCAACCCAAGGTCCTGGATGTGGCCTTGGGTGGCAGCTGAGCTACTTAGTTTGAGCCACTGGGGTTGCCCACCTCAGGTGAGGGGCAGAGCCAGCTCTTCAATGCCTATGCCATCAGAACCAGTTCTCCCACACTGTGGTGATGGGTGGGGCCATCTCTCCCAAGTGCAGGGGTTGGGGTCAGCTCTCTTGCTGCAAATTCTATTGAGAGGCAGGGCCAGCTTTCCCAGGGGCAATGAAGGGCAGGGCAGCCTCAGTATGGCCCTCTGACTTCATCACACATGTTTTCTATGTCCCCATGTGGTAACACAGGCCACTGACAACAACACAGACCCTAGCTGCAGCAGGACCATGGACCTAGACATATTTTCCTGGAATGTCTTTAGAATTCCTTAGACAGGTGTAACACTCATGCAGCCAATGTGAATTTAGTTCTTATTTTAGATGTGAACAAAATATCACAGGACCTTACTTTCTCACCATCCCAGCCTCATCACATTCATCAGGCGGGAAATACTATCCTATTTATCTTGGTGAGCACAGTTCCTCTGTGTTTTCAACTACAAACTCGGGGGGGGGGGGGGGGGGAGCTGATTTTATTTTTTCAAATCCTATACTCCCAGGAACCTATTTCCAACATTCTCTGTTATAATACTATTTTAAAGGAAATGATGGAGCATCTTTCTTCAAGTTCAACACCAAGCCTACATACACAGACAGCACCGAAGGAAGACTCTGGAAATTCCCTCTTTACCTGATGGAATGCTATATAGCCTATCAAGCACAGCTTAGAATACAGCAGCCACACACAGATATTTCTCTGGAGGCCTCTCTACCTAACAGCTCCTTGCCCCCTCCCCCAACAGGTAATCACACATTGCTCTGTGTTCTTGCAATGCTCAGCTCATGCCTCATAGTAGCAATGATGTCATTCATTGACCTTAAAGGTATGTTTGTGTTTGTGTATTTATGTGTGTGTGTGTGTTGTGTGTGCACATGTATTTTATGTGTATGTACATGTGTAGGTGTGCAACTGCCTTCTTGTTAAATGAAGAGCTCCTGAGAATACAACCTACATTTTACTCATGACACATAGTTGTCAGTTGTATTGTGTTGATATATTCAAGTGATAATAACTGACCTACACAAATTACACTTTCATAGGGTTCAAGATAGTAGATGCCCATTAAACATAAACATATTTCCTGTTATATAATGTTTGTATTCCTGGAAAACCTTATGTTCTACAAGAAATGTCACCCAGACTTTTCTATACTAGGCCACACAATCAATGCTTCAGACTTAATGTACCATGAGGTCTTTGATCCAACTATTCAACTTTATTACTGCCATGGAAGGAAATGATAACAAATTTATAAATAAACACTGTACAGACAGAAATCTTCAAGAACAAATACTACAAGACAATACAGCAATATAGGAAAAGGATTTTATAGCATGACCAAGTGGAACTTTTCCCAGAAATACTAGGTTGGTTTAGTATATGAAGGTCAAAAATGAAATATATCACATTAGTAAAACAGAAATAAAACGCAGCCAGCTGAATAGACCATGGAGAAACATTCAACTCCCTTATAATTAAACATCCAATAAGCTTGAAGTGGAAGGGAACTTCCTCAAGTTCATCAAGGGCATTGAAGCTAAATCCATACTTAATAGAGAAAGACTGAATGTTTTCCCCCAAAGATCATGATCAGGACAAAAATGTCCACTCTCAACTCTTCTTTTTAACATTATGCTGGAGGCTCTTCTCAGGGTAATTAGGTAATAAATAAGGTCATCTGCATTTTTTTAAAGAAGCAAGCTGGGCACAGTGGCACATATCTGTAATCTTAGCACTCTGAGGCACTTCAACATAATACCCAAAACTTTGAAACTGCTAAGGGAAAAAGCAGGCAGTACACGTCAAGATCCAGGCACAGGTAAGGACTCTCTGAATAGAACTTCCATCACTCAGGAAATAAAGCCAGTAATTAATAAAGGGGATCTTGTGAAGTTAAAAAGCTTTTTGTACAGCAAAGGAAACTAGCAGTCAAGTGGAGAGGAGACCCACAGAATGGGACAAAATCTTTACCAGCTATGTATCTGACAGAAGGTTAGTATCTAAGAAAGAAGTCAGGAAAGTAAACACCAAGAAAATAAACAAAGACAAGTGATCTTCGTGTCCTGCAATCCAACCCCACAGTATCTTAGCCCCAGCTTTGGAGCAGCCCACCTGTTGAGGGCTCTCCTTCCTCGCTGCCTCCATTCCCAGGGGATCATACAGCTCTTCTCCTACTGCCTTCTTCTATCCCTAACCCTTTGCCTCAGCCACCAACACCCAGAGGCACTCCTTAGAAACCTACTGGCCATGTTGTCCAGGGCATCAGATAGGAGTGTTTCACTCCTCCCTGACCTCTGGATCAGATCCTGCTTCCAGGGTCTTTCCTTGTTTGAGTTCTTGTCCTGAATTCCTTAAATAATGAGCAGTGATGTTTAAGTGTAAGCCAGATAAACCTTTTTCTTACCAAGTTGCTTTTCACCGCTGCCATGAGGACCGGTCTTCAGCAACTCAGGGATTGAAGGGGATGCATGGAGTTGGTGAACTAATCGCTCAACTTGACTTTTCTATCTGAAGGAATGAAACTTAACTCTCTGGGGCCAGCAAAAAAAAAAAAAAAAAAAAGGATAAAACCACACACACCTTTAGGGTCTCTCTATCATCTTTTCTCTGTCTTTATTTTTCCTTTATTTTTCCAGCTTATATACTCCAACAAAATCTTTCAGGCAATATAAAAATTACAGTGTGGTTACATTCTATTTTTCAAGTGAATGATTATAATGAATACAGGTGAAAAGCAACATGTTTTCCATTTCCCTTACATGATTAAACAAAACCATCCCAAGAAATCACATACATTCATACCCAAGCAACTTGTTATAGATTAACAGAGTGTAAGTAACCAAGGCATTTTCCTCAGCCAGTTCTTTTGCTGGCATGTTACAAAAAAAGGATCTATCACTCATTTTATTATTTATCTCAAAAGGTAATCTTATAAGAAATCTTAAAAGAATCACAAATCTAAACTTTTATATATAAAAAAAACAGTCAGCTCTATTTTAAATTCTCAGGGTACATACCCACTCATCAATAGTTTTTTATATCAGGAAGCTGAGGACAGAAATTTATACAAGAAATTAATCATCACCCCCTGATCACTAACCCATCCTATCAAAAAAGGTACATCAGTCAGCAATAGCCAGACTGCCATTGTTCTTGTTCCTTGACCTTAATGAGTCCCTTGTTCAACTATTAAAAGTGTTCAACTATTAAAAGTGTGTCTTTATAAACTTTAAATTGTCCCCCAAGATTTTCTACCTTAAAGCCATTAACAAAAACATCTTAACCTCACCTTAAGTCATTATGTAAAGCTTTGTTTTAGCTACGATGAACATTGAAACCCGTGAACACATCTCCCAGCATTAAGATTAAAAGAACTTGGCTTTCCTTAGCTTCTGGGACTCAATTGTTTTTCTTAATCATTAACTTAAGCTACAGTCTATATGGCTCCTCAAAAGAAATTCGTAAGTCCTAGTTGCATGATACTTTCTTGTTTTTATTTTCTATCCTTGGCAGCCCCTGCATTATCGGGGGCAGGTGCAACATCATATCTTGTTTTTAATCTATATTAATTTTTCCATTAAATTAACCTCTATCATAATCTCTAATTATATTTATAAAAACCCTAATCATCAAAATTCTATTTAAACTAACACTATTATTGTATAAAATCATTGCCTCAGTTAAACAGTTCAGTTTAAGAGGAAATTATCTTCATAATAATCCACAGGTAAAATGCCCAGTATAACAGGATATTTCTATGATATAATCACATTACATTAAAGGCAGTGGGGATCCCCCTGCCACCCTTTCACACCATGCTAGATACCAGAGAAAAATGGCAGCAGCAAACAAGGAAAGGCACAGCAGTAGCAAGAGACATTCTGGAGCCAAAGCCCTTGGGGCCTTGCCTATCCAAGATTCACCCATCAGTGCCTTGCTTCCCAGTGGGCTGACCTGCATAATTTCAGTTGTTACCTGCTGTTCCTCTGGCATGGCCACTGGCAGCTTTTGCTCATGATATTTTATTGAAGCAATAGAAACCCCAACTAAAACACATATTCTACCCAGGACCCCAGGACCTGTACCTGGCAGGACCTCAGAAGCATTTCCTCCTAAGCAACACACAGCCACACTATATTCTCCTAAGAATCAGAGAGGGCAACAGAAACCATGGAATGGAACACCACCCAACAAAGACAAGACCAGATACCAGCACTTAGAATTCCAGTAATCCCAAACCCAGATGCCTCTATTCTAGCATAAAAATATAATCAATAACAGCCAGAACACAATGTCTCCAATAGAACCTAGCAACCTGACTATAGTAGGCCCTGAGGAACTCAATGTAACTGAAGCACAAGACAAGGATTTCAAAACAGCTACTATGAATATGCTCAAGGTCCTAAAAGAGGATAGGAATAAACTCATTGCTGAAATTTATAAAAACACAAATGGAGCAATGAAATGAAGACAACATATCAAGACTGAAAGAGTAAATAGTATTAATAAAGAAAACCAAAACTGAGAGAAAAGAGGAAATGAAAATTTTAGGAACTCAAACAGGAACCTCAGAGGCAAGCCACACCAACACAATACAAGAGATGGAAGAGAAAAATCAGCATTTGAAGAAAAGAAGAAACAGATACTGTAGTCAAAGAAAATATCAAATATAAAAAAGTCCTGGTACAAAACACCCAGGAAATTTGGGACACTATGCAAAGATCAAGTCTAGGAATAATAAGAAAAGATGAAGGAGAAGAAATCTAGGTCAAAGACACAGGAAATACTTTCCACAAAAATCAAAGATTTCCCAACCTAAAGAAGGAGATGCCTATCAGGGTATAAGAAACATAAAGAACACTAAATAGACTGGACTAGAAGAGAAATTCCCCATAACACTTAATCAAAATACTAAACATACAAAACAAAGAAAGTATATTAAAAGATGTAAGTGAAGAAAGACCAAGTAACAAATATAAAGGCAGGCCTACTAGATTAACACCTGGCATTTCAATGGAGAGTTTAAAAGCCAGAAGGACCTGAACAGATGTTCTTAAAACTCTAGAAGACCACAGATGCCAGCCCAGAATACTATACCAAGCAAAACTTTCAATCACAATAGATGGAGAAAGACATTCTACAATAAAACCAAATTTATACAGTATCTACCAATTCAGCTCTACAGAAGGTACTAGAAGGAAAACTTCAATTTGAAGAGGCCAAACACACCTAAGAAAACACAAGGAATAAATAATCTAAGATCAACAAATCAAAAGAGGGGTCAAAACAAAACAAAACCCCACACCACAACAATAAAATAATGGGAATCAACAAACACTGCTCATTGATAACTTTCAGCATCATTTGTCTCAATTTCCCAATAAAAAGATACCAGATAATAGGGTGGATATGAAAAAAAGATCTATCCTTCTATTGCAGCCAACAAACACACCTTAATATCAAGGATAGACATTACCTCAGAGTAAAAACATGGAAAAAGGTATTCCAAGCAAATGGCCCTAAGAAGCAAACTGATATAGTCATTTTAATCTCTGGCAAAATAGACTTCAAACCAAAACTAAGCAGAAGAGATAGGGAAGAACATCACATACTCACCAAAGGAAAATCCACCAAGGGATCATTGCATTTCTTAATATTAATGCATCAAACACAAGGGCACCTAAGTTCATAAAAGAAACACAACTACAGCTGAAATCACATATTGACCCTCACATATTAGTACTGGGTGACTTCAATACCCCATTCTCACCAATAGACAGGTCATTCAGAGAAAAACTAAACAGAGAAATGCTGGCACTAAATATCGCAAACTAAACAAACCTAACAGAAATTTGCAGAATATTTCTCCCAAATACAAAAGAATATGCCTTCTCAGCACCTCATGGAACTGTATCCAAAACTGGGAAAAAAGCAAGTCTCAACAGATGAAAACAAAAACAAAAACAACAGAAAGCTTACAAACTCATAGAAACTGAACAACTCACTATAAACTGAAAAATGGTTCCAGACAGAAATTAAGAAATAAATTAAAAACATTTTCAAATTGAATGAAAATGAAAACATCATACCCAAACTTATGGGACACAATGAATGCAATTCTAAGAGGCAAGTTCATAGCACTAAGTTCCTACATTAAAAAAATGGAGAGATCTCTACTCTTGACATAATGGCATATTGGAAAGCTCTGGAACAAAAATAATAACACCCAGAAGGAGTAGAACAAGAAACAGTCAAACTCAGGGCTGAAATCAATAAAACAGAAACAAAAAAATAATGTACAAAGAATCAATAAAACAAAGAGTTGGTTCTTTGAGAATATCAATAAGATTGACAAAATCTTAGCCAAATTAAGTAAAAGGCAGAGAGAGATCTAAAATAACAAAATTAGAGACAAAGGGGGACATAATAATAGACATCAAGGAAATCTAGAAAACCATAAGGACATACTTTAAAAACCTGTACTCTACCAAATTGGAAAATCTAAAAGAAAAGGATAATTTTCTATATACATTCTACCTACCAAAGTTAAGTCAAGACCAAATAAGCAATTTCAACAGACCTATAACCCCTAGTGTAACAAAATTCAACATCCCTTCATAATAAAAGTCCTGGAGAGATTAGGGACATAAGGGACATACTTCAAAATAGTAGAGGCAATTTACAGCAAACCTACAGTCAATGTCAACTAAGTAGAGAGAAACTCAAAGCATTTCCACTAAAATCAGGAACAAGCAAGATTGTCCACTCTCTCCATATCTATTCAGTATAGTACTTGAATTCCTAGCTAAAACAAACTGAAGGAGATCAAGGGGGATACAAATAGAAAGAAAACAATCAAAGAATTTTTATTTGCAGATGATATGATATGATTGTACATACAAGTTGCCCCCAAAATTCCGTGAGAAAACTCCTACACTTCATAAACACATTCAGCAAAGTAGCAGGATACAAAATTAACAGACAAAATCAGTAGTCTTCTTTTATACAAATGACAAGTGGACTGAGAAAGAAATCAGGGAAACAACAGCTTTCACAATAGCCTCAAAAAAATGGGGGTAACTCTAAACACACAAGTGAAAGACTTGTATGACAAAAACTTAAAGTCATTGTGGTAGTTTGAATGTAATTGTCCCCCATACATTCATAGAGAGTGGCATAATTAGGAGGCATGGCCTTATTGGAGAAAGTTTATCACCATAGAGGAGGTTTTTGAGGTCCTCTATGCTTAAGTTACACCCAATGAGACAGTTCACTTCCTCTTGCTTGTTGATCAAGTTGTAGCTCCTTTTCCTCTCTCAGTTCCTTCTTCAGCACCATGTCTGCCTGTATGCTGCCATGTCCCATCATGATGATACTGGACTAAACCTCTGAACTATAAGCCACCCAATTAAATGTTTTCTTTTATAAGAGTTGCCATGGTCATGGTGTCTCTTTACAGAAATAAAACACTCACTAAGACAGTCATTGAAAAAAGAAACTCAAGAAGTTATCAGAAGATGGATAGATCAGAAGGAATAATACAGTAAAAATTGCCATTCTACCAAAAGCAATCTATTGATTCAATACAATCCTCATCAAAACTCCAACATAATTCCTCCCAGGATTTGAAAGGACAATTTTTAGCTTCATATAGAAACACACACACACACACACACACACACACACACACACACACACACACACACACAAAACCAAGACAGCTAAAACAATCCTGAATAATAATAATAATAGAATTGCTAGAGGTATCACTATCCTCAACTTCAAACTGTACTACAGAGCTATAGAAATAAAAACAGCCATGGCATTGGCACAAAATAGATCTATAGGCTTATTGACCAATGGAATCGAATTAAAGACCTAGACATAAATCCGTACACCAATGAATACCTGGTTTTTTTTTTATAAAGAGGCCAGAAATGCACACTGGAAAAAAAGACAGCATCTTCAACAAATGGTACAGATCAAACTGAATGTCTATGTATAGAAGAATCAAAATAGATTCATACTATCACCTGTGAACAGCTCGACTCCAAATGGGTCAAACACCTCACCTGATAGAAGAGAAAGTGGGATATAACCTTGAACTCATTAGCATGAGAAAAAGACTTTCAGAACAGAATATTTTTAGCATAGTCACCAGGATCAACAATTAAATGGAATCCCACGAAAATAAAAACTTATGCATGACAAAGAACACTATCATTTGGATAAAGTGGCAGCCTACACAATGGGAAAAAATTTTTACCAACTACACAACTGATAGGGACTAGTATCCAAAATATATAAAGAACTCAAAAAACTAGATACGAAGGAAACAAACAACCCAATTTTAAAGGGGGGGAGGTAGGGTACAGATCTAAACAGGTAATTTGCAAAAGAAGAAACTCAATTGGCTGAGAAATACCTAAAAAAAATGTTCAAAATCATCAATCATCAGGGAAATGCAAATCAAGACAGCTCTGAGATTCCATCTCCCAACTGTCAAAATGGCTAAGATCAATAGAAAAAATTATAGCTCATGCTGGTGAGGTCAACTAAGGGGAACACTCATACATTGCTGGTGGGAGTACAAACGTCTACAGCCACTGTGGAAATCAACATTGAACTTCATCATGAAGATAAGAATCAGTCTACCTCAAGATCCAGCTATAACTCTTGGGCATATACTCAAAGGGTCCTATAAGCTACTAGAGACACTTGTTCAACCATGTTCATTACTGCTCTCTTCATATTATCCAGAGATTGGAAACAGCTTAGATGTCCATTGATGGATGAATGGATAAAGAAAATGTGGTACATTTACACAATGGAATATCACTCAGCTGCTAAAAAAAAAAAAAAATAAAATAAAATCATGAAATTTACCTGTGTAAATGGATGGAGCTAAAAAAACAAAAACAAACAAACAAAAAAAAAAAACATCCTGAGTGAGGTAACTGAGACCCAGAAATACAATTATAGTACATATTCACTTATATGTAAATGTTAGCTCTTAAGTCTTTGATAAGAAAAATGCAATCCATATAACCACAAAGGTTAGGTATAGAATTAGTGACTAGTGGACATGGATGGATTTCCCTTGGAGAGGGAAACGTAACAGTTATGGATGGATGGGGACATGGAATGGGAAGATCAAATAAGGAGGAGCAGATAAAAGGGGGTGAGGGAGGGAATATGGGGAGGGACAGCTAAAATTAAGGGCCATTTGCGGGATTGTGGAAATGTAACACAGTAGAAGCTTCCTAAGTAATAACATATATGAAGGCAGTCTGAATAAAACTCCCAAATAATGGGAAGACTGGACATCTCTCATCACCAGGAACTCAAAGGACTGAGGCAGCATACACAGGGCCTGCATGGGTCGTCACCAGATGGAGTCCCAGCAATGAGAGAGGAAGTGGACATATGCCCCAACCCTAACCCAGAAGCTAGCCGCAGTTGACAAACACTTGCAAATGAACAATTAATTTTGTCCAGTGGAGTCTCACTAGGGACACAAACCACTCTCAAGGGCAGGCCCCATGCCCAAGATGCTAAGTAGCCAAAACAAAACAAAACAAACTCAATGGCATCTTTTGGGGTTATTTTCTCATATTTTATTAGGGCATTTTTTTTAACCTTACAGGTCCTTTGTGTATGTATTATGCTTTCAAGTTTTGTGGTTTTGTGGAATTCCTGTATGTGTGAATACATGTGTCTCTGTGTCTATATGTGTTTCCTGTGGCTTCTCTTTGGCTCTTTTGCTTCTGTTTGGTTTTTTTCCTATCCTAACTTGTTTGTTTTTGTTTTATCCTATTTTATTTTAATTATTCTTTAGATGCCCTTTTTTTCTATATAGAGACAGGAAGAGTGTAGATATGGATGGGAAGGAAGGTGGGAGAGGATCTCAGAGGAGTTTGGGGACATATAATCAGAATATATATAAGAAAAAAATCTATTTTTAATTAAAGAAAAGTAGAAAATTTTAAAATAATAGAAAAAAATCAAAATCTTGCAGTCAGGATTCATGGAATGATGTTCCCATCTCTTAGTAGCAACTCCAGCCAGTTTATATATCCTTCCAGTGGTCCTGTGTGATTAAAGTTTAATTCAGTTTTTAAAAAAAGAAGAGATAGAAAAGTCACATCACAAAATGGACTGTAGAACTGAGCAGAGATTTCTCAAAAGAAGAAATACAACTGAGTAATAAATATGTTTGAAGTATTCAATATCATTAGCCATCAGGGAAATGGGTATTAATACTGCCTTGAGATCCCAGCCCAGTCTCAATGGCTATCGGAAAGAAAAGGAATATTACAAATGCAGGCAAGGATGTGAGGAAAGGGGTGTGCTTATCCACTGTTGCTGGGTTATAAATCGGTGTAGCCAATATGGAAATCAGTGTGAAGGTTTCTCAAAAAGCTGAAAATAGAACTACCATATGATCCAGCTATACCATGTCAGGGCATATACCCAAAGGACTCCAAATGCTACCATGGAGCTACTTGCACCTCGATGTTCATTGCTGCTCTATTCACAGCAGGAAATTCGAGTCAGCCTAGGTATCCATCAGCTGATGAAGAGATAATGAAAATGTGGCACATATACACAATGGGATTTTATTGAGCTATAAAAAAGAAATTGTGAAATCTTCAGGAAATGAGATTAGCTGGAAAACAGTGCACTAAATAAGGTGACCCAGACCCAGAATGACAAATGCCTCACATCCTCTTTCATAGGTAGATGATAGTGTTGAATCTTGAGATTTGTGTGGTTGCTTTGGCATGTCCGTAAAGATCAGTAAGCTAGAAACGGCCTGTGAGAGAGGAGCAGGAAGGAGATCTTAAGGGGTGAGAAGAGAGTAAACCATATAGATAAGAAAGTAGGGAGAAGGGGAATATTACAGGTTAATAATTTAAGTGGGGTTGTGGGCAGAGGAAGAGGTGAGGGTGGGCTAGCCAAAGCTAAGGATATAGGAAAACTCTTATGGAAATGAATACTTTGTAAGTTTAATTAGAAATATATACTTGCAACAAAATAAATTGCCTGTGATGGAAAAAAAAAAGAAATTAAAAAAAAAAAAGAAAGAAATATATACTTGCCAGGCGGTGGTGGCGCATGCCTTTAATCCCAGCACTCGGGAGGCAGAGCCAGGTGGATCTCTGTGAGTTCGAGACCAGCCTGGTTTATAGAACGAGATCCAGGACAGGCACCAAAACTATACAGAGAAACCTTGTCTCAAAACACAAGCAAACAACAACAACAACTCTGTGTGTGTGTGAGAGAGTGTGTAGTTTTGGCGAAGGTTTCCTCATGAGTTGACAATGATTCCCCACAAAGACATGAAATGAAAATCTCAGGGCCAGGCATGTGATACCTCCCTATGAGTAATAAGTCAAAAAGTTCTCAGAGACCTCTCAAACAATACAGGCCATTGCTTTGGTTACCCACCATGACCAGATGGTGCTGAAGACACAATACACATTGGTCGTGGGACATAGAGAAAAGAAGCTGCAACTGACCTGAGAACTTCCTCCCTTTCCCACAGCTTTCACAGTGCTGCTGGGTGCTGTGCAGGTTACAGTTTTACCCAGCAGCAAGACCTTCAGTGCTCCAATACTGACCTGCCAAGAAAGATACGCCCATTGGTGGCATGAACATTATACAGGTAACTGACTAGATTTGAGTCCCCAAGAGAAGATTCATGCCTGCCAATGTAAACCTGTTCTGAAGCTCAGGGGGTCATAGGCACGGGATGGGGGAGGGGAGCGGACACACCTGCTACTACTGTTTAGGTAAATTGATACACGTCAAACTGCCTTCTGAATACTTATATTTCTGCCGATAGATTGTCACTGCCCTTGACCTTGAGGAGAGAAGCTTCCCCTTGAGTGGGCAGCAGTCAATGCCGAGATTCGCACCTGGTCAGGATGCTGGAAATAAGTGAGTGTTGAGTGTTCAGCCCTACATGGCACACCAGTGTTTCACGGCTCAGGGAGCACTGGGGAAGAAGGGACAGAAAGGATACTGGGGGTTGGGGAGGAAGGTTCTGAAGTGCTGTCTTCCAGACAAGACTTGGCCATTGTACTCACCAACTCTCTGCAGCTATGGTTACCTGTGCAAGATCAAACCATCAGGATCAGTTAATATTTTAGCAGGCAGCACTAGTTGGACTCAGTAGATTACAAAAAAAGGGGGGTAGAGAACGTGAAAGTAAGGACACATGTTGGGGTTAAGGGTAAGTGGGATGCAGGGCTGGGAATGGGTTGATCAAGATATAGTGTATTCATGTATGAAACTGTCAAAGGATACATAAAAACAAATTAATAAAACTTTGATAGCATCTTTTATTCTCCACCAGCCACTTCCCCAAGGCTCTTGTATTACATATGTCTGTTTATTGATGTGCCTGGCTGTCTCCTTTCAAATACAAACCATGGAGGGAACGAGACTGATGGGGTTCGGTCACTGTTACGTCTGAAACAAAGCAGGATATCAGTACATATTTTTGGAGAAATGAACTAATGAAGGGAATTTCCAAATACAAGGAGATCAAAAGATGCTGGGCATCCAACATTTCATCTAGGACTCACTACAATAGCCTGGGAAAAACACAGAAACAAACACAGCCTGGAGAGACTCAGAGAGCTCCCCAGAGGAAGCAAAAGCTGAATCAACATGACATTCAAATTAGACAAATGGGGATTAAGAGAACAAGATTTGAGCAATGTGTGGGATTCCAAGAATGTGTTATTTTATGGTTCATTCTTATTGTTTTTCAAATCATGTGTGTGTGTGTGTGTGTGTCTGTGTGTGTGTGTGTGTGTGTGTGTGTGTGTGTGTGTGTGTGTGTGTGTGTGTGTGTGTACCATGAGCATGCCCAGTACCTGTAGAGGCTGGAGGAGGGTATCAGATCCCCTGGAAACAGTTATCGTAGTTATGACCCACCAAGTGGGTGATGGGAGCCAAACCCCAGTCCTCCAGAAGAGCCACCAGTGCTCTTATCCGCTGAGCCACCTCTAACCTCCAAATGTTTGCTCCTCAGTTTGTGGTTCCATTTTGAAGACTGTGAAGGCTTTAGGGAGTTGGCCTATCTGAAAGAAATAGGGCACCAGGGATGGCCTTCTAAAGGTGGTACCGCTGCTTTGTTCCTGCTCTGAGCTCTCTGCTTTCCCAGCCCAGGCCATGAGAACAGCCACTTCTGTATGTTTCTCCAGCAAGGCTGCTCTTACCTTCCTCACTGTGATCGGTTGTGACCCTCTGAAACCATGAGCCAACCTAAAATTTCCTCCACTAAGTGTTCTCTGTCAGATGTTTTGCCACGGCAACAGGAAAAAATTAGCCAGTATTGGTGGCAACACAATGCAGACTAGTCAGAAGAGCATGATGTTACAGAAAATTGGTAGGGACAGAGACAAATATGTAACACATGTTCTGACTCGTATGTGCCACTCAAAACCAGATTTCATAGAAACAGAGAACACAGTAGTAGTTGTCAGAGAAAGGCTGGCTAAATGGGTTCCTAAATACCACTGGATAGGAGCGATATGTTAGTGCTCTATGGCACAATGAGATGAGTCTACTTAACAATCATTCATTGTCTATTTCAAAGCAGCTAAAAGAATTTTAAATGTTACTAACATAAGGAATTAATAAGCATCTAAGATGATGGATAAGCTAATTATCATGATTTGATCACTATATAATATATATATATGCATCAAATATGAATATGCTTTCCCCAGAAAAATGTGTCAACATAATGTGTCAAAAGTTGTTTGAGATTTTCTGAGAAAAAGTCTCCCTATGTTGCCCCAACTACTCATGCATGTGTGAGTGTGTGTGTGTGTGTGTGTGTGTGTGTGTGTGTGTGTGTGTGTGTCTGTGTGTCTGTGTGTGTCTGTGTGTGTGTATGCTTGGGGTGGTGTGCATGTGTGCACTTGCATGTGAAGTCCAGAAGTTGTCACTAGGTGTCTTCTTCAACTGCTTTCTACCTGTTTTTTTTTTTTTTTTTGAGACAGGGTTTCTCACCGAACATTGAACTAACCAGTTGGCTAAGCTGACTGCCTGCAAACAGCAGGGGTCCTTCTGTCTCAACACCCCCTCTCCTCCCAGCACTGGGACAGCAGGTATGCAGCACTGTGCTCTACTTTTTTTGAAGGTGTGCTGGGGGTCAAACTCAGGTCTTCATGCTTGTGTGTGGCAAGGACTTCATGGACTGAACCATTTTCCCAGCCTCTTGGGTTGACCTTGGACTTGAAATTCTCCTACCTCAGCTTCTCAAGTAATGGATATGTGTCTCCACACCAGGCCTTTGTAGATTTTACAGAAGAAGAATCAGAGCTTGGAAGTTGGTAGAATCTGACCAGTTTTGCCCCAAGAGGTGCACACAAATGGCACCTTTGTGAACCAAAATGGAAGACTTTAGAAAGACATGGACCCAAAGAGAAGGGGGGAAGAGGAGGAGAAAGAGCTGCCACTCTGAATATTAGTTTGAAGAATAGCAATCAGAGCAGGGAGAGAGAAAATAGCGATCAGCTACACAGCAAATGAGTTTTTCTTTGGCATAAAGGTGCTTGTGTTATTACCTGGATAGCTTTGTGTTTAAGTGATTATGTTGCCATAGAACTTTTCATAATTCATCAAAATTCATAGGTCGTAGAAAGTCAAGAAAAAAAGAGTAGGTGGCAGGATTATTATTTGAAGTTCAATTCAATAAATATAATTTATTTTTCTATAGAGTCCTTTATGTGAAATATTGCCAGGGGCTCTACAGTCTAACAAGACTGACTTTGAACGACTTAAGTTATTTGCTTTCAGGCCAAATGGACATTTATGAACATTTTAACATCCCCCTGTACTAAATGAAGTGATATACTGCAGTTCTTGATATAATTTCTGTCGCTCCGCTATCTTTTGTCGCTTCAGCTCCCTGGCTGAGCTTCAGAATGACATGAAGTGGTAATTGCTGCCAGGCATTTCCAGTGGAGGGGAATGCCTCACCTCTTCCAGCTGATGACTCCCAGAAGGGCCTTTTGCACAGTGCTAGGCAGGGGTGGGAGGAAAGAAGAAAGCTGGTGAAGATGCCACGGTCCAGACCGTACCTTGGACTACGCCTGCCACCTATATGCAACTGACTCAGCCACAACCACCGGCCAAATGGTGCTCTAGACCCTGGGGATGCAAATGTGACCCAAATACAGCCTTGTCACCTTGCCTTACCACACCTCCTTCTGACACTTGAATAAACAGTCATGAGAAAGGCAATTTGCATCTTTGCTGCACTCTCGGCAGAAAATGACAAGAAGAAAAGACCTGCATACTGCACAGCAAAACCCCCAAATCCTCCAGCCTCCCTGACTGCGCCCTCCACACTCCTTAAAACCTGCTCATCAATCAAGCCTTCCTGAGCTTCCCGAGTCCCTGCTCTCCCTGCTTAGACTCAGCTCTTCCATCTTTCTTCGCTGTTACCCCCCAATACCATGAGAACAGGGAGCAAACAAGGTGGTTCTGGGGTAAGGGGGCCCTGCAAGGATTTATGATACTGCATTTTCTTCCTTCTGGAAACAACTATTCTGAGCACGCACACCTAGACTATCAAATACTGTTATCACCAGCACTTCCCATTGCTTTAGGAAATGCATCTTTGAATTAGATCAAAAAATAGAAAAAAAAAGAGGGGAAAGGAAAGCTACTGTATATAATTTTAATAAAGCAACAAATATTTAGCGGCCTTCCATACAAACGCCTCCTTCTGGAAGAATGGAGGAAGAGTCTCAGGAGAAATAGAATTGATCTTCTCTTATTCTCAGAGCCAATGGCCAGTTCTTTAGAATCAGGCTAGAAGTCATGCTGGCATTTTTTTTCAATTGTTTTTTTTCTTTATTAAGAAACTTTTTATTCATTTTATATACCAACTACAGATCCCCCTCTTTTCTCTCTCCTGCCCCCTAAGCCTTTCCCCCTAAAACCCACCCCCATTCCCTCTTCCATAAAGGTAAGGCCTCCCATGGGGAGTCAGCAGAGCCTGGTACATTCACTTGAGGCAGGTCCAAGACCCTCCCTCTGCATCAAGGCTGTGCAAGGTGTCCCACCATAGGTAATGGGCTCCAAAAAGCCAGCCCATGCACCAGGAATAGATCCTGATCCTACTGCCAGGGGGTGTAACTAGAGTTTTCCTGCCTTGCCCACAGTCAGGACAAATCTTTGTCACCTGCCAGTCCCACAGCTGATCAGACCCAACCAAGTAAACACAGAGACTTATATTGATTACAAACTGTATGGCCATGGCAGGCTTCTTGCTAACTGTTCTTATAGCTTAAATTAATCCATTTCCATAAATCTATACCTTGCCATGTGGCTCATGGCTTACTGGCATCTTCACATGCTTCTTGTTATGGTGGCTGCTGGCAGTGTCTCCTCCTGCCTTCCTGTTCCCTTAATTCTCCTGTTAGTCCCACCTATACTTCCTGCCTAGCCACTGGCCAATCAGTGTTTTATTTATTGACCAATCAGAGTAATTTGACATACAGACCATCCCACAGCAAGGGGCCCCTTAAGCAGATCAAGCTACACAACTGTCTCGCTTGTGCAGAGGGCCTAGTCCAGCTTGTGCAGAGGGCCTAGTCCAGCCCCATGCAGGTTCCACAGGTATCAGTTTAAAGTTCATGAGTTCCTACTGGCTTGGTTCGGTTGTATCTGTAAGTTTCCCCATCATGATCTTGATGCCCCTTGCTCATAGAATCCCTCTTCCCTCTCTTTGACTGGACTCCTGGAGCTCAGCCTGGTGTCAAGCTGGCATTTTTAAAAATTTATAGTAAAATACACATAACATAAAATTTGACATTTCAGCCATTTTTAAGGATACAGTTAAGTGAATTTCCTACATTCACAGTGACTCATACTTCTCCCCATCATCCATCTCCAGAACTTTCCTGTCACCTCATATGGGAGTTCTGCCCCCATTAAACACTCTCCACTTCCCTCTCCCCAGGCCCTAGAAACCTCCATTCTGTTCCTGAGTCTGGCAACTCATAGAGTGGGAATCATACATCAATAGCTGCTCTTTGGGTTGTCATATTTCACATAATACAACGTCCTGGAGATTCTTCCAATTGCAGCAGTGTCAAGTTGTCCCCTCCCAAAAGCTGAACTACATCACTTTGAATGTGTGCACGGTGCCATGTTCTCTTTACTCATTCTTCAGTGGATGGACCTGGGCTTGCTACTACATTTTGATCATTGAAAATGATGCTACAATGAACATGGGTGACTTAAGTCACTTCTTTCCTCCAACAGAAAAGTCTGAAGTTTGTTCCATTCTGTCCAGACTTTTATTGGATAGAAAAATAGCATCCATGATCATTTAAATGTTCAAACCCTTTACCTTGTGAAGTAGATGTTTGTGGGCACTCACCATTTTTCCAAGAACTTCCTCCCATCACATCTGACAGACTGCAGCTCCATCCAATATAATTGGCTGCACCAATATCTGGACACATATAATTGGATGGGAACCAACTCTGGCCAGGAGCTGCCAAAGTATTGGCTGGAATGAACCAATTAAATCTCTCCCCTTACAAGTTTGGAATCAGCACTTGTTGGGAGGTTTGGTTGGTTAGTGTTGAGTCCTGGACTTGTACTGTGCTTGAAGTCAGGAACAGTGGGACATGCTTAGACCAGTGCCTCTCCTCTGAAGACAGAAAGCAGGCAAAGACAGTCTGAGGGAGAAAGTAAGCCTTATACAGAAAGAAAGATAGGAGATCAAGCGAAGCAGAGAAACTTCCTCACTCCCAAACAAGGTGCAAGCATTAAGCTAGCATTTCTCAACTTGGCTTTACTGCCCAGGTGGGGCTCATTTCCCATCCTCTGGGTCCCAAGAGATGCCCATATGTCTTTCCAATAAGTTTCCTAATTTCCTTAAACTATTTTGAGTTATGGCTCTTCTCTGTAACCCGCTGGGTGAAGATAATCTATTGAGATATTCACCTTGGTCTTGTTTCTCATCCAAAGGAAAGAAACATGAAAAGATAATTTTCTCTTTCCTTCCAACTCATAGAACAACAGCCACATTTTTATGTACGTGTGTGTAGCTGTTCTTGTGGGGGTTGCATGCGAGTGTGTGTTTGTGACAACCTCAGGTGTCATCCTTGGGAACACCATCCACCTTTTTGAGACAGGGTGTTTCATTGGCCTATAACACACCAATCAGGCTAGACTACCCAGCTAGAGAGTCCCAGGGATCCTCCAAAATCTACCTCCTCAGCACTTGGGTTACAAGCACATGACTACCATGCCTAGCATTCTTAAGTAGGCTCTGGACATTGAAATCAGGTGCTTGTGCTTGGAAGCAAAGCACTTTACCAATGGAGCTACCTACCCATCACATTTTGGTGACATTCCTTTATTATTGTTACATTTCACTGTCCAATATAATAACTACCAGACCAGTGTGGCTATCATGTTCTTGATGCATGGCTCATCTTTGTAGAATTAGACAATACGCATTAATCGGTGCCAACATTGGATATGAAGCATCTCTCTGCTAATGTTATGATGGTTTCGTGTTGAAGCGGTGTCTTAGGATTTCTATGACTTCAATGAAACACCATGAACAAAAAGCAAGTTGGGGAGGAAAGGGTTCATTTGACTTATACTTCCACATTGCTGTTCATCACTGAAGAAAGTCAGGACAGGAACTCAGGACAGGGCAAGATCCAGAAGGCAGGAGCTGATGGAGCTGCTTACTGGCTTGCTACCCATGGCTTGCTCAGCCTGCTTTCTTATAGGACCCACCCACCATGGACTGGGCCATCCCCCATTGATCACTAATGGAGAAAATGCCTTACAGCTGGATCTCATGGAGGCATTTCCTCAGCTGAGGCTCCTTCCTCTCTGATGACTCTAGCTGTGTCAAGTTGACACAGAACCAGCCAATGCACACAGTACATTAGTTACTTTCCTTCCGTGTGACCAAATACTTAACAGAAGCGTCTTAAGGGAGGAATGGTTTATTTGGCTCACAATTTTGAAAGTACAGTCTATCATGCTGAGGTAGGCATGGAGGCTGGGGTGATTCAAGGCAACAGGTATTCGAAACTTGTTTTTTTTTTTTTTTTTTTTTTTTTTGTGTGTGTGTGTGTGTGTGTGTGTGTGACTCATCAGGAAATAAAAAGCTCAGCCCAGAAGCAAAGCTTTAGCTATGGCTAGCAAAGGCCTATTCCCCAAGTGACTCATCTCTACCAGCCATGCCTTCTAAGCCAAAGCCTCCCAAAGCAGGCCATCCGCTGAGATGGCATTCAAGCACATGAGTCTACAGGGGACATTTAACATCCACACTGTAACAAGCACTGCCACTTAGTACAGTCAGTTAAATAAAAGTCTATTAACAAATACCTTTTACTGTTTTAATGTGGCTGTTAGAAAGCTTTAAACTACGTAAACGATCATACTGTATCTCCATTGTGCAATGTCAAGGTCAGTCTTGGGGTCACGGATCATAGACACAGATTTTTGTTTTTGTTTTTGCTTTTTTTGGTTTGTTCTCTGTTTTTGTTTGTTTGTTTGTTTGTTTTTAAATTTTAGCACTTTCCTAGCCCTGAAGTTGGCGGCTGAGACCAATCACGGACTCAAGCTATTGTTTCTGAGTTGGCTGGTGTAAAATAGAGACTAGTGCTACCACAGGAGTGAACTAGTTTTTCAGGTGACAGGATGGAGATGTAGAGTCTTTAGTGCTGGAGGCCTGTGATTTTCTCTCCTGCAGCGCAGCCAAGCCAGTTCAGTTCTCATGTGGTGATGCCTGAACACTAGGGGCGCTCATCCCAGATCATGATGTTGGAGAGATCTCTGCATTGAAGCCATAGCTCGGCTCAACCACTGGAGGGGAACAGTTCCCAAAATAAACAGCTGAGGGCTAACCCGACTTCCTGGCTCCCAAAATAAGCTCTGGGATTTGACATGACCCAAGGGGTGGAGGAGGCAGCAGATACGACAGAAATGACACACCTCATCGGTCAGATAGGTCAGGAACTCACAGCCAGGCTTAATTTCATTTAGAAAAATGGATGTAAAGTTTTCCTCACCCTACCAGTGTGGAACAAATTCGTGGCTGTTTCAGATAGTCTTTGGCTGAGAATCCATGCACCTGCAAGTCTTCAAAAATATGTGCGGGGAATCTGAAGCCAAAGGGCCCTGGGCCTCTGTGCATCTGCTGGCCGCAGGTCTTGCCCTACACAGCTTTCATTAGAGCAGCAGGATACATGCTTTCCAGATGCATTTATTCCTGGAAATCCATGCAGAACAGTCAACGGTCAGGAGTCAAGAAAAATTCCACTAGTGTAGAAGCTTCCATAATGGGACTCCTGAGTCTAGAAGGATCCTAGGGACACTATAGTCCAACACTCCCTTTCTGCTGGGAAGAAGTTGAAAACTAGACAAGAGGGTAAGTAGGATTTTCTCCAGGTCCATACCACTGTATTGGAAGATGACTTTGAATGCCTCATTCTCCTGCTGCTGCTTCGCAAGTGCTGGGATTACAGATGTGGCCCACACACCTGGCTTAGGGCTTCTTAATCTTCATTCTAGTACGCTATGTGTTCTTCTGGGGCACAGGGAAGCCCAAAGCATGCACTTGGCAGAAAGCCAAGAGAGAGAGTGAAGAGGCTGCTAGCTACCTAGAGGTTGGATCTCTCTGTAGATCTGCTCTTCCACTACAGTGGTGGTCAGACCTCTGACTAGAAGATATCCTCTTTAACTCACTTAAGGATCTGAAGTGATCCTACAGCTGAATTGTAAACATGCCAAACCCAGGTCTTTCTATGCCTAAAGAAGCCACATTAATGGGATTGAATTGTTATCAATTTATGGAATCAGCTTAATGATTAAAGTAATTTATTTGAAGGTTAACTCATAAGACAGAAATAAGAGATTGTAGCAGGATCTTGGAAGAGTAAGGCAAGGTCTAAGCTGTTCTCTAGCGAGCTCTGTCTTGGTTTGTCTTACACATACATAAATCTTAGGTCTTAAAGGGTCCTCGATAGCCAAGCCCCCCAAAAAAATACCTAACAACTACTTACTGCTTCACTAGGGGCAATACTTCAAAACATGCCACAAACAACCACCCACTACACCAGCTGATTGGTAAGATTCCTGGTACAGCCTTTCTACCCAGATGACACATGGGTATCTAATTTAAAACATTTCCTTTAGGAAATGAACTTTACCAAAACTGCATATGCATCCACTGTATGTAATTAAAATTCAACCTAGCACAGACACTTCAGTCACTATAACCCAAACTGAGAAGAAGACGGCTGAGATGGGCCTTCATTATTCTCTCATGAAACAATCTGTAATAAGCAGTTAGGGGCCAGTAAAGAGGTCCCAGTGTACCCGTGTTCTAGGTCTTGTAGCTCTTCCATGCATAAGAGATTATTCTTCACTGTGTGGCCCAAGAGGGCTTGTCTCCATGCTGTAACCCAGCCAATGAGGGTGGAGATAAGTGAGGAACATGGACAGTTGACCTTGACCTTTAAAGGCAAGACCTTGCAGTCACTCTCATCACTTCTGCTCCCACACACTGACCAGAACTTAGACACATGGCCACCCCTTACCACAAAGGATATGAGAAAAACAGTCATTATTCTGATAAGCCATGCATCAAGCAAGGAGTCTGTTACCATAGAAAAGCAGAACAATGGATACGGAAGACAGCCAGTAGTGCTTTTCACATTCCTGTGGGTACAGCTGTTCATGCACATAAACAATGAGCTCGAATGTAAACACACACTTTCAATCCACTAACATGGGGTCCACACGAATATACATCATTCAAACACATGCAAATGCAGACACACTCTGATTCTGTGCATGTTTGCATATCCATTCACATATTGGTTTATGGGTAAGTGCACCAAGCACACATATAGTTATACAGTAAAGCCACCAATATAAGAATAAATACCAAGAGACGGGGAAGCTACCAAGTCTGTTACTCTACTCTGCAATGCAGTGACCACCAACCACACCCCAGTCAGCTCATTCCTGATTCAGTGCAGATGCCCCTTGTGAAGTGTACATTTTTCTTTCCCTATGTTCAGCTCAGAAGAAGAAAGGAACTAACAATTACTGGCATTTACTAGGCTCCAGGCTGAACGGTTGCATGGCTGTCACATGTGATTCTCAAAAGAAGCTCATAGGGCAGATTCTATTATCATCTGCCCCATTTAACAGTGTGTCATTGTGATGGTTTGAATGAGAATGGCCCCCGCAGGCTCATGGATTTGAATACCTGGGACCCAGTTGATAGAAGTGTTTGGGAAGGATTAGGAGGTGTGGCCTTCCTTGTTAGAGGAGCCACATTACTGGGTGCAGGCTTTGAGGTTTCAAAAGACTTGTATCATATCCAGTTAGTTCTCTCTGCCTTGTGGATCAGGTGGGAGCTCTCAGCTACTGCCCCAGCACCATGCCTTCCTTCCTGCTGCCATGTTCCTTCACTGTGATGCCATAGACGCTAATGCTCTGAAACTGTAAGCCCCAAATAAACTCTTTTGTCTACATGTTGCTATGGTCATAGTGTCTTATCACAGTAGAGAGAATTAACTAAGACAGCAGGGTTACTGGTTTGTGTTAACTGCCTATGTTCAGGGATGCCCGAAGATTGAGTAAAGAATTACTTCTTATGGCAGGATGAGGCAGGGGATGGGAAGCCAACACAAAGGGATTAACATTCAAAGAGGTAGTCAGCCTAGGCCAAGAGTCTCTTCTCCAGTTAGGTCCTCCACTGAGGCCTGAATACAGCAAAAAGGCAGAGGAAAGACGAATGTGGCCTTCCTCCTTTTCATTTGAGACATTCATCTTCTGCTCACTGACAGCAGAGATTCTGGTCCTTGGACCTTAAGACTTAGGACCCACAGCACTGGCCTCTGGTTCTCAGGCTTTGTCTTGAACTAACCCTCACCTCTGTCTCTCTGTGTCTCTGTCCCCCTCTCTGTGTCTCTGCCTCTCTCTATCTCTGTCTCTGTTTATCTCTCTGTGTGTCTCTCTGTCTCTGTCTCTCTCTCTCTCTTTTTTTTTTGTGTGTGTATTCTATGGGTCCTGTTTCTACAGAGAACTCTACTTAATGTATAGCTAGTAAAATTGAAGCATTAAAAACTGGTTTGCCTTGGCCAAGGCTACTTGCTTAAGAGGATAGGCAGAGAAGAGAGATTAGAAGCAGGGGGTTTTCTGGCTCCTGCCTGCACCCATAATACCCTGTAGAATGCTTCTTCCAGCTGTAGTGGCACATGGAGCCTGGTTTACCTCTGGCCGTTTTGACTCAGGATCCCAGAGCTCTATGCACCCTGCCATCCTCACTTTTCCTTAGAGACACCTCTGTGGACCCCTTCAGCTCCATAAGGAATGACACAAAATCACAGCAAAGGAAAAAAGTCCTCCAATCAGTGTGATACTCCAGTTCTCTTCCTAACCCTGTGCTGAGGCCTCTGTATTCATTACAGAATACCTGACAGAGGGGAAGGAAGAAAGGTTCATTCCACTCCTAGTCTCAGAGGGTGGAGGAGAAGGCGTGGTGGAGTCCACGATGGTGGGAGCCAGAGGACACAACTCACGTGGCAATGGCCCAGGAGGGAGTGTGCTCAAGACTTTCAAAAGTTCACCCCTAGTGACCCTCTTCCACCGTCCTGGCCCCATGTCTCAAAGCTTCCACAAACTTCAGGAACAATGAGGGACCGAGTGTTCAAACAGATGAGTCTATGGGGGACACTTGAGATTCAAAACGTAACAGCCTTTAGCCCATCACGGCCAGAGGCAAAATTCCATCTCCTGAAATCTCCCAGCTAACAAAGATAAAACACTACGGGCTTGACACCAGAATCCAGACATGTCTGGGCCCCATTCAGTCATCAGTTGATGCTTCAGTTTCCTTTGAGTTAAACGGGCTTAGTCCTGCCAACTTCACAGGAGTGGCAGTGGGGTGAAATTACAAGTGCCCTGTGCACAGCCCTTGCAACAAATGCTCTCTCCGAGCCAATCGGTGACAGTGACGGGAGGGGGGGCTGCCTCAAACTAGTCTAGTTTTCTGGAGCCAGTGGTAGCAACCTCTTACATTCCTAGTCACTTCCATGAAATCATTGGAAGTAAACAAAGAAGAAAGGAAAAAAATGATAGAGGATTGGATTTAGAGTAAAATGCCCAATCAGCGGTTTAGTAGCTGTGTGGCTCCGGCTAAGTCACTTAACCTCTCTGTGCTTCAATTTTTCTTTACTCAGATGTGGAGGATGTTTCCTAACTTTCATGATGAGAATCAAATGAGAAAGAACATGGCGCCATGGAAGGAGTCCATAAGGATTCCCCTTCTCTCCTGTTGTGCTTGGGTTTAGTGTCTCCTTAGGGAGCCGATCATCCCACAAACAACCTACAGGTGTCTTCCTTGCCATGCAGATTGCCAGTCCCTTCTCATCCAACATCTCTTCAAAGGCGCTGGCTTCAGTCAGTCTGCTGTGTGACAACTCCCTCCTTTTTATTTATCTCCAAACCTAGGCGAAAGAGTGGGCTGGCTCTTGCCTTAGGCAGACAATGCTGAGAAATATAAATTGCTCCCACAGCCAGCCCTGACAAAGAAAGATTTGAAGCCCTGTATGAATGAACTGCAAATTCCTCCCCCATACCCTTGGCCCAGGGGAAGAGGAGGAAACCAAAGCTCCATCATCATCTAGCTTCATGGAGAAATAGATGAGTCGCTGAGATTCCTGGAAAATGACAGGTGGGAGGAGGCTTCTGGGACAAGCAAGACAATTTACTTACACAGTAGCATCTAAATAACAATGCCCAGCTGTCCTCGGGACACCTCCATCATCTCAGGAAAAGGAGCTCTGCACAAGGGAGGCTACTGCCAGAAGGTAATTAACTACCACGTCTGTGTCTGCCATTGCAGAAGGACAGCTCTCTGTCTCCGTGGCTTGCATACTCTGCTGGATATGTATGCATAAGGGTAGGAGATGGTGGAGGGTATGAAGCTCTAAGTGCAACAGCTATGGCATGCAGGAGAGAAAATCCATCCCTGGTGCAATATTTTCTGACTGCTCACTCGAGGGCCAAGTGTTCCTCCAACTAAGAATTGACTCACCTAATCCTCCCAGCAGCTCTTGCGATGCAGGTCGTCTCCTGCTTGTTTCCAGGTGTGGAGACTGCAGTCTCCTGATTTCCAAGATTCCAGCCTGTGGTTGTGTGGATGCTTGACCCTATTGCCTCTGGGCCTGTGGCAAAGTGGCAGCTTATGAGGGAGGACTGCTCACCTCTGGGTTACCAGGAGGCAAAGACATCACACATGGGGTTAGGGTTCCAATACCCCCTTCAAGTTATGCTCCACATGACTTCCCTTCCTTCTACCAGGCCCCACATCTTAATGTGTCCTCACTGCCCACTTTGGGGGACACCTAGGCTCCAAATGACAACAGAAAACAAGGCCCAGGAATTCATCTTCCCCACATATTACATAGCATGGGAGATGTAGAACCTGGCCTTGAACCAGTAGTGTCTAACCTAGAAATCATGATTGCAGTTAGTGTGTCTGAGTGGTACCCAGGAGTCATTTATGGAATCCAGATGCCTGCAGTACTAATATCATGCCTGGTGAGCAAAGGAGGAAGCATGTGTTGGATCCCAAGTGTCTGGCACTGAGCTGGATGCACCGACAGTGTGGAGATGATCAGATGAAGGGGCTGCAGAGGAAGAGCTGCCAGGACTAGACACGTGCACCAGCTGCCACACCACAGCAGCCGCTGTGCTGGGCACCATATGTTGACTCACTTCTTTTTAGCTAGCGCTTTTGCAGTAGGTACAGCTACACCCCCATTTCACAAAGGAGGCTAGTGAGACACAAACACTCTGTGATTTGTCCAAGATGAGAATCAGCAATGGCAAGGACAGAAATTCAAACCAGACAGCACAGGCACCAGCCTGTCTCCAGCCAGCCCACCTTTTCTCACACACATCAAGCCATGGCAGGCCACGGAACTATCCAGATCAAGTATCAAGGGCCTGCAAAGGGGCCCAGGAAAGGCTTCACAGACCTAATACTTCTTGGGAAACCTTGGAGGGATGCGACGGTTTCTAGACAGATGGAGAGGAGAGATAGGGAGCATTCAGGCAGATGATGCAGCATGAGCAAATGGAGAGAGACAGATACTGTGTGGGCTCAGAAAGCAGGCAGTGTGCAGTCTGGTCTCACTGGCCAGTGAGGAGGGATCCAGAAGAGAAATTTGGTAAGAGAAGACTCAAGCACCCAGGCATGAGCCTTAGACTCTGAGCCATGAGCAGGTTTGGGGTCCATTATGTCTCTGCTTTGAGGTAGAGGTGGGTAATATGAGCCAAGGAGGGTTTCTTACTTAGGGTTTTCATTGCTGTGAAGAGACACCATGACCATGGCAACTCTTATAAAGGAAAACATTTAATTGGAATGGCTGCTTACAGTTTCAGAGATGCAGTCTATTATCATCATGATGGAGAGCATGGCAGTGTGCAGGCAGATGTGGCACTGGAGCGGAGAGTGCTACATCTTGCAGGTAACAGGAAGTCCACTGACTGTCACACTGAGGGAAGCTTGAGCAAAAGAGACCTCAAAGCCCACCCCCACAGTGACACACTTCCTCCAACAATACCACACCTCCTAACAGTGCCACTCCCTTTGGGGGCCATTTTCTTTCAAACTGCTACAGAGGGGCTGGGCCCCAAGATGAGGAGTGAGGAGAAAGGTGCAAACATTTAGGAAAGGTTTTGTTGGGAAGACAAGGGAGGAGGATGGAGAAATGGAGAGACATGAGGAGGAGAGATGGAAGCTAAGAAAAAAAACAGGCATGGAGAAGAAGGAAAGTGTGGTAAAGAAAAGAACAGAAAGAGAGAGGGGGAAGGGAAGGGAAGGGCAGGAGGAAAGGGAAGGATAGGGAGGCAGAAGGGAGGAGAGAAAGAGCACTCTCGGGAGCACTTTGATACCCTGCAGCGCTGGCCGCTCTTCCTTTCAGGGCACTAGATCTCACACAGTCTTCTGTGGGCCACGCTAAGTAGCTAGCTGGTGCCTATCAGTGGTGGTGTTTGGATTCGTAATATGGAACCAGATAGAGCAAATACCGCTAAGTTGTTGCCCAAGTGGCCAAAACGTTGATTTTACACATGCAACTATGTTTACACTTCTCCAAGCATTAAAAAACATTTATGTCTAGGCGTAGCACAAAGAAATTTTGATGTGATAAGTATGACATGCTGAGAGGGGCCATGGTATCAGGATTTTTCTAGAGCTCCCCAGGTAATTCTAAACAGCAGCTACAACTGAGAGCCAGTAGATTCAGTCTTACAGATGTCCCATTTGCTTGCTTCAGTCAGAACTTGGACATTAATACACTGGAGATGAAGGCAAAAGCCCCCATTCACAACATCACTGAGAAATGGGGGATTCCATCCTCATTTAAAGTTCAGATTAATCTCATCTATAATCATGTACATCTCCTTGCCCCAACCCAGTCTCATTCTAATACCCTGAGGGTGGATCCCAGACCACAGAAGTCTTTCAGGGTCTTCTGCCTTAGTAAAGACCGCATCAAGTCACCGCATAGGAAGACACACAAGGTTTGGAGAGCTTTCCATCCTAAGCCACATTGCTTTCCAAGCACCCATTGAGTTCTGGTGACATTGCAATTCAACATCCTCGATGAAGAGCCAGGGGAATCCCCTATCCTCTCCTCAACTCAACCCAGTCCATCCATCCCCAGTGGAGCAAGCCAGCATGTGGCATTCTTTTAATTAAGTCCCACAGCAGTGCCAAGTGCTTCCAGAGACTCAATGTAGGAGTTGTCTCTGAAGTATGAGGCAGGTTGACAAGGTGGGGGTCATGATGGATCTTTCCACAATAGAGCCAATTTGCTTCTAATGACTTGACATCCAGCCAGCATCAATCCAGGCTCACAGGGGCCTCTGTGATGCATTTGTTTTCTCCTCAAACTAGAACCAAGTTTCCACTCCAGGGAAGTCGGTTCCTAAGGATGCCATTTCCTGAGACATATTAGTCTGAAACACAGAGAGGCAATCTCAGATGCTCAGAGAAGCTGTGGAAGAAACAGAAAGAAGTGGAACACCAGAGCTGTGGGGAGGAGGAGAAGTCACGGTTTGAAAGCCTTAACTACCTGTCCTTTATCTAGACTGTGACATAAGAGATAAACCTTCATTGGCTATAGGTGTGTGTGTGTGTGTGTGTGTGTGTGTGTGTGTGTGTGTGTGTGTGTGTTTCTGGAGGTCTGACTGATGGTAGCCTCACTCACTGAGCCTTTCCTAATTGTTACCACGTGACTGCCCATCAAATCAGTTGTCCCTCCCATTTGACTCTAGCTAGACAAAAATGAACCATGTCTCAGGATGGAGAAGCTATTGATTGTGGTTTATCTATGGGAAGTTCTATAACAAAGACCATCTGGCCATTCATTCCTGCTCCTTGAGACCTTTGAGGATCTCTGAAACCTGCCCTTGAAATCCTGTAACAGGATGACTCCCAATCCTTGACTCTACTGATCCATAGGATTTATTCCCTAAACCTGGTGTTACAGTCCATTTTATGTCGCTATGACAGAATACTCCAGACTGAGTAACTTCCAGACAAAGTTTCTCCTCAAAGCTCCAGGGACTGAGAAGTCTAAAGTCAGAGGCTACATCTGATAACATCTTCCTTGCTGGTGGGGATTCTCTGGAGCATCCCAAGGCAGATCAGGACACTACAGTATGCCAGAGAAAGGTAATTTTTATAACAAACCCATTTCTTTCACAAATCGTTAATCTACTGATGGATTAATTTATTGGTGAGGTCAAAGCCCTTGTGACCCAAGTGCCTCCCCTGGGTCCTACCTCCAAACGCTGCTAAGACATGAATGTTAATTTGGAGATAACATTCCCAACACAGGAATCCTATGGCAAACCCTCAAACCACAGTGCCAGGTGTCTCTGCCATTTCCCCGACTGTCAGAGCCTGCAGACTGTCTGGAACCTGCACCACCTTAGGAAGGACACTCCCTTCCCAGTCCCGTCGTGCATTTCCAGTTGAGTCCCCAAATCTGGCCCTTGAAAGGTGTCTCAATCACCCCGAGAACATGCCTGCATCCAGTCCATAGGGGTCAGGAGTTCCTCTTTGTTCATCTTCCAATTCTACTTTTGAAAATAAAAACTGGTTTTATTTAAATATGCTTCCTAATTCATCATTTGCAACTGATTCTGGACTTCACTCTCAGGGCCACAGCTTATAAAGCTGGCCAAGTGCAGGGTTCCTGTTCCCCAAGTTCGGTTTCACAAATGATTAAGTATGAATTGTTTAGAACCGTGTTTGGCCTACAGCAAGCACTCCCTCCACAGCAGCTTCTTTATGCTGAGCTTCTTTGGCTGTGAAATGTCACCACAGGTGCTGAAGACTTAGTACTGGTGGCACCATTCTGGGAGATGACCAACGCTGTAGGAGGTGGGACCTAACTGGGGAAACCAAGTCACTGGAGATGGGTCTGTGAAGAGCATACCTTATCTGACCCCTTTGTATCACTCTGTTTCCTATCCACCATGATGTGGACAGCATCCTCCCCAACATGCTCACTCTCACTGCAGGAAGCTGTACCTCAGCAAAGGCCCAGAATGAAGCCAATGTCTGTGTTGAGATTGCAAAAACTGAGCCAAAATCTCCTTTCCCTTCAGGTTGTTTGTCTTCGGTTATTTGGTTACAAACATGTAAAAATAACTAATAGCAATTATCAATATGTGCCATACACTAACTACATTTCACCATTTAAACTTACGAAAACCAGTATTCTACTCCTGCTCCAGCAGATGAGGAAGCTGGCTGTGCTGGATAGTTTTATGGCAACTTGACACTGGCTAACATCATCTAAAAAGAGGGAACGTCAGTTGAGAAAATGCCTCCAACTCTCTCCTCCAACCAAGCAAGATGTCCAAAGGAAAGAAGGCCAAGGGGGAGATGATGGCCCTGGTCCCACTTTTGTGAAGAAACATGAGGCCCAAAAGGTGGTGCTTGAGAAAAGGCCTAAGAACTTCGGAATTGGGCAGGACATTCAGTCCAAAAGAGATCTCACTCACTTCGTCAAATGACCCGCTACATCAGACTGTAGTGGCAAAGGCCATCCTCTATAAGTGGCCCAAAGTACCTCCTGCCATTAATTGGTTCCTCTAGGCCCTGGACCAGCAAACAGCTACCCAGCTGCTGAAGCTTGCTCACAGCTACAGGCCAGCGACAAAGCCAGAGAAGAAGAAAGGCTGCTGGCCAAGGGGACGTGCCAACTAAGAGAACACTTGTCCTTCGACCAGGAGTCAATACAGTCACTACCTGTATAGGGGAGAATAAGAAGGCCCAGTTGGTGGTGCTTGCCCACAATGTAGACCCCATTGAGCAGGTGGCCTTCCTACCTGCCTTGTGTCACAAGATGGGAGTCCCCTACTGCAACCAAAGAAAGGCCAGGCTGGGGCAGCTGGTCCACAGAAAGACATGCACCACTATGGCTTTCACTTGACTTCACACTTAAACTTGGAAGACAAGGGTGCTCTGGCTAAGCTAGTGGAAGCTGTTAGGACCAATTATGACAACTGATATGATGAGATCTGCCACCACTGGGGAGGTAACATCCTGGGTCCTAAATCTGTGGCTTAAATTGTCAAGCTAGAAAAGGCAAAGGTCAAATAACTCACTACTAAACTGGGTTACTGCTAAGTTTTCTGTACATAAATATAATTACAAAATTCTCTTTTGTAGATAGAAAAAAATGCCTCCATAACATCCAGCTGTAAAGTATTTTCTTAATTGGTTATTGATGCGGGCAGGCCCAGCCCATTGTGGGTGGTGCTGTCCCCGGGCTGGGGGTCCTGGCTTTCATAAAAAAGTAGGTTGAGCTAGTGATGTTGAGCAAGCCAGTAAGCAGCCCCGCTGTGTGGCCTCTGCATCAGTTCCTGCCCTGTTTGGGTTCCTGTCCTGACTTCCTTCACAGACGAACAGCAATGTGGAAGTATAGGCCAAATAAACCCTTTCCTCCCCAGCTTGCTTGCTTTCGTCCATGGTTTTTCATCATAGCAATGATAACTCAACTAAGACACTGACCCCCTCAAAGAACTTGTCAAGGATGTTGCTAAGAATCAGAGCCATGTCTTTCTGTCTCAGCTGCTACCTAGCTGGGGGAAAGAAGTAAAATGGTGTGCAGGAGAAGGAAAGTTCATGGTGTGCTTACCAGTGCTCTTGGGTGCAGTTTCCATCACAGCCCAACAGCACTATGAAGGCTGGAAGAGCATCCCCAGCTAGTCCAAGAAGGAACTGACTCTCAGCAAAGTGAGAGAAATTGCTAAACATCCCCTGCTAATGAAAGTAATTAAGCATTGAAGCCAGGTCCATTTGATTCCAAAATATGCCAGACCTGGCCATGTGTTTGCCATGTCTCGGGGAACGCACAGCTCTCATGGAGTTCCTGTTGAGACTCATTTTATCCTCAGGTTAGAAAGAGGTAACGGGGGCTCCTGAGCTAAACTGGCTGACCATATCCATGAGGCTCCTAAGATTCAGAGTGGCTCAGAGCTGCAGTCTGCCATTCACACTGTTTATTCTTGGCTAGGGTCAAGCTAAAGAGCCTAAAGCCCTTGCTTAGTGACAAAATCGCCTTCATCTCACTGGCCACACCATAGCTCCACCACAGGCGCCGATTGGTCCAGATGCTTTGACAGTAATTTGGCATTGATGTCTCTCTGACCAAACCTGGATGGATGCTTCTCTCCATGCTATAAAGAAAGGATGGGACTAGAAAATGAGATTATGGGGTCTTTTTCACCTATACTAAACACGTCTTTAAAAAATCTTATGCTTCTGAAAAGTACACTGTTTGCAGGAGTCATCTTCCAAGATGACTGAGAAGGACTTGAGGGGGCCAGCTTTGGAGGCTGATTAATTGCCTGTCAGCTGGTGATACCAGAAGCTGCTGAGTCTGGTCCTGTCTGCCCCACAGATAAGAGATGCTGCCAATAGTAAAGTTCCCTGCTTCCTTTCCTTGGAAAAGAGGCCAAACTAAGTCTCTGCTAGCCTCCATCTCTTCCACCCTGAGGGAAGCCAGCTCCTCAAAAACGGTCCAAATGCAAGTCGTCAAGGACTTCTGGATGTTAGAGCTTTCCCACATGGTCTATTAACTACACCCCTTTCTGCAAAACAAAAAAACAAACAAACAAACAAACAAAAAAACCAACAACCAACCATGCAAGGACAAATCACAAATGGTTAATGAAGCACAAGCAAACATTGAGGCAAGATGCATCTTTGCCTACATCTCTAATACCATGGGCCTAGGAAGCTTCCAGATAGGGGGGAAACTGGTGTAGAAAAGGAAGGTGTAGCTATTGGCCCAGGTTCCCTGTGGCCTTGCCCTTCCTGACAATGTCCCTGCATTATAGAAACCTTGATATCCCACACACTGGCATATGCAAAAGATCACAAAGAAGCCAAAGAAAAAGCTCCTGCTATTTCAGGATCACATAAGGCAAATCCCACCAAGCCAAGGAAGCCTTCATGTTTTTGCCTTCTCAAAAGGACCTCCTGTTTTCATTCCCTTAGCTGGCTAATTGCCCTTCTGCAGCTGGGTGCTGGTAATTACAAATGAAAGGTATTTATTCATTAGAGGAGACCAGCAGGAGAGTCTCTACTTAGCAACACTCTGTTAATTTGCGTTTGGCTTCAGAAGGTCATAAAGCTGCTTTGAATGACAAGGTTTCCAGAAGGATCCCTTTCCCCACCTCTCCTTCACCTTCCCCAAGGAGACCCTGGGCAGAGTTTCTTATACACTCTGGGTTCCTGAACTCTTCCTGCTCTGTGCTCAGGGGGTGTTGGTTAAAGTTTGGGTTTGATGTTTCTCCCAAAGGTCATGTGTTGAGGACGTGTTCCTCAAGCTCCTGCTGACTCTGAGCAGTGGAACCTTTAGGAGGCAGGGCCTAGTGAGAGGACATGAGGCCCTCAGGAGCATGCTCTTTTGTTTTGTTTTTGCTTTTTGTTCTTATTTCTTTTGATTGTTTGGGACAGAGTCGCAGGTCCCATGCAGGCCTCAAATTCATACGCAGCTATGATGTCCTTGAACTCCTGACCCTCCTATCTTTGTTGTCCAGCTGCATGCACCCAGGGCACACTTTCCAGGCAGGTGGTAGGAATCCCAACCACACCCGGCTCTCAATTTGCTTGGATTGGCATAAGCGAGCCGTCTTGTTCTGCGTGTGTTTGCGCTGCCTCCCTCTGACCCAAAGTGACACAGTCAAGTAAAGATAGACTGAAACTGTAAACCAAAGTAATCCTTTCCTCTTTGAAGATGCCCTGGGAACTTCGTCACAGCAGCAGAACTCTGACTGATACCTCACTTGGCCAGGTCAACCGTCGATCCTGCTGATCCTGCCAACTCAACGGCGCCCTCTTTCTCTCCTCTTTCACCATCCGCACTGCGGTGTCTTAGATCCCTCCATGTGCACCAAAATTTCTGTGTGTGTTCCCTGGCGTGCACCTGCATTATCATGCATTATCAGTCTGGCCAACTGTTTCAATTGACAAGTTATGTGGCTGCAAGTGAGGGAAGGAGGCTGGACAAAGTCCCAGTCTGACCTTGACCTTCAGCTGTAATCTCATTCTAATTTTTACCAGAGCCCTGGGTTTGGAGGCGATGACCTGCTTTCTGTGATCCTCCATCATCATTTCTTCTGTTACCTACTAGTACCTGTGTTGTATGTAGTGTCCACCTGGCAGAACTGGGGGGCGCTGCAGGAAGACAGCACCCGCATCTCTGCAGCATCCTCTGTTCTAAACCTGCTACATTGTAATTCCACTACTACAGCATCTCGGCTCAAGGCTGAACATTCATTTCTCACATGCAATGCCATTTTCTACCGCTCAATCATAATAGCAGACATTTATTTGGGCATCAGCTATTGTTCTCTTTAATTTTAATGTGCATTCTCTCTTTCTTTCTGAAGGGACTCTGGCCAGCTCCAATATGGCAAGTACAGCTCTGGCAGGCCTTGCCCTTCTCCCCTTTTCCCTCTGCCTTGCTTTAAACACACACACACACACACACACACACACACACACACACACACACACACACACACACACGTTAGATTATATCCCTAAAGCTAGCCATCAAGGACTGTTCCCTTATTTGGACACTTTCTTATGCCAGACTCATTCCTGAGGATAAGTACCAAAGTCCAACAATCAAAAACCCCCTTTGGTTCACCTAATTAACATGCCCAATCCAAATATCCCACCACATCCTAGCCTTTTCTAACACAGACCTCCCCTTTTCCTCCTCTTAAACATTACACCTGCAAGGTCATTTGCTGCTGTTTTCTGCCTGAGTCAGAAAGCAGCCACTTTAATTTTTCTTCTCTGCACAATAAAGGATCTCTCTGTGAAAACAAGCGTTTGGGTGTGGCTTGTGCCTAACCTGGGGTCCAGGAGGGAGCCCCCACTGTGCAGGGGTCTCCTTCACTCTCAACAATCCTAATAGGAAGCACTATGATTTTTTTTCCCCTTTCAGATAAGGAATCTGGCTCTCCAAGAGCTCAAACAAACAACTCTCTCAAAGTTGGACGGTGATCCGAATACTAAAATGGAAGCAAAAGTAGGTGAGGTCTGACTCCAGAGTGTTAACAGTCTGTGAATAGCCAGGACCTTTAAATGGAAGTAAAGGGGCAGGAACTGGGAAGATGAAGGAGTCTAAACTGGAAACTGAACATCCCAAAGGCCAAGGTTCCCCAGGATGGCTACAGCGTTGGCTACAAGCCGAAAGTCAGCAGTGTTCACCATGAGGCATTTTAGAAACTTGTAATTTTTAAAAATTTTTTAAATTTATTTATATTTTATGTATGAGTGTTCTGCATGTATACCTTCATGCCAGAAGGGGCCATCAGATTCCACTATAGATGGTTGTCAGCCACCATGTGGGTGCTGGGAATTAAACTCAGGACCTCTGAAGAACAGCCAGTGCTCTTAACCTATGAGCCATCTCTCAGCCCTGTATTTTTTTTAAAACCAATAAAATGCAATCCATCAACACATGGAGGAATTGAGGTCATTGCAGGGATGAGACTGCAAACCTAAGAGTTGCTGTCTTCCCTCGATAAAGAGAAACCTCATCCGAAAGGCAGAGAAAAGATCTGGGATGGAAGACAGAGGCCCGGTGCTGTCATATCTTCAGGTCCTCAGATCTAGCCATACCTACAAGTTCACCTAAAGCATATTAACAGATGGCAATTAACTCTTCTATATCCTGGACCTAACAATTTAAGAGTCGTCTATGAATTGGTTAATCTTCTGAACTCCAATCAGATAAGCCAACACATCCTCTTTGTTCAATAAATGACACAGTGGACTTTATGTCACTTGTACCTATAGTACACCAGCTTTATACTGTTGTTTTCTCCTCACTGTTAATATTATAATGTTATGGAACATGGCTAGATTATTTAGCTGTGGATGAAGAGGTTACTCATTCACTCAAACTGTATGTCTACCCAACCAACACCAACATTAATTCCAGGTCACAGATCTACATACAAAACTACAAAAATAACATTTCTACAATAAAACGCAGGAAAATACCATTGAAACAAAAAACCTCTCTCAGAGGACTTTTAAAAAGCTAAAAGTGTATCATAAAACTGAAAAATATAATTAGCTTTATTGAAATTAACTTCCAGCCTTTGTGTTATTTTTCTGTTGCTATAGCAAAGATAATCAACTGAAACGAGAAAGTGTACATTTCGTCCCTCAGTTTTGAAGACATCAGTTGGTTCCTTTGCTTTTGAGCCTGCGGTGAGGAGGCAGGAGGAAGTGGTTCAACAAAGCAAAGTAGAAGAGGCGGCCAGGTCCTGACACCCCTTTCAAGAGCATGCCCCTAACCACCATGCTTCTTTCCAATAGGCCTACATCTCAAAGGTTCTACCTCCTCCTCAGTGCCACAGGCTGGGGGTCAAAACTTCAACTAGGACTTTAGGGGTACATTTATTCAAATCACAGTTTTTATTAAAAGACATTTTAGAAGTAAAAAGGTAAGTGACTAACCTTGATATTCTGGAGCAAGACACACAGACCCTGGCTTGAGAGACTACTCCATGCTAGCTCAGACTCTAGCTTGAGAGACTACTCTGTGCTATCTCAGAACCTGGCTTGATGGCCCACCAGATGCCAGCTCAGACCCTGGCCTGATGGCCCACCAGATGCCAACTCAGACTCTGGCTTGATGGTCTACCAGATGCCAGCTCAGACCCTGGCTTGATGGTCTACCAGATGCCAGCTCAGACTCTGACTTGATGGTCTACCAGATGCCAGCTCAGACTCTGACTTGATGGTCTACCAGATGCCAGCTCAGACTCTGACTTGGTGCTTTACCAGATGCCAACTCAGACCCTGGCCTGATGGCCCACCAGATGCCAGCTCAGACTCTGATTTGATGGCCCACCAGATGCCAACTCAGATCCTGGCTTGGTGCTTTACCAGATGCCAACTCAGACCCTGGCCTGATGGCCCACCAGATGCCAGCTCAGACTCTGGCTTGATGGTCTACCAGATGCCAGCTCAGACCCTGGCTTGGTACTCTACCAGATGCTGACTCAGACCCTGGCCTGATGGCCCACCAGATGCCAGCTCAGACCCTGGCTTGTTGGTCTACCAGTTGTGGACTCCAGACACATTAATGAAGCCCCCTTGGCTTCAACCTTCACCTGAGATAACTGCACTTACTGTATGGGATTTATGGAGAAATTACAAAGCTAATGGTGTCACATTAAATGGTGTCACCCCATCCCTTTCTGCCTTCTCAAGAACTCCCAACAGCCCAGAAATTCAGAATATCCCATCATTTGAAAATAGGGTCTTTGCAGGTGTAGTTAAGTATTGAGATAAGATAAATGGGTTAGATTTGGCTTAAACCAAATGAGAATATTCTGTAAGAGACAGAGAAGGATGCTCTGCACACAAAGGAGTAAATGACTCTTTAGGAAGAGACACACATAGCAACCAAGGGTACCCAGGTCGCTGCATGCCATGACCACACAAGAATGCTAATCCACACAGTTAGTATGATGCCTAGAGTGGGTTGTTTTGCTGGCAACCATTTATCCTTGTTCCTAAAGAGCATTGACCCTGCCCTACATTCCTGAAGAAATCATGAAGCCTCTGATACCTGTTTGCTTAGACCCAATAGTAATTAACACTTATGGCCAGGGCATTTAATAAGCACAGACAAATTCCCTTGCAGGGCTAGTGGCTGCAGGTCCATGTCCAAGGTGGGGGCAGGGTAGTTTTTTATGCGGTTTCTCTCCTTGGCTTGGAATTGACGTCTTCTCTCTCAACATTTCTTCTTCTTGCATGCCTATGTATGCCAGGTCTCTCTTCTTATGAGGTCACTCATTACACTGTAGTAATGGCCTCATTTTAACTTAATCACTTTTCAGGTCCCCTTTCCAAGCAGAGAGAGAAGCACTAAGGCTGAAGACTTTAATGTGATGTTTGAGAAGACACACTTCAGCCCTTACCAGGGCTGATAAACGCTTATTGTACAGAAGCATCCGAGCATAGAGTCTATAGCTTGCAAAGACAGTTCAATTACATCAAACAAGGATTTATGGGCCTTGCTGCCTGGATCACAGACATGTCCTGCTCAGGTCCTGCTGCAGGAAGCGGGGCTGACTTACAGCATCCTGCCAGCACACCCTGGTATTTGTGGCAGTGTCCATGTAGCCGCCTTTGGCTGAGAAGCTGTAGCCAATGAAGTGCTGAGAGAGGGAGGAGGGAAGGAAGTAAGATCCAGGACCTCAGCCACACCAGTGATCACAGATTCCTCTCCTGGACAGCGACTGCTCTGGGTTTCCCCATCAGCCTGGTAGACACCCCACCCCAGCCACACTGTGAGCTGAAGTTCTTCCCATCCAGCCCATCATTCCCTCTGTCTTTGCACAGATGTCAGACCCGCTTCATATTTGAAATCTTTCTTTGTTGATTACAGTCTCTTCTCATTTATCCTTCACAGAAATTTCCATCAAACAAATCTCTCATATTTTTATCTTAGTCTGCTTGGGTTGCTGTAATAAAACAAAACAACAACAACAACAACAAAAAAAAAACAGACTAGGCATTTGAAACTGCACAAGGTTATATCACACAGCTCTGGTGGCTGGAAGTATGAGATGTGGTTGCCAGCACAGTGGGACTTTGGTGAATATGGCAGATGCTGACTTCTCATAGTTCCCTCATATGACAGAGAAGGGACAAGATCACTATCTAGGATCCCTTCTACAAGGGCACATCCCACATCCAGGAAGCCCCATCTCATGGCGTTATCCCCTCCTAACATGGCTACCTGGTAATACCATCATCTGGGGATTCATATTTCAACATATGAATTTGAGGGAGGCACAAACATGCCATGTATAACACATCTCTTGGCGTCTGTTCAGAATTTAGGCGTGAAACATGATGTGGGATTCAGAAAAGGCTCCCAAAAGCACAAGACTATTTGGTACATTTATCACCAGGTACTTTGGTTTCTCTCCTACAGTGGCACACAGAGAAGGTATAAGTCCTTCATTCTAAGTATTGCACATACAAGCACGATGGAAGTGGAGCTCAAGCCTACTCCCCAGTCTCCTTTGTCCAAAGTCAGTCTTATTGGGTGAAACTCACATAGATCGGACAGTGGGCAGGTAGGAAGGGCTGTGACACAAGCCAAACCAAAGGTTCAGAGTGTGATGGCAGCTGTAGGGACTAGAAAGAATATGCATTGGAATTCAAACTTTTTATTATTTGAGAATCTCATATTTGTATACAACAAAATATGATTAGACACAGGGGTGGCAGAAGTCAACCCTAGTTTACTCAACCTCCTAGTGAGGAGCTTGCAATGACTTCCTCTTTCCTCTATTATCATGGCCTCCTCTTAATCTTAATCAACAGCTGCCTCTCTTCAGTATTATCATGGCCTCCTCTTCATTGTCATCAACAGCTACCTCTCTCCAGTATTACCATGGCCTCTTCCTCATCATCATCAACAGCTGCCTCTCTCCAGTATTACCATGGCCTCTTCCTCATCATCATCAACAGCTGCCTCTCTCCTGTGTTATCATGGCCTCCCCCTCCTCTTCATCATCATCAACAGCTGCCTCTTTAGGGTATTATCATGACCTCCTCCACCACTTCATTGTCATCATGCCTCCTTCTCTCTTTGAAAATCCTTTTTGATACTAGATTGTGAACTCCTACCCATCCTTCAAAGCCTTAGATAGATATCACTTATTATTCCACTTTTGGGAAGTTACTATTAGTTTGAACATGAAATGCCCCCTGTGAATTGAAGTGTTAAAGGGTTGGTCTTAGCTGGTGGCACTATTTTGGGAAACAGAGAAAACTATAGGCTGCAGGCAGCATGGGCCCAACTAGAGTAAGTGAATCCTTCCTGGCATGACTTTGAAGGACTTACCTGGTCCAGACGCCTCCCTCCCACTCCTCTTCCTTCCTTCCCTTCCTGGCCACCATGACATGAGCATGTTCGCTCCATGATGCCCTTTGCCATGATGACCTGCCTTACCTCAGGCCCAGGAACAACAGTGCCAGCCCACCACAGACTAAGGCCTCTGACATCACCAGTCAAAATCATCCTTCCTTCCTTTTAAATAATTTCTTGGGTATTTTATCACAGCAACAGACGTTTGACTAATACACTTACTCTAACAAAATATCAGAGGAAAGCCAACTTTATAAGAAGGAGAAGATGGCTTGGCTCACAGTTAAGGAGGCTGGAGCCTCACACTGGGCATCCCATTGGCTGGACCTCTGAGGAGGGCATATGGGCATCATGGCAGGAGCCAAAGAGCAACCTAGGGGTCTCACAAGAGAAACTTCAATCCCTCTGACAGCAGCACCCCAGTGACCTGAGGGCTTCCTCCTCTGCCCTTACATGCTCCACCATGTCACACCTCACACACTGAGGAGCAAACTTGCCCAGTCTGACACTTTGGGGGACACTTGCATCCAAGCCCTGTCACCCATTCACAGCCATCCCTCACTTGCCTCTACTCTGCCGCATCACACATGCTCCGCTCTCTGCAGTCATGGGTCTTTACCCTGCAGGCCCACCTGCCCCTCAAGATGGCAGGCTCCTGAGGACGGCCCTGTCCTTCCAGGTCCTCACTGGTCTCTGGTGAAGGGAATGTATTTGAGCACGTGCTATGCACCTGATGCGGTGATGGGCAGTCTGTTCCCACCCCTCCTCCTAGCACAGACAAATCCCCCACCCCATCTTATGAAGGGAATTTGAAGTTCCAGAAACACAAAACCACTTGACCCAGGTCCCATCACTTCCACAAGAATTCTAGGCCAGAATTCAAACTCAGGTGCCCTCAAAACCAACTCTGCCTCCTCTTCTCTCATACCACCCCCCCCCCAGAGACAGCCATGGTACCCCTGCCACAAGACCGCTGGGGTAGAGAAGGGAGGTTATCAGGACAGTCCTACCCTTTCTGCGTGCTGAGGGGGCTGAACTAACAGATATTTAGCTCCTTGCCTGCACTGACATTTTATTCTAGGTTTCTTATCTCTCCTTTTGACACCACCTGTACTGTCCGAGACAAGTCCCTGCTTTAAAAATAATGATAAAACTGCCTGTCAGTGGAAATAAGCTGCGCACACTATCTCGTTAATAGAAAGAAGCAGGGGGATTTCTGAGACACCTCTGCGGGTTCGTTAGGCATGCAAGATTAAACTCGAATTCATCTCGGCCCAGCCAGACGCGTTCAGAAACTGAATTGCCAGGGATTGAATTTTCAGCCTCTCTGGGTTCACCATAAGGACGAGGGGAACCCAGACAAACAGGCAGTAAGCTGGCCATTGGAGGACAGAGTTCATAGCCCAGTGAATCCTGACTCACTTGGACTCATCATGGGAAAACCTCAGGGGGCACACATGACTCCTCCACTTGCTAAGTGAGTGGCCTGAAGCAACATTCTCAATTCCTCAGCTTTCTCAACTGTAAATTGGAGCAAAATGATAGTATACCTGTCACTGGTTGTTGTGGGGAATAAATAAATAATTGCACATAGACAGCATGAATGCTGGTATATGGGGAATGCTTAATGATATAAGTCAATTATTCTACAGGGTTTTCCCAAATGTGTTCTAGAACCCAGGATCATACTTGTAATATCTTGCACCCTCTGAGCCTGACCATCCCTGGATCTTGTCTTTTGCTTCAGGCTCTGTCCTACCCCATCATTGCTCAACTGATCTTCTCAGCATCCTGAAGGCCTGGTTCCAGGAACCTCAAAGATACCAGCATCCAACAATGCTCAAGTCCTGTATGTAAAGTGATGTGGCATTTGCATCTAAGCTAAGCGTATCCTCTGTAGACATGAGATCATCTCTGCATGACTTTCTGTTATGGTTTGGATCTAAAATGCTCACAAAAGGCCACGTGCAAAGGGCTGAGCTCCCAGCCTGGGGTGCTGTAGGGAGGTGGTGCACCCAGTGGGGGAAAATTTAGGAGGTGGCACCTAACTGAAGGAAATAAGACATTTTTGCCCCGGAGGAGATAATATTGGGACAAGAGCCCCCTTCTTTTTTCTCTATTTCCTGGCTGCCATGAAGTCAAGAGCTGGCTTCCATACATGCTTCAGCCATGACGCGTGTTCACAGCATGGACAAACACAATGACTATGAACTGAAACACTGACGCCATGAGCCAAAATCAACATTTTTCTTAGTATGCTGTCTCCCTCAATTATTTTGTCATGGTAACGAAAAGCTGATACATTTATGTCTCAGACACTGCCAATGCCACATCCCTAGTTGTTATGCTATGTTCTTTTGGGAATGATGACGAGGAGGAAATCCTTGCAAGCTCAATGCGGACAGTTTGCTTCAAATCTTTTCCATCCATCATGGTTGAATCCACAGACACAGAACCTTCAGATATGGAAGAACTATTGCCCTGCGGGACCCCAAATGCTTTCTACTTTCTCCTCACATACAAACTCCTATTCACTCCTTGGAGGTTGCTTCCCCTGAGAATCTTCTGCCTCCCTGCCAAGTGAGAAGGCTGTATTTGAGGCTGCAGCGAGGTCCCATTCAGCATGAGGCTCTGGTTGGAGAGATTGGCACTGCAGGGAAACTGCCCCCCAGTTTGCCTTGTCTAAGTCAGCATGCGGGAATGCACTGGTGTAGCCACAGTGTACGTATGTGTGGTGGGCAGCTGTGGGGAAGGTTAGCGATCTCCCACTGTCTGGAGGGGCTGGCACACCATAGCAAGGATAAAGGATGCTTCTTTGAAAACCAAACAACATCCTCTCTGTCGTCTTGAACAGGATTGTAGGTGTCTGGGAACCTTCCTGGGGACTTAGAAAATCATGAAGTTATTTATTTTGTAAATTCTATCTTATTTGTCTCTGACTTTCAGCATTGCATCTCTCCACCCCATGCAATACTATCACCCTCGAGTAACACACAGAGAGCCTCATGACTCTGCATTTGTCTCTTATGGCCCTCCCCATGCTGTATGTGGCTAGTGGGTCGCAGTATAGTTTCAAGAACCAGTCTGCAAGTGTTCCGATATAAGATTCTCCATTTCCTGGCTGTGTGACCCCAGGAGACTTACTTAACCTTTCTGAACTTCAGTTTTCTCATTTGTTATAACTCATACTAATACCTTTTTCATAGCATTGTTGTCAGAGCTAAACGTGTCAAGATGTGATACTCTGAGCATAGGACCTAGTACACAGATCTTCCCCAACAAGCACTGGCAATGTTTAGAATGTTTAGTATTCCTTCTAATCCATGTATCCTTCCCTGTCCCCACTGAGTTGTAAGAGCCAGAAGAGTAGTGGTTATCAGCATCACTGATCCTTTGCCCCAGTACAGGACATAAGACAAATCAAAGACAGGAGATCAGAAGGAAGGACAAGGAGAAAGAGAAAAAAGAGGCAGGGATGGGGGGATACCTCTAAATTGAAACAATCCCTTCCGGGGTGGGGGCTGGGGGAGGCTCAGAAGACTCTGGAAACTATAAACCTAAAAGGACCATCCCTGAAGCTACAGAAACAGTCATTGCTTGCTAAGGGAGAGGAGACTTTCTCCAAGCTGCCTGCAAGTGGGCAGGAACTCCAAGGACACAGCTTTCTGGGTGGTCACCATGCTGGGGTGGACTTCTCAGAGACACAGCTGCAAGAGAATCGCCTATGCTCCTGCAAGCAACACCAGTGAATCCTTGTCGTCGTCCCCCCACCCCCTGCCGCCCTCCCCTCTCCCGGCTCAACTAGACCAGGGTGGGATAATTTGCTCTATTATTGGTGCACTATCTGGAGTGAAAAAGTGTTTGCTCTTGCCGGGTGGTGGTGGCGCACGCCTTTAATCCCAGCACTCGGGAGGCAGAGGCAGGCGGATCTCTATGAGTTCGAGGCCAGCCTGGACTACCAAGTGAGTCTCAGGAAAGGCGCAAAGCTACACAGAGAAACCCTGTCTCGAAAAACCCAAAAAAAAAAAAAAAAAAGTGTTTGCTCTCATCTCCTCGGGAAATGCCACACAACAGTGAGGGAACAGAGAGAGGGATAAGGGAGTAAGCAAGGGCAGGAGAGAAAAGACAAAGAGAGAGGATTCCTCAAGCTTGTTTGACCATGACATGCATACCAAACCACCTAATTGTACCAAGTTGAATAAACTCCATCCAAGCAGAACTGGTCACTCCGTTACTTCGCCAAAATAACGTAACTGCTCTAAACTGCAAAATAGTTCAAAATCCCTTACTGTGAGTTCATCATTGGTCATTTTGAGGGAGAGATGATAGACACAGTAGAAATCACTTGAAAGCTGAGTCACGTAGTCCAAGATGGCTCCCTCCAGTGGGCCAGGATCTGGGCAATCTTGCCAAGACCTTCCTGAACACATTTCAGTCTCTACTCAGAGAGGCCAGGGGCCAACCAGCAGTTCCTCCAGTGTTTACCATGTGGTGAGTCCCACAGGCACACCTTAGCTTAGTGGGTCTGACACTCAGTTCTTCAAGCAATATCAACAGCACCTCTGTTCTCATCCAGAGAGTCCCATGATTCCCATCCTCTAGATTACCATTTAAAACCAATATGTGAATTGACGAGTTTTCAGTGCAAAACGTTATCACACAGATCGATTTCTCTGACCCCACGTAACCAGCGTTTTCCTCTGTCTGTCAGCAGCTACATGGTGGTTGGATGCTCAGAGTGAGGAGAGTTGCAGCAATTAAACACCCAGCACCACTGAGGCCTGATGGGCTCACAGGAGCACATAGTTTTGCTTTGTCTTGTTTATATTTCAGCCATTCAGGTACATGGCTTCCTGCTGTGCCTGCTGGTATTGATATCTGTGTTCATGAGAGAGGGCTTCCAAGCAAGCCCTTTACAAACAGGAGCTTAGGGCTGTTGAGGACCATGTCCTCACAGTAAGAGGCCGTCCTCTTGGCCATCAAATAGTTGCGCACTAGCTTCCTCCTTTGTTTCAGTTTAAGGTTTTCAGAAGTCCATGGTCACTTGGCTTCCTTGTCTCTGGGCCTGCTGAGGCAGATCATCGTTTTAGGGAGCATACGGTGAGCAAAACTGACCACTTCGTGGTGGCCAGCAAGAGGAGAGAAGAAGAGGCACTGAGAGGAGGAAGAGATGGAATTTTATAACAAAGACCCTCTTTCTCAACCCTCCTCGCTACCATCCATCAATGGATTGGCTCACTGATGACATCTGAGTCCTGATTCACCACCTCCCAAAGGCCCCAACTTTGAACGCTGTTCAGCTGCCTTGAGGAGGATCAAGCTTTCAATATATGAGCTGGGGACACTTAAGACACAAACTGATTTTTAATGTTTTTCTGGTCAAATAAAAAACAGAGAGAAGATAACACTTATATAGAGAAATGTTAATTTGTCTTTGTCTTACAGAATTCTACAATTTTAAATGGTGATTTTTTTTTGTGTGTGTGTGTGTGTGTGCCTGGGCCATCTACTCTGGAAATCTTGACCTATACTAAGTTTGGCTCATGCTCAGATTACCAAGCATCCAGATCACCCATAAGCAAGGAAATGCCTACCCAGGCCACCCCTCTGCTAGGGATCTGCTGACACCCATTGATATAATGCATATTTTCACTGACCAGAACAAATATCACACACAATAACAAATAACACAAGAGGATCCCAGGACATCAGAATGGTCACCATGGATACTTAAGTTCTCTATTCCTCTCTGTCAAGGTTATCGATTCCTCTCTTTGTCAAGAGTCCTTCACCATCTTCATCCCTGGGGAAATTTTAACAGCAACCAAAGTCATATCTATTCATTTTATACCTTGCACAAATGTCTTCCCTGTGTAATGCCCCACTCAATGGGTAAAAAGAATTCACTTTCAGTGCCTCTTTTCAACTAGAAAGCTAGCCCTTAATCAAACCAATTCATTTATAGGATTAAAGGTCAGCTTTCTTGATAAAATAAAGTATTTTATCTCTATAATTCATTAATGACTATAAATACATAGAAATTCTGAACCATTTTTCAAAAATGAAATGCACGGTAAACACCAATAAAAAAGACAGTATCATTAAAATAGAAGCCAATGTGTTTCATTAAAGGTAATGAAATTAAAATGTTCTCTCTTTTGTAAAAACAACAGAAAATAAAGAGTTAAAAAAGCATTAGGACTCTAATAGCATTACACTCAGTCTTTCTCTTTGATATAAAGAGACCTGTTTTTCAACAAGAGAACAGAGTGTAGGAAGTAACATCCTGACAGGGGGAGAGAGAAATCCAGAGCTATTTGATGTTGCTTTAATGTAGTAAGTAGGACCGTGTCACATATCATCAGCAGATATACCCAATCATCAGGAACATGAGCTGCGTCATTGGAAATGAAATATTCAGCCCCCTGTCACACATGAACCTCTGAATCCTGCTCGACCTTAGAGATGGTCGACTTGCAAAGTCCCCTGCTCACCTCAACATGATAAAAGCCATGCATGAAGAACCAGTAACTGACATTACACTCAACAGTGAGGCTGAAAGCTTCCCACTAGGATCAGAACTAAGACAAGAATTCTTGTTTTCATGTCTGCATTTCGGCACAGTACCATAAACACCAGCCAGAGCAATTAGGGAGGAAAAGATGCTCAAACCAGAACTGGTGAAGCAGGATTGAATATGTTCACATGATTGTGAACACATGAAGATCCCCCCCAAAACTGGTAAAACTACTAAATTTATTGAACTTCCAGGACATACAATCAATATATAAAAATCAGTTTGAATCCATATGCAATAGTAAAACATGATTTTCGTTTCATGTTTCATAAAAAAATGAAAAGAAAATCAAGAGAACAATTACACTTATAATAAACAGTGTTACAAAGACCAAAATACTCAGAAGTACACCATAAGAAGAAGTACTTACAAAGCATTACTGAAAAAAATTAAAGATGACATAGGTGTGAAGGTATTCCATATTTGTGGATCTGAAAATTATTACCCTTAAGGTGAGAGTACTACTCTAAGCCATCTGCAGATTCTGTGTAGTCCCCTAATAGTTGTTTAAAGAAATATAAAATATTATCCTAAGAGTCTTATTAATTCTCAAGTAACTTTGAATAGCCAAGAAAATATTTAAAAGAAAAAAGAACAAAATTGGAGGAGTCACACTCCTCTCTTAAAGCTTGCTACGCAGCTATGGTTGTAAAGATAACTCGGCACAAGGACTGACAGATGGACAGATTGTAGAGACCACCACACAGACCACAGACAGGCTGAGAGTCTAAGGACAAACATCTATGGTCAATTGATTTCCTAAAAGACAGCCAAAAACATTCAGTACAGAAGGACAGTATTTTCAGCACATGATACTAGGAAAGCCATATTTTTAAAAATTAAAGTGGGACCTTATATTACACCTTATTTTGAAAACTCAAAATGAAGACTTAACTGTAAGAGCTAAAACCCATAGAACTCTTGGAGGAAAAAGGAAGAGGAAAAAAGATCCATGATATTACATTAGATGATGATTTGCTGGATTTGCCAAAAAGCATAAGCAGCAAAAGAAAGTTCACAAAAAGATCAACAACTTTCATGTGTAAGTTACTATCAATGGAGTGAGAAGAGCATAGACAGAATGAGAGATGAAATGAGGAAATGACACGTGTCACCAAGTGTTATTACACAGAACACATGAAGAACGTTCAGTGTGAGTCACAGGAGCAACCTGGTTCAAAAGCACAGAAAGGACTTCAATAAACGTTACTTTGTAGATACAGAAACGTCTCATAATCAGACAGAAAAATGTCCAGCATCACTAGCCATAGGGAAAATGTGCATCAAAACCATAATGAGATGCCACTTAATACCTGATATGACAGCTTTTAACAACAAAAACAAAAATCTAAAAATAACAATGTTGTGGATGTGGAAAAATTGTAAGGAGCATTTGTGGGTTGGCAGTTGGTATGTGAAAATCACCATTTTCCATAGAAAAGAGCATAGTGACTTCTAACAAAATAAAACAAAAACTGGCATGCACATTAACAGATCCATTTCTGCTCACACATCCAATTAAAAGCTAGAGAGATGGAGGATGTCTCAGTGAGTAAGAACTCTTGTTGCTTTTTTAGAGGATCCAAGTTTGCCTCCCAGGACCCACTTTGGATGGCTCATAATCCCCTGTAGCTCTAGCTCCAGGGGATCCAACCCTCTTCCAGCCTCTGTGAGCACGCGCATGCATATGCACATTGTACTGACTGGTTTTGTGTGTCAACTTGACACAAGCTAGATTCATCAGAGAGGAAGGAGCCTCAGTTGAGGAAATGCTTTCATGATGTCCAGCTATAAGGCAATATCTCAATTAGTGATCAGTGGGGGAGAGCCCAACCCATTGTGGATGGTCCCATCCCTTACATGGTAGGTAGCCCTGGGTTCTCTAAGAAAGTAGGCTGAGCAAGCCATGCGAAGCAAGCCAGCAAGCAAAACCCTTCCATGGCCTCTGCATCAGCTCCTGCCTCCAGGATCCTGCCCTGTTTGCGTTCCTGTTCTGACTTCCTTCAATGTGGAAGTGTAAGCCAAATAAACCCTTTCCTCCCCAACTTGCTTTTTGGTCATGATGTTTCTTTGCAGCAATAGAAACCCTAACTATGACACATGTACATACACATAAATAAAATTGTAATAAATAATTATCTTTTTACAAGCTTTAACTCAGCTTTTCTTAATGTTCATAATGTCATTATTTACAATGTCCAAGAGGTAAAAACATTTAAAAGGTGTCCATCATAGAATGAATGGATAAATAAAATGTACTCTGTGTGTGTGTGTATAGAATGTTATATAGCTATACAGAGAAATGAAAGCATATCATATGCTACTACATGAATGAATCTTGAGAAACAGGCTAAGTCAAATATGCCAATTACAAATAGGGAAATAATGTAGAATCCCACTTATATGAGGAGCCTACAGTACAATTGAATTCATAGAGGCAGAAAGAAAGAAAGAGGTGAGAATTAGGAATTGTGATTTAATGGATCCAGAGTTCCTGTTTAAAATAATGAAGAATTTTCTAAGTGGATAGTAATGATGGCTGTGCTGGTTAGTTGGGGAATTTTTGGGTTTTGTCTTGTCAACTCGACAAGCTAGGGTCGTTTGAGATAGTGCCGCCATCAGATTGGCTTGTGGGCAAATGTGTGGGGGCATTTTCTTGATTAATGATTGATGTAGAAAGGGTCAGCCTACAGTGGATAGTACCATGCCCTGGGCAAGTGGTCCTAGGTTGTATAAGAAAGCAAGCTGGGCAAGCCATGGGGCAGAAGCTGGTAAGCAGCTTTCTTCTATGGGTCTTGCCTCCCTTGAGTTCCTGCCCTGAATTCTCTCAGTGATAGGCTATGACTGAGACATGGAAGCCAAAAAACTAACCAGAACAATGGCTACCCAGATTGTGAATGTGTTTATGCCACTGAATTGCAGTACTTAGGAATGAGAATTTTGTTTACACACACACACACACACACACACACACACACACACACACACACACACGAACGCACAGAGAGAGAGAGAGAGAGAGAGAGAGAGAGAGAGGGAGGGAGGGAGGGAGGGAGGGAGGGAGGGAGAGAGAGAGAGAGAGAGAGAGAGAGAGAGAGAGAGAGAGAGAGAGAGAGAGAGAGAGAGAAACTCTGTGTTGGTGTGTATACACATACTTGTTGTGAGATATTTTAATAACATTCCCAAGATTGACAATAAAGTTTACTTTGAATCAGAGGGCAGAGCTAGCTGCTAGCTGACCAGAATTAGCCATAGAGGTTTTGGAGGACTGCAGATACACAGAGGGACACAGGAAATAGTACGGAGAGGCTTAGAAAGATTCTTGGCCTTTTGGATCAAGGAAGAGGAGAGAAAGGGGGTCACTGGTCACTTCTCTGCCATTTCTCTGATCAATCAGGTTCTTACCCTGATATCTGACTCCCAAGTTTTTATTGATAAAGAATAATTAGGTAAATACTTCACATACCACACACACACACTGGCTGATTTAAGCTACGAAGCTCTCCAGCAGGACAAATTATTTCAAACTAAAAAATATTGGAAAGTGGTTGCCTGACGAGCTGAGAGAGTGGGAGGCCTAGGTAGCAAATGCACTTTTTAGGGTGCTATATTGGATCTTCATACTGGCAGCATGTAAAATTACCCAAGTTCATTTGACCAAACTGAAACTTTTATTATGTGAAATGACATCTGAAAGACAAAGAAATTTCTACTGGTCACGATCTCCCTCTAGCTGGACAGTGCCTAGCTGAAGCTACCAATAGCCCCTTGCCTTTCTGCTTTCTGTCTCCATGGCTACGTCATCTCCTGCCCATCTCTTGCTGATGGGCGCTTTCTTCCTTCAGCATTGTCAATACCTTCAATCAGGTTCCATTATCATTCCACAGGTCTGATACCTACTCAATCTTTCTGTGGTGATTTGTCACGCTGCCACCTTCTTGACTCTTACAAGGTTATGCAGCTTCCTTATATAATCCCTCCAAATCCTCCTTCCCATAATGGCCATGTTTGAAGGATTTTCTTCACCATAGTCCAAATACCAGATTCTGTACTATTTCTAGTTTTTGAGTACTGACAGTTTAATTCATAGTCAGATAGAACTATTAATTTGGACCACATGATGATTACACATGGCTTAAAGGTTTGAAAACTGAATAATTTCAAACTTTCTACAATGGATAGTCACTCTAAAAATATTAAAAATTGCAAAAATTAACAAACAATAACAAATAATTAAGCAATTTAAAACTGAGTTAAATAATAGGAGTAGCTAGATAATTACGTTTAGTGAAATAACAATAACTAATTAGGCAACCTGCTGAAATGATGGAATGTAGATTTCAGCAGCTGTTGGTCATATGCACACTTACTCATGGTGACACAGTATTTTTCTAACGGTCAGCGTGCAAGCCCCAGTGTCTTATCCTTGGCTTTATTCTTCATACCCAGTACAGTGTGTGAAGATAAGTGCTCAGGAAATGTGTGCTGAGGTGAGCACATGGGAAGGGCTTACTGGCAAATGGACCATCAAGTCCCACAAACATTTGTCCCCAGTGTCATTTGCCTGGAAAAAAATGAAGCTCGGAATTATTTTTGTTACAACTTTTCCTGTGGCCACATCCCACCCAAATCAATCTTCCTATTTCTGAACAAGTGATTGCAGACATCCACTTTGAAGAAGAAAAGCTGTTGGTAGCAGTGACTAACATTTTCAAACTGCGTCTTCTGTGTGACTCAACTGAAAACCAACATAGGTGCTGGAGAAGCAGCTTGCTGCACAGTCATGAAGCCTAGAATGCACATCCCAGGACTGCAGAAAAAGTCATATGCTGTGGGATGTTCTGCAAGTCAAATTGCTCTGATTGGTCAATAAATAAAATACTGATTGGCCAGTGGCTAGGCAGGAAGTATAGGCGGGACTAACAGAGAGGAGAAAAGAAAGAACAGGAAGGCAGAAGGAGTCACTGCCAGCCACCGCCAGGACAAGCATCATGTGAAGATGCCGGTAAGCCATGAGCCACGTGGCAAGGCATAGATTTATGGAAATGGATTAATTTAAGCTATAAGAACAGTTAGAAAGAAGCCTGCCACAGCCATATAGTTTGTAAGCAATATAAGTCTCTGTGTTTACTTGGTTGGGTCTGAGCAGCTGTGGGACTGGCGGGTGACAAAGACTTGTCCTGACTGTGGGCAAGGCAGGAAAACTCTAGCTACAGCTATACGTAGACGAATTTCTAAGTGTTCTTATTAAATAAAAAGCACAGAGCCAAATATAGGGGTGAAAGCCTTAAAGATCAGGGAAATAGTGAGACTCACCAGCTAACCTTAACTCACCATGCCGTAGCTTCCAATGAGAGCTACTTCCTGTTTACCCAGGCTTTTATTGCTGTGCTGTTCTACCCTCTCATTGGCTCTTAGTCCAGCTACCTCACTTCCTTGTCACTTCCTGTCTGTTCAGACCTCCAGGTCTCTATGGGATTAAAGGCAAGTGTCACCACGCTTGGCTCTGTTCCCTAGTGTGTCCTTGAACACACAGAGATCCTGCCTGCCAAGTGATTGGATTAAGGGCATGTGCTACCACTGCCTGACTTTTGTGTTAATGGCTTGGTATTTCCTCTGAGCTCCAGGAAAACTATTTATTAGCATACAAATAAAATATCACCACATTTCAGCACAAATAAAATATCACCACAGCCATGGATCTTCGACGTGGCTATAAGCCAGCTCCCAGGAGGGCAGAGCCAAGAGGATCCCAACAGCTTGCTGTCTTCCATGCTAGTCAAGAAAATGTGATTCCCAGGTCATAAATGTGACCCTGATTCAAAGAGTGACAGAGGAGGAATTCTGTACCCTCTCCTGGTCTTCCAGAGTGTTTTCAGTGGCATGTACACCCACACATATATGTCCATGTAGGCTTAAAAACATACATAAATAATTACTTAAATAAATAAATCATCTTTGAAAAATATAGAGTGGAGAGGACCTGTGGTCTGACAGTAACTAGAACTTCCCCCAAACACAGATGATTGTAACTTCTGCTGTGGGTATTTAATTTAATGAGGGCAATATGGAGATCTCTTAGGAGCACAGTACTTACATATGTGACAGGCCTGTGTTCAGAGCTCAGCTTTTCTCCTTATGGGCACTTGATGGACACATGGGCTCTGTAACCTCTCCCAGCTCTGGTTGTTTGTCTGTGAAATGGGGGGTGATGGTTCAATTAGTCATACATTCATTCACTCGCATGAACATCGGCTCTGGAACTACAACTGTCAACAAAATTGACCATAAGACTTGCACTCCTGGAGCCACATTTGAGAGAGAAGAAATGGTAAATTAAGTGCATAAATTATAAGCTGTGTTTAAAAATGAAGTTTCGGAAGAGGAAGACAAGGGTTCTGAGTGAATGGATAACAAGCAAACCAAAGGGCTTTGAGCAGTCGTTGGTGATAACATTTCTTGTAACAATAGGAAGCTTAGAGCAATTAGCTACATGGATATGAAAACATAATCATTGCTAGCTAGATGGGCAGAGCAGAATGATAGAATGGGTAGACCAACAGAGCAACATATGGACAAAGGAGAGAAGTGGACAGACAGACAGACTGAAGAAGACTGACGTAAGTGTTATTTCCAGGAACCTCACAGCAGCACCTGCTAGGAGGATGAATCTCTCTTGTTCTTGCACTTGTGACTAGCTGGTGGGGGGGGGGCATTCATCTCTCTTCTTCACTGAGCCATGTGCATCCTTGTAAAGTCCCATCCATCCCTCAAGGAGACCTGGAGGAACTGGCCTTTGCTGAAGAGAGTACCACACAAATCTACACCGGACAGCTTCCCGGACCACACTGAGAAAACTGGCTGGAAGTCAGCAGACGGGAGGTTTTATTTCAATAAAACCAAGGGCACAACCTTCATCACTTCCCTTTGCAGAGTACTGAATGTGGAGCAAGCATAGAAAGCTCCTGAAGAATTATTGATGGTCTGCTGGGTGTGATCATGGCATCAAAGCACTATAGGGAAAGAAATGTCTTTGTGTTTGATGTTTGCAGTGATGTCTGGGACTCACTTGAGCAAACTTCAGCCAGGAAGTATGCTTTTCCTTAAAAGCCAGGAATTTTAGGCTTGGCAACATGTTTATAGTCTGGGGAGGCTGAGTGTTGGGGCATAAAAGTTTACTTGATGCTTCTCTCTGACATTGGATGTGTTGAGGAGTTTCCAGGATGAAAATTTAAAGGTGTAACCTTTCCACTTATTATCAACACAGAAAGGGCTTGCACAGAAGTGCACACATAGACCTGTTCTTGGAGCATTTTGCTCCATTTAATTGCTGCCTTAAGTTAATTGCTGCCTAAGTCTGGAAAAACTAGTGTTAGGGCAAGACTGTGGGATGAGGTGACATTGAGGGGCTCCAAGTGTGGCTAACAATTAATGGCGAATCACTGGTACCTGCCCTTGGAGAAGGATGAAAAACAGATCTCTCTGAAACAGCCTGCCACTGTCTAGGGCAGGAGGCTACTTAAATTTCTTCCCAGATGTTCCTAAATAATGTGCTTTTATGATATAGAGGAAAAGTTAAATAATCAACTCTAAGCCTTACATGGCTGCACATTCTCTCACTACACAGTTATGCAGGGTCTCCTCTGCACCAGACGTAAGGGATATACATGCTGGTAAACAGCACACTGCTCTGATGGGCTGTACAGTCCAGCCAGAAGGACGTTCACAGTCAAGTGACTAATGACTGCACAGTACCTGTAGACATTCACAGAACACAGTAGGAGTGTGACAAGCATTGTTTTACACTGTGCTACAGTCACAACTCATTTAGTCATCCCAACAATCTGTAGGACATCATCAACTGCCTTCTCAGTGACTAAACTAAGCCACGTGGAGGTCAAGTGACTTAGCCAGAGCAGCCTGATACTCTCTGCTGAACCTATGAACCTGGAATCTTAGAACTTCACCTCCCAGCCTCTCTACTGCCCTGTCACTCAAAGCCAGGAATTGATGGCATGTTCAGAGAAGGCCCACTGATTGCTGAGCTCTGCTCTTGACCTCAGAATAAAGCACAGAGCAAGGCAACAGCCATGCTCTGCAGCAGCATTCTTGGGTGAGGGACAAACACTTAAAGATACATCAAAAGCTTATGAGAGGTGAAAAACAGTGAAGGAGATAAGAAGTGACCAATGGTTCTCAGATAAAGGAAAATCCAAGAAGAATCCAGAATGCAGTGTTGGATTCATGATATAGAGGAAATGCAGGGGTGTGTGGGAGAAGACTATCCCAGAAAGAGGCCACAGCATTCATCCTTGAAATGGTAAAGTTTTCGATAAGGCAAAGGTCACTTCAAGAAGACTGAAGCTAGAGGAATTAGAAGAGATGTGGGACCTGAGCTCATATGATTACAGCAATGAGATGGTGTTCAGCCCTGCAGAGAAGGGTTGAAGCTGTGAGTCCTGCCTTGAGTGCATGAGCAACCCTTAGGGTTATAAACAAAAGAGAGATGGGTTATGGCATTCTTTTCAAAGTGCATTCTGCTTTGGGGAGCAAGAGAGGAAGCAGGGGCAGCTTTTGGCACGATCTAACAATTCAGCTACTCACAATAGTGGCTTGGACACAGAAATGCCCCTGGCAGAGGGTGATGAGTGGTTCTTCCGCTTGCATTCTGAAAGAAGACTGGTAGGACTCTAGTAAACTGGGTGTAGATGTAAGAGACAGAGTGCCCTGGCATATATACGCTCATCGGCACAGAAGAGGCTTTTAACTGAGTCAGGAGAAGGCGGCAAAGCTCTACCTCAGGACTTCTGACAAAAGGTTTGGCAAAATACAGGAGACAGGATGAATGGGACGCATCACTCAGCAGGTGCACATCTGAATGAGGCCAAAGTTCGACAGGAAATGAGGAGGATGGCAGAGAATTAAGGCTGTCCAGTGAGCAAGAGTGAGGAGTAGTGTTCATACCCGTGTCCGATGGGACTACATGGCCTTTCAGTGCCTGTCAGCCTTGAATGCAGCACCAGGAGATGAGCAAGTCAGAGATGCAAAGATGTGCCAGCAACCTAGGAGGCACAGTGCAGAGAAAAGCATGCCCTTCACTCGTGGAGTATTGGTGTCCCCAGCGACCATCAGCAGATGAGGCTTCCTGGGCCTCATTTTCAGCCTTGCCCAAAGAGTGAGCAAGCTGATGGGCAGAGAGGCATCTTCTGTCTGAGTCTCTCAGGCAGAACATTATGCCTGATGAGGAGAAACAGATGGTGTAGCAGCCGCATCAAGCTGCCCCCTTCATGGCTTGGCTGTTTGGGTTGTAAAATTATTGATGGAGCTGAGCACGTGGAGTCTGGGGAGCAGCAACTCAGTTTAGTGATGTCTCAAGAATTTGCTTAGGCACGGTGGTTCTGAGAAGAGAATTTAGACAATCCCTTTCCCACGGCTCTCCACATCTTTGCTATTCAGCCCAGCCATCCAAACCTTTGTTCCAGGTGAGACCATGGCCTCTGGAAGAGCTGGGGAAGGGTAATCAAGAATGATACTTAGGAAAGCCATCCAGTGATGGGTATGTAAGAAATACTCAATAAAAACTAACTGTACTTAGTATTATTCAATTCTTCATCCACAGAGCTAAATATGTATCTCATCACATAGGGACCAACAAATACTTGCTTTGTCTAGTTCGATCCACTCATCATCATCACTGTTATCATCACCATCACCACCACCATCACCATTGGGCATTCAGTTCTTTGTGACGAAACTGGAAGACACTTGAGTTTCTTGGGCTGTGGTATAGTCAAAACTTGAATACTGAGGACATGCATCAGTCACTAATTTGGGGCAGAAACTCAAGGGTCACTTTTAGAAGCGGGTTTTGATCTTGAAGTCACATTGCTAGAGTAGTGAAATGAAGGTGAAGGGACAAAGGGACTGAGGAGGGTGGCATTCCTAAGGACAAGAGTGAGGGTTCAGAAGTCTTAGGGAATTGGGTATGTCTAAAAGAGGCCACATTCTTTTAAAATTGGACCTAGGCATTGTCTAGGCAGTCAATGTGTTAGCTTCAGTTCAAGACTGACATTTTCCCCCACCCTCCCATAGACTCATTCCTTCCTTCTGACTTCCTTCTCCTCCTCCCTCCCTCCCTCCTACTCTTTCTCCCTTCTTTCTTCTCACCTTCTTTCCCTCCTGCCTTTCCCCTAAGGAAAAGAGAAAATAAAAAGCAATGGTTATTGAGCTCTGATAACCAGGGTAATATACTGACACCAGCGGACTAAAAACAAAGCCAACCACTAATCCCTTGAGAGCCAGTTTGCCAAATTTGTCACTCAGCATGTGAAGTCTTTGTATGAACCTAAAATGCAAAAGCCAGGCATGGTAGAGTTTGTTTGTAACTCCTGTGCTGGGAATCAGAGAAGTAGCTCCTTAGAGCTTATTAGTCAGCCAGCCTAGAAGAATCAGTGAATTCGAGGTTCAGTGAGAGACCCCGCCTCAAAAAATCAGGTAGAAAGTGACTGAGGAAGATACCCAATGCTCACCTCTGACCTCCACATTCACACACATACATGTACACACACACACACACACACACACACACACACACACACACACACACACACACACTTTAAAATGGAAAGGGGAGCTGGTCATCATCTTGGAAAATATCCAAATGCAGAACAAAGTCCAGCAGGAGTGACTTTGTACAAACCCCACAGTGTGAGGGAAGAGAGTGCTTCCTAGCTTCCTCAGTGGAAGGATTTATGCCACTCATAGTTTCTGAAGGTCTCAGTCCATCATGGCAGGAAAGGCATGTAAAAAACAAAACAAAATATGGCTCCATGTGTGGTGGTGGGAGCTCATAATGCAGATTCTTCACACAGTGTCAGCAGAATGCAGTTAGGCCAGAACCAAGGTGGGTATTACCTACAAAGCCCTGTCTTTAGTGACCTGTTCTGCCATCCAGGCCCTGCCTTCTGAAGCCTTCCATAGCCTTCCAAATAGTACCACCTGCACTCCAAAACGTGAACCTGCGGGAGACATGCTAGTTTCAAAGCATACCAAGAGGTAGCTACAGCATCAGGGCAAAGGCCACAGATGGTTCAAACCTGGGGAGGGATCTTCTCAGCTGCGTTGAAGTCCACGGCTCTGCAATTCCTCAGGACCAGCTTGAAAGGACCCCCTGGGGAGTCGCAAGTTATAGGATTGTCTTTCCTGGCCTTCTCTCTTGTGTCTCCACCTTCCTCACATAACACCAGATCTGCTGAGTGATCCCACAGACGCACGGTGTGTGGCTGGTTAAGACAGCATACCTTGAGACCTTATGCAAATCCCTTTTACCTCTGTGCCTCAGTTCCCACATTTGCAGGATGGTGGGGATGGTAATGAGCGTGCTAGCTCCATGGGTCAGTTTGTGAGGCCAAGATAGATTAGGGATGCACCGTGCTGAGACTCCTTGTTTCACAGTAAGTGACCAACACAGACCAGCATTGCTACTTCTGCCTTTGCAGCTGAGATTATTAATGCATTTTTCTTTTTTATTGTTTGCCAGTTTCATACATTTATATTTATGTAATGAATTTTGATTGTCTCACTGCCCCCGTCACACAGTTGAATGAAACAACCCAGACTGAGACATTATGAAGAGCCTTTGAGACTGAGTTCTTTCAACGCTGATTGATAAGGAGGGGAGTTAACTGGGGGAGGACGGGAACATATGGGCTTTGGGGGGGTGGTTACTGGTTTCTAGATTAGACGCTGTGGTTGAGTATTTGAGAGGAAATGGGGAGTGGACTTTCAGTAGCACAGGAGCCTGTAGTTAATGATGAGTTGTCATGATCCGTTTCGGAGAATTCTGGAGGGCAGGAGCTGAACCACTGAGTACTGGTTCCAGGAAAGCACCTGAGGATGGCTCAGAGAGGAGTTCTCCTGAAAAGAAAACAGAACTGCCTAGTCCTGACTCTGCTTTGCCCCCAGAGTAGGAGGGCCCTATTTCAATTTCCCATTGGATTAGCCTTTGACACTGTAAAGGAGAGAGACGGTAAGAGCTACACTGTGTTTCAAGGGGGAAACTGAGTCTTCCTCTCTGCACACATCTCTAGACTTTTCCTCAAGGAAGAAGATAATTTCTGCCCTTCCCTACTTCATGATCTCTGTGTCATTTAATCCCAGGGTTGAGAAGTTACTCAACTGGTATATGCTATTTGCACTTTTCTGGAAGTCTCTCCACGGCAAGGCAAACTTGCTTCCTTCTGCTTTGTGTGGTTGACCCATGAGGACTGACCCCATCAATATCTTCTTCCACTTTCCCCTGCTCACTTGGGGAGACAGATGAAGAGTTCTACCATTTCCCTTTGCTCCTGGGACTCTGTGTGGCCAGCCTCATGGGAGAAGTGATGGCGGCCTCCAAGCCTGTCTCTGGTCTGCCTGCATCCATGTGTCAGCAGCCCACTGTTCTGTCCAGGCACCATTGGGTGACCGCCTCTCCTCCTCTCCACCTCTCCACCTTCTTGCCACTGTCTTGGACCCTTCCTTACTCTGCTTAGGAACCACTGGTGCAGTGCTACACTGAAAAAGAGGTGTTGGTCTAGATACTCAGTTCCCTTCTGCCTAATTACATATACATCCTCCAAACAAAAGAGGATGCCACCCACTTTATAGATGGAAAAATAGGGGCCCTGAAGACATAGAGTTGAAACCAGAGATCGGGTGGCATGTCAAGAGTCTGTGGGACGAGCTGGGCGGGGGTGGCGCACGCCTTTAATCCCAGCACTCGGGAGGCAGACTCAGGCAGATCTCTGTGAGTTCGAGGCCAGCCTAGACTACAGAGTGAGTTCCAGGAAAGGCTCCAAACACCACAAGAGAAACCCTGTCTCAAAAAAAAAAAAAAAAGAGTCTGTGGGACTAACCCACAGCCATTACTGTCTACTTTGATAGTTTAATCAACCAACAAATCTCTATATATTCACTGATACATGAATTTATCTATTTATATATTTTCTGAAGTTTTATTTTAGTTTTAAATGTGTGGGTAGGGGAAGGATTTCATGTGCAGACATGAATGTAGTTGCCCTCAGAGTCCAGAAGAGAGCATTGGATCCCCTGCAGCTGGAGAGCAACCTGATGTTGATGCTGGGAACCAAACTTGGGTTCTCATAACCACTCAGCAATCTCTCCAGTCCCTATATAGTTTTTTCATATGTGTTTATAAGTGTGTGTAGCCAAATAAAATATATGACTGAAAATATAACTATAACATACATAATGTACAATAAAATCACAGATGCTCCCATTAACCATGTACACACTCAAAGAAATACAGGCAGATCAAAGGTGCTACCTTCTATGTAGGCTTACTAGGCTCAGAGTTGTTTCTCTGCTCCCTAATTTACAATAGACTCTCTCAAGACACCAGCTCTGCCTCCTCCTTGTTCCTCAATCTAGCAGTCAAGTTATGAGCTATGTTCTCATAAGAGCCAATTTCCACATCCAGTGCCGCACACAGCCTTTGGACAGAGGTTCACATCACAGAGTTATCGACTCTGCCAGCAGTTTAGATCAGTAAGACACAACACTAAAGCCTGAAAATACCCAGAGAGTGCCCAAAAGATGAGACCACTGAAGATGGACCTGACCAGACACAGATAATAGTGGTGGTCTGCACAGACAGAGGAGCTGCAGCTTTCTCCTTTTTCCTAGGTTTTGGGCAAGGACCTAGGAGGGAGCAGGCACTAAATGAGATGTTGAGTAATGTGTGCAATAATGGCCAACTGGTCTACCTGGTACTCTGGGGTCAGATTTTTTTCTCAATTAATGAATTAATGTTTGTATCACAAGGACGCCTTGTGCACTGTAGTAGCTGAGCAAGCAGGGCAGAGCTCTGTCCCAATTAATTCTACAAAGGATTTTCTTATCTTCTCTATGGGGTGGCAGAAGCTAGGTGAGGGAACATATGGAGGCAGCTACAGTGAAAAAAAAAAAAAGAACACCAATTTTGGTGATAAAACCTGGAATCTAACCCCAATTGTGTTTAATGCAAGCAACAGGCCTGGGGGTAAATCATCTCTGGGTTAGTTTTCCCATACTGTTCTGTATATAAATTATACAAGTTATACCTGTTATTCACAGGGAATAGCTTCCAGGACATCTTGCATGTATACAACTCCTCAAACACTGAAATTCCTTATATTGAATGGCATAATGTACATAATTTTATGCTCACATTTTCCCATGTATTTACATCACTATTAGGAGACTTTTAATACCTAACACAATGTAAATTCTGTGTAAATCACTGTTAGAATGTATTGTTTAGTGGATATTGAGAACACAATCTATGCATATTCAGGACCGACCAAACCTTTTCAAATACTTTGATTAGAATTTGGTTAAATGCAAAGCTCCAGAGCTCTAGGACCTGAAGGACCAACTTGACAGCAGAGCCCCACCTTGCAACCTGCACATTTCAGTGCTGTTTGTTTGTTTGTTTATTAAGAAAATGTTTTCATTCATTTTACACACCAAAGATCTTCCTCTTCCCTCCTTCCACCCCCAGTTTCCTCCCAACTCACCCCCACTCCCCCCCCACAAGAAGGCAAGGCCTCTCATGGTGAGAAACATCCATTAGAGGCAAGTCCAAGTCCTTCCCCCTACCTCAAGGGTGCACAAGGTGTCCCATCATAGGTATTGGGCTCCAAAAAGCCCCCTCATGCACCAGGGATGAATTCTGATCCTACCGCCAGGAGGCCTCCCAAGCTACACAACTATCTTGCCATGCAGAGGGCCTAGTCCAGTCCCATGTAGGCTCCACAGCCATTGATCCATCTTTCATGAGTTTCCACTAGTTTGGTTTGGTAGTCTCTGCAGGTTTCCCCATCATGATCCTGATGCACTTGCTCATAGAATCCCTCTCCTCTCTCTTTGACTGGATTCCTGGAACTCTGTCTAGTGACTGGCTGTGGATCTCTGCATCTGCTTCCATCAGTCATTGGAGAAAAGCTCTGTGATGACAGCTAGGGTATTCACCGATCTGATCACTGGGGCAAGCCAGTTTAGTTCAGGCACCCTCTCCACTATTTCTAGTAGTCCAAGCTGGGGTCATCCCTGTGGATTCCTGGCAACTTCCCTAGCACCAGGTTTCTCTGTATCCCCATGATATCTCCCTCCATCATGGTATCTCTCTCATTGCTTTCCCACTCTATCCCTGTTCCAGCTCGACCACCCCATTCTTTTATATTGCCCTGGGAAGGGGAAAGAGATGAGATCTCCATGAGTGAACTGGGGGTGAGGGGTAGGCAATGGAGGGTAGGGGATGGTGGATGAGAACATTTCAGTTCTTATTCACCTTCTACTGTCCATTCCTGCCACCCTCCTCTTGCATCATGCTGCCACCTACCCCCTTCCTTCCTGCGTTTCCTTGAAGGACTGGCCTGATGCCATTTGCTATCCTTTCACAGTCTTGTTTCTCTACCTGAAATATTTCCCTCTCCTTTCCTCTGGTTAATGCTATTCATCTTCCATGTCTCACCTGAAATAGTACTTCTTCCAAGAACTTATCTAGACCTTTTCCTGCCCTGCACTAAGATTCGGCTAAGCTACCTGGTGGACACAGGTAGCCAAAAATGTGGAGCACAAGCTCTGGGGTTGTCAGGCTTGAATTTCAACAGGCATGGGCTCATGGGCTGTTGGGAAAGTATTGTCTGATATCTTTGTCTCCTGGTCTGTAGAGCAATATTGGATACACATCAGGGGGCTGATGTGAGAATAAATGCGATGAAGTGCATAGACAATGCTGGGCCCTGTTTTGCCCCAGACAGCTAAGATTTTTTTTTAAAATTATGCATTGTATCATTTGTTTCATGTTTACAGCTCAGTGAGACAAGAAATGCCAGCTCTGCCTGCTTCATTCCCCATGGTCCAACAGATCAAGGACTGAATAAACTATATTGCTTAGGCAAATGACTGAAATAAAGGCAGGAACCGGCACTTCCAGGAACACTGGAGAAACTAAGGAAATCGCATGCAGCCAAGCGCATTATAAGCCATTAAATGCTGCCTGTGGAAACAGGAAAGGTAGTGCCCGCCCCCCCCCCATGGTCTGTGAGGTGCAGAGGGACTCTCACACCTCTGAATGTGTCAGGAGGAAGAGGAGCCATGACCTGCTTGAGAAGAATTAGGACACAGGCAAAGACCTGGGGAATAACAGGAAAGGGCAGTTGAGCGTTGGCTGGAGGGAAGGGTGAGTGCACAGGGAACAGCATGGTCCCTGCTCACAAGCTGAGTATAGGCTACCTCTGCATGGAGTGGAGATGTTGGAGCATCTTCTTCTTCTGGGATTGACTTTCCACAAGAAGCTTCCATTCATCAGTCCTGTTCATTCATTCATTTGATGTTTATTGGTTTCTGACTAATGGACTTTGTTGAACACTTACCGAGTAACACTTCGAAAGATACAGGGTATAGAAATGATTAGAGCAGAGTAAGCTGTTGCTGTTGTGGAACCCTAGTAAGTTAATCTGCTTCTACCTCGTCCAGGAGAAGGATGCTAGACAGAAGGGTAAGGAGGGATGATGAAAGGAGCTACTTATAGAAGGGCTCAGAGGGGCTCTCTGCACTCGACCCATTTTAAATAGTGGTAAAAAGGTATGCGCAATGAAGAAATCTGAGAGACCAGGTGTCAAAGCCCTTGGGGAGGGGGCATGCATGATACATTTAAGGAATGAAGCTGAATGAGGAATGGGGTGGATCGTGAAGTAGGAGATACTCGATCATATGGGGCTGTGCCAACCATGGTGAGGGATAACAGAAAGAAGACCAGCATCTGATGTGGCTTTTAACAGGTCAACAGGTCATTGTAGAGATGAGCATAGCGGAGAAGGTTGAAGAATGAGACAGAGGAGGACATTGCTCTGATCTAGGCAGGCTTTGATGGTACCTGGGACCAGAGTAGTAGAGGAGGTAGACATCTCTTCAAGGGGACTTTTTCTTCTCTCCACGAGAGCCCTAGATTTGTATCAGGAATCATAGTTGGAACTACTGGGGACCTTGCCTGTCAGATGGTATAAGAACTCTCATCTAGCCAGTGAGATTTCTCCCAGAGTCACCTGTGAGAGACTGGGCAGAACTCGGCATGGAACACTGCTCCCAGTTCACATCCTCCCACCTGGTGCCTCCTCAGAGGCCCTGATCACTCTCCCTTTGGTCTTGGTGGCTTTGAAGAAACAGATCCACAAAGAGCTGCTGCACCCTGAGAGGTTGAGAATAAAATTAAGAACAATTTGCTTTTCATTTATAATTCATGCATTATACACCACCTACTTCCCCAAAGGATTTGAGACAGCTTACAATAACAGGCATCTATAAGCCATCTGCACAGCCACTAACAAACATGCTTTCAGAGAATCCGTAATGGCACAAGGAAATGCTCAGAACATAACTTTAAATGAAAAAGGCAGGATACAATACTTTATTTACTATAATATTGTTACATAATACAGAGATGGATGGGGAGAGGGGAAGCAGAAAAGAGAGAGGGAGGGAATCGTGGGAGGAAAGAGAAGAAAGAGGAAGGGGGTAAAGAGGAAGGAGAGAGACATCCGTGGTGATTATTACCATTCTTAACATTAAATGGTAGACCTCATCACTTGCACAAGGGTTCCCCCAAAATATTAGGTAAAGGAATATTTTTGTTTTTAAGAACACATACACATACATACATGTAATTTTGAATGTAGATCCTGCATATGAGAGAAATCCAGCATTTGTCTTTCTGAGTCTGGTTTATTTCACTTAAAAAAATGGTCAGGTCCCATCCATTTTCCTGTGAATATGCTAATTTCATTTTTCTTCATGGCTGCCTAAAATCCTACTGGGTCCACATCCATGTTTTGTTTATCCCTTCATTTGCTGATGGACATCTCAGCTGGTTCCATTCCCTGGCTGTTGTAAAGAGCACAGAAGTGAAAACATGGATCCCCAGCTATCTCTGTGGCGTGTTTCCTTACAGGCCCTTGTTAGATACCCAGGAGTGGGGCAGCTGGGTCACAGAAATGAGATGATATCACAGTAGTAGTCTGATTTCTTTGCTGTTAATAGCTGCACATTTAAACAAGATGAGTATTTTTTTTTTAAACTAGCTGACATATGCTCCGGTCTTCCCTATCCTTCTTCCATGACTCTGCCCTGCTCTGGGCACAGGAATCATCTTGACTCTAGTTCTGAGTTACTTTGCATCAATGGAGATTTCAGCTTTTAAAAAAAATTAGAAGACAGTAAGGGTACATGTCGCCCTCCTTCTTCACACACACACACACACACACACACACACACACACACACACAGACACACACAGACACACACACACACACCCTGCTTTGCCTGGACTCTGGAAAGGCCCTGCTGCTTTCAAAGCCTGAAGCCTGAATCCCAGGGCTGCAGTTGTCCTCAAGGCCTCTTAATTGTTCTGCACCACCACCACCCCCCCCCACCACCCCCACCCCCCACCCCCCCGCTGCTAGTCCCTGCTGCCTGTCCCTTCTTCCCTTTGTCCCACCTTTGACAGTTTAGCACAGTGGTTCTCGACCTGTGAGTTGTGACCCCTACAGGGGTCTAATGACCCTTTCACAGGGGTCACATATCAGACACCCTGCATATCAGATATTTACATTACAGTTCATAACAGTAGCAAAATTACTGTTATGAAGTAGCAATGGAAACAATTGTATGGTTGGGGGGTCACTGCTACATGAGGAACTGTATTAAAGGGTCTCAGCATTGGGAAGGTTGAGAATCACTGCCTTAGCACATCATGAAGTTCATTTGCAGTCATAATCACCTGTGTGGAAGCGTATTAAACCCTAGATTCATATACAACCTTGCTGAGCATAATCACCCTGCTGTGTAACGCAAACAGAAGCCCCAGGTGGCCTTAAACTCTTGATCCTCCAGAGGTCTCCACACCCCAAGTTCTGGAACTACAGGCACACTGGTGTCCTCCTAACTTAACTTTGCATCTTTTGGCAGGTCCCTGCTGATTCCGCATCCTCCTTGGTTTTTGGCCTCTGATAACCTCGTCTACATTCTGAGAACAAGTGCTTTAGAATCTACAGGTGAGTGAGGTCATGTGGTATCTGCCTCTCTGTCTTGTCTATTTTAGTAACAGCACTGCCCCCCACTCCCACCCATGAGTTCACAAATAACAGGACTTTGTTCTTTTTATACCTAGATTTTATCCCATGGCACACATATATGCCATCTTCTCCATTTGCCTATTACAAAGTACCTAGAAGATATTGATGTGGTGATATATTGTGTGCCCTAATAAACTTGCCTGAGGATCAGAGGAGAGAGCCAGCCAACAGATTAGACACAGAGCCAGGCAGTGGTGGCACACACCTTTAATCACACCACTTGAGATCTCATGCCTTTGCTTGGGAAGCACACATGCCTTTAATCCCAGGAAGTAATATGGCAGGGCAGAGAAAGGTATATAAGGCATGAGGAAACAGGAACTCATTCTCTTTAGGCTGAGGATTTCATAGAGGTAAGAACTAGTGGCTGGCTGTTCTGCTTCTCTGACTTGTCAGCTTTCACCCTGATATCTGGCTCTGGTTTTTTTATTAAAAGACCATTTAGATTTGAACAACATATCGATGCTCTCCCCATAATGAAGTGATGAATGCTCACAGCAGTGGGTATGCTAAGTGCTCAGATTTGAACATTACATGGGTATGCATGTGTTGGTCCTTTGGGGTAGTATTGGGAGTTATCCCAGGGCTGTGAGCATGCTGGGTAAGCACTCTACCACCGTGCTACAACTCCAGATCTGTGTACATGTATTGAGTTATCACATTGTGGGTGCTTCACAAATATATATAATTATTAAATGCCAATTAAAAATACAATTTACATTCAATATAGATTTTGCCTTAGGAGATTCCGTCCGTGGAATTGGCTGCAGCCCAGAGATTCTGACTCAGAAGGTCCAGCAAGCTTCCTGGTGATGCCATGCCTCTGGCCCAGAGACTACACTCAGAGTAGCTGTGCGTTTTTCACTGTGACTGTTGAATGTGTCATCTACTCTCTGAAAGCTCCCTGGCTAATCTCGGATGAGGGTGGCTCAACCGAAGCTCCTGTGATGGTGAAGATACATCTTCTCACGTGGCAACCACAGCTGGAGATGTGGCCCATGCCACGAAGGACATGACTCATCTTTATTGATTTGTTTCTGTTTCTTCGTTTTCTGAAAATGTTCTTAATTAAATTTCCTTTGACAGTTTCACACATGTATATACTATGTTCTGATTGCCTTCCCCCCACCTTCTCTTACCTTCCTTCCACTCCTGCCATCACCCTCTCCCCTTGCAGGTCCCTTTCTCACATTCATGTAATTTAGTTTTGTTTTGTGACTTGACTTGGTTTAAACAGGGCCATCTATGAGATCATGGGAGTGAAACAAACCATTAGAACTCCAGTGGGCAAAGAACGGAAGATAATGATTCCCCCTCCCCCAGCTTCCACTAATAATTCCAACAAATCTCCAGTGAGGGGCAGCCCTCCACGAGCCCCTCCCTGATCCACGACTGACTGCTGTGCAAGCCTGGTGAGGGCAACTCAGCTGCTCTGAGTTTATGATTGCAATCTTATATGCAGAAGATAACATTCCACAGCCCTTCTTCCTGTCACGCAGTCCTTACATTCTTTCCATGCCTTGTTGGTGATGTCCCCTGAGCCTTATAGGGATGGTATAAAGGCTCTATTTAAGACTGAATGTTCAATGGTCACTTACCCTTAGCATCTTAGGCAACTATGAGTCTCTGCATTCACTACTACACACTTTATATAAAGGGAGGTTACTTTGATCAAAGCTGAGAGCAACATTGTCTATGAGTACAAACATAAATACTTAGAAGATGTCATATCAAGTTAGCAAACCAGTAGTAAGCTCCCTATTAGTTAAGACCTCCCTAGTCATGGGTTTGGTTATTGTTTTTCCAGATTTACAGTACTAGGCATGGATCCCTTCCTGTGAAGGAGGGTAGAGTAGGCCTCTAATCCAAACAGAGCAGTTAGTTACCCCTATAACAATCATGTCACTATTTCACTAGTAGGTACATCTTGCCTGGCAAGTTGGTATCTAGAACTCAAGGTCCAAATCTGGGTGAAAGCATTGGTGGGGTCCCTCCCAGCAGTCTGCACAGCACCTTCTAGCCCTGTACACACTAGCCATCAGGGATAGGGCTTCCACCTGAGTTCCAGGTTGATTCCTTTGTATCTTGCAACTAAAGTGTGCGGTGTCTTCAGCAATAGTGTCCACCCCCTGTAGTGGGCAACCAAGAGCACCTGCAACACACCTCACGGGGAACTACCCCACATCTCATGGCTTCTGGGATTGGCACTCTCCATCCATGTAGGATGACTCTATTCAAGCTCTTTTTAAAAACTGTGTTTTGATTAGCTTATGGAGTAGTAGGCTTCTGTATGTCTTCTCATTGCATCTTTGGTTTTAGTTAACACTCCCTTCAATGTCTTCCTTCTTGTTCTCCGACCTCTTCTTTTTTTTTCCCCTCTGTTTCTCTCATAGGAGTTCTACTGCCCCCCACTTCAACATAATTAGGTTTGAGCTAACCAAAGTCAGGGGGCGCTCCCCACATTCTGCCTGCAAATATCCCTAACCAAGTGGCAGACTCGTTACACACCATTTCTATCTCCATGTTCACATCCACTGCAGGGGGTAGTTTTTCCTCATTGTCCACTAAATATGATCATTCAAATCCCATCTCTCCTGCCTCCAACAATATCACCATCAGTCCTCACCAGCATCTATGGTGGCATCTAAGAATCTGCTCAGTCCTAGGGCCACTGCCACATTTCAGTCACACAGGTACCAACTTCTCTTCTCTGTACTGCTGCAGCATAAGCCACCAGTGACTTAGTGCTTTAAGCAGCCATCGCTTCATTGTCTCTCTTGATTCTTCGGGCTGGAAGGTTTTCTGCTGCATAATTCTTCTCTGTATGAAATTGACAGGTCAGTATCATCAGGGAGCTAAGACAGCATGGACTACCCTAGTTGGCTTCCTCCCTGCTCTGGAGGTGGAGTAGCTGGACACCTAGGTGGAACTTCCCTCGGTAGGCCAGGTGAAGAGATCATCTTGGATGGCCAAATGTCAGCAGTCTACACAGCATCCCTATGGACGCAGGTTGAAATGCACATTGATTTGGTAGATCCAGCTAGGTCCTGAGAAGCTACAGTCTTAAAATTGGACACTGACACTGATGATCCACGGACCACACTTTGAGTAGCAACAAAGTAGAATGTTTAGTGGAAATAGTCTGGGGTTTAGAACCACAAGGACTTAGTTCCAAACATACCTCTGGCTCCTTTGTGCTTTGCATAGTCGCATTAATTATTGAGTACCCTCCAGCTTCATTGTCCCCATTTACTAAAACACAAGTGTAGAATGATTTGTTAGCATCAACAGGAAGGAGTTCAATGTCATATTCTTTGAGACTCTTAAAATGGGGGTGGGGATGGTGGACTGACCTCAGAGTGGCTGCAATGAATGGGTGATGAGGATTGGAGAGGGGACTGTGTGTGCACTAGCTCCTCTTCCCATTTGTCCCACTCACCCCATCACATATGTTCTAGCTGTCAGCCTTTGCTGCTGCTCAGTGGAAGATCGGGATGGGAAGAGGCAAGGACTGAGCATTTGCGATAAGTGAGGTTGGAAGCTAACCAATGGGTCACCTCTAACAATGACCTCATTACCACAAAACAGTGAGAGCTGGCTTTGCCTTCTCCCCCAGGAAGCTGAAACCAAAGATAATAACAGAGAATGATGCTTCCCCAGTGTTTGTGGTATCAGCAGCAGGCGTGATTCACAGTCCCTGCTGGGAAATTCAGCTGTGGGCTTCTGACAGCTGCAGAGTCATGAGACACGATCTCCTAGAATGTTCCTGATTCAGTTCCGTGTGAGCTGTTATCCTGTGGAGATTCTTGGGCCTTTCTGGGGAACTGGGTGTTCTGGACCACTGAAAACAGTCCACAACTGTTGGGTCCCTTATATGGGTCTTTCTTGTATTTACTGAGACTTGTGGACAATTTAAAAATGACCATCAAACTTGGAGATTGTGTTAGCAAGTTAGTTAACCAAAGTCTCCATACCTGGGAAGAAGAAGGTAATGATTAGTGTCCACTACACACTTACTCTGTGCTAGGCTCTGAGATGAATAGTCATGTGATCCTGAATGATGGAGATATTCTGAGAAATGTGCAATTAAGTGATTTCTTCACTGTGAGGACATTATAAAGGGCTTAGATGAGCCAAGAAAGCTATTGTGTCAATAGGTGATGACTGAGGACATGCTGTTATCTGTGTTGTCTGTTAATACTTTTCTAATTTATGGAATGTATCTGTTACTGCCGTGTGTGTGCTGGTAGAGTTCAGAAGAGGATGTGAGATCCCCTGAAGCCAGAGTTACAGGATGTTATGAGCTGCCATGTGAGGGCTGGGAACTGAACCCAGGTCCTCTGGAAGAGCAGCCAGTGCTCTTGACTGCTGAGCCATCTCTCTAGCCACTGTGTGATCCATCTTGATCAAAATACCATGGATGTATAACAACAGACATTGCATCCTCCCTACAACAACCCTAGGAAGAAGACAATGTAAAAACACCCATTTTCGCCTGGCATGGTGGTTCATGCATGTGATCCCAACATGTAAGAGTCCAAGGCAGGAGCATTGCCCTGAGTTCCAGATTATACAGAGTGAAATCCTACTTCAAAATATATAGAGCATGCTCAGCTAGAGGGCTCCCCATATAACCACGAAGCCTGAGGACCTGAATTCATCCCTGGAGCCCACACAGTAGCGGAAGAGAACCAATTCCCATGCATTGGTCATATGAGTGCTATGACATAAACATGTGTGTGTGCATGCACATATGCAGATAATAAAATGAACCATTTTTAAATAAATAAACATAAGGCTGATATTTTCAGATAAGGAAACTGAGATATGGAGATGGCACAGCATGGTCAAAGTCACAGAGAAGCAGCAGGGCTAAGACGTGAATATAGGTCTGGCTAATATCAGAATGTGATGAGGTGGCTTTTAAAGACTCGTGGATTTAGGCTGGGATAGAAAGATGGTAGAGAGCCACAGATAAAAACTGTTTCTTCCTGATTCGGTGATGATGGGGGTGTCCTTGTATGTGTGTATTCTCTCTCTCTCTCTCTCTCTCTCTCTCTCTCTCTCTCTCTCTCTCTCTCTCTCCAATTAGGCATGTAGGAAAGGAACTCATCAGTTCTTTTGGTCAGGGCAGAACTGGAAGAATCTATTGGCACAATCTATATGCTCAGCCCCATGCTGATGGAGTTCTGTAATGGGCCTTTTGGTAGCCATTGGTCCCAGTCTGGACACTCCACATGCACACGGCTGGCACTGTCTGGTAAGCACAGTGCCTTCCTCTATAGGCAGCCCTCTTCTTCTCTACCAGCTGTGTCTCCCCCAGCGACATAGTTCTTACTGTGTTCTTCTCCCAGCCTCTGGATTGCCTGCCATGAATGCTGGGAAACGACCCTATTCTCTGACCATCTTGTCCCTAGGTGAGTCCTCCCCTAGCTCATCTTCTTGAATGACCCCTACAAAGGCAAATAAAATGACACCACTCCCCAGCTTTGAAATTGCTGGAAGGCTCCTAGCACCTTCAGGGCCAGGGAATTTTCTGAAATCCTTCCTTAGCACACCTACCACCACTTCCCTTCCCACACTTGGCTCTTCAGCCACACCCAGGTATCCAAAGCATCATGAGCTACTTCTAGCTGTCCCACCTTTGATCTAGCACCTTCTTAGGCTTGGAATGTTCTTTCCCCAACTCACTGTCCCAGCAACACAGTTTTCAGAGTCACCCAGCTCCTCAGAGATACAATAAACCATCAATTCCAGTGAGCCTGAATACCTCCCTCACAGGTGGTTGGAGAATGAAGGCAAATGGGATATATGTGTAAATGGGATCTGGCAGCCATCACTAACCTTGCTTGAGAGTGGTGAGGTGAGTTCAGTCTTTGCCCTGACTCTCCTTTGCCAAAATCACTTTGGTCCAATTTATACTTTGTCAAGGATGGTTTCACACTGTCCTGACCCCTAACACAGGGCTTATTTTCTCCCAAAAGACCATACACTGCACAGTCAACAGGAGATAAAGAAAAGGTGTGAAGAGAAGAAGGATTGACTGGCTGAGGAAGTTGGGCTTCTGAAGTGACCCCGAGCATCAAAGACTCCATCTCTGTCTTAGGGGCTGGAGATGGTCACTTTGCTTCCTTGTAGGAAGAGGCTTGATAAATCAGGACAGTCATGCTCAAGACCATCCCAGCACTTTCTTGGCAAACTGCTGTGGGCCATTTGTTGCCCTTGGGTGAAATATTAGTGAAGTATTTTACCCTAAAAGCCTCACAGTCTGTGAAATGAATCGCCTGCCAAGCTGGAGCCACAGGGAAGTTTCACACCATCACTTGCCCGAGATCCTCATAAATTGTCAGCCTTGATGATCGTATGCTTAACTGAACTTGAGGGACAAGGAAAAGAGACATAAACACTAAACACACAATCTTTCAAGTCTGTTCTTTCATTCCTCGTCTGTTTCTTCTCCAAAGGGAACTGCTCGCTCTTTTCCTTTGACTTCGCACTGAGGAGTCAGGGATCATTTGTTTGATGTCTGATTCACTGCACAGACAACGGTGCTCTGGGAAGCAGGGTCCTTTCAGGGGAAGGCAGAATGTGGAGTCATGTGGTCCTGGTTGGTTGAACCTGTGGAGGTGCCAGCATTGCCAGCAATTAAGTCTCCTAATGACAGATTTAACATTGCGTATCTGTTTTCTCACGTGCAATGTGGGACATCTTGTCTACCTCTGGGAAATGTTGTGAAATCTACATGGGGGCTGTGAGGACTCTGATCTCATCAATTGCCTGATCCATTGATGGATGCATAGCTTCACAGGATATTTGAAAGCAGAACCTTTAGGGGGTGAAGCCTGGAATTGGAGCACTGAGGGTATGCCATGAAGAGGAGATTTCGTGACTCTTTGTGCCTCTGCTTACTTCCTGGCCACCACAGACTGCAAAGAGAATGGGCCTAGCATGGCCTGAGACCTCTAAATCTACAAGCCTTGCCACAACAGAAAACTAACAAGCACAACTGTAATGAAGCTTAATTTGTAAGTCAAGCACAATAAGAGATTAACAACAATTACCAATGAAATAGAACAATTCAATAATTACTGTAATATTATTTAGAATTTAAAATTGTTTATTTCTAGAATTTTCTGCCTAATATTTTTGGACCATGGTTAGCTGTCATTACTAAAATCTCAGAAAGTCTAACCACAGATAAGTGGAGAGCAGTGTGTGTGTGTGTGTGTGTGTGTGTGTGTGTGTGTGTGTGTGTATGAGAGAGAGAGAAAGATACACCACTGTCTGGCCTCTATGTCTAATCTGACCCCATATAAGTTTTATTAGGGTATACAATATATTGGGGGACACAATACAACACAATATTACAGCCTAAGACTATTGGTGAAATTATTAAGGCCACTCCATGTAGTTTAAAGAGAGGTTTATTTTGTGGGGTAACTTACAAGTAAAGGGATAGGTAACAGGGTCTGGGAAAGGTGTGGCACAATCCGGCAGTGTTCTCTGGAGAACTCTGCTCAGTCTACCTCCAGTGTCCAGGGTCCAGGAACCAAGAGAGCTGGCACATCTGGATCTCGGGTCTTCAGGGTCCTCTCTCGGCCCCGCCTTGTAGACGTGACAGTTACCTAAGTCTCAATGGGGGTTGGAACTTCCAGATCAAAGCTGGAATGGCTACCCATTATACAAAACTGACTCAGAATTTGTCCTCTAAAACCCTTACTTTATCATTGTTTAACTTCTTATATTTGCACTAAAAGCATCAGAATGTGCTGTGCCCACTAATACAGGGTTCTCACCAAGACAAGAGATGAGCTGACTCTCCAGAGGACTTGTTTCAGAGGATTTGTACCTTTACAGACACACAGACACAGAGACTTAGGCTCCTATACCCAATGACATTCAGACTGAATGACATGCTCTATCTAAATTCATGGGAGACTGACATACAGGCCAGAATGACTATGCAGTAAATGTGTTCATTACAGTGAGTGTGGCACATGCCAAGAAGACCAGAATGCCTCTGCTAGCTCAGACAGCACATTTGCTGCTTGTCTGAAGCCAAACTAAACTCATCTACTCATTATACTGATAGTTGCAAAAATCTACTCTTAGGTGAATAGAAGCAGACATGACAGGTGGCTGGTGACCATCGTACCAGGGTCTACACTGGGATTATTTGGGTTGTAAGCAACATCGAGTGAACACATGCTTGGTTAGCCAGAAACAGCTTTCTACAAATTGAAATGTGCATACAGTGGTTCTCCCAGAGTCCAAGGATGGAATTCTGTGAGAAATCCTGCCTCAAAGGAATAAATGGGAGAATGATGTTCATTATCCTTTTTAACCTCAAGAGGCTTGGGAACTCAAAATAAGGAAGACAAGGCCCTTAGGGAGGCATCTATCTCTCCATCTCACTCCTGCCTTCCTCCTTCCTGGTCATGTCACATCAGCTTTTCCCTACACACCTGCTCCATTCTTTGCTCCTATTGGTCAGAATTTTTGTTGCCACAGAATTTGATTCTGGCTAATTGTAACAAAAAGTATTTGTGGAAAGGATATAAAAAACTCAGACTCTCCAGGAAGCCCAAAGAACAAAACAAAAAGAGACCCATCGGGCTATGGAGACAGCTCAGTGGGTAAGAGCACTTAATGTGCAGTGCACTCTGAAGGTCATATTTCAAATCTCCATCCCTCAAACCAAAAGTCAGGCATGCTCATATGCATACTACTGTAACACCAGCACTGTCACAGGCAGAGACAGGAGGATTGCTGGGGTTTCTATCCACCAGTTTAGTTTCAGGTTCAGAGAGAGAGAGATCCTGCTTTGATGGAAGGGTATGCGTTGTCTTTCTATGGCTTCTTCATGTGCACATAGGCATGTATACTCACATGAGTGCACACACACACACACACACACACACACACACACACAATTTTCAAAATCATTGTATCAAGTTAGTGTTCAAATTTCCCTAATTGTCTCATGAATATATGCTTTGGTTATTTGTTATATATGGGTTAAACTAAGACCTATACCTTGTAATTGGCTGATAAGTTCTTAGCAACAGACTTCCTCCTTTCCTTTCTCTTCCCTTCTCTGGAAATTGCAGGTGGCCAGGATGGGGGAGGAAGAGAGGAGAAACAGTAAATTGTAGGTCAAAAGACACGAGGCCACATATATACAATGTGAGTAAGTCTAGGGATCAAATTCACAGTGAATGACAATTTGTACCATACTTGAGGGTTGTATTTAAGAGGAGACACATGTAGCCAGCCATGATGGTGGAACATGCCTTTAATCCCAACACTCAAGAAGCAGAGGAAGGCAGATCTCTGCGAGTTTAAGGCAAACCTGAACTACATGGGACAGTGCTTTTCAACCTCCCTAATGCTGAAACCCTTTAATATAGTTCCTCATGTTGTGGTGACTCCCAATCTCCAAAGAAAATAAAATTATTTTCTTTGCTACTTCATAACTGTGATTTTGTTACTGTTATGAATTGTCATGTAAATGTCTGTGTTTTCCTACGGTGTTAGGAGACCCCTGTGAAAGGGTCATTCCACTCCCAAAGGGGTCATTACCTACAGGTTGGGAACTGCTGACATAGTGCATTCCAGGTCTGCCAGGGATAGATAGTGAAACCCTGTTTCAAGGAAGGAAGGAAGAGAGGGAGTGAGACAGACAGACAGTCAGGCAGACAGACAGAAAGAGTTGCTCCAGCTAGCTTCCTGTTTCGGTGGCAAGCACCAGGACCTAAAGAAACTTAGAGTGGAAAAATTTTGGCTCATGGTTCCAGAGGGATGGAGTCCATCATGAAAGCAAAGCTAGGCATGATAACTGGAGCAGGAAGCTGGCTGGTCACAGTTTCATCTACACACAGGAAGGAGAGAGAGAGAGAGAGAGAGAGAGAGAGAGAGAGAGAGAGAGAGAGAGAGAGAGAGAGAGAGAGAGAAGGCAGGAAGTGGGGAAAAACTACAAATCCTCAAAGCCCATCTCCAGTGACCTACTTGTTCTCACAAAATCTACCTCTAAACAGTGCCAACAACTGTGGTCCAAGTATTCAAACACATGAGTCTATAAAGGACATTTCTCTGACCACTCTATATGGATACACTATTTTTTTTTGGCTACAGTAATCTTTTGAATATCAAAACTTTTTTTGTACATCTAAACTACATGCAATAATTTTTTAAATTTGTGTGTGTGTGTGTGTGTGTGTGTGTGTGTGTGTGTGTGTGTGTGACACATAGTTTGTGTGCACATGTGGAGACCAGAAGTCAACACTGGCGTCTTCTTCCTTCCTCTGCACCTTTTCTAGTTTGTTTGTTTATTCATTATTTATTTGGCACATGGGTATTTCACCTGCATGTATGCCTGTGCAACACCACATGCAGTGTCCGAGGAGACCAGAAGAAGGCATCAGATACTCTGGAACTGGAGCTACAGACAGTTGTGAGCCTCCATGTGGGTTCTGGAAACCAAACCTGGGTTCTCTAGGAGAGCAGCTGGTACTCTTAACTGCTGAGCCAGCTCTCTCCCGCTCATGTTATTTATTTATTTATTTATTTATTTATTTATTTATTTATTTATTTATTTATTTATTTATTTATTTATTTATTTATTTATTTATTTGAGACCTGTATCTCACTGAACCTGGAGTTTGCCATTTAGGCTACACTGGCTGGCCAAGTCCCCAGAAGACTTCTGTTCTTACCTCTCCAGCTGTAGAATTATAGATACTTGTCACAAAGGTGCTGGGGACCCAAATTGGGGCCCTCTCACATGCACAGCAGGTACTCTGTCCCCTGTACCATCTCCCTAGCACACACACAAAATAATTTAAAAGAAAAATAAGAAACTGGGTCCTTTATTGCTCCCACCAGTCTAAAATCTTGATTCTGAAGCACAGCTGGATTTAGCATTCTCCTCTGTCTGCAGGAATTCTAGAAGTTGGAACCTGGAGTTCAAAGCTTTGTGTTGTCTCAGGCTTTTATGTGGTCTGCAGTTATGGGATGTACTACCATCAGAAGTCCTTGGTGCCCTGATCGCCAAACATGGGCAGCCATTGGCAAATACTTCTTAAAATCTTTATTTTTATGAGGTATAGTCAAATTCAAACTGGTCATATAACTCAGTAGTAGAGAGCCTTCCTAGTATGTCCAGGTCCTGGGTTCGATCCCTAGTATCTCCCTCTAACATTCTATCAAACCATTTTCATGCATTAGCAAGAATACCTGCAAGATAAGCTTGCCTTTACGATGCTTGTTTACCTTGAACAAGAGGAGCACAGAGGAGACAGCACAAATACTTGATTGCATGCCTTGTTTACCAGCTTTCAAAATGCAACGCTAGTCTGGTTCTTCTAAAGGGGACCTGTGAGCTCGGAGGCTGTGGTTAGTTTAGCATTAAACTTCTGAATTTAAATATACTAGAAGTGCTTGCAGCTCACTGCAGCATTCCTGTTGATGCTCATATTATTCCATCCATGGCCCCTGAAAGCACCTGGAAGTTGGCTCCTGAGTCCTCTTGAACAGACTCAGGGGTCCTGTGAAGCTTCCTGGCTTCCTGGTATGAAAAGACATGCCAGGTTCATTATGGATAGTTCCTGCCTCAGACCAGGCATCAATCTATGCTCCAAGGACTCCTAGCTCCTTCTAGTATGTTCCAGCTTCTCTGCAACTTGCTCCCCACGTCACTGAGCACTGAGTCTCAGTTGGCTGAGACTGCCCCACTGAGCCCAGCCGTAATGGCACTTAGGACTGGAAATCCTGTGACCAGAACTAGCCTTGCTTCCACTGAGATGACAGCAGAGAAACTCTCAAAACATGAATAGAATATAGTCAGATGGTGTTCATCCCCTAAAATGACAACAATCCTGGTCTCTCCCTTTGTAAAACGTACTTGACTAAATACAGTGGCCCCACAGTCACCAAACTGACTAACACACCCCAGTTCAAACCCAACAGAAGCGGAGGTCCCACCTCTAAACCCCCAGGAGATGTGGTCTAATTGTTCCAATATAGATCAAGAGTAATCAGCTTTAGCCTAAGTACAGGGCCCTACTGTGTAAGCCTATCCATGGGAGCTCCCCCACTGGACATAGGAAGGACGACCTGTTTGAGCTGACACCTTCAAAATACCCTCTTCCCTCTGCCAGAGTATAGGACAAGTGGTTAGAACTGTAGAAGCTTTGGAGATGGTGTGTGTGTGTGTGTGTGTGCGTGCGTGCGTGCGTGGGTGTGTTAAAAAAGTTTCCAAGCAAGCTGACATGGGTGGAAAAGAAAAGTGGAGAACAGGGGATAGTCCAACTGGAAAAGAGCTTGCTACATAAGCTTCAGGACACGACTTCAGAGCCCCACGTGTAAACAAACAAAAAATGGCCATGATGACACACACACCTGTCATCCCAGTGCTGGGAGGCAAGACAGGAGGCTCCCCGGGCCTGGGCAGCTAGCTAACTTAGCCAGTTGGTGAGTTACTGGTTCAGAGAGAGATCCTGAGTCAAAAAATAAGAGCAAGCTCAAAAGAAGATACACTAAATTGGCTTCTAGCCTCCATACGTGCATGCACAGGTGCATACATGTATGCACACACACATACACCCCACAAAGACAAGAAAGGGAGAGAGAGAGAGAGAGAGAGAGAGAGAGAGAGAGAGAGAGAGAGAGAAGAGGAGAGGAGAGGAGAGGAGAGGAGAGGAGAGGAGAGGAGAGGAGAGGAGAGGAGAGGAGAGGAGAGGAGAGAAGAGAAGAGAAGAGAAGAGAAGAGAAGAGAAGAGAAGAGAAGAGAAGAGAAGAGAAGAGAAGAGAAGAGAAGAGAAGAGAAGAGAAGAGAAGAGAAGAGAAGAGGAGAGATGTGGTGGTATGGTCTGCCCCAAAATATTGTGCACCATAATAAATTTATCTGGGGTCAGAGACAGAACAGCCACTAGATACAGAGGCTAGAAAATGGTGGCATACACGCCTTTAATCCTAGCATTCCAGAGGGAGAAATCCCTCTGGATCTCTGTGAGTTCAAGGCCACATTGGAAACGGCCAGGCATGGTGACACACGCCTTTAATCCCAGAAAGTAGCCTTTAATCCCAGGGAAAGATGGTAGAAAGCAGAAAGATATATAAGACCAGAAACTAGAAGCATTTAGCTGGTTAAGCTTTCAGGCTTCTAGCAGCACAGTTCAGCTGAGAGCCATTGGGATGAGGACTCAGAGGCTTCCTCCAGTCTGAGGAAACAAGACCAGCTGAGAAGTTGGCCAGGTGAGGTTAGCTGTGGCTTGTTCTGTCTCTCTGATCTTCCAGTGTTCACCCCAATACCTGGCTCTGGGTTTGATTTAATTAATAAGACCTTCTAAGATTCATGCTACAGAAAGAAGAGAAGAGAAGAGGAGAGGAGAGGAGAGGAAAGGAGGGGAGGGGAGGGGAGGGGAGGGGAGGGGAGGGGAGGGGAGGGGAGGGGAGGGGAGGGGAGGGAAGGGAAGGGAAGGGAAGGGAAGGGAAGGGAAGGGAAGGGAAGGGAAGGGAAGGGAAGGGAAGGGAAGGGAAGGGAAGGGAAGAGGCAGGGTAGGAAAGGGTGGGACAGGGGAAAGAAGGGAGGGAGGAAAAGATCCTTGAAAGTCAATAATAAAAAAATTAATTAAAAAGGCAAATACACACATGTGTATACATAGAAAACATCTCCATGGAAACAGCATCAGACATTAACCACCACACTGCACTGTCACAGACTTCTAGCTTTATGGATCAGCTGTGCTGTTTTGCACTGAACTGATCTCTGAAATGAAGCAGTTTGAGGGTAAGCCCTAGCACAGGAAGCAAATCACATAGTTTCTAACCCCAGCTGAGTGAGAGATGGGAGCTTGCTGTGTAGCATCCTACCAGGTTTCTTCTGACCACCAAGAGGCGCACAGCTAGGAACCCCAGCATTCCCATTCCTGCCCCTGCTCTGGGGGAACCTCACCTGTGTCTTAGCCTTGCCAAGCCTCATTCTCCTCTGTAAAATGGGAACAATTCGAGCATCCTCCCAGAACAGCCATGAAGGACACAAAACACAATCTAGCAGAGCAAGGGAGGCCACAGAAGACGCTGGTCAGTGCCATTTTGTTATTCACAAAAGGGCCACTTGGGTCCTGGTGGCTGGTTGGGCCCACACAGCGTATTGTGACATTATCAATGGGACGTGAGTATTAAATGGCACACGGTAGCTGGTTCCCACAGCATGTCGCCTCTGTCAAGTGGCAAATTCTTAATTGCTTCTGGCAGATGTACTTGGATTTGCCCACTGAGTCATGGGAAAGGACTTGGGGGCGGGGTGAGTTTCCAAACATGGCAGGCACTGAGTTGTCTCATGTTGGCAAGACAGAGCCGAGGGTAGGTAAGCAGGGCAGGAGATGGATGACTATTTTCTGACTTAATCTGGATGGACCAGAAGTCTAACAGCTGTACTATCCATCTGTAGAGTGATGTCTCATGCCCAGACACATTGGACAGCATGTGGAGGGGCCTGGGGGCAGCAATGACTGAGTACAGTGAGTGTACAAGGAGAACCTTGGGATTTACCATCGAAACCAGAGGTGGCTGCCAGCTCTGCAGCACTCTAGAGTGGAACCACAAACCGAACCATGCCTCATTCACCCTCCTTCTGTGTATGAATATTCATGTGCAGATGTATGCATACCCATGTTCCCATATGTGTGCTCATGTGTGTTATCCTGTGTGCCTATGTGTTATTCATGTGCACATGCATGTGTATTCATGTGTATGTGTGTTCATGTGTGTTTTCGTGGGCATATGTGTATGTTCACATGTACGTGTATACATCTGTGTGCACATGTCCTTGTATTCATGTTCACATGTAAATTCACATGCATGTAGGTATGCCTGCAAGTGTGTTATGTTCATGTGTGTGCATGTGCATGGAGGCCAGAGTTTAATCTTGGGTGGAGTTCTTCGGGAGGCATCCATCTTGGTTTTTGAGACAGGGTCTCTCAATACCCAAGCTAAACTGGCTGGGCGTCCAGGCCCAAAGGTTCTCCTGTCTCTGCTGCCCCAGTGCTTGGATTACAAGCATGCACCATCATGCCAGGCGTTTTCTGTGAGCTCCTGGGATCAAATGCAGATCATCAGGCTTGCAAAGCAAGTGTCTCAAAAGCGCCTGTGCTATCTCTTCAGCCCCACCCTCATTGTAATAACTCTAATTATCATGATAAGAATCAGCATTTATTGAAGACTCACAATGTACCAGGCATGGGCCCAAGCACTTTTCATAAGTCAACGCATTACAGCCTTATAGTGGCCTCAAAGGGAAAGGGCCACTCTAAACCCAGCACACAAGAGGAGAGGACACGCCCAAAGCTCCTACACTCTGGGGCAAGGCCAGAGTGTTCAGTCAGCGTTCAAGACCACAAATACTCAACTGTCACCATTTTGTGTGGGGTTTTGCCTGAGAGTCCATTCTGCTGTGCACACTCACATGCACACACACACACACACACACACACACACACACACACACACACTTCAACTAGTCACCAGCAAAAAGACACCCCACGTTCAGCCATGTTAGGCCCCCTCCTCACCGGCCTACTTCTTCCTTGTTATCCATTCACTCACTTCTTGCCATTCACACCTTCTGTCTCGTTCAGCAACCATTCACAGTGTGGTTACTGGGAAAGGAAACAGGATTCAGTGGGCAGTGACCAGCAGTTCTCAGCATGGCCTTTAGGGGATGGAGCCCACTGCAGGGCAAGAGAAGGTTTCCTCATCCACTGCAGTTGGACCACGCCCTAGTCTCACAAAATAAATCTGAAGGTGCTTCCAGCATGGGCGGGGGCAGAGGAAGGCAGACCAGCCCTGAAGGCACTGAGAATTGTACTGAATTTTGTATGAATGGCCTCAGGAAGAAGGTTATGTAAAATATAGCTTCATCGGCAACTTTTTCCAAAAAACAAATTGCAGGAAGAAAGAGCAGGAGGGGGAATACATGGATTAAAACAGACTTTAGAGATATCTAATCAATGGTGACATATGGTCCTTGTTTGCATTCTGATTCAAACAGATTGTAAAAGAGAAAAAGGAGAGGGAAAGGCAGAGGGAGAGGGAGAAAGGGAGGGAGGGAAGGAGGGAGAAAGAAGAGACAACAAAAGGACAAGAGACAACTGGGATATGGAGAATGTCAGCTGAGCACTGGATGACCAGAGGGGATGACTCTCAGCACCCAGGTGTGATGATAGCTTCCTGGCTGGCCTCTGCCTTAAAGACCCCTTGTCTCCTGTGAAAAACATGCAGCATTTAGAGATAAATTATAAACATGGCTGGGATTTGCTTCAAAACACCTGGCAGGGGAGAGGAAGGAACCTGGAGAAGGGAGTTCATGCATCCAGGTCACACTAGGTGGGAGAGGGGACAGGTCACACTCCCAACTCCACTCTGCCCGGGATTTTAAATGTCCACGTAAGTGAGAGGTGAACCGTTTGTCAGTGAAATGACATGATGATGTTAGGGCTTTGCTTTAAAGTATTCCAGCAACAAGTCTGAAAATGGGGGGAGGATAGAGAAAGACTGGGGGTCAGGGCTCAGAACTGTGGCAAAGGAGTGGCAGCTGAGTGAGAACACACTATACAAATTTCCTGCTCTTCCTGCTGTTGGAATTTTCACTCCAAGCAAAGGTAACAGCTTGTGCTATACCTGAGCATGCGTGGGCTCTGTCATTCACCTTAAGCAAATGCTGTACTTACTGACTCAGTTTTCTCCTCCGTAAAATGGAGCAAGCCTGCCCCCATAAAGTAAAACCTATGTCTGTAGCACCTTCCTTTGGAATAGCCCCAAACTGAAAGCAACTAAAGACATCAACATACAAGCAGATAGACCTAATCTATACAGTGGAATATGACCCAGAAGTGAATAAGAATGAACACAAGTATATTCAACAGTGGGTAGACTTAGAAATGATTATGTAGTATGAAATCGGCCAGACAAAAAGAGCACATTTTTTGATTCAATTTACACAGAGATTTTAAAAAAATTCAAATATATCTACAGCCTTAAGGATCGTGGTGGCAAGAAGGTAAGGGAATAGGAAGAATACAGAAGGACACAGGGGGATGCTTGAGGTTGATGAACGATGGTTTTGTTTTTCAAGTGGACATCATGTTTAAATTTATCACGGGAGCTGGGTGTGGTGACACGTGCTTTTAATCTCAGAACCCAGGAGGCAGAGGCAAGTGGATCTTTGTGAGTTTGAGGCCAGCCTACTCTACAGAGTGAGTTCCAGGATGTCCAGGACTACATAAAGAGACCTTGTCTTAAACAGTTAAATCACATCAACCCTTAAATATATGCAACTTAACTGTATAGCAACTGTATTTCAATAACCCTGTTAATGAAAAGATAAAGCATCTCAGAAAGTTCTGGGCACTAATGAACTAACATATTTGAAGTTCATGGAACTCTCTCAGGCTCTGTGTGAATGCCCAGCATCCACTGCTAGATCCAGATTCATGTAAGCTGCTCTAGACACATGAATAAGCAAGACGATGGCCAGAAATGGTAGTGCACATATGTGGCACCAGCATTTGGGAGTCTGATGCAGGAGGATCATGAATTCGAGGCTATCCTGGACTCATCAGTGAGATCCTGTCTCAAAAAGAAAAGAAATAAAGAAATTAAGGAAAATAAAATAAGGAAAGCAGGAAGCAGGCCAGGAATACAAGAAGGAAGTGGGGGGCAGAGACAGGAATGCAGGAAGTAGGGCAGAAAGGCAGGAAGTAGGCAAGGAATGCAGGAAGCAGGGCAGAAAGGCAGGAAGTAGGCAAGGAATGCAGGAAGCAGGGCAGAAAGGCAGGAAGCGGCCTGGAGTCACAAGCTCAACCTGCACCAACTGGGAACAGGTAAGGCCCCATCTCTGGACTGGGCAGACCAGGTCTCTAGCCCCTAGGTCCCAGGGGCACATCCTGTGCCCCTCCCCCAAGCCATTGGAGCCCCAGGGACCAGCCAGCTGCCTCTTCCCCTGCCCCCTCACCAAGAAAACAGCCCCTGGTGACACCAGTGAAAACCAGAGACATAAGTCCACAATGCACCAATTGGGAATAGCTGCTTCCTGAGACAGAGCCCACTGGTGCCCATTGTACTAAAATCTGCTCCATGAGACACAGAATCCATCAGCATCAATTGGACCATGAGCCCAGATTACACCAAGAGTATCAACTGGACAAAAGGAGGCTCTCTCAGACACAGACAGCACTTGCACGGATTGGAGGAAGAGATGGGTAGATGCCAGTGCAAAAAATACAGTCAACAACATAAAGACCAATATGGCACCATCAGAACCTAGTGGTGCTACATCAGCAAGACCTGAACATCCCAAAGCATAAGAAGCAAAAGAAATAGACCTTAAAATGACTTTAAGAAGATGATAGAGGCTTTTAAAGAGGAAATGAAAGCTACCCTTAAAGAATTCAAAGAAAAGAAACAAAAAATTGGAAGAAATCAATAAATCCCTTAAAGAAAGCCAAGAAAAAGCAATTAAACAGGTGAATGAAAAAGTCCAAGATCTGAAAACTGAAACAGAGGCAATAAAGAAGACACAAACTGAGGGAAGGCTGGAAATGGAAAATCTGAGTAAACGGAGAGAAACTACGGATGAAAGCATAACCAACAGAATGCAAGAGATGGAAGAGAGAATCTCTGGTGTTGAAGATACAGTAGAGGAAATAGAAAGGCAGGAATTAGGGAAGAAAAGCAGGAAGCATGGAAGTAAGTGGGGGGCGGGAATATAGGAAGCAGGGCAAAAAGGCAGGAAGCAGAGAAGGAGAGCAAGAAGCAGGGCAGGGAGATGGAAAGCAGGGAAGGAATGCGGGAAGCAAAGCAGGAAAGCAGGAAGGAAGCAGGGCAGGAAAGCAGGAAGTGGGGAAGAAATGCAGGGAGCAGGGCAGGAGTGCAGGGAGCAGGGCAGGAGTGCAGGGAGCAGAGCAGGAGTGCAGGGAGCAGGGTGGAAGTGCAGGGAGCAAGGTGGAAGTGCAGGGCAGGAGTGCAGGGAGCAGGGTGGAAGTGCAGGGAGCAGGGCTGGAGTGCAGGGAGCAGGGCTGGAGTGCAGGGAGCAGGGCAGGAGTGCAGGGAGCAGGGTAGAAGTGCAGGGAGCAGGGCAGGAGTGCAGGGAGAAGGGCTGGAGTGCAGGGAGCAGGGCAGGAGTGCAGGGAGCAGGGCAGGAGTGTAGGGAGCAGGGCTGGAGTGCAGGGAGCAGGGCAGGAGTGCAGGGAGCAGGGTGGAAGTGCAGGGAGCAGGGCAGGAAGTGCAGGGAGCAGGGCTGGAGTGCAGGGAGCAGGGCAGGAGTGCAGGGAGCAGGGTGGAAGTGCAGGGAGCAGGGCAGGAGGGCAGGGCAGGAGTGCAGGGCAGGAGTGCAGGGAGCAGGGTGGAAGTGCAGGGAGCAGGGTGGAAGTGCAGAGCAGGAAGGATGGAAGGAAAACAAGACAGACTAGGAACTTCAATCTTGCCTTTCCCAAGAAAAGAGAAAAATTACAAAATGTTTCGGTAGGAAAGCATAGAGAGGGGAACACAAGACTGGGTATGTTTCCTGGTAGAAAATACATCAGCTGAGGCCTGTGGAATGAGATGAGAGTTGTTTGGGAAGAAGTCTAAGAAACCAAAGTGCCAGTTGGTTGAAACGCATGTGCAAAGGTCCCAAGGTTAGAGAAAGTGTGGCCCACCTAGAAGTTCATTTTTTTTTCAAACTAATGGACTCCTGGAGGCACAGAGGTCTAGCAGGCGAAATGGCAGGGAGGAGGATAAAGGGAATAAAATAATATGAACTAGTGCTTATTGCCTATTGTGAGCTAGACTGTGTTTGTGAATTCATGTACCTCAATAAGGCTACGAGGCAGGCACTACTGTTGTTCTCATTTATATGTGAGAAACTGACACAAAGTGGGTAAGCCGCTTTGTCCAGGATCACTGTCTTAGGGTTTCTATTGCTGCGATAAGACACCACGTCCAAAAACAACTTGGGGAGGAAAGAGTTTATTTCATCTTATAGCTTATAGTTCATTATCCAGGGAAGCCAGAGCAGGAACTCAAGGCAGGAGCCCAGAGGTAGGAACTGATGCAGAGATCATGGAGAAACACTGCTTACTGGCTTGCTCCTCATGGCTTGCTAGTACTCTTTCTTACATACCCCAGGACCTCCTGCCCAGGGATGGCACTGCCCACAGTGAACTGGGCCCTCCCATATAAATTATCAACCAAGGAAAGGCCCTACATATTTGCTTATGGAGGCATTTTCTCAATGAAGAATACCTCTTCCCAGATGACAAGGGGTCAGTCATCCTGGCTAGGGTTTTGTCAACATGTCAACTTGTCAACAGCCAGAGTCACTTTGGGGTAGGGAACCTCAATTAAGAAAATGCCCCCACTAGGCTGGCCTGTGGGCAGGTAGGTCTGTGGTTCATTTTCTTGATTGATAATTAATATGGGAAGGCTCAACTCACTGTGGGCGGTGTCACCTCCTAAGCAGGTGATCCTGGGAGCTATAAGAAAACAGGGTGAGCAAGCCATGAGGGGCAAGCTCTGCCTTAGCTCCTGCCTCCAGGTTCCTACCTTGTTTGAGTTCCTGCCCTGACTTTCTTAGACTGTGATGTGAAAGTGTAAACTAAAAAAAAAAATCTTTCCTCTCCAAGTTGTTTCTGGTCATAGTGTCTTCTTATTGCAGCAACAGAAGCCCTAAGATAATCACATAGTTAGGAAGGATGACAAGGTGGATGGAAATGCAAACCTGGTCAATTCTATCACTCAGCAGTGTCCTAAAGCCAATACCCACCAAAGGATCAAAGAATTTGCAGTATCTCATAGTCTGGTACCAAATGGGGCCTTTCTCCTCAGTGTAGCAGGAAGAATCAAAACATTGTCAAAAGAACAATTCCATCTACAACACCCTCTGTGAGTGACCCTGCTGTGACAACCCTCTTTGGTAAATATTAGTGTCCTCTACTTACCAATGAGCCGGGCGTGGTGGCGCACGCCTTTAATCCCAGCACTCGGGAGGCAGAGCCAGGCGGATCTCTGTGAGTTCGAGGCCAGCCTGGGCTACCAAGTGAGCTCCAGGAAAGGCGCAAAGCTACACAGAGAAACCCTGTCTCGAAAAAAAAAAAAAACCTCTACTTACCAATGAGGATGGAGATCCACAAATCAAGGAAAGTCAAACAATTTGCCCAGAATCACACAGTCTGATTTAAGCTACCAGCTTTCCCACCACCCTATCTTCAAATTAGACTCCACTAAGGTTCCATATCACCACTTCCACTCATCCGGATTGTCCAATCCCAGCCTCTCTTGCTACTCCTCCTTTACCACAATGGGCATCCAGCAGAGCTGCCTGGAAAAGGTTCAGACCATGATGGACAGTGGATGGAGGAGACATCAGACTTCCACCTCTTGAGAACAGATGTCAGAATCCTATGACACAGCACACTCAGTCAGCCCCTCTTTCCTATTGAATTAGCACTGCTCAACACAATCCCTCTTTGGCCACTTTAATGGGATAAGTGGCTAATTTGATTGGGTTCAATGAGATGTAAATGATTGGATTCAATAAAGGAGCAGGGAGTGTTTCCCTTCACCGATGACCTCATTTCTCACTGGAGACACAGTTGTTGCCCAGCAGCACCAAGAGTAGAGATGAAAGACCCTGCCAGCATCCTGTGGGCAAAGGAGACCCCAGGATGCCTTCTGCTGGAGTTTGGATATGCTACAAATGCCCTCCAAGTTTCCTGTGCTAAAACTTAATCCCTCATTGTCAGGTAGTAAGAGGGTAGAGATGAGGCTTAGTCAGTAGAGCACCTGGGCTTCCATCCCCTGCACCATATAAAAGCAAGTGTGGTAGCTCGTGTCTGGGGAGTGTAAGCAGGAGGATCTGGACTTCAAGGTTATCCTCAGCTACATAGAGAGTTCAAGACTAGCCTGAGGTATATGAAACTCTGTCATTAAATATATATATATATATATATATATATATATATATATATATATATATATTTAATGATAGAGACATAATCTGACCATAGGAGTAGAGACTTCGAGGTGTGATTAAATTTGTATATGGTCATGGGGTTTTCCCAATTTGCCCTGGTAGTTTTATAACAAGACCAGACAGACACACACATGTGCTTCTTGTGTCTTGTCTTGATGTCCTGGGCCACCTCTAGACTCTGTCAGAATGAAGGCCATCACTAAATGTGGGCCCTCTACCCTGTACCTCTATCACTCATGAACCAAAATATGCCTCTTTCCTCATGATTTGTGTTCATAAGCAGATAAGAAGAGAGCTTATCATTAAAACCCTTAGTATCCTTCAGGCTAGGCAGTGGAATGTTAAGGGTTCAGCCAGTCTATCAGGGTCTGTGAGCTAACTTCAACTGCAGCACATTGGAGATGTTGGTTACATTCTTTGAACCCAAGCCTTTTTCTTCAAATTGGGGATAGTGTTGATGTTTTAGGGAGTTACAAAAGTGAGGAGGTCAATGACTATCAGGAGGTATGCACACCTCATAGTACAGAATATACAGTCGATGTATGAATAGGGATTTATGAATGGCTAGCAGGAGGTATGCACACCTCATGCCTCATAGTACAGAATAAACAGCGGATGTATGAATAGGGATTTATGAATGACTAGCGGGAGGTATGCACACTTCACACCTCATAGTACAGAATAAACAGCTGATGTATGAATAGGGATGTATGAATGACTAGCGGGAGGTATGCACACCTCATACCTCATAGTACAGAATAAACAGCTGATGTGTTCGTGCCACAGTAAGAACTAGTAGAGATAAGGGTGGACAATACTTTAGAACACAAAAGTTAATACTGTTACCTGAAAGTATAACGTGTTTACACATCAAAGAGAGATTTGAGGTAAAGTTGTGTCCTTGTGCCCATATATTGGCCCAAGAAGAGTACAGACAAGAATTGATTACATAAGGCTAGAAAATCATTCCACACAAAGCTTTGCATGGCCCCACTTCTAACATGCAAAGATGCCCTCCAGCACAGTCCAGATGCCAGCAGGTGGCTGACTTCCATGGACTGCATTTTTATCAGAGATAACTCCTTGAGCCTTATAAGAAGTGAGTCACCAGCTGGCATGTAGGTGGGGCTGGGTTTTAGGGCTGTGGAATGGAGGAGCAGAACTTGGCAGGGAAAACCTCCCTTCCCATCTCTCCCTGGCCTGGAAATTCCTGCCTGCTACAGAACAATCGCCACTTCTAGAAGGAACAAACAGGATGTGGGGAATCTGCCATGAACCCATCCCTGTGCCTAAAGGAGTCCATCTTAGCATTTCTTCCAAAACTCTCCTGAGGTTTTAAGCATCTGTCAAAATAGCTTCACCAACTGCAGGCGCACTGGAGGCTGTGAGGGCAGCTCACGTTCAAGCCACACGGAGCATCAGACACACTGCTCGTGGTTCATAGCAGGATGAATGCCATTCTTTCTGGGAGTTTGCAGATGTTTCTTCCTCAGAATGTACTCAGGCTAATCAGAAAAGGTCTAGGGCAGTGGTTCTCAACCTGTGAGTCGTAATCCCTTTGGGGATCGAATGGCCTTTTCACTGCAGTTGCCTAAGACCATCTGAAAACACAGAGATTTACATTATGATTCATAGCAGTAGCAAAATTACAGTTATGGAGTAGCAATCAAAATAATTTTATGGTTAGGGGTCACCACAACATGAGGAACTGTACTAAAGGGTTGCAGCATTAGGAAGGTTGAGAACCACTGGTCTAAGGCATCTTGAGCAAATTTGGAGAGCTCTTGACATGATCAAAAAGAAAGGCACTGGTTAATTCCTTATGAAAGCTGTTCCCTCTTCTTTGTGTGTACACAAGTGAACCACAGTCCTCAGCCTTTCCTTGCAGTTAGATGTGGCCATGTGACAAGCTGGGCAGTGGGTATAGGTGAAGTGCTGTACCTGTTATACCCTGCCCAAAGGACTTCCTTCCCTCATAGTGCCTCTGTGTTCCCCTTTATTCTCTGGATACATACAGAAGCTGTCATGCCTCCAGAGGAGAGAGCAAAGCCACAGGAAGGATCTGAATCTTGGGGCCATCCCTTCCCTCTTCGGCCAGGGAGGACCCGCTTTGGACTACCCCTGAATGAGTAATGTTCCAGCCTGTGTAATGTTAAACTGCTGGATTTGAAGGTTGGTTTTACCCCAGGAGCTAGCGCCACAGCCAACATCTGGAGAACCCACTGCAAATCCCCCCTCATCACATGCACCAAGTGGACCAGACTCCTCCTGGGATCTGTGAGTCAGCTTTTCCACCTGCAAATGTGAGCACTTTTACGTCAAAACCGCCATCAGGGAGATCTCATGGGGAATTAACCTGTGAAGTGCCACCATCGTGACGTCTAACACTGCTGTGTGATCACTGGGCACCACACTGTAATAAGAACTGTTTGTGCTTGGCCTCAGCTATTCCCTGTGATAATTGTGTGCAATAAATAGTATTAATCCCATTTTACCATTGGGGGACTGTAGGGCCAGTGACATTAAGAAGCATGTTCTCTTTTTTATAACACAATCCAACTCAGTGGAATCAGACCCCAATCCTTCTATTGTGGCAACAGGAACCAGTCTTCTTTGGAGTCTCCTAGAAGCTGATGGGAACTAGATGGGTCATTGGGTTCCTGTGTATGGACAGGGCAATGTTGCCAACTGCAGATGGCAGAGAAAAGCTGATGCCCGTACTTGTAAATGCTGACCCCAGGCCAATCCTGCTCTGCTTCGAATAGTTGATGTAGGCATTTCATTTGTGTATTAGCGGCATCCACCAGGGACATATCCTCTTCTGTGGGTTTGGACACTTTCCCCTACCCTGTCAGGCCAGCCACTAAGTGGCTCTTCTCTGAACTCTCAAGACACTTTGTTTATGTCCTTCCTTGTGTAAACTCTGGAAAGCTACTTAGCCCCTCTGAGCATCAGCTCTATCATCTCTGGGATAGAATTAATATCAACACCAACTCTTTTGATTAGCTCTAAAAACACAGGTAACAAGCTTGGCACTGATTGAGTGGCATTTAGTAAGCACCCAATCAACTGCATGTACAGACACCTACAGGAACCCAACTTTTTGGTGTCAGGACACTTGACTTGAAAAGCAAATTTCCGAACAGCATAGCATCTTACAGCTAAGAAATATTCAACAATTTGTTCTTAAGATTTAGCTTTTATTTATATGCATTTGTGTGAGTGCAGTACCCTAGGATGACAGAAGAGGGCTCTATATTCCTGGAGATAGAGGTACAAGTGGTTATGAGCCACCCATGTGGGTGCTGGGACCTGAACCTGGGTACTCTGCAAGAACTGAAAGTCATTTTAGCCACTGAGGTATCTCTCCAGCCCCAGTGATTTGCTTTATTTCGTTTACATGTGTGAGCGTGTGTGCATGCAGGTGCCCAAGGTGCCAGAGGCAAAAGGAACCAGATTCCTTGGAGCTGGAGTTTCTGAGCTGCCAGATGTGGATGCTGGAATTCAGACTCTGATATAGCAGTAAATACCCATAAGTGTGGAGCTGCTGGGATCATGAACATTGAGAAAAAAAATCTAGATATCTCTATTTTGATTCCTGGATTGCTGGTGAGGCTTCCTTGGCACAGAAGCTCTTCTTCCTGTGCCTTGGTCTTTATGTCAATAATATGAGAATAATCATGCTCATTATAAGGGAGTTTTTTAAAGTATGAAATGCTGTCTAAAATAATCTGAAGGTAGCCACAGGCCTTATTGTTGGCATGCCTTTTATACTTCTTAATAGGAAAGCTGTTTTCTTGCAGTACATCAGCATACAACACAACACCTGGCACATAGTAGGTGCTCAATAAATGATTGGTGCCCAACTGAGCAAATGTATGCATGGATGACCTAAGCACCTGGGGCTGTCATAAGCTTCCAGAACTCAGGTCTTTCATCTTGGAAGCAAATTTCTTTTGAAACAATTATCTCTATAACCCATTAGCCCAGGGCCTTGGGCTTGATTTTCATAACAGTGATGAGGATTTTCTAACTCCTTTCTAATAAATGCAACAATAATACTAATTGAACGTTTTGCTTCTAAAATGCCTCTGCATTTATCACTGCATTTTATTTTGTCAGCACCCTTATGAACTCGAGAATTGTTATTTTCGTTTGACAAATGGAAAACAAAACCGAGGTAGAAAAGGGAAACACAAAATTCCAACCCGGCAAGCCCACAGCCTCTCAGACATTTCTAGAAGGAATTCCATCTCAGTTAGTCTCCCCTGTCCTCTAAATGTCAGGTGTCCTGCTCCACTGCTGTCCGACTTGTTACCCTGAGATAGGGAGTCTCGATGCACCCGGTGCTAGGGTGGTGGCCAGCAAGCTCTACCGATGCTCCTGCCTGCACCCCCCACCGACCTGCAGCCCTCAGCGGGCAGGTGCATGTGACCATGCCCGACACTGTGTGTGTATGTGTGTGTGTGTGTGTGTGTGTGTGTGTGTGTGTGTGTGTGTGTGTGTGCTCCAGAGCTCTGAGCCTGCGTCCTCACGCTTGCACAGCAGGCGCTTTTACTTGCTGAGGCATCTTTCCAGCCCTCCTCGGAAATCTCGATGCCTTGGTTTCGAGGCTCAAACCCTCCTCCTTTCATTCTAGGTCAAATATTTGGTCTGCTCACTAAACAGAATCATCTTCTATGCAATTGTCCAACACAAGGACTTGGGAATTTCCCTAGGTGCCCCCTCTCTCTCATCCCCCCTCCCCACCCCAAATCCTTGCCTACACACACACACACACACACACACACACACACACACACACACACACACACACGAGCAAGCCACTGCATTTTCACCATTCCCCCTACAGTCTCTCTATTGCCATACCCCCTGCCCCCACGGCTGCCAGCCACCCAGCCGCAGGTACCCCTCCACTGGATGACATCACACCTGGGCTGACCACTTGTTTCTGCCTGAGTTTTCCAACCACTCGACCTTCTTTTGTTTGTTGTTTGTTTTTACATCCCGACCACAGTTTCTCCTCCCTCCTCTCCTCCCAGTCCTCCCCCACAGCCTCCACTCTGCCCACCCCTCCAACCTCTCCTCCTTCATTTCCATTCAGAAAAGGTCAAACCTCCCATGGATAGCAACAACACGTGGCATATCAAGTTGCGGTAAGACCAAGCACCTCCCCTTGTATTAAGACTGGGCAAGGCGACCCAGTATGAGGGGTAGGGTCCCAAAAGCCAGCAAAAGAGTCAGAGCCAGCCTCTACTCTGACTGTTAGGAGTCCCTCAAGAAGACCAAGCTACACAACTGTCACATACATGCAAAGGGCCTAGGTCAGTCCTATGCAGGCTCACTGGTCTTTGGTTCAGTCTCTGTGAGCCCCTATGAGCCCAGGTTAGGTGACTGTGTGGGTTTCTTGTGATACCCTTGATCCCACCAGCCCCTACCATACTTCCTCCTCTTCCACAGGATTCCCCCAGCATTGCATAATGTTTGGCTGTGTGTCTCTGCATCTGTTTCCATCAGTTGTTAGGTGAAACCTCTCTGATGACAGTTGGGCTTGGCACAAATCTATGAGTATAGCAGAATACCGTTAGGAATCATTTCATTGATTTAATTTTTTGCCATTCATGCTTGGTTCTATCCTATTCTATCCCAGGTCTCTGGGCCACCCTGCCTCTGGGTCCTAACCCTCAACGGTGAGCTCCTTCTCATGGTATGCCAACCACTCATCTTCTGAGCCTAGAAATTACAGTCTACAGCTTGACGGCAGATTCCAAACTCTTCACTATGCCCCTTGAGGGTCTGTGTTCTTTCTAATTTCCTCTTTGTCCACTACTGTCTCATACCTAGACCTGACTGGACAAAACCAGCACAGAGGGAAGAACCTGCTGTACCTGGAGTATCCCCTCATCTGTCTATTCTCTGCATCTTTACATACATTATATGCCCACAAGACCTGTTCTCCAAGGCTTGGTGTTAATATTCCCAGCCTCCAAGCCTGCCTTGTTTCCCCACCTCCAACCCCTCTATAGGTCCATAGAGAGGGAATTGTACGCTTTATAATTCCTGTGACCCCACTGGCAGCCTTGAGATAAAAACAAGATTCCATGGAGCATCACTACCAGTGACACCCTTTCCTATCCAAAGTTCTCTCAACTCCAAAGCCCAAGAAAGCTGAGGAAATCTTCACAGGCCCCTTTCTCTGAACAGTGTCCAATGGAAAATTCTGACACTTGGTCAGTTTTCCCACTCAAAAGAGCGTTCTTACCAACAAGGGAGAGGAATTGTTTGACTTTCCTACAATGACCAGATTTTCCCAGAGCAACAGGAGGCACACATCCTTCTGACAATTTGCTAGTGGTATTGTCCTATTACTATCTATGCCATTCTCACTCTGTAACTCCCTCAAAAGCACTTCCCTTGGTGTCTCACTTCTTAAACCAATATGGTAGCCACTGGCCACATATGGCTACTGTGTGTTTGAAATGTGACTGATCCAAATGGAGACCCACTTTAAATGCAAAACGCACACCAAATATCAAAGCTGTTGTATTAAAAAAAAAGAACGTAAATTGCCCATAAATAATTTAAAGCATTATACATATTTGAGGTCAATAAATGTCAAAATGATTCTGCTTGTTTCTTGCTATTTTATATGGCTACTATAATGGTTTGTTATTTGGTATGAGGCTCACATTGTATTACTGTTACATGCCATTTGTCTACACTGTTTAGCTCAATTATGGTGGCTTCTTCTGCAGGAGAAATTCCAGTGACAGGCTTTCAAGACAAAGTTCATCAGTTATCTCTTCATACACTGTAAGTTAAAGGCATCAGAGCTCAGAATTAAATCTCCCTTAGTTTGTTTCCCTGGGGATAAAACAGGGCCAGGGTTGATTTGACAAGCTCTTCCAGAGCCCTGCTGTGCAACAGGCCCTGGGGATACTAGGGAGAACCTGGGAAGGTGTGGGCCAAAAGGGGCTTCTTAAGCCCTTCCCACTCAGTCCAAATTCATACTGTCATAGCATAGCCTTGGAGCTCTACTTCCATTGTGGTCAGAGCATGATCATGGTCTTCAAACCTACAAAGTGTTTTTCAGACAGGCATGGTAATATATACCTGTAACACCAGCCATCAGGAGGCCGAGAAGCAGGCATCAGCTAGGTCTACACAAAAGAAGTTTCAGGCCAGGGTCTGCATGGAGGAAGTTCCAGGTCAGCTGAGTCTACATAGAGGAAGTGCTAGCCAGGTTAGGTGGGGGAGGGGGCGCTGAAAGCCAGAGCAGATCACTACTTTGGGTCAGAATTGGGACAAAGGCTCTTCTTTTTTCATTTGGGATTTGATCCCTAGTATAAAAACTGTAAGAACCACTGAAGAGTTGGGACTATTTCAATTGTAGCTTAGAATTTCCAAGAGACAGAGATCCTAACACGAACAAGATTTTTTTTCAAACTGTCTTGGTCTCATTTTCATTTCTGTGAAGAGACACCATGACAAAGGCAACTTACAGAAGAAAGCATTTAGGGGACTTGATTACAGTTCCAGAGGATGAGTCCATAACCATCATGGTGAGGAGCGTGGCAGCAGGCAGGCAGGCATGATGCTGAAGCAGTAACTGACAGAGTATATCTTATCCACAAGCACAAGACAGACAGCATCTGGGAATAATGTACGTTTTTGAAACATCCAACTCCACCACCAGTAACAAACTTCCTCCAATAAGACTATATCTCCTGATCCTTCCCAAACTGTTCCACCAACTAGGGACCAAGAATTCAAACATATGAGCCTGTGGGAGCCATCCCAATTCAAATCACCGCACTGGGGTAAAGTTGGGGTCACACTTACTGGCTAAGCAATTTCAAAGGTCAGAGATATCTGGGGTGCTTAATGCATACTGTCAGGGTCTGCTATGTGTCCATCTCCTCAGACTTTTTCTCCTCCAGTGTGCTTCCAAGCTCTCAAAACTACTCTTTACAGGGAGCCAAGATCCTCCTGTGGATAGCCACAGAAGCTTGGTTAGTAATTTGAGGATACCACCTAACCATCTATGAACCAATCACTGGTCAGGAAGATGGAGTAATCTGATTGACTGAGCCAATGCCATATGCCACTCTTATACCTTGGAAATCCACTTCACGTCACCTAAATTTCCCAAGCTGAGGTGAATGTTCCTCCGAAAGAAATCTGCAATTACTGGGAGCCACCATAGAATGAATATTTACAGACAGAGCTCACAAATGTCAACTGTGAGCCTTTACCCCTAAAGTTCCACAGATGAATGACCTCCCAGGAAAGGAAAACAGCCCTCTGAGTGAAGGGAAAGATCCCACCACAGCTGGTCTCAGAATCCTGTCGGTGTTTCCAAATTATCTAAATGTTTAACAGTGGGTGTTCTGATGAAGCAGTGGGCATTGGCTGCAGTGAATCTTTCTGTCTTCCTGAGGAGAGAGAAGGCTTGCAGAGAGGTGTTTATGAGAAGACCGGGGGCGGGGGTTATCCCCTTTGCATTTTGGTTTTTATTGAGTGAATGTCTAAATGCTTTAAAATTCCAAGGCAAGAAGCATCCCTGTCCTTTTCCCTAGAGCTAGAGAGAAAGCAAAGGGGGGACCAGTGACCTCGGTGTGGCCAGCTCTGGTCCTTGAGCTCTGATAAGAAGTTCTCTCTACCGCTTTCACCAAATCTCCCCACAAAAGTACATGTGGCCCAAATAAAAGTTTCTTTTCCTATCTTCAATTTCTTGTGTATGCTATTAACAAAACCGATTCAAGGAAAATTCTGCCTTCTGTGAACATCTGCTGCCACTGATTAGAAACCACTTAGAACCAAGCTATTTCCTGTCTTGCCCAATGATAACTGAGAGCAGACCCTGTAGCCAAGTTCCTCTAAGTGGCTTGTAATAAACCGTGATGTTTCCTTAAGTGTATTTGCAGATGGAGACACCCTAGCAGATAGGGATGCCCGGAAGTGAAGTGCATATAGCAAATAAGGAGGTAGCCACGAGTGTCTGGGATCTCTGAGAAACAGAACTAACAGAAAACATAAACATACAAAGATTTTTTACTAAACAAAATTGGCTCACACAGTTATGGAGGCTGAAGAGTTGAAGATCTACAGTTGTCAAGCTGGGCATCCAAGAGAGCAGATTGCATAGTTCGAATTCAAGTCTACAGGCCTGAGAACCAGGGTGTCCAAAATGCAAGTTCAATTCTAAGTTCAAAGAGAAGAGAAGACCAATGCCCAGTACAGACAGTGGAACAGAAAGGTACCTCTCTTATTCAGCTATTTATTCTGTTCACATCTCCAAAGAATGGCTGAGAGTTGGCACATGACTAAAAGTGATCTCTTTGACTCAGTCTCCCATCCCCAAACACCCTCACAGATGTCCAATTAACATCTGACCAAAATGTCCAGGAACCCTGTGGATCAATCAAATTAATATATTAAATTAATTTCTCTCATAGTTCAAGTGTCCGACACAGTCTATTAATTTGAGGTCTTATGTTATATACATCTCATAATAGGCTTTCCAAGAAGAAATCTCTAAGTTCAAAGCTCCTTGCTTTGGAACTCAATAAGTAGAGGAATCCTAGGCTATGACACTTAGAACCAAACATTCAAGATGAGATAGATGTTTTAAGCTCAAAGGGATCGTGATGTTCACTGTGGTCCAATCCTGAGGGTCAGCATGACAACAGTTAAGAGTTCAGCCTTTAGGGTCAGATGAGCCTGGATTTCCAGCTCATGACCTGCTACTTTATAGTTAATAGTCATGGAAGTTATCTCTTAACCCTTCCGAACCTCAAGTTTATAACCTGCACACTGAGAATAATAAGAGCACAGATGGTCCTCAGCACACAGCCTTTCAACTTCATGACTGTACAAACGTGACACACCTTCAGTAGAAACCATGCTGAAAATCTGGATCTTGTCCTTGGCTAGAAATAGGCAATGTAACTCTCTGGTTATGCTGAGCAGCAGCCACGAAGCCACCAACCAGCCACGTGAGCATGGGAGGGAGGGCTGCAGGGACACAACCAATCTACAGCACACTATATTGCTAAAATGTGGCATTTAGTACGTTAAGTACATTAAATGCACTTTTCACTTAAGATATTTTTAACTTATGTTTGTCTTATTAGGATACACCCCATCTCAAGTCAAGGAGCATCTACAGCTAGCCAGGAGCAGATATGCGTTTGTTGTCTAATACATATTTGCTGATATGATAATTAAGTACACAGAATAAATAATTCAGTAGCAAAGGACAATTGGAATAGAAAAACTGAGTAACCATAACAGCTGGCATGTGCCAAGACTCCCCTAGAACTTTCTCATCCCTCTGGAAACCCTAAGAAAAAGTATTTTGCTCCAATATTACAGACGAGAAATCCAAGGAGAGAAAGTTTCATACATTTGTTCCCAGTCACATATATAGGAAGCAACAGAACCAAGGGTTAAACTCAAAGTGTCTGGCTCCACAGGCCAAGTTCTCAAGTAATTACATGGTACACGGAGAGGATAAAAGTGAAGAGAAGTCCTTGGGCATGGCAGAACAGCTCTCTGTTTTCCTGATAACATGAAGATTAAGACTGTGGGCTTTGGGGTGAGATAAGCTTAACCTCCAATACCACCTCCAACACCCTTTAACTCTATGACCCCAGACAAGCTGCTTAGCGTTTCTGAGCCCTAGCAAGATGGGGCTGCTGATAAATTGTGGAGAGGATGAAATGAAGTCATAGGTGTACGGCTTCCATCCTGCTGCAATACACGGTGACAACCAGGACAGTGGCGTGGCGCTAACAAAGATGGCAGCCATAAAAACCATACTGCGTAGGGCTACAGGAAAGCAACTGCAGGAAGGTAACTGCTTCCACGAAGAGATGAATTCTACAATGGGTTCTGAAGTGATGGAAGAACTCTCTCAGAGCTTAGAATATCACCTAGGGCAGTGGTTCGCAACCTTCCTAATGCCACGACCCTTTGCTACAGTTCCTCGTGTTGTGGTGACCCCCAGCCATCAGACTATTTCGTTGCTATTTCATAGCTATGATTCTGCTCTTGCTATGAATCGTAATGTAACTGTCTGATATGCAGCCCCAATGGGTTGTGACCCACAGGCTGAGAACCTCTGCCCTAGCAAACAACACATCAGAAAAGGCACAAGAAGCCTTGAAGCCCACTTTCTCCTTACCACATGCTGGACACTGCGAAATGAGGAGAGAATCCCAGGCAGGCAGCGATAAGAGGGGCGCCTGACAACAAGAGCCACAGCCCTGAGAGCTGTGCTCCAGCAAGCATGAGCTTACCCACAATGTGACATCACTCCAGCAATCAGAAGTCTTGCATTTCCCTCATACCCCACGAGACTGAATTCTCAGCCATAGCCTTCAGTCTTCTTAACCAAAATGCTGTTTTCAAGGACCAGTTGGAACCTACATCTTAAATGTAACTCTCCTCACCAGCGTGACCTCATCTCCATGCCCTAAGTGCATCTGCACACCCAGACAGACGCTGCTCGTGTTGGAGAGGTTAGGCTTGCCTGGAGCAGTTGAGCGGAAACTCAGACTCAGAGAACAATTTGGTTCTCGCAAGGAGCTGTCACTCAGAAAGGTACTGTCTGGCCTCTAAGAAAAAGGCCATCACCCAACGGCTCCTATGGGTCTCTATATTTGTGTGACCTTGAGATGTGAATGCCTTCAAGATTCAAACCCTAGGGACAATTTCTGCTACTTAACAAAGACATAACCAGTAGGGCTAGAAGCCACAGAACACTGAATAAAATCCAAAGATCTACGAGGGACAGGCAAACACACATGCTCTCTCTCTCTCTCTCTCCTCTCTCTCTCTCTCTCTCTCTCTCTCTCTCTCTCTCTCTCTCTCTCTCTCTCTCTCTTCTCTCTCTCTCTCTCTAGATCTCTTTCTCAGTCCCTCTCTATCTCTTGTCAATGACAGTTTGATATGTTGCTTTCTTTATAGACCTTGCTATTCTAAGCAAAAGCTTTTATTACCAAGTACTTGCCCCATAGAGGAGCACCACAGTGTCACCAGGGACTTGTTACAGGAACCAACAACTTCAGCATCACTAGGGACTTGTCACATGGACCAACAACATCAGCACCACTAGCGATTTGCTCCATAGATCAGCAGCAGCAGCATCACTAGGGACTTGCTCTGTAGAACAGCAGCATCAGAATCATCAGGGATTCTGTCTACATACAGCCCAGCAACATTAAAACAACATGGGAGTGCATTAACAATGCAGAATCTCAGGCCCTGTACCAGCCTTACTAAATCAGAAACTGCTTCTCCAGATTTCTAGGGATCCTCTTCACATTCAAGTATGAAAATCATTATTTGAAAGGAGTTGAGGCTTCTGGTCCCAATGTAGCTAGAACTAGTCATCTTAAATCTAATGAAAAGTAAACTAGCCAAATGTCCATAGACAAATCAGGACCGCTACCATTTCCCAAGGGCCCATGAGACACTAAACATTCCATGTGGCTTCTCATCTGTCCATCTCCCCATTTTACAGATGTCAGCACTAATCTTCAGACAAAGTACCTTGCATATGACCATTCAGCCAGTGACAGTTGGGCCAGTTGTGATCTAGTCCCCAAAATAGGGACCTATAGTTCCCCTTTCCAGAGCACATGAACACAGTCTTTATTACCCAAGAAGAAGATGTCAGTGGTATTTTAGTTTGAATGTGATTTGCTTGTCCCAGAGGATACTTTGTGATTAGAAGCTTGGTCCTCAAAGTGACATTTTTGGAAGGTAGTGGAACTCTGAGGAAGTGGGGCCTATTGAGAATTCCTGAGGTCATTGGAGGCATACTCTCAGGTGGGATGGTCGGCACCAGTCTCTCATATCTCTCCTGGTTCTTAGAGTTCTTATACACCTGCACCTCCATCCTGGTGTGTGGGAGGTTTCAGCAGAACTGAGCCCATGCTGGTTCTTGAGCCTCCCAAAATGTGAACTAAATTACCCCCTTTATCTCGATGAGTTAGCTGCCTCGGGGATGTTATTGTAGTACCTCAAAGCTGACTGATCCTAGTAGTAGCAGCTATGACTTGACTGCAAGAGAACTCTTCCAGAGTCCTAAGGATCAAGAAACTAGATACATATCTCCTGAGATAAATAATTACTTAAGTATTCTTCCGCTAGTCCTGGGAAACCCACATGCTGGTTCTCATCTGTCATTAGCCCTTAAAGCATCATAGGGAAGAAGGGAACTAACCATATGAGGTACTTGGACCACATGATTCTGCTTCTCTTTTTCAAATGAGTTGGGTCATCTTTCCCATCTGACAGATAGGTGATTTGTAAGAGCATTTAACTGGGCTTACAGTTTCAGAGGGTCAGAATGCATGATAATGGAACAAAGGCATGGCAACAGGAATGTCTAACAACTTACATCTTAACTCACAAGTAGGAGGCAGAGAGAAAGAGACTCATACACTGGGAATTGGCACAAATCTTTTGAAACCTCAAAGCCTACCTGTAGTTGACATACAAACTCCAACAAGGCCACACCTAATACTTCCCCAACAGTTCCACCAAATGAAGAACCAAGTTTTCAAATATGTGAGACTATGAGGGATCATTCTCATTAAAACCACCCTAAATGTCAACTTTACAGGATCTTGAATCACCTGACAAAACTCTGAGCATGTCTGTGAAGGATTATCTAAGTTGGGGTTATTGAAATGGGAAGACTCATCCTAACTTTGGGTAACACCATTTCTTAGGCTAGAGTCCCCAAGTGAATAAGCTAAACACCAGCATCCACCCCTTCCTATTTCCCAACAGTGGACACACTGTGACCCACTGCCTCACAGTCCTTCCCCACCATGATAGACTATATTCTTAAAACTGAGCCAAAAATGTACCCCTCCTTCCTTAAGTTTCTCTTGTTGTGTATTTTATTGTTATTATGGGAAAAAATAACTAGTTCAAGTGACAGAGAAAGCGTTAACCACATTGACCACTTACAAAACTGACCACAGGAATCATGGGCAGGACATTTATCGCCCTCACCTGAATAATGATGTGCTTGGAGGTTAATTTCTAAGTGTTTAAGAAAATGTTGACCTGTTCAATTGTATCACAACCTTTTCCTATGCTCCCTGCTCCACAAAGATGGAAGGAAAGAGATGAAAGAAGGGGGAACAACCCACAAAGAAAGCACTCTTTGTTTATTGGAAAGTAGTGGCCACAGACGCCTACACCACCCCTCCCAACTGGAGAGACCTGGGACATTTCTAGATGTCACAAATACACTCCAGGCATCTATTCCTGTATTCCTTTTCTTATGTCATCATCTCTACTTCTATCTCTTCTCAAGGAATGACCATCTACAGAGGGCTTATTCTTCCTGCAGTAATGCCTTACTCTATCCAAAATAGAAGTCTTTAGGGCAAATACCGTCTAGCATTTCCAACTCTCAACTAATGGTCAAATTGTCATTCTGCATGGCCATCCAGCCCACAGACAGTTCAAAGAACCTTGTCATTAAGAACTGAAGGTTTTAATCCTCACAAAGTCCCCTTGCCAAAGAATGGTATTAGGAGATGTGGCCTTTGGCAGGCAGTTCTGTCATAAGGTAGAACCCTCAGGGCTAGGATTAGCACTTCTAGAGACCCAGCGGTCTCTCCTACAGTTTCTGCCAAGTGTAATTACAAGAAGTTAGCCTTTCACAGTCAAGAAGGGTGACCTCAGCAGAGATAGGCCATACTGGCACTTGCAGCCTCCAGAACCATAAGAAACACACTTTTGTTGTTGTAAGTTGCCCAGCATAAGGTATGTTGTGATAGCAGCTCAAGTAGATCAAGACAAACCCCTGTGTCTTAGAGGACACCCTCTAGAACAGTGCTTAAAGAACATCTCTTCTGTAAGCACATACGGTCTTGTCAAGCCTGATCTCTAGTCAGGAAGAAGTCCATAGTGAGTGCCAGCAACTCTTCCTGGGATAGGGACCTTAGTCAAGTCTGAAGCAACCCCAAAAATAAAGAATCCTGGAGAAGAAATTATGGGCTGGGCATGTATATCTGTGGTAGAATGTTTGCCTGTTTATAAGATCTTGGGTTCAATGCCCAGTATTTTAATTATAATAATGACAATTTAAAAAAAGAAAAAAACAGATTCCTTCACACCCAGTATTACCTTGTTGAAATACCTCTTATATAGCTTCAAACTAATGTTTTAAAAATCCAATTCCATTCTTGTCATTCTGCCAAAACATTTAAAAGACTCCTCATTCCCACTTACATAGCCTATGTGGCTTTACACAATTGGTCCTACTGTGTGTGTGTGTGTGTGTGTGTGTGTGTGTGTGTGTGTGTGTGTGTGTGTGTGTCTGAGTGTCTGTGTTGATATCTCTGTGTGTATATTTGGGGGTGATATATGTAGACAAGCCAGATGTTAACATCAGATATCTTCCTCAATTGCTCTCCACATATTTTTTGAGACAGGGTATCTCATTGAGCCTGGCTCTCACCAGCAAGCCCCTGTCTCAGTCCCCTTAGTGTTGGCATTATAGGCACACACTACCCAGCTTTTTACATGCATGCTGGAGACCCAAACCCTGATCCCCATTCTTGCATGACACACACTTGACCAGCTGAGCCTTCTTCCTTACAGCAGATCTGACTCCCTACTAATTCCCCTGGACCTCTTTCCTCCTTACCTCATACACTATTTCTACTCATACATTGGGACAAGATCTAAGCACACTGGACTCTACAGTTTAGACAGCACCATTTATGGAAAACACAGACAAAAACAAACTTGAAGACAAGGAAGGCAAATGTCAAGATGTAGCTTTCTGTTCTATCCCCTTAACGCCCTTCACCAATTAATGTCACCAGTCCCTGCAAGTGTTTCACTGTATCCTTTGTATCTTAAAAGCAAAAAGCCACTGCATTCAGATGGTCTACAGTGCCTTTGCTGATCTCAGGAACAACACTGCTCTGGAAGGCAGAGCAAATTTCAGAATTGAAAACACTTAGGTAAGGAAAAATACAAATTAATTAACTTGTCACATACTCCCTCTCAGATAACAAGAGTGCAATACAGTTTTGCAAAATGAAGCATTGTTTTCCGCTGATGCCAAGCAACCATTTTCTTGCTTCCTTTCATGTTTCAATTCATGTATCCAAAGCAACTGGTGAATTAGCACAGTGCTGGCAATGGTTGGACATGACAGCCGAGAAACATTTTGCAAAATGAAATGATTTATATTATCTGAAGTTTATACATGTGTAGGTCTAGATTCCATTAATGACAAGTATGAAATATGGTTTCTATTTTTTATATTGACAACTGGCTGAACTGAGAATGCTGAAATTATTTAATGGGTTTGAATGAAAATTCTCAACACTGAGATGAATTTCCGTTTTATTTAAAATAATGTAGTTTGGGTTGTAATGGTCATTAGTGCATTTTCTGCTTTTTAAATTTAATTAAAAAAATAAAATATTTAAGTTTAAGGCTTTCCCGTCATTCCCTCAGACCAGCAAATACTCTGGTGGATGTTCTACACATCCAGTCCTAGTGGAATGTCTTGAGAGTCTGAATACAGAGACTTCTTTCTTACCCAGGACCTTTGCACATGTCTCTCACATGGAACCTCAGCACTCCGCCTGGGTAACTCCTCTTATCTTACAGCTTACCTTAACGTTCCTGCCATACTGGAAGCCTTCCTTATGCCCCCTGGCCAGGTTTTATTCCCTTAACATACACCCATTGCCCCTATTCTCTGTTGTATTTATTGGTTCAGCATCTGCCTTCTCCAGTGGACTGCGCGGCCTTCTTGAAAGTAGAGAATGTGTCTTACTCATACCTTTGTCTCTCACTAGGTTTATAGTAGATGCCCAGTGACTATCAGTAGCTAATGAATGGCAGCGTACAGTGTGCCAGTGATTACACTGGGCTGTAACTCCTTGTTTGTACATTTCTGGCTGAACCATAATCCACAGGTCAAGAGCTGGCACCAGTGAGCCACATTTGGCCTGCAGGTTGCTTGGTTTGGCAGGCAGAAAGTTGTCTATACTTCAATTTTGCAATTAACTGTCAGCATTGAAGAACTGGAAAACTGTACCTAAAAATCCATAGTTTCAGTGTATTCTCCTGAAAAAAAGCCAAACAACAAGGCAACACCACCCGTGTGACAAGGGTGCCCTGAGTTGAGCCACAAATATCCCAACCCTCATGACCCTGCCTGACCTCAGTGCTGAGGCTTGAATGTCCCTCAGAAGTTTAGGTATTGAAAACTTAATCCTCGGTGCAACAGGAATGAGGGGTGGGACCATCCAGAGGGCCTTAGACCAAGAGGGCTCTGCCATCTTGGATAGTCTACTGCTGTTATCAAAGGAGTTGGTTAGTTACCATGGAATCACACACACACATACACACACACACACACACACACACACACACACACACACATTCTCTCTCTCTCTCTCTCTCTCTCTCTCTCTCTCTCTCTCTCCCTCCCTCCCTCCCCCGCCACACACACACACACACACACACACACACACACACACACATTCTCTCTCTCTCTCTCTCTCTCTCTCTCTCTCTCTCTCTCTCTCTCCCTCCCTCCCTCCCTCCCCCCCACACACACTTTCTCTTGCCATTCTACTGCCTGCCATGGAATGACATAGTGACAAAGCCATCACCAGAGACCAGCACTTGATATTGAACTTCCCAGCCTCTGGCACCAGGAGGAATAAACTTATTTACTCTATAAACTGCTCAGTCTGCAGCTGCTATTGTTTGGTTCTTGAGTGTCCCTCAAAACCCATGTGTTGAAGTCTTGTCTTCAGGGTACTGGAGAGTGATAGGACATTTAGGATGTGGGGGCTAGTAGAAAATATTCAGGTCCTCAAAGGTAATCATAAGACTCCAGATTTCCTCCTCACACTCTTTTGCTTCCTAATCATGAAGTACATTTTGTACACACACACACACACACACACACACACACACACACACACACACACACACACACGCTCCTGCCACGACAGTCTTCCTTGACAGAGGTCCAGTAGCAACAGGAACAACAGATCATGAACTGAAATCTCCAAAAATGTGAGCCAAAAATAAACCTTTTTTCTTCATAAATTGATTACCTCAGCTATTTTGTTATAGTGATGGAAAGCTGATCAACACAATGGGCTCTGCTATAGCAGCACTAAGAAAAGTGTGGCACCCCCATTTCACTCATGTCCATTGAATTCCTAAAGCACAGGTAAATACCCCAGAAACAAACCTTTTGTTTTTTCCTGAGTTCACAGCTCAATTTTACCCCTCAACCTGCCTTGTAGTTTGTGTGACCACATAACTTCATTTTGGCCAATGAGAATGATAAGGGTCACGTCCAGTCCTGGCTCATGAAAAACTTCCATTCTGGACCTTCTTTCTTTTCTCTTATCTGTTGTCTGAATATTGATGGTCCTGGCAACTGAGCAACAAGGGAAAACCATCATCAGCCAGGGTTTCCCAGTGACAGTGTGGAGTAGAGACACAACCCCTTCTGTGAGCCTAGAACATCACACAGGACTGTCCACCAAGGAGTGAACAAAGAGTGACTAAGTCTTCTTTTTATGTGAAAGCTGCAGAAATGCTGGGTATTGTTTAGTACAGTGGCTAACACTATCCTAGCATGAGTATTTGAACTTGAGACGCTTATGTAAGCATAAGCTCTTAGAAGTCAAAGAGGACATGTCTTCTTCGTCTACAGTGTCTGGCACAGTGCTGGAGGACTAAGGGATGCTTGCAATGCTTGGATGACTGAATGAAGAAGAATAATGAAAGCTATGGGAGTTGCAAACAAAACAATAGTAGTCTAAGCCCACAACTCTACCAGCCCTACCTACCATCACCACAGCCCTACTTCACAGTAGAGCTTTGTTGTGGACTATTTAACCATGTAAAGATGTGCTACATTGGTTCATGCTGCATTTGTTTAACTATGTAAAGATGTGCTACATTTGTTCATGATGCATTTGTTTAATTATGTTAAGATGTGTTGTTGTTTTTTCCCTTGCCTGCCTAAGGCACCTGATTGGTCTAATAAAAAGCTGAATGGCTAATAGCTAGACAGAGGAGGGAGAGGTTGGGCTGGTGGGCAGAGTGAATAAGTAGAAGGAGGAATCTAGGCTTGGAGAGAAGAGGAAGAAGAGAATGAGGAAGAAAGAGAAGGAGATGCCCAGGGCCAAGCAGCTAGGCAGCCACCAGCCAGACAGACATGGAGGAAGTGGGAAAACAGGGCATAAATAATAAAAAAGTGAAAAGCCCTGAGACAAAAGGTAGATAAAGAGAAACAGGTTAAAATCAGCTATAAGAGCTAATGGGACAATCCTAAACTAAGGCCAAAAATTCATAACTAATATTAAGTTTCCATGTCATGATTTGGGAACTGGTTGGTGGCCCAGAGAAAGCCTGTCAGCAATGTATGTCTCTGTCTCCTTCACTCTTGTATCCCACACCTGTGTCAAGAAGTGACCTATGGATGGCATGAGGAGACAGGGATGTCATTGCAAACAACACTCTAGAAAATAAGCTTCATGTGGTCACCATGCTTTCCACTTCACCCTCGAAGTCCTGGCTTCCTCTCCCTTCCCTCCTGGCTGCAGAACATCCTAGAGGCAGAGCTTCCTCAGACAAGAAGAAGGAGAGGATAGACTCTTCTGTTTATAATGCTATTTCATCAAATGCTCACTCCACAACCCCATGCAGAACATTGAGTGATGGGCAACTTGTATGCCCTGCTGTCTTCTCCAGCAGTTTAGAAGGAACATTTAATTTTACATCTTTAAAACCCACTCATTTTCAGCAACCCCTGCTGTGGGACGGTCTGTATGTCAAATTGCTCTGATTGGTCAATAAATAAAACACTGGTTGGCCAGTGGCCAGGCAGGAAGTAGGTGGGACAAAGAGAGAGGAGAATTCTGGGAAGTGAAAGGCTGACGCGGAGAGACACTGCAGCCGCCGCCATGACCAGCAGCATGTGAAGATGCCGGTAAGCCACCAGCCACGTGGCAAGATATAGATTTATGGAAATGGTTAATTTAAGATAAAAGAACAGTTAGCAAGAAGCCTGCCACGGCCATACAGTTTGTAAGCAATATAAGTCTCTGTTTACTTGGTTGGGTTTGAGCAGCTGTGGGACTGGTGGGTGACAAAGATTTGTCCTGACTGTGGGCAAGGCAGAAAAACTCAAGCTACAAATGGCGCCCAACGTGGGGCAAGAGTTTCCACCTAAAACCTGAGAAAAGATTCTAAAACGGAACTAAAAACAGCTTCCTAATTGTCTCTCTCAAATGAGCGGCAGCCTGCCGGTTTGAACTACTGGCGGGTTCCTAGCATGCAAGCTCGATCTGCAGTATGGCGGGAATGAGGCCTCTGCAAGTGGCACATTAAGCTGCATGGTGGATTTAGCCTTTGCTAGTACAAAAAAAAAAAAAAAGAGGTTTCTGGGCTACACGCTGCTTGGATAAAAGCACAGACCCACGATGGCTCCCAGAGCTGGCGGAAAACGTACCACCGCCATGTTGGGAAGCTGAAGTGGGTGGAGCCAGCAGCCACAGCGCCGTTTCAGGCTTAAAAGGCTGCAGTTTAAAGCAATAGGCTCAAGGTAATATAAAATATAAGCCACATAAAGATGGCTACCACACAGAGAATCTGGATTATGTTCTCTTTGATATTCGTAACTGAAGAGAAACATTTGATTGCAAAAGGTGTTGAGTTATGCCAAAATGTGTGTTTTAAAGGTACCTTAACTTCAAAATTTGGATGTAAGGATATGTTGCTTTGGAAAGGAGGCTCTGCTTTTGTTTCCACAGAAAGCCAGAGGCTATGGATTTGTTCCAGATTAAGATACATCAGGTTTGACCAGCCAAGACCACCTGAAAGGTCTCCGATGACACCGTGGCCCAGATGATCCAACATCCAGAATCATTTCAAGGCAACTGGCTCAGACGATACGGTCTCACGGACTACTCCATGATCCTAAAATTTTCTTTGTGTCCCCATAAGATACAGCGCCCCCCTCCAGCAGGAAGTAGTTAAGAGAAGCTACGCCCAAATTCCCAAATATACCAAGCTGACTTTGGAGATGTGTAAAAGTTAAAACCTTCCTTTTAAAAAAAAGAAAGGGGAAGTGCTGTGGGACGGTCTGTATGTCAAATTGCTCTGATTGGTCAATAAATAAAACACTGGTTGGCCAGTGGCCAGGCAGGAAGTAGGTGGGACAAAGAGAGAGGAGAATTCTGGGAAGTGAAAGGCTGACGCGGAGAGACACTGCAGCCGCCGCCATGACCAGCAGCATGTGAAGATGCCGGTAAGCCACCAGCCACGTGGCAAGATATAGATTTATGGAAATGGTTAATTTAAGATAAAAGAACAGTTAGCAAGAAGCCTGCCACGGCCATACAGTTTGTAAGCAATATAAGTCTCTGTTTACTTGGTTGGGTTTGAGCAGCTGTGGGACTGGTGGGTGACAAAGATTTGTCCTGACTGTGGGCAAGGCAGAAAAACTCAAGCTACAAACCCCCCTTTTATAATCATGCATGTCACATAAAAAGAGAGAGTGGGAAAGCAGTGAGGTGACTCAGCAGACTAAGGCACTTGCCCTGCAGGCCTGATGACTTGAGTTCAAACCCAATCCCACATAAAGGTGGAAGAACACCAGTCCATGTAAGGGTGGGAGATCACCAGTCCATGTAAGGGTGGGAGATCACCAGTCCATGTAAGGGTGGGAGATCACCAGTCCATGTAAGGGTGGGAGATCACCAGTCTGTGTAAGGGTGGGAGATCACCAGTCTGTGTAAGGGTGGGAGATCACCAGTCTGTGTAAGGGTGGGAGATCACCAGTCCATGTAAAGGTGGGAGATCACCAGTCCATGTAAGGGTGGGAGATCACCAGTCCATGTAAGGGTGGGAGAACACCAGTCCATGTAAGGGTGGGAGATCACCAGTCTGTGTAAGGGTGGGAGATCACCAGTCCATGTAAAGGTGGGAGATCACCAGTCCATGTAAGGGTGGGAGAACACCAGTCCCACAAAGTTGTCTTCCAACCTTCATACTCATGCTATGGCATGAGATGAGCTATATATACACACATCACACACACACACAGTAGTAATAAACTAAAGGTTTTTCTATTTTATTGAAAATAGATTTTTTTCATACAATACGTCTTGATTACAATTTCTCCTCCCTCCACTCCCCCCAGTTCCCCCTCACCTCCCCTCTCATTCCAATCCACCCTCTTTCTATCTCATTAGAAAACAAACAAGAATCTACAGGACAATAATAAAATATAACATAATAAGATAAAACAAATCAAACAAACAAAAGGAAAGGAACCCAAGAAAAGGAACAAGAAACAGAGTCGCAGAGCCCATTTCTTTTGCATACTCTGGAATCCTATAAAAGCACAAAACTAGAAAGCCTTAATACATGCACAAAACCTGTAGAGTTAAAAACTAAATAAATAAGTAAACTAAAATAAATGAAAGCAAAAACTAAAATTAAATTAAAATCCCTGATGTGATATTATGAAACAAGGAACCTCCAAAGATGCTGTTGAGTTTGTTTTCTGTTGACCATCCACTGCTGGGCATTCACCTCCCCTTAGGAGTAGTTTATTTCCCTAGTAAGACTCCTTTGAAGAAAACTAATTTTTCATTTTCAAGTGGTTATCAATTGGAGGTTGATTATGGCTTAGGGATGAGGCATATGACTACTTCTCCTTTCAGCTCTAGGACCCCATCTGGTGCCAACCTGTGCATGCTGCCTCAGTCTTTGTGAGTTCATATGTGCATCAATCCTGCTTTGTCTAGAAGGCCTTGTCTCCTTGGTGTCCTCCCTCCCCTATGACTCCTACAATCTTTCCACAGGGTTCCCTGAGCCCTGGAAGAAGGGATTTGATGGAGTCATTTTGTTCACAACCGAATGTTCCAAGGTCTCTCACTCTCTGCATATTATCTGGCTCTGGGTCTCTGTATTTGTTCCCATCTGTTATAGGAGGAAGATTCTCTGATGATGGCTGAGCGAGGCACTGATCTGTGAGTATGACATAATATCATTATGAGTCATTTTATTGCTACGTTCCTTTTGTAGAACAGTAGTATTTGATTTTACCAATGCTACTGTGTTGCTGGGTTATCTAGTTTCAGACCTTGGTTACCCAAGCAGTGTTGGGTATAGGTTTCATCTCATGGAGTGTGCCATAAGTCAATTCAGATATTGGTTGGTTACTCCCACAAGCTTTGTGCCACCATTGCACTAGCAAATCTTGCAGGAAGGATACCATACCATTGTAGATCAAAAGGTTTGTAGCTGGTTTGGTGTTGATGTTTCTCCTTTGAGTGGTGTGCAGAGTACCTGCTAGTACCAAGAATACAAACCAGTAGGAAGTGAAGGCTCTAGGAAGGCACCTGCTCAACCTCTCCATGCTTAATGAATTGTGTAGGTGTTATTTCCAGCAATAGTGACTTGTTATCAGTTTGTGGAGAGCAACCTATAGCCTTTGCAACAGCCTGGGTTGTTTAAAGGTTCCCATGGGACCCTTTTGGTCAACAACTTGATTAGACATAACCCATTCCTGGTACTGACGCTTCATTTGGTGATAAGAGATGTCTAGTTGGGGCTCTTTTCTCCCCTGTTATTTGGGGTTTTTATTTAGATTGCCTTCATTCATTCATGTGTGTGTGTGCATGTGTGTGTGTGTGTGTGTGTGTGTGTGTGTGTGTGTGTGTGTGTGTGTGTGTATGTGCGCGCACGTGCGCATATAAAGAAGCTTCTAGGGTATTAGGTTTCCATATGACCCCTCAAATGACCCTTAATTTTAGCTGTCCCTCCCTGTATTCCCTCCCCTTCCACATTTGATCCTCCCATTTCAATCCCTCTCATTCAGCCATAACTATCTATTCAATTTCCATTTTCTAGGGATATCTATCTCTCCCTGATAGTCCCTTATGCTAAACTAAAACTTCTGTGGTTCTACAGATTGTAACTTGCTTATAATGACTTAACAGCTAATATCCACATATAAATTAATATATATATTATATGTATATATGTCATATTTATCTTTCTGGATTAGGTTACCTTACTCAGGGTGATTTTTTTTCTAGTTCTATCCATTTACCTGTGGATTTCATGATTTCATTTTTTTAATGGTGGAGTAATATTCCACTGCGTACATGTTCCACATTTTATATATCCATTCATCCACTGACAGACATTTAGGTTGTTTCTAATTTCTGGCTATTATGAATAGAGCAGCAATGAACACAATTGAGCAAGCATCACTATAGCAGGACTTACTGTCCTTTGGGTATACGCCCAAGAGTGGCATGGCTGGATCTTAAGGTAGATTTATCCTCAGCTTCTTCATGAACTGCCACACTGATTTCCATAATGGCTTTACAAGTTTGCATTCCCACCAGCAATGGATAAATGTTCCCCTTACTCCACATCCTTGCCAGCATGAGCTGTCATTTGTTTTATTGATCTTAGCCATTCTAACTGAAGATGAAATCTCAAAGAAGTTTTGATTTGCATTTCCCTTAGGACTAGGGAAGTTGAACATCAAGTTAAGTGCTTCTAAGTCGTTTAGTTTCCTCTTTTGAGAATTCTCTGTTAGCTCCCTACCCCATTTTTTTAATTGGGTTGTTTTTTTGATATTCAGGGGTTTTTATAGTTCTTTATATATTTTGGATATTAGCCCTTTATTGGATGTGTAGTTGGTAAAAAAAAATTCCCCATTGTGGAGGCTGCTGCCTTGTCTGAATGACGGTGCCCTTTGCTGTGCAGAAGTGTCTCAGTTTCATGAGGTCCCATTTATCAATTGTTGATCTTAGTGCCCATTCAAAAATTCTTTTTCTGTGCAGATGAATTCATGGCTATTCTTTACTTTCTCTTTTATCAGGTTCAGTACATCTGGCATTGTGTTGAGTTTGTTTATCCATTAAGAGTTGAGTTTGGTGAAGGATGATGAGCAGGGATTTATTTTGGATCCTTCTACATGCAGTAATCCAGTTTGACCAGCACCATTTGTTGATGATGCTGTCTTTTTTCCAGTGTGTATTTCTGACTCCTTTGTCAAAAAGCAGGTTATCTGTAGATGTGTGGATTTCTGTCTCGGCCTTCACTGTCTGTTGCTGTGCCAATACTATGCTGTTTTTATTACTATAACTGTAGTACGACTTGAGATGGGCAATGATGAAAAATACCTCCAGCAGTACTCTGATTATTCAGGATTGTTTTAGCTATCCTGGGATTTTTATGTTTCATTATGAAGCTGAAAATTTTTCTTTCAAATTCTGTGAAGAATTGTGTTGTAATTTTTATGAGGATTGCATTGAATCTGTATACTGCTTTTGGTAAGATAGCCATTTTTACTACATTAATCCTACCAATCCATGAAAATGGGAGATTGTTCCATCATCTGATCTCTTCTTTAATTTCTTTCTTTAGTGACTTGAAGTTGTTACTACATAAGTCTTTCACTTGCAATGTTATAGTTACCTCTAGATATTCTAGATATTTTATGGTTTTTGAGGTTATTGTGAAGGGTATTGTTTCTCTGATTTTTTTCTCGGTCATTTGTAATTTGTAAAAGGAGGGCTACTGATTTTTGTCTGTTAATTTTGCATCCTGCTACTTTACTGAAAGTGTTTTTCAGCTGTAGGAGTTCCCCCATAGAATGTTAAGGGCCACTTATGTATACTATCATATCATCTACAAATAGAGATATTTTACTTCCCCTCCTCTAATTTGTATCCTCTTGATCATCTTCAGTTGTCTTATTGCTCTACAATACTGTATTGAATAGGTGTGGAGAGAGTAGACAACCTTGTCATGTTCCTGAATTTAGTTTGAGTTTCTCTCCTGTTGGCTATGAGATTGCTGTAAACTTCACTTATTATGCTGAGGTATGTTTCTTGTATTCATAATCTCTCCATAACTTTTATCATGAAGAAGAATTGTATTTTGTCAAAGGCTTTTTCTGGGTCTAATGAGATGATAATGTTTTTTTTTCCTTTCAGTCCATCTAGATGGTAGACTACATTTATCAATTTATGTATGTTAAACCATCCTTGCATCTCTGAGATGAAGCCTACTTGATCACAGTGGATGACATTTTTGATGTGTTCTTAGATTTGGTTTGCAAGTATTTTATGGAGAATTTTTACATCTATATTCATAAGGGAAGTTGGTTTGTAATTTCCTTTGTTAAGTTGTTATGTGGTTTGAATATTGGGGTAACTGTGACCTCATAAAATAAATCTGGCAATGTTCCTTCTGCTTTGTGGAATAATTTGAGAAGTAATGGCATTAACTCTTCTTTGAAAGTCTGGAAGAATTTTGCGCTAAAATCATCTGGCCCTGTACTTTTTTTGGTTGAGAAACTTTTAATCATTGCTTTTATTACACCAGGAGTTATAGGTCTTTTTTAATTGCTTATATGAGCCGAGCAGTGGTGGCACATGCCTTTAATCCCAGCACTCGGGAGGCAGAGGCAGGAGGATCTTTGTGAGTTCGAGGCCAGCCTGGTCTACAGAGTGAGATCCAGGAAAGGCGCAAAGCTACACAGAGAAACCCTGTCTCGAAAAAACCAAAAAAATAAAAAATAAATAAATTGCTTATATGGTCTTGATTTAACTTTGGTAGGTGGCATGTAACAAGAAAAAAAACCATATCCATTACTTTTAGATTTTCCAATTTGGTGGAATACATTTTTTTTAAAATATATCCTTGTGATTCTCTGGATTTCCTCAGTTTCTTTTGTCATTTTCCCTTTTTCATCTCTAATTTTCTTAATTTGGCTCTTCTCTCCACTTTTTAGTTAACTTAGCTAAGAGTCTGTGAATCTTACTGCTTTTTGTCAAAGAACCAACTCTTTGTTTCATTCATTCTTTGTACTGTTTGTTTCTATTATATTGATTTCAGTCCTGATTTTGATCATTTCTTGCCAACTATTTCTTTGGGATATGATTTATTCTTTTGCTCTAGAGTTTTTGGGTGTGCTGTTAAGTGGCTAACATGAAATCTCTCCAATTTTTTTATGTTAGCACCTAGTGCTATGAACTTGCCTCTTAGAACTGTCTTCATTGTGTCCCATTAGTTTGGGTATGTTGTGTATTCATTTTCATTCTCTTTCAGAAAGTTTCTAATTTCTTTCTTGATTTTTGTATTGGCTCATTTTTCATTCAGTAGTGAGCTGTTCAGTTCCTATGAGTTTGTACATTTTCTGTTGTTGTTGATATCCAGATTTAATATGTGGTGGTCAGATAGGTTGCAGAGTGTTATTTCAGTTTCCTTGTGTCTGTTGAGACTTGCTTTGCTTCCAAATATGTGGTCAATTTTGGAGAAAGTTCCATGGGATGCTGACAAGAAGGTATATTCTTCCTGTTTGGGTGAAATGTTCTATAAATATCTGTTAGGTCCATTTGGTTTATAACATCGGTTAGCTCCAGCATTTCTCTGTTTAGCTTTTGTCTGGATGACCTGTCTATTGGCAAGAATGGGGTACTGAAGTCACTCACTATCAGTGTGTGGAGGTCAATATGTGATTTCAGCTGTAGTTGTGTTTCTTTTATGAACTTGGGTGCCCTTGTGTTTGGTGCATAGACACTAAGAATTGCAATGACCCTCTGGTGGATTTTCCTTTGGTGAGTATGTAGTGTCTGTCCTTCCCTATCTCTTCTGCTTAGTTTTGGTTTGGAGTCTATTTTGTCAGACATTAAAATGACTATATTAACTTGCTTCTTAGGGATATTTGCTTGGAATATCTTTCCCCATCCTTTTACTCTGGGGTAATGTCTATCCTTGATATTAGGGTGTCTTTCTTGAATGCAACAGAAGGATGGATCATGTTTGTATGTCCATCCTGTTAACCAGTACCTTTATATTGGGCAATTAAGATCATTGATGTTGAGAACTATCAATGAGCAATGTTTGTTGATTCTTGTTATTTTGCTCTCATGTGTGTGTATGTGTGTTCTCTCCCCTCTTTTGATTTGCTGGCCTGGAATTATTTATTCCTTGTGCTTTCTTGAGTGTGGTTAACATCTTCAGATTGAAGTTTTCCTCCTAACCTTCTATGGGTCTGCATTTGTAGATAGATACTCTTTAAATCTGATTTTATCTTAGAATATCTTTCTTTCTCCATCTGTTGTGACAGAAAGTTTTTCTAAGTATAGTAGTCTGTCCTGACATCTGTGGTCTTTGAGAGTCTGCAGCACATCTGTATAGGCCTTTCTTATGTTTAGAATCTCCGTTGAGAAGTCAGTTATAATTCTAATAGGTCTGCCTTTATATGTTACTTAGTCTTTTTTGCTTTGCACCTTTTACTATTCATTCTTCATTCTGTACGTTTAGTGATTTGATTATTATGTGCTGAGGGAACTTTCTTTTCTGATTCAATCTATTTGGTGTTCTGTATGCTTCTTATACCTTGACAGGTATCTTCTTCTCTAGATTAGGGAAATTTTCTTCTCTGGTTTTGTTGAAAATACTTTCTGTGCCTTTGACCTGAGTTTCTTCCTCTTCCTATTATTCTCAGATTTGATCTTTGCAGAGTGTCTCGGCTTTCTTGGATGTTAGAAGTATTCATTTCATCTATTTTGTCTTCACTGCCTGAGATTCTGTCTTCTATCTCTTATATTCTGTTGGTGAGGCTTGCCTCTGGGGTTCCTGTTTGAGATCTTAAATTTTTTCATTTCCAGATTTCCATCAGCTTGGGTTTTCTTTATTAATTCGATTTCCACTTTCAGGTCTTGAAATGTTTTGCTCATTTTCCTCCTGCTGTTTGTTCCTATTTTCATAGATTTCTTTAATGGATTTATTTATTTCCTCTTTAAGGACCTTTTCTGGATTCATAAAACCTTTGCTTCAGCTATGTTGCATTCTCAGGGCCTACTGTGGTAGGGTTCCAGGGCTCCAGTGGGGACACGCTGTCCGGCTGTTAGTGATTGTGTTTTCACACTGGTGTGTAGACATCTGAGTTTGGGATGATTGCAATTCTAGGTGCTGATACCTGCTCTTGTCTATGCTGGGTTACTGTTTCACTCCTTGGCTTCTGTTGCCCTCTCTGCTTCTTAGGAGAGTCTTGTGGCTGGGCGTTGGCTGGCAGGGAATTCTTCTAGGATCCTGTAAGGCATGGTCACTGGAGATCCTTGGTACAATGTATTTTTAGGTATTGGGAACTGATACTTAGGAATGGGGGTGAGTTAGAAGAGGGGAGGTGCTTTGGGATGGTCTGTATGTCAAATTGCTCTGATTGGTCAATAAATAAAACACTGATTGGCCAGTGGCCAGGCAGGAAGTATAGGCGGGACTAACAGAGAGGAGAATTGAGAGGACAGGAAGGCGGAGAGAGACCCTGCCAGCCGCCGCCATGACAAGCAGCATGTGAAGATGCCGGTAAGCCACGAGCCGCATGACAAGGTATAGATTTATAGAAATGGATTAATTTAAGATATAAGAACAGTTAGCAAGAAGCCTGCCATGGCCATACAGTTTGTAAGCAATATAAGTCTCTGTGTTTACTTGGTTGGGTCTGAGCAGCTATGGGAATGGTGGGTGACAGAGATTTGTCCCGACTGTGGGCCAGGCAGGAAAACTCTAGCTACAGGGAGGGGCTAAGGGCATCCACAGGAGAGAGGAAAGCAGGGTCCACAAGGAATAGGAGCAAGAGGAAGGAGAGGCCACAGCAGGTGGTCTGCTACAGAGCTGGGGGTGAGACTGTGGGATTGGCTTTGGAGGGTAGAAGAGAGAGACGAAGATCTGCAGTTACCTACCTGCTCCTCTCTGGCTTACATGTAAATAAAGTTTTGTAAAAAGAAGACAGAAAGGCATTTGTATCCTTATTACGTAGATGTAAATGTTTCCCAAACTCTTATGAGTGCCAGACACCATGCTAGAGACCTGACATGTCACAGCAGGCACATTTTGTTTTCATCAACCCGTTTTATCAATAGGAGGGAGTCTGAGTCTAAAAAGATTAAGGGATTTGCTTAGGCCCATATGCTAATAAGAGGTGGAGCCAGGGGTCCAGCTACAAAAGCAGATTTGTTACACAGCTGAGCTCTTCTCACCCAGAGGCTGTATTTGCTACTTCTATTTCTCCTATTTTACTGTGCACCATCCCACGCAAGGACTATGGCATATTCACAACACCCCCAGCTACATGCACGATGAATGAGGCCGAAGGAACAGAGGGAAATAAGGATGGATGACCCCCACACAGCTACATAGTTGGCAAGCAGATCCCTCCCTGGCCTGGGAAACAAATACGGTTCTTCTCAATTCACGACTTCCCAATAACGATAGTAATGTCAGCTTCCATTTACTGAAAACCCACAGAAGACCTTACTATACATATATTGTTTCACTTAACTCTTGAAACCTAGGGCCATTCAGCTAGTAAACAGCACAGATTCAATTTGTCCTATCTTGCTTCCCTTATTGCTGGCCAGCTCCCTCCCCTCTGTACTAGACTTGGTCTGCTGTGACTTCTATCCTTTTAACTACAAGAATCACACTGTTTAAAGATTTCTGCAGTGGGACTCACCTCTAGACACTGTCCCTATGATATAGAGGCATTTTCCAGAATTAAACCAGAGAGGCTAAGAGCCTGTGCTTCTGAGTCAGGCAGATCAGGCTCAAGGACTCTGCTGGTTGCATAAGTAGTTAAGAAGAAGGAAACTTCCAGAGACTATTTCTCTATTCAATGTGGCCTATGACAGCTAACTCTTTATGCCCCTATTTCATGCTTTCAGCTGATCTCTCATGCAGCCATCTATCCATCTGTGCTTCTTTATGGCTCTGTCTACACAGTTTTCCCATTTTGCATCCTTTATCCCCCTTTTCCAGTATACACCTTCATTGTCTTTCTTCCTTCCACCCTTCCTTATATATTCATTCAATAAATAGTCATTCACCATCTACTTCGTTCTCAACACTGTATCGGGCTTTCATATTACAAAGTTAAAGAAGACACGGGACAATATGAAATAATGTGGTGGTCACAAATGAAGATCAGTGCCTGTGGACAACAAAGATCCTGTCTGTGCTCCGCCACACAGCACTCGGATATCCTTGAACAAATCCTGGCCCCTAACTTGGTTCCTCTGCAAGAGCAGCCGTCTTAACTGCCGAGCCATTTCTCCCCAGTGCTGTCTTTTGAAATGGCATCTCTCACTGAACCCGGAGCTCACCACTCTGGCTAGACTGGCTCACCAGAAAACCTCAGAGATCTTTTTATCTCCGCTTCCTGAATGCTGGGATTAAAGGAGTGTGTCATCACACCTGACTTTGATGTGGGGATCTAAACTCGGGTCCTCATACTTACATAGCAAGCACTTTACAGACAGAACCATCTCCCCAGCTCCCACAGGCAAATTCTTAATAAGACAACTTCTACGAGACAATGTAGAAAGATGTAAAGACATCCTGAGGCACCAAGGCATAAAAGGGGAACCTTACTTAGCTCGTTTTCTCAGAGCAAGCAATCTCACCTAAAAGAGGAGCCAGTCCAAATCATTGGATGACCTAGAGGCATTTAAAATGACCGGGGGATGATAGATAGCCTTTGTTCTCCCTTTGACCACGGTTTGTGCTGAAGTGTTTGCCAACACTCTTATTATATACTGATGCTCATTCCCTTTTATCTCTGAATTAAACATATCTGCAATTTCCTACTCTAGGTCTAGAATGCCCTTTAAATGAATATGTCGTAGGGTCACCATAAAATTGTACCAGTGAAGAGTGCCTTAGATGGCATCTAACCCTGTGTTTCATTCTCCAGGAAGGAAGATCTCAAAAAGTTAGGCGACTTGTCCAAAATCACACAACTAACCTGGTGACTTAGTTGAGACCAGATCCAAGGTTTTATGGTACCACCTCAAGGTATTTACCAGCCCACCATGCTCTCTGGTCCTCTACTTTTTCATGCTACCATTCACCAAACGTCCACCCATATTCCCCTGCTGTGGATCTAACTGTTCCACGATATGGTAGAAAGTTGAGAACCGAATGATGTTGGAATTTTTACTTGGCTTCCCCAAGTATTCGTTCTCATATGCCATATGTTGACAAGAACCAGCTTCACATACTGAAGGGGAAGGTTCACTGGAGAAGGTACATTGTGCTGTTTACAGCCCTGTCACGTATTGCCTTTGGTCCTCAGAATGGCCTATAAGGAGATTTGAGATTCTAACTTGGCTGAGTTCTATTGCAATGTGTGCATGTAACTTTGCATTGCTTTTCTGACACCAATTCTTCGTAAGTGAAAGAAATTGGCTTTCAGACTAGTGAAATACACAAACCTTTATTTATCCTTCCTGCTAAGTAGAAATGAAAAATCCTGGACATAGCATATAAAAGAGATATATGACTCCCACCTCTAACTACCAGGTGGTATCACATCAGCTTCCCCTGCCAGAAAAGGGTTTCATTTTTTAATAATAATAATAAAATTGAAATAATGTATAAAATCTAGTCTCCTGTGAGTCTTATAATACAAGCATCTAGGCTACAATAAAGAAGAAATCACTCATCATACCAAGGGCCAAGGAAGATCACAACTGAGTGAAAAAAAATTACAATAAATAGATTCCAGCACCAGCATGCCAGAGATGTTAGAATGCTCTGACTATGAATTTTAAGCATCTACTAATGAAAAAATATAGAAGACCTTAACAAATAAATAGCATAATCCCCCCCCCCAAAAAAAACAAAAGAAATAAAGAATAGCCAAAAGAAACACATCAGTCCTAAAAGTTCAACAATTAATCATTTAAAACTGATAACCAGTGAACTGGGAGGGAGGACAATAGAAATGTTCCCACCTGAACAACAGACAACAGTCAAGACAAGAGTATTAGGCCCAGTCTCAGGAACCTGGAGGACTATAGAAGACCTACCACCCCTGTCAGCAGAGTGCCGAAAGAAGAGAAAGAGGATGTGCGAGAAAGGGACATAGCCGATAGTGAGGGATGGCTGGACTAGCCAACGGCCTCCAGGTGTCCACATCCCAGCTCATGTCTATTGCCTCTTTCTGCACACAATTTTACCATCTCAGATTTGTCTTCCTACAGATTCATGAAACCCTAGTTTCCATACTAACAGCCCTGGGTCCAGAGAAGAAACAGAACTTTCTGTTTGCATTTGAAAACAAAATAAAAACAAAACAACAACAATAAAACCCACAAAACCCTGGAAGGCTGGTAGATTCAGTTGAGGCAGATTCAAGTCCCTCCCCCTGCACTAAGGCTGTGTAAGGTGTCCCACCATAGGCACTGGGCTCCAAAATGCCGGCTCATGAACCAGAGATAGATCCTGATCCCACTGCCAGGGGCCCCTTAAGCAGATCAAGCTACACAACTGTCTCATCTATGCAGAGGGCCTAGTCCAATCCCATGGAGGCTCCACAGGTGTTGGTCTAAAGTTCATGAGTTCCCACTAGTTTGATTTGGTTGTCTCTGTACATTTCCCCATCATGATCTTGACGCCCCTTGCTCATAGAATCCCTCTTCTCTCTCTTCGACTGGACTCCTGGAGCTCAGCCTAGTGCTTGGCTGTGGATCTCTGCATCTGCTTCCATCAGTTAATGGATGAAGGCTCTATGATGACAGGCACTGCTCACTCCCCATGGGAGGTCTTGCCTTGGAGGAGGTGGGAATGGGAGGTGGGTTGAGGGGGAAGGCTGAGGGGACGGGAGGAGGGAGGAAAGGGGGATCTGTGGTTAGTATGTAAAATGAATAGAAAATTTCTTAATAATAATAATAACCCTGGAAGGTGTGTGTGTGTGTGTGTGTGTGTGTGTGTGTGTGTGTGTGTGTGTGTGTGTGTGTGTGTCCCACACATTTGTAGATGCCTACAGAAGCCAGAAGAGTGTGTCAGATCCCCTGGAGCTAGTGTTACAGGCAGTTGTGAGCTTCCTGACTTGGGTACTGAGAACCAAACCCAGGTCCTCTGGAAGAGCATGCAGTGCTCTGAGCTGCTGAGCCATCTCTCCAGCCCTTCTTAGGCTTCTGATGGTCATATGTGTGTTTTTACTCACCCTTGACTAACTTCTGAAAGCAGATGTATAGATGAAATATTGTCCATCTACTCCATGCCTAGAGGACAAAAATCTCTTAGCCAAACTGAGTCTTGGATTCTAAGAAAACAAAAAGGTGTGGCCCGTGATGCTGCTTTAAAACTGTGAAACTAAGACAAAACTTTCTACTCTGGTACACTGAGTTAATCTTCACAGCACAAAATCCTAAAGGTCCCTGGTGGTAGGGTTCCTTGACCTCTGTACTACTGCTGTTGTAGGCGGGATCATTCTCTGTGGGGTGGCAACCTGTCACTGTGGGGTGCTGTCCTGTGCACTGTGGGGTGCTATCCTGTCACTGTGGGGTGCTGTCCATGCACCGTGGGGTGCTGTCCTGTGCACTGTGGGGTGCTGTCCTGTGCACTGTGGGGTGCTGTCCTATGCATTGTAGGGCACTGTCCTGTGCATTGTAGGGTGCTGTGCTGTGCATTGTGGGGTGCTGTCCTGTGCACTATGGGGGGCTGTCCTGTGCATTGTGGGGTGTTGTCCTGTGCACTAAAGAGCACTGAGCAGGTCTCTTTTCCTCAGATTTCAGTACTTTTGTTCCATCTTCCAGTTATTATGACTAAAAATACCTCCAGACAGTGCTGAGTGTCCCCTGTGGAGCAAAATCATTCCTAATCTACTAACACTGAAGCAGAAGATGGCGAGATGGGAGAACAGGGGAGATGTTTCCTGAAGCAGTTATCGAAGTGGACACTTCGAAGGGTGGAATCCTAAGAAAGACATAAGAGAAACAGATAAGGAGCAGGGATCGTAGTCCTCTGGCATCTCCAATACCATTCTCCCAGTACCTCCTTGGCATTGATCAGTTCATCAGATGACCTAGTTGTCACTGTTGAAGTAGCTATAGCCCCAGAGCATAGAAAGAGGGGTGTGCATTCATCAGAGTGGAGCTGTGGAGAGGGAAACAGAACTAAGAATTCACACTCTCTGAGGGAGGAGGGGGACGATGGGAACCTGAGGCTAGGCTGCTTGTAACCTGAACAAAGAAGAGCGCTATGTAATAATTCAGTTTTCCTTAGAAGTTCTCACCCTCAGTATTACTTGATTCTCCTCCAAACCCTGGAAAGTGAGGTTTTCTTGTGTCCACTCACAGATAAAGAAACGGAGATGCTGACCAGGAAGCAGAGGCTCTCTACCCGGTAGGCAATTCAGTGCGGGTGTTTTACTACAAACAAATCAGGCTGTGAGTATTGGTTCCACCACTTACTGGTTACTTGATTGTATCATGTTACTTAGCTTCCAGCTGTGGAATGTGACCAGTGCCTGGGTGGTACAGGTTAGCATGAGAATTAAATTGGCCAATGCATGTGACATACCTATTGTGACACATGCCACATAAACAAATAAAGTAGGAACTATTGTTAGCATAGTCATCACTATCATCATGCTAAATTTCTATAAATAAAATAAATAAATTGACTCCTAGCCAATGAAAAGTTCAGTGGGTACTTCAGGTCAAGATTTGACTACCCGGTATCTTTAGGATGTCCTGTGGTGACTGAGGCTGAATGACAGGGTGAAGATCAATTCCCTAGTAGAGAGACTGATAATGCACATTTTATTTCATCTCTGTATAAGATTGATAATCACCCAATAGTAGTCCACTTCACAGAATAATAATAATTCTAGAGCTGCCATAGAGATGAAACACTAGTTTTGTGTTATGAAACCTGCCACTCATCTCTTGCATTTCTAAGGACAGCTTGATTCAGCATGCTGGCATAGCTCTGCAGGAGGCCCTAAGAAGTCTCATGAGGGGGGAGCTTTTGTTTTTGAGATCAGGTGTTTCAGTGTATCTCAGGCTGCTCTTGAACTCATGAATCCACCTGCCTAAGCTTCCCAAGCATTGGTATTACAGACATACACTGTTATGTCAGACACAAGGGAGGTTTAGAGGAAGCTTTTCCCTGGTGAAAGTGCACTAGAGGAGAGTGTCCCCCGTGCACAGGAGAGGAAAGTGCCCCCAGTGCACAGAATGGTTGATGCCATGGAAAATGGGAGCATCAATGATACCAGCAGAAGCCATGGGGGCACGCAGGCCCTTGACAGTGACATTGATTTAACTGCCCTGGGAGCTCTGTCTTAGAACTTCTTTTCATGTTGGAAGATAAACTCCATCTTGGTGTCATCTACTTGAACTAGGTTTTCTGTTACCTGCAGCCAAATGCATCATGGTAGAGGAGCATAGTGATTCCACAGCAATTGCTGTTATTGACAGGGTCATTGTGCATTTACAGCATTCCAAATACTGTGCTAAGCTTCTTTGCAAAAGCAAAGAATTGACTATTTGGGTCAGGGACTGGGAGAGAGATGTGGAAGAATGGATTAAGCCCACATTGTAAATAGCTCTTTGTGCTTTGCTGAAGAATGAGAGGAACACATAGCCTGAGCTGGTATCTCATCCCTGTAATAAGCCCTTAACACAGATGCCATGAATAGCTCCATTTCATAGATATGTGATAGGATTGGAGAAATAAAGCTAGCATTTGGTGGGCCGACAACACAGCATGGTCTCTGAGCCAGCACAAGAGAACAAGACTCTCCAGTTGGCAGTACCACAGCCAGACTCTGATTTTAGCTATATAATTGCCGATCTTGATGGCATCATTAATTATTAGGTTTGCCCTACACGTTCTGATCACACAAAAAAACTTTAAGATGTGACTGAGGAAGGACTCAGTTCAGTCACCTTTCTGTTGACTGGAATGAAGCAAAATAATTTCCAGCCTCCGAAATCAGGACTCTGAAGTCCAGTACCCCTTACCTCAGGATACAGCATGAACTAGATGCTCCAGTAGAGTTCTGTGATCACTTCTCATATAGCCTGGGTTGCTTAGCATTGCAACACTTTTAAACACACAACTTTATCCTTAGGACTCGAGTATGATGGCCCTAGAGTTACACCACCAGGTTCAAATCTTATGGCTGCCACTCACTAGTGGTATAACCTCAGATAAGTCACTTGTAAGCACTCTGGCTCTCTACTTCCTTGTTCATAAAACATGGACAATGCTCAGACTTATCCATTAAGAAATGAAAATGATAAAAGCCAGTTGATGAGGACAGTGTAGTCAGGCATTCTGTTGGTGGCATGATCCATGTTGTCATGGAGTTCACAATAAAGTAGGAATAAATGATAAATGATAAGCAATAGATATAAAGTGACATATACCAAGCAGGCATATAGGTATAGGTGCTTTGGATATAGAATGTAGGATTACATCATTGACTGGAAGGATGGCTAAGCAAGAGCAGTAGCGAACACAAAGGTCCTGGTGTCAGACAGAGTTTGCTATGTTCATGAAGGAAAGTTAAGTCCAAGAAATGTTAGACAGGCCGGAGGAAGGAGAGCCATCGAGACCATGAGGCACTGAGCCTGGGAGGCCACCCACACTTGTTGGTATTTAGGTTTTTTTTTTCCTACTCAAAAAATGAAGGGTTTTGGCAGGAGATTTTGAAGTACAATGGTTCTTTTTTTAAAATAATCTATTATGAAAGCTTATTAAACTTATCTCCAGGATATAAGAACTATAATAAACTCATAGACAGATGGTAATTACATAGATATCAAATATGTTTATGTTTAGCAAGAATTAATTGAAAATATACATTGTCTTATTTTGAACTTTTTTTTTTTTTTTTTTTTTTTTGATTTTTCGAGACAGGGTTTCTCTGTGTAGCTTTGCGCCTTTCCTGGAACTCACTTGGTAGCCCAGGCTGGCCTCGAACTCACAGAGATCCGCCTGGCTCTGCCTCCCGAGTGCTGGGATTAAAGGCGTGTGCCACCACCGCCTGGCTTTGAACATGTTTTAACTATGCATGCTTTGTAATTTTTTTATTTAGTTAAAATATAATCATAATATTTGTCCCTTCCCTCTTCTTACTACAATCCCTCCCGTGCTATCCCCATTCCCTCTCAAATTCATGGCCTTTTATTTTTAAATATATATATATATATATATATATATATGCATGCCAATAAATATAGAAATGCCTACTGCTAAGTCCATTTAGTGTTGCTTGTATGTTAACCATTTAGAAAGCTCATCCTTGGGGAAGACTAATTCTGCTTCTCTGAGTAGTCTTTAATTGCCTATAGATATCTACTTAGGACAAGGTCAGGGGTAACATCCCCATTCATGTAGGCATGTCAACTGATGTCATTGTTAAGGTCTTCTTTAAGCAGTCATATTGTTGAAGGTTCATGTGTAACTTCCCTGTCATATCTAGAAGACACAATCTTGCAGCAGACTTCCTGGTCCTCTTGTTACAGGGAGCCCACAGAGATGACCACTTAGATACAATTCATAGTCAACTGAAAATCTTTATTCTAGCCAGCTGGTACTATATTCGGGTATTCAGAACAAAAGTGAAGTGCTGAGTATTTAGAGTAAGAAGATTTTAAAGACAAAAACCACATCCTGGTATCTCACTTGGCAGCTGCACAGGGAGGTTTCATGCAAGCAAGCAGTTTAACAGAAGCTAAGATAAGTTAGCTGGGGCATCTTGACCTCAGGTTCCTAGAATAGAGTTGGGTAATTTTCCATGGGGCTTCCCATCAAGAAGATGAAATTCAGGTTAAACCTAAAATGGCCTCAACAAGAATACCAGATGAAGGGACCTCTCTACTATCTTGCCCCATTACACTCTGGCTCTTACAGTCTTTCCACCTCATCTTCCATGATATTCCCCGAGCCTTAGGTAATGAAGTTGTGAAGCAGATGTATCATTAGAAATGAGCAGCCCACAGTCAGTTGTTCTCTGCATTTTAAATAGTTGTGGACTTCTGTAATGTTCTCTGTCTGCTGAAAAAAAGTAAGCTTCTTTGATGAGTGTTGTGAAATATTAGTTTAAGGTGTGTTATATTCATTTATGCTGTGAAATAGTTGTGTAATGATGCAAAGATGTGTTGCATTCTTTTATGTTGCATTTGTTTAACTCTGTGAAGCTGTGTAACTTTGCCTGCCTAAAACACCTGATTGGTCTAATTAAGAGCCAAATGGCCAATAGCTAGGCAGGAAAGAGAAATAGGCAGGGCTGGCAGGCAGAGCGAATAAGTAAGAGGAGAAATCCAGGGGAGAAAAAGAGGAGAAGAAGTGAGAGAAGGAGGAGACGAAGACACCAGGAGCTAACCACCCAGCCACACAGCCAGCCATAGAGTAAGAAGGAAAGCAAGATATATAGAATAGCTGAAAAAAAGCCAAGAGGCAAAACATAATTAAAGGGAAACAGGATAATTTAAGTCAGAAAAGCTGGCTAGAAACAAGCCAAGCTAAGGCCGGGCATTCATAAGTAAGAATAAGTCTCTGTGTATTTATATGGGAGCTGAGTGACAGAACCCCCAAAGAGTTAAAAAAAAAAAAAAACTACAGATGAGAGGTGAGAGCTACACTTATCTGTGGGTATAAGCATTTAGAATACAATTGGGAATTACACTGGCTTAGGAAAGTGGCTGTAATATGTTTGACTCTAAGATCCATACCCTCACTAGCCACAGGTAGTTGGTTAGGTTTACAGTACCAGGCATGATTTCCTCTTTGGTTGAGCAGGCCTTAAGTCTAATTAGATGCCTGTTAGTTATCACCAATATTTTGGTACCACTAGTACACCTTTAGAGCTATCTTGCTGTAGTCAGAAGGTTCTCCGTTCTGCCTGGCCCTGCAGTCCTGCATTCCTGGGGTCCTGCCCAGCCCCACAGTCCCACAGCCGCTTATAAAATAATTACTCAGAGGCTTATATTAATTACCAATTGCATGGCCTATGTCAGGCTTCTTGCTAGCTAGCTCATGTAACTTAAATTAACCCATTTCTATTAATCTATGTTTTGCCATGTTCTGTGGGTTGCCAGTTTGCTGGCATGTTGTTCTTGGGCAACAGGCTGGTGTCTCTCTGCCTCTCCTTTCTCTTCCTGTCTATCTGCTTAGATTTCTGCCTGCCTCTAAGCTGCCTTGCCATAGGCCAGTGCAGCTTTACTTGTCAACCAATCAGAGCAACACATATTCACAGCATACAGAACGATGTCCATAGCACTTCTCCTTTTCTATCTAATCAAAAAGGAAGGTTTTTAACTTTAATATAGTAAAATTACCTGTCCTTCTGTACCATCCTCTCTCTGCCATCCCCAGTTAAGTCTCCTGTCCCATTCTTCCCATGTCCCCTTCATAACAACTATATCCTGCTATAAGCTCCTTTTTATTATTGTTTTGAGAATTTCATACATGAATACAATGTGTTCTGATCAAACCCACCATTCACACCCTGCTCTCCAATTCCTCCACTATTTCCACCTCCACATTTTGCTCCCAACTTCAAGTGTCTTTTTTTAAGCTCACTGAGATCACTTTGTGTCACTTATATGTGCATGGGTGTGGGTCATCTATTGGAGCATGGGTAACTGCTCAGCGACAGCATCACTCAGTAAAAACGACTCTCCCTTCCCCCAGCAGCCATCAGTTGCCAAGATCCCCTCATATGGGGGTGGGACTTCATGAGTTCCTTCACTGTCCATGCTTGGATTTTAGTTTGCTTGGTCTTGTACAGGCACAGGCTCTGTGAGTTCATGTGTGCAATACTGCTGTCATATCCAGGAAATACTGTTTCGTTGCAGGCATCCACTCCCTCCAGCCCTTAGAGACTTTTTGCCCCCTCTCTGATGATAGTCTATGAGCCTTGGGCGTAGAGGTGTTATATAGATGCCTCATTTAGAGTTGAACAGTTTTTATTTACTTCACAATGACCAGTTGTGAGTCTCTGTAGTAATCACCATCCACTGCAAGGAACTTCTATATTGACACTTTCTTTGAAACTTCCTGTCTGTGATTTCAAATTGGAGACTCCACATAAGGCAGGAAACTAATAAGGGGGCATGTAGATAGAAGGTAGGGACAGAACACAGGTGATATGCAGGAGGAAGGGGGAATAAGGGAACAAGAAGGGTTAAATGGGGTGTGTTGTATGATATTTTGTTTGTGTTCTGACGAATAAAGCTTGCCTGGAGATCAGAGATCAGAGTTAGCCACTAACTATAGAGGCCAGGCAGTGGTAGTACACATCTTTAATGCTTGCACTTGGGAAGAGGAAGCTCTGGGCTATAGGAGATTGATCTAATCTAAAATAAACAGAGCTAGGCAGTGGTGGTACATGCCTTTGATCCCAGCACATGGGAGACTCACACCCTTAATCCCAGTGATAGGGAGGTAGAGACAGGAATTTAAGGTGGGTGGAGACAGGATCTCAGCACCCATTCAGTCTCGGGATTCGTAGAGATAGGATGAGCCCCCATTCAGTCTGTGTAGAGGTAAGAACTCTCTAATGGTTGCTGCTCTGCTTCTCTGATCTTTCAGCTTTCACCCTCAATATCTGACTCTGGGTTTTTATTGTTAAGGCTAATTAGGATCGTGCTTCAGGGGTAAGGATGAGAGGGTAGGATAAAAGAGTGAGAATGGGGAGAGATAACTAACAGTAAAGACCTTTGGAAATGTCAGATGGAAACCTACTGCTGCAGAAGCTTCCTAAAATATATATGTAAATGTAAATAAAAGGGGTTTAATAGAGCAACACTAGCAACAGGGTGGCAATGCCTCCCCCAGATACCATATAACATCAAATAAAAAACCCAGTACCAGATGAAATGGGTTACCTCTTTTTGAGTTGTTGGTCAGTGAGGTCCAGTAGACACCGCTCCCCAACATTATGGTTTATTTCCATCGCTCTCAGTTGCCCTCCAGAATTTGATGATAAGAACTTATTGCTGAAGATAACACATATGGAAGTCACAGAGCCTGGAGAAATCAAGCTGATCGTAACCTGGAAGTCTCACCCCGAATGGAAAGCTTTCGTAGTTTTAGAAGCTATGCACACTACCGGAGGAGAAGAGTAGCCATCAGGCTTACCCAGCTGTGAACCCTCAAGCTACAATAACAACCATCTTGGCAAGGTATGTCTACTGGTGCTATAAGGGCACAGATGTCATGGGAGTAACAAACCACCTTTCCATTGGATTTAAAGCTCATTGCACAAGATGGGACTCATGCCTGGTACCATAAACTGGCCCAAACCCATGGTTATACATTGGGCGGAGAATCTAGTACTACTGTCCTGCTAAATTGACACAGTAATAAACTGCCTCCTAAATTCTAATCTTTATACCCACATCTTAGAGCAGCTCTCAAGCCCCATCAGAGAAGCTTCTTTTTACAGTAGAATGGCTTTTGACAATAGAACTACTCTCATTAGAGTGACTATCAGGACACAATCTTTCCATACCTGGTGCTTGTGCTGGTGAACTTTCTGTCAACTTGACACAAGCTAGGGTCATTAGGGAAGAGGGAACCTCAACAGAGTAAAATATCTCCATTAGATAGGTCTACAGGCAAGTCTTTGGGGGATTTACTTGATTAATAATTGATGTGAGAGGTCCTAGCCCACTGGGAGTGGTACCACTGCTGGGCAGATGGTCCTGGGTTGTGTAAGAAAGCAGGCTGAGCCAGGCAGTGGTGGTGCATGCCTTTAATGCCAGCACTCGGGAGGCAGAGCCAGGTGGATCTCTGTGAGTTCGAGGCCAGCCTGGGCTACAGAGTGAGTTCCAGGAAAGGTACAAAGCTACATAGAGAAACTCTGTCTTGAAAAACCAAAAGAGAAAGAAAGAAAGAAAGAAAGAAAGAAAGAAAGGAAGGAAGGAAGGAAGGAAGGAAGGAAGGAAGGAAGGAAGGAAGGAAGGAAGGAAGGAAGGAAAGAGAGAGAGGGGGAGAGAGAGAGAGAGAAAGAAAGAAAGAAAGAAAGAAAGAAAGAAAGAAAGAAAGAAAGAAAGAAAGAAAGAAAGAAAGAAAGAAAGAAAGAAAGAAAGAAAGAAAAAAGCAGGCTGCTGAACATGCTGTTCAGAACAAGCCATTGTGCAGCATTTCTCCATGGCCATTGTTTCAGTTCCTGCTCTGCTTGAGTTCCTGTCTTAGCATCCATCAGTGTTGGACTACAATCAGAACCTGTCAGATAAATAAATGCTTCCCTCCTCAAGTTGCTTTTGGTCATGGTCTTTATCACAGCAGTAAAATCAAATTAGGCAGTATCTATTGGTGTTACCTGTTAGATGAGGGCAACATGTCCCATTTTAGAAAGCCATGAAAATGAATTATAAGCAAATAACTCAAAAATGTGACTTTCTCATCTCTGTTCCAATACTTGTCCACACTGTGTTTGAATCACAAAGGATCCTATCAAAGATTGACTCTAATCTGCACTGAGGATGTATTTCATCTGCCTTTACAAACTAAACTAGCCTGGGCAACTGATTTTGAAAGAGCTGTACAGTAAGTCTCCCTTATCCTCTGGGCATACATCCCAAGACTCCCCCACAGTGGATGCCTGAAGCTGCAGACTTGAGTGTATATGCAGAACATATCTAGTACTGTGCTCTTTCTCATATACTCTACATCATTGCCACCTTACCAGAGGCGACCATCATTCCAGCTTTTACAGCCTAGTGCTCCATGGCATCCCTTACTCTTGAGCTTTGAGGCTAGTATTCAGTAAAACAATGGTAACTTAAACATAAACGCTATGATACTTCAACCGTCATTCTGATAGCCATGATGGCTGCTGATGGTGGGTAGTATATACTGCCTGGCTACACTGAACAAAAATGACTCACTTCCCAGACAAGATGGAGTGAGTTACCATCTGATTTCACCATGCTACTCAGAATAGCATGAAATGTATAGCTTGAGTATTATTATACCCTGTGGAGTTTCCATTTAATACTCTGAGACAATGATTGACCATAGACAATTGAAATGTCAGAACTGTAGAAAAGGTAGGACTTCTACAATCACCAGTCAAGATATGGCTACCAAGTTTGAGCCTCCCACATGCCCCCTTAAAGCATTAACAAAGGGAGAGGAGAAGAAGAATAAATCCATAATGACCCTATCAAGTGGGTCCAGCACCAGGCTAGGCACAGACGCTGTCACAATGTTGTCCCTAATATCATCAGGAGACACCAAGGAGGAAATCACTTCAGGGCTTCTCAGAACCGCTGTGAAATAATATTGACTCACAGTGAGACAACTCATCCCCTTCACATATCGCATCCAGGGGAAGTCTCGGGAGGGTGCTAACATGCCTCTAACGCCCCTCTAACATTTGCTAACTCCTGCTTTCAACAACGAATGAACAGCTGACACTGAGAGCCTTGGCAGGCTAAGGCACTTGCTAGAATTTTAATGACTTTTTTTTTGCTCCTATGATTTTTTAAATGGCTCCCTTCTTTATAGACCAAAAGAGACCAGTTTGCATATATATGGTAAAATTATTTTTTTAAATAAGTTTTAACAGTTATTTTCTAATAGAGCTACTTTGCATGAGTCCATTTAAACAGGATGTCGTGGAAGTGATTTTGCAAGTGACAAAGATGATGTTCGTGGTGGTGTTGTGATGACTAGATGCCAGGGATTAGTGAGTTATCCTTTTTACCCTGATAGCAACCATTTTTAGCTGCCATTTTTGTTTCAAACTTACACATGGAAAGCTGTGAGAGACACACAAGAATTGACTCAGCCAAGGTCATACAGGTCTCTTAAACCCAGGTCTACAGGACTTAGGCATCTGAGACCACCCCATACCATGGGGACGGACCATGGTACAGATACCCTAGTGACCTCCTGGATTCAGAATCCTCATCTGCTGAGACTTGAATAAAGCCTGAACGGCACTTTCCCATGCTCCTGCTGTTTCTCCTGACCCCCAACAGTGTCAGCTACAGAGAGAGACGCAGTGACCCCGTAATCCACCTTGCATTAGCTAGCCTCAGAGGCCTGGTGCAGCAGCATCTTGGAAAAGACCGAGTTGTTAGAGAGAAACTTCTGGTGTGCTTTACTGAGGACAGCTCATTGCCCAGCTCCTACCCAGGGTTAGATTGCCTACCTGCTGGCCTCTCCCTCCCGGGGTGCTGCCTTTATCTTCCTCCCGCTTGGCAGCCCTGGCTTTATCTGAACATTGATGAGTCACACTTTTTGTGCATTCCGATGTTTTATCCCTGCGGGGTGGATACTGGTAAGCCCCTTCACTCTTGGGCTCCTAATGCTCCATGTGTTCCTCTTAGGACTATTTCTGGGGCTCTTAAAGAAAATTGAACTTTTTGGCAGTTGGAGTGGTGCAGTGATAGAGGAAGAGGAAAAAAAAAAGAGAGAAAAGCTCAGGTACCAGGGAATATTCTTGTGATTAACTGAGTGGAGCAAATATCCAAACTTTCCCTCCTCCAGCCTGATTACTTGAGTATCTAGAATGTTCTAGGAGTTAGGTGCAAGGTGTAAGAATCCTTGACTTCTGATGCTGTGCTAATCAAGAATAGATAGATAGATAGATAGATAGATAGATAGATAGATAGATAGATAGATAGATGATAGATAGATAGATGATAGATAGATAGATAGATAGATAGATAGATAGATAGATAGATAGATAGATAGATAGATAGATGATAGATAGATGATAGATAGATAGATAGATAGATAGATAGATAGATAGATAGATAGATAGATAGATAGTAGATAGTAGATAGATAGTAGATAGATAGGTGATAAGTGATAGATGGCTAGATTTGGGCTGCCACTCTGATATTGTGGGTCACCTTAGACATGCTCACAGATCTTCTCTGGCCTCAGTGCCTGTCCCTCACCTGCTGTGTAATGGGAGAAGTGGGTGTCATCATTTCCGTGAGTCTCACTTTTCAAACAGTAGATGATCCTTTACACATCACTTGCTTTCTCTGGGATGCAGATTTTCCCATCTGTAAAATGAGCTGAAGATGTCAGCCCAGGACACTTCGAGTGAGTAATAGGAAGATTAAAGTATAAGAGTCCACATGGCTATCTTTTCTTCAGAGTAAAGCACTATCAGTTGAGAGGTGAGACTAAGAAACACAGGCCCTGATCAATGCATGTCCTTGGCTTACCGCCCTTATAAACCTGTTCCAGGTAACACATACAAAAAAGATGTTGTAATTTATTTACTTTGGAGAAATAATCTTTATATCTCTTTAGAGTTTCCTCTAGACAGCATTGTGCATGTGTGTGTGTGTGCACCTGCGTGCGTGCGTGCGTGTGTGTGTGTTGAATGCGTTTGTATTATGTGTCATTGTGGATTGTAGCAGGAACATTTTTGCACATTATCCATCCGTCTGTTTCTGGGCACAACACAGTGTTGCTCACTGCTGTTGGCAGGTCTCTAGAGATATCCCTCTTGCTTAACTGAAGCTTAGTCCTCCACTGGACAGTAGTAGCTATTTTCTGCCTCCAGCCTTGCTAGCTACCACTTAACCATCTGTTCCTATGGCTTTTATTTGGATACCTCAGACCACAGAATCCTATAAAATAAGAGCTGACCTTCTGGGCCTGGCTTATTTCAGCTGGCACATTCCCCATGTTCCACAATGTTCCTGTATATGGCAAGATTTTTTTTTTCATATTGAATAGTATTCTATCACACGTGTGTGCCACATTCTCTTTGTGCATTTATGCAATGGTGAACATTAGGGTTATGCCTGCATCGTGGCTATCATGAACAATGCCACATCAAACACAAGGGTGAGGAGACACTGGGGACTCGCAGAGGACCAGGAAGCCACACATCATGGAAAACAGCAAGAACCAGGACAGAGTCCTTGTGGGTGATCCTCCCTTAGATGAACAAAACGCTGAATTCTGCTTTACGTGTTTCACTCTCTCAAGATTTTAAGCCCCAGAAGACAGTCTCTGATTGGCCAGGTTTAGGATACCTCCCTGGCTCCATTGATGGCCTGAACTTCAGGATCTAGTGGCTTCAGGATGGCAGGTACCTGGATTCACTGTCCATTTAAGACCACGCAAGAAGAGGTCGCTCTCCAAAAGAAATTTTGGACTGAAGAAGGAGAATAGAATCCCAGGCAGCCCCTAAATGCAAATCAACACTGTTCACAGATTTGTTAAATAACCAGATGTCCCGCTCTGGGCAGGGCCTTGTCTGCTCTGCTGTTCGCCCTTCAGAGCCCGGCCTGCAGACATGGTTCTTATATGCATATTTATATTTATATGTACATGCATGCACATACCTACCCATGCACACCTAAGCACATAGACACACGCACACACCCCTAGCCTTCTGCTTTCCACTTCCCCTTGGGTTTCATGTTCTTCACTGCATTGAAGTTGCTCTTCCTGTCCTGATAAGTCTACCCAGGTGCAGCACAGGTTCTCTGCCTTTCCCTGCGCTGGGCTATTAAAGGCCAAGAAACATGCAACTGTGTGTGGAAGAATTCCCAGCATGCTCAGAGGCTGCTCCTGACCACTTTGACAGGTCAGTGACAAACACCAAAAGGCTCACTCTAAAGTCTCTGAGAACTGACAGGCCACGGTGAGTGGCTGTTTCAAGGACCACCGGAATAAACCCTTGGCAGCTCCTAACACCTTGCGCAGTCAGGTCTGCCGAGGGGTAGAAAACACAGGGAGAAGCACCATGTTGTTGACAGCAAACAAGAAGCTGCCGATGAAGACAGACTGGAAAACACTCTGCCAGCGCTGGCCAAGGTCAGCGGAGGACCGAAGCAGCTGGGGAAATATCAGCAGCGTTTTGACAGCCTAATAGCAGGGAAGGAATTGTCTTTGCAACAACTCCGAAGGTTAAATTTCTAAAGAATCGCGACACCATGAGGTTTCAATTGCTTGTAATAACATCCTTGACCGAGACCCGTTACACAACATAGTCTTCCTATATTTTATGATGAGAATTGTTAAGCACACATGAAAGCTGAAGATCTTTACATTTGAAAGCATGTCCATACACGATCCGGAACCTGCTGCTCGTGTCTCCTTGTTGTGTTGCACAGTCAACCCTCTATCCACCAATATTTTCAAGTTTTGATCCATTCTACTCTTCACCCCAGAAATTCAGCATGAACTAGAGATGGAGATCAGCGTTTGTCTATTCTGAATACAGAAGATATCTGTGTGTACATATGTGTACATGGATGTGCTTGTGGGAGAGGTGACACATGAACATGCAGATGGCCATGCACATGTATGTGTGGAAACCAGAGGAAAAGCTCTTGCGGCATTCCTCTACAGGTGCCGTCCATTTTCTTCTTTTGAAGCCCTAAGCTCCCTGGCAGGTCTGGGCTGGCCAGCTGTCAGCCCCAGAATTCTTGCTGTCTCTGTCTCCCCAGCACAACCTTTTATCTGGGCTCTGGGGTCAGAACTCACACAGCATGCTTGCACAACCTGCACTTTACCTAAACTGAGGTATTTCTGCAGCCCCTGAAAATTATTTTTACATAAAAATTAATGAAGCACAGAGAAACTGAGGCGGGGATGGGATAGGCAGGGCATGGAGGATGTTCAGAGCTAGTCTGGATGATCCTTGGTGTTGGATTCATGTACATTTATCCAAACACAGAGAATGCATGACACCAAGATGAACCCTAATGCCACTGTAAATACACCAGCTGCACAAACTACCATGACTCCATGTATTAAAGGCTTGATTTCCAGGGTGATGCTGTGGGGAGATGCTTGTGGATGTTTAGGAGGTAGGGACCCATGAAAGGTATTTAGGTCATTGCAGGCATCCCCTTAAAGGAAATTATGAAATATCTTCCTCCTCCCCCTTTCTCTTCTTCCTCCCCCTCCTCCCCCTCCTCTTCTTTCTCCTCCCCTCCTCTTCCTCTTTCTCGCTCATGAGAGGAGCAGTTTGCTCTGCCACATACTCCCACCATAATGTACTATTCTCACAGAAGTCTAAAGCAAGTTGAATCAAAATCTCCAAAATCAACCTTACCTGTTTACAAGTTAGTTGCTCCAAGTATTTTGTTATAGTAGTACAAAGCTTACTAATGCACAAACATACTAGTCACTATGTAGCAGGAAGTTGATTTTAAAAAGGAGGCTATGACTTGTGTGGGCAGAAGATATATGGAAACTCTATATGAGTTTTACTATGAACTTAAACCTTAGCTAAAAAAATAAAGTCTATTTAAGACAGCTTTACGTAGAGCACAAAAAGGAGATCTAACAGAGCACTGGCAGGTTGGCATCCCAGCGCCCAAGTTCAGCTTGTAGCCATGTGTTTTTCCCACCCAACATCTATCTCCTACATTGTGGAATTAACATTTTCCTTTGGACAAATGATCTACCTTCTCTCACAGTTCACACAGTTTGAGAATTGATCCCTTGTTTTGATACTGTCTCTGGACATGGGAGCCGTGCTTGTGATCTGTTATCTTGATTCTATTGCTGGACACAGGAGCCGTGCTTGTGATCTGTTGTCCCGATTCTATCGCTGGACACGGGAGTCATTCTTTCCCTGCCCATTTTTGTTGGCAACAGAAATTGATCTGAAAATGATGATTTGGGATGAGATGAGCTCCCAACCCGGCTGAAACACAGAGAGCTTTCCCTGGGACTTGTGCTGAAATCCTCTTTCGGTTCAGTTACTAAGCCAGCAGGGCAGACCCAGGGGTGCTGGTGTCTACCCCACCATTACGCTGTAAGCATTTGCTAAGAGTATGGTTAATCCTGGGGAAGCAGAGTCTGCTGACAGAAAGAGACAAGGATCTACCAGGCTCCAATCAGGTGGCTTTCTGTACTTTCAGTGATGAGAATCCATGCATCGCTCCTAAAATTGGACTATCTGGAGCTGTTGTAGCCCTTCTCCGACAACTCCCTCAAGAGGGTCCTGAGGCACGTGCAGTTCTGAGGGAATTGAGCAGGGCTTCAAAGCTGTCTGATAATGACACAGGGCACACTACAAGTAGACCTTGTGTCAAGGAGTCGGAAATAAAGCAGTATACCCTGGCCAGGTGGCCATCTAGAAGGGCAGGTGACAGGCACCCTCCTTGTGTCAGCATGGTGTGGTAAGAGATGCTGTAGAGGAGAGAGGCCTGGGCCAGGGAGAAATGGAACAGACAGGTCAGGGAAGGCTGCCAGATGGAATGAGCCTTAAGAGAAGTCTTCAAAAGTAAGGAGAAAGCAGAGGGCAAGCTACACCGTGGTGAGAGATGAGAAGGCAAGTAGGACATCCAGGCACTCTTAGAGAGCCTCCCACACAGAATGATCCCAGTCATCACGCCCTCCGCTTCCTCCCATCCATCCATCCCCTCATCTCCTTCCCTACAGAAGAGTGTCTAAAAATGCAAACCTAATAATACAATCCCATGCCCCCCTTAAAAATAGGGATAAAAACCCAACCACCTGCATGGTCAACAAAGCCCTGCCCGCTTACTATTTGCAGTACGCTCCTCGCATCCCCCACAGCCTGGCCCTCTGCTTCCTCAGGTCCTGCTTACTCTCCCACTAGGACCGTTGCTCTTTTCACTACCCCTCACCCCTAACCCCACATCCCTTTACCACGGTAGCCCTTATTCACCCTTCTCACAGCCACTCAAATGTTACTTCCTCAGAGAAGCCTTCCCTGATGCCAGACCATAGACCAGCTTCCAGCACACTTTCTCACTGAACTTGTTCTTCATAATACTACAATGCTTGCCTCTGTGTGTATTGTATGTATGTATGTATGTATGTATGTATGTATGTATGTGTGCATGTATATGTGTGTGTATGTATAGGTGTGTGTGTGTGCGCGTGCGTGCGTGTGTGTGTGTGTGTGTGTGTGTGTGTGTGTGTTGATTCATGCTCATCTCTTGTGTTCAAGTTTAAGATCCAGCAAATCAGAGACCTTCTAACTTTCTTAAATAACTGAATGTTCAGAACCCACTGCCGTGGCCAGCGTACACACTTCTGAGTTGCTACGACCCCCGCCTCTCCCTGCTGTGTTCCCAGCTCTAAGTTGAGTGTTAGTTTCAGCTTGTGTTTGTGCTGCTGTCTCTGATAGAGTTGCCCTTTAGAGCTACCTTCATCTACCAATGGGTGCAAAAATGGCATTTAGGTGGAGAAGGCCAGAGCTCTCGGTAACGTGAGGGGCAGCATGCTTCCTCATGAATGGAAAGAATGAGCGGCATTTCTGCCTCACTGCTGGTCACCATCCACCAGGCTTGCCAGCACTTGGGTGCTCTGCTCCTACTCTGACATTATGCCTATATTTCTATTGCAGTCACGTATGGATTCATTCAGGATTATTTCTGGACACTTGCCTGATGCTGTGCTGAGAATTCAAGTGAAGACAAGACATGTGTGTTGGTCAGAGCCTGGTGCTAAAGAAAACGTGGCGTCCTCTGTGCAGAAATGATTAAGCATTTAAAAATGTCAATGACAAAGCTTTGAACTGACTGTGGTACCCTTGTGGCCACATGGCCAGCATAAGCTGTTATGTCCCTATCCTTGCACCAGCCTGAGTGCCTCAGTGACTTCAGCGTAGACACAGGTGTCAGAATATCTTGGGCCAACTCCCAATTCAGGAGATCTCTGCCAAATTACTGAACTCCTCTGTGCTTCAGTTTTCTCATCTATTGAATGGAGCTCGACAATCCCCTCCTTCCACCATGATTATGGGACTAACTTATCAAACAGATGCCTGTTAATAAAGCCTCAACACATAGAAAGTCTGACCACAACACTCACATCTGTGCACAGTCAGCAGGGCCAGTTACACAGGCACATTACCTGTGTGGTCACCCAGGACCCCACACCACAAGGGTGCCCCAGTCAGTTCAAAGCTTTGACATTTTTAAATGCTTAATCATTTTGCGCAGGGGATACCACATTTTCTTTAGCACCAGGCTCTGACCAGCACACATGAAGAGCTGAGCAAAGTCTGCTGGAAGCAAGAATGGATGGATGTCTCCAGCCTTTTGTATCAGCCCACACATGCCTTTGTCCTTCAGAATCAGCCAAAGGGGTCAGCTTTGAAGCAAAATTATACCTTAAGGGGTTAGGTTTTTCTTCAGGGGACAGGATCTCACTACAGAACCCAGGCTGACTATGAACTCATAATTCTTCTGCCTCAGCCTATCCAGTGCAGGGATTATAGGCATACTCCCCACACCCAATTCAAGTAGACTGTGTGAATTCACCATACACTTTCCCTAAGACTGAGAGCACCCAAAGTCAGACTCAAAATCTTAAACACATTTTCATGCAAACCTACATTTCCTAAGAAACAGACTCTAACCGAGCAGCAGCCAAGCATCCCAGGGGGGCCAACCAGTGTTAGAGGGTAACTCCTCCATCTCTTGGACTTACAGTACATCTTCCTTCCATACACTCCCATGCTCTCTGCAGAGAGATAATAGCCCATGGGGACAACAGTGTTCCTTCTTTGCTTCATCCCATTCAACAAGCGAAGAAGTGAATCTTAGGGTACAATTAGGTCCTTCAATATCCCCATGTAGTGCAGTTCCTCTGCCCGCCCAGGCTCTATGAAGGCCTCTATGGGCCTTGGAATCTGAACCACTTTGGAAGTGTTATCCAATAGGATCAGTGCATGCATGCTAAATCTGAGGCTGTGTCCCCAGCTCTGGACCAACCCACCTGTGCTGCAACAACAAACAAAGATAAACTCATGCTCAGCAGCCTCAGCCAGTGGGTAGCGCAGATTTCATTCTTCCCATGTGTCTGGACTCTGCAGTGAACCGGTACTATGAAAAGCTGTGGATACAACCAGAACCCCACCGACAAAAGACCTTGACCTCCCAAGGCAGGAATGACAAGAAACAAGACAAATCAGATCCTATATGGTAGGATGATGGCGCTAAGCCTTCAGAGAGGAGGACAGAGGTAGTGCAATATTTGGGGTGAAGAATAATTGAGATGTCAATCTCACATAGGATTGTCCATGAAAAGCAGCCATAGGAAGAGTGAGGAGACAGTGTAAGACATGAGTGGAGAGACATGAAGGTGAGGAGGCAGGCCGTGAAGCTTCCAGAAGAACATTTTAGACCGTGGAAACTGCCTGTGAAAAAAAACTCGGGGGCTTTAGCCATCATTGGCAGTGTAGGGAGATCTCTGAAGAGACTGGAGGCTTTGCCAAGAGGCATTTGCGTCCCTACCCCAGCCTCTCTGCTCAATGCAGCGCCATCTACAGGCCAATCCAGTCCATAGATTGACAGCAATTAAGTGTTGAGCTTTTTACAGCAGTTGGGGGCTACTTTATTTAGCACCATGGAGGGGTTCGGTTTTGTTCCTTAGATTTTGATAGGAAGGGTAGTCACACTCAAGATGGCTATAAGAGAGGATTTTTACGTAGCCAAGGATGCCTTTGTATTTCTGACCCACTTGTCCTCGCTTCTCAAGTACTGGGACTACAGACTTGAACCACTGAGCCAGGTCTTATGCACCACTATTGGTCCAAGCCAGGACTTCATGTTCACTAACCAAGCACTCTGACAACTAAGCTACATGCCCGGTCCCAAGAGAGAATTTTGAGTGTACTCCCCCAAAACAAATGTCACGTGATTAAGGTGAGACGTATACTACTTACACTGATTTGGTCAATGCACACCAAATGCCAGAATCGAAATATCACATTATACCCCTAGAAATATGGATGATGGTGTGTGTCAATGGAAAATAAAAATAAAGCAAAAAGTTAGACAGCAAGATAGGTCACAATAAAATTTTAATATCTAATGGAGCTTGAAATATCAGACTGGGTTTAATTGTACCCACCGGACTCTGTAACAACCTTGTCCTTTTAGGGGTCTGAGTGCCTGCCTGTCCACCATAGACCCGTCTGAGGCCAGCAGATCCCTCTACAACTTTAGATTTCCAGCCTTCCTCTCCTCCACTCACTGCCCGAGGAGCTCCCAACAGAGATGGGGACAGGACACTGGGCCCTTGCTGGAGACTCAGAAAAGGCTCAGCCAGCTCCTTCTCTCGGGAACAGATGTTAGGGAAGGAGTGGGGAGGGGGTGTCTCCAACATCTTCCAGCCAGTCACACGTCCCTCCTCGCTTGCATCTGCTTCAGCTTGCTCCTGGAAAGGCTTGCTTCTGTGCTCCTGCTGTGCCTTTAACACACAGGCTTGACTTGAGCCTGGGGCAGATGTCTCTCCCTAGCGGATTCTTGGGTACCCTTGACAAGTGAAGCTCTTGGAGTGCTCTGCCTGCCTCCCCTGCAAAGGGGGCGCCCCTCCACGGCCAGGATCCCACCTGATCTGCCCATGCTCTCTCCTTCACACAACCTTCAAACACTTCAGACCACCCAGCCCCCTATATGCATTTGGTACTTGTTCGAGGCTCCGCCTGAGCCTGCTGCGCCCTCCTGCATATTGATGAGGGTGTCTGCATGTTTTCACCAGTCTAGCTAGGTGTGGAAGATGAAAGCACCCGCGTGCGTGAGTGTGTGAGTGAGTGCACCCGCATGGCTGGGCATTGTGTGCCTTTGTGTGCGTGCAGGTGAGTGTGTGTGTGTGTCTCCGTGGCTGCAACATTTTATCCCAAGCTGAAGGCTGTGTGGAGGGCTTCTCTTAGCTATCCTGCATCCCTTCCAAGTTCAGGGACAGCACCATCGACCTGGTGGCACACGCAAAGATGTTCACAGCCTTCCTTCAGACCCACAAGCTCAGCTCCCTGATCCAGGCAAGGAAAAAAAAAAATCTTTCAACATCCTCTGGGCTCCAACAGTCGCGACCCCATCCCCCACACCCTGGATGTAGACGCCTCTACACGAAGATGGGCTCGAGGCATTGGCGGGGAGCTGGGGTAGGTAGCTGGGAGGAAAGTCAAAAGGAAAACTGAGGACATGCTGGACGGGTAAAGGAGCTGCTAAGGGAGAAGCAGGTCGTTTCCACGCCACGCCCCTCCCACAGGGGTTGGAAACCCAGGATAGCCTGTTCTCCATCCCGGTCTTCCTCTGGGGTTCCCAAGTTAACCCGGTCTTTTCCTTCAGAAACTGGAGCCAGAAAACGCTGCTGGGACCCGGCTCCTCTGGAACGTCCCACTCGATGCCCCCCACTCTCAGCGCGTGCGCGCGCTCGTGGACACACACACACACACACACACACACACACACACACACACACACACACACACACACACACACACACACCATGCAGGCAGCTGCTGATTGGCTGCGGAGAACGGCGTCCCGGCTGGGGTTCTGAGGCGGGAGCTGAGCGGTCCTAGGAGGGAGGTGCACACTCCCGGCTCCGAGAGCCCCTCCCGCGTCCCCTGCGCCCTGCTGGAGAGCGGAGCTGCGGATCCTGGAAGGCAGGTGCGGAGCCAGCCGAGGATACCAACCAGGGTGCAAGCGGGTCCCGCCGTGCGGCGATCCCGGATCCCGCCCCAGCTGCTGCCTGGTCCCCACCCGCTTGGCAGCTGCGCCGAGCCCAGCCCGGCGAGGGGCGCGCTCATGGAGCACATGCACGCCCACCTCGCCGCCAACAGCTCGGCTTGCGGCTTGGGCTTCGTGCCGGTGGTCTACTACAGCTTTTTGCTGTGCCTCGGATTACCAGGTGAGGGGACCTGAGGGAGAGGGAGGGAAGCCGGAAGCCCCAAGTTGCAACCTCCGGGGTCCCAGACACCGTCTTGGGAAGTGCCCTGGAGCCCGCTTTGAAAAATAACAAAGTTTAAACCTTGGTGGCAACTGTGGAGGTTTCCAAATCAGGATGAAGGGACGTCGCGTGGCTTGGCGGGGACAGTGCTTGTGTGGCGCTGGGGCATTTTGACTTGTGGGTGTGCATCCTATCCAAAGCGTGCCCGTGTGTTCTCTGTTCTCGTTCTCTCTCTCTCTCTCTCTCTCTCTCTCTCTCTCTCTCTCTCTCTCTCTCTCTCTCTCTCTCTCTCTCTCTCTCTCTCTCTCTCTCTCTCTCTCTCATCGCGTCCCTGAGGGGTCCCGGAAGGGCTGTGCAAGGCTTTGCCCCACACTGTCACCTCAGCCGAGAACACTTCTGCCACCCTATCCCTCTGTACCTCCCACCTAATGCTACATAAAGCCGAGACCTTGATACTGGCCACTCGAGTTCTAGGGGCAAGGGGATGAGCCCTTGCTATCCGCTGTCTGCCCTGAGGGAGCGAAGTATCTTCTTATGGCCAAGAAGTGTCAAAGGGTGCCCCTGGTCTGGGCCGGATGGGGCAGCTGTGCAGAGAAGCGCACTGCCTACCAGGACTACTGCCTCAGGGGATGGCAGTCTCCTTGAATTTAAGTCTGTCTCCTCTGGCTTTGCCTCCAGGTCAACCCCAGTCCTCCCTTCCAGGGCAGTTCCCAGGGAGGCAGACGAGTGGCTAGCTGGTCCCACATCTTAATGTCCTCTGGAAAGTGAGGCTGAGACTCCTAGTGAATTCCTGAAGAGAGATGAGCTGCTGAGGGAGGAGGGGTGTCTGCCGGGGCTATGTGAAAGAGCAGCTGGGACCAGGAAGAACAGACGCCCCCACCCACCCCCCCGGGGGGGCTTCAGTTTTGGGTCTTTGGATAATCCTGTCATGCACACAATGTCATGTTCATTCCTGGAGTCACCTGCAGGCAGAAGAGAGAGCTAGAGACAGAAAGGCTCAGAAAGAGAAAAACCCCTGTCCAAGACAGAATCTCAGCCTCCACCACTTGGTATCTCTGCTCTGAGAACTTGAGCATCCTAGCATCCTGAGAAGTTGGGTGTTAGTCTTCCAAGATCCGAGAACTCTCCCTTCCTCAAACATTTAGGGACTCCAGAGCCCCTGGCAAGACAGTGTCCAACAACCCCCACTCCGGAGTTAACCAGCACAGGCAAACACAAGTTTCCTAACATGGACTCCTGCATTCCCCTGTGAAGGGAAGCTCTCCCCCCAACTTATCTCTCCTAGGAGAGGGGATCCAGCTCTGATGTACCCTACCAGGTAGGGCACTCCTGTAATTACCTGGAGCTGAAATTGATTTCCACCCAGGTTGCATCTCCCTCCCCTGCCCTCCAAAGCCTGTTCCCAGCGCTCTCTATTGGGAAATGAGTGCATGAGAGGCTGGTTATGTGTGATGCCTGCTGAAGTGAAGAGGGGCCAGAGCCCCTCTCTTTGACAGCACCCCACCCCCATCATAGTGAAACTAACCCCCTTCCTGACCTCTCCATCTCTCCCATTGCCTGTGCTGGCCACTCGTTCTCTCGGGCATTTTCTCTCCAAATTCTAAGGGGGCAGTGCTGCAAAGACAAGGAGGATGACCTCCAAGAGTCCAAAACAGGACACGAGGTTAGGAGAACAGGCAATCTCAGACTGTCGATGACCTCAAATCCAAGTGTCTTGAGCCTCTATAGTCTAACTCTCCTGAGCAGTTATGGTCTTTCCACCCATAGCTTTGGCACCCACCTTATGCTAGGCACTGTGCTTGGCATGGGTTTAGCCCAGGGCTTAGGGATTTAAGAGAGAGAAGGGTTGAGATTTGAACTTAGGTGGGGTGTGTGTTTATAGACTTAGCTAACAGTTTTGACCATCTACTGTGTGCAAATACTAAGGATGTGCCAAAGGGCTCCCAGGGGTCTTCAGGGGGCAGTCCCTGGATTCAGGGAACTCGAAATGAAAGCTTCTGGCTTTAGAGGCAGCTGCTGGATGCAGAAGGGTCAAGCTCCTAGAGAAGAGTGAAGGGAAGACCAGTCTTGCCCAAAACCATGGGCCCAAAGCACTTTTGTTAGCAACCTGGAAGGCTGGTTCTAAGAGTCCTCGTCATTCTTTTAAAGCAGTGGTTCTCAGCCTGTGGGTTCTCAACCTTTGCAGGGTCAAATGACCCTTTCACAGGGGTCACCTAAGACTATCAGAAAGCACAGATAAGTAATTATGATTCATAACAATAGCAAAATTGTAGTTATGAAGTAGCAACAAAAATAATTTTATGGTTGGGGATCACCATGACATGAGGAACTGTATTAAAGGGTCTCAGCATTAGGCAGGTTGAGGACCACTGTTTTGAAGCCATACAGAGAAGCAAACATATCCCAGCAAAAGAGAGCGCAGACGGAGGATTAATCCAGCCTCCACCAGAGTCAGGGGGTGTGGTTGCTCTGTGCCTTAGCTTCTCTCTGTAAAATGGACATTACGAAATTGTCTTTCCCTAGGGTGGTAGGACAAGTGACAGCTTTAGTGACGATGAGGAGGCGGTTAAGCATGCAGTTCAGTGGCTGTCACCTGCACTGATTGACATTGTGCGGCTGCAGTTGTAACTGTCATCCCATGGGGCTGTCAGGAGAAGGGGACTGCTCAGCATGATCCGGGAACCAGCAGAGGGCCCAGGAGGTGCCTAGAGGACAGCACTTAGCCTGGATCTTTACCTTGAAAGTTCACCATGGTGGTCTCCTCAACTTAGAGTCACCATCAATTAGCAAGCGCTCGTCGCCACTGTTGATGGAGAGACACAGCTATGTGGGGTGTGACATAGCAACAGGCCTTGCTAATATTGTTGAAAACTGAGATTTTAATTGAATCACTATTCCCAGCAGGGAGATCACTCCAAGTTTTCCAAATCCCCCCACCAAGTGCTGTCAGAGATGAGAGTGGAAATGGAGAGATAGATGGGGAATGCCTGGGTGTTTGCCAAGAGGGATCCAGTAATTACAGGAAAGTGGCAGGTGTCTCTGGCTACACATATCCCTAAGTTGGCAGAAAGAGCTTTGAAAAAGCCATGTGGTCCAGCCCCCTACTTTAAGTAATTGCCTGTGTGGGCCAGCGCAACAGGCCTGGCATGAGTCCAGGGAATTCCAATACGAAGTATGGGCAGAGCTAGCCACTTAGGAATTCTTAGCCTGTCAGTTCCACAGTTTGCCCCATCAGTAAAATGGGTAGGAGTCATGCATAATTACCTCCCCAGGTAGCATCTATTAATTAAGATATTCTATATAAAAATAGCCTGAGTCATACCTCTGGTCCTAGCTATTCAGAAGACCAAGGCAGGAGGATTTCTTGAGATGAGAAGTTGAAGACCAGCTAAGGCAATAGAGCAAAAACTCACCCCACAAAACATTTAGAATAATGCCTAGTCCAAGAAAAGCACATTTTACTCAGTGCCTTCTCCACAGCAGATATTTTCACCCCTACACTGCCGCTTCATCTCTGTTACCTCCCTATGACCTACAAATGCATCTGAACCCATTTCATGGCTGAGTAAACTGAGATGCGGAGCAGTGCCACATATGCCCTACAACCGTAGAGTCAAACCAGAGGTAAATGCACCTGCTCTTTCTGTGGCATCGCATTTCCTTCCTTCCACCAGGAAGCTGTTTTCACTAATCTTGGTCCCCCAATGCTGAAGACTTAGCAGAGAATATTGGCACCCCTGCCCTTCATAAAACTCCATCTGCTTCTCTCGTTTCTCCTTTTTAAGTGAGGGAGATGCTTATTTCTCAAGACACGGGAGCTAAGTCAGAAGAGCCAATGCTGGTTGGCTTGGTGGAGACAAGCAGTATAAAGAATGGCAGGAGGAGAAGGAAACTGTGAACTTGAATGTCTGGGGGGAGACAGCCATGGGGTGATAGATGAGCTGCCCTGATAAGGAAGGAACACCTCAAAAATAAACAGGGATTTGAAAGATTTTGTCTTTCAAATTTGCTTTCTGAAAGGTGCCCCAGACATGAAGGAAAGCAGAGTGAGGAAGGAGATGATAGCTTGAAATCGCATCCCACCCTACAGGAACGCTTCTACAGCTGCCTAGCAAGGGTGATGAGGTCTGCCTCTGAAGGCTGGGATGGGTGAAGGGAGCTTGGCACAATGTTGTTACCATGGTTATTAACCAGAGGTAAAGATATGAGTAGCCCGGTGACTGGGATGACCCCTGCAGGTGTGTTTTCTTTAACCCACCAACAGTTTTGATTAGAGAAGGTATAATAAACAGGCTAGGAGTGGAAATGTGGGGCCTGGGCCTCTGGGATTCTATGCCCTGTGTAACTATGGGCAAGTGACATTAACTATGACATGCTTCAGTTTTCCTACCTTTAAAAACGGAGTGGTGAAAATGATAGTCCATACACTGTGGGGTTGATGTGAAGACTGGATTAAGCACTAAACACAACACTTTGAACACAGGAAGCACTCTGTAAGTTACATTGTCATCATCTGAAATGTGGGGAGATTTCCCAATATGTCTGATGACTTTACCCTATCATCAAAGTAAGACAGATATTATCAGAAAATTAAACTATAAACCAACAAGCCTCTTGAGCACAGACACAAAATCCAGAAATGGCCAAGTGACTCAATAAGCAGCTAGAAGGGGTAACTCATCTAGAACTTGGGTTCATCTCACGATGCCAAATTCATTAAGCATTTGACAAGAATGTTAACAAGTGAAAAATAAAATCCAAGTGATCCATCTTAGTAGATGAGGAAAAACATTCGACAATAGTTAACAACCTCTTTGCAGTAAAAACTCATCAAACAAATGATAAAGAGAAATTATTTAACATGGAAAATGGAATCTACAAATAACCTGGGACTTCCATCACACTCAAGGGCTAGAGGTTGAGTATTCCCCCAACCCCCGTGATCTGGAGCTGGGCAGGAAGAGCTGCCCTCCTTGCTTTTATTCAACATAGTACTGGAAGTTCTGGCCAGTGGAATAAGACAAAAAAGAGAAAGATATCAAGAGATGAATAAATTCAATCATTTCTATTCATGGATGTTAGAATAGCCTTCATAGAAAACTTAAAAATGTCACAAAGAAGCTCCTAAGAACTAACAAGTGGCTGCAGTGTTTGCAGAATATGTGATTAATATGTAAATACCTGCTGTTATTTCTATCTACCATAAATGAATAACTTGAAATTAAAAACTGGAAAAGTAACTTCAATGGAATTCTGAGTTCTCTTATAAAACCAGAAGAATATAAATGCCCATTCCCTGGAGGTAGCACCTTCCAGGAGCTGAAGGAAAGCGGGTCCCCTTGAAACAGGTAGTGGCATCCATACGGCTTAAAACCCTCAAATTAAGAAATGGCACAGGCTGGCAAGCCTCCCACCCACAACTTTCTCCTGTCCACCAGTCTTGAACTCATCCCACAGGTGACCACTGCTACTGTGCCTTCATTTATTATCGACCCTCTTTTAAGGTGTGTTAGTGCATTAAGCAAATACGAATTGAGAAGTCCAACTCTCCATTTCTAATTCTGCCTGAAATGAGCACATTATATGATTGATTTGCCTCTTCTTTTTCATTTCACTATGCCAATCATTTGCAGAGAATGGATAAAACTTGTCATTCCTTTATACAGCTGCATAGCAGTCCTTTGTATCCTTGGGTCCAAACTCATGATGTGAGCTGCTTCCTGCCAAGGTATGCAGGCACTCTGAATCTAAATAGCCCTGCATGCTGTGACTAATTTACCCTGTGTCCTGTCAGTACTGTAATCAGGTCCATTGGACCGTAGCACCCTTCATCTATGAGCCAGACAAAGAACATTAGATGTGGAATTCTGGATTCCAGGTTCCTCTGGCAGTAACTCACTGTATGACCTTAGAGAGGTCGTTTTTTATGGAGTCATCAAAGCCACAAGAAAGGCTGTTTCTGCCTGAGCTGTAGATGGAGACATGACCCTTAGGTGGGATGTAGCAATGCAAGTTTGTGGAATCGCAAACTCCTGATACAACTCTGCTGGAAGCCACCTATCCCAGTCTTGAGATAGAGTTCAGGACAATTGCTTTCTAGACCTTACCTTCCCACAGTTCCCATAATCATCACTTCAGTTCTGCTTTCAAGGCGGAGTGTAAAACACATTGCATGAAAACCGGATGTGGATTTGCATCCTGTTTGCTGTTGTGACCTCAAGCATAATACTTCATCTCTCTGAGCCTCGGCTTTTTCATCCACAACAGTGGAATATCAAGGTCATCAGTTAAGCAAGTATCTGATATCATACACTCTGAATTCAAATCCTGGCTCCTCTACTTAATAATCTGTTACTTTGGGCAAATTTCTCACCCTCTCTGCTCCTCAGCTTCCTCAGTCATGAGAAGGATATTAACAGTGCCTCTTCCAAAAGGCTATTTTGAAAATAAATTGAATTGTGAAAATGCTTACTTCCGTTCTTGGCATACTTGCTGTCACATGGAGTAAGAGTTTGTTAATGTTATTAACCTTCCAAGTCTTTCATTGTGGCTGTGACAATTAGAAACAAAACACACAAAGGCTTCTCACAGTCCCTTACACATGGTAGGATCTCCATAAATGACATTGTTTCATTGTCTAATATGCCCATGTGTTCAAGCCATGTCAGTGTCCTGTAGCCACACTTCATACATGGATCTTTACCATAAATACATGGCTCTACTCACAATGGTGATAAAACTGTGTCCTAGCAAGTCAGAGAAGAACAAACCCATGACTTAGCAATGAATCCCTTCATAAGTCTAGGGAATGGGCCTTCCTAAAGGGCTTGCCTGGTTCTCTGTGTGACTTTCAGAAAAAGTTTCAATGCGGGATGCACAGTAGCCTTCGGCTGAAGCCAGCCAACATGAGCAAATACCATGTTTGGCTGCTGAGAAAGTATCCAGGGTCATGAAAAGAAAGGGTTCCACCAGCAAACTTTCATGTGCAGCTAAAAGACAGGCAAAGCCTGGGAGAGCATGCCAACCAATCAGAGACCATAATGCTGGGTGAGGAGCGAGGTGCAGGTGCCATGAATTCAAATACCTGGAAGGAGGCAGTCAGATAATGTCTGTGAACAGAGCAGTCCAGCTTTAAGCAATGTTTCACTTCTTCAAGGAATCATGCTTCCCTGATGTTTTACTGAACACACATGACTATTAATCTCTCTCGTTTTCCCTCAGTGACAGATAAATGTACCAAATCTGCAAACCTTTGTTTGCTCTTAATGATCACTGGCTCTCACATAACACCTACTGTGTACTGGGCATTCTTCAAAGCACTTCTCATGTGTGAACTCATTTCATTCCTATGAGGAGTCTTGGGCATGTATATATCATCACGCATTTTCAGGTGAGCACTTTGGGTCACCTGCCAAAGTCCACATGGCTAGGAAATGGCAGGGCAGCCCTGAGTGCCATTACCCAGCTTTATCACGAGGATATGGTGGCACACACCCCAAGAGGACAAAGGACAGGTGGGACTCAAGTGGAGGTGACAACAGGGAAGGTAGGGACTGGGTATCAGGAAGTCTGCTGCCACTTGACTTTCTGACCAACAACTCAGCATTGCCAAATAGTTCCAAAACCTAGAGATCCAGATATGCATGGAATAGCCGAGGTTTCAACATTGGTAACTAATTCAAAAAGAGTTTTTAAAACATCCTGTGAGCCAACACTTCCTGAGTCAAAACAAGCAGATCTCTCTGCAGACTTGCTATAGCCCTCCAGTCTGCTGACTTAAAACCTCAGTGTGGGGAAGCCACAAGAAACATCAAGAAATACATACCAGTGTGGATCACAGTAGAAAACAAAATATTGACTCTTAGATGGGGGAAGGAGGGAATAATTCAGGAGATGCAAGGAAATATGTGGCCAAAAGAAGGCATGCCAACTCCCTGATCCAGGGAATTAACAAAAGCTAACAGAAACTTCTCCAGGAAATACTACAAACTGCATGTTGACAAGGTCTTGGAACATAGATAGAATATTTTGGAGAAACAGAATAGTACTTTGAATCTGCCAGCATGGGGAATTGAGATGTGGGCACAATAGACCCCAACTTGGATTCAAATTACATCCTCATGGCTTCATGTTAACAGGACTCTGGCAAGTGGCCTCTATGCTCAGCCCATAGAATGGGTACCATGCCTTTCTCTCAAGGCTTATGGCATGGATGAGGCAAGATCATTCAGGGTTAGCACAAGGCATGGTATCTATCAGTCCATGGCTTCTGGATGGTTCGGATTTGTGTTTTGTTTTGTCTTCTTTGCTGAGCCCAAATATCCCCAATTTACAAAATGAGGGATCAAGACCTCCCCTGAAGTTACTGGGCAGGAATGGCAGAATCTTCCGCAGAACTCAGCTCTGCTGATCTTGGCTCCTTTTCTCAGTCAACTGCTATTGATCTCCAGGTTCAGGGCAGGGATCAGGGTAGAGGTGGATCGACTGAGCTAGTGCTCAGTGACCACCCAGCACTGGGGTTTTGTCTGCTGGCATCTAGGATGGTTTTTAATGATAGCCATGTGCAGCATCAGTTCCTTCTCTTAAACGTCCTGATTCCATCAAAGGAGTAGCTCAGCTTGACGTAGTGTGTCTTTAACATTTTCTCAGCATGTGCCAAATCTCCTGGGCCTAACACCGTGCCTGGCAGTAGCATCTGACTTGAAGTTAATGCCCCTCTTGTTCTGCTATTGCATATTTTCCCTAGTGCTAGGAATAAAACCCAGGATCTTAAACACACTCAGCAAGTGCTGTACCACGGAGCTGTGCCTGGGCCCTGTCTCTGTTTTTAAGGCTGCCTTTTCTTTACAGCAAGGAGGCCGGCTTGTGAGTCGTGGTTCTATGCTGTCTGATACAGTGACACCAGCCATGTAAGGCTACTGAGTACTTGACATTGGACGAGTGCAAGTGAGATGCTGAATTTTTCATTTCATTTCAATTAATTTGCAATTAAAATCTGATCATTTGGTTATTAGAAAATAACTGTCTGGTTGGGACAACTCGGGTATGAATTTATTCATTCAGCTCTGTTTTATGACCTCTAAATAGAGGTCACAAAAAAATCAGCACATGCAAAGAGATGTATTGCAACTGTGAACTACACACTGGATTTTGAAGACAGTACAGGAAAAAAAAGTTAATCTCAATAACTCATGTGAATTATATGCATTGGATGTGTGTAGCTAAAATATAGTGTTAAACTTTTGTTTTTCTTTATTTTTCATAATAGCTACTAAAATTTAACTGTATATATGATCCATACTACATTTACACTGGGGAGCATTGTTATATAAAAGTGTTAATCTAGGTGCTAGGCATGGTGGATGGTGGCTTACTCCTATCATCTCAGCACTTAGGAAGCCAATGTGGGCAGATTATCATGAGTTTGAGGCCAACCTGATCTATAGAGAAAGATCCAAGCCAGCCTGGACTAGAAAATGAATCTCTCTCTCTCTCTCTCTCTCTCTCTCTCTCTCTCTCTCTCTCTCTCTCTCTCTCTCTCTCTCCTTTTCTTAGAAAAAACCCATAAGTTTAAGGAAACAGGATAAGTCATTTTTGAACAAGATGCAAAGTAAACAATATAATAGGTGAAACAGACTTTAAATGCAACAAAAAGTCGGTGGGTATTTCAGCAGGTTGGGTTGCTATAACAAAACACCACAGTCTTGTGGCTTGTGACACCAGAAGCTTCTTTCTTACTGTTCTGAAGGCTAACACCCCAAGGTCATTGTAGCAGCATGCTCTGACTCTGGTGAGGGCTCTGCAGGCTGCAGGCTGCCAGCTTCCTGGGGGATGCTTCCACAGTAGGAAATGGCAAAGAGCTCATTGTGGTCCTTTTTTAAGATACTGAGCCACCTTCCTGACATGCTCACCTCTCAAGGATCCTTTGTCCTAATACATCCCACTGGGATGAAGAGGTCAACTTATGTAGGAAGACATAGACATTCAGTCCCCCACAATAGGACCATGACTAAACTCTGGGGACACTCATCAAATGCAATACTCTGAATGGAAAACCTGACACTAAAAGAACAGGCCAGCTCCCCAGCCTGACCCAGTTGGGCTCCAAAATCTGAATCCTGTGTGCTTTGGTCATTATAGCCCAAGAAATAACTGCCCACCCTCAACACCCACACCACCCCCTAAAACCTGTGCCACCCTGGAAAAATACAAAGGAAGCAGAGTACAGGGTGGCTCCTCCATGGGATTAAAGAAAAGGGACATCTCTGGATGCAGAGCTGCCTGGCTTCTCTTGCATGAAAGTTACAATAGGCTGAAATACATTCCAAAGAAGTTAAGGACTTTTCTACCCCAATTGTGTGCCTTTACCCCCCTCCCGAAAAGTGGGGGGTGACACCTCAGAAAGCATTGTCATACTTGATTTGCTTCACTAGGTCATTTTTTCCATCTGCCCATTATCTACCCATTGGGCACTGTGTTAGCTTCATGGCAAGCCCTAAAAGACCTATTCCTTTCTTGGTGACATTTACATACCACCAAGTTCACCAAACACACACACACACACACACACACACACACACACACACACACACACACCACAGGATATCAAAAACCCACTCAAAAGCAAAACTTCAGCTGTGCAAATGTCATCATACTGTGAGAGTTTATCACTGGAGAACTTGACCCAGACCAAGAGGTCACAAAAGCTCCCCTCCAAAAGGGACACTTCAAGTCAGAATGACAGGGAAGGGAAAAGGAGGAGGAAGCGGGGAAAGGAAGGAAAAGGAGAGGAAGATGAGGTGGAAGGGAGAGGAAGGAAAGTCAGGAGAAGTGAGGGGAGGGGAAGGGAAGGGAAAGGAGGGAAGGAGAAAGACAGGGGACAAAGCAAACAAGGCAGGCCAGGGAGGGACTGGTACACAGAAATCAGGACCGGAAGAAGGCCAGAGGACCTGGGATGACAGGGAAGTGCATGCAAGAAAAGTGACCCAGGAAGTCAGCTGCTTATGAAAGCCAGGTGAATTGCTCTAAGCTGGGACAAGCCATTTTCCAGTGTGTAAGCCAACGCGTCCACCAGTGACTCCTCTCCCCTTGTTTGCCAGAACGCTTGGCAGTCAGCGGAGCTGGGGGAATTGCTTTTCTGCTACAGACATTTCTTATCATTTCAGCTAAGTGCAGAGCAAGCTATCGGCCCTGTCAGTTCAACCGAAGGACTCTAGCCAGATGCACAAACACACAGATGCGACACACACAGAGACACATGTAGGCACACACCAGGCACGTGCATGCACACATGGATACCCTAGGCAGAGACGCACAGGCACTCTCAGAGAGAGGTGCACATACATGTACACACACACACACACACACACACACACACACACACACACACACACACACACCACTGCCAAAGACATAGAATGGACTGTGACTCCATCCTGACTGCAACTCCCTACCTTTAGCACCCAAGGCCTCACCTCCACAATTCAGCTTGTCAGAGTGCTTCCCAGACACTCCTTGCTTCTATGAAGAAATACAGTGACTTCCCTAAAATGCATAAATTGGTACAGCATTTGGAAGTCCCAGGGGGGAACAAGGCTGTAAGCAGGATAAGGCTGAGCAATCTCTAAAGGAACCCAAGGTTCATAGCCCTGTCCCTCACAGAATATGTTCTCAAATCGTCTTTCCTCCATGTTCAGGACCTTTCATAGACTGGGCATGCTCTGTATATTAGGAACAGCAAAGAATATCCAGGAGATCCCTGTACTTCTCCAAACTGCTTGAGAGACAAATAGCAAGCCAATAAGTAAATATATAAACAAAATCCCTTGAGGTACCGATGTGCACTTTGGCAATAATGTCACAGGGAAAGGTGGCAGGGAGCTACATAATAGAGTGCCGGAAAAGGGCTCCCCAGACAGGTGATGTTTAAGTGAGGTCTGAGAAGGCGCCAGCTGCGAGGACACCAGGAGAGGGCATGACAAGCAGAAGGACAGGCAGGGTGGAAACCCAGAGATGATAATGAGGCGGCACCAAAACCCAGAGTGGCTGGATCACACTGGGCAAGGAGAAGCGGTCAGAGACGAGAGACTAGGCTGTGTTCTGAAGGTGCTTTGCACAACTGGATGCTACCGTGTGTGTTGCTAGACGACACAGTCCTTAGAGCAGGTGACTTGGTCTAGCTTGCTATTCAAGCTTTCTGTAGATACTAAGTGTGGGACAGTGATGGGAGAAAGACGGAAAAGAGGGTGAGGATCCTCGCAGTAAGAGGGAGCTCAAGAGCACAGGAGGAGAGAGGGTGCTGTGCACTGCATTCACAGTACAGCCACTGGCACTCAGCAGGAGTGAGGGTCAGAGGTCATATCACGGCCAGCCTCTTGCAGCCTAACTCTGCCCCATTCATCCCCGTTGCAGACTCCAGGGAAAACAGAGACAGCCAGGAGGGAACGGGCAAGCCCATGATGTCCTCAGACCCCAAGGGCATTTCCGCCTGGCTCTCGGTTCCCATGGCACAGGGGAGAGCTGACATCTTGACTGTGACTATGGATAAGTCTTGCTTATGATCAAGCTGTGGGCATCCAGAATCATAAGCAGAGAGGAAACGGGAGCCTGCTCTGAGCTGTCACCTGGCAGAGGTGAACGGGATGGAGAAGGTCACCTTCCACACTGTCATTTGACAGATGAATGGGATGGAGTTCTGGCTAGCCGGGCATTGTCACCGTGACTGCATTCAGCTCTGAGGATAGAAAATCTGGCAAGACATTTCTACCTCAAAACAAAGGTAGAAATTTCAAGAACATCTTGTGTGAACAGATGTAGCTCATGAAAGGGTGGGGCTGGTTGCTTCTTAGGTCTTCTCAGTGTAGACCGGGCTTCAGGAGTTTCTCCCCTGAGATAAGACTTTTTATTGTTCCCAGCACTAGCTACCATCCCCCAAATGTTAGTCAGATGGACACTGGTTACCACCCTCCTCAGCCACCCTCACTTCCTTTCCCGAAGAGGGCTGAACCTGCACCATCCCCCACCCTCCACCCCCCACCCCCCACCTCCATCTATCAGCAACCAGAAGATACATTCTGAAATGTGGGAAATATCTGCTTAAGCTTCCTTTGATAGCAGCACCTTCCCTTAGGTAACACTTGGAGACCAAGCATAACAATCCATAGTTCTAAATGCAAGCGTGGCTGCATTTAGGAGGCAAAAGAGAAGACGAGTGTGACGAGGGCAGCTGGACCATATAGCGGGACACGGTCTCCAAAAATGTCTGTATTTCTCCTGAAGAGTCTTTTCAAGCTGTCACAGAGAGAGAGAGAGAGAGAGAGAGAGAGAGAGAGAGAGAGAGAGAGAGAGAGAGAGAGAGAGAGAGAGAGAGAAATTAGAGCCAAAACCAATCGCCTCCTTGAGGCCAGGCTTATGTTATGCAGTTCACCATACCTCTCCTCATTGCCTCCAAGCATACAGATTTTTTTCAAATGTCTGATGTTTTGTTTTTCCCTCATTTTGCCTCTAAAGGAATTGAAGTTGGCTGTTTTTATTCCTGCCTCCAATTTGTCTACATGTATTATGTACATCACATGTAAACACAGACACATACACACACACACACACACACACACACACACACACACACTCATTTGTTTACACCTTATCCCACTTCTTCAGCCATCCTAAATGGACTTCTTGTAAAAATGGAAGTTATTAAAATCTGGGTTTGAGTTCCAACTGGACTTCCTGCCCATGTGTAACTAACATCTATAAATTTCCATGTCATCATCTGTAAATGAGGGAGAATGCTCATCTAGCTGAGGCCAGTACATGAGACAACATACACAACAGACTCTTACCAAATAGAAGTCTTCCTTTCTTAAGCCATGTAAGGCTTTCCTATTAGCTCCCCACCTGGGCTGTTCAGGCTACATCGTGAAGAACCATGTTCGGTTTCTGAGATGCAGCTCTGAGTCAGGAAGGACAACGATGGAAGGGGAGACAAAATGAGCAGGGTGCGCATTGTTCTCTGCCCTTGAAACCTCACGTGCTTGCAAGACCAAAAGGCAAATCAAAACTCATAACAATAGGTGACCTGTTCTACAACAGGGGTGAGGGTGCTGGGGGAGGAAGGTGTTCAAATCCCTGGGGAACTCAAAAGAGAAGGGCTTGTCTTTGCCTAGGAATGTAAAAAAAACCAGATGCCTTGACAGTAGGTATCTCTTCCACTCAAATGCTCTGTTAGTCCTTGGCGCATAGTTACAGTTAGAAAGTATTGGCTGGGTGGGTGGATGAATGGATGAATGGATAGATGGATGAATGCATGGGTGGATGGTGGATGGATGGATGGATGGATGGATAGATGGATGGACAGATGGAAGATAGGTGGATGGACAGATGGGCATATGGATAAGTAGACAGGTGGGTGAATGGATAGTTATATAGATTGAAAGATAGGTGACTGACTTCTAAATTTTATAAGTATAATTTTCATATTAGCCTCTAAGAAACTTGAGACATTGCAATTATAAGTATCTTTCTTATCATCATCATCATCATTATCATAATTATCCTCATCATCACCACCACTATTTATTGGGTACTTAATATCTGCTAGGCATTTTCTTCATGCTGCTCACTTAATATTCACAGCTATACCTGGGAGCCTGGCACTTCCATCATGTCTACTTAGCAGATAAGGAAGCAGATTGTGAAAGAAAGTGACCTTCCCAAGGTCATCCAGCTAGCAGGCAGCAGAGCTGAGGTGAACAAAGCCTGCCCATCACCACTTGTGTTTTGTGCTTGCCCATGGGCCTGCTGCAGATGTTGGCATTCAGGGCACGGGACAAGACAAATGCTGTGTCTACTGACCTCTGTCTTGGTTCACCCTCCCATCCTGGTCTCTGCAGACATTCTAAGGAACTATATCTTCCTTCTTGACTGAGGACTCTTCCAATGCCCCCTTTGCCCTCTATCTAAGCAGGTAGTTTAATTACTTGAAATCATTTTTTTAACCAAGGACACATAGGTGAATTCCCTCTCCACACCATACTAAGTTACAAAATGGAAATTACGTTGCTTCTTTTTTTTTTCCATAAACTAACATATTGTGATCAAACAATTCTCCTAAAAAAAATCTCTCTTCCTCCAGATCTTTCTTAGGTTTCCCTTGTCGCCCTTAAAGGGGTTCAGTGTGAGCCAGAACTCAGCATTCTAAATCCAGTTCATGTAGTGAATGCTTATTGGCCACCCAATCCATGCAAGATACTATTCCTAATGTTTACAGAATCATCAATAACAATCACTAATGTTAATATAGTGCTGACCAATATGCAGTGAATTAAAACTTACAAAGAACTCATTCATTATGTAACAGACGCTCAGCAGAGTTAAGTGGTTTCCCCAAGCTACTTCTAGAAGGCAGAGTTGAAAACTGCAACTATATGCCAGGACTTCAAAACCAGGGTTGTAACTTCCATGAGTGGTACAAGCCTTCAAAGGCATTGATGTGGAGCCCACCCTGTGAATTTTGAGGGGGGGGGGTTCTATTGTCTATTACCTTGAGAATTATCTACTCGCTATTGGTGCCACAGAGGCAGAGCTGGGCTTCTGGTGTTAGGGAAGGTTCAGTTCATGGGCCAAAGACGAGCCTTGCCAGTACCAGTTGTGGGGTTGGTGGTAGTGCCAGGGAGAGATGTGTTCTGCCTATTCTCTGGAACCCACCTGCCTCCTTTCTGGGACCCACCATGCCTGTGCGTGCTGGCCACAAACTCATTTGTCATCACACACAGCCTAAGCAGCTCTCTCCTGAGATTCATGATGAAGCAACAAAGAATGGGGTGGAGAAATGGCTCAGTGGTTAGGAGCACTGGCTGCTCTTCCAGAGGACCCAGGTTCAATTCCCAGTACCCACATGGCAGCTCACAACTGTGTAACTCCAGTTCCAGGGCATCTTACACCTTCACACCAATGCACATAAAATAATTTTTTTTAAAAAGGTAAACTGACAAACTATTATTATGGTGTGTGAAATACTCAATATTTAGCCACTTTTTACCTTTACAATACCCTTTGTGTGTGGCTTTGCTTCTTACCACACAGTAGAGTGATTCATTTAGAGAAAAATCTCAGGGTGATCTCACAGCCCTAAAGAGTGGCAACTCTGACATTCATGGCTCTCCACATTAGCTCGATAGCCAGAATCTGCCTCACTGCCACAGGAGAGTACATAGATATGGGGCGGGAAGGCTTTGTCTTGGCTCACCATTTCAGAGATTCATCCATCGCAGTGGAGGGGTCACAGAAGAGCAGAACTGCTCACATCCCCGTGGCCAAGGAGCAGAGAGAAGAGAAGTTCCCGGGGCTCTCTAGCTTTCTCTCTTGCCCCTTTTGTCGTACCCAGGTCCACAACCCATGAGACAGTGCCACCCATATTCAGAGAGGTTCTTCTCTTCATTTATGCTTTCTGGAATCACATCTGCAGAAGTGAGCCTCAGTTTCTAGGTGACTCTACATCCTATCTCATGACAATTAAGATTAATCATCACAATAACTAATGTTAATTGAGTGCCTACTCTTCACTGGGCACCATTGTAAGTGCCTTATATGAACTGACTGGTCCAATCCTTCTAAATCCATGAAATAGACACTATTTTTTTTTAAGATTTACTTTTATTTTTCTGTGTATGAGTGTTTTACACACATGTATGTAAGTACACCATGTGTGTGCATGGTATCCATGGAGGCCAGAAGAAGGTGTCTGATCTACCGATGACTGAAAGTCACCACATGGGTGCTGGAAACAGAACCTGGGTCCTCTGCAAAAGCAACAAGTGCTTTTCACTGCTGAACCATTCCTCCAGCCCTGGTGTAGAACTCTTACTAAAACAGAAGCACCAAGTTGGGCGTGACTGCTTCACGGTCACAGCAGTACTGTGGCAAAGCCGCCTTGCTTCCCAGTTACTCACCGGGTTTTGTAGCATTCATTCTTATACACAGCAGGAGGTCAGGGGATACATGTTGGTATTGTTTCCAACGTCGCCCCAAAGGCTGTTTCATTCAAGCCATAACCCCTCTATTCAGACATGGACATAGGAAGTTGAGACTCCATCTGTGGACATGCGGAAGTATCTCCACCCACCAGGAAGAAATGTTTCCCCTGAAAGGGGTGACCGTGAGAGGGGTATTTAATGTCCCCGTAGGCTGATAGGATTGGAAGCACATTTCTCACTTTAGTAAGAGCCAGGAAGAAATAGTAGAGATGTGAGTGTTGCTTTGAGACTTGGGCTGCCAGTCAAGCTGCTTGAGGACCCAGGAAACAAAATACAACCAAGATAGGAAGAAAGTTCTGTCTCTACCCCCACCCCAAATGTTGCTGCCCTCTGGTAAATGGTTAGGGTGTGTGCATGGAACCCTCCTATCCTATTTTCTGATCAGTCACAGTTGATGTATTCAACATTTTGTGCTCTTCTTTTCTTCGTTCCCTTTGTAACTTTTCAGTTGATCCTTCTGGGTTTTGAAAAATATAACTACCTTTTCTGCAACTAGTAATAATTGTTATAATTATAGTAGCTTCCACCTCTTATTTTTAGTCCTACATTTGACTCCAGTTGGCACGTAAGTTTGGATTCTTTATTAGAAACATTAATATGTATTAGGTAAATTAGTTTTACCTACAGTATTTTATTAGAATAGGGGAAATAGTTTTTGACCAAACAGATAGAATGGCTTTGAGGACAGCAGACCCAAAACAGAGTAAAGATGTCCCTATAGCAACTCATGTGGAATGTGGGTATCTACACTCACATGCTACATTCTGAAAGAATGTTTGCCATCCAGTTCTGCTGTGCATCAGGTATTGTGGTACAGACTAAGCACCCATCCCTAAAGAAGACAGAAGGACACAGAGTTGTCTTCCTGAGAGCCCCAGTGCCATGACAGCCAAGAAAGGACAGCCATACATGAATAAAAGTATTACGGTAAAGAATTAACTCGATGCGGTCTTACGGGCAAGCAACAAAATATTACTCCAAGTTGCTAAACCTGGTTGTGAAATCAATAATAACCAGGAAACAGGCTGAATTTTTATTAGCTTCTAAAATCTATCATAATCTATTTATCTGAGAATGGGGAGAGATGAGAGCAATGGAATTAGGGTTTTTTATGTATGAATGCTTTTGAGAATGTGGATTCAAGAGAAATTAGCAGCTATTTTAATTTTCTGCTATCTCCTTCCTCATACCAATCAGGCTACCTCCAAAATATCTCATGATAATTAACATTAGCCTAACGCTCTTCCAGTGTGCAAAGCGGCTTCACAGGCGTTATCTCCGACAGTCCCCAAAACAACCTTGGAAGTTTGCAAAGCAATTTCATCGAGGTTATCACACTGGGCTCTTGAATTCTCATCCCTCATTCCCCTGCGTCCACACCCCAGTCAAGCCTGTCATCTTACAGTTCTGCAAACATAGCATATGCTCACACTTCCGTGACTTTGCCCTTGTGACTGCACCACCGGGAAAGAAGCCCACCCTTTCCTGGTCTGACCACAGTGTCTTACTCACTCTGGGGAATCGGAAAGCAAGGAAAGGGCAGGGCCCCTTGAAATTGTAAATAGCCGGTGATGGTACCCGTGATAGGGAGCAGCCCAGCAGAAAAGAGTGTAAACTCTCTGGCTTGTAGACTGTGAATATCAATGAAAGCAATGGTCCCTTCTTAAAGAATGGTGATAACTGACCTATGGCAGGTGAGGAAGACATGGGTTCAAATTCAGCCTCTGATACTTAGTAAGTAGTGACTTTGGGGAAGTCACTAAATCTAAGCCACATCCTCTCCATTACAGGAGTGGTCTAAAAACCCCACCTTCAAAGTGAAGGGCACAGCTATCATTATGTAGGAAGTTCTTTCTACCATTTCTAGCTTGTAATAAGAGACTGCTAAATGGAAGCTATTGTGATGGTTACGACCACTTCCTTCGTGACAGGAAAGGGCATAGAATCACGTGTTGCCACTGTCCTCATTTTCACTGCTCTTTGCAGTAGATTGTTTACTGTTTCTCTTATTTCTAAGGAGGGGAGGCAATTGTTTTTCCCGTAATTTCTTAGTGTCCTGCCTTGCATGTGGCATTTTTGCTCAGAGTTAAAGAGGATGGTTGCTTTGTCATAGGCAAGGTGATAGCAAGTCTGGGGGACATCAGGCTATCACTGCTGGTGGGTGACCAGATGATTCATGAAGGACAGGCAAGAGTCATTCAGATGAGATGGTTAGAAGAAGGACTATAGAAAAAGAAGCATGCATGCACAGGTCAAGACTAAAGGCTGGAGATGGTATGGCTTGTTTGGAGAGCTTCACTTCTCCATAGAGTGAGCAGAAGCAGTGAGTAAAACCAGAGGATACTTGGGCAGAGGCAAAATTCCAGCCATGTCTACCATCTAGGTTCAACTCTTCAAAGCCCTTTATCCACATAGAATCAGTTTTCAGTCCCATTTTTCCTTAACAGACAGAAATTTCATTAACTTTTTCAAGGTCACCATCTTAAACAGGTTTGTGTTGCTACAACAAAGTGTCGAGGCTGGGTGATGTATAAGGAAAAGAGGTTTTGGTTAACTCATGACCCCGGTGGCTGCAAAATTCAAATAGCACCATGGCAACAACTGGCAAGGGCATCCTGGCTGTGTCACAGCACAACAGCAAGCCTGGACACAGAAGGAGGTGCATTCAGAAGAGAGAAGCCACCTGCGTGAAGAACTAAGGCCAGAGAGACTGGGATGGTTCTGTGAAACCTACTCTCACAGACACTAACTCCTGTGAGACCTGAATCAGTTTCCCCAGAACAGGCATCAGCTAGTGAGATGTCTCAGCAGTTAAGGCACTTGCCACCAAGCCTGAAGAACTGAGTTCAACCCCCAGACCCCACATGACGGTGAGAGAGAACCAACTCTCATTATCTCAAACCAACCTCTCATGGCCACTTCTATGCCACGGCATGTTCCCACACGCACGCACGCACACATACAGTATAAATAATGTACAAGAGAGAAGAGTCGTGACTTAACCACCGACCACCAAGCCCCACCTCTTAAAGGTCCTATCAGCTTTTAATACCACCCTGGGGAGGCAAAGTCCACAGGACAGCCAGCCTTATCTAAGCCGAGGCAGTCACACTGCAAGTACAGATCAGGGCTGAAGCCATCATGCACACCATCATGAGGTGGAAAGGTACAGCTTCTTCCCTCTGTGGCTCACAGGCTGCGTCCTGAAGTCAGAAAGAAAACAATTGCTCCAACAATCCAAGGAAGCCATCTCCCACTGGTTCATCTCAGTTTGGGAAGGCCCAAAGCTCCTTCCTCTCCATCACTCCCAGAGTACAGAGGTGGGTTTTCACAAGCTCCTAAACTAAAGCCATCTCCATATAATTATGCCTCCTTGACCTACATGTCATTCAGCTGTGTGCTTGGACTGGAAGCATGCGCACATACACACACACACAAACACACTTAAAAAAAAAAAGCCAATTTCTCCAACCATAGAAAATTGCTTCCCAAGGCCCCAGAGTAATTAGACATTGTCCTCTGGGTATGGGCTGTTCCCTGCCCATCCACATCTCCCAGCACAGACAACACTACTTCGACCCTGCATCTGAACACGGGTCCCACTGTGGAACAGAACATCCTGGGGAGGGCAGCCTTAGAGGGCGTGTGCCTGGACTGTGTGTGCTGGGGACTTCTCTAATGTACTTGAACATCTAGATCCCTCGGATCTGTCCTCTGCAAAGCCAAGAAGGGGGACAAGGAGGCTGTGTGGGAAGAGGTTACTTCTCAACTTCCCAATAGCCCTGCCTTTCTTATCACATCACCTGGATGAGGGGATTCCAGGACTGGCCATATTTAGCAGTTTTTGTTGATATGCATGGCAGAGCCTCTGTTACACACACACACACACACACACACACACACACACACACACACACACACACACCTCATTATCCTTCAAAGATGCCTGTGGTTTGATACAGGCATACAATATGCTTAAACTTAGTAAATCCCTAAGGATAAAGCCCCTCCAACGGCTGCAAGGCCATTGAAGTGCAGGACTGTTTCCTCCTCCTCCTCCTCCTCCCCCCTCCTCCTCCTCCTCCTCCTCCTCCTCCTCCCCCCTCCTCCTCCTCCTCCTCCTCCTCCCCCCTCCTCCTCCTCCTTCCTTTCTCTCTGTATCTGTCTCTCTGTGTCTCTGTCTCTCTGTGTCTCTGTCTCTGTCTCTGTCTCTCTCTGTCTCTGTCTCTCTCTCTGTCTCTGTCTCTCTGTCTCTCTCTCTGAGAGAGGGGGAAAGATGACATAGATAAGGAGGTCTGAGGAGGACAACTTGAGTTGGAAGGCAAGCCTACATGGAAGTGTGGGGTCAGCATGACCTTCCCTCTGGGTTTTCCTCTCTTTGCAATGTATTAATTGTGCACATATGTGAGTTCAGGTGTGTGCACATGGAAGTCACAGTTTCCGGTGTCCCAACGTCCTTGCCTTCCACCTTGTGGTAGGATCCCTCATTGTTTCTGTGGCTGCACTGCTTACTCTAGGCTGGTGGTCCACAAGCTTCCAGGCGACTCTCTCGTCTCTGCCTCCCATCGTGCTGTAGGAGTGTTGGGGTCACAGGTGCTCACCACTACATCCAGCTCTTTACATGGGTTCTGTGAGTGGAACTCAGGTCATCAGGATTGCGGACTAGCTAGAACTTAACGGAGCCATCTCCCTGGTCCTTCTCATCCGATTTTCAAATGAAGCTCAGATCCTAACATCAGCATGAAATAGTCCATTGGAAACCATGGCAGTTCATTTAGTTGGCTCCTTCTCCTTACTGCTGCAAGCATGGCTCTTCCTCCAGGACACCTTTCACCATCAGATGTGTGCTCCCTTCGGCGGTGATTCCACCACACACTGTCTTCTGCCACCATGGCACACCTTTCTCAGCATTTATCTGGCTTTCCACCCAACTAGGAATCTCAGTTCTGCTAAGGCATGGTACCTCATAGTGAAGGCCTGGAAACAAAGCAGAGCTAGCATCTATGTTGAAGGCAGAGCAAGGAGGCTTGCCAGAGTATTATGGGAAGAACACAAGCTCTCCCTCATCCAACTGAATAGCCAAACCACTTCTAAGAACTTAAACTGTGTCAAATTGTCCAATATACACAAAAAAACTGAAAGGCAGGTGTTGCCACCCCCATTTTACAGATAAGAATTCTGGGGTACAGCTTGTTGAAGAAACTTAGCCAGGATCCCAAAAGTTAGTATCAGCAAACAAGATCTAACTTGTTGGTTTCAGAATCAATGATCTCAATGCCCCCACTTTCAGCAAGTTCAGTGTACCAGGAAGGAGACTGTCATACTCAGCAGGGAAGTGAAGCACATCGCTGTGCATGCACATCGGGCATGATGCAATGTCTGTGCGTGTTAAATTCCCCATCTTCCTCACTAGTCCAGTGAGAAGATGCATTTTTTTCTTTGCATAGAGAAAGAAAGTTAGGTATCACAGTCATGTGTGGAAATGGGAAATCTGAACTCTGCTCCATCAGCCACTGTAGTTAATAATGAGAAAGAATTTCAAAGAGACATGGGTTCATGGAGAAGTAAGTAGACATCGTGAATATAATGGAACATCATGAAAGTAACAGCAAGTGGATAAATGTTCCACAGACAACCTCAAGGAGTCCATCTTCCCATTCATCCAGTCAGCCATCCATCTATCCATCCTTCATACATCTGCAACCCATCCACACACCTATTCTCCATCCATCAATTAACATATTCTTCACCCTTCAAGCCATCCTCCATCCATCCATCCATCCATCCATCCATCCATCCATCCATCCATCCATCCAGGTATCACTCCTTTGTTCTACAAAAATTGAGGGAGTTCATAATTTTTCACAACCATTTGATCATCCCTCATTTTTCAGAGAAAAGAGATACAGCCTCTGCCTTCCAGAAGCTTCCAGTGAATGGTGACAAAGGTCTTAAATGAACTCCTCAAAATACATGTTGTGGAAGCTATCTAGCCAAGAAGGAGCTTCCCTCCATGTGTAGAGTTCAGGGAAGCATTCAGAAATAAAGGCTGCCGGGTAAAAGATTGGAGGTGGAGAAGGCATCCCAGACAGTGCTCTGATGTTAAGGAAGAGCTCAGAACTCTTAGGTGTATGCTCTGAAAGAAGAGTGAAAGATGCATCCCATGAGATACACCGGGGGGAACTGACCTGGGAGGAGGCCCACTGGCCATCCCAGGAGGACTGGAGCCTTTGGAGCATAGAAGTCAAACCAGTAATACATGAGCCAGACTGCAGCTGCTTGCCCGTGTGTGTGTGTGTGTGTGTGTGTGTGTGTGTGTGTGTGTGTGTGTGTGTGTGTGTGTGTGTGTGTTGCTTCCAAACCTTTCCCAACACATTGGAAGATATAACCACAGTTGGCCAATATGCCAAGTGAAACCGCACGGCAGCTGCACTCTTGAAATGGGGCAGGGGTTGTGCTGTTCCTGGGAGTCCTCAGGCCCTCCTCACTCCTCACACAGTCACACTCCAAGCCAACCTAGTGCTTTATAAAAGCTCAAGCATGGAGCTACTGACAGGAGCAGGGAGTCTGAAACAATTATTATTGTTGCCTTGGGGTGCTTCAGTTCATATGTTCTGAGTAGCTTGAGCTTGGAACTTACACTCTGAGAACCTGACCCAGACTTGGGTATGTTATTGGACACCCTAAATTTATGCTAGGTTAAGCTGCATCCACTGGATTAAAAGATGGTGGCCTCAAAAACTCCCTGTCAACCACAATAGCAAATTAATTTCCACTTAATCACCAGCACATTTGATTGTGTCACCCAATTCATTTTCCAAAGGAACTCTTTGGATATTTTCCAGTGCATTCACAACACACCAGACCTTCTGTGTGTCTGCAGAGAACACTGACCAAACACCAAAAACTGAGAAGTTGGTGTTACGTTAATAATTACTAGCAAATTAGACCTGATGGGTCTACTTCGAGCCTGTTTACCTGTCTAATAGCAATTTATATACATTGTGGTAACAGGCACTGATGAGGGCACTGTCCCTGTATTGTGTAATTCATGGGATGGCCACAAAAGCTTATGAGTACCACATGATTTTGTTTCTCACAGCTGAGCAAACTAATGCACAGAGAAGTTGGAACCATTGCCCCAAATCACACAGCCAAAAAGTAGCAGAGGCATATTCAGCTTCCTGTTTCTATTTGTCACACATGCCTTTCTGGGATAACCAGGAGCCCTTGTGCAACTTTCTCTGCCATAAAAATGGGGTCTGTGGTCTTTGTGGTCAGCTCTTGCAATGACTGAAGCAGAACTTTCCCAGCATGTTCATACCAGCTCATTTTCCCCCTAGTGTCTTATGCTATTGAGGATGCTGGATGCAAACCTAACACTAGAAACCAACTGGGGTTTTGAAGCTGGATGGATCACTGCAGTTTACACACAGCCGTAGCTGTTGGGCTGTGAGCTGTCTTTAGGAAGTGGCCCCCGAGAGCAATAGCCTTAAGGTTAGAAAGACAGTTTGAGTCAATGACTGAAGAACTTTAGTTTGACTGTATTTCTCATGTTCCTATTTACTGAGTGTTTCTCACAGTCACATCTGCATCCTTTGGCTCAGGCTGTTCTGGGACTTTCCACTCTGTTCTCCGTAGCCTCTTCCTTCATGCCTCTAAGCCTTCCCTGGACCCTGACCATGGACCAGAAAAATGGCTGCTTCTCTTGAACCATACTTGCTGCCTGTCCAGTGTCCTTTCTGCCCTCAGGGCATGAACAGCACAAGACCCATGTTCAGCATATGCCCCTCGAATGAGAGAAGCAAATCCAGAGACAGGTGACTTACCCAGGGCCGCAGAGCTGGTGGGCAGCAGAACACAGCCCTATAGGCTGGAGTAGGATATGAGCTCCCTATGGATAGGAAGCACTGTGCATCTGTTCACCACTGCATCCTTGCCTCTGGTACAGTGCCTGTTGCATGGTAGGAGGCTTAGGAAAGGATTGTTAAATGGATATGTGAATAGCAACATTGTTTATTGCTTCTTTTGTCCTTGCCTTCATAGAAGAACAAGGCAGGGTCACAGAAAATGATGGCTTTCTCTTGGCTGCATTTTATATGCACAATTGATAAGCTATTTGCCCACTGCTAAAAATACGTACCCCTGGCAACCGTTGGATGGATAGTGCTTAGCTCAAGATGTTTAATCAAACAGCGACAACCCAAGCAGAGCCACAATTAGCCTTTGACACCCCAGTGAACTCCAGATGAACAGCCCGGAAGCCTCTGACTTCCTGTTAGTCCCCTGGCACCCAGTGACCATCACCCTGGGTCTGCAGAACAGCAAAAGGATAAATGACCATCCTCTGCCCAAAGCAGACACCAGCTGGAGCAGATGGGCAGGGTAGGCAGAAAGTGAACACATGGGACGCGTGCCATGGAGACTAGCCAGTGGGGAACATCACTGGGTACCGGAAGAGACAATGGGGTCATCTCAGTCATGTGCAGTGGAGTTCATGAAAGTCATAGGATCTAGAAATCCCTTTATCTTCTCCTCCTCCTATTCCCAGGGGTCCCTACAGGCCATATGGCTCCTCTGAAAGGCATTCTTTACTTCCCTCAACTCTCTCATGCCATACACATGTTTGCTGATATATACTGCTAACCTAAAAGGGAAATAAAGACAAAGTGGACTAATTATACATAATGATCCATTCCCCCAAGTTAATTAAAAATCATATGAACAAGTAGGTGCATCAAATGGAATTTAGAGTCTCATAAATCATGTTTGAATTCAGGGATCAGCACACTCTTGTTGATTGACCTGTGAAAGTTACCTAATCCCACTGAGCCTCCATATTCCCATCTCTAAAACAGAGATAGTTATGATATCCATCTCATGTTATGAGGGCTAAATTCAATACATATTAAACCTTCAGCAGGTGAGATGCATGCAATAATCACTCAAGAAAGAGAGGGTTTCTGGGTGCTGGGATACACATGCTAGGCAAACTCTCTGTCCAGGGTTACATGTCCCACCCTTAGGAACCATTATTTTAAATGTATCAGCTTTGCCTAACTCTTCTTGTAGGATTCACGTTGGAGGATGAGAAATCTGTCTGATCTGTCTGGGGCATTAGATATGATCATATTCCTCTTCCAGACCTTGGCATTTTTCATCTATAAGTGAATGAAAACCTTACCCACTTCATTAGTATGGATAAGTGCTAGTTGTAAATGGTCTTCAACTCTCAATGATGTTACATTCTGATAGACCTGAGAGGTCTATAGTAAGTTGAAACCACGGGAACTTGGTAATGGGCTAATACATCCAATCTACAGAGAATTCTCTTATCAACATAGCACACCACAGACTCTTACTTGTCTGTGTTTCTTCACCACACCAGGCCTAACTGAGCTGTGGGTGTTGTCAGCACTCAGCATTTAAAGACAAGATTGTATTTCAAATCACTAGACCATAAAATTATCCAAATTCAGACCTTAAAGTATGGCTTCTGCTGAATGCATAATCATCTTTGCCCTTTCAAAAAGTTGAGAGACACTGAATGAAAACATACTGTGACAGAGACCCTTCATATTGGTGTTCCAATTTGAATATGCAACATCCCCCATCAGTTCATATTCTGAACACTTCTTTCCCAACCAATGACACTATTTGGGAAGGTTCTGGAAACTTCAGGAAGTGACCTCTAGTTACATGAAGGAGGTCATTTTAAGTGGCTTCTTCGGAGTACATTATCCCTGTCTGTTTCTTGTCTTGCTCTTTCCTGACCTGCCATGTTTACCAGGGTTCATGATGGACTGAACCCTTTGAAACCAAAAGCTAAAACAAGCATCCTTCCTTAACTTCTTTGGTATAGATGTTTGGTCACCATGATGAGAAAAACTAACTAATACAATAGGATATTATAATATTAGACAGTGTGTCATGTTACAGTCATTGTGTGTGAAGAAGTGAGTTCAGTGCCTTACACTCAGTAGCTGTTAGTTGCTCTGAGAGAATGGCAGGGATCTTCACATCTTCTGCCTCTTGGTCTCTTTGGCCCATGCTGTTCACTCTTTTTCCCCTTGGGCCAGTGAAACCCATACCCCCACTCCATCCCAGATGTGAGCTATGATACCATGTTGATGGTTGAACTTCCGTTACTAACCTGTTCTGTTTATGGAAATGGAAAGTGAGGACCTGAGAATGGACAGGCACCTGGGACCTACGTCAGAACCCAGCCTCACACAGAGGCACCTCCTGTAGCACTCCAGGAGTCTAAGAACACTTGTATTGACTGATCTTGACATTTGAGCTAGAGAGCTCTTGTCCAGAGCTAGCTAGCCATTTTGGTCTGCAATATAGACCGGAAGGCTCAAACTAAGATGGCCAATGCCTCATGGACTCTCCCATCATTGACTGTCTCTCCTTAGGAAACCTGGTCATGATAGTTATATGTGCAGAGCATGACTGATGACAGAATACTTCCTTGAGCCTGGAGCTAGCCAGGAGCTTTACATGTACAGATGGCTTTAATCTTCACAGCAGACCTTTGGTCCAGGAGCCATCCTTCCTCTCATTTGCTGATGTGGTATGTGAATCTTGTGTTTATATAGCTTGGCCAAGAGTGCCAGCTGGAAAAATGAAGGTTTGGAGCTCCATGAGATGGGCCCCACACCTGGCACCAGTACTGGTGAAGGGGTCAAGAACCTGATCCTAGATAGGCCATAGGTCCTAGGGGAGAACCCAATACAATCATTCTGCTAAATTGATATAGTGTTTAAATGTCGCCTATGTCATGTTGCTGTACCCATAGATCGGAGCATCTCTCAGCCCTCTTCAGAGAATCTTCCCTTTGCAGTAGACAGCAACTAACACAGAGACCCACAGTTGGTCTAATGCTCAGAGAATAAGAGATGGTGGCATGCTCAGCTCTAAATGATACATCACACACAGACACACACACTCACACACACACACACACACACACACACACACACACACACATACACACACACACATACACACACACACACACAAGGCTCAGGAATCTTGGCAGAAGAGGGGGCAGAGAGATATGTAAGAGTAAAATGTGGTTGATAACATCACGGAAACCGTTTCCTGAATACAATAAGGCAGGTGCACACAGGAACTCACAGAGACTGTGACAGCACACTTGAGACCCCAGCAAGCTCAAGCCAGATGAAATCCCAGCACAGAGATCCCACTAGTAGCCGAGGAGCTGTTGACATTTGAATGCTGCTGGGTGAGGGAAAGTCAGTTTTCTCTAGTAATATAACCCCTGGTAGCTTGATCGCATGCAAAGTCAGGCCCCACCCCCAAAACTAAATAGCACTAACCAGACTTGACAGTAGAAATTAAAAAGAAATCTCAATGTTGGATGGGAGGATAGAGTGAGTAGTTAAGGGAGAAGATGGGGGGGCAGAGATGAATATGTTTTAAATATATTATACTATAAATTCTCAAATAGTTGACACAAATGTTGACTTTTAATGACTGAAGATTTAGGAGACTAACCAGATACCCTCGAGTCCAAAACTCCATACATCTCCCGTTATAAGTGTCCTAGCCATTCTGATAACTCTCCCACTTGGTGATTACTGCACAGACACCTGCCTGCCCAGGACTGGCTCCTGTAAAGCCCTGGCCCATCTGTCTTTCTGACAGACTCCCAGAGATGAGAAGGCACAGCTGCATCCATCACTCTGTTCTGAACTTGACCCAGAATGGCTCCATCAAGTGCTTGCAAGAGGCTTCTTCATTTTGCCAGCTGCGCTGTCTTGGCCTGGTGGCATCTCCTCTCTGGATATCAGTTTTCCCCTTTGTTCACGGAGACCAGGGCCTGAATTCCACCGGCATTGTCATCTCCCTACACTTTCCCATGTGTCAAGTCTCTTCTCTAATAAGCTGAGTTTACTTTACAAGCAAACATCTACCACTGCTCTAAGTGGAAACATAATGTTCATATGATACCCCTAAACTATTGCATTTCATTGTGTGCTAGAATTTTTGCAAGCTCTTTATCATGAAGCTTTAATACATTTACAAACAATGTAAACTATGTTTATAACTTCCTAAGTAAGAACATTTCATCAATAAATTCCATAAAACCATCTTATCTATACGAAGCCATTAATACACAGTAAGTCCTCAATAGAAATTAGCACATGGGGAAATATAGTTTGGAATCTTTTGGGGTCTGTTGGCTGCCTTAAATGTGGCTTTATGATCAAAGTCTAAAGTTGCCATGGTTACCTAAGGAAGTTGCCCCTGGTCAAAAATTGCCCCTTCTCTTCTGCTGTCAAGAGAAGGCCAATTGATCGGCAGGACTGACTCCTGCCTGCAGCATGGACGCTGGCTCACTGCTCCACTGCCCTGAGTCAACCTCCCCTGGGACAGCAGCCTTCTCTGTTCTTGCTGCCTATTAATCCACAGAAGGAGACTTGCCAGTCTAGTCTACACAAGAAACCACTGCTTTGTGCATGGCTAGAGGCAAGCCAGAGAGGCTGCATTATAGATCCCACACTCAAGATCCACAGGTCAAATCCACAGCATTGGTCTCACCTTGGCAGACATCACCAATTCCTCCTTGTCCCACTGAGCTCAGCTGTAGTTGAGAGAATACTTGCAACATGGTGGCAAGGTAGCCACTACCAAAAGATTTCAGATGAAACTTCTTGTGTATAAAAATAGAAACAAAGGAAGTAGAAACACTGGTTTGGAAAATAATCCATTCAAGAGTTAAAATGTTACTAATATATAAGTGAATCATATCCACGAAGAAAATAATAGAAAAAACATAATAGAAGTAAATAAATAAGGAGCTACAAAAAATTGAAGAGCTGCCAAGATAACTATTTTTGCATTTTGTGGATAATTTCATACATACATATGTGTTTTGACCAAACCCATTGCCTGTTCTCTCCCATCCAGGTCCTCCCCTCTCTACCTAATCACTTTAGCCTCCCAACCTCATGTTTTCTCTCTTCTTTTTAAACTTAGAGTCCACTTAGTGCTGCCTGTACGTACATAGGTCAGGATGTTCTTTCAGGGGCTGCATCTCTGAGGAACACTTACTCTCCCTCCCCTAGCAGCATCAATTGCTAACAGCATCCTTCGCTATTGCTTCCCTCCAGGAACTAATTTTTTAAAGAAAAAAATGTTATATCAAAGGACACAATAGTCAAGTGAGTCGCTCCCCAATGATGGCTCTTAAGGGCTTAATTCTGAAGATAATGATCAATGTTCTCGACCAAGGACAGAAGCAAAAGAGGACAGAGGTTGCATAAGCTACAACTGGAGACTGAGATTAGAAGCAATGGGCCAGGGAAATCAGAATCTTCCCTAAGGAAGATTCCTAAGGAAGACTCTTAAGGAATGCTCTGATTGTTCCACCTTCCCTCCTTCCTTCCTTCCTTCCTTCCTCCCTTCCTTCCTTCCTTCATTCATTCATTCTTTCCTTCCTTCTTTCCTTCCTTGAGCATTTCAACTCTCTCCCACTTATCTCTGCATCTAAAACAGGTCTGGCCTCTTGTACATGCTCTGTGATTGTTAACTGATACCAATTTGCTGGGTTTTAATAGGCAACAATAGCTAGCTGTTTTAGTATTTACTCTGTGCCAGGAAATACATTAAATATTTTGCATGCATTATTTCATGCAACCTCACAACAACCTCACAGCTATGATACCCATTTCACAGTTGATACTAAATCTCCAGGGTTAGGACACTCGCTGAGCGTTATAGACACCTTTCTCTTGGGATTTAATTGTAGGCAGCCTCCTCCCCATTCCTCTAAGGAAAGGCTGTTAAATGCCTTGGTACTTTGGGTGAGGTTCTGCCTGCAAAGAGAGAACAAGGCCACTTGGCCCTTCAGAGTCTTTCTTGGAGAATGGAAAACCCCAAAGTTGTCCATCCCTTGGGGTGGCATTCCATTCCCAACTGTTACTTCACTGGTCCACAGTTAGCTTTATGTTCCTCATAACCAACAATAGGAAGAAAGCTCTGCTTCCCAGAGTTCTTGACTGGGGAAAGTGGAATCATGGGAAACAAAGATGGCCACTGGCAATGTTTGGAACTGGAGATATAGGATAAGGCAACTACTCTTGGGAGCTCCTCCCCTACTTCTCTTGTGAAGACCCCCATCAGAGTTCAGGGTATAATCCTGGAAACCTCCAAACATTTTCCATAGACACCAGAAACCAAGTCTTGCAAGTGTCTTACCTTTCCTTTTCCTCTCCAACCCCCACAAAACCCCCCAGAGAATATCAGTATCAGTGAGGAGGAGGAAGGTAGGACACCCATCACTCAATTCCATCTGCTCACCTCCCAACTCTAAGCAAGGTCATTGGCAGCTTTCTACCCAGGAGGCTGCATGGTTGCTCTTCCTAAAACCCCATCTTGGGAACCCTGAGGAGTAGGCAATCACACCACCAGAACAGCCCCAAATGCCAGAGGCCAACCTGGCATGGGAGCTGGCACTCCTCATGCAAGAGATAGGCAACTAGAGGTGTGTTCAAGTGACAACTGAAAGAGGCGAATGCTGCCTCTCTGGAAATTCACAAGGATATAATTTAGGATGCAGAGAAACAGGATTTGTGAAAGGTTAGGCCAGGAATTTAATTAGCCCAGAACAGCAATTCTCTCTATAAACTTTTTCTCTAAGTTTTGAGCACTACACGGATGGGACAACAGTGCCTCCAGTGCCCCTTCTCTTCACATAATCACTGAAGCTATCAAGAAGTTCTTCTCAGTATCTAACCTAGTCTTTTTATAGCTCCAGCTTGATCTCTTCTCCTTCCTACAAAGTCTCTTAGCTACCTGTAGGAGGGAGGTAAAGGGAGACGAGACAAGAGGTCAGACAAGAGGGAAGGAAGCATATTATTCTTTAAACCAACATCTCTATTTAGTGGGATTCACCTTGTATAAAAACACAAAATGCTTAAGGAAGCACCATGCCGAACTCCCCAAGCGATAATGGTAATAAAGAACGTCCAACAACAGAATGCTTCATAAGTCTGACAAACCTGGAGAAAAAGGAAACCTAGGATCTATCTCTATCTGAAAATGTTCAACTTAAGCAGTGGTGTTCCTGTATGATCCCACCTTGTAGCACTAATCATTATTACTAATTATGTTATTATCATAGGTGTAAACATCCTGGAGACACTAGCAAACACCTGCTCTGCTTATCTATTGCAACATTAAAAAATCTCCACAACATGAAAACTAAAAGCTAAGGTTTATGGTTACCTGTCCATGGTTCATGGGTGATGGAGCTTCACGTACCAGGTCTAGCTGCAGTCACCTGGGGTTCTAGACCTGAGCACCAAAGATGAAGACTCATCCCATTGGTGACCACTGATGTTAGGAACCCCCACACATGGCTTCTCCAAGTGACACAACGATCATAGAATAAAAACTGGGTTTTCCAGGAGTCATGGTCCCAAAACAAGGTTCAAAAAGTCCCCTATGACATAGCATTAACAGTCACACAAAGCCTTCCTGATACCATCTCAGGTCAATGTCACAGGAGGACCTCAAGGCAAGACATCTACATGGACATGGACACCAAGGGATTTGGTTGATTGGGGGCAATCAGGGAGACTAGCTACCACATTATTGGGATGGTTATTTAAATTCTTTTTCAATGTACGTGTCTGTGTTATGTGTGTGTGCCCTGTGTAGAAGTACACATGCCTAGGAATTCATGGCAATTAGAGAAGACAGCTGGCATCCTTCTGTATCTCTCTCTATGCTGTTCCCTACTGCCTTGGAGCTCACTTTTCTATAGCTAGCCTGTGTCCAGCAAGCCCCAGCAATCTTCCTGTCTCCACCACCACCCGTCATGCTGTAGCTAAAGACACACGTAGGCACAGCTGGCTTTTTACATGGGTGCTGGGAACCTGAGTTCAGGACTCCATGCTTGTGCAGCTAGTGTTCTTACCCACTGAGCCGTTTCCTCAGCCCTCCCGTCTGTCATGTATGGATTAAATATAACAACTTGGATGGAATAGTACCGTCTCCTGGCTCCCCACCTTTTAGCTGTGTGTCTTCAACAAGGGACTTCACCTCTCTGAGTCTCAAAGCTCTCAAATCATACTTCTGCCCTTACACGGTGGTTAAGATGAAAAGAGATGTTGTGAAATGCCCAGGACATAGTAAATGTCGAATGAGTAAGTGTTGGTTATTATTATACACTAGGATAATTAAGTCATTGAAAAATTAATTGTTAAAGATAAAAATTAGGGAAAAAAACAGCAGAACAGAAATTAACTCTGAACTCCAAGTGTTCCATCTCCCCAGCCAGCTGTCTTTTCCAAGGAACCTCCAGGGACATCATAGTCATCACAGACACCAAAAACATCTCTGAAAGACCTCGGACCTTTTTCCACAGCCAGTAGACCAATAGGTGGGATGACCTGATAGCAGGACTATACTCTTCTCCCTGCCACCCTCCCAGTCTTCTCAAGTCTGAGGACTGTAAGCTGTACATGTAGGAAATGAATCCTCCCAGGAATACCAGAGCTGCTTTGCAATCCCAAAGCATGGACTTTCTGTTCCCTGAGAGCCTGAGCCTGTCCAACTGCACCAGGACCGAATGGAGCCTAAGCCAGTTGGTTTTAGAGGAAAACTGTGAAATGCAATTTCAGGCAGTGGTGATCTGGGTTTCTCAGCTCATTTGCCCCTTGCAAAGGTGCACCAACTCTGTCAACACCGCTTTCCCTTTGTGGAAAAATGTCTGACAGTGGAAATGATGGATTTTTTTCATATGGAAGCTAAAGCAACATCGAGCCATAGAGTTGACGTCCCTACCTTCCCATCGCTTTTCTAGAAAATCAATACACAGGTCCCTCCAGTTCCCCCAAGCTCACCTCAAGGTCTCCAAAGTATCCCTGATATTAGCCTGGGATTGGGGTGATCTCTCTGCTCACACAAAAGAAATGAGAAACTCGGTGTCAAGGATTAGTTTCTCAAGAGAGGCAATTACTAGAAACTTCAGGAAATGTCAAGTATGAATACCTGGCAATTTTGTTGGCTTTGATGGCTTGCTTGACTTAAAGCATTCATTAGGTGGGGCTGGAATATTTTTTGCAGCATTTCAGTTTGGAGAATTTTTAGCACCCTGCTTCAAGCTGCGTTCAGCTGGGAAGGAAGAGACAGGGTCACAGACATTCTACAGGACATTTCCTGGGGAGATCCTGGAATTTACCCATCCCTGCCTCCTGATACTTGTGGAGGCCACAGGAATAGAGAAAATTTGGGCACTGTTCGATGAGTGAAGAAAGATTGTGAGAAATGATAAGACTTTTATAAATCTGAATGACTGACTGGAGACCCTTAGGGAACAAGTAGACGGCTCAGTGTGTAACAGCGTTTACTCTGCAAGCAGAAGGACCTGAGTTCATATCCCCAGCACACATATAAAAAGAAATGGCCAGACACAGCTGCAGTGCCCATAAGCGCGGCATCCTGGGGAAGAGACAGATGGATCTCAAGAGCTCTCTGTCCAGCCAGCCTAGCTGAAATGGAAAGCTTCTAGTTCAGTGAGAACCTTATCTCAAGGCAATAGGGAAGAGCATGACAGCGGAAGACACACGATGTCCTGCTCTGGCTCCTCCCATGGCTTACACGGGCTTGTACCCATACATTTACATGCATCTACCACATGAAGCAAACCACACACATGTGGGGAAAGGCAGGCAGGAAGGAAGGAGAGAGGAAGTGAGGAGTTTAATATGGGAAGTCACAAAGAGCTAGGATCTTTTCATGGTTTCTTCACTTGCTTGGTTTCTTTGGACAACTGATCCAAATGTCAGTTTCCTCATCTATAAAATGGCAGGCTAGTCTCATTATTTTGTCCTTTGAACACATCTGCTTCATTCCCAGCCTTTGCACATGCCATTCTTGCTGCCTAGGATCCTTGTTCCATCATGGAGGACTCTTTGTTCTCACCTTGACCAAGCTCAAATGTTACTTCTCATCCCTTGCCTTTATTCTGCATGGTATCCCCATCCAGGATTCTCTTGTGTGATGATTTGCTCATTTATTTATTTAGTCATCTTCTTACACTCTCTCAGCCCCATGACAGGAAGAAACTTGTCCATTTTGCTAATCCCCGTGTCTTCAGCACTTCGTGCCATACCTAGCTTTGAAGAAACTAATGAAGGAATGAATGAAAACAGCTCACAGTCACCAAGCCCTTATCATGGGCCAGGTACTGCTGCCTCTGTGAAAACTGTCTTGGTTGAGTATTCTTCCACCTGAGATAAACCTCATGAAGTGGATGTCTTGATTAGTCTCCTTTTATAAAGAAAACTAAAGCACAAAGTGATTGAATAAATTTGCCCCAAATCTATGAGCCAGTAATACTAGAGCAAGGATGGAGCCCCAGGGCAGTCCTGCTCCAGATCCCACAGGCTTGGCTATTGTGTGCCCTGTGTCATCGGGACCTACAGCCTGATTTCTAGGAAACTCTAATTGTATGATATTAAGTCAGGGCAAGTAAGGACCAAAGGGCAGCCCTTTGACCCAGGCACCCTTCCTAAACCTTTGCTTTCCACCGTGTGCCTACTCACCTGCTTCACTATGCCACTGTATGCGTTCTCATTTCTCTCATCAGTGCGTAGCCATTTGCAGGCTATTTACACACTCTGAGTGGAGACCCTGACATCTCCAATACCAATTTGTGCCCACCTTCAGCCCATGCATGGGTCATTGCCTGCAAATATAGATGCTAAACACTTGGTGAAAGGATTTCCAAATAAATAAAACATTTTGAAATGCTTTTCAAGAGAACACAACAAAGCTGTTTAATAAAAGAGAGCTATTAAGTGCAAAAAATGCTTACAGAGCAAGCACAAATCAATATAAGTGTTCTTTGCCTTAATAAACCCAGAGCTTCATGCATTCCCACCCCTGGGCCTTTGCACATGTTGTTTCCTTTATTGAAATGCCTTCTCCTCCCACATGTTTTCCCTGTTTGGCTGTTATTGGTTGTTTTTTACTCTTTGGCTCTTTTATTCTTAGCTCTTTGGGGGGGGGGGCACCACCCAGCTCCAAAATAAATCACACACACAGAGTCTTATTCTTTCTTATAAATGCCTGGCCTTAGCTTGGCTTATTTCTAGCCAGCTTTTCTTAACTTAAATTATCCCATCTACCTTCTGCCTCTGGGCTTTTATCTTTCTCCATTTCTGTATACCTTTCTTTACTTCTTTCTCTGTGGCTTGCTGTGTAGCTGGGTGACTGTCCCCTGATGTCCTCCCCCTTTTCTTGCTCCTTGATCTTTCCTCCCAGATTTCTCCTTCTATTTATTCTCTCTGCCTACCAGCCCCACATATCCTTTCTCCTGCCTCACTACTGGCCATTCATCTCTTTATTAGACCAATCAGGTGTTTTAGACAGGCCAAGTAACACAGTTAAACAAATGCAACATAAAAGAATGCAACACATCTTTGCATCATTGAGCAAATGTTCCACAGCATAAACAAATGTAGCATGTCTTAAAATAATATTCTACAACATTTAGCTCCTTATTTGTCCCTTGATCTCAGCTTGAACATCACCCCCTCAGAAACGTGTTTTCTGGTCTCTGCTCCCGGCCTACTCCTTCCTATCACACTTCCTATCATACATATTGATCAGAAAGCAACAGAATTTGTGCAGCTCTTTGGTGAATGTTTTTCTCTCCTTATAAATTCCAAGATAGATTAAAGCAAAATAGACAACATTTTTTTCATTTACCAGCTCTTCCCTATACACAACTCATGGGTTCTTAAAAACATACTGGGTGCATTAACTTTTGGGATATCAGGTCTATAAATACAAACCATTTTATTTTAAAGGTGGTATTTTCTGAGGTGGGGTCTTTACAGAGTACACACTCACAATTGTTCTTTATCAGGTACAACAAGGGGGTCCCCACCCCATTGGAATAAATATTATTAAATGATAATCTACAGCATGAACCTTGGTCCTGGGCTAGAAGCCTGGCTAAAAACCAGCACTCTGTTGTTTCTGAGTTCCTTGGAGAAGAGCAAAAATGACACAGACTTAAACGGAGTAATAGTCTGCCCTACCAGCTACTGAGAGGGCATGGAACAGCTGAGCTGGCATTTACACATTCAGCTGTTGGGAGTGTAAATTAGTAAAACCACTTTATAATTAGTTCTCGATTTCTAATACAGAAGATGCACACTGGAGGCTCGTGTGTTCCAACACTTGGTCCACAGCCAGTCTGCGGCATGGAAGGTTGGGAAATCTTTAGGACACAGAGCCTTGCTACAGGAAGTGAGTCCCTCGGGGCAGGCCTCAATGCTTGGCAGCCAGGCTTTCCATCAATCACTTCTCTGCTTCCTGACTATAGACACATGTGAGCTGCCGCCTCATGCTCTCACTGCTGTGCCTTAAACTGTGAGCTAAAATAAACCACTCCTCGGTTAAGTGGCTTCTTGCTGGGTGTCTGATCACTGCAAGCAGAAGAATAACCACAACTACACATTCTAAAACATAAACACACTTCTGTGTGCGCTACCCAGAAAACTCTCATATGGACATGCTTCTCAGTGAGAGTCATACTGAGACATGAACTAGCACACTCATAATGGAAAAATCCTGGAATAAATTAAAAAATGCCTTGGGGGTTGAAATACAAAACTATATGTAATATGTACATAAATTATATGTCTTAGTGAGGGTTTCTATTGCTGTGAAGAGACACCATGACAGGGTGGCGTGCTGGCTGCATCTTGATCAGAAGGCAACAGAAAGTGGACTGGGGGCACACTTCCTGTTCTATTTTTGAAAAACTCTTAAGAAGCTTGAGCAAAAGAGACCTCAAAGCCCTCTCCCACAGTGACACACTTCCCCCAACAAGGCCACACCCACTCTAACAAAGCCACACCTCCTAATAGTGCCACTCCCTTTAGGGGCCATTTTCTTTCAAACCACCATATTGTACTAAGTTGTTACAACGCTATGTAGTTGCTCACATGAATAAATTAGAAGTCAGGGTATTGCCATAGCTAGGTCTCAAAAACGTACTGCTGAACACCAAGAAGAGAGAATGGGATGGACTAGGATAATGACAGTATGGAAGAGAAACAGCAGGCAAACATCACCCTGAGCACAGACTCTGGTTCCCCTAGAGAGAAGGGAGGGAAAACAATGACATTGGCGCTCTCTCAAGACAGGCTTCACCCCTACCCACAGTGTCATTCCTCTCTTACAGAGGAAAGAACCAAAGAAGAACATGTTCAAAGTCCTTCAGTTTTAGGACAAGTGCACCAGGCTCTGGGTGTGCGCTCCTTGTAAGAGGGTTCTATATGTGAACTACATCATGCTTTGCCTTGTGTTTGGGTTCAGGGTCTTGCTGTGCAGTCCTGGCTGGACCTCAGTTCTCTTGCTTTAGCCTCTCACATGCTAGGGTTATAGGCATACACCACCATGTCAGTCTCAGGTAATGTTTTAAATGGCTACTGAGAAGTAAGTGGGGTGAAGAAAGGGAGCACGTAGAGGAGGGAGAGGAAGGGGGGATAGGAAGGAAGGGAGGAGGAGCGGGAAGAGAGGGAGAGAGATCAGACTCTGGCTCTGTTCCTGGACCTCAGACAAAGGACATAAGCTCTCTGAGACCCTCATTTGCAGAGCAGGATTGACAGTGTCCAAAGTGGATTGTAAGAATAAATGAGAATCCGTTTTATCTAAATAACTTTCAGATATCATCCACTGGGTTATTGCTTTTGAATTATTCCCTAATGCCTTTCTAAATGCATCAGGGAGATTCACGTTTATAAAGCTGATCAGTGTGTGTGTGTGTGTGTGTGTGTGTGTGTGTGTGTGTGTGTGTGTGTGTGTTTTAAATACTCATCTATCCCTGGGAACAAGAATATTTTGCTATTACTTGTACAAAAAACACATACATGTGTGATAAATGAGTGTATATAGATATCAATTATTTATTGGCTATGATTATCCTGAGGGAAAAGAAATGGGATGATTAGAGAACAGAAATAGAAGAGAAATTTCTGTTTCTTTTGGGATTGTTTTTAAGTATGCACAATGTATGCTGAACGCTTGCTCCAAAAACCAATGCAATTCATTTTAAAATTAATGTGCAGGTCTCTTAAATGCACTTCAAAGTGGTCCTAGAATATAAGTTCCATAGAGGTTCTTAAGAAGTCATGCTGCTGAAGATGTAGCAAAGTGGCAGGGCATTTGTAAACATGTAAAAACCCTGAGTTCTGTACCCAACACCACAAGGAAGGTGTGCAGTTTAAGTACCTTAGAGGCCAAGGCCTCCTAGCCCCGTTGCATCACTCACTTGTCTTGCTGCTGTGACAAATTGCAACTGAAGAAAGGAAGAGTTTGTTTTTGGTTCACACTTTCAGGGTACAACCTGTCATGGACGGACAGTCATGGCATTGGGAGCAAGAGGTGGCTGGTTGCATCACGTCCAACTGTTGGAAAACAGAGAGAGATAAATGCCTATGGTTAGCTGGCTTTATCCTTTGTATTTGGTCCAGGACTCCAATCCAAGGACAATGCCACCCCCTTTTAGGGTGGGCCTTCCCATCTCAATTAACCCAATCAAGAGCTTCTTCACAAACATGCCTGGAGGCTCATCTTCTGGACGATTCTAGATGCTGCCAAGTCGGTGATCAGCATTAACCACCACACCCATATTTCCGAACAGTCAGTCAGACAGACTAATTTAGAATGGAGGATTTGGTCCAGGGATACAACACTGAGTCTCCTGAGCACTCAGGGATCCAGTTTCACATCTGTAGTTGGATAATGTTAGCATCATTTCTCAGTTACATGAGGCACAAATAAACTATAACATGAGTATATATTCACATTGTATCAAGCTGTTCGTTTGAGGTGTGATTTGTGGTGCCGAGTGTCCCACAGAAATACTCATTTGATCCTTTGACACGTGTTAGAGCCCCCTGGAAAGCTCAAGCCCGGGGCCCCACCAGTAGCCAACAGTGATCTTTGCCTTGGGAATAACCTTGGTTATCTTATCTCCACAGCGAATATCCTGACAGTCATCATCCTCTCTCAACTAGTAGCCAGGAGGCAGAAGTCTTCCTACAACTATCTCCTGGCACTTGCTGCTGCTGACATCTTGGTCCTCTTTTTCATCGTTTTTGTGGATTTCCTACTAGAAGATTTTATTTTGAGCGTGCAGATACCTCCAATCCCTGACAAGATTATAGAAGTGCTGGAGTTCTCCTCCATCCACACCTCCATTTGGATCACGGTCCCCTTAACTGTTGACAGGTATATCGCTGTCTGTCACCCACTCAAATATCACACAGTTTCCTACCCAGCCAGGACCAGAAAAGTCATTGTCAGTGTTTACATCACCTGCTTCCTGACCAGCATCCCCTACTACTGGTGGCCTAACATCTGGACTGAAGACTACATCAGCACCTCCATGCATCATGTCCTTGTCTGGATCCACTGCTTCACCGTGTATCTGGTGCCCTGCTCCATCTTCTTCATCTTGAACTCAATCATTGTCTACAAGCTCAGGAGGAAGAGCAATTTCCGCCTCCGTGGCTATTCCACAGGGAAGACCACTGCCATCTTGTTCACCATCACCTCCATCTTTGCCACCCTCTGGGCCCCCCGCATCATCATGATTCTCTACCACCTCTATGGATCACCCATCCAGAACCCTTGGCTGGTCCACATCATGCTGGATGTCGCCAACATGCTGGCCCTTCTGAACACAGCCATCAACTTCTTCCTCTACTGCTTTATCAGCAAGAGGTTCCGTACCATGGCAGCTGCTACACTCAAGGCCTTGTTCAAGTGCCAGAAGCAGCCTGTACAGTTCTACACCAACCATAACTTTTCCATAACAAGTAGTCCCTGGATCTCACCAGCAAACTCACACTGCATCAAGATGCTGGTGTACCAGTACGACAAACATGGAAAGCCTATAAAAGTATCCCCGTGACCCCGTAGGGCTGGCACTTGTGCCTCTGTGTAATCTGTTTCCAGATGAGAGGGTGTCCCATGCTCTGGTTGAACAGCTCTCCTTAAGAGTGCTAACCTGATTTCCTCTCTCCACAGACTGAGCAGCTCTCAGACTGGCAGATGAGAAGAAAGGGAAGAGAAGAAAGGAAAGAATGATTCTTGTTTTTCTTTGTGCACTTGTTTTCACAAAAATCATCCTGGCAGCCACAGTTCCTGCTGGCTTAAAGATGTCATTGGCAGTTATAAACGCCACCATACTGTGACCAGTAAAGACCACAGTAGAGAAGTAGTTAGTGCTGGTACCATCTACAGCCACTAGGAACCAACCACTAGAATGTGTGGTCCACCAAGTCACCATAGTGTGTAGCTGAGCCACACTCTTCTTCCAATGAGTGGAGGTCATCCATCATTTCCCTGTACCATTTCCAGCAGCTAACAGGGCTGACTGATTTGGGAATTTTTTTTCCCAAGATACCCTTTGTCCTTGAAAGAGCTGTGGTTTCCAGGTGGTCCTAGCAATTCTGGCTGCAGAATGACAGCATGAGGAAAGGGAAGTGTCAAATACCATGCAAACTGTTGCTGAAATATCAATGGGGAGATTCCCAACAAACATGACCATGTCCTTAGACCTGGGGTCTAAGGTGCAGTTTTCTATTTGCCATAATGTACAGATTTGATGTCTCCTCCAAAACAAAGACCCTACCTGGTGTGTAGGGGAAAGGAGGAATTCTTGAGCCCAGAAAAACAAAAAATCAAGCCCACTCTTGCCACTGTTTCAGTTCATCCCTCTGTGAGCTGTATCCGTTCCTTGCATTCAAAATCCCTTCCTGCTGTGGCACTGCATACTCTTCCCAGAAACGCCTTCTGTGTCAAGTTGTGAGCCCTGCATCCTTGCTTGCTCAAGCCCTCGTCAAATGCTTTCCATGAAGTGACCTCTTAACCGGAGATAACTGCAGCTCTTCTGGTGAGAAGGGATGCCCAGCTCCCACCACAGCCCAGCTGGCATGGCCATATAAGACTCTAAAAACAGTCATAACTGTCATGGAGGGGTAGTTGTGTCAACCACTGGTCTGTCCCTTGATCTAAGTGGCTCAGTCAGGTGGTGCCTGACTTTATCAGTAAAGCTCTTTAACTCACATGCTTCAGAGGTGACAAAACTTATTCATTATTCTTCCCTTGCATGGTCAAGGTAAGAACAAATCTAAGATGCAGTGATTAGAGGCTTCTCTGAGAATTACCACATGTATGTGTAGACATAGAATACACACATGTAGACATGACTATATTAAACTGGGCCTGTGGTGTGCTTTAAAGAGGATATACACGCTAGAGTCCCTATTATTTTGCATTTTTATTTGTGCTCCTCTTCCACATTCCCAGTATTTGAACCCATTCCTGGTTTGGAAGAAACCTTCCAAAATGATTTTTAAAATTGCATGATATTTTTGGTGAGCAAACTAAACGTAGTCACCTGGAACACTTGGTTCCATAGACTTGATTTTTATTGCATTTCCTCCCTAAATTGGAAGGCATGTCTCTGTTGTCTTAGGAGGTTCTGTAGCAAAGGAATGGGATGGAAAGGCCCCTGGGATAACACAAGTGCTAAACCTCCATCAAGGCCCTTCAAGACTAACCCAGTGCAGTTTGGGGTTGTTTTGTTCCTAATGGTGTCCGTTCTTATCCCTTTTAAATGACTTATGGGTGAGTCTCACCAGACCCAATGGTTAGATTCTAAAGTCAGTGAAAAGAGAATGACCTTACAGGCCTGTGGTTCCTGTGCATAGTTCCTCAGGAAAGAGGACCTTTGGATACCCAAGAAGTTACATTTTTCTCCAGTGTTGGGACAGGCTGCAGATACTTTGGCTGAAGATAATAGAGTCAGCTGATGTCTAGGGAATGTATTGTATTATTGTCATGTGTCTGAGAACGTCAGGACCCGGATGGAGCAAGCCACTACCACTGAACAGTTTGCAGAAGTTATTCATGTGAGGGATGAGCAGAATCCCAGCTTCTATCTCACTTGCTTTCCAGAGCAGATGCTCAATGAGTGAAATGTGAGCAAAATTCCCCACATCTCTTGAATTGTATTTCTTTCTTCTCCCCCCCAAGCATGTACAAGTGAATGTATGTTCATTAGCTGTGTGTATGACACAATTCCACTGCATCCCCTATAAGTAAACGTTGACCAAAGGCTACCTATGCTGAATAGATATTATATATGTGTGTTTATTTATTTTTTAAAATGCATATCTCTGAAAATGTTAGTTTGAGCTAGCTATACATAAGCGATTCAAAGTGCAATATCTATGAAGGTTAAGCAATTCCTTTTTGAGGATGTACACACAATGGAGAGTAAGACTTTGACTCTCAATGCTGTCTGCTCTATGTTTTTAATCTCTAAAACAATTAATTATTTAAAAGCTGGGTGTACCCTGGGAATGATTTCCCCAGACACTCATTTATTACTTTTCTTAACAGTAGAGGTTCTACAAGCATCCTCTGTTTTCTGACTACATTTCCTATTTCTCTAAGTAACCCTTTAAGCTAGTCCATGAAAGCACTCCAGAGAGTTGTTACATATTCTCTCTAAAGTGCACATGGATACCCTTTGGATTAGGCTGACATAAACAAATATAAATATATATAATCAGCCTAACTCAGAAGGTATATACATACATATATCACCTGAAGTTTATTTAAGATTACAGAAGGAATATTCACTTATTGTTGATAATAATAACAATGGATGATGATCAAGTTTTTTTAACTTTAAAAATTGTAAGCCTTTTCATTCAGGCCGGGTTTGGAAATGAAGCCTTGACTACTGAAGCCTGTCACATAAACAGCTGCTGCTAAGGGCAAACACCTTAGCCTGGGTTTTTGTGGTGCTTCTTTCAAAGACTGTTCATTATCACCTCCATTGCTGTATGATTTGTGTCCTTGGACATGGTGACAATGTCATACATGTACATGCCAAGTCTTTTTCTTAGCGACTGGAAGCCTGGGGAAATAAATGAGGGGTACAGCAGACAAACTATAAAAGATAAGCCATGTGAAGGCATGAACATCCATGTTCCAAACACCTTGCCACAGAAAAGGGTTATGTTGCACAGCTGCTGCCTACTTGTCTGACTTGGGGAGCCCTTTGAAAGTGCATTCAGGACTCGACTCACTACTGACCACTACTGCTTGAAAATGCAACAAGAGGCCACCACCGAAAAATAGGAAATGCTCATATTTTCTTAACTAGATAAAATATTGTGTCTGGACTAGTTTGTATTCTAATAAATTCTAATATGGTGCGCACTTGGTGTTTGCTATTTGCATACATGGTCACTCAACTGCAGAACGCTGGTTTTTATTCACATTATTTTTAATTGATAAATCATAATTGTATACATTTATGGGGTGCAATGTGATGTTTTGATATATGTATTAAATGTGCAATGATTAAATCAAGCAAAGTAATATGTTGCCTCACTTATATATTTGTGTTGACACATTAGAAACTTACTTTTGTGTCCATTTTGAAGTTTACAATGTATTATTTTGATTAGAGAACTTCTTCTGTGGAACATTCCTTTGTCTAATAGAATCTTTGTACCCTTTGACCAACAACTCCCCATTCCTTTGCTCCCATTTTCCCAACCTTCTGGTAACCATTCCATTCTCTGTTTTTATGGGCTCAATGGTTTTTTTGTTTGTTTTTGCATGTTTGGGGTTTTGTTGTTGTTATTTCTACACAAAATTGATATCATATGATGTTTGTCTGTTTGGAGCTGAGTTATTTCATTTAGTATAATGTTGTCCAAATACCAAAATACTGGTGAATGTTTTTAAATATTTTTAAATTAACATTTTACTTATATGTTGTGTTAAATGTTAGCATAATAATAGAATCCTAGGCTGGAAAGACAAAAACAAACAGACAAACAAGAAACACTAGAGTCCCACCTGTTTCTTTGTTGGTCATATGGATTTCAAAAGGTTAGACCACAAAGTTCTGCTTCCTGGAATTCTACATCACTCATTACTTGATATACATCTGGATTCTCTTGTGATTGCACCCTCTGTAGTTGTTGAGGCAACAAAGACTGTAATTATAAATAGAATTAGCACATGGCAAAATGCTCAGACTTCCATGTCAGGCAATTGTGGATTCATGTCCCAGCTGTGCGATGGACCAGATATATGCCCTTCAGCAGGTCCTTCAAGACTATAACCTGAAGGATTGTCCTTAGCTGGAACATGCTACAAATTGTAATATTTTCCATTTGTCTGCAAGGCATTTAGATGTTCTCATGGTGAGACATCTACAATTTGGAGTGGAGCACTGTGGGTGGGCTATGGAACACACCCTGGGCAGTGTTCTTAATCTCTCTGAGTCTTGGTTTCTTCTTCACAATGGGAGCTGATCACCTTTCCAGTAAGTACCTTAGTCAGTGCTTATCAGTATCAGAATTTTTACAGCTTCCCTTGAACAACACTTTACAGGTAAGGTTGCTAAACCCAAAGAAGTGAAAGGACACATTCAGAATGAAGCCCAGGTCACTCAGTATGTTACCCTTTCCACTGTATCTCACTGGACCATCTGAGTCATCCTCCAAAAGGTCACATTATTTTCATGCCCCTTTTTTTTAGAGTTGGGAATATCACCTAGTTCTGCAGCTCTTCAAGTGCAGGTCACCCAAGCAAGAGATATATTATAACTATATCATAATTAAAATACACAGCTTGACATTTCTCTCTAAGGTGGAACTCTTCCTTAAATCGATTGTATCAGCTCTCAAACTCTCTATGCATTTTCCCACACAAACCACCATCAGTTCTGACAGCCACCCACAAACTATTGTCACAATCCATCTTTGCATCAACTTAGAGACTGAAAGTGACGTATAAGCTGAGGAGAGGTACAGAACAGCATAAAAATTGTCGAAAGGGTCACAGGATCTCTTAGCCATGCCGCAGTATCCTCATAAATTTTTCTCACCAGCTCAGAAAGGCAGGATAAAAGAGAGCCGATGGAGGCTGAACTGTTAGATAATGATCCTTTTATTAATACATTCTCCTAAATGATGGCTCAGCCTCTTTGGAGGGTGAGCAATTAATCCAAATACTTGCCAGACACAACAAGAGGAATGAGAGGCTTGTGTCTACCAGGATAAATAGATACTGTGAATATCCTGGGTTTGTTGGGAGAATGTGTTACTGTGATGCCCAAAAAGGAAAGAAAAGAGTTTCCTGATTTAAAAAGAGCAAATAAGGCTACAGGGAGGGGGAGACCTTGTCATGAACTCTCTGCACAGGGTATTACCCTGTACATGAGCTCTGTTACCTACAGAATGAAGGTGACACAGTATTTCTTTCCAAGTGAGATGTAACCAGAGGAATTGAGTTAAAACTGCAGCAGGAAGTATTTGTACTAAATCCAAAGAAGAAACCTGCATAAAGGTGTCTATTAACTCCACAAATGAGAGTCAATGGCAGCTCTCAGAGTCTGCTTCTCTGCACCACAGAGACCCAAACTCAGGGGTTTCAATGTAAAGACTTTACTCAGGAGACTCTTCATGATGACCTGAGCAAGACTGAAGAACCAGTAAGCACTTTTGGGACACCTGGGAAATGACGGGGAAGGCCTGCCCTCCTCTGCTGTGACATTGGAGGAAAGAATGAAATTGCAGCTGAATGTGAGCTGGCATCTTGGAAGAGGGCCTTTCCAGAAAGGGGCTCTTCCATACTGTTGTCAGACTTGGGATGCCAGAAAGGAAAGCAGAGTCATGTTCCCTAGCTATCCTTTCCTTTCTTCTGATGTCTACATAGATGCCTCCCACTGCTGACACTCAAACAGAAGTCCATGAGGGAGGGAGAGCAGGCGGTTCATTTACAGTGAGCAGACCCCCATGCAGCAAGTGAAGAATAGGTCAAGAACAGAGTGAGACAGGAAGCAGCTGCAGAATAAACAAGGAAATTTGGAGCTTTATTTTTACTATCATTGAGTTCTTCAAGAAACAGTGAGGCTCTTGAGATGGTATCATCCAAAGATCCAAAAAGAAAGCTAAGACCCAAGAAATCTCCCCTTACTCAAGAGCATAGAATCTATGTGTTAGTAAACACGACTGCAGTAATCTTTCTGCACACTTTACAAAAAGCACAAAATACATCATATACTTTCAAAGCTTTAAACTCTCATAATCATAAATTTCTCATATCAATCCTCAGAACTTCCAGTGTCCAGACTATCGACTTAAATATGTCTAAGATTAGAGAGCAATCATTCATTGATAAACCACTGGGCCGTGGGCATTCCTTTAGTCATTTATTTATTTGACTGATGCTTGTTAAAATATGCCATGTGCCAAAATCTATTCTAGTCAGTAATTTGTTAGTGAACAAGACATATAGGCCTCTATGGAAGGTGTTCTCCATGGGTGGTACTGGAGAACACAAGCTAGATTAAAGCAGACAGTGATGGGCGCTGAGACAGACAGAAGTAAGCAGCCCAGATCAGACAGAAACAACATTAGATAACTCATTCATGTAAGCTCTGTTTCAGAAGATGGCCAAAGAACTGGCACCCAGATAAAAAAGAAAAGAGCCACAGCAAGGAGACCAGCAAAGGGAGAGGCCTTGGAATGGCCTTGAGTGCCAGTGGGAGGCCAGAAGACTAGAACTGCTGACGCATTGTGATCCAGCAAAGAGATATTATGAAATAAGGCAGAGCAAGGTGGCAAGAGTCAAATCATACAGAGCTTTATGCCCTGGTCAAGATCTTGAAGGGAAACCACTGGGCATCTTAGCAAGGGATTGGTGTGGTCACCTCACCTCTGTCCTTATGAGTCTCAAAGGAGAATGCACTCATCTCCATTTTTCAAGTGAAAAAAAAAACCTCATCTCCATTTTTCAAGTGGAAAAAAAAACCAAGTCTCATGGAAATTAATTAAATTTACTCAAAATAACAATGAGTAACTCATGATTTGGTATTTAAGTCCAGGCCTGCCTGCTTCCAAGAGCCCCTTCAGCAGGCCACCTTGACATGTTGTCATTGACATCCCACGTTCTTGGTCTTGAATTAGCAATTTGGTCCCATTAGCCTTTTCCTCATCCAAACTTGATATTTAGGCTACAGTCATCCTCAAATCCCATTAATGAGGAGCCAGAAATCATCCAGGCATAATACCCTGTGGTTCCTCTTCATGACCTAATTTGTGTGTTTGATGAAATCTGGCAGAGCTGAATCTCAGTACTACAAATAAGATAGTAACAAAAATGAGAAAGACAAAAATGAGTATAAACTTTTACATTTTCCCTGAATCATCCTCAGGAGGAAAATTTTTGATGCCATTGTTTTACAAAGGCTTCCACACACAGATTTTACCAGTTGGCCTTTCCACTTTAAGACTAGCAAATGTGTCCCTGTCCGAGGTCCTGAAAATGTCCATGACAGATCAAGTGTCTGAGAAAATTCTAGATATGAAAATAAAAAGTTGTCCTCCCTCTCCCCATTTAAAAAAAACAAAGACCTGGAATATCATCATCTGTGGTGTGTGTGTGTGTGTGTGTGTGTGTGTGTGTGTGTGTGTGTGTGTGTGTGTGTGTGTGTGTGTATACATACCTGAGTACATCAAGATCTGAGGTCAACCATGCCTGTCATTTTTAGGAGCTGTCCACCTTATATTTTGAGACAGGGTCTCTCACATTGGGTCTTGACTGACTTTACTAGGCTGAGCAGCTAGCGAGCCTCTGTGATCCTGCTGGCCCCAGCTCCCCAGCATTGGGATTGCAAGTGCAAGCCACTGTGCCTGGCTTCTTCATGGCTGCTGGAGTTTGAATGTCTGTCCTCATACTTGCACGATGCTCTTTCAACTGAGCTGTCTATACAGATTCAATTGTGACTGATTTTGTCAGAAGGTTTAAGATGTAGTTTCTCACAAATCCATTTCCACTAAGACTTTGCACCTGTCCGCAACATCTCCATCACTAAGAAATGTGGGACACTGACCACAGACCCAAAACCAAGCAATGAAACATCTGGATTTTAACAGCAACCCCCCAGTGTAATTCCTACATGTGTTAAAGCTGCAGTGGCCTTTAACACTCTTGGAGAGCTTTGCAGAATCCTAATTCCAGAATGAACTACAGAGATCAACATTCTTTGAAACTCTTCAGATGGTTTCACTTTAAACAAGATGATTTCTTCAGGTAAAATGTTATATCCATGGTATGAAAGAAAAGCTTTCATCATCCAGCATAGACAGGGATCATTAAAACAGATTCACAAAGGCTGCCAATAATTCTCAACACATACCCTTGTCTAAACCAGATATCTAATCTCTCTAGTTAAGAAACAAAAGTTGAGAGTTAAAGGCCTGATATCACCATGTTGAAACTTTCCCTTCACCTAGCCATGGCTGATAACAAGCTGTAGGGGAGCTCTTTCGCAATGAGGTTCAGAGTTAGAAAGCCAAGTCCATGCTTCTTAGCCTACTTGCACACCTTCAATGTTGCAAGAATTGCCCCTTGGGAAATGCCAATCTACTACAGGGAGCTTTCACAGTGTTTTTATTTTGGTGACTCCAAAGCTGCAGCTGCACGTTAGATTCACCTGGTGTTGTTAAAATCATATTTCCAGATACTATGCTCACATGTAATCAATCAAAACCTTCTAGAAGAGCCCAAGGCATCTGAATCTTCAAGATCATGCCCAAGTTATTCTGATACCCAGCCAAGACTCAGGCACTCTTGCCTACTTAGTGACATTTTGCCAGCCCTGAGAGATTATGAAAACTCTGCCCATCAGTCTGCCATGTGTTCCCTCAACAACTCACACTCCATATTTGATTGAGATTTCACCATATGCATACATCTCACAGATGAAGCTCAAGTACAGGTCACAGCTGATAGCTCTCTCCCACCCATTCTGGATATATAACAAGCTTTGAAACAGATTCAAGGATGGACTGATAGGGGCTGAGTGTAGCCTGTTTCTGGAAAGATGGAGTAGAGGACCTTCGTTGAACCCAAGATCAGTGGAATCCTATCCAACTAATCCTGATGTTGTAGCAAACACCCAGACAGACTGGGGTTCCATAGAAAACAGTTGTTATGATCATTGCAAGTAGATTTTCTGCCTCCCAGACTGCTATCAAGTGAAGACAATTATAGATGAGACTTCAGACTGTCTTTGTGGAGTCAGGCTTAGAGCATATCACAGCTATGAGTCCTTAATGGAAGACAGAGTGTATGAAGAATTCTTCCTTCCTATGGACAGGCTAGCCTGAGAAACAGAATGAAGATAGTTGACCCACACATATGGTATCCCTTCTCTAAATTGTGTACATCAATCAAGAATGGCACAGGGAGTCACACTTCATGGTGTTGAAATTGAATGTGGAGGGATAGATGGCCTTCCTTCTCACTAAAGGTGGTGAGAAAGAGCAGGATGGAGACAAACTGACTTTTAAATGCCTCTGAGAGTAGAACAAATAGTTCCTGCAATGTGCTAGAACCAATAGAAAGAGAACCTGGTCACCCTATACTCATGCCTCCTGCTCTAGGGAATCTAACAAAACATGGGTCCAGGAATTTCACAACCCAGAGAAGCAGCCAGGTACCCTACACTGCAAAGATGATTAAAGAAGACAATGTCTCCCAGTCATCTCTCCTCAAGGCATGGTTTGGCTATTGGACATCTCCAAAGACATACTCACATCTTTGAGAACAGAGATCCCTGATCTTCGTATCTTTGCCTCTCTGAGCTCTCACGGAGTTTCCTAAAAGCTCTGGAATCAAAATTCATTTCCAATGACTTTGACTAACACCAAATAGGACTTTTAGAAGTGAACAAATACAAGGCCCAAACCAGACACATGAGCCCTGACCCTCGTGCAAGCATCAGGCACCTATGAAAGGGTCATGAAGATTCAGGTTCAAATCCTGACTCCTTCACTATGTAGCTGAGGAATGTCAAACAAGCCTTTCTGGCCCTGTAGTTCCTGCTTTGTTATCTAAAAGATGGGAATAACACTACTGACTCCAAATGGGAATAGCTAGGTTATATTTAAGATGTTGAAAATCTCTAGAAGCCATTAACAGATCTGTTTAAAATACACCATATTTACTTCCCTCTACGAGAATACTTAATGTGCAGAGACTTCTCTCAGTACCTGGGTCTACTTTGAGTTAATGAGGCCACTTCCAAGATAAAGGTTTTAGCTATACTGTGCCCTGGATCTCCATCTCTCCCAAAGCAGAGAAAATATATCATTCATTGCCATCATCCAATGACAGTCCTTGAAAAAGACAGAGCATCAATGGTTTGGAAGGAAGAAGGCAAGCCATCCATCACGGCATGTTCTATTCCAATGTCATGATGCAGCTCTAGTTCCAGCCTAGCTCTTTCAAACAGCTGTCATCCACTGCTCCTCTCCAGAGTAGAAACTTAAACATCAGAGTGAAGTAACCACTGTTGGATGAAGGCCGCTGGCCTGTCTCATTAGTTTTGCTACCACTGAGCTCCATTGATGATACAAATGTAAGTGGTCCTATTGGTGAGTATTAATACAGGTCACCTGTCCATGTCACACTATGTCAAGTGTATCTCTAAGGCTCTGAGCTGGAATACAAATATCCCCCACAGGAGATGAGGGCTTCACATTATTATAAATTAATCTTATAAATATCTGATTTCTAGGAGGCTACCAGGAAATGACTCCCAGATGTCATGTGTATGTGCCTGTTAGTCTAACTGATTATCCAGGGTACAATGCTGTTCTATGACAACAGACAGGCCACAACCATGAGAGAAAAGGGCAGGGCCTTCCCACACGAGTGAGGTCATCACAGCATCAGCAATCACAAGGAAAGGTAGTCTCAGATAAGGAAAGTAGAAATGGACCTGAGAGGCAGCAGAGGATCCAGTCTTCTTTGTCCTGATGTGGTTGGCCTGCCTGTCAATTTGAGCATTCCTGAGGACACTGTAGGAGGTAGAGTTTACAGCCAGAGGGGAAAAAGATTCAGGCAGGCTAGTCTTCCTGGGACCCACTAATAAGGAAGCCTATCTGGAGAGGTCGCTTTAAGTGGAGCATCCTCCTGAAAGCTCTCTGTTGATTTTCTGCCATGATCTCAAACCAAAAGAGTCTTGTTTTGTTCTAACATCTTATCTGGTCTCAATGGGGAAGAAATGTTCAACGGATACACCTCCAGCCAAAGCCAGCCAGGCTCAGAAGTGAGATCTCTCCTGAATGGCAAAATGATTCCAGCTTGGGATTCCAGCTCATGGAGCATCACTTCTTCCTCACAAACAAGCTCTGTGTTTAGCCACACTCAGCTGTAAAGCCTTCATCTCCTCAGGAGTGAGGAGATTATATCACTGAGGCCTCAAATATTTCTGAGATGGATAAGCTACCCCCTTGGTCCTTGTACTTCAAAACTGATCAGCCTCTCCTGGGACTCTCTGGATGCTCAGTGGGTTGAAGAAGAATAACACTTTTCATCTCCCTTTTTTTAATAGCATCATTGAGATGGATGTTTTTAGGGTCAAAGTCCACTTTTCTCCCAAAACTTTCTTTCAGAGAGGACCTCTCCTTCTCACTCGCTGCTAAAACAACACCACAGTGTCTCTAGGTGGGAAGACAAAGGGGACAGGGTTTAAATCCTGCCTAACAAGATACTCTCAATGCAAGGTCTAGTTGCTTCCTCCTTTCTGCCTGGATAACAGCAGTCCCTGCTCCCCAGCTCAGCATCCTCTCAACTTCCAAGGAGTTCTCAAATTTCATCGTTTCCTTCCCCAAGTCAGATCATTTCCTTCAGTGTCTTTTTCTGAGAATAATATGCAGTCATTCCTCAAAGAATTCATGTCTTCCCAAACACACTCCAAGCACTGACGCTTTTCCTCAAAGAATTCATGTCTTCCCAAACATACTCCAAGCACTGACGCTTTCCCCAAGCCCGACAATCTCACTGCTATTTATTCAGCCTTTCTGGCATGAGACAAGAAGGCAGACAGAATATAATCACAGGGAGATAGTTTCAAATTAACTTACATACTTTAAATTAAATTTCCCAGAGTGTTTTTGCATGTTTGTTTCGGTTTTGGTTTGGGGGGTTGTTTTTGTTGTTGTTACCTAGCTAATTAATTTGCTAGCACTCCACTTTTAAATACCAAAACTCTCAGAGATATATCCAAATATCTCTGAATGTCTGAACATGACAAAAGAAGTCATGAAAAATCAGTAGTTGCTGTGTATTGTCTCTTTTACCAAATGCACATTTATTGGATCCATCATTCATTGGTCTTTCAGTAATAGCTATGTTTTACTAAAAATACTCGCTGGCCTGCTTATGCCTCTTATATATTCTGAAGGTCATGTTCTTATGACATCTGGGTCAGTAGAATTTCAGTAAACCAGCACAAAGAGAGAGAGAGAGAGAGAGAGAGAGAGAGAGAGAGAGAGAGAGAGAGAGAGAGAGAGAGAGAGAGAAGAGTGGGGGGACAGATCATCACTACAATGGATGGATTCACCCTGATTGCCATGCATCTCTCAGTGTGAGCATCTCAATCCATGGGAGAGCTCTAATGCCAAAAAGCATAGATTTTTCATATGGTTTGATCTAGAAAGACACACCCACTCCCACAGCTGCCCATGACTGTATACTCTCTGTAATGCCAGGGGATATTTATGCTATTTGCTACACACCACTCTATGAATGATTTAATGGGCTTTGTGGTGATTTTTGCTAGTCTCGATTTTATCTTTGCTAATTTTCAAGCTTAAGCTCTGTCAATGGAATGTTTCAAGTTCCTCTCAATTCATGGAGAATTCATCTCGGCAACAAAAATGTCTCCTTTAAGGACGATAAATGGGAAACTTTTGCTTTCTCCTAACATCCCAATACAGTTGACATTGCTGATTGAGCTACTAATAATTCCCTTGATGAAAATAGCAATGTTTCTCATGCTAATGGATTTAACATTTTACTTTTATTGTGGACGTTAAACACCTTTTCTCTGATTATTTAAAAATGCTTTTCAGAGACTGTTCAGATAATCACCCAACTTAGGAAACAATGATGAGGTAGGAAAGCAATGATGTTTTTAATGTTTTTTTTTTTAAGTTAAGGTGAATGACTCAACAGTGAGCTTGCTAAGTTCATAAAGATGTATTGTATTCAGAACACAGAAAAACTCCAATTACTTTGAGAGTTATAGATTAACAATTTACTTCATGAATTTCTTGCAGAATTGTTGTTAGCGATTGTGGACAGCATTCAGCCTTTCTTTGTTACCAGAATGATGTCATATTTTACTTATTGTTGTCTTCCAGAAAGCTGTGGCCTCTGCATGTCATACCTCAAGCCTACCTCAAATGACTGTCATCAAGTTTACAAGGTGAAGCTTCCTCTGAAACTGGTCTAATCTTGTATCCATTGTTATAGCCAGGTGAGGTGATGTGTGTAATCCCAACACTTTGCAGGGGGAGCTAAGACAGGAGGATTGAAGGATAGAGACCAGCCTAGATGATATAATGGCACTCTGTCTCACAAACTCAAGGAGGAAAAGGAGGAATAATTTGGGAGAAGACCTAAGAATGTTGTGTGCTGTTTGTTCATTTGTTTGTCTTGGCACCAAGCTGAAAACAGATGCATTAGGTTTTAGTATCCACGTCTAGAGAGTAGAAGGCATTTGTGACATGAACTAGTAGAACCACTGAGCTGGGAAGAGCACTGACAAGCAAGAGGGGGACACAGTGACAAGAGGGAACTGTAGCCTCGCCATAAACCTCTTGAGTCACATATCAGAATCTCTTATCTCATCTAAGATGTGAGAGAATTGACTCGAGAGAGATCCGTGCACATACAAAAGTTTAGCATATGCTCGAAACAGATTATAGATCCATGACAAACTGATGTAAACAGAAATGCCCCCAAAATGGAGAGGTTATTTTTTATAATCTTGTATATGGTTATCTTTTCTTAATGAACACCAAAAACTATAAGGAGGAAAAGGAATGAAAAGACAGACAGATGAAATCATGTAAAAATTAAACTCATTATGGAAAGCATTGCCAATCTATTTGTGCAAAATACCATATACATATATATTAAGTGATGAGTTAATATCCTCAATATACAAAAAGTGATTATCAATCAGAAAGCTAAAGAAAAATTCTTTAAATGTCTAAAAGATATTTGTAAAATGTCATTCATAAAATAAGAAGTACCTATGAATGGGGTATAATACTCAAAGACAATGAAAACATTATTCCAAATATATCTTTTTTTCTATGTTCATTACAGCACTGTTCACAATTGCCAAGACATGAAATCAAGTAAGTGGCTATCAATGGATGAATGGATGAAATAAATGTGAGCTCTGTGTGTGTGTGTGTGTGTGTGTGTGTGTGTGTGTGTGTGCGCGCGCGCGCACGCGCGCGCAATGAAATACTGTTAAGCCATAAAAATGGAATTCCACCATTTATGACAGGAATGGACCTGAAAGCCATGGCATTGGGTGAAATAAGCCATATTCAGGAGGAAGGGTGCTGTGCAATCTTGCTGAGAAATAGAATATGAAAAAGTCAGTCTCACACAATGGAGAGGATAGTGGTTAGCAGAGGCTGGAGAAGGGAGGAGATGGATAGAGCTGTCTAGAGGGCACAAAACCACAGTTAGGTAACTGTAACTGGCAGCACACTGTACAGCAGGGTGCTGTAGTCAATAATAATATGCTGTCTGTTTCCAAATGGCTGGAAAAAAGATTATCAATATTTTATTATAAGGCAATGACAGATGTTCGAGCTATTGGTACAGAAAAAAAATGATGACAATCAACATATGAAAAACTTAGCACTACTTCAAAGATACACAATAAAAGAGCATTGTTATCCTGTGTTTCCAGATACTCACATACCCACAGTTGAGTGAGGGTGTCCATGGACACTGTTTGTGCTCATCCAAATGCTTGTAGCCCTTCTTGAAAAGAGGCTAACAATAACTATTATAATTCCATATTCACAGCCCTCCATTTGACTCAGTACCTCCTCTTCTAAGAATTTATCATTTTCTGTCAAATTGTTGGTAAACCACACAAAGATATTTGAACAAAATCATTGCAGCCTTATTTAGTAACAATAATGTTTGAAGACTGGCCTGGGAATCCATCAATAAAAAATGCCTTAAATAAGGTAGAGTGTACCTCCATGAACAAAAGTATTATGCAGCTATTAAGAAATGATTACATAAACTCATATGTGTTCATGTCAGAAATCTGCCTTATATTTTTAAGTGGATCAAATAGAAAGAATTACGCTAGCCTATCTTGTTTTAAAAGAAAATGCATGTGTGTGTGTGTGTGTGTGTGTGTGTGTGTGTGTGTGTGTGTGTGTTCTGTACATTGGTGGGGGTGTCTTAAAAAGTGACCCCAAATGTTAACATGAGAATGAAATATGGCCTTAGTTTTCACAAAATTGTAAACATCTCATTTTTCTATGACCATGTATTTACTTTATTATAAACATAAAACTTAAAAATTATAAAATAAGGCTGGGCGGTGGTGGCGCACGCCTTTAATCCCAGCACTTGGGAGGCAGAGGCAGGCGGATCTCTGTGAGTTCGAGGCCAGCCTGGTCTCCAAAGCGAGTTCCAGGAAAGGCACAAAGCTACACAGAGAAACCCTGTCTCGAAAAACCAAAAAAAAATAAATAAATAAATAAGGAGGTAGTTTTTTCTAGATAAATCATTTTCTGGAGACCATTAGCCTAATACTAAGTAGTTATAGTCATTAAACAGTTTTGGATAAGCAGACAAATAATGAGTGCATGGATGGATAGGTGCATGGACAGATAGATGAATATGTGGGTAGATAGATGCATATATGTGTGGATGGATGGTTCTGTGGATGGTTGGGATGCATTATAGATGTGTGGTTGAATGGATATGTGGATGGATGCATGTATAGCCTTTGGAAGAACAGGTTTGTACATGAGTTCTTAAAGGAATATTAATGTTATTTTCATTGGTGACCTAATAATTAAATATTAAAAGTAGCTCTGGAAATTGGTTGTTGTCCAATAATACAAGGATTCTCAGTTACAGTGATTACTGAGGGGTCTCTTACAAGCAAAAGATTTGGTGAGGGATCTGGATGGTATGGAAGGACAATGACTACAGCAGCAGAGCTTAACTAAGACCATGAGAGTTTCCAGCACCTTGTTCACTAGGGCTGGCTTTCAATGAGTAGGGGGATCTCACATGTGTGCTTGAAGAGATGGGTTCAGTGTTCACTGTATCACTGTTGCAATAGCAAACTAAGTGGAAGCAACCTGTTTATCTAACCACAAAAGAATGGGTAAATCAATGCAATACTGTGCCACACTGCAAACAAACAAGTACCACATATATCACCAAGGTAGACCTGGCCCTAGCCAGCTTCAGCTGTCAAGTTGACACAGCTTAGGAGTCATCTAAGGGAATCATAGCTGAAGGATTTCCAAGATCAGATTGTCCTTGACAAATGTCTGTTAGAAATTGTCTTGACTGATGATTGATGTGGGAGGTTCTGGCCCACTGTGGACAACACCATCCCTAGGTAGGAGCACCTTGGTTATATAAGAAAGTTAACTGATCATGAGCCAGAGAATGTAGTGAGTCAGTAAGCAGTGTTCCTCAATGGTTTCTGCTAGGTTTCTGCCTTGAGTTCCTGCTCTGACTTCCCTCTGTGATGAACTTGTTACCTTGAAGTACAAGCCAAATAAACCCTTTCCTCCCCCCAGGTTGTTCTGGTCGGAGTGTTTTATTACAACAACAGAAAAGCAAACCAAAACAGATGTCAGAAAAGGAAATGCTGGAAGTTGACAATGTATGTGATACGATTCCATTTATCTGAAGTTTCCATGCCTGCAACATCAACCGAGACACTAAATTCTAAACCTTTGATAGCACTGGCTTCTTAGAAATGCAGGAGAAGATAACCAGGGACAGGCACACGAAGGCTGCAACTCCTGATAGGTTTCATCCCTTACACAAACAAGGCAAAATGTCAAACTATCATAAGGTTGAATGTGCCCACTGTTATTTCTTATGACTTTCTGTTCACTTCCTACTTCTTATAATAATGTGGCAGATAGATCCTAAAATAACTTAATGAGTCATGTTTATGTAATCCCCTCCCTTTGAGGATAGACAGAACCTAAATCTGGTTAAAGCGATTATCCTCTTTTTGGTATTGGTGGCTGAACTCACGGCCTGCCATATGCTGGACAAGTGCTCTACCACTAAGCAACAGTCCCTGCCCTCGTTTTAATTTTTTTTGAGGCAGGGTCTCACTAAGTTGTTCAGGCTGGCCTTAAACTTACAACAGTCTAGGCAGAGCATGGGATTCCAAACTGCACCATCAGGCCTAGCTCTATGTTTAATATAGTTTATTAACACACAGCAATGGTACATATTTAGGGACACGGTGGTGCTCCAGCACATTAATACAATGTGTAATGATCACAAATAGGCGATTGGCATACATAGCTGTTCAGGAATTCATTATTTATTTGATTGGGAATCCTTTCTATTCAATATTTTGAATAGCCAATTAGTTGTTGTAAATAAAGGTTATACCACAGAGCTATAGGACAACAGAGGTTATTCCTCCCACCCAACAGCATCCTTGTATCAGTTAATCATCCTGTCTCCATCCCCTTTCCTCACATCCTTCCCAGACTTGTCATCATGATTATATTCTCTTTCATTGTGAGACTGACATTTTAATTTCCACATATTTGTGAAAATAGGTAGCATTTGAAACTCTCCATTCTAACCAGTAGACTATGGCAGAGGCAATGAACCTCACTCCTGTGAATAGGTATATCATATGGCAGGACACACCTACGATAGCTTCACATCACATAATTCTTTGCCTGAACAGACTAGATTAACATCATTGAGTTGGATTTGAAAACAAGATGTCATGCTGTAAGAATGCCAGGTAGCAAGGAACTATGGGTATCCCTCTAGGACACGAGAGCCACCCCTCACTGATGTCACCAAGAATCATAGGCCCACAGATGTATAGGTGCCAGGAAATAAATTCTGGCAACGCCTGACTGACTTGGAGTCACATTTCCCCCACCCAGACTCCAGATGAGGGCAGGGGATGTAATTCATTCAGTTAGAATGCTTACAATGCCACAATGAGGCCTGGGGTCTGACCCCAGAACCGGGATCAAAAAGCTGGATGTGGTGGTACATTCCTGTAATTCAAGCACTGGGAGGGAAGAAATAGCCAGATCTCTGAATTTCACTGACCAGCCAACAAAGCTTATTTGATGAGCTCTAGGCCAGTGAGAGACTGTGTCCCTAAAAAGAGGTGAAGAACAACACTCGAGGTTGATCTCTGACTTGCACACACAGATGCACAATGTGAATGTGCACCTGAGTGCGTGCACACACACACACACACACACACACACACACACACACACACACACACACACGGGTGGGAGAGAGAGAGAGAGAGAGAGAGAGAGAGAGAGAGAGAGAGAGAGAGAGAGAGAGAGAGAGAGTCTGCTTTTCTGATATGTTAGCTTTGGCTCCTCAGATGACACTCAAGTATGACATACCATTGAGAGGGGGGACATCCAGCTGACTCTTTTTCATGGGTAGTTTACAGACAACCTTGCCCTGTGAGATTTAGGAATAAAAACTACTTCCAGGACTTTTTTCTCACAAGCTGCTTCCAACCAACACTGGAGATACATTCCAAACCCCCAAACAGCAATGCTTGTGCGTGTGTGTGTGTGTGTGTGTGTGTGTGTGTGTGTGTGTGTTCTCACATGTGTGATACAGGTGTGAGTGCCCATGCACGCATGAGCATGTGGAGGACAAAGGTCAACCTCAGATGTTGTTCCTGAAGAGCCATCTACCTTGGCTGTTGAGACAGGATCTCTCATTGTCTTGGGCTCACTAAGTAGGTTATGCTATCTGGCCAGTGAGCTCCAAGGATCCATCTATGTCTGCCTCCCAAGCACTGAATGTACAAGTGTCTCCCACAGTGCCAGCTTTTGCATACGTGTTCTGGGGGTCGAATTCAGATCCTCATCTGGCACTGCAAGAACTTCACTATCTCCCTGTCTCTCTAGATTTACAGCTTGAAATAGTTTTGGTCTAATGCCCCCTAGCTATAGCCTTCGGAATCTGTGATGACCAAATTGTGACCTAAGGGCATGTGCTTCTTCTAGGAAAAGGCAAGAAGAGATAGGTGTGTCTCATTGAAGGGTATGTGAGAGAGCTGTGAGCTGAAGGCTTCGTGGCTTGTTTGAGGCCTGTAGTAGGGAAGATGTATAGATTTCAAGGGGGTTTTCACATAGATGTTATTCCACTTGGTTGTGATGTGGTAACTGTGTGGACGGGTAGTTATGAAAATCCATCTTCATCACATTGTTCTGTGAATCTTCCAGAAATACACACAGCTCTCAGTACCCTGATCAGCACACTCCTTTAGCACAGGCAAAATCTGGGAGTCGGATGGGCTCAATTTGCTCTGCAGTCTAGAACCTGGACTTTCAAAGCTGTGGCTCCTCCTCCCTTTACTGCAGAGGACTCCACGGTAAAAAAAAAAATAGAGACTACAGGCCTTGTGGACTCTATTACAACTACTCAAATTTACCATTGCAGCCCAAACACAGCCACAGACCAAACACAGGTGGATAAAAACACTTGGGTTCCAATAAAGATTTATTTACAACAATAAACAGTAGTCAGTTTTCAGTCATGGGTGCAATTTGCTGACCTTTACTCTAAACAACTGGAATATTTATCAAAATATAGGTAACTATCCTCAGAAACACAACGTAGGAAGTATTTTTCCAAATAATTCCTTAGAGTCTTATTGATTGCCCAATAAATTGTATGTTTACAGGAAAGAACTTTTGTGTGTCTTAATAAATATAGGTGGACATGGGGCTAGTGTGTGGATTTCAAGGGATTTTCATGTAGATGTTATTCCACTTGGTTGTGCTGTGAATACTGTGTTGAGGAGTCCATGGAAAGGAGAGAAGTGGAGAAGCTGGGTGTAAATGATGGAGAAAAGACCCCTAAGAATGCAGCATGGGGCTCTCCAGCAAACACTACTCCTAGACCACAAGAAAGGGAAGGAGGAGAGGGTGGGCTGGAAGGCAGGTTTGGCTTTGATGGAAGGCTTCTGTGGCCATCTGCTGAGAACATGGTGAGTATCAGGAGACCTGAGAATGAAGATTTGAAAATGCTTTTGTGGACAATGGACGAGAGAGCTGATCAGAGATGAAGACAGCCAAAGCATGGATGCATCAAAGCCTCATTTTAACAATGAAAATGCCATGCATGTGGTCCTATAAGGTGGTGTTGAGGACTTTAAAAAAAATAAAGCCAGTTCGTCTGAGCATTCTAATGTCTTCAGTGCTGGGGGTGTGCAGCTCAGTGGTGGTTTGTTTACCTGACACACACAAGATCCTGGTTTAGTCTCCAGCATGGCAGGAAAGAATTCTGAATAGGAAGGGATAGTAAAATCCCCAAAGCTTCCCAGCAAGAATGAATGTCACTAAGGATGAAGAAAGGTTTTCTGCAGTGCCCAGACATGGATCACACAACACCAACGCTCCAAGTGGCAATTTTTTCCAGTTCTACCTGCTTTCTGCCTGTCTCATCATGCCCCATGGAAAATCTCAGTCAGGGGCTAGCCCATTGGTAACACTTCCCTTGAGTGGGCCATTTCCCCACATTGTCAACTGGATTTTGGCCTTCTAAAGTCAAAGGCTCTGGGGAAATTGTGTATCATGGGCTTATCTCCCACTATACATGTATATATCCCAGTGATAACCACTGATCATTGGCTTTTCATGCATGGTATGTATGCATGATTTTTAAAATATTTCATTTTCCCATTAAATTAAATTCAGTTAGTTAGCTAGCTAGTTAGTTATTTAGGTAGGTAAGTAGGTAAGTAGGTAAGTAGGTAGGTAGGTAGGTAGGTAGGTATTGAGGTAGAGACTCAATATGTAGCCCAGGTTGAGTTGAAACCCTTTTATAGCCAAGATTGGCCTCAAGCTTGTGGAGATCCTTCTGCCTCAGCTTCTTAAATTGTGAGAGTGTGGGGACTCACCACTACACCAGTCTTATGGCGAATTATGAAGCCAGTCATTCTTGAAAGAAAACAGAGAACAAGACTTTAGGAAATGCACAGATACAGCCAAATAGTAGAGGTGTGTGCATCAGCTATCACACACAGGGGTGGCAGCACAAAATAGGTGTTCCCAATGTCCAAAAGCATCTGGAAGCTGTGCTGGAATCTAACATTGGATCTGTCAGTCCTAACCCTTCAGTGTTTCTGTTAAAACCCAGACCTCATTCTCACCAGGGCATCCCATTGACTTCCACTGCATATATCAGAACCAAACCCTATCTGTGGCCCTTTCTCTCTCTTTTCCCAGATGCACCTTGTCAGCACCTGGTCACCTATCATCAGCGTGGACCTGAAGCTTGTCCTCATCCTGACAAAGCCAATCAAGAGACAGTGCTCAAGGAGACATGTGCCCACCCCATCCATAAAGCTTCTTGGAGAATCAGGCCACTCCATCTGTCATTAGTGTGACGAGTAGATGTGATATGCTGAAGGGGAGGAGGGGACAACAGGAGGAGATCCAGATACTAAGGACTTCAAAGGACCAGGCCTCCTTGGAACCCCAGGACTGAGCCCTCCCTGCCAGTTTCATAAGTGAAACCTAGGTTATTACTTCACCAGTGGGCATGCATGATGATAGTTTGTTCACCCCTGAATCCCCATGTTCTGGCAGCTGGTGGCCCTTGGTGACAACCTGTTATGTATCTAGTGAAGGTGAGACTTGAGTGGGGAGAGGAGAGAAAGGGAGAGAAGCAGAAGAAAGGAAGGCAAAACTCTGTAATTTCAACAGCATAGAGACTGAGTCTAATTTCACAACTGTTTCTCCAACTAATAAAACAATACGGGATATATGAAGGACTCTCAGCAAATACTCTCCAAATGGAAAATAATATCAATTCATAGTAAGAGGTAAACTTATACTAAGAAACCACTTATGTCTTTTACTACAGCATAACCTTGCATACTCTGACTAATATTATGCTGACAGAGCTACAAAGCAGTGTTACTACAAAAAAAAATAAGAAGTTGGACAGGGATATAGCTCAGTGCATGAGGCCCTAAGTTCTGTCCATAGCAACACACACACACACACACACACACACACACACACACACATACACACACACACACACACACACACACACACACAGTGAAATGTCAGATACATTGTTTGCTCTACTCATGAATGCCAATACCAAAGAGGAGTTGTCAACTCTAAAAGTAGAAAATCAATATCAAGACTACCAGAGGGGCAGGGAAATGTGGCAGTAGCTGAATTCTGACCCACCTGGGTTTAATTCCTGTCTTAGGTATTCACCAGCTGGGTAGACTCAGTCTCTCCAAGCTGTGTTCTCATGTTGTGTGGATGGAAGGTAACACCAGCTGCACGGGCTTCTGAGTTTTAAATAACATTAAACACATGAGGACTAGCTCAGAGTAAGTCTTCAACTATCACAACCAGTGAGGGAGGCAACCTTCATCCAGGGATGGCTATTCATTCCTTTCTTCCTAGCTGTTGCCTGTGAGTCAGTCTGGGAGCCTACAGGGGTTAACCCAAGAAATGCACACATGCACACACATACACACACACACACACACACACACACACACACACAGACTCATGCACGTATTTGTCCTTTGATTCCATACCCAAGGCAGCAGTGAAGATGACCGCTGATGAGTGCACAAGCCCTAATTGCATTTTCTGTCTGAAAGGGGGTCTGGTGCCAGACACCTGGGATCCAGTGCTACGTGACAGCAAGGCTGTCACCACTGCAGGTGGCAGAAGCCCCGGTGCTGTGCAGCTGCAGGACCCTCTCCAGCTCATGGCTCAGGCAGACCCTGAGTGTCCCTCCCAACAGCTGTTCTCACCCCAGAAATGGAGCCATCGTCCTGCACAGACTGGGGCAGACAGTCATTCTGCAATTAATCCCCATCTCAAGGACTCCCGGGTCTGGGGATAGGGAAAGAAGAGACCAGAAATTCCCAAGAATTCTTTCCTGGGAGGCAGAAAACACAGCACTGTGACTGGGAACAGAGAGTTCTCTGTTTTGAAAGGCAAAAGCCAGATCTGCAAGTCAAGCTCTGAGATCACATACAGGGCAGCTTGGGGCAAGTCCCTAGATTCTCAGGGACCAGTGAGCTCAGCCCTAAGACCCAAGACAGTTTTATTTACATTATCAGATAAGAACATGTGGCCAAAGTGCTCAGTCATCAGGACCTGAAACATGGTAGAAGCCTGATCATTGGTGGCTATGAAAAATCGAATGACTCAATCTTTCATACTTGCCATGTATCAGGTAAGGTTCCTGCTCAGAAACATGAGAGAACCACCTAGGCTGAGTCTCTGCCTGTGAGCTGCTTAATATTCTAATGAGAAATAAAAACACAAAGAAGTGTGAAGTGTATTATTTACTTTTTCTGCCTTTCTTGCTGCGACTAGACGCCTGACAATAAATACTTAAGGAAAATATGAAGGGTTTATTTTGACTCATTATTTGAGGGGTACAGTCCATCATGGTGGGGTAGACATGAAGGCAGGATGGAAGGGAAGCTTGTCACAGTGTGTCCACATTCAAGAAGCAAGAGAAATGGAAGCCGGTGCTCAGCTTGTTTGTGCCTCCCCCTTTCCAACCATTAGGAGGATACCACCCACATTCAGGGTGGGGTTTTTGTCCTCACTCAAACCTCTCTGAAAATGCCCTCGCAGACACACCTAGAGGTAGGATGTATGATATTTTTCCCGCTGAGCCTTCTCCCAGGCCCATAGTCTGTGTTTTTAATGACCAGGAGGTGCCCAGCCATCCAGTTTGCCTGGAGCTGTCCAGGGCTTAGTGCTGAAAACTCCAAGTCTTTGGAAACCCTCACTTCTGGGCAAACTAGCACAATTCACTTGACCAAATGCAATACATTGTCATGAGACCAAATAAATTTCACTATGGTGAGGTGAGTTCAATGGCAAGAACACTGTGACTGGGAAACAATAAAGAGAACGAAGACCTTAATGTAAGGCTCCTGGACAAGACGTCATCCAAGATGGGGCAGGAGGGATGCAAGGAGGTTTTTCCCACTGGATAAGCTATGAGGCAGGAGGCTTTCTGGGAGCAGATGAAAAGTCAACAAAATGGAATGTGAGCAAAATCCAAAAGTATATATATATAAAGTTAGGAAATCATCAGAGTAAAATCCAGGACAATAGGCAGCCAGCCACACCCTGGAGGGTGGAGTGCCATCCTCTGAGCACAGCAGACATGACCATCTCCACTAGAGCAACTGTGATTACCCACAGACAATCATACCAGGTCTATTGACATCCCCTCACAGAAGGAACAGGTAGGGGCTCATTAGACCCTGACATGGGCTGCCAGCCACTTCCTCCTATGCCCACTCCCAGATTTATGCAATTCTTTCCCAGCTACACAAGGTCACAGGACGTGCTGCAGGATATAGAGGATGGAGGTGGACTGAAGGTGAACTCTATTATTAAGCCATAGGAAAGTCATCATCCATGCTGGGGTGGGACATGCATCTGTTTGGGGGTCACCCATGCTCCAATAAGTAACCCCTCATCCATGCTGCCATATGTAAGACTAATAGGCTCATTGGTTTAAATGGTGCTTTGATCTGTCATTGGCTCCATATCTGGAGTGAGATGTTTGCTCATGTCTCCCCAGGAAAAGCTCATACAACATAGAGTGAGACATTTCCGTGTAGTTGACACAAAAAGGAATTAAGTTAGAAGTGTTAAGTTGTTGGCAGAAGTTCAGGAGGACAAGACAACAAAGCATAGAGATTCTGGGCTAGGGATAATTCCAAATTCACACTGCAGGCTTAGCAGATGAGGCTAGTGCTCCAGTAGGGGACCCTGCTGTCCTTCCTTGGTTGGAGGGCCTCAGAACTTTGCAACCAGTAAAGTCTGGATCATCCGGCTCTGAGACCCATGAGATGAAGGTGCCTCAGACCAGGGGTAGAGTTTCCTTGATACATTACAGCATCTGAATCTTCATTACACTTTCTTTGAAACTATTTGCTCGGTGTCTACTGAATGTCTGACTTGTTTCAGGCACTAGGAATGCAAGGCTGAGAAAGACAAGTTTACTGTCCTCCCAGAGCCCGGGATAAATGACAGGAACCAAGAAAGCCCAAGAATCCCGACCAATGGGACAAGCTCTGTCAGAACCTTACCACTAAGCAATACAGAGCCCATCTCCTTGGTCTCAGTTTTCTCACCTATAAAATGGAGACAAGCAAAATTTTGTAGCTCACTCAACAAGGACCAAGCGAAGGTTCTCCCTAGAGACATAAAGTCATGCACTATGTATACATGGGCAGCATTAATTGTCCAGTTTTCATTATCACATTTCCATACATGTACATAATATACTTTAATCATTTTTACTAAGTTTCACTAGGTTTGTTTACACGAACATGGTAAAGACATGTTTTAAGGAGTATGAGCATGTGTGGATACGTGGTGGTTTGAATGAAAATGACCCCCATAGGCTTATAGGGAGTGGCACTATTGGGAGGTGTGGCCTTTTTGAAGTAGGTGTGGCCTTATTGGAAGAAGTTTGTCACTAGGACTAGGCTTTGGGATTTCAGAAGCCTAAGCCAGGCCCAATGTCACTCTCTGTTCCTGATGCCTGCCTATCTGGATGTATAACTCTCAGTTCCCTCTCCAGCACCATGTCTGCCTGCATGCTGCCATGCTTCCCACCATGACAATAATGGACTAAACCTCTGAACCTGTGAGCCAGCCCCAATTAAATGTTTTCCTTTATAAGAGTTGTCATGACCATGGTGTCTCTTCACAGCAATAAAGCCCTATCTAAGACAATATACTACTGAAAAAAAGCCCCTCCCTCCTCCATTGTCTTAGTTAGGGTTTCTATTGCTATGATGAAACACCATGACCAAAGCAACTTGGGGAGGAAACCGTTTATTCAACTTATGCTTCCATATCACAGTTCATCATCAAGGGAATCAGGACAGGAACTCAAGCAGGGCAGGAACCTGAAGACAGGAGTTGATGCAGAAGCCATAGAGGAGCATTGCTTACTGGCTTGTTTCCCATGGCCTGCTCAGCCTGCTTTCTTATAGAACCAAGAATCACCATCCCAGTCATAGCACCACCCACAATGGGCTAGGCTCTCCCCCACCAACCACTAATTAAGAAAATGCCCTACAGGCTTGTCTACAGCCTGATATTATGTAGGTACTTTCTTAATTGAGGCTCCCTCCTCTCAGACGACTCTAGCTTGTGTCAAGTTGACAAAAAAAACTAGCCTGTACACCCATCAACCACTGACTTTCTATCAATCCTCAAAGAGAAAGGGAACCACATAAAATTGCCCCCCTTAATGACAGGGTGTTGAGCCCGATGTGGCAAACTTTGTTCAGGTAATCACAGCTGCTGTGAATTCAAAAATTCAACATCCATGTCATGTCCAGAAGTCAGAGTCCCGCACTTCATCCTGCCTCCCTCCAGATCTTAAATTCTTTCCACCTCTCCTTCCATGGTGTCCACAAAGCCTTGGACAGTGTTCTATTTATGATCAGGTATTCAACAGTCATTTGTTGTCAGTACTTTGAAAAATTATAGGTCTCTGCAGGCAGGCACTGCTCTCATTGCTGTGAAAAAGAATGAAAGGAAGGGAGGGTGAGAAGGAGGAAGGAAGGAAGGAAGGATGAAAGGAGGGAGGGAAGGAAGAATAAAAGGAGGGAAGGAAGGAAGGAAGGAAGGAAGGAAGGAAGGAAGGAAGGAAGGAAGGAAGGAAGGAAGGAGGGAAGGGAGAAAGGGGGAAGGAAAGATGAAAGGAGGGAAGGGGGGAGGGAGAGAGGGAGAAAGGAAGGGAAGGAAGGAAGGGAAGGAAGGGAGGGAAGGTCTTTTCTGACCAAAGCCAATAGTAACACTGTTTTTTGAGCATAAACATAACCATTTAAAAGGCAGCTTTGCAAACACATCTTGTCCACTTAGCAAGATGAAAGCTTCCCCATTAGGGCCTACGACCTCCCCAGCCATAGGCTTTTGACCAGGTTCGTGATACCACGTGTGAATTCCCTCCTGTAAAATGGTCACCAAATCCAATCAGAAAGTGGTTGGTTACCCCATAGCAGACTTGCCACTATTGTGCTATGGCCTGGCCAGTCAGTCACACAGAAATTCCACAGCTGAGTGTGACTACAGATGACAATTCTCCCCCGGAGTGTGCATAGAGTCCTCTGGTACTATGGGGCATAGCCAACAGGGAGGAAGCTTCCAGCCCATTTCCAGCTTGATTCTCTATGTCCCATGAACGAGGTATGTGGCATCTTCAGTAATGGGGTCCTACCACCAGTTCTTTTGGGTTCAGGTGGAGAACAGTGTAAATGTCCTGAATTGCTTAGGGGTGACTTAGGGGGTCTCCCTGACCGACAACTCATAAGGAGCTAGTTCACTCCTGGTGCTTGTGTTTTTATTTAATACATTTTATTTTTAATCAAATGATAGGAGGTAAGTTAATTAAGGGATAAAGCAGAAGTCATCAAATTTTTCCTGTAAAGGCCCAGGGAACAAATGATTTATGGGACACATAGTGTCCATCAAAACTACTCACTCTACCCTAATAGCACAAAAGCAGCCATGGTAACAGGGAAACAAACAGAGGTGTGTGGTAGGAAAACTGTTAACTAGTACAGAAGCTGGATGAATTTGCCTCAAGGGATGCAGTGTGCTGTCCCTGGCAGAAAGTAAGAATCAAACGTCTCTTATCCCCTCTCTTACCTGAGAGATAAGTGCTGTCGAGGTTCTTCTATTTCTTTTAAATCATCCCTACACATAAGAAGAGTTTGAAACACACATATGCACACATGGAAACACACACACATACACATCGTACTAGATCTGCTGGCAAACCCTTCAGTGTCTCAAAATCTGTCTTGGATATTTTTCTATGTCAGCACATCTGGAGTGATCCCAATGATTTCAGTCTCTGCAAAATATACCATAATAAGCAAATACCATAATTTATTGCTGAGGCTTCAATGGTTTTTCAATACTCTATACCCTCCAAGAAACTAGATAAGCATCAGCACTCAGGCTGCACCACCCTTCTTCCCAGCTTCATTCAACAGCATTTGGACAAAGGCAAATGCAACGGCTGACAGAAGCCAAGCACTGTGTTAGGTTCTGCCAGCTTTCCAAGATGAAGTGGTGGCCCTTGTCCTTAAACCACTCAGAGTGGAGTCAGTGGTGGTGTAGATGGACTTACCGCAGCTGTGCACAAGGTGACGGCATCGCCATGCTGTTCTCACCAGTCTTCACAAGAAGCACCCTATGAAGCAGGTACTGTCTCCAGGTATTACAGATGGAACTGGAAAACAAAGAGTTGAGTGACTCAGAGTGAACTGGAGTTCAAACCCTAGCTTATAAGCATTCTACCTGCACTCGAGAGTACATGCAGGGGCTTGGGGAGAGAAAGGATACGTTAGGAAGGATGAGAGAAAGCTCCATGGAAGAAATGAAAACACAGTATCAAAAGCACAAGCAGTTGCACATATGATGCATATTGACCGTGACAGCATGCATGAGACCTGTGCAAGTGCAAGCTAGAGAGTCTCTGCATGACGGTAGGGAAGTGAGCATGAAGCCCCACCTTCCTGAGGAGCTATTGGCATTTGATAGCTGCTGGGAGAGGAAGAGTCAGGTTTCTTTAATGGTGTGACAGCATACTCCAGAGCAGATCACACACACACACACACACACACACACACACACACACACACACACACGTATTCATTTGGGCAACACACTGAACTCAGTGGATGGGTTTTTAAAGAGAAGGAGAGCAAGTGAGAGAACACAAAGTCAGGAGGGTAGGAAATAGGGTGGATCGGGGAGGGGTTGGAGGAGGGTTGAATGTGACCAAAATATACTGCATGAATATTATAATATAATATGAACATTGTAACATACTATGAATATAAAATACTATTAAAAATAAATATGGAGCACAAGCAGGGTCCTGGGGAGAAAGCTCAAAAGTAAAGTGCTTCCCCTGCAATCATGAGGACTTGAGCACCATCCCCGGAACTCAGGTAAAGTCTGAGCATGGTAATGCAGCCTCATAATCCCAGTGCTGGAGACACAGGGACAAGAGGATCCCTGGTACACACTGGCCAGCCCAACCAATCAATGAGCCCCAGGCCAGTGGGAGTCTATGCCCGAAAAATGGAGTGATTGGCATCTGAGGAATATACACCCAAGGTTGACTTCTGACCTCCACATGCGCACATGTCCAGAGTGACAGAGAGACAGAGAGACAGACAGGGTCAGAGGTGTGTTTTGCAACTGAGAAGAGTCAGGCTATGCACAAAGCCCATGGTCTGGAAGGGCCCGGGTGTGTAGGGGGCAGTGGGTGATTCAGCACTAAAGGGTCAAGGGAAGGAGTGAGCTGGAGAGAGGCCTGAGGCATTGCATGGGCAAGGCTCGTCTTAGCTGATGTCCCTGAGCTTTATCCTGAGAGTTGGGAGGTGCTGCTGAAGGCTTTTAAAGCAAGAAAGTCAAGATCAGAGCTGCAGGTTTTGAGGAGAGCAGGCCAACTGTAGCGTGGAAGATGAATTAGAGAGAGAGTCGGAGGGGAACCAGGAGATGGATTAAGAGGCTGTCAGAGTCCTCCAAACCACACTTGGGGTCATTTCTCTCCTGGAGGCAGCTTTGGTCGTATAATTAAAGACAGCGGGGTGGAATCGGGCCTTAAGGGCAGGATGTGCCAATTCTAGGAGGTCAGGAGTTCACAGGCTCCTGAAAATGCTGAAGGCATACTTGGTCCCCCCAATATTCCCCAGGATGTGAGAGACGATGGTTGACATCCCAGTGCAAGGAGCCTGATTGCAGCCCTAGACCATTTGCCTCCATTTCCAGAAAGCTAGAGATGGTACAAAGATGTCCTCAGGCCATACCATCCAGTGAGAGAGCATCTGGACCAGGGGACCATCCACTTCCTACCCCCACTCAGCTTGCAGGAAGAGGCTGTGATCCCAGAGAGGGCTTTAGAACATAGCCACTGTAGTGTGAGTCATCCCAGTGGGATCTGGCTGTGTTCCCCTGGAGGCAGAGAAGCAAAGCAGAAGTGTGTCCTGACCCAACAGGGGACTAGCAATGACAGTACTAGGAGCTGCCAGCCATGACGAAGGTCCAGATAGATGCCTGTGTCCACTTGCTGACCTTCCAGAGAAGGGAGTCAGGAAGACTCCTTCACTTCTGCAAGGCTGAGTTGCCAACAGACTTCAGTTGGAGACAAGATGCCAAAGGTCACTGGCTAGGACAGGAGCAGAAAGTGCCAGGGATCAACATCAAGAGCCAAGATTTGCAAGTAAAACAACTATTTGCTGAGCCCAGAGATCAGGCCAGGAGCAGTGCTGTGCCCTTTACATCATCATAAATATGCCTGCCAGAAAACCCTGCAGTTAGTACTTCACTTAATCCATCCAATACGAATCAGCCCAAGCCAGTTGGTGGCTTATCTTTATTCAGAACATGGTTTACCATTTTTTAAGGAGGGGAGGAGGGAGAAATAGATGATGGAAACCATTTCTGGCCTGCAAAATTAAAAACAGGGGCCTAGAGATGTGCCTCAGTTGGTAGAGCACTTGCTTAGCATGCAAGGAGCCCTGGTCTCCATCTCCAGTGCCACATAAACCAGGTGTGGTGGCACAAGCCTACAATCTTGGTAGTCAGGGGCATCCGAAGTCTAAGGCCATTATTGGCTGCATAGGGGGCCTAGGATTCATGTGACCCTGTCGGAAAGAAAAGAGAGGAAAGGGAATCCTGGGGCCATGTCTCATGATGCCTTGGCTCTGTGTTAGTCAGCTTTCTGTGGTGATGGCAACATACCTGAGGTAAGTATCTTGACAGGAGTGAGATTTACTTTCAGAGTTTCTTCATCCCTGGTCACTTGGCCCCGTCACTTTGGGCACAGTACCAATGGCCTCCATGGTGAAGAGGGCACAGCAAAACAAAGTTTACCTCATGAGAGCCCTGAAACAAGAGAGAATGTCCCCCATAGGCTCATATATTTAAATGTTCGGTCCACAGTTGGTAGAACTGTCTAGGAAGAATTAGGAGGTGTGGCCTTGTGTCACTGGGAGTGGGCTTTGAGGCTTAAAAACCCATACTATTCCCAGGAACTCTCTCTCTCTCTCTCTCTCTCTCTCTCTCTCTCTCTCTCTCTCTCTCTCTCTCTCTCTCTCTCTCTCTCTCTCTGTTGTCTGCCTCATGCTTATAGATCATGATAGATCATGAGTTACTGCTAGTTACTCTTAGTTACTGCTCCAGGGCCATGCCTACCTGCCTGATGCCATGCTCCCTCCCATGATAGTCATGGATTGTAATCTTTTGGAACCATGGGCACCAAAACACTCACCATAGTGAGTGTCCCCTCACAGAGTAGAAAAGTAACTAAGACATAGAGAAAGGGTGGTTCAAGACAAGGCATGCCCTCAGTGACTTGCTTCCTCCAGCTCGGCCCCACCTCCTCCAGTGTCTACCACCTCCCTAGATACCCATTCAGATGTAGATCAATGCATAGATCTGGTAGAGTCCCCAGGATCCATCCACTTCTCCACATCTGACACTTGGGGGACATTCCAGACTCAAACTGACTTGTGACTGAGAATCACCTGGGGTACCCGTTATCATTCAGAACCCAGGCCCTGCCTTTCTTGGCTGCAGATTTCATTAAACAGGGTGGAGCCCTAGAAGTCTGAGTAAAGAAGAGGAAGGGAAATGGCATGGCCACCAGGGATGAAGAACTTTTAGTGAGACAACGCTTCGAATATGGTTTAGCAATATTAATAAATAACAAGGTACCAATACCATATGGTCAGTCCTCATGGTCACAATGAATCCTCTTCCAGGCTGAGCCAGTAAGATCCAGGGCTCCCCTATGGGTTGGTACCTTGTTACTGATCTCAGTGGCTCAGCCTGGAAGTGGCTGCATATGGCAATGAAGACTGACCAAGGGCTCTGCTGTAGATTATACATCTATAACTAACATTTCAGCATGGTGCCGGAGGATGCACGAGAGACTGAGACTACTACATAAAGTGATGCAGAGACATAAAAATCAACAAACTAGAATGTTCCAATGTCCTCTATCCCAAGAATGTCTTGTACTGGTGGCCACTCTCTTGAGAAGACCTTAACAAGAAGGTATTCAAGTCAGATCCATCTTGAGGGGTCTCTATGTCCTGTGTCCAAAGTGCATGGTATCTTCAGCAATAAGGGACTTACTGCCCATCTCTTGGGGACAAGTAGGGGCATGGATCTTGGAGAAGAACCTACAACCACCACTTTACTAAACTAGCATAATCCCTAACTACATTCCGAATACTCATCCTTATGTCCACAGATGGGGTGTAGCTCTTATCCCTCAACAGAGAAACTTCTTTTTGCAACAAACATAGACCAGTAAAGAAAACAGGCAATCAAAATGCAGAGTTGTGGAGCCTAGTCCCAAATGAAACATCTGCAAAGTAATTCTTACACCTAAGGCTCAGAGATCATTGCAGAAGAGAGGACATAAAGATTGTAAGAACCAGATGGATAGAATGTTTCCTGTGAGATTGTAATTCCTGCATCTAAAGCTCAGGGATCATTGTAGAAGAGAGAACATAGAGACTGTAAGAACCGAATGAACAGGATGTTTCCTGTGAGATTGTATATCCTAGAAGTGTCAGAAGTTACACCTACAAAGTCTCACAGACATGGCTACCTAAACATGACCTGAACCAGGGCAATACCAGTAGACATGCTGACACAGGCAGGGGAAAGCTCAGGAGCCCTCATCCCTAGACAGAGAACTACAGGCATCTAAGGAACGCTGAGAGCTGGTGAAATCGTCTTCCCCAGGGAAGAGTACACCAAGTGGTTATCAATACCAAATGATCAGTCCTGAAAACATATACACACAAGGAACATTATATAGATTGAGCAGGTTGTATTTATATATTTAGGAATGTTTATGTACACACACAGACACAACTCATATGTAACAACAAGTAGAGAAAAAAGGCCACAGATTTGAAAGAGAGTGGGGGCAGGGGGGTGTACATGGGAGGGTTTGGAGGAAGAAAAGGGAAGGGAAAATGATGTAATGATACTATAATCTCAAAAGCTTTTTTATATATGTATGTGTGTGTGTGTGTGTGTTTCTAAAAGGAAATGAACTAACTCTCTCACCTTGAAATGAGGTAACTTGCAAAAACCTCAGAACTTCTTAAGCTGAATGGTATTTTTATTTTTCTCCAGTTCTTCAAGAAACTTGATCAGAAAAGTGTTCTTTTATTAACTGGAGGTGGGGTGGGGTTCTGTAAGGAGGTCAGTGGAGGTATGTATGGATATACATGCTAGCATGTGTGTGAGAACAATTGTATGTACATGTATATGTGAACACACCTGTGTGTAAAGCCAGAGGCTACTGCCTGGTACCTTCCTCAATCACTCTCCACTTTATTGTCGAAGGCGGTGTCTCTTCCTGGACCCAGAGTTCACAGATTCTACTGGTCTAGACTCCAGCACGTCTATGGAATGCCCTGTGTCCGCTGCCTGGTGCTAGGGTTGCAGGCAAGCGACCCCTCCTCCCTGCCGTGGATGTGGCTTCTGAGGATCTGAACCCTGGTCCCCACGCTTATTCAGCAAGCACTTCACTCACTGAGCCATCTGACCAACCAGGGCTGCTCTTTTTTGTGAGTTGCTTTGCCCTGGTCTTCTTGTAGGAAGTTTCTAATTATTCTTTTTTAATTAAATTTGATTTTTCCTTAAAGAGGAAACAAACTTCAGGGAGTATGCAAAGGGGTAAAATAGTCATTTCTGTATTCACAGGAGACTGGTTCTGGGACCACAATCCACAGATGCTCAAGTCCCTTATATAAAACAGCACAGCATTTGAATAAAACTTATACCCATATTCCTGTATATTTTAAACCTTTACAGATTACTTGAAATATTCACTACAATGCAAATGCTATGTAAATCATTGTTAAACTATATTGCTTAGGGATTTTTAAAAATCCACACATGTTCAGGCCAGGCACAACCATTTTGCAAATGTTTTCCATCTGCAGGTATGGAGAGTCACAGTATGGGTTTCTAGTATGTTGTGGTCAGTTTAAACTCTTCTCTTCACAATTTCTTCAGTAGCTGTTTTGTGTTTCTTCTTAAGTGCCAGATCGAGGAGGCTCCCTGGAATGGCACCCAGGGGTTAATATGGCTCCTATAGAAAACCTGCCACATCTGATTGTAAAACTAAAGGCTTTGGGCTGGAGAGATGGCTCAGAGGTTAAGAGCACCGACTGCTCTTCCAGAGGTCCTGAGTTCAATTGCCAGCAACCACATGGTGGCTCACAACCATCTGTAATGAGATCTGGCACCCTCCTCTGTATACATAATAAATAAATAAATCTTTAAAAAAAAAAAAAACTAAAGGCTTCGAGGAAGAGGTTTGCTGATGCTCTGGGGTGGGGGAGGGGGAATTGACTGAAAGCTAGGAAGTCAGAGAAAGAAGAGCTGATTCCTGGTGGAAACACAATTGCCTTGCATACAGAAATCGAAACAGTACTAGACCAAAATGAGACATAGAACAGCAAAGTTTGGGCAATTTAGAGCCAGGAAAGGGGGGTCCTCCAAGATCCAAAACTTCACTTAATAGGGATCTTAATGGGAGAAGAGCCACACAAGCAAGAGCCACACCCCAGGGAAAAACAAGTTAGTTTAGTTTATTGTTTCTCTATTAGGATGTTTAATACTTAGACCACCAACAGAATTTTTAAGTGTCTTTCATCAACATCACCGTAATCGTTATGGGTAAGAAATCTCCCTTATAATACAGCTAAGGTAAAGAAAGAAAAGGAAAGCTGGAAAAGAAGGAGCAGACTGGTCCAGGACGTAGAAGAGTGGGCACCACATGCAATCAGAAATCAGTTGGTAAACGCCATAACAGACTCGCCACTATTGCATCAGTAGACTCATCTTTCTTGGTCAATTGGTGATTCTTGCACAGAAAGGCCACAGCTGAGTAAGAATTGATGAAAATTCTGTTTCGGCAGCCTGCATCACACTTTCTGGCACTCTGAGGGCTCTCCAGCAGAGAGGAAGCTTCTAGCCCATTCTACCCTGATTTTTGTGTCTAATGACCACAGTATGAGTCAGCGATAGATAGGGTCCTACCGTCCAGTTTTGAAAGGCAGCAAACAGCTGACACAGGAAAAACACAGAGGCAAGCCACTGGGGCCAGGGAAGGACAGGGATGTTGAAGTCACACGGTCCTGGGTTCTTCCATTGGCCAGCTTTCATGCATCCTTTTGGTAGACTCTTGTCCCAGCAAGGGTTCAATCAGAGAAGCAGAACCCTTAGGTCTAGAGATATTGGCATAAAAGTAGATATGGCTATGGCTAGTGCCTTGCTATGTTTGAGCTACTATAACAAAGTGCTACAGTCTGGTGGCTGATAATCAATAGAAATTTCTCGTAGATCTACAGGGTAGGAGGTCCAAGATCAAGGTTGGCTGTCTGCTGAAGGCTCTCTTCCTGTTCATAGCTGGTGCTCTTCCTGCTGTGGCCAGTTACAGAATGCAAGAGGGCTCTCTGCAGGGAGGTAGGGGAGGAGGGAGTCGTCTTCACAAATACACTAACCCCATCAAGAGGGGATTATTACTTCTAAATCTAATCACTTCCCAAAGGCCTCATCTCTAAATACCAAACACACTGGGGATTAGGTTTCAACTTGTAATTTTAAAGAAGGAAGTAGGCTGATTCCAAGTTCAAGGCCAGCATGGATAGATAATGAAACGATGTCTCAAAAACTTTTTAAAAATATTTAATAATTTTGTGACTACACCCTTGGTCCATATTAGGTGTGGACATATATTTAGATTTGGGGGTTTTCCCCCCTTAGTAGACTACTCCAAGGGGCTAAGTAGATGGCTGAGTAGATAATAATGTTTGCTATACAAGCATGAAGACCTACGTTCAAGCCCCAGCACCCATACAAAAAGCCAGGCAGGGCTGTGTGTGCACCTGTACTCCAACCTTGTGGTGGAAGGAAATAGGAAGCTCACTGGGGCTTGCTGGTCACCAGTCTAACCAAAACAGCGAGCTCCATGTTCAAGGAGAGATCCTGTCTCAAGGGAATAAGGCAGAGAATAATACAACAGGATAGCTGATATCCTTACCTGGTCTCCACACGTGCAGGAATGGGTGCATGCACCTACTCACACACATGCGCGTGCATACACACACACTCACACATGATGCGGAAAGAAGGAGAGCAGGAAGATATTGATCAGAGATGAATTGATTTGATACTGAGGCTTAAATTTCACAGAAAGGTGGTTGAGAAAGGAAGATACATAGAAAATAGGGGAATCAAGAACAAGGTAGAGCTGGGCAGTGGTGGCACATGCCTTTAACCCCAGCATTCGAGAGGCAGGGGCAGGTGGATCTCTGTGAGTTCAAGGTCAGCCTGGTCTGCAGAGAGAGTTCCAGGGAAGCCAGGGCTACACTGAGAAACCCTGTCTCAAAAATAAATAAATAAATAAATAAATAAATAAATAAATAAATAAATAAATAAATAAATAAATAAATAACAAGGTAGGATTCCCAAACATAAGCTTTCCGTTCTTACCGCTTCTCATTTTGGTCATCTCATCCTGGAGAGAAACACACACACTAGCCCTGAAGAGCAACACTCTCCAGGATAATCGTGGAGGATGGGGAGTGTGTAGGGGAGGACCACCACATAACAGTCTCGGGTGAGCTGTTTTGCGCAGGTACCCTGAAGGAAAGAAGATTCTGGGAAATGTAGTTCAGTCTGACTGGTTGATCCTTCCAGGTCTCGAAGAGGCCTGTTTTGATGTGGAAATTTGGACACAGTTAAGGAATTAAGCTGTTTTCCTTCTTAAAAGGAAGGGGGATGGAGGAGATGCAAACTGTTATATGGTTCTCGGAATTGAAGTTGGGGACCATTCATGCTGCATAAGCACTCTACCGCTGAGCTACATTCCCAGACCAGGATATTTTTTAATTAAAATACAATTATATCATTTTCCCCTTTCCCTTAATTTAGATAAAAATACATACTCTTATAAATACATGTCAAGGATTTTATTCAACTCATTAATAAAGAGAAAACCAGGCTCCAAGAAATCAAAGAGAAGATATAGCTGTATATGCACACACCGTCATGGTTTCTGAAGTTAATTTAAAGGATGTGAAACTGGTCAATAGCCACAACCTGATAACTGACTGCATTCTACCAGAGGTGATTTCTATGTGTGTCTATGGACAAGAGTCTTTAGTACTGTTATTGGTTCTCTGCACTTTGCAGAGCTGTACACTTACAGATAGGAAAACCCAGGCACAGAGAGGCAGAGTAAATCACCAAAGGACACACAGCTCACAATCAGTGCAGAGATGTAACCCTAGCTGTCTGGCCTCCAGGCTGAAACACTGTCTTGCTGCATCCAACATGTAGTTAGAGGGACATGTGTGGGGGGAGGCTATATTTTGTAAAAAATATTAAAAATTTCTAGCCAATTTTGGTGGGAGCATTAAGGCAACTCTACATAGTTAAAGAGAGGTTTATTTTGTGGGGTAACTTACAAGTAAAGGGATAGGTTACAGGGTCCGGGAGAGGTGAAGTGCAGTCCAACAGTGTTCTCTGGAGAACTTTGCTTGGTCTACATCCAGCATCCAGGATTCAGGAGCCAAGATAGCCGGCACATCCGGATCTCAGGTCTTAAGGGCTCCTGTTTCGCCCCGCCTTGTGGGCATGACATTTACCAGAAGCCTCAATGGGGGTAGTACTTCCAGGTCAAAGCTGGAACAGCTACCCACTATAGGCCAATGTTAAGTGATGATAAAAATTAGAGCAGGATATAGTTAAGAATATATGTGTACATACACATACATCTATGCATGCAATAACAGTTGATTATATGTGTACATACACATACATCTATGCATACAGTAACAGATGATTATATGTGTACATACACATGCATATGCATACAATAACAACTGATGAAAAAAGAGGCCATGAATTAAAGAAGAGTGGGGAGGAATACATGGAAGGGTTTAGAAGGAGGAAAAGAAAAGGAGAAATGTTGTAATTAAATTATAATCTTAAAAAAAAATCCTTAAAGGTACAGCCATGGGTCTAGGGAGAGGGCTTTGTGAGTAAAGTGTTTGCCATGTAAGGACATGAGTTCAGCCCTCAGGATTCATGTAAAAAAGCTGGGCGTGGTGGCATGCACTTGTGATCTCAACACTGGGGAGGCAAATGCAGGAGGGTCTCTGAGGGTCACTGGCCAGGCTAGACTTCTCTGCAAGCTCCAGGCCACATGAGGAACAATACACAAGGCCAACCTCGGCCCTCCATATGTGTGCACATGCATGCACATATACACATGTGTGCATATGCGCACACACGTACACAACCACACCAAGTATGTCCACTCTTGGTTTTGTTAGTGGCTTCAGTTCCCAGCACACAGTCACATCTTCCCAGCTACCATCTCCAGCTGGGGGCAGAATGCTCATGCTGTGGTTTATGGTTTGGATAAGTGTCCCTCAAGGGTCCATGTTGTTAGAGGCTTGATTGTCCCTCGGCGGTGATGCTGCTGAGCAGTGGTGGAAGCTCTAGAAAGTGGAAGGAAATTAGATCACAGAGCACACCCTTGAAGGAGACAGTGATACTCCGACCCCTCCTCTTCCCTCCTCTTTGCTTCCTGACCGTCACAAAGTGAGTCGCTTGCACACTTACATGAGACCTTGCCTCAGCACAGATCCAAAGCAATTCAGCAAAAGAATCATGGACCAAACCTCTGAGGCCACAAACCCACACAACCCTTTCTTCCTTATGCCTTGATCTCCTTGGGTTCTCATCATCTGTGGTGGGAAGGTGACCCGTTCGGTTCCCAGTGCCTCTCCCCCACAGTAGACCCCCCAGTCCCCACTCGACCCTGGTCTTTATAGTTAATCCCAGGCTTGTTTTTTATTAAAGGGAGGTACGCTTTGAATTCTAGGGACTCCAAAGGATTTTTGAAGGCTTTGATATGAGAAGTGAGGAAAGAGAGAAAGTTGAGAGGATGAAGGAAAAGAAGTCAGAAGAGGAAAGACAAGAGCCTGTTGGGAAGACACACTGGGTGAACCACACCCCGTGTCTGGGAATCTGACTACAGTTCAGCTAAAGCACCATCCTGAATCCCTGAAATCTCTTTAGAGGAAAAGCTGTTTTACTGATGTGCCGGTTCATTTTCTGTTGCTGTGACAAAGCACTATGTCAAAAAGCAACGTGGAGGGGGAAAGGGATTATTTAGCTCACAAGCCCCAGTTTGGTTCCATTCTGTCACTTCAGGGAAGTCAAGGCAGGAATTCAAGCAGCTAGTCATATCACATCCACAGTCACAAGAAGAATCAATGCATCCCTGATTGTTTGGCTGTGCTCAGCTGGCTTCCTTCATTGTTATACAGGCCAGAGCCCAGCCCATGAAATGATGCTGCTCACATTCAGGGTGGATTTTCTCATCTCAATTACCAATCAAGACAATCCCCTACACACAAGTCCACAGGCCAACCTGATCTAGACAATTCCTCAGTTGAAACTTTCTCCCAGGGGACCGTGGGTTGTCACGTTGAGAGTTAAAACTATCTGGCACAGTTAGCACACTGGCATGTGGGTCTATTGGAGGGAGATTGGGAAATAGCATCCTCACTGGGTAAACCAACAAATCCAGACCCACTCACTACATGATGGAGCAGAAGAGAAATCCTGTGAGAGTAAACTGTCATCCCTCTAGATCCATAGATTCTATCTTCAGGGATTTGACCAAAACAGACTGAAACTATTCCAAAGACACACAACTGTAATGAATGCATGCAGACACTGTCTTGTCACTATTCCCCAAACTAGACCAGTTAGCAGCCGTTTGCATGACCTTGACATTGTAGAGGTATGGTAAGCCACGTAGAGGTGAGTTAGACTACAGGGAAGGGTGAACGCAGGTTATGTGCAAACCTGTGCCATTTCTATGAGACTTGAGTACCCTGATTTTGGTGTCCATAAGGGGGATTCAGAGACCACCATCCCCTCACTAAACCCCACAGGCACAAAGGGAAACTATATGCAGAATGGCTGACCCAGATGAAGCATCAAGAAAGGAAAATGGGGGCTGGAGAGATGGCCCAGTGGGTAAAGTGTTTGCCATGCAAACCTGAGGTCTGGAGTTTGGATCCCCGGGGACCCTGTAAGGCTGGGTGGACATAGTGGCCCACCTGTAATCCCAGTGTGTGAGAAGCAAGGACATGGAATCCATGGAACAAGTCCATGAGTCAGACTAGCTGAAACCATGAGCTCTGGGTTCGGCAAGAGCCCCTGCCTCTGGATTATGGTAGAGAATGGACACAAAGAAGACACCCGATACTGACTTCACACATGCATGTGCTTACGTGCACATGCACTTACACACACACACACACACACACACACACACACACACACACACACATACACACACACTAAGAAAAGGAAAATCAGATGCAGGGGTCACATGGAAACATGGAAAGACAGAGACATAAAGGAGACAAGGAGTGGGAAGAATTTCAAGGACATTGTGTGGCATCGTGAGGCCAGAAGAAATTCAGAGACAGCCCAGGCCCAGAGACTCCATTAGAGCGGAGCTGGTGTCCATGAGTCCCCAAGGCTGAGCACAGGTCCATGCTCAACACTGACTCACATTTTAAAAAGTGGAAGATGAGGCTCAGTCAGTAAAGTACTTGTCAAGCAAGCATGAGAACATGAGTTCAAATCCCCAGCACCCAAGTTAAAAAGCCAGGTGCAGTGGTGTGTGCCTGTGATCCCCCAATGGGGAGGTAGAGACAAGGAGACACTTGGGGCTCACTCACCAGCCAGCCTTGCCAGCCAGTGTGCTCCAGGTGCAATGAGTTTCCCTGTCTCAAAAACTAAAGTGGAAAATGATTAAGGAAAATACCCAACCTCAACTTCTGGCCTCCACACATAAGCTCTCACACATGTTCAAATGTACACAAAAACAAGTAAGCAAATACCTCCTCGTCTACAAAAGCACATAGAAACAAAAGCATATGAACTAGACACCTGAGAAATGCTGTCTTGGGGGAGCAGGAGAGAATAGAATGAATGGGGATTGTTAATTAATTAGTAATAAAACAAAAGGAAGCCCTGTCCAGATAAATGGTGACCTTTGCTGCTGAGAAATATATGTGAACTAAGTTCCCAGGAAGAAAACAAAGCCATGCTGTGTTGAGCTGATTGACTGATCAGACGTTTGTGACTGTGGGAAGTTGGAATGTTGCAGATCTGGAGTCAAGTATCTTGGGCTATCTTTAGTCCCCTTAATAACCATTTTTTCCCCACCTGTGTGTCTGACCTACCATCCTGTGACTACCATGTGGGGCTGTAATGTAACAGACCACTATCTTCCCCCGACCCAACAGCTAAGACCTGTCATCTGATAGCATCTGATTCCTATAGCAGAGATATCCCTACTTGGCTGTAACCCACCCATCCGATGTCACCACCAATGTCTTTGCAAAGTTCCTTGATTGGTGACTTTCTTTCGTTCTGAACCACATGTAACAGTCCCCAAGTTGGAACGGTTGCAAATGTGTTCCCAGACCATGGTCCCTCATATTTGGCTCCGGACTATTTCTTACTCCCTGGCCAGACCTAACTGAGTCCCTGGAACCCAGAAAGAACAAAGCGGGAGAAACCAGAGAGAGAAGAAGAGCAAGGAGAAGAAGAGGGAGGGAGCATGTTGTGGCGCAGATGATGGATTCCACCTAGACTAATGGTTGCAGAGAGGAGGCTGACAGAAGGAGAGTCTCCATGTCTTGAAGCTGGACTAAGAAACTGCCCAAGGTAAAGAAAAGCTGTCGCCATGAGCTGCCCTAGAGGACAGCAACCCAGCAGCTGAGGAAGGGGTTGGAAGAAATATTTGTCATTGGAATTTTTCATGTTTTCTGAATTTTGAACCACATGGAAATGTTACTGACTCAAACATTAAAATATACATGTTTTGGCTCCACATGAACTCATCAGGTAACGCTCCTACCTGCTCTTGGTTTCCTTTCTCATTCTCTTCCTTCTTTCCTCCTCCTCCTCTTCTTTTTTTCTGTTTTTTTTTTTTTTTTTTTTTTTTTTTTTTTTTTTTTTTTTTTTTTTTGGTTTTTCAAGACAGGGTTTCTCTGTGTAGCTTTGCGCCTTTCCTGGGACTCACTTGGTAGCCCAGGCTGGCCTCGAACTCACAGAGATCCGCCTGGCTCTGCCTCCCGAGTGCTGGGATTAAAGGCGTGCGCCACCACCGCCCGGCCTTTTTTTCTGTTTTAGTTGGCATGTAAGAGGGAAAGTACCAGTGTTCAGATTTGAACTATAATAGTTTGTATATTCAACATTTGAAGTATATTCTATTTTGTTGTACTCTTGTTTCAAAGTGTATTCAAGTAGGTTTTCTGAAATATAGAAGTGAAATTTAAAAAATATATATATATACATGTTTTTTGGAAATTTGGCAACATTAGTAAAATAGTTAGGGGAAAGATTTTCGAGCATAAATATATTTTCTTCTTTGAAAACACTTGTATATTTTTTAAAAGGCCATTTTACTATCTCTTTTGGAGGAAAAAAAAACAGAAGGCTACTCTTTGTCTCTACCATCCCCAGATGGCTAGTTGAGTCCGGCCCTCTCCCAGGCCACACTGAGGGCTGCTGTGTGCATTCTGGCTGAACACTCTACAGCCTGAGGAACAGCAGTTCCTTCATGGTGATATGGATGGGTCGGTCGTTCAGTGTCCAAGCCACTCAACCTCACAGGTGACTGTCGACTCCCACAGCCTTGCCTTCTCCGGGCTCTTAGAGAGATCATCAAGTCCTAAGCAGCTTCTCCAGGAGCCTCTCCCCATCCTCTGAGGACATCACACGTGTGTTGTTTGTGGAAGAAAGCTAGGCTCCCACTCTGCCAGCTCTCCTCCGACCCAGCACTTGAGTTCCTCGTCCTCGCTAATGATTTTTTACCACAAGTGAATTGACTCAGCCCGCAGCAGCTACTGAGCTGAGGGCTTGTTGGCTCTGGAATTCAATCTGAGGGGTGTGTTCAGGTGGCACTCTGACCACTGAGTAGGTGAGGTGATGGTTAGGGACCAGTAAACAGCTGCCTCTCAGAGGCAAGTGGCAGACAGGATGCCATGCCTCTTCCTGTCTCCCACCGCAGACTAGGCCCAGCCTGACCCCAACTTGCCCCCAAAGAAGATTCATCCTCCTGCAGGAGTCACAGCGTCTGAAACCCCACCATGAGAGGGCCATTGTTTGCTAGAACCTTCTAACTTCAAGGAAAAACCAACCAGTCATTGCAGGGATAACGGTGAACAGTCCTGCATCCTGTTGCCTGTTTCATCTGTGGGCTCTCTTGCTTTCTGGCCTTTACCATGCTGATGTCTCTGCAAATGCTGTCTTTCTTCTATTAGTTGTGTGTGTGTGTGTGTGTGTGTGTGTGTGTGTGTGTGTGTGTGTGTGTGTGTGTACATGCATGTGGAGGCCAGAGAACAACCTCTGCAATCATCTTCAAAAATGTCATCTACCTCCTTTGGGTAGGTTCTCCCATTGGCCCGGAACTAACTAATTAAGCTATTCTGACCAGTCCGTGAGCTCCAGGAATTCTTCTGCTTCCACCATCTCCAGCACCAGCACATACCACCACACTCGGCACATTTTTATTTCTTTATTTTTATTTTTTGGGATTCTGGGAATCTAGCTCAGATCCTTATGCCTGTGGTATTTAACATAAGCAATTTGCTTATCAAAATTATTGGTGAATGAGGAGCTGAGGTGGCTCAGTGTGTAAGAGTACACACACACACACACACACACACACACACACACACACCACTCAATACAGGGCAGGTGGGGAATGAGACAGACAGACAGACATATACACATACAAATGAATAGATAACAGCCTGCTTTATAAATGGAGAAGATCGTGGCTTCCTCCCAGCCCTGGCAGGGGACTGTCCCCATCCCCTCTACTTCAGCCTCTATGGAGAGTGGCCACTGACTAGGTTCTGAGGTTTAGTGGCTGTTGCAAGCTGGAGTCACATGATGAGGTTTAGGACACCTCACCTCAACCCAGCACTTAAGAAAACAGGAGGGGGGGGTCACTTGCACCTTCTCCCCTAATCCAGGACATACAAAAATGTTCTGAAATTGCCCTGAATTTCCCCAGGAGGGCTTCACTCCTCCTCACTACAAAGCAACGGAGTGGAATGTTGAAAAGACAGAGACAAGAATCTGGACACAGGGGTCTCCACAAACAGTTCACTACCATAAGACAGTTAAACCACATTAACCATGGGACCACATGCCCTTTATGCTTCTACGTGACTGCCCACTTCCGTCGGACCAAAGCTAACATAGGGCCCCCTATTTTCATCAAAGGTTTCCATCATAGAAAACATATATTAAATACATACACATGCTTTTCTCTTGTTAATCAGTCTTTGATTACTGGGACCTCAGCCATGAACCTGGTAAAGAGTAAGAAAATAAATATCTTCTGCTTTAGGCATCCTTTATTTACCCATACATTGTGGGGCTATCCAGATTCCAGAGACGTGTAGGTGAGTGTGCCATGCGCATAAGGCATCAATCATGTGAGTAACAGACAACTGCAAGCAACGATTCGCCATTCGGGTATGCCTCGGTATAGCATGAATCCTAATTGATCTCAATAAAAACCCAGAATCAGATATCAGGGTGAAAGCTGAAAGATCAGAGAAGCAGAACAGCCAGCCACTAGTTCTTACCTCTATGAAATCTTCAGCCTGAAAGGGGCCAAAGTTCCTGTCTCCTCCCGCCTTATATTCCTTTCTCCGCCCAGCCATATCACTCTTCCTGTCTCAACCTCCCAAGTGCTGGGATTAAAGTTGTGTACCACCACTGCCTGGCCTCTATGGCTAACTAGTGGCTGGCTTTGTTTCTCTGATCTTCAGGCAAGATTTGTTAGAGCATACACAAAACATTACCAAACTCGGGTGCTCCTCTGCACAAACCTGTCCTAACGCTACATTTACTCTCACTCTTCAGCACAAGAGGCACAGCCCCTCTGATCCCTGAGCAGAGCGTCTGCAGTCAGAATACCGACTTCCCAAGTGCTCCAGTTGGAGTGTGCTGTGTAACAAATTACCCCCAAACTTAACAGAAATTGCTTCAAACGTTTAATCAGCAAACATTCATTATTCTACTGCTGCTGGAGGTCTGGAATGTGGAGAGGCTTGGCTTCAGTGTTCTAGTTCAAGCTCTCTTGTGCAATCCCTGCCAAGCCATTGGTTGCAGCTGCCCCTGACGGACTGGGAGAGCCACTTCCAAGTTCAATTACATGGCTGTTGGCAGGAGACCTTAATACATCACCATGAGGATCTCTCTAGAGGGCTTCTCGCCATGTGATAGTGAATCGGGAACCAAAAGGGATGTGCACCCAAGGCAGAAGTGGAAGGTTGGAGACCTAGTCTTAGCCATGCCATCCCTTCCTGCCACGTTCTATTCATTGGAATGTAAGTGGTGCTTTGGTTTGTCTATACAGTGCCCCTCTGAAGGGCTCAAGTGTGGAATGCTTGGTCCCCAGTTTGTGTGACAATTTTTTGTGAGTCCTTAAAAGCACTAGGAGGCCTGGCTTACCTGGAGGATGTTAGTCACTGGGTGTACACCTGTGGGGCTGCACCTTGTTCCACTTCCTCTTCTCTGTTTCCTGTCTGCCCTGAGCAGCCTCTGCCCCGGGCTCCCTGCTGCGGCCATGGGCTCCTTGCCAACACATGCTGCCTGCCAAGGCGTTCTGCTGGACCCTAGGCTCAAGATCAGCTGGTTGGAAAAAAAAAAAAAAACTATTTTTCTTCCTTTTAAGTTGTTATGTCAGGCCTTTTGACAGAACGTCTAATACAGACAATAAGTCCAGTGGATGCTCAAGGAGAGGGGTTTAATCTCTGTATCCCAAAGAGCATAAGACTGAAGAATTTGTGCACCTATTTATAAAATCACACTGATATGGAATCCTTCTTTTCTCCCTACTGAGTGCTCACATCTTCTAGAATTAAGGAAGCCATCGTGGGGCTGGAGAGAAGGTTCAGTGGCTAAGAATGCTTGGTGCCTATTCACGAGGACTGGAGTCCAGATCCGAGCACTTATGTAACAAGCCAGGCATCCCATCCATGCACACCTGCAACCTCATCTCAGAGGGAGATGGGGAAAGGAGAATCGCTGGGGCTTGCTGGTTTCCAGCCTAACTGAGAAAATGCAAGCTTCCAGTTCAGGGGAAAACCCTCAAAAGAATGGGTGGAGAGCGATAAGGGAGGGTACTGATGCTTTCTTCTGGACCATGTGTGCACACACAAGTGTTCACACCTTCACACACGTATATGCATTCATGTAACACAAAAATGACTAAAATAGTGAAAGACCCCAGGTGGGAAGCACTGTGAGTTCCCTGTCGCTTCTCCATCGTCGTTCCCCATTTCTGCAAACACCAAAGAGTGATGCTGTTCGTTGCTGCTGTTTTCCCAGCCAAGTGTCGGGCTCAGAAGACACACATTTAATACAAACATCAATACTATTAAGGAGATACTATTCTTATTCTCATTTGCTGAGAAAAACAGTGCTGTGAACAGCTAAGTGGTGTAATCGGTGTTAAATGGCTAATAGTACACAAACCAGCAGTTGAGCCCATGTCTCACAGCAAATGCAATCCGTTAAGCACCACCATACGCTGCCTCCAGGTGCCCAGTAAAGGAAGCTCCACCTGCCCCAGCCAGCGGCAGGTCAGTTTCCCCAAAACAATATTCTACCAGTGAGGAGATTTTTTTTTTAACTTGAAATCAGGTCTTGGGAGATAGCTCAGTGTTTAAGCACTTGTTAAGTGAATGTGAGGACCAGAGTTTGGACCCCCAGGAATCTCATAAATGTTGGGAGGAGTGGCAGTCTGCCTGCAATTCCATCCACAAAAGGAAGAGACAGGGTATCCCCAAGGCAAGCTGGCTAGCCAAACTACTAGATTTGGTTGAGAGGCCTTGCCTCCATTAACAAGGTAAAATAGTGACTGAGGATGATTCCTGCCATCAACCCCAAGGCTCCAGTCTTGAATGTGCACACACATGCACATATGTACACCATACACACAAACATAAAAAATTGGGGGGAAAGGAAAGATGACTTGAAATCGGAGTCACTGAAGTTCCAGAGCAGAGGAAGGGGGTGGGGGCACAGTATGCATACACTACATATGCATATGCACATACTGCAGCCTGTTCAAGAACAGAGCCAAACAAATAAGAGGCATCTAAGCACAGCCTGAATGCATGCAAATCTATGCAGATATATACAAATGTATGTAAGTGGCTGGGCCAATCCATATAAACAAGCATGCCCTGAAAAGCAAAGAGGCAGGTCTGAAGGCAATCCTCAAAGCTGCTCTTGACCTCCATTGTAACAAGGGTCACCACTAGACAAAGGGGGGAAACATCTATATTGAAGACTTTACGCTGTGACAGGGATGACATCCAAACTTTGCAGGAGCTCAGGTACCTGAGAGCAGAGAGGCCTTGCTTCCCCAGCTCCCCACACGCTGCCAGATTCAATAAATTAGGGGAAGAAATCATTAAAGAAGACTCCTGCTTGCAAACAATTGCCTGTGCTCTTGTGCCAAAGGCAAGTTAGCAAAAATGGAATTGGAAATCTAGACTTCCAATGCCCTCATTCCCAACTCAGGTATGTGTCCAGACCCATCTGGAGTCCTGTGTAAGGGGCTCATATGACACCATGACCCCCACCGCAGGCTTCTGGAGCCGAGGTTCAACTGTGAGAGGCAGCTATGTGGAGAATTGCATTTTTAAAACACTCCCAGGTGACTCTGAACTGAAAGACCATGGACCACTTTTTGAGAAACGTGACATTTAAAAATACACACGGTCTGGTATCAGGCACACGTAGACCTGAGTCTCAGCATGGCGTTTCCTGGCTGTATGACCTCAAGTGGTTGACAAGATATCCAGATTCCAGTATCCCGGGTTGTGGTTACTTTTATTCTCCAGTCACAAGGTGGCTGTGAACAGGAGAGATGGCTTAGCTGCTAAGAGTGCTGGCTGCTCTTCCAGAGGACCTGAGGTTGGTGCCCAGCAAAGACTTGTAATTCTGGTTCCAGGGGTCTGATGCTCTCTTCTAGCCTCCATGCACACTGGACACACACAGACACATGCACGTACACATTTTTTTAAAAAAAAAATCTAAAACTAAAACAAGAGTCAGCTGTGGTGGCTCACACCTTTAATCCCAGTGCCTGAGAGGCAGAGGCAGGGGGATCACCATTTGACTTGGAAGCCAGACAGAGCTACAGGGTGAAATCTTGTCTCAAACCTGAGGGGAAAAAAACAAAACCAAGAGTTGGTTGTAAAGCTTAAAGGGTTAGACATGATCATTCATGTGAAGAATCTGACACCCAGAAACTCAGATCTTCAGTGTTATGATCATTCCCTAATGAAGGTTCTCAATCTTCCTAATGCTGCGGCCCTTTAATGTAGTTCCTCATGTTGTGGTGACCCCTAACCATAAAATTATTTCATTGCTACTTCACAACTGTAATTTTGCTATTTTTATGAATCATAATGAAAATATATGATATGTAGGATATCTGATCTGCAACCCCTGTGAAAGGGTCGTTCGACCTTCCCAAAGAGGTCATGACCCACAAATTTAGAACTGCTTCCCTAATGGAAGAGAAGAGCCAGAGTTCCCTCATCTACTACCCAGAATGGTTCATAAAATACAGACTAGAAACTTAATAAGCCATCATCTTTCCTCCTGCCCCTCACTAGCTCCACACCTAGGAGGTGGAACATGCATCTGATTGGTAAACTGGCAAGAGCCTGAGCCTCATTAGTTCGTTATTCCCTTGAAGGGAGTTAAATTGTTGCCACATCCTTCCCTCTATCATTCTTCCTTTCTCCCATCTCTCATCTCTTCTCTTCTCCTCTCTTCATTCCTACCCTCCCAGGGTCTTACATTCCAGAGTAGGGAGAGAATTTAGGATGATTAGGCACAATAGTTTCGAGCTAGCATTGACAATCCAGAGGAGCTACGGATGGAGTTGATCATTTTTTCACTGTCTGACTTCTGGTTCCATTAATTTCTCATCCCAGGAAGAATAGAGGGACCCATCCATCTGCCTAGCACCCCACCACTGAGTGTGGGCTTCTGGGTGTCTGTCCTTATCCCAGGTGGGCAAATACCCTTGATGTCCATTTTCTAGTTTGGCAGGTTCCCACTAGGCTAATTATTCCGTCCCATTAACCACGATACCGCTCTCATGCAGTCATTTCACGCTTGTCAAAGCTTCCTCTCAAGCAGCATCTTTTATTTGCCTGAATTATGACTTTTTTCATCAATTCTTAATCAAGTGGCTTTCTGTGTGCAGAATCAACAAACACAGAGTAGCCATTACAAATGATACTTCAGAAAGAGAGTCCCTGAGCTCATCCCATTGACAATTAATAACTGGGTTTTGAAGACACTTTGAAAAGCACTCAGTGCATGTTTATAAACAACAGTCCTCCATGACCAGTTCCCACTAAAGCGGCAGAAGCAACAGTGCAGGCTGTGAGCCCAGCACTCTGCAAAGCCCTTCACAGGCATCTCTTATGGCATGTGAGCCTCACAGCAGCCCCATTGGCGATCAGGAGAATAAATGAAGATGACGCCCAAAGCCACATGGCTGGAAGTCATCTGAGTAGGATTCGAACTGAAGTCTGACTTTCAAAGTCCCTGTGGCAGTTCATCTTGATTTTGTCAATTTGATTGCATTGAGAAACACCTGGGAGATTAGTAGGGCACATGTCTGGGTGTGTCTTTGAAGATGTGTCCAGAAACGATTCGATCATGAGGGCTCTGACAATAACCAATGGTTTATTCTAATAATGGAGTTGAAATTTGGAACTGTGGGGATGGGGGACTGGTTGGAGGAAGTAAGGCATTAGGGGTCTCTCCTTGGTGGCTGTATCTTGCCTTGGTTCCTTCTTGCTCATGTTTTCTCTTCCTGTCCACCGTGATGTGGGGTATCCCACCCACCTTCCTACCACAATGGACAAGAAACTGGAACTCCCAGCAAAATGAGCCTTGCCCAGAAGTCGTATTAATGCTGTCTCCTCTCCCCCTTCTCCATGATGAGTCCTAGCCAGTGTTCTGTTGCATACCTCTTGTATTTGAGGACATATGTCATCAACCCCAGAGCTGAATGACCTTCTTTCATGCCTAAGCTCGTAAACTAACTCCTGGATCAAAACCCTGGCTCTTCTTCCTGTGTGATCTGAGTAAGTCTCTGAGACCCTCTGAGTGTCAGTTTCCTCACTGTGAGAAAAAAAGATGGCAGTCCCTGTCCTGATGACTTTACAGTAATTAACTACCTTGGCAATTATGAGGTGGCTGTGTGCATTAACATGATGCTTATGGGGGGAGGGAGAGGCTCAGTGGGTGAGAGCACTTGCTGTATACACTTGAGGACCTGAGTTTGAATCCCAGAGCTGTGTAAAAATCGGACATGGCTGTGCGTGCCTGTAACCCCAGTGCTTGAGGATGGGAGCGGAAACAGGAGGATCATGGGCTTTGTCAGCTGGCAGCCTAGCCAGAAAAATCAGCAAGCTTCAGGTTCAATGAGAAACCCTGTCTCAAGCAAATAGTATAAAGCTTGATAGAGGAGTACACCCCCAATGTCTCCCTCTGGCCTCTGTACAAACTGCACAGGCAAGACCATCCACATACACATGTGCACATACACACATGCAGCACACATCACACATACATCACACACATTCATACACAAATATGCATACACCCTTATACAAACATGCATATACACATATACATATATACACACACATATCACACACATACATACACATACATACATACATACATAATACATACTCACAATGCAGTACACGTACACACACGCAGCACACATCACACATACATACACACACAGCACATATCACACATATACACACACATATATATACACACATGTGGCACACATCACACAAACACACACACACACATACACACAAAAAAATCAGCACACATCAAACAAACACCAGGCTCATTAAAAGTGCTTTGGAATCTATAAGAAATTCACAAATATTATTAAAGATTATTGTTAAAAACATTCTTTTGTGGTAGCCAGACTCCCCAGGGGCCCCAGACTTCAAGCTCTCTCTGTAACTCCCAACCTTTGAGTGTACCTGGGACCTGTCACTTGCTGACAATCGACAGATCACAGCAGAAGCAGCACATGCCGTTCCCATGCTGGGTTGCGGAAGGCTGTGATTCCTGCCTTAGGGGCAGGCTTTCCATTGCCTTCCTACTTGCCTGTTTTGGTAAGGCAAGTTGCCACGTTAGCCGGTGTGGTAACAGACAGGCACGGAGCACGCAGGGGTGGGGGGGAGCTCTAGCCTTCAGCCAAAAACCATGAGAAACAGAATTTGGCAGCACCACAGTTGGGAAGCAAATCCTTGCCCACGTGAGCTTGAGATGACCAAAGTCTGAGGCTGGGGAGATGGTCAGCAGTGAGGAGCACACACTGCTCCCCTAGAGGACCTAGTTTTTGTCTCAGCACACATATCAGGTGACTTACAATTCCCTATAACCCCAGCTCCAGAAGAGCTTGTACCTGTTGCTGGCCTGCACAGGCAGCCGCACTCACACACACATTCCCCAACACAGACACATTTAGTTCAAAGATTAAATTTAAAAACTTCAGGGGGGAAAAAGTGAACAATTCCCAAACAGACAATCTAGATTGGGACCCTGTTGGGCTTGTCCCTGGCCCACCGACCTGTGCTGTGATAAATGGATGTTCTATGTTGCTAAGTCTTATGCAGCTTACTAAATCAGCAATAACCTAAACACCAGATGAGTTTCAAGCATTCACCGATCCACCACCACTTGCAAGGCACACTAGTGAGGCTCAAACATAAATAACCAGGACATGATCTGGTGGAGCCTCATGCTATTTGTCATCTAAATGAGTGCCAGATCTGGAGTCCATAGAAAGGCTGTGCAGTCCAGAACTGAAGATCCAAAGGGTCAGCATGCCGAGAAGTGTTCTCTGTCAGCATGTTAGGGCCAGGGAGAAGGCTCAGCTGACAAAGGCACACAACCTAAACGCAATCTTTGGGATTCATGTGTCCACAAAGTACTTAGTGGTCATTAAAATAATAGGTCTGTACCTTTAACATGGCAAAAAACTTTACACTCAATATTATCAGAAGGAACTGTGTGCTATGATGCAAATTACCTGTTAAAATAACCCACAGAACACACGTACACATAGGCTTACACACAAATAGCACTCATCTTCAAAGATCATAGATCATCACTGACCTTGAACTCTCAAACTTTTGGATATACCATTTCTGGTTGTATGACCTTAAACTGTTTCTAAAGTATTTGAAGCCCCAGGATGTGTAAAATGAGGGTTAAAATAGCACACACACACACACACACACACACACACACACACACACACACACACACACCATAGGGATTCTAAAAGGGTTAAGTGACCATCTGAGGCTGGTGCACAGTAACGACTCAGTGGGTTATGCTATCTACACTAAAACAGTGGCTGGTATTATTACTATTGCTGCTATTGGTATGGAAAGATATAAAGCAATATAAAAACAATGACTATCTTGTTTCAGTAGTCGAGAATGAGAATAGAGGACACAGAGGCCTTTACATCTCTCTGTGGGCTCCGTTTCTGCAGGGAAACATGTTAGGTATCATATAAGCAATGAGTGAAGTCCAACAATCATTAGTCAGGTAGATACCACATGTAGTCCCAGCACTCTTCTGTGCCAGGGCACAAAGCAGGAAGGTCTCTGGTCTCATGGGAGATTAGGAGCAAGCCACAGCGGGCTCCACCCGGCAGCCACCTGTCCCCCTGTCACTTTCTCCACAGACAAGTTTCTGCCCTATGGCCTTCAACTACAGAGAGATATTTCCCAGGGTTCTCTATAGACTGATGAGTGTCCTCCAAAGAAGCTGAGGAAGCTTGGCCCCCATGGCTGATACCAAAGGTCCCCAGAAACCTAGAAGATGTCTGGGCCAGTTGCCAGCCTGGTCTGGCTGTGTGCCTTCCAGGCTTCTCAGTGAGCTCTTCAGCCGTGAGTTGTCCACTAATGAAATCATAGCAACAAGCCTTCCCATCCAAGGGCATCACAGCAGATGGCTGCCAGGGGTAACCCAAGTCTTACAGAGGGTTGACTGGTATTGGTGATGGATGACTGCCCCCCACACACACACCCTTATGTACCAGATAGAGGGATGGCCATGGCTGTAGACTTGGGTGAAGAAGCCCACAGAGGGGCCACTGAAAGAAAGCCACAAATTGCCACCCCACCGTCTGGAAATGAAAGCACAATTGGGACTTCATTAACTCCTGGATTCCACTAACTCAATTAAATGCCCACCATGAATGAGCAACAAATTTACCCAGGGGAAGCAATGCATCAGACCACCAAAGGCAGGAGACAGCAGAGAAGGGATGGCTATCAACTGCCACCTGACCACTCACTTGCCTCTCCCTTCTCACCAAGCTTTCCAAACACTCCTATTCCTTCACTTGACTACTTGACAGTATTTTATTTAAAAAATACTTTCATTATTTTTAAGACGGGGTTGGTGGGTGTGGGTGGGTAGGTATGGGGGTGAGTGTGCACATGAGTACAGGTACCCACAGAGGTCAGAAGTTGAAACCCCCCAGAGCTAGAGTTATAGCTAGCTTTGGGCCCCCTGATGTGGGTGCTGGAAAGCATGCTCAAGTCCTCTGCAAGAGCAGCAAGTGTTCTTAATTGCTAAGCCATCTCTACAGCTCCTGACAATGTTCTCATATCACCATGATTATTGCCCATCTTATGGATGAGGAAAACTGAGGCTAGAGAACTCTGTGGCTTTCTCAAGACCATATAACAAAAAGGGTAATGAATGAGGTCCTTGACGCATGATGGGAATAAGAAATCTGGGGCTATAGAGCTTAGGGGGCTTTCTCTGAAAGGGACATATGGCTGGAAGGAGATGTGGTCATCTTGTCTAAACTCAGAGACACAGATGAAGTAGCTCACCCTCATTGTCACCAGTTGGAGGCTGAGTCAGACCTTTTTGGACCCTCTGATGGCGCTTGAGAGAAATGGCCCTATATTCACTAGGCTCAAACCGGGCCAGGTGTTAAAGGCTACCTCTGGTTATTTAGCCAAATGCTTTCTCCAAAATACCTACATATTAAAAACACATCCAGGAAGTCTCATGTATGTTGAATCATGAGAGCCATGGCCCAGACACATCTGGTACCTAGAACATCTTAGTCCACAAAGGACAAGACAGCTATTAAAAGCACATCACTTTGTATTTGAGGAACCTAGTTTTTAAATCCTCATCATTTTATTTTTATGAAGTTCATTATCATCCCCTTCCTTGGGGTCTGATGCCTAATGCTGGCAGCCTCTGGTTTTCATTTGACCAGCTGTTTAGTTCCTCAGCCCTATCCAGGGTTTTGAAAAAGACTCATTCAGGGTCTTAAAATGACTAGGTTCAGCTCCCAGATTTCCCAGTCATGAGTTACCCCCCCCCTACACTCTGGGTCTCCATTTCTTCACCTGCTAAGGTGAAGTGACAATATTTCATGTATCATAGGTATATGAGACAATTAAACATGTTCAATATCTGTGATGGTTAATCTTGACAGCCAACTTGAATTTATAATCACTTAGGAGACACACCTCTGGGCACGTATGTGAGGATGTTTCTAGAGAGGTTTGACTGAATAGGGGATGTCCACGCTGACTATAGGTGGTGCCGTCTGGTAGGCTGGGGTCTCGGGCTGAACAAAAAGGAAGAGGTGAGCTGAGCACCAGCCTTCATCTCCCTCTGCTTCCTGACTGCACATCATGCTCCTGTCAGCACAGCCAGAACTATTCCACCTCCATGGCTTCCTCAGCATGATGGACTGCATCCCCCGGAGCCAGGATGAACCCTTCCTACATCCAGTTGTTCCCTGCCAGGTATTTCGTCACAGTAGCAACTAGAAAAACTAACACAATGCCAGAAAGGCTCCGTCCAACATGCAGCAAATCCTCAGCAAAGGTTAGCTACCTGTAAATAGTAAAACTCCTCTTTCTAGATTCTGTTGATATCCCATGGCAACATTGTATAGCATAGCATCTAACAACCTTAGATGGGGGAGGGCTGGCACCTAGCACACGCTGTTCAGTCACCTGACCATTATCATCCTGCAGGCCATGGCACTGGTGACCTTGTACCCTTAAAAGCACCTGTCAATCACAACAGGTGATAGCCCTGTGTTGGACCCACACCAGTCCTTGAGCCGCCCTGGGGTTCACACCCACATTCCTGGGAATGAACCAGGAGCAGGAAGCTTCCAAGGCCCTGCAGGCAAAGCCTCACACTCTTGCCCAGCCTTGTTCTCTGCTCTCCACCTCTAACCTCAAATTGGATTATTGTAACTACTCACGAAGACCGAAGAGCAATATCACACAGAAGTCCTCCCAGGGTGCTGTGATGGTTATCCTTAGTTGTCAACTTGACTACATCTGGAATTAAGTAAAACCCAAGCAGCTGGGTACACCTATGAGGGATATTTTTCTTAATTAAATCATTTGAAATGGGAAGTACTAGTACATTCAACACCTCAAATATCTATCATTCAGTTGTGTTGAGAACACTGGAAAAGCTCTTTACTGGCTATTTAGAAATATTTAACTTATTACTGTGATGGCTATTCTTAGTTGTCAACTTGACTATATCTGGAAAGAACTATAATCCAGAAATGGAGGGCACACTTGTGATCCAGATCCTGAGGCAAGAAGACAACAGACCTTTACTCCAGACCTTGAGGCTGGAATACAGACCTTTAATCTGGGCCACACCTTCTGCTGGGAGCCTGCATAAGGACAATGGAAGAAGGAAGGGCTTGTTCTTTTTGGCTCACTTGCCCTAGTCTTGCCAGCACATCCAGAAGACCAGCTGGGACGCCCAGCCTCATGGGACTGAGCAGCTACTAGATTCTTAGACTTTCCATTCACAACTAGCCATTATATATGTTGAGAGAGAGAGATCCATCGTTCCATAAGTTCTGTGACTCTAGAGAACCCTGACTAATACAATTACAAAACAAGCATTTATTGAGCACTGACTGTATGTGAACTTTCACATTGTGATGTAGGTATGATAAGAGCTTTTATGAATAAGAACATTGAGGTAGATAATTGGTCAAGGTTAATGAGCTGGAACAAAGGTTTTAGGGTCTGTGAGTTATACAATCTTTCTTGTAATTACTCAACTCTCCTGTCACAGCATAAAAGGAGCCACAGACAATATGTCAATAAATGAGCCTGTTCATGTGCCAATAAAACTTTATTTATAAAATAGGTAATAGGCAGTGTTTGCTTTATGAGGTGTAGTTTGTGAACTCCTGACCTAGGCAGTGATCTCAGAAAGACTGGACCTGTATCTGTTGGTTGCACGTCAGAACTCCTCAGACACGAGTCGCACAAAGACAGAAGACTGACAGCCGTGCTAACAATCCAGGAAGCATCCTCTGCTGCGGGGAATCCAGTGTGATTCACTCCATCCTCTGCTGCGGGGAATCCAGTGTGATTCACTCCATCCTCTGCTGCGGGGAATCCAGTGTGATTCGCTCCATCCTCTGCTGCGGGGAATCCAGTGTGATTCGCTCCATCCTCTGCTGTGGGGAATCCAGTGTGATTCACTCCATCCTCTGCTGTGGGGAATCCAGTGTGATTCACTCCAGCGGACCTTGAGGGCTGTGTCTAACTCTTTGAGTGCACAGTCGTTGAGCAGCTACTATGTGGTAGGTCTTTAGCAGAGTTTAAGGGACCTGCAATGTGTAAGCCATCCTTGCCTTTCTTCGCCTGCAGAGCAGCAAGTGAGGTGATGTATATGGACTTTGTCTCATCCATCGCAGTTTCCTGAGTGCCCAGTCTGTGCTGATTGCAAGTCACTGCAGCGGACACGTGACGGCTTAGTCCTGGTTCTTTAGGAGATGACAGCCCAGCTGCAGAAAAGGACATGAAATAATAATCACACAGATAAATATTTAATTACAAATTGGGATAAATGCCAGAGAGAAAGGAGCATGATGCTGAGAGAGGGAATAACAAGAGAAAAGTCATTTAGGTTTGGGCAGCCTTGGTCAGGGAGGATCTCTCTCGAGCAGCAGTTCTCAACCTTCCTGATGCTGTGACCCTTTAATACAGTTCTTCATGTTGTTATGACGCCCCCAGCCATAAAATTATTTTCACTGCTGCTTCATAACTATAATTCTGCTACTGTTATGAACCGTAATGTGAATATCTGATATGCAGGATATCTGATATGCTACCCCCAAAAGGAGCCCACCCCACAGATGAAGAACCACTGCTCCAGAAGAATGCTAGGTGCCCCCACAATCACAGCTGCAAGAGGCAGGGGGGGGTGGGTTCGGAAGGCTTTGGCACTGTAACTGTCCTGGAAAGGGTGATTAAAACACAGATGCACAGCTCCAGTCTGTGTGTGCAACTGTACAAACAGTGCACCGTACAATTGCAGCAGACACGGGAAGGACATCCCACAGTAGTACAGCTGTGCACACAGCTGTGCAGAGATGGGGAGGGAAAGCATTCCTGGAGGGAGTCGGCCAAGTAGCAAGTATTTTCTCCTCCTCAGGCTGCGGTATTTGCAGTGTGAGGCGTTCTCCAGCCTCCTGGGCTGCTGTGGTAAATGTCCTCTCTTCTTGTTGCCAGTCTCGATCCCCCCTGGGGAGGCCCCACCCCAGCTCCTCCTCAGCCCTCCTCCTGGCTGCAGTGTGTCAAGAGGCTCCTCAGACCCATACTTATTACTCCAGTTTAATGAGCTGGCAGCAAAATTCGCTTATATAAAATTCATATTTATTGAATGTGATTGTCCCTGTGCTTGCTCCTACATGTCTGACCTGCTTGTCCTGGTGGCTAGAACCACTTTACATTGTTGTGTTACAGTTTTATTGATGGGATAGCCATTTGTTCATTCCTTGGGACAGAAAGTCTCTCCGCACCCCCGCCTCTTCACTAGCTCGGTCCAGGCAAGTTTCCAGCCTGCCAACTCTGTCAAGCAGGAGTGTGTGGCCACTTGCCTAGTTGCTGCAACAAAATAACTGACAGAAATACCTGACAGAAACACCTTTGGGGGGAAGGTTTCTTTTGGATCCCAGTCCGAGGGTGCAGTGCACCCAGGTGGGGAAGGTGTCATAGTGAGAGGAGGAGGTCACTGGTTACACTGCATCCACAGTCAGGAAACAGAGATCAATAAATGCTTGACTCAGCTCCATTTCTTCTTTAGATTCAGCCCAAGACCAAAGCCCATGAAATGGCACCACCCATGGTCAGTCCATGGGATGGTACCACCACATTAAGGGTCAGTCCACAGGGTGGTGCCATCCACACTTAAGGTGAGCCTTCTCACTTTAATTAACCCACTCTAGATAATCCCTCATACACAGTCCCAAAGATCTGTTTCCATGGTGATTCTAAGTTCTAGCAACTTGACACTCAAGACTAACCATTGCAAGAAAACACCATGCAGCCAGCCTTGACCCAATAGAACATAGCACAATGATGGTATCACCTCCAGGCAGAAATGTCAAGAACACAATTTGCTAGGTGCTCTGGACTACAGTGTAAGTGGGTGTCAAGGTCAGAGGCCCCCATCATCTCCAGTCCTCAGAGACACGGAGAAACAGACTTCCCTGCTAACCATCAGAGGAGATGCACAAGTTACAAATAACATCTAGCTGATCCATTGAACATTTGGAATTTTTTTGTTACTGCAGCAAAACTCTACTGCATCCTAACCAATGTACATCTTATAAAAATTGTTATAAGATTTTGTACATACATCATTTGTTAGTCTGTTTTGTGCTACCATGACAGAACATACAGACTGAGTATTTTATAAAGAATGGAGTTGTTTTGTTTGTTTTGTTTTGTTTTTCAGTTTTGGAAGCTTCACAACCCAAGGTCGAGGATGGGGGCCTTCTGTAATGGAATTTTATTTTTCAATTAGTAGTTCTTGTTATTTGACATACAAGAACATACTGCATTCTGATTGCCCTTGCCCCAGGCTCTCTTATATCCTTCTCACCCCAGCCCCCCACTTCTTTATTACAAATCCCTTTCCCACATTCATGACTTTTTGTTCTGTTTTCTGTCCCATAGAGTTTTAGCTAGGACCTTCCCAGTGACTGTAGATTTGGCACCTGATGGGCTCCTGACAGTGGACAGTTCTACGCCTCCCCCTTTCCCAGAGTCTGTTCATGGCTAACAGGATGCCGATAGGTGGTAAGGCCCCGTGAGCCTATCCTACTCCACAGCTGACTGTTGGGAGGGCCAGATTTGTGTGGGCCCAGTAGGCACAGCTGCCGAGTTCACGACTGCCATGCTTAGAAGATGGCGTCTGTGGGACGCTTGTCTTTCTCTCTGTCTTCTGGATCTTACATTCTTCCCATCCCCTCCACAGCAGTGTTTCCTGAGCCTTATTGGGCCACATAAATGTCATTTGTAGGACTAGACCCTCAAATGTCCCTTCTCAGCATCTTCTGCAGTCGTGGGTCTCTCTACCTTCACCGCTGTTCACTGCAAGGAGAGGTTTTCTGATGAACGCTGAATGCTGAGAGCAACCTTTGTCTGTAGGAATAGCCATCGATATTTAGGAGGCAGTTGAACACTCTGTCAGTTTGGCTAAGCAGTGGTTTTAGTTTCCTCCGGGGCCTCAGACCTCCTCAGTCATGGGACTTGGACCATGTAATAGACAGGGATTCCCTCTTGTAGAGGAACTTCAAATCCAATTATAACATTTGGGCCACTGTTTCATCTTGCCTGGCAGGTTGGTATTGTAGTTCATAAAGTTCACAGCTGGGTAAGACCACTGCTGCCTTCCACACTCCAGCAGCCCGTATAGCACTACCCAGTGCTACGAAAGATACCAGCAGAGAGGCAGCTTCCAGCACAGCTCCAGCTTGATTTCCTCTATATTTTGTATCCAAGATCTATGTTATTTTCAGCAATAGTGTCTTTTCTGATAATGAGTAACCAAGAAAAATGGCAAGAGTTTTTATTGTTTTGGAGGCCACTGGGAACCAGGCTGGCCTCCATTCTGAGATCCTCCTGCCTCAGCCTAAGCTGGAATTATACTCCTGCACTTGGCTCATGAGAATTTTCTTTATGCATCTTCCCACATCAGAGGATGAAGCAAGCCCACTCTTTGGAAAATGAACCTAATCCCATGGTAATGACATCAGTCCATTTGCATGGGCACCACAAGGGGATATCTAATATTAAAAGTCCCACCTCCCATGTTGTGCTGGGAATTAAGATTGCAACCCATGCTTCTGAGGTGACATATTAAGACCCCAGCAACACAGGATATTTGGAACAGTGCCCAGGATACAGTGAGCTCTGGCATCCACCAGATTTGTTAGAATATCAAATAGCTCTGAAGGTCAATGGCATACACCCACAAGAGCTCACTTCGTGGCTTCATGCTGAGAGGCTGCTCTTCTGAAATAAGTGATGAGAGGCACTGTTCTTAAGACAGAGGGAAAAGAGTGGGACCTCTGGCAGAAATGAGCTGTGTTGTCACAGTTTTTGCTAAGATGTCTATTACATTCTCCCCAGATCTCACTGCTCATAACACAACACATGATCAAGCCCAAAGACAATGAGGCATGAAGATTGCTTCTCTCACTGGGAAGCATTTTGATGACATAGTAATGAGAAGACATGTACTAGCCTTTCACCGGGGAGCAAATAACTGGAAATCATAAAGCCTAAAATAATCCTCAGTAAAAGTGGGTCATTATATGTATACCTTCCGTATGTAGCAGAAAAGAGCCAAGGAAGGGCCTTGACATTTAGGTGCACAGACATAGAAAAGGACAGAGAGAGTCCGTCTCCTCCCTTGGTACCTTCGAGATTATGGCTGAAGACAATAGTCACAGCCGCTTTTTTCTATGCTCATCCAAAAGTTTGGTGTGGTTGTATACCCCTATGATTCCAGTACTTTGGAGCCAGATCCTGAGTCCAAAATAAGCCTGAGCAAGACCTTGTCTCAAAAAAAAATCTAAATTAAATAAAACACCAACAAAAACATTTAATGGGGACAAAGCTCATGGTAGATTGTTGGCCAAGAATGCACAAGTCCCTGGATTTGTGTAATCCCAGCACTGTAAAAGAAGGAGAAGGAGACCCACAGGAGTCAAGGAATGCTCTCCCTCCCACACACATAGCTTGGGCTCTGTGGGATGCAGCAAGAATGTTCTCAGGTGCAGCCCACTTCAACCCTTAAAGGGGTTGTCTTCCTCCTCAGGGGACAGGAACAAGCTGCACTTTCAGGACAATACCACAGAAAGCACCCCTTCTTTTCATCTTATCGAACAGCCAGAACAGGGGCCCAGGAGGCCGATTGGGGGTTCAGGGTACAAGGCAGAAAAGGAAAGTCAGAGGTGGGGGTTTAGAGTCCTCTAGGACCAGCGTTTTGCAGGAAACGCATGGACCAAAAAGCAGAAGTATCCTAATGGGGTGGAGGGGACAGGATCCTTCTAGCCTCCAAAGGCTGCAGAGCCCTGTAAAATCAGGTCACACTTAAAATCAAGGTGAGGTGGACACAATTGAAGAATCCATCTCTGGGCTAAAATTCAAGGAACACCTCTGGGTGCTCAGAGGCTTTTTCTACCTTGCAGATCCAGTGAAAAGGGTGTTGTGAAATGCTAGGCAAAATAACAGCTGTGACTGCTGCCTGGGGTCAGGACAGGATGGAAGGGAAGGAGAGAGATGGTGGCATTTCTCTTCTAGAAGCCATCTAGGCACAGCCTGTGTCCTAGAGATGAGTAACCGGTTTGAAAATGAAGGTGGACATTCGTTCAATGCTTATTATTAAGAGCATCGTAAACCCTTGCTGTTAAGTTGGACCTCCTGAAATTGATGGTATCTGACCGGCTCTGACCTGGAAAAGATGGCAATTTCAGACATTGTCCTAAGCGGTTATTTGGTATTCAACAGCCCTGCTGTCCAAAGCATCTAGCTGGCGAGATGGCTCAGCAAGGAACTTGTTGAACAAGCATGAGGACCAGAATTTGGATCCCAGAACAGTGTAAAAGCTGGGAATGCTCATATTTGTGTGACTTTTCCAGGGTAGACAAGAATGGATGTCTACTCACCCCAGACAAGGGACCAATCACAAACAAAAATGACAGTTCTACCCAAGTCCAACTTGGAGAACCCAAGAATTTGCTGGGGTGTGTACAGGGGTGTGGGTACCTCAAAGACAGCTGCCTCACTGGTAATGACTCACAAAGGCTGAATCCCTGGGTCTGCAGAACTTTCATTCAGCCCCATAAGTGGAGGTCTCCTCCAGGCAGCTCCTAGGCCAGAAAGTCTCCTCATTCTAGCAAATATTTACTGTTTCTATAAGCTGGAGGAGGGGTCTGTACTCCTTCTAAGGGCTTGGAGGGGTGGATTCTAGAACTAATTAGGTTTGTTTACTTCCTGAGACTCAGGAGCACCCCTCTCTCTCCAGAAGGGAATCCTTTCATTCTGAGGAAATGGCCGCACAACACCATGCCAGAAATCCAGGGCTGGGGAAAGAGGCAAAAGACCTTCTGGAACCTGCTGGCCAGCCAGGCTGGCCTAGCCAAGAAACACACACACACACACACACACACACACACACACACACACACACACACACACACACCGTCAAGCTCCACTCCATATTCAGTAAAAACAAAAATCAAAAAAACAAAAAAAAAAAAAACTTTGTCACAGGAGACAAGGCAGAGTGACAGGGGAAGACACCTGACATCTTCCTCTGACCTCCATACACGCACACACACACACACACACACCAAAAAAAAAATCAAATAAAAATGATGCCCTTAATCATTTTCCTCATTTTACAGAGCAGGGGACTAAGGCCAGCACCATAGGTTATTCACTCAGTATTCACTAGTTAACTGTCCATCTAACAAACAACTCAAGATTCAAGAATGACTCAGAACCCAGGACCCAGTCTCTTAACCACTGGGTTCTGGCTATGCCGAGTGAGGTCCAAAACCAACGATGGCAGCATCTCCTGGCACTGTTTAGAATGCAAAGTCTGGGGCCTGGGGGTGGTCTCAGTAGAAAGGCATCTGCTTACACATGCAATGCCCTGGCTCTATCCCCAGCACAAAACAAAGAGTAGAGCCACACACCCAGGTCCTCAGAGCCACACACCCATGCACTCAGAGTCACACACCCATGTCCTCAGAGCCACACACACCCATGTCCTCAGAGTCACACACACCCATGTCCTCAGAGCCACACACCCATGCACTCAGAGCCACACACCCATGTCCTCAGAGCCACACACCCATGCACTCAGAGTCATACACACCCATGCACTCAGAGTCACACACCCATGCACTCAGAGTCACACACACACCCATGTCCTCAGAGTCACACACACCCACATCCTCAGAGCCACACACCCATGCACTCAGAGCCACACACCCGTGCACTCAGAGCCACACACCCATGCACTCAGAGCCACACACCCACGCACTCAGTCACATACCCATGCACTCAGTCACACACCCATGCACTCACATACCCATGCACTCAGTCACACACCCATGCACTCAGAGCCACACACCCATGCACTAAGGGCCACACACCCATGTACTCAGAGCCACACACCCATGCACTCAGCAGCATTATTGTAAATACACAAAAGATAGGTATTGAATGAGAAATAATTATTCTATTTATTTAAAGGAAACACTCCTGTGGCATATGTCAACATAGGCAAAACATGAAGTCATTGCACTGAGTGAAATCAGTCTGTTACAGACGGATGACCTGACTCCACTTATCCCAGGCACCTGGGGTACACAAATTCACAGAGTCAGGTGGGGGAGGCACCGGGGAGGCAGAGGCAGGAGGATGGCAAATTTGAAGCCAGTATGGACTCTATGAGCCCCTATCTCAAAAACACAGACACCGTGGATGTAGTTCGTGGATAGAGTATTGGCTAGTAGGCACAGGCTTTAGATTGGAACACAGCACCAGCACCACCAAAAAACTAATAAAAATAGAAAGCTTAAAGTGTACACATAGTACATATGCATGCATATATCACCAAGATAAAAATAATTCCATATAAGGGCAGTCTTGGGTCACACTGAGACTTGCTGTGTTAGACTAACAAGACCCTGAGGTATCCTTCACATACTAACACTTGAGGTGCACGACTCTAGAATATCCTGCCTCCACAGCAAGGAGGCATTATGGGAACAGCTGCATAAAGAGGAAGCATGAGCCAGATTAATGCAGAAACCCCGGGACCAGCTTTGAGCAGAGTTCAGCCTTCCAGGATTCTGTCCATTCAACATTGTGGTTTCTGTCCAGCATTGGGAAGGTGATCTTGACTAAGGAAGTCCCTGCATGTGAGGCAATCTTTAAGACCTGGGAGCACCCTCTCCATACCACGTTTAGCTTGGATGTTTGGGGCCCTTTGGCTACCAAGAGAAGTCACTGTGATACCTCTGAGCTAGGCTCAGGCTGAGATAATTGCCTCCAAGGTACAGGGAGCTCGGCAGGCATGAGAGCCAGCACCCGGCTGCTGGGGCAAAAGGCTTTAGAGCAGCTGCTCTTTGGGGGAGCTAATGACACTCGAGGGGAAGCCTGGCGAGGGATGCCAAGTACTTGTGTGCTTGTGGAGCTGAGGCAGCCTTGGCCGAATTGGACAGCAATGTTCAAATGCCCATCATTTTTCAACTGCTCAATTTTGTGGCTCTGCCTCGCATTTGAGAAGGATTAAACTGTGTATGTCCCCAGGTCACCCTTCAGTTCTACAAAGGCTCAAGGAACACAGGGCCTTGTGAAGCTGGGCATTCTGAAATTACACGTGTCTGGACCCCTTGGAGACTCACTGCACAAGCCTCCCACTTCACCTCCAACTTCTCAAGTCCTTCAGTCTGCATCTCTTTGTAGCCGATGCACGGCTCTGCACAGGAGGTTTGCCATTTTAAAAGATGGGCAGAAATACAGTCTGTCTTACTCTCTCATAGCTGAATTTTTCTTCCTTCCCAGAGCCCCCACTGGTTCTCCGGCTGCAGTAACCTAAGCCTGTTCACTGAGGATGAAGCTGGGCAGTTTGGGAAGGATTCAGCACACTCGGGCCATGCTGGGTCCTCTCTGCTCCATTGACCCTCTTCTCCAGGCATCTCATTTCAGGGGGGTTGGTGGTGACATGGGTGGAGTGGGAATACACTCCCCCAAAGTTCACCTGTCACATATATTAAAGGGTTTGTGGGTAAGGCCTTGGGGAGGAAAGGGGTTGGATGAAGTCGGAAGAGTGGGAGTCCCTATAAGAGTATTATTTTTAACGTGACTCTATAGAACAGAAGAGACCACATCTGCCACATCGACTTTGTCAGCATCATGATAAATGGCCATCCCCAAACTAGGATGCACCAGGTGTAGACACCATGTTCTCAAACTTCTCAGTCTTCAGAACCATAAGTTAAATCCCTAGATTATAATCTACCCTGGCTGTGTTACTTGATGATAGCAACAGAAAACAGAGGAAGGCCCAAGAGGACGCTCTGGGCTTTGGTCTCTGCTAAGAAGTACTGTGCCTTATCTCGTCTTGTCTTTAATCACTCCCCGCACTCCTCAGCAGTGTCACAGGGACCTCTTGATGCTTTCTAGTCTACGGGTTTGGGGAGCAAGGGTTCAAAGAAAGGAAGGGGGATCATCAAAGTCATGACACTTCAGCTGCTCTGCTGTTGAGATCATCACGACAGACTTTATCCTTTGCCAGAACCCCACTTCCTATCTGGATGTAGTAAACCTAACTGTTCAGATTCAAAGCAGAGAAACAGAGCTCGACACTCAGCAGATGTGGTGTCTTAAGAAGAACATGCCGGAGAGCTGGAGAGAGATGGCTCAGTGATTAAGAGCACTTGCTGCTGTTGCAGAGGACCCGAGTTCAGTTCCCGGCACCCATGTAGGATGGCTCACTATCATCTGTAACTCCAGAGGATCTGAGGCCTTCTTCTGGCCTTCTCAGACACCTATTCTATACACACACACACACACACACACACACACACACACACACACTTTAAACTAAAATATATTTCAAAAATAGAAGAACATACATACGGGACAAGGGATATAGTTGCCTTGGGCTGTGGGAAAGCTGGTCTACCACAAGTATAATGTAGAAAGGGCTGCTGGACCAACCACCTTGTGTTTGGATTTAAGGCCCACTTCATGAGATGGGACCCATGCATGTCACTATTAATGAGGCCAAGAATCTGAGACCAGGTAGGTCATGGGCCACAGGGGAAAACCTACAACTTAATTCTGCTAAATGAATATAGCCATAAACTGACTCTTAATGACATTTGCTGTACCCGTAGATCATTGCCTTGCTCAACCCTCATCAGAGAAGCTCCTTCTTGCAGTAGATGGTAATTAACACAAAGACACACAACCAGACAATGTGTCGAGTAACAGACCTTAGAGCGACCAGCCCTAAATGGGTTGCCTTTATCATGGCCCTCCCTCAAACCTCTGGGAATCTGAGCAGAAGAGGAGGCAGAGATGTCGTAAATGCCAGAGGTAGTGGATAGTGCTAAGGAAAATGTTTTCCAAACATTACAGGGTTAATGCACATATGAACTCACAAAGCCCATGACAGCATGCATAAGACCCGCACAAGTTCAAGTCCGACAAAATTTTAGCACAGAGGAGAGGAAATGGGCACAAAGTTCCACCATAACCAAAAAGCCATTTGCAACTGATAGCTGCTGGGAGAGGAAAAATACCTTTTCTCCAATGGAGTGACACTGGGTAGGTATATCAACCATACTCAAGGGAAGCCCCTGTGGCCAGCACAAAATGAACTCCATGTTTTTATATGCTTCTTTGTTTGGTTAGTTTGGTTTGGTGAGTTTTTTCTCTTTTTCTTCTCTTTTGCATTTTAGGTGGGGTAGGGAGGGAAAGAACATGAAGGTGGGTGGGTAGTGAAGGGGAAGTATCTGGGAGGAGCTGGGAGAGGAGAAAGAATATTAACAAAATATATTGTAAGGGGCTGGTGAAATGCTTCAGTGGTTAAGAGCACTGGCTGCTCTTCCAGGGGTCCTGAGTTCGATTCCCAGCAGCTATATGGTGGTTCACAACCATCTGTAATGAGATCTGGTGCCCTCTTTTGGCCTGTAGGCAGACATACAAGCAGAACACTGTATACATAACAAATAAATAAATCTTAATATATATAGTATTAAAATTTTTTAAATAAAAAATAGAAAGGGCTACTGGGAGTGTGGCTTAGTGATGCATGTCAAGCATGCACAAAGTCCTGGGTTTCATGCCCAGCACCACAGAAAAAAAGAAGGAAGAGGAGGAAGAAAGAGAAGAAGAGAAAGAGAAGGCAACTCCCAAAATAGGGCATAATTGTGAAACCCATCGTGATGGCACAACCCATAATCCTAGCACTTGGGAGGCTGAAGCAAGATCATGAGCCTATACAGAAAGACCCTATATCAAAACACACAGGAAGAGACAGAGAAAGACCAGAGACAGAGTATGTGTGTGGGGGCGGGTGAAGGTCTGTGAGCAGAGGGAGCCAGTGCTTCATCTATCTTCTCAAAGAGAAGTTACTAGTCAGCCTGCCTAGAAATAGGTGGTCAGTGTGGTCTGAGGTTACTAATGGGAGACTAGCTTACATGCCCTGCACCTCCCAATGCTCACTTATGTCCAAGGTCAGCACCATGAGAACATAGAGGGCTTTGCAAAGGAACTGAGAGGAAGTGTCCATCTCAGACTAGAGACCAAGAAGCACTAAATAAGTTCCTGGATCCCATGGTTCTAGGCAAAAGTCCACACAGCCCAGGGAGAATTCGCACTCCCAGGGAAGAACCCTTTCTCTGACCATAGCACCAACTGAGCTTTCTGCCAATCATGAGAACCAGCCTGCCAGCTACATGGATGCACCACCTTGAAAATGATCCTTCCAACCACCTTGAGTTCCACTCTATCAAACCATCCTGGCTATGCTACTGGAGCAGAGAGGGTCCTTTACATCATACCCTGCCCATATAGAGCAAAATAAATAAGAACCATGTGTGCCTCTGTGGGTGTGTGGGTGTGCACACATGTGCATGTGTGCATGTGAGCACATGCAAGCACAGGCATGCACATAACACACTGCACATGTAAAGGTCAGAGGACAATCTTCTCTTGTCAGGCCTCACCTCTCCACCTTGTTAAAGACAGTCTCTTGGCCACTGCAAGCCCAGCATTAGCTGACTCACTGCAAGCCCAGCGTTAGCCGACTCACTGCAAGCCCAGTGTTAGCTGACTCACTGCAAGCCCAGTGTTAGCGGACTCACTGCAAGCCCAGCATAAGCCGACTCACTGCAAGCCCAGCGTTAGCTGACTCACTGCAAGCCCAGCATTAGCTGACTCACTGCAAGCCTAATGCTAGCTGACTTGGAAGCTTCTGGAGTCTCCTGTCTCTATTTCCCCTCAAGAGCATGCTGGGGTTGTAGGTGTCTGTGCTCCTGTGTCCAAACTCAGGTCTCCAGGCTTGTACAGCAAGCACTTTACTCTCTGAACCATCTCCCCAGGCTAGTATCACTGTATGAAAGCACCAAATTGGGGAGTGGTTTGCTCCCCAGCTGTGAGTAGCCAATAGAATACTTAATGGCACCTGCTCCTCTTATTTCTCCTTGTTTTTCTTTCTTCCCGGGGAGATGGTATCACTTTTTAAGTGATAACACTACCTTTTCTCATCTACTCTTTCCAATTTTTATTGTAACATAAACTTTATACCACAGCTCTTGAGGGCTGAAGCTTTTGAAACCACTAAAGAAAAAAAAACTGGCTTGCTCATATATAGCAGAAACCTTGGCTTTCAAAACCATTATCCGGTGCCAAGTCTTTGGAAACTCTTGTTTTGAAACGCCAAAGCTAAGTCCTGTCTCTTATTCTCTGAGCCTTCCTGAAGCACCAGCCTGCCCAGAGGTGTGTGGAGTGCTGCAGTCTGGGAAGTGAGGTGCAGGATGGGGTCTCGGAAGCACTGGGGTGCACTAGGTCATCTACTACAATATTATCTACTGCTAGTGGTGGTAGCACATGCCTTTGATTCCAGCACTCAGGAAGCAGAGGCAAGCAGATCTCAGAGTTCGAGGCAGCCCGGTCTACAGAGCGAGTTCCATGATAGCCAGAGCTACACAGAGAAACCCTGTCTTTAAAAGAAAAAAGAAGAAAGACAAAGAAATTATCTACTAATTTGCTAATTTGCTAAATTTGTTGCAGTTTGCCAGTGTGGAAGATCACCTTCCATTACATTCTTAAAGTCAAATTAAATCAAGTTCAGTTCAACTCTGAGTACTGTGTCACAGTAGTGGTGGGAAAGCAGACCTCAGCGAGTACACCCTCTGGAGCACGGTCCTCTATCCCTGAGGAACACACAGAACCACTGAGGGCTTAGTCACTCCAATATCTTCAGAGCGCTTGCCTGATTGGGGCCCACACAGTCTCTACTGGGATGTATGTTATCTAAGTCACTTAGCACAGATTCTTTTTTGGTAAGGGCTAGATAGTGACTACGTCCCACATTGTGGGCCAAACAGTCCCTGTTGCAATTATTCAGCTTTGTCTTCACATTGTAAATGGAACCACAGACAAATTCACATATCTATAGTCATGGCTGTGCTGCAATAAAATTTTATTGACACAAGTAGGCAGCAAGCAGGTCATATAGCGTATTGACTCTGAATAGCAGGAGTCTCTTGGATACTTGTGAATCTCTCAGTCTGACTCAAGCTGGGGTTCTCAACAACTGCCAAGGCTAGAACCTTGATTCAAGGGTATGCTTCTTGTTGTTGTTAACTTGACACAAACCTAGACTCATCTGGGAAGAGGGAATCTTAATTGACAAAATGCCTCCAGAAGACTGGCCTATAAGCATGTCTGTAGGGCATTTTCTCCATTATTAATTGCTGTGGAAAAGCCCAGACCACCGTGGGTGGGGCCATCCCTGGACTGGGGGTCCTGGGCTCTATAAGAAAGCAGGCTGAGTAAGCCAAGAGTAGCAAGCCAGTAAGCAGCACTCCTGATGTTTTCTACGTCAGTTCCTGCCTCCAGGTTCTTGCCTCTAGTTCCTGCCTTGACTTCCCTGAAAATCGGCTCTAGTCTATAAGCCAAATAAGCCCTTTCCTCCCCACGTTGCTTTATCACAACAATAGAAACCTAACTACGATAATGGGGTTCAAAATCAAAGGTGATTTGTGTATCTACATGTTGCTGCTACTGAGCAAAGAAGGAGTGAGTGCCAGTCAGCCAATGACGCCCAGACTCTCAGCCTTCCAAGGTCCTAGGATCATGTCTTCTATCTGACCTTGGCCTCCAAAGGTCTCTAGCATTTTCCACTGTACAAGAAGAACCACCACCCTTTGGTAGATTCTTTGAATTGCTAGGAAATACAAGGGCTGGCCATCTGTTTGACACAGAAAAGGGGACACACAAAGGAATGGGGAATACAAATGTACATACCAACACATCACGCCAACACGTTATCCTGCCAGCTAACCTGTTTCCTTGCTTCCCATGACTGCTGTGAGAGAGCAGAGGGCAGACACTAAGTCTTGCCACACACTGTCCTTCAGCTCACGGTAAGTGCCCTGTGGATGTTTCTCAAATTAAGAAATTGCATCCTGCAGAAGGTCTGGTGGTGAAACTCCTGCAGTTGTTCTCAGAACCTTGTTTAGCACCATAGTGCCCAAAGTTTCTGCTCATTTTAACATCTTTACAATGATGGGGAGCAATTCTGAGTGCCAGTAACTCTCACATCAAATGAATAAATGGCAGTATCTGAAGATGACCAGTCCCAGTAAGAGGCATGCATAACCAGGAAGGATGGGAAACCAATTCCATCAACAAGTCAGGAGAAAGATCCGGAGAGGCGTGGGCACAGGTTCTGATTATGACCTTCAGCCCTTTTGAAGACCTATGTGGTTCTCTGTGCCATTGGTAAGTACCAGTTCAAAACAAAAGCATTTTCTTCATTTTAACACAGACAGATTCCCCCAAAACCACTCTGCCACTAGGCAGATGTGCTTGTGACTATTTGGGACTTTTGTGTGAAGGAAGTGTATCATCTTTCTGTTATTATAAGAAAATGCTGAAGTCGATCAAATTATATAGAAGAGAGGGTTAGCTTGGCCCACGACTTCAGAGGCGTCAGTCCGTAGTCAGTAGGCTCCACTGCTTTTAAACCTATGGCAAGTCAGAACATCACAGTGGGAGCCTGTGACAGAGAAAGTTCTTTGCCTTGGGTGAGAGGAGGGAGGGGGATTGAGGAGGGAGGTACTCCCCTCTTCAACAACATGCCTCCCAATGACCAAACACTGTCCATCGGGTCCCACTTCTTAAAGGTCTAACCTCCTCCAATATCTCTGTGCTGAGAACTAAGAACCTCACCCATGGGCCATTTGGGGAAATATTTCAGATCTGATCCTGTAGCAGGACAAATCAAAGGGAAAAGAGGAGAATTTGGAAAGTGAGGGATCAGGACTGTAGCTTGGTATTGTGTATAGAAGGTACGCGGATGGCATTCTGAGGTGGCCCAAACTAAGACAGACAGTGACAAGAGGAAGTGCTAAGTGCCCCCCAGTCCCTATGCCCAGGAAAAGGGACACATCCAGAAAGACAAGCTCAGGGCAGCCCTCAGGAGGTACTGCGCTCTACTACCACTTGGGTACTATGCTGAGTTCTTTGGGAAGCCAAGGCGAGGACAGACTGAGGGGTCCTGACACCTGCTCCCCCACATCTCCACTCTGACCTGGGGCACCTGCCTGTCTCGACAAAGGGCTCAAGCCAGGCACAGCAAAGCCTTGGGGATCAGTCCTTATTGGTGTGCTGGACCTGCTTCTTGTTAATATTTTTATTAAATTTTAAGAGTTTCATACAGTGTGTTTTGACCATATTCATCCCCCCCGCCCCCCACACACACACCTCTACCCAGATCCACTCTCTCCACCCTCACCTCCCTACCCATCCAACTTTGAATCTTCTTCTCCTTTGTTCTTTTAAACTCACTGAGTTCAATATGATGCCCCACTACTCTTGGGAGGAAGGCCTGCTCTGGTGTGTGCTCAACCTTCCAGAGGTTACATCATTAAATAAAACTGAATCTCCCTCTCCCAGCAGCTCTCAATTCTGATAACTCCTCAGCCAGTGGTAGAACTTTGTGCACATCTCTTCCTGTCCCCCATGCTGGGATTTTGTCCAGTTTGAGCTCACCCAGGTCTCATGCATGCTGTTATAACCACTCTGAGTTCACATGGACAGCTGTCCTGCGGTGTCTAGGAAACAGTTTCTTTGAAGTCATCCACCACCTCGACTCTTACAATCTTGCCTCCCCCTCCTCCTCTGAGACCCCCGAGCCTTGGGAGAAGGAGTGATATGTATGGCCCATTTGGGGCTCAGCAGGACTGGCAGGTCTCTGCGTAGCACCCGCTGCCTCCAGCTGTAAGCTTATTCCTGTCCACTTTCACCCTGTTGATTCAAGTTCAGGTACAGCTCTCAGCCTCCTACCACACACCAGCTCTCTTCTCGATTACTTGGTTTTAACTGCTTTTTACTTTCTGTTACCTTTCTATGCTATAACAAAACATCATGACCAAGGCAACTTATAAGAGAAAACATTTAACTGGGTGCATGGTTTCAGAAGGTTCAGAGTCCGTGATGACAGAGCAAAGGCATGGCAGCAGGAACAGCCGGGAGCTCACATCTTCATCCACAAGCAGGAGGCAGAGGGAGCACTCTGGGAGGTTCAAATCTTTTGAAACATCCCTGTGACACACCTCCTTCAACAAAGCCACACCTCCTAATCCTTCCCAAACAGTTTCACCAACTGGGGATCAAGAATTCAAACCTCTGAACACATAGAGGTCATTCTCATTCAAACCACCACATCAGCTGCAAGAATACTGCAAGGAGTCTCCTCTACACGGTTCAGGTCACTGTCATTTCTTGCTTGGGCTGTTGCAGTAACCTCCTAATCCGTCTGTCTCCACTGTTCCCTTCCCTTTCCAAATAACAAGCAGTGATCTTTTAAAAAAAGAAAGAAACTAATGTTAGATGCTTAAACGCCTCAGTGGCTCTCTTCTGCAAACAGAATAAAAATGGAGCATTCTTGCCACTGCCCACAGTTACCCACAAGACCTGGCCTGACTACACACCTCTAGCCACATTGTCTTTTTTGTTTTTGATATAGGGTCTCTCACCAAACCTAGAACTCTCTGAGTAGGCTAAACCAGGGGGCCAACAAGCCCCAGGTATCCTCCTGTTTCCATCTCCCCAGTACTGGGATTACAGACACACACAGTCACACACAGCTTGTTACAGTGGCTTTAGAGGCATGGACTTTGCTCTGCTCTTCCTTTGGTTGGGGAGGGGGGGGACTTTTCAGATTTATATATATCCAACTTCCTGTACATCCTGACCCAAATATCGTCTGACCGTCTGTGTGCAAGCCACCCCTTTAGCCAATTCCTGACCCATTATCCTACTCTGTTGTCTTTATAACACCTACCACCAGCTGAAAACATCTCCTTTTATTCATTCACTTCTGCAGTTATTATCTCCAGGACTATAAATTCCAGGAAGGCAGAGACCTTGCCTGTCTTGTTCAATGCATCGTCTCTAGGCTCTAGGGCACGATCCAGAAATCAAAAATGATTTTCTCAATGTCACGTGAATGAGTGGGGACTGAAGGGTCAAGGGACAAGATGATTTAGCAACCAGAATAACTGAAAGCCACAGCATCAAAATCACCCTGTGTGCAGCCTGTGTCTCTTAGGTGAGTCCTGGGTAGCAGGTGCCTTAGAGAGCACAGGGAACCGCTGGGACTTCCCTGACTCCCACTGGAACACATTCGGTGCAAAACCTTCCACTTCTCTGCTAACCAATAGTATCTATTACTTAGTACCAACCCCAGCTGACATGATGGAAGACACTGTGTCCTTGGGAAGGTGGCCAAGCGGCACAGTATCTCTTGAAGTCATTGAGTTATGTGACCATTTCCAAATCTGCATCACCGTGCTCAGGTTTCATAAGATACTCATGAGGGGCCTAAGTCTACCACCTCTGACTCCTCTGGGTAGGTCCATCACATTGACCTGTGCTCAACCTTTCAGGTCACTTAGTGAGTAAGGAATGAAGGCAAGAAGTTTAGTGGGGGAACAAGAGGCAGCAATAAGTCAAGAAGATGAAATTGTGGCTGAGGGTGTGAGTCAGTGAGTGGAGTTCTGGTCTAGCACACATGAAGTCCTGGGTTTGAAACCAAGCACTATATAGAACCCCACTTGGCGGTGCGTGCCTGTAATTCCAACACTCGTGAGATGAAGTCAGGAACATCAAGAACTCAAGGTTATCTTTAGCTAAATAACAAGTTTGAGGCCTGCTTGGGTACCTTAGTCTTGAGAGAGAGAGAGAGAGAGAGAGAGAGAGAGAGAGAGAGAGAGAGAGAGAGAGAGAGGCAGAAGGCTATGAGTGTCACAAATGATAGGCCCCAAGCTCTCCTGTGCTCCAAGAAGGGTCCATGAGCTCATCCTGCCAAGCCCTATCTTTGTTCCTGCTAGACACAGATACATTCCCCAGCAGGGGAGGGGTTTAAAGCAGAGAGTCAAAAAAGAAAAAGAAGAATGGGCACAGAGAAGGGGAAGGAACAAAAGAGAACTCTGCAACAAAGACCCAGGAAATGCATTACTGCCCTTTGATGGATGTCTGGCTTCCATTGCTCCTGTCTGTGTGTGGAGTGAACACCCACTGCTCTCCACGGCCCCTCTGGTCTGTGTGTGGAGGGAACACCCACTGCTCTCCACGGCCCCTCTGGTCTGTGTGTGGAGGGAACACCCACTGCTCTCCACACAGCCCCTTCTCTCCTTTCAGAAACAACAGCCTCATCTGTGCCTTAACTGCTCCTAAAATCTGTTCCTTTTGTGAGAACCTAAGGCCGTGATCTCCAAACTCTTACTGCATACCCCATCAATAAAATGTTCCTGACGATTCCCCTCAGTGCCTACCTGCAGGCAGATACTAATTATATGCATGTCCTGCTGTATGGATACATGGCATGCTTATAAAGGAGAACTTTTTAAGACTGAAATAAAAAAAATAAGAAGTCCACTGCCCTAAACAATGAAGATTTTATAAGGAATATGTGAATATAAGCATTTTTTAGAAAACAATACTCAATAAGAGGTATCTTAATTATGTAATCTTCAATAAGCAACCAACACAAAACAATACCTTCTTAAACATGCCTCATAAACTACTTGGCCAGCAAGCATTTGGGAGGGTGTGCATGTGCACATGTTTCTGTGAGTCCGTGGTATACATGTCCCCATGTGCATGCTGGAGCACATTTGGAGGCCAAAGGTTAATGTCCGGTATCTTCTATCATTCTTCACCTTATTTGTTTGCAATAGGTATTTCACTGAACCTGGAGCTCACCATTTTAGCAACGCTAGCTGGTCAGCAAGCTCTGGGAATCCTCCCATCTCCATCTCTCCAGTGTGAGGATTACAGGTGTATATCACCCAAGCCCAGATTTTTGTGGGTACTGGGCAACCAAACTCAGGTCCTCATGCTTGAATGAACCTGTCTCAGTCACTTTTCTGTTGCTGTGAAGAGAAACCATGACCAGGGCAACTCTTATAAAGGAAAGCATTTAATTGGGGGCTGGCTTACAGTTTCAGAGGGTTAATCCACTATCATCATCATGGCAGGGAGAGTGGCAGCATGCAGGCAGACATGGTGCTGGAGAAGTAACTGTAGAAGCTACATCCTAATCCACAGGCATCAGGCAGAGAGAGAGAGAGAGAGAGAGAGAGAGAGAGAGAGAGAAAGAGAGAGAGAGCCCTGGGCCAGGTGTGAAACCTCTAAGCCCATCCCCAGTGACACTTCCTCCAATAAGGTCACACCTACTCCAACAAGACCACACTTCCTAATCCTTCTCAAATAGTGCCACTCCCTGGTGACTAAGCATTCAAATATATGGACCTATGAGAGGCATTCTCATTTAAACTACCACAGAGTCCCTTCATGTATTATTAAATTTCCAACAATTCTCTACACTGATAGTTTATGGTCAACTTGGCTAGATCTAAAACCACTTAGAAAATGCTTAAGAGTGTGTTCATGAAGGTGTTTGGAGATAATTAACTAAGTAAGGACCATCTACCTTGACTATAGGCAGGACTGTGGGCATGGACTCAGAGCCCACACAAAATAAAAAAGGAAAAGGAGCAAGTGAGCTCTTCCTCAGCTTCCTGTAAAAAATCATGTCAAGACCCTCCTCTGGGAAATGTCCCTGCCCCCATGATGTGCTGCACAAGCATGTGGCCTCACAAGACCATGGGCTGAACCCTCTGAAAAGCCAGAATAAGTGCTTCCTCTCTCGGGCTGTTTCCACCGGCATCATATCACAGAGATGGAGAATCAGCAGAGCCACCGCATCGGCAATCCTGGGGAACACACTGGAAACATCTCAGGGAAATGGGGGCCAAGCACTGCTGCAGTATCATCTACCACTCTGTCTCCCCCAGAGCTCCTTGCTTCCTCCAGGAACTGGTCCTCTCCCAGCCCCTTCCATGAGATTGCTATAACCACTGCCAAGTTCTTTGACCTCAAGGCCCAACTAATTGATTCTGGAACAGGTACCTGATCCCAGTTGGGTCGATGGGAAGATCAGGGTGTTTTGTTTTGTTTTGAAGCAACAGAAAGCATGGGTGGTAGCTTTCATCTGGCTGGTGTGACCATGATTTGTTAAAGTTATGTTAAAGCATGGAAATTGTACCATAGAGTATAAACTCATCCATCATAAGCAAACTAAGAACACTTGGGGAGGAGCCAAAACAAGAGGCCACCAGTCATGTTTCCCGTATTCTATCCAGTCCCCTGCCAACCCTTCTTGCGCTGTGGTTGACTTGGATTCTATTTGCCAACAAATATCCCACAGACCTAATCAACTTGAGTTTCCCATGACTCACAGCCAAACAATAGGCCCATGACCCTCATTTTCCAAAAATGAATCAGTACCAATTCTACCTTATTCTGTTCCTCTTTGATTGACGCCATTCTGAATTATCTGCTGAGCACCAACAGATCTCTCAGACTGAGATATGATTTAGATGAGATGTCTGAGATTGTTCTGGTCCCAACTTTTAGTTCTTAACATCAGTGTGTTGGAAGGGCCTTGAAAAAATAGATGAGGTTCTCAAATGCCATAATACAAAAATCATCTTCATGGTGGTGGTATCAATAAAACATGAAGTAAAGGGTGTCATGTCATGCTACCACCTAATATTAGTAAAACAAAACTGTGTGCCCTCTCTGTTAATTATAATACATGGTGCAGAGCTATTAGTAGAACTAAAATTATATCAAGTTATTAAATGTAACACAAAGTCTACAGGGCTGAGGATGTGGCTCAGTTGGTAAAGTGCTTGCCAGCTGTGCATGAAACCCTGGGTTCAGTCTCTAGCACAGCATAAACTGGGCATGGTAAAACATCTGTAATCTCAGCACTTGGGAAGTACAAGAGGATCAGAAGTTCAAAGCCACCCTTGGCTACACATGGAGTTTGAGGCCAGTCTTACTAGCATGAGAACCTGTTTCCAAAAAAGGGGGGTGTGGGTTCCTGATATTGTAAGTTCATTTTTCTCCTCATGATCTACAAAGACTCTGGGCCTCCCACTGTTTGTTTTGTAGTGCTAGGAATTGAACACAAGGCCCTGGACATGCTAGGCAAGTACTCTACCACTGAGCTATAGCCCCAAGGCAAATTTTGTTTCTGTTTTTAAAGATTTCATTAGTAGAATGGCCCCAGTCCAAATTATCTTTACATAATAGGGTCTTAAATAGGCAATTAGCAGATGAAGTGTGAGGAGAATGTCAGGGTCTCCTTCTGGGAGATGATGGGATCAGTTTCTCATTATGGGGATCTCTTCTGGCTAGAGGACTCAACCCCCTCCAATCAATCACTTCGGAAGGCCAAAGGCAGCGAGAGAAAGATTCACCCAGACACCACTGTATGATTCCGTCCCTCTTTTACCCAGGTGACTCAGAAGACTATCTGGCAGCCCCTGCAGTTGTTACTACTGATGTGGCATCTTTGTACCTTCCTCAAGAGTAAGGACTGAGACACTTCCGTGTGAGTAGAGCAATGGCTCAGTGATTAAGAGCACTGGTTGCTCTGGCAGAGGACCTGGGTTCAGTTACCAGCACCCATATGGTGGCTCACAACCATCTGCAACTCTAGTTCCTGAAAAACCAATGCCCTCTTCTAACCTCCATAGGCATCATATATTCATGCAGGACACACACACACACACACACACACACACACACACACACACACACACACAAAATAAAAATAAGTAAGTCCTTTTAAAAGACTTGTTCTGTAAATGAAGAGATAATAGACACATCAGACTTTGCAGGCCACAGGATCACTATTGTGACTATTCAAACATGCGTGGCTGCCTCTATAGCTATAGATAGTGTGTAAGCATATGAGTATGCCTGTGTGCCAATAAAACTTTATTAACAAATACAGGTGGTGGGCTTTGTTTGGCCACTGGGAAAAGTTATTGTTTGCAGATCCTGGTATTAGGGTATTTTAGGGGAAGAGACTGTGGCCCTTCCCTGAACCCTGCTCACAGAGATGCCACTTCCCAGGATCCTGGGAAGTTAGTCAGTAACTCCTTGGCCATAGTTCACAAGACCCTAAAAAATAGGAAGAAGCCAAGCCAGGATATTATCTCAGACTTGTGAGCTTCTCTTATGACGTTCTAAGGCCCCAGCCTCCACCAGAAGACAAGCCTGCCGTGAGTCCACAAGCACTGGGATCTGGCAAAAAAAAAAAAAAACCCTCTCTCCCTCTCCCTCTCCCCCCTCTCCCTCTCCTCCCAGCTCAGCCTAGAAGCGCCCCCCTAAGTTGGCCAGAGACTGTGAACGGTTAGCTTCCCCACACCTCCCACCCCATGTGACCAATCTCTAGCTAAAGTCCCTTTTGATCTCAAAAGCTTGGAGACATTTTTGGTTTTATTTCCTCTCGATTGGCCCCGAGCTAACCTAGAAGGCAATGGTTGTGTTTTTGCTCTCTGAAAGCAAACAGTGCTGAAAAACATTTCTGGCTGGGCCTGAGCAGGTTTTAAAGATGATGGCCTTTCCTGCCTCTATTGGAAGAAATAATGAGGTTAGCAGAAAAAGCACTTTGCTTTGAGAGTGGACCTTTCAGCAATACTCGACCTGAGCTGATGGATTGTGTGTGTGCACAGATGGCATGAGCCTAGAGACGGTGTGTGCATGGAAAGTGGATGGTGTGAGCACAGATTGCATGTGCATGGGAAGCAGATGGTGTATGCATGAAAAGTGGGTGGTGTGTGCAGGGAAGCAAATTAGTTTGCATGGATGGCATGTGCTTGGAAAGAAGATGCTGTGTTCCTTGAAAGCAGATGGTGTGTGTGTGTGTGTGTGTATGTGTGTAAAGCAGGTGGTATGTACATGGAAAGTGAATGGTGTGTACATAGAAGGAGATGAATTTGCACAAATGGCACGTGCTTGGAAAGCAGATGGTGTCAGCATAGAAAGCAGATGGTGTCAGCATAGAAAGCAGATGGTGTCAGCATAGAAAGCAGATGGTGTGAGCAGGGAAAGTAGATGGTGTGTGCATGGAAGTAGATGGTGTGTGCATCAACGCAGATGGTGTATTCATGAAAGCAGATGGTGCGTGCATGGAAATAGATGATGTGTGCATGGAGACAGATGGCCTTGTGAGTCAAAATCAGATGGTGTATGTGGTGATATTGTGTCCCCCAAAATATTGAGCACCCTAATAAACTTATCTGGGGTCAGAGAACAGAACAGCCACTAGATACAGAGGTTAGAAAATGGTGGTACTCACGCCTTTAATCCTAGCATTCCAGAGGCAGAAATCTGTCTGGATCTCTGTGAGTTCAAGGCCACATTGGAAACAGCCAGGCATGGTGACACATACTTTTAATCCCAGAAAGTGAGGGCAGAAAGCAGAAAGGTATATAAGGCGTGAAAACCAGGAACTAGGCTGGTTAAGCTTTTAGGCTTTCCAGAAGTAGTTCAGCTGAGATTCATTCTGAATGAGGACTCAGAGGCTTCCAGTCTGAAGAAACAGGATCAGCTAAGGAATTGGCAAGGTGAGGTGGTTGTGGCTTGTTTTGCTTCCCTGATCTTTCAGCGTTGACCCCAATACCAGGCCCCAGATTTGTTTTTATTAATAAGATTCTCTAAGATTCATGCTACAGGTGTATGTATAGAAAGCAGATGATGGGTACACGGAATGCAGGTGTGTGTTAGTGGAAAGCAGTCACACAAGCACACGTGTGAACGTGCACTTGTACACATGGACCCACACATGCAAACTCAAATACACACACTTTTGTATAGCAATTTTTTCTGAATTGAAACATCCCATCCTAAAGAGAATCACTAAGACTTGGAAAGTAAACAACTCAAAAGTCTCAGGAAGTCCCTGAAACCAGATTTACAAGAACCATCCCTTCCTAGTAGTTATATAAGAAGTAAAGACTGCTAAGGAGACTTTCCAACCTGTAGAGCTTCCTACAAGCCATGCAAAGATTTCTGGTGTTCCAGCTTTCATCAGCTGTCACCCATGCTGAGGTGGACTTCAGATGATGCAGCTGCTTTGGGTTCATTCATGCTCCTGTAAGTAACCCCAATAAACTCACTAAGTTGGACTTTGGAAGTATTGTTACTTTGATCTGTCATGGGTTCTCTTTTCTGAGGTGAGTAGGCATTTTTCTTGCCTCCCCATAAATAGTGTCAATCAACAACAACAGAAAGAGAGAGAGAGAGAGAGAGAGAGAGAGAGAGAGAGAGAGAGAGAATGCGTGGGAAGCCTAAGCCCCAAATTTGTATGTTAATCATATTTGAAAGTGCATTCTTTGGGACATAGGTTTAAATGGACCATACGTGATCAGACCCCCATGGTGCAACAGGCAGTTTTATAAGGACATGAAAAGATGCATGAACTGGTACACTTTTTCTATCTTACTCATGATGCCTCCATTATGTTGTGATGCAACAGGGATGCCTTCCTGATCACTGACCTGCCTTTGCATCTTCCAGAACTATAAGCTGCAAGATGTCTATTCTTTGTAAATATCTCAGGCATTCTGCTACAGCAACAAAAACAGACTAAGAGCCGTCTTCCTTGTCCATAGATGTCTGCCATTTTCCTGCATCCATTCATTTCAGGGAGGCAGAGAAAACTCTAAACCTCTTCTTACAAGAGCTCTAATTCCACTCATGAGGGCCTCAGCCTCATGACACTGAAGCCCCTCCTTCTAATGTCATCACTTTTATGGTCAAGCCATCAACATCTAAGCTTATGGAGACACAGATTCTCATTTCACAGAAGATACAATAAAAGGCACAGTGTTTAGATTACTTGCACAGGGTCCACAGTTGGGATTCACACCCGGACAAGCCAGTCATAGGCCCACTTAAAGTCTCTCTTTCTCTCTCTCTCTCTCTCTCTCTCTCTCTCTCTCTCTCTCTCTCTCTCTCTCCAATATCCTTTTGACTGGATCTTACACTCACCTAGGAGACACACGTCTAGTCCTATCTATGATAGCACTGACATGGGGGTTTTATTGAAGAAAGCACCATCCCATGGGCTGGAGTGCTGGAGAAAGGGAGCTAAGCCCCACCACTCATCTCTCTCTGATTCTTGGCTGTGGACACACAGTGTGACTGGCTGCATCATGCTCCTGCTGTCATAGCCAGAGTCACTCTCAACACCATGCCTTCTCCTCCATGACAGACCACACACAAAACCGTGAACTAAAGTAAATCTCTGAAGTCTCCCTCCAACCAGATTCACTGGTCCTACACAAAATGAGATCCCAGAAAATGTTTTTATGCTCACTAGAAGCAGGTGGTCAGCCAAGCATGGGGTCTTCTGAGGACTTAGGTCTGGAGCAGCAAGCTTCTCATGCAAGGTCAATGGGCCACTGGATTCTGAGCACTAAGGTGAGGGGTCAACTTAATGAATGTGGCATTCACATGCAAGAGAGGATAATTTCATCATCTGTTGCCATGTCGCTCATTAGCAAAAAAAAACTTTGCTGCTTAAAGCATCCCATATTCATTATCTCACAATTCTGAGACTCAAGAAATCTGATCAGGATATGGCTGGTTTCTCTGCTTAAGAATTTGTTACAAGCCACAGTTAAGATGGTATATGAAACTGAGGTCCTATGAATGGATTTTAAAAGGAAAAAAGTTGGAGACCACTGGGAGTCAGTCAATGTGAGCAAGACAATAAGCAAGAAAAACAGCAAAATACATTATACGTTAGAAGTCAGGCATGGTGCTGCACACCTTTAATCCCAAGACTTAGGAGACAGAAGCAGGTGGATCTATGTGAGTTTAAGGCCAGCATGGTCTACAGAGCAAGATCCAAGACAGCCAGGACTACACAGAGAAACCCTGTCTCAAAAAACAAAAACAACAACAGCAAAATGTTCACTAGATACAGCAAACACAGGGAGAAATACAGAAAGGATGGAGTCTTGTTTCTTTTCTTGTTGCTGTGGTAAAATACTCTGAAAAAAAAGCAACTTAAATCTCCCCACTGCTCTACTAGAGCCATCCACCCCTCCTACACCGATTGGAAAGAAGAAGGAAGGCCCCATCTCCCACTGGACAGCCCAATTCTCTAGCCTCTAGGCCCAAGGGCATATTTTGTGGGTCTCTCTGCAGCCACCGATTTGAAGAAGAGGACCCAGAGCTCCACCTGTACAGACTGAAGAAAGAAATGGGTAGACAGAAGTGTCTACCAAAAGAACACATTCAGTAACATACAGAGCAATATGGTACCACCAGAACCTAGTGATCCTACAACAGCAAGACCTGAACATCCCAACGCAGATGATCTAGAAGAAAATGAACTTAAAAACAAGTTTATGAAGATGACAGAGGCCCTTAAAGAGGAAATGAAAATTTTCCTTAAAGAAATGAAGGAAAAGACAAACAAAAGATTGGAAGAAATCAATAAATCCCTTAAAGAAAGCGAAGAAACCCAAGGGGGAAAAAAAACAATTAAACAGGTGAAGAAAACAGTTCAAGACTTGAAAATTGAAATAGGGGCACTAAAGAAAACACAAATTGAGAGAATTAAGGAAAGGAAAAATCTAAGTAAACAAACAGGAACTACAGAGGCAAGCATAACCAAAAGAATACAAGAGATGGAAGACAGAATCTCAGGCATTGAGGATACCATAGGGGAAATAGATTCATTGGTCAAAGAAATGTTAAATCCAGCAAATGTTTAACACAAAACATCCAGGAAATCTGGGACACCATTAAAAGACCAAACCTAATAATAATAGGATAGAAGAAGGAGAAGAATTCCAGCTCAAAGACACAGAAAATATATTCAATATAATCATAGAAGAAACTTTCCCAACCTATAGAAAGACATGCCTGTGAAGGTATAAGAAGCTTACAGAATACCAAATAGACTAAACCAAAAATAATCCAAACACCATAGAGAATAAAGAAAAAATATTAAGAGCAGCAGAGGAAAAAGGTCAAGTAACGTATAAAGACAGACCTATCAGAATTACACCCAACTTCTCAATGGAAACTTTGAAAGCAAGGTGGTCCTGGACAGACGTTCTGCAGACACTAAGAGACCACAGATGCCAGCCCAGACTACTATACCCAGCAAAGCTTTCAATTACCATAGATGGAGAAAACAAGATAGTTCAAGACAAAACCAGGTTTAAACATTACATATCCACAAATGCAGCCCTACAGAAAGTACTAGAAGGAAAAGTCCAACTCAAAGAAGTTAGCTGCAACCACCAAAATGTAGGCAAAAGATAACCTCACACCAACAAATCCCAAAGAAGGGAAACACACACACACACACACACACACACACACACACACACACACACACAAAACAACAACAACAGCAACAACAAAACCAAAAACAACAAGAATTAACAATCACTGGTCATTAATATCTCTTAATATCAGTGGTCTCAATTTGCCTATAAAAAGACACAGGCTAACAGAATGGGTATGAAAACAGGATCCATCCTTCTACTGCATACAAGAAACACACCTCAACCTCAAAGACAGACACATCTCAGAGTAAAGGGTTGGGAAAATTTTTCCAATCAAATGGACCTAAGAAATAGGCTATTGTAGCTATCCTAATATCTAACAAAATAGACTTTAAACTAAAATTAATTAAAAGAGATAAAGAAGGACATTTCATATTTACCACAGGAAAAATCCATCAAGATGAAGTCTCAATTCTGAATATTTATGCCCCAAACACAAGGGCACCTACATTTGTAAAGTAACATTATTAAAGCCTGAATCATACATCAAACCCCACACTAATAGTGGGGGGCACCACTAGACAGGTCCTCCAGACAGAAACTTAACAGAGAAATAAGGGAACTAGCAGATGTTATGAGTCAAATGGACCTAAAAGACATCTCTAGAACATTTCACCCAAACACAAAAGAATATACTTTCTTCTCAGCACCTCATGGAACTTTCTCTAAAACTGACCACATACTAAGTAACAAAGTAAATTTTAACAGATACAAAAAAAATGGATTAACCTCTGTATCTTATCAGACCACCATGGCTTAAGGTTAGAATTCAACAATAGCACAAATTGCAGAAAGCCTACAAACTCACAGAAACTGAACAATGCTCAACTGAATCATCACTGGGTCAAGGAAGAAAAAAAAGAAAGAAATTAAAGACTTCCTAGAATTCAACAAAAATGAATGCACAGCATACCCAGACTTGTGGGGCACCATGAAAGCAGTGCTAAGAGGAAAGTTCATATCACTAATTAACTACATAAAGAAAGTAGAGAAATCTCACACTAGCAACCTAATAGCATACCTGAAAGCTCTAGAACAACAACAACAAAAATCAAATTCAAAATCACCCAGGAGGAGCAGACAACAGGAAATAATCAAATTGAGGGCTGAAGTCAATAAAATAGAAACAAAGAGAACAATACAAAGAATCAATGAAACAAAGAGTTGGTTCTTTGAGAAAATCAATAAGATAGACAAGCCCTCATCCAAACTAACCAAAAGCAGAGAGAGATTATCCAAATTAACAAAATCAGAAATGAAAAGGGGGACATAATAACAGCCACTGAAAAAATCCAAAGAATCATTAGGTCATACTTCAAAAACCTGTACTCCACAAAATTGGAAAATTTAAAAGAAATGGACAATTTTCTGGATAGGTACCACATACCAAAATTAAATCAAGATCAGATAAACAATTCAAATAGACCTCTAACCCCTAAGGAAATAGAAATAGTTATTAAAAGTCTCCCAACCATAAAAAGTCCAGGGCCAGATGGTTTCAGCACAGAATTCTACCAGAATTTCAAAGAAGAAATAATACCAATACTCCTGAAATTGTTCCAAACAATAGAAACAGAAGGAACATTGCCAAACTCTTTTTACAAGGCTACAGTTACCCTGATACCCAAACCACACAAAGACACAGGCAGGAAAGAGAACTACTGGCCATTCACCCTCATGAACATTGATGCAAAAGTACTCAATAAAATACTGGCAAACTGAATCCAAGAACACATCAAAAAAATTATCCACAATAATCAAGTAGGCTTCATCCCAGAGATGCAGGGATGGTTCAACATATGAAAATCTGCCAGTGTAATCCACCATTAAACAACTGGAAAAAAAGACACATGATCATCTCATTAGATGCTGAAAAAGCCTTTGACAAAATCTAACACCCCTTCATGACAAAGGTCTTAGGGAGATCAGGAATACAAAAAACATACCTAAATATAATAAATGCAATATACAGCAAGCCAACAGCCAACATCAAACTAAATGGACAGAAACTTAAAGCAATTCCACTAAAGTCAGAAACAAGACAAGGCTGTCCACTCTCCCTATATCTACTCAATATAGTACCTGAAGTTCTTAGCTAGAGCAATAAGACAACAAAAGGAGATCAAGGGGATACAAATTGGAAAGGAAGAAATCAAACTTTTGCTATTTGCAGATGATATGATAGTGTATATAACTGACCCCAAAAACTCTTTCTAGGAACTCCTACAGGTGATAAACACCTTCAGTAATATGGCAGGATACGAGATTAATTAAAAAAAAATCAGTATTCCTCCTATATACAAATGATAAACAGGCTGAGAAAGAAATTAGAGAAACATCACCCTTTACAATAGCCACAAATAACATAAAATATCTTTGGATAACTCTAACCAAACAAGCAAAAGACCTGTGTGACAAGAACTTTAAGTTTGAAGAAAGAAATTGAAGAAGATATCAGAAAATGGAAAGATCTCCCATATGTAGAGAAAAGAGGTCGGCTAAAGAACCCACCCTGACCCTGGAGCCCAGAACTAGGGAAAGATGGATCAGATCAGGGCAGAAAGAAACACAGTTTGGCTCAGTCAGATCCGAGCTATCTCTGGCCCTGGCCAACTGACTTGTGAAACCAACCAATCACAGAGCAGGACAGTAGAACCCTGGGCCCGGGGTTGACTCCACCCCCAAGACTTCCTGTGTAAACTGCCCTGCCTAGTCAGTTAGAAAAAAGAGCTGTTCTCTCCACCCTGGTAGAAGCAGCTACTCTCCTGGACTCCTCCTTCCCAAATAAATATTTTTCTCAAAAGAGTTTTGGGTGAAGACCTTCATTCACTGGTGCACAGAAGAACCTTGTTGGGGCATCCCATAGTGGATTGAACAAGGGGGAGCTGAAGAGAAGAACCTTGCTAAGATGTCCCATGGTGGACTGAGCAAGAGAGAGCTGGTAACACTGAGCCAGAGGAGATTGCAGCTCTCCAGGAGAGGAGCAGGATTGCTGTATCCTGTGGGGAGACTATCCCCCATCACACTGGGTATAGCCTGACTTTCCCAAAGAGTCAAAATACCCTTCCCTGCTGAAGCAGTTCCAGGCCTGACTCTCCCAAGAAGTCAGAAAATTTTCCCTTCCAGAGTTGGGCTGTTTCTTTGCAGTCCCAGCTGTCAGAGCTATGCTAAACAGCTCTAGGTGTCTGGGACACCTTCAGGGCAGAGCTGTTGTTCTGAGCAGCTCGAGGTGTCCAGGATACCTCGCCCTCCAGGGTTGAACTGTTTCCTTACAGTTTCAGCCATCACAGCTGTGCTACACAGCTCAAGGTGTTGCCTGACTCCCCAGGTAGTCGGGACACCAAACCCACAGAGCTGCACATTTTGCAACCAGTTTACTAACATTTTTGGTACAATATACTAACATTTTGGTGCTGAAACCCAGGACACCAAACCTACAGTTTTGCAAACAGTTTACTAACACCATGCTTTTGGATAGGTAGAATTAATACAGTAAAAATGCCAATCTTCTTACCAAAAGCAATCTACAGATGCAATGCAATCCCCATCAAAATCTGAATGCAATTCTTCACAGACCTAGAAAGAACAATATTCAACTTCATATGGAAAAACAAAAAGCCCAGGATAGTCAAAACAATCCTGTACAATAAAGAAACTTCTGGAGGCATCACCATCCCTGACTTCAACCTCTACTATAGAGCTATAGTAATAAAAACAGCTTAGTAGTGGCATAAAAACTGGCACGTGGACCAATGGAATCGAATTGAAGACCCTGACATTAATCTACACACCTATGAACACCTGATTTTTGACAAAGAAGCCAAAACTGTACAATGGAAAAAAGAAAGCATCTTCAACAAATGGTGCTGGCATAACTGGATGTCAATATGTAAAAGATTACAAATAGATCTATCTCTATCACCATGCACAAAATTCAAGTCCAAATGGATCAAAGACCTCAACATAAATCCAGTTACACTCAACCTGATAGAAGAGAAAATGGAAATAAGTCTTGAATATATTGGCACAGGAGACCACTTCCTAAATATAACACCAGTAGCACAGACACTGAGAGCAGCAATTCATAAGTGGGACCTCCTGAAACTGGGAGGCTTCTGTAAGACAAAAGATGTGGTCAATAAGACAAAACAGCAGCCTACAGAATGGGAAAAGATCTTCACCAACCCCACATCCAACAAAGGGCTGATCTCCAAAATATATAAAGAATTCAAAAAGCTAGACATCAAAATACCAAATAATCCAATTAAAAATGGGGTGTAGATCTAAACAGAGAATTCTCAACAGAAGAATCTCAAATGGCTAAAAGACATTTAAGGAAGTGTTCAGCATCCTTAGCCATTAGGGAATTGCAAATCAAAACGACTCTGAGATACCATCTTACACCTGCCAGAATGGCTAAGATCAAAAACACTGATGACAGCTTATGTTGGAGAAGATGTGGAGCAAGTGCAATCTTGTACTATCACTCTGGAATCAGTATGGCGGTTTCTCAGAAAATTGGGAATCAACCTACCTCAAGACCCAGGAATACCACTCTTGGGCATATACCCAAAAGATGTTCAACCACACCACAAGGACATTTGCTTGACTATGTTCATAGCAACACTATTCATAATAGCCAGAACATGGAAACAACCTAGATGCCCCTCAACCAAAGAATGGATAAAGAAAATGTGGTACATATAAACAATGGAATGTTAAAAAGCAGCAGTGAAAAAAAAACAATGCCATCATGAAATTTGTAGGCAAATGGATGGAACTAGAAAAAAATCATCCTGAGTGAGGTAACCCAAACCCAGAAAGATAAACATGATATGTACTCACTCTTAAGTGAATATTAGACACAAAGCAAAGGATAAACAGGCTACAACCCACAACCCCAGAGAAGCTAGGTAAAGAGGAGGACCCTGAGAGGGACATACATGGATTGCTCCAGAAAGGGTAAAGTGTTAAGATCTCCTGGGCAAACTGGGATGGGGGAGTAGAGAGGAGAGGATGGGGGTAGAAACATGAGGGCTTGAGATGGCCGAGTTCAGGGAGGGACAAAGAGGGAGAACAATGAAAGAGATATCTTGACAGAGTGAGCTATTATAGGGTTAGGGAGAAATCTGGTGCTAGGGAAATCCCCAGGAACCCACAAGGGTGTCCCCAGCTAAGACTCATAGCCATGATGGAGAGGGTGCTTGAGCTAGCCTTCCCCTGTACTCAGATCGGTGACTACCCTAGTTGCCATCATAGAACCTACACCCAGTGACTGATGGAAGCAGCTTCAGAGACCCACAGCCAAGCACTTGGCCAAGATCCTGGAGTTCAGTTGAAGAGAGGGAGGAGGGACTATAAGAGCAAGGGGGGTCAGAATCATGATGGGAAAAAACACAGAAATAGCTGGCTCAAGCTAGTGGGAGCTCACAGACTCTGGACTGACAGCTGGGGAGTCTGCAGGGGACTGAACTAGGCCCTCTGAATGAGGGTGACAGTTGTGTGACTTGGTCTGTTTGTGAGTCCCCTGGCAATCATCTCAGGACTCATCCCAAGTACATGAACTGGCTTTTTTTTTTTTTTTTTTTTTTTTTTTTTTTTTTTTTTTTTAGAGCCTATGGTGCCATGCCTTACTCAGCCTTGATGCAGCGGGAGGGGCTTGAGTCTGTCCCAAATTGGTATGCAGCCTATGTTGAATACCCAAGGGAGGCCTTACCCCCTATGAGGAGTGGGTAGAGGTGGGATAGGGGGAGGTGGGGAGGGGAGCAGGAAAAGGGGAGGGAGGGGGAACAGTGGGTGATATGTAAAATGGAAAAAAAAACTTTAAATAAACAAGTAAATCTTTTTTAAAAAGAAATTTAAGTGGGATAGGGTCGTTTGGCTCACATTTCTGCATTGCTATGCAGCACTGCAGAAAGATAGAGGCAGTGGAGACTTGAAGCTGCTAGACACCGTATCCATGGTCAAGTGCAGAGAACAGTGAGTTAACGCATGGTGCGAGTGCCCATCAGAGAACCGTGAGTTACGCATGGTGGGAGTGCCCGTCAGAGAACAGTGAGTTAATGCATGGTGTGAGTGCCAGTCAGAGAACAGTGAGTTAATGCACGGTGTGAGTGCCCGTTAGAGAACAGTGAGTTAATGCATGGTACGAGTGCCCATCAGAGAACAGAGAGTTAATGCATAGTATTGCTCTGCTCCCTCTCTCCTTTTCATTCACTCCAGAACCTAGCCCACGAAATGGTGTTGGCACATTCAGGGTGGGTCTTCCCACCTTGGCCCAGCTAAGGAAACCCCACACAAGCATGCCCTCAGGCCAAGCTGCCCTAGACAAGAGCTCCTTGAGACTTCCTTTCCAGGTAACTCTAGATTAGGTCAAGCTGACAACTCAAACTAACATTCACAAACAAAGAACACAGAGATGTGATTTATTTCTTACAGGGCTGGGATGGAGCCCAGGGCTCTGTGCATGCTAGGCAGGTCTCTACCACTGAGCCCATCCTTGATATAGAACAGTGGTTAGTGAAACCCGGTGGTTAGTGAGGGCTTTGGTAAGAATGTAGCATGCTGGTACATTTTTCTCCAGGGTCTAGGTGGGTGAATGGATGAGACTAGAAAAGATCATACTGAATGAGGTAACACAGACCCAGAAAGTTATATGGTCTCTCTCATCTGAGGTTCCTAGCTCCAAATCTCCAAAGGTGAATATATAACCTGGAGTAATTGCAGACACCAGGAAAGTTAAAAAAAAAAAAAAAAAAAAAAAAAAGACAGGGAGTCAGCAGCAACAGAGAGGGAAAAGCTGGGTACAGGAAATCTGAAAGGGGAAGTGGGAAGAACAGAGGGAGTTCTAATCAGGGTGGGGAGGGTAAATGACAGTAGGGATGTCTGAAAAGTCATAAGGAATCATACTGTTGACTGTCTACCTAGAAATACCTATAATGTGTGTAAACTGGTGTATAAATATACATATATGGTTTAAACAAATTCCTGTCTGCACTAACAGTCAATCAAACAAAAACCACACCAGGAATGAGAAACCCTCTTCTGAGTTTTTAGTCAAGACTGTCCAAAAGATTCCCAAAATATAGGCTATTATCACCCTTGATTGCTGAAGACACCATGAACTTTGGACTCTGAACCCAGAGAACCTGAGCTAGATTTGACTTGAAAACCTCCTCCCTGATGACTAGTTTTCATGGTAACAGAAGGTGCCATGCAAGCTTCCAAAGGAGGGATGCAACCAACAGGCCTACTCAGCTGTGAAATCTGTGAACCACAACAGCGACCAACAAGGCACGATAACCCTAAGGGTGCAGTAGTAGGATGCATACCTTGGTGGTAACCAACAGCTCTCTAATTGGACTTAAGGTGCACTCAAAAGAGGAAGGTGTGCTTAGAACTGTAAACCTAGCCAACTACCAAGGGCTAATGATGCCACTGATCTTAGAGAACCTATTAACCACCATATCACTATGACAGCATTGATCCCTAACTACATTCTAAATATTTACCTTTACACCAACAGATAAGCTAGCACCTCACCCTTCATCAAGGAAACTTCTCTTTGCAACAGAGCCCATGTCCCAGCGGATACAACACAACACAAGCCCACACCTAAGGCTCAGGGATCATTGCAGAAGAGGGGCAAAAGAATTGTAAGAGCCAGAAGGACAGGAAATGTCCTGCTATATTGTATCTCCTAGGAATGCCAGAAGATACAGCTATGAAGTCTCACCATCATGGCTGCCTAAATATGACCTGAACAAGCATGACATCATTAGACGTGCTAATATGGGCGGAGGAAAGCTCAGGAGACCTCAGCCCTTCTCAAAGAACTACAGGCAACTAAGGAAAGCTGAGAGTGGGAGACGTGGTCTTCCCTAGGGAAGAGCACACCAACTGTTTATCCAGCACCAAGTGATCAGCCCTGAAAACATATACAAACGAGTAATGTTATACAGACTGAACAGGTTGTATAATATATATATATATATATATATATATATATGAATGAATATATGTATTTGCATATACATGTGTGTGTGTGTAAAAACAATATTTAAAAAGAGGCATGGATATGAAAAAGCAGGGTGGGGTACATGGAGCGGGGGTTGGTTGGAGGAAAAGGAAGGGGGAAGTTACCATCTCAGAAACTAAAATTACTTCTTTTAAGACAGTGTTAAAAGAAAACAGAGAATGCAGCATTTCTGCAAACACGGAAGAAAAGCGACGAGGAGCTCAGCTGGGAAGAGAAGACAAGGCCTACCCAATGGGGGTGAGGGGTACACAGTAAGTGCAAAGCCCCGGGATAGGGGTGGAGTTCCCTGCTGAATGAGGAAGAGGCAATGGAGGGCCAGACCTCGCAAACTTCCTGCCTCAAGGACTCCGCCCTTACCCTGAGTGAGACAGAAGTGAGTGTGGGCAGGATAAATCATCCAGCACGGGAAACCCCACTCCACCTCTTCTCCTGCCAGAAACGATGACAAGAAAGGCTGGTCCAGACAACCAGCTGGGACTGGGCAGACCAGAGTGTGTACAGGACATTGTGCTTCCAGAGGTTGCCTGGGTTGCCTTGGCAACAGGGGCTTCCAAAACTCTCCCCAGAGACTCCCCAGGCAGCAGTGGGCCTGGCTCATTTCGTGTAGCCCAGCAGCATGAGGACATAAAAAATCAATTTATCAGCACAAATGGTCCTTCAGCCTCCCTTTCTGCTCTGCTTAGAGCGGTATGCAGTGCCGAGCTCACCCGATCACGGAGAGTGTGTACCTGTGCACCGCTCTTGGTGGAAGTGAGTCTCCTGTGAGGGGGAACTGTGTAGTCTGACCCACACCTTATAGAGGAAAGAACCAAAGTCACATAATGAATTTGTGAGATCCTCCTCCCGTATGGAAACAAGCTTTCTGCACATCTACATCTTTTCTCCTCCTTAGCTTCACTTCTCCCTAAATCACCTCCCTCCCTTCCTTCAACTCATCTTCCCAGTCTTTTTCCCTTGGAGTTCACTGTCTTACGACACAATGTGTAGAGTACACAAATGACTGATACGACCTGGAAAGGGGACTCAGCCCACCCTAGAACAGTAAAGCACACTGTCCCTTGGGACCCAAGCCTACACATGTTTCCATCCGCTCCCCTCTGTTAGCTCTTGAACCCTCAAATCCCACTGCAGTCTCCAGACTAGCTCTTTGTCAGGACTGCCAATGAGCTCAAGGTGGCTGCATGCCACAGGCACTTTGCAAGCCGTGTTGTGGGAGGCTTCGCCAAGCTAGAGTAGACCCTTAGAATCTAGCAGGGGCTGAATCTGCCACCTCACTGCATTCCCTATCCAAGACTAGGAAAAGACGTGGATAGCTAACATCTCTTGTGTGTCCCCATACTCAGGCACTGTGGTAGGAAGCAAAGTGAGGAGAGTTGAAGCCTGAAGGGGGCTGAGGAGTTGGATCAGTGGGCAAGGGGACTTGCTCTGCAGGTTGAGGACCTGAGTTTGAACCTTCAGAACCCACATAAAAAGCCAGTTATGGCTACATGCATCTTTAATTCCAGCATTGGGAGACAAAGACATGCAGATCCTAGGAGCTCACTGGCTAGGCAAAACTATGAGTTCAGTGAGAGAGCCTGTCTTAGGGAAAAGATAGAGCAATAAAGGAAGGCATCTCGCATGGACACACAGGTATACTTACCCACAAGATCACACATGCAGCACACCATCACACGTACACACAACAATAAAAGAAAGAAGGAGGGGCGAGGCAGGGAGGGAGGGAGGGAGGGAGGGAGGGAGGGAGGGAGGGAGGGAGGAAGGAAGGAAGGAAGGAAGGAAGGAAGGAAGGAAGGAAGGAAGGAAGGAAGGAAGGAAGGAAAGGAAAGTCTTGTAGGGTGATTGTAAGGATATATCCATCTGTAAATACATGGCAGCGAGGCACAGTGCTCATGCCTATAATCCCAGCACTCAGGAGGATGACACACTGTGGGTTACTGTGGTTTGAGACCTGCCTATGTTACATAGTAAGTTTCAGGCAAGCCTGGGTCACAGAGTAAGACCCTGTCTCAAAAACAACAACAGCAGCAGCAAAATAGACAAAAAGCTTTTGACAAAGAGACCTGAATGCTCAGCAGCATTGGAGAATGGCCCCTCCAACCAAGGACCTTGAGCGACCCCATCACCCCAGACCCCAGTAGTCCATGACCTAAGCATCTGCTGTGCCACACACGCCACTGAAGCCCAAGGGCAGCAGCAAACACAAAGCATGAATCCTGCAGGACAGAAACCCAGAGCTGCAAAGACAGAAACTGGTCAACGCTGTGAAGGTCAGCTCCTTGAGAGAAGGACATGAGGCAGGTGATGAGTGTCACCTACCCAGTCTGCATCTGTTCCTTAACTTAGGAGCCTTCTGCTTGGAGAGATAAAGAGATAGAAATGGATCTGGAAAAAAGGCTCAGCAAAGCATGAAGACCTGGGTTCAAATGCCCAGCACCCATGGAAAAGGCTTGGTGTTTGTCATGCTTATGCTGTAACCCCAGCACTGTGGAGAGGGAGGCAGGAGACTCCCTGGGGCTTTCCGGCCACCACTCTAGCTCCAGGTTCAGTGACAGATCTGTCTCAAGTAAATAAGAGGGGGAATGACACAGGGGGACACCCAAAGTCCTCCTCTAAATCAGAACATGTTCAAGGACACACATGTACATATGCCACATACCACACACACACAACAGAAATGTGGTGACAGATTGGTAGATGATTGATAGACAGATAGATAAATAGATAGATAGATACATACATACATACATGCATGCATACACACATACATACATGATAGATATTTACATAGATATATAGATAAATGATTAATAGATATAAGATAGATAGAAAGAAAGAGAGAGAGAGAGAGAAGGGAGGGAGGGAGGAAAGAAAGAAAGAAAGAAAGAAAGAAAGAAAGAAAGAAAGAAAGAAAGAAAGAAAGAAAGAAAGAAAGAAAGAAAGAAAGAAAGAAAGGAATGAGATGCTCCAAAGTCTAAACAGATTTCAAAGATGATGAGAACAAAGAGTTGAAGAGACACATTTTCAGAAAGCAAAAATTTTCCAGAGTTTTTAAAGACATGGCACCCATGTCAAGAAGGAAGTCAAGCCCTGAGCAGGATAGCTAAAACTAAATTCACACCAAGTCACAGCACAATAAATACAGAGAAGCTCGTGAAGGCAAACAGAAGGAAGTTGAAGCCAGCCTGTCAGAAGGGGACGCACATTAAGAAGGCCTCACCTCTCCCAGTAAAGACGGGGTAGTATTATGGGTTGTAGGATTCTGTATGCAAACTCTCTCTCCCTCCTCCTCCTCAGTCATACCTGCTGTTCTTGGCACATACTCCATACCTCTACCCCAGAAGAGAGCTACTGTGTTATCCCCTATTCCGCTCAAAAAGAATCCAGGGAAGGATTCCGATTGCTTCAGCTAGGAGATATATACTCATTCCTAGGCCAATCAGCTATGGCTAGGAGGGAGAGATCTGAATTGATGAGCCCTATCAGAATCTCAAAATGATAGCAGAGGAGGAAGAGCTGCCCAACAAAAGGAAGGCAGCAGGAGTTGGAACAGGGTGAGGGTGGAGTGTCCCTAAAAGAAAGGAGGGGTGCTGGACAGACAAAATGATCAATGCCGAGTTGTTAGAGAGAAAGGACCCAAGCTATTCCTGAAGCTCATCCCTTCCTTCTCAGATGCCAGCAAAGGGTAAAGATAAATGATTTGTATTCTGGAGCAGCCTGACTACCCGAGTTCAGATCTACACTCTGTCACTTTCTAGCGGTGAGATCTTGGACACGTTATCTCGCCTTTCTGTGCTGTGCCTTCCTTGGTTATCAACGGAGGTCTAAGAGGTACTCTTAGACCAACTTCCAGGCTAGGGTGCGAATTCAGTGAGTTTATACAAGAAAACCTGCTCCAGTGGTGGCAATGCTCCAGATATGTCATAAATCATTAATTTAGAGTCATGTGACCTTAAAATGAGCCTGAAGAACAGGATGCCTCACTGGTGGCATCACTGACTCTTGGGCCTGGGTCTGTCATTACTGTGTGTGCTGTTTTTCTAGAACGCTTAACAGAGTCCCTGATTCCTACCCACCCGATCCCAGCCACAGAGCAATGGCAACCAAAATTGTCTCCAGACACTGCAGGTGTGCTCGGGAGTCCAGAGAAGAGTGACCTGGGGGTAGGGGATGTTGGGATCTGGGCACAGATCCACCTGCTGTGCTAGACACACTTAGCTAGGTGTGGACTCTGGTCCTTACCTGTTATCTGTGATGTTCACCCTGATTCCCGGTGCTGTACAATATCCAACAGAATAAAGGATAAGGAATCCTGGGTGGCTTTCCAGGCCCACCCCTCCAACCCTGCCCCTACTTCCCAGAGTCAGGGCACTAGCTTCAAGAAAATGGGAGTTCAGAAGGGGGTAATAAAAATAAAGCTAACAAGAAGGATCCCCACAGCCAAGTGTGTTGTGTTCTCAGGACGCCAACAGACCCCTAGTGCTACTGATTCTTGTGACAGATAAGGACCGGGATTGGTAGCGTGGGCCTTTAATCCCAGCACAGGAAGCAGAGACAGGCCAATCTCTGTGAGTTTGAGGCCAGCATGGGCTACAAAGAGACACAGTTTCAAAACAAAAACAACAGATGAGGCAGTTGAGGTATCAGAGAGTTGAAAAAGTCGAGACCGTGAGGGCTATCTCACTCCATGGTCTGAGTGGAACTTCAGGGTGGGGGTGGAGGTCAAACCCCAAGCTCAGGGATGGGAGACAGCATACTCGGGAGTGGGAAAACAGCAAGATGGGAGGGGGTGTGAGAAAAGAGAGACAGACAGACAGACAGAGAGAGACAGAGAGACTATCGCTCCCTTTATATAATTGAAAAACCTGAGGCAGGGGAAGCCAAGTAACTTGTCCAAACTAAGCCAGATTTGAACCCCATTTACCCTCTGCCCTTCCCACTTCCCCCTACAGTAGAGATAACTTAAACTCAGCAAATCATTCACCAAGAATCCCTTCCTAAGGACAAGGAGATGGTCACATAAAGGTCACAGACCAAGTCATTTGGAACCATGTAAACTCTTCCTGCTCACACCTGCCTTGGGTCCTTAGGCACATGTGACCTTTCCTGAAGCCACATATCTGATACAGATGACATGACCACCTCCTGGGCGTGCTCACCGTTGGTCAGATCCTTCTGCATGAGCCTCGCCTCTGGTACTGTGGGCTGGATCTGTGTCTGCAGCTTCCCCTCGGGGTTTGGGGAGAGTGGAACCCAATATTCCCATCAGCTTCTGGAAAGGACTCTTCACTGCTGACTCCACTTCGGTCACAACGTGCCCTTCAAAACTTCTCAGCTCATCCCCCACCTCTCATGATGGATGAAATTGAATCCATTCATATTACATCCCAAAGCTGGACTGGAGATATGGTTCCGTAGGTAGAATGCTTGCCTACCATGCACAAAGCCAGCAGTGACCCACAGCAGTGCATAAATTAGGCTTATGACACATGCCTGTAATCCCAGCAATCAAGAGGTAGTGTCAAGGAAATCAGAAGTTAAAGGCTATCCTTGGTTATATAGCAAGTTTAAGGCCAGTCTGGGATACATGTGATCCTGTTGGGGAAAAAAAAAATCCCCAAGGTGAAGGTAACCTTTTACTCGAGCTTCAGGACACACACCTGAACCTGAATAAACTAGGAACGGGCTTGGAAGAGCTCCTAACACAGAGTTTCAAAATAAATGAGTTCACGCTGTTGCTGGAGGGCTTCTCTCCAGGTTCCACCAAGCCCAGCAGTCCCAAAATCCATGTATAAAATAATCACTCAGATACTTATATTATTATAAACTGTATGGCCATGGCAGGCTTCTTGCTAACTGTTTTATATCTTAAATTAACCCATTTCTATAAATCTATACCTTGCCACGTGGCTGGTGGCTTACCGGCGTCTTTACATGCTGCTTGTCCTGGCGGTGGCTGTCGTGTCTCTCTCTCCTTCTTCCTGTTTCCCCAATTCTCCTCTCTCTTTGTCCCGCCTATACTTCCTGCCTGGTCACTGGCCATCAGTGTTTTATTTATATAGAGTGATATCCACAGCATCACGCAGTTGGCACCATGCCCACACAGTAGGCAAGTGATCAGCTGAAGGGTTGGTATGCATCCCAAAGGGACATCTTCCCCCAGCTGCACTTTCCCTAAGTGTCCCCAAGGAGCCACACTTACATGGACAGTCTAGGCAAGGATGCGCCTGGCTAGGTCCAAATTGGGCAAATCATGGCACAGGTCACCTAGGGTCTGGCTCTGGTCACTAAGACTTAACTAACCCTAATCGGACACCCTCATCTGTTTACATAAAGTGAGCCTTTTAGCCCTGAAAATCCTGTGAGGTGTGGGTGAGTGCTAGCGTATCTGATGATCACACTCATCTCCTCTTACAGATACAAAACCAAACGTGCCAAGTAGAGAAGCCCTGTGGTGCCTGAGGACAAGTGACAGGACAGGGAACTTGGGGTCCGACTCCCAAGATCTCAGCCTCATTGTCACGCTTCTCTACAAGGTTACTGTCACACGTCACTAGGTTGAATGAATGACCAAATGGGCCAAATGGGGCACAGTAAAGTCTGAGACCAATTGAAACAATGAAAACCCAGCATTTAAAGGAAAGCTCACAGATGGTTCCGAGTTCCCCCTGCCAGCACTCTCCTGTTGCCTCTAAAGTGAGGCTGGTTCTGAGTTTTCCTGTAATTTCCTCTTTGAGTTTCTTCCTCCAGCACCAAGACCCAGTACCGCTCTTCAAACAACTGTGAGACAGTCACCTGGCAGGGCTGGCTGCATTTGCTTTGCTGAGGGATGGGATGGTTTGCATGGGCCAGACTCCTTGCTTTGATTCCCACTGAGCTAAGTAAGTTTGGCATGGTTCCTGGGTGCTGGGTAGACAGACTGAGTTAGCCAAACAGCATTAAAGGGCCTGCTAACCCTGACCTCTAGCCCTCCGCATGTGTCAGGTAGCACTCCGTGTGTTCCACAGAAAACGAGTGAATTTAATCTTCCCTACAGCCCGAGGAGGTGAAGAAATAATGTTACCATTCTTGTCTTGCAGGTGGGGAAACTGAGGCATGGTGTTTCAGACCCAATGCTCAGTATCCAGGGTTTGTATTGTCAGGTGCCCAGCCACCTGCCCCTCCAAAGACCCCCAAAGAAGGGTGCTGAAGTCTCTCCTCTCCTCCCTCCCACCCTCAGCCAACTTCTTTCAGGATCCAGCTGCCTCCAAAGAGCCTGTGGGTCTCTGGGCAGAGACGGTTGCCTTGAGTCCTCTCTGAAAGCTAATTCAGCCATTTGCTCTGAGTTTCTAGCGGATGCTGTCGTCTCTCAGATTTCAAAGAAGATGAATGCATGGGTTAAATTGGATTAAAAAATTTAATTGAATAAGACCGAACCAGACAGCTTGATGGAAGACTTTGATCCGATAAAGGGAGAGGAGAGATGTGTGCTCTGAGGGCCAGGGTGTGATGCCGAGCTGTCTGGACCTTGTCTAGCCTCGTCTCATCTGCAGGAAAACCAGTTACGCCAATTACGGATGAGGTGGCCCTGGGGCAGTGTGGGGAAGACGGTTCGAAAGCATCTTCCAAATCACTGTGTCCCAAACAGGCTGACAGCCTGCCCACCTCTCTGCTCATCCCAGCCATTTCCACCAACAGGCCATCTCTGAGCCCCTGAAAGTCGAGGATCTTGTTTCAGACCTCATGAGACCCCTGTATAGTAACACAACAGGAGTCCTACCGAAGAAGCCTAAAGAAGAGCACAGCATGTGGAAAGCTAGGGAGATGCTTGCAAGCATGAGGACCTAAAATCGATCCCCCAGAACATCCTTATTTCTTATGGCCAGGAATGTCCATGTGCCCCTGTAACTCCATGCTGGAGAGGTGGAGACAGGTGGGTCCCTGGAGCTTGCAGGCCAGCCAGCTTAGTTGGTCCAGGCTAATGAAGAGCCTTATCCTCTGGACTTTCCACATACACATGCATATATATGTGTGGATGCATAGATCCCAAAGGCAGATTTGTTAGTGCACACCGAGTTCCTTACTAATTAGATGAGTCCTTGCGTTAAAATCCGTATTTACAGTTTCTCTTTCGGCAGTGTTGCTCAACATCATGAGGTCCACAGATGAGCAGCATCAACACCCACTGGGATTTTGTCGGAAACGCTGCCACTCAGGGGTTCCCACCCCAGGTGTTTCAGATGCGAATTTGCATTTAAACATTCAGGTGTGTGGACGATGGATTTCATGCTGAGGTCTCAGCCCTCAATGTACATCACAGTCACCTGAAAAGCCTATTAGCACCCAGGACACAGCCTGCCTGCCAACTCTCTCCTTGGGAATCTCTGGGGTGGGGCTCAGGTGGAGGCATTATTACTGGGACAGAATCTACCACAAGGTTTTGTTAATTGGGCATGAAGTCTGCGCACTCATGTTTACACCATAGACCAATGCTGCTCTGGGCATTGGTCAGGGAAGCTTCTGTTAGCAGTGGGCAACAGTTAATGCAGAGACTCATAACTAGTCAGAGTGCTGAGAATAAGTGAGGTTGAGTGCTCAGCCCTAAATGGGACGCCTGTATCAGCCCCTCCAGTGCTTGGGGAATATCACAGAAGAGAAAGCAGAAAGATTGTACGATGATGCATAAATGATGTATAGTTTCATTTACATCAAATTCCTTTAAAATGTAAAACAAGGCACAGAGATGGAAATCAGCGTTTACCTCAGAGGTGAGCAGTAGGGAGGGTCTGAGTGGAAAAGCCCACAGAAGAATTTCCTGGGTTGATGAAAATGTATATTTTAATCTAGGTGATGGGTACATAGTATCTTCATTTGTCAAATTATCTCAGAGGGGCCGGTCTCTTAGAGCAGCCCATACCTGTGTTCTCTGGTATCTCCTGCCTCCTTCTGAGGTATCTCTTGCCTCCTAATGCTCAAGTTTAAAATCTATATTAAAAATGTCTTTTAATAAACCCAACTCTGCTTCATTAAAAAATAATCTAACTTTAGGGGGTTGGAGAGATGGCTCAGCAGTTAACAGCTTGCTGCCCTCACAGAGGATCTGAGTTTGGTTCCCAGTACCCATATCAGGTGACTCACAACCACCCATAACTCCAGCTCCAGGGGACCCAGCACCCTCTTCTGGCCTCCAGGGGCACTGTTCACACATGCATAAACCCACATACATGTGCAAATACACACACACACAGAGAGAGAGAGACAGACAGACAGATAGACAGACAGACACACACACACACACACACAACTGAAAACAAAAATAAAATATTTTTTTAAATCTAACTTGATCTTCAAGATCTGTGCATTTTACTCGATGAAATTATAGTCAATAAACAAAATCTTTTCCACTGACTAGAGGTCAGGGGGAGTAGTATATAGAAATGGAATGCATGTGAGCTCAAGAACTTGATTCTACTTTCAATCTGTGAGACCACAGGCAAGGGAGATGTGTTGCGGAATATTTGTACACTGTATGAAGATGTGTTGCTGTGATTGGTATAATAAAAAGCTGAATGGCCAATAGCTAGGCAGGAGATGATGGACAGGATTTCCAGGAAGGAGAGGAGGAATCTAGGCTTGTGAATTTCACCAGCAGACTCAGAGCAAGTCAGACATGCTGTACTGAGGAAAGGTAAAAGCCACGTGGCAGAACGTAGATTAACAGAAGCAGGTTAATTTGAGTTTTAAGAGCCAGTTGGGGAAAAGCCTAAGCTAAGGCCAAGCCTTCATAATTAATAGTAAGTCTCCATATCGTTATTTGTGGGCTGGTGGTCCCGACGAGAAAGTACAAATACAGAGATGACCAGGTCAAGAAATAAGGACATCATCATCATCATAATTACAATTGTTTGGAAGCCCAGTCCTCTTCCTACCCCACTTTCTCCCTCACTGCCTATGCCCGAAAAGCAATGAAAACCAATATTCACTTTTCTAGCCTTCCTTGAGCTATGCTGTCCTTAGAACCAGATTCCATAATATGTAGGTAAATTTCTATTGGAGAGGTAGTTCTGAAAGAGGTTTTACATTTCTAATGATAGATACATAAATGAGTAAATATACAGAAGAGATGTGGTTGTTGCCATCCTTCCCACCCTCCTTTTTTTGGATTTGAAAATAGACATGACACCAGGAACAAAGGCTGGCCGCCATCTTTTGACCATGAGGCAACAAGCAATTAGAAAAAGTGAAGGGACCCACACTAAGATGAAGAGCTGCCTACCTCCAGAACGAAGTACATAAATTCTTTAGGTTGTCGAAGCCACTGTGAGTCAGGCACCAACTTTCCTATAGCCTAAAGCATCCCTAATTGCCTACCACCAAGGACTTCCAGGCAGAATATGAGATCATCGTTGTGAGATGACAGAGCGGTCTGTCAGGTTCAACTATGGCTCCACACATTCAGGTTCTCTCCTCCAACCCATCTACCCACCTCTGCAGGAACCCTGACCACTCAACAGGGGAAGCAGTGGGCAGAGGTAGATTTCTCCTCTAATTAGCATACAGATAATACAGATGGTGCCCAGGTCATAACAGGTCAATGACGGCGTGAAATCATATCCACACAGCCTTTGTGTTTAAGTATGCAATAAATTTATGCAATAAATTACACAGGACAGTCCCTCTTTTATACAAGCCTTATGTTAGAGGACTTTGCTCAATTGTAGGCTAATGTGTTGGATCATGTTTAAAGTAAGCTAGTCTGAGCTATGATAGTCAGTAGCTTGGATATATTAATACACACCTATAGCTCACTATATCTTCAACTTACTATGGGTTAGCTTATCAGAATGCTAGTCCCTCATAAATTAAGAAGCATGTATACAGGCCAGGCTAACATAGCTGGTTATCACCTGGGTGGAGGATGTGGTCCACCCACAACAGTCCAGAAATGTGAAAGATGGAAGCAGGAAACTGAGTTCAGGCTGATACAAAGTCAGGAAGAGTTATCACTGGCTACACAGGGAGGGGCCACAAGCCAAGGAATCCACGGTCTCTAGAAACTAAGAGAGGCACAAACATGGATTCTGAAGCAGGCCGGTGGTGCTGCACGCCTGTAATCCCAGCAATCAGGAGGCAGAGGCAGGTGGATCTCTGTGAGTTCGAGGCCAACCTGCTCTACAGAGGGAGTTCTTCCAGAACAGCCAAGGCTACACAGATAAATCCTGATTTGAGGGGGGAAAAAAGGAAAAGAAACATGGATTCTGTCTTGGGCCTCACCCCGGGAAACCCAGGGCTACAATACCTTCTTCATTTTAGCTCAAAGAAAGGGGGAAGGCTGTTTGCAGCAAAGGGGGGTCAGGCAGGGTCCTGCCACCAGGAGCAGAGAGTCTGGGACAGCAGCAGGGCAGGGCAGAATCCTCCATCTTTGTATGTCCCTCTCTCGAAGCTTCTTACATTCACACACCTTCTTTTTGTGGGTGCATGTGTATGTGTTGGTGCACATGTGTGTGCAAGTGCACAAGCATGTGTGTGAATGTGCATGTGTAGGTCAGAGATTAACATTAGATGTCTTCCTCAATTGTGTACCACCTTAACTATTTTTTCTTTTCTGTTTATGTATATGGTGTGGTGTGGTGTGGTGTGTGTGTGTGTGTGTGTGTGTGTGTCTGTCTGTCTGTCTGTCTGTCTGTCTGTCCATGCACCTGTTCAGGCCAGAGGAGAGCATCAGGTGTCCTGCTCTATCACTTTCCACCATATTGCCTTGAGACAGACTCTCTTGCTGAACCTGTAGCTCACGGTTTCAGTGAGGCAGGATGGCCAGAGAGTTCCTAGGATCTACCTGTCTCTGCACTGGAGTTACAAGAGCACACACAGCCCAGCTTTTTACATGGTGCTGAGGATCTGAACTCAGCCCTGTCTGCTTACAGAGCAAGCTCCCTCCCACCTAGCCATGACTCCAGCTGTCACACATCTTCTAACATCTTTTCACAAGCATCTGTCCACTATGACCTCGCTCTTTATACCCAACAAACTCTGTGCACCTGCTGTTCCAATAGAACACAATGTGCATCCCAGTTTACATAACAAATTATACTATACAGACACCGACCTTGAACAAATGACTGAAAAGGTGGCATTGAGAGAGAACATTCCAGAGGAAGAAGCCACAAACCCTACTTTACCACATGCCAATGCTTTTGAGGCAGAAACAAACTCAAACAATGAGACGTCCCTCATGCTGTTGGGGTCTGGCCTCGCTCACCCTCTGCCCCACCACATCAGCCTCCTCAGCCCAAGGATGAGCTCACAGCATCCAGAGATGCAGATCTATAAAACCTCACTCACGTCCTGCTCCGGCCTCAAACCAAACTGCCCACTCCATCCTCCCTGAGCAGAATCTGTGCTCTTAAAAGCATCACGTGGGACCAAGTCAAGGTCATTAGCAACCTGTTTGATGTCACAAAAGGGTTCCACCCCCACGCTCCGGATCTTCCACAGCCTTGAAACTTACGTGAAAACAGAAGGGTTGGGTTTCCACCTCTCTCGGGGCTGGGTTTGGCTGCAGTCGTCCCAGTATTAGAGATCAGGAAACAATGCATACAAGCATGTTAGCTTCAGGAGTCCTGGGAATGTCACCTCGCAAGAGAGGCTTGGAAACTTGGCCCAGGAGTAGCCAGTGAGAGTTGGTTTCCCTATCAGGTGAGGGTGAATAGACTCGGTGCAGAGGGTCCGCTGCCGTTTGATACTAGAGACACACATGGTTCAGCGGACATCAAAAACCAATCAGCAGATCATCCTATTCCCAGCTTTCTAGTCCCTCAGCCAAGGATCTAAATGCCATAGAGCAGGAATAGTCTGTCCCAGCATGCCCTGTTTAAAGATCAGGCCTGCAAATGAGGCATGGTGACACACACCTTTGATCCCAGCACTCGAGAGGCAGAAGCAGGTAGATCTCTGTGAGTTCCAGGCCAGCTTGATCTACAACTTGAGTTCCAGGACAGCCAGGGCTGTTCCACAGAGAACTCTGTCTCAAAAAAAAAATAAATAAATAAATAAAAAAGTTAGGCCTGCAGAAACTCGGAGAGATAACAGAACAGTAGTGCTATTAAGCCACTGTGTTATGAAATCATTTGCTATGTAGTGGTTCCTAATGCACACATGAAGAACCATCCCTTGCTGAGTCAGGATGTAGAGTCCTATGAGAAACTGTGATTGGTCCTGTTTGAGGTAAGTAACTGCCTGGAGGCCATCCCTGAACCCGGAAGGCAGCCAGCAGGTCAAGTGGGGCGTTGTGGCAGCTCTGCATCCACACGAAAGAGGGGGAGCGTCCTCTCTTGAAAGCAATGTTGAAGACAAAAGCGCTGTCTCCCACCCTTGCCTGTCCCTCTCCTCTTGGCCAGGATGATGTCCTAGAGTGAGGCCAAAGCAGTAAACCTGTTAAAGACTCTCTGCCTGCAGCCATGATGGTCCAGCCAGTCTCCACCGAAGCCAGAAGTCCACTGAAACCTAAAGTTCCTTCGTTACCCTCCATGACCACACCATTTGTCTCCTAGCTTTAAAAACCAAGTGCTCTTCTCATGACAGATCCTAAACTGAGTCACCAAACCACTTAACCTTGGGCCCAGGGATTGTGTCTGAACATAGTTTGTGCTTCCCTGGTACATTTAGAAAAAGTAGTTCTCAGCCAGGCAGTGGAGGCACATGCCTTTAACCCCAGCAAACAGGAGGCAGAGGCCGGTGGATCTCTGAGCTTGAGGTCAGCCTGGTCTACAGAGTGAATTCCAGGACAGCCAGGGCTACACAGAGAAACCCTGTCTTGAAAAAAGAATAAAGAGAAAGTAAGAAAGAAAGAAAAAGAAAAGTGCTTCTCAATCTTGAATGCATGTTACAATTATGTGGGGAGCGTCAAATAATGATACAGATGGCCAGGCCCAAGCCAATTCTATTAGCTGCTCAAGGATTAAGTCTTGACCATGTATGTCTTTCATTCTTCCCCAGAGTATTCCAGGAAAAGAGGGAAAGCTAAGACCCCTCCTCTGGTCTGCAGTGAAGTTTGCTTCCAAATCAGTTATAGTCAGCAGAGGTCCCTGAGGCCACCTTCACAGCCACCGCCATCCCTCCCTACCCTCTGTCACTCACCAGTAGCTTCTGTCCATTTTACCATCTAACCATCTCCAGCTATGGCATCAGTCCAGCCTTGATGCCACAGCCGGGCACACACTACCTGCATCTCTGCAGGAACCCCCCAGTCAGCCCTACATCCCGTAGTCCTGCTTCTCTTCTGCCTTCTTGGAAGCATTTCCACTCGGCACCCAGAGCCACCCTTCTAAAACCTCACACAGACAATACCTTCGCTGAAAAACCACCCTGGCTGCCGTGACAGCTCAGGTCTGTGATCCCAGCACACGGGCAGCTGGGGAGAGGGATGGTGAGTTCCAGAGCAGCCTGGCTACACAGTTAATCAAGATTAACCTGTGATAGCCTGCGTGTGTGTGTGTGTGTGTGTGTGTGTGTGTGTGCAGACATTTTGTATATATATATACATATTATATGATGCCCAGTTTAACTTAAATTTAACACCTCCGCCCCCCACCAAGGGTCTGCATCCCTCTCCAGGGTCACCAACTCAAAATCTCCCAGATGCCAAAAGAGCTTAGATCTCTCCCCCTAGAAGTTTCTAGAAGTCAGTATTCCAGGTCTTCACTGTCCAACCTTAGCTGTATGCAGCTATTGGGCACCTGTAAGGTGATAAGCACTTGTTTTCCGGTGATGGGAATTGAACCCAGGGCCTCTTGGGTGTTGGGAGAGTGCTCTACCACTGAGCTACATTTTACTTTTCATTTTGAGACAGGATCTTGGTAAGTTGCCCAGGCTACCCTTGAACTGGATATGAACTTGAGATCCTCCTGCCTCAGCCCCCCAAGTAGCTGAGATTATAGACCTGCACCATTAGGCAGAGCTCAGAACTGTTTCTACGTTTATTTGTTTGTTCAGTTGTGTGTGCGCACATGAGTGTGCAAGTCAGAGGACAGCTTGCAGCTTAAAGCTTGCAGATTGCAGGAGCTGGTTCTCTCTTTCCGTGTCCCCGTGATCTGACTCAGGTCGTCATGATTGGTGGCAAGCGCCTTTAGTGGCCCTGAGACATCTCATCCTCCTGAGCTCAGAATTTTCAGGGTTATGTAATTTTAGTTCACTTGAGCTTAAATGGCCATCTGAGGCTAGCAACAGTACCTGGATTTCAGTAATGCCAACTTTTCTTCCCCAGCGTATCAATGCAGTGGTGCGAACTGGACGAAGAGCCGTCCGGAATCTCGCTACGCTCTCTGCCGGCGGTGTGCTGGCGCTGCACCCTGCCGTGATCTCCTTGGCAAAAAAAAAAAAAAAAAAAAAAAAAAAAAAAAAAAACCGCGATGCTTGGAGATTCCTGAAGAGGGCGCTGGATGGACTCTGCGAAGGGCAGCGGCTGCTCTTCCCTCTTTCAGGGCTAGCTTCTTGCCCCCCAAGACATGGCAGCCTGCAGGGGATTCTCCAGCAAGGTCACCAGCCATAAGGAAAGGTTTCGTGGGGAGCCTCGGCAGCACTGCCCTGGATTGCTTTCTGCTCATCAGTCCCGGTGCGCTGAAGCACAGTCTAAATCCAAGTGAAATAGCTGCCAGGCACCCCACGCACCCCCCAAACCTCACCCCCGCGTGCACACACTGTAAAACCCTGGACCCGGAACTGATTAATTACCACCCCGTAGTGGGGTTAAATGTAGGGCACCCTGAATTTAAAGAAGCAAGATTATCTGAGTGAGCCTGGCCTAATCACGTGAGTCCTTTAACACCATCTCTGAGAGACAGAAGGCAAGGATCTGGCTTAAAGATGAAGGAGCCCTGTGACAGGGAACAGGTGTGGCCACAGATAACAAGATGGCTAGGAAAGCGACACCTCAGTTTCACGGAGGGGGGGTGGTGTCCGCCAACAGTGGGTTCCCTTGAGAACTCCACCCAGCATACCCTGCTGAGCAGAGGGCAGCTGGGCTGCAGAACTGGGTGCTGAGAGGTCCCTGGAGACCTTTCCCGACAGCACTGTGGACTCAACCTAGAGACTCGCTCTGGCTGTATCCCTGAGCGTCAACCCCAGCCTTTTCCTCTCATTGTTTGTTGTGGGTTGCATGAGTGAGTACATGCTCACGTGTGTGCGTGTATGTGAGTGCACACACGTGTGTGAGCATGCACGTGGAGGCCATGCGGTGTCTCCTGTCAGTCTCCTCTTTATTTTTAGATACTGGGTCTCTCGTTGAACCGGCTTTCCTGTGTCTGCTTCCCCAGCACTAGGACCACAGGCCTGGGCCACCACACCCAGTGTACCGTGTAGGTACTGAGGATTTGAACTCAGGTCCGCCTGCTTGCAGGGTCAGGACCTTACCAAGTGAGCTGTCTGTCCAGGCCCCAGTCCCCTTTTCACTCTTATTTTGAAACACTCTCACAAAGTTGCTCAAACTAACCTTGAACTCACTCTGTAAACCAAGTGGGCTTTGACCTTGCAATCCTCCTGCCTCGGCTTCCTGCAGGACCAGGCCCAGTTTATTCATTCTCTTCTCGTATCCATATACACCACATGAGTTTTACCGCGTTAACCACTTTCAACTGTAAAGATGCCCAGTCCACATCTTTATGTGGCCCATCATTATCATCCAACTCTACGATTTGTTCCCCCTCCCAAATGGAAGCTCTATATCCATTAAATAACTCCCCATCTGCCCACCCCCCAGCCCTGGCAACCACCATTCTACCCTCTTTTTATACAGACCTGACCACTCTGAGGATCTCACAGAAGTGACTGTCCTTTGCATGTGGCTTATTTCATTTAGAGTAATACTACGCTATGGCCTATGTCGGAATTTCTTCACTCTGAGAGGCTGAATACTATTCTTCTATGTATGATGCCGTAATTGGTTTATCTAGACACTTGGGCCACCCCACACACACACACTAGCTCTCACACAGTGGTGTGAGCCCAGGTGAACAAATACAGCTTGAATCTCTCAGTCCTTTTGAGTGATGGCCCACGAGGGGAACTGCTGAATCCTGGGTGGTTCCTTTTGCAATATTTTTGAGATTTTGCCTTCCTGCTTTTCACAGCAGCTGAATAGATGCCACTTGAAACTCCCTGCCATGTGTTCATTTGCTGGCTGTCACACGTGGGTCCCCGAGCCTGTAGTAACTGATTCTCGAATCTACTCCTCTATCAGTCAAAGTCTCTCTTTGTCTTAGTATTTAATCTCTTCGCCTGGTTAATTCTTTATAATGTTTTCCCAGCTCAAATTACCGTTGTGACTTGTGTCTCCAGAGTGGTCCCTAACTGGTACACTATTTAATAAATGTTGTGTTCTCCATGGAAATTAATTTGGAGGGCTAACTGCACACAGCCCACAGCTGTCTCGGGGATAACCATTCACGACTGCAAGCTCACCACACTTCCAAGGTGTTTGAGTTCGGCTATGGGGCGGAGGTTCTTTTGTTTGGAGACACAGTCCTGCTGTACAGCCCAGACTGACCTCCGGCTTCAGCCTCCCTAGTGCTAGGATTCTAAGCCTGGCTCACACTGCCCTTTCTGATCTACATTCAGTTTAGGGGAAGCAGAGACAGGAGGATCCCTGGGACCCAGCAGCCAGCCAGTCTACCCCACTGATGAGTTCCAGGTGCAATGAGATCCTGTCTCACTCAAGTGGAAAGGGATGGGCGAAGACAATGGTCATCAACCTCTGATCTCCACATGCACATATGAGTGTGTACACACACACACCACACACAACGTTTCTACCCTGGGTTTTGCTCCCTGGGTCTTGGAGGAGTAAGGGGAGTTTTCCCTAATTGAGTTTCCTGATGGCTTGTCCCTTTGAGTCCCTCCTCTCTGAGCTCACTGGAGCCCAGCGTACAGCAGTGTTCTCTACATCTCAGCCTGGAAACCTCTGAACCTTGTGCCCACTGGAGTGTCAACTGGCTGCCATGGTCACCAGATATGAGCCTATCAGCCCTTAAGGGCTTCCACCTGCATACTCCTCAGGGCCTCTCTGAGAGGAAGTGTTCCATCCTTCCATGCACAACCCTCCTCACTGTGCTCTCAAGGGGCTTCTGCCGTCCACACTAAAATCGTCAGGGTGAGTCCTGTATTCATAAATTCCTATGTTCCACCAGGTGCCCCTTGTGAGGCCCCCCATTAAAAATGGCTTGCGAATAGCGGGTTCAGAAAAGGAATGTCCAGGCCACACCTAAGCCCTGAGGTCTCCAAATTGCTCAAATCCCTCACAGTGTTTGCATGTAGCCATAGCATTCCTCAATCCTCTCTAGATGATGTCTATTACCTAATGTAGGTGGAGTTACTCTGTGTTCCAGCAGCCACTCCCAAATAATCACTCAGACATTAATATTAATTATAAATGTTCGGCTGATAGCTCAGGCTTGTTACTAGCTGACTCATACATTTTTAAACAACCCATATTTCTTTTCTACTCTTTGCCATGTGGAGGCACCTTCTTTTAACACAGCATGTTCATCTTGCTTCTCTCTGCATCTCTCAATGATTCTTCTGACTCTGCTCTTTTTCTTCCCAGAATTCCCCTAATCTGGTTCCCTACCCAATCTCTCCTGCCCAACTATAAGCCAATCAGTTCGTTATTAACCAATGAGAGTAATACATATTTACAGTGTACAAAGATGGTTCCACAGCAGCCTAATACTGTGCAGTTGCTATGTAAATAGTTATTACACTGTGTTGTTTAGGTGGCAATAGAAAAAAGCCCATGCCATGCCCTATTGGTTGGACCTGAAGACACAGAACCATAGCTATGGAACCATGGCAGCTACAACAGAATCCACAGCAAACACTCGTGTGTGTGTGTGTGTGTGTGTGTGTGTGTGTGTGTGTGTGTGTGTGATATTAGTGTGCAGGTGTGGGTGCCCACAGAGGCTGGAGCTGGAGTTATGGGTAGTTGTGAGCCACCCAGTGTGAGCACTGGGAACCAGCTCTGGTCCTCTGAAAGAACAGCAAGTGCTCTTAACAGCTGAGCCATCTTTCTAGACCACTTCTAATTTTTCTATTACTATTTCAATAACATGAGAAATAATGGGTTTCTGCCAGAACTAGATGTGTGATCCTGTTGCTGAAGACACCACACGCTGTGGTTGCAGAACACACATAAGTTAAGCTGGGCCTGAGCTGTAAGCTCTCTCATGCTGGCTAGCTTTCACGGTGCTGGAAGGTGCTATTTAAGTTGCTGAGGGAAGGATCTTGCCCAGTTGTGGACCCTGAATGCTCCAAGACCAACCTGCAGGCCAGACACACAACTCGGTGAAATAGTGGCACCATCTATGGGGTAACCAACTGGTTTCCACTCACGTGGTGGTGGTGGCCCAGGGTTGGCAGAGTCCCAAGCTGGTCAGAGCCTTAGGTGGTGCCCCCCACCATCAACACTGAATCATGGGCCCTAACCCATGACATCATCTAATCCTGATCACTTCCCAAAGGCTCCACCTGTAAGCACCACAGCCATGGTGATGGTTTGACTGGGAAACATCCCCACAGGCCCCTGTTTTTAACAGTGGGGCCACAGCAGGAGGAAGCATGGGCTTTGCAGGTTATGCTCACCCCTGTTCCCAACGTGGCCTGTCCACTCCACTGCCTTCTGTGTCACCTCACGAGACCCCACCCACAGCGACACACTCAATCCTCCTGAAACTCTGAACAAAAATAAGCACTCCCTTGGGTTGCCCCTGTTGGGTAGGTTGTACGGCAATAAGAGAGTGACTAATGGAGTCATCTAGATTCCTACCCTCCTCTTACTTCACAGTGGGATCAAATGTCAACACATGAACACATGAGGGACACACTCAAGCCCTCTCCAAACCACAGCACACAAGTGATGCCATGGGCAGAGCACCAGACACAGATCTGACGTGTGAGTATTTGCTGATTGCACATTGACAAAAGTGACTTCTACAGCTAGTTAGTGCTCTGAAAACAGCCAAGGAGCTGGGCAGTGGGAGCACACGCCTTTAATCCCAGCACTAGGGAGGCAGGGGCAGGCAGATCTCTGTGAGTTTGAGGACTGGACTACAGAGTGAGTTCCAGGATAGCCAGGGCTACACAGAGAAACTTGGTCTCAAAAGATAGGTAGGTAGGTAGATAGATAGATAGATAGATAGATAGATAGATAGATAGATAGATAGATAGATAGATAGATATAGACAGACAGACAGACAGACAAAGAAGATAGCCATTGGGCACCAATGCTTAGGAGATAGAAGTGGAAGGATCAGGAGTTCAAGGCCAGCCTCAGGTACATAGCAAGTTTGAGGCTAGCTTGGGCTACATGAGACTCGAGAAAGATGAGGCAATGGAGGAAGGAAGAGAGGGGGAGAAGGAAGGGGCAGGGGAAAGGGAGGACAGAGGTGAGAGGGTGAGGGAGGCAAGGAGGGAGAGATCGTTACCCAAGACCGTCAGGCAGCAATCAGGAATTCCCTCCAGGGTCCCGTACCTTTCCACCACATCCTCAGACCATCTACCGCAGGGGCAAACTAAACCAAAGGTGGCAGAGTGGAGAGTGCTACCTAGGGACCAACACCCCCAGGACCCTGCTGAGTCTCTAACCCTCTCTCTACCCCCTCAGACTCAGGGTGAATCAGCATGGCCTGTGCAGAAATGCTTGCTGCATGGACATTGACAGAGTCCACGCCTGGACGCCGGAAGCTGCTGCTCACATCCCCATCGATCTTCTGAGTCTATTTTTATTGTTGCTCTTCCCAATGAGCACTGTGTGTATTTTGGGCTGCATTCTTCTCATAAATAAGTAAACATGGAGGTAAATATGAGTAAGAACGAACATTTATTAAGGGCTTGGCACGATGCCAGCCATGTTGCAGAGGGGTTAGCCTCTGTGACCTTGTTCCCGTGGTAAGAGCCCAACAAAGCTGACATCATAATGATTTTTGTTTTACAAAAGAGGAAACTGAGGCTCGGAGACCTGAGGTCACTCTCCCCCAGCAGAGGCAGAGCTGAGGCTGTGGAATTACTGTCGGTTCCCCAGAAAGAACACAAGTGCCTTCTGCCCAGTAGTTACAGTCTCTCAACTTGCACGAGAATCCCGAATATATAACTGCACACAGGCTCGTACAGGAGTGTCCCCCACAGTACTAATGAGAACAGTTCAACCCGGGGAAACATCCATGTCCATCACCCAATGGGTAAGTAAAATGTCACAAGTCATACAGCACACAGCCATCCAAGTGCCAACAGGCCGCGCTACTGAATGGGTGCACCTGAAAACATACACTCAGGAAACAAAGCCAGTCACAACTGGGCCGTAACGGAGTTCATATGAAGTATCCAGAAAAGGTGAATTTGAAGAGACAGAAAACAGAGGTGACTACCAAGAGCTGGAGGACAGAAGGAACTGGGAAGTGGCTGCTTGTGAGTATGGGGTCTCTTTGCAGGACAATGAAAATGTTCTAGAGTTGGATAGTAGTGGTCGCATAATCTTATGGATGTACTAACCCCTCCCTCCTGACCTCTCAGCTCTCCCTCTCCCCTCCCCCTCCGTGTGTGTGTGTGTGTGTGTGTGTGTGTGTGTGTGTGTGTGTGTGTGTGTGTGTGATGTTCCTGTGTGTACACACATGTGGGCCTGGGTGCACATACTAAACCTGGACCTCACCGCTTGGTGAAGTTGGCTGGCCAATGAGCTCCGGGGACCTGCCTATCTCTACCGGAGCCTTCAACACTGGGGTTACTGACATCAGTGCTAAGTCCAGGTTTTATGTGGGTGCTGGGGATCTGACCTCAGGTCCTAAAGCTTGTGTAGCAGGCGCTTTATCCACCGAGCCATCTCCTAGCCCCTCAAAATTGTCAATTTCAAAGTAAATGAATTAAGTCTTGGTTTTTTAAAAAGAAGAAATGAGGGATTTAAGCTCAAGGCTCTCGAAACCAGAGCCTGCTGCTGAATTCTGACGCTGTGGACCGGCAAGGCTCAAGACCCATTTCACATCCAAGGTGCCGGTCTGCCCTCAGCTCCACTCATTAAAACTTACGGAGCTGGAGCCAACATGAAATGGAAATGTGAAGTGGCCTCACTGAGCCGATGATTTGGAAAGGGTCCAGCCTTTCTGCTGACCTCCGAAAGCCAAGAGGATGCTCCCATTTCATAGATGAGAACATTGAGGCCGTACCGCAGCCTCAGGCACAGATGTCCTTCTGAACCCACTTCTCAAACTGTCCTCAGTTTCTCTGCCCAGTGCTCTTGGCTCCTTTCACATCCCTCTGCGCCCCACCAATGACTCCACTGGAGAAGTGGCAAAGGGGACACCAGGCACCACCCAGCTTCATCACCTCGGGCCACTTGCTGGCCCTCTTTAATAGAGAAGGCCCGCTGTGATCCCGCCCTCCTACCTCTGCCTGCTCAGAGCCAACCCCACCAAGAGGCTGCTTGCTGCTCTCTGTTCCCGATCCCCTAGTTCCCAACCTTTCAAGGACACTGCGTGAGGCGGCAGCCGACTGCTGGAAACACCGCCACCTTGTGGCCACTATGTTGCACTACAGGCCGCCGTCAGGGACCCTCCTCGGACTGGAGGCACATCTCAAGCCAGGCAGGACAGACAGCTCGGTAGTCCCCTGAGGAATGGCAAAAGTCAACAAGGCCTGGAAGAGGAAGAGGAGGCAACCAACAAATTGGACATGGAATATAAAGGATTAGTTGCAAGCTGCAAATGGCTTGGCTGTTTTCTGTCTGAGGGGCTGTTCTGCCGATGTCCATCCACAGGGCTGTGTCACCGACACCCAGCCTCAACTCAGATGTGTCCCTCTTGACACGCCCTACTTTATTTTATTTTATTTACTTTATATTTAGTTCGTTGTGTTTATTATTTTATTGCTGCGTATAGAATCAATGGCCCTATGCAAGCTGAGCCAAGCCAAGCTGCACACCAGCTCTTCCAGCCACCCTCTGTGACAGGGTGACCCTAGCACTCCTCACCCTGGAGCTGGTGTTCTCTGCTTAGTCCTTGTCCATCTGAGGTAACACAGACTCTGCTACTGTCTGGGATCTTCTAGACGGGGATTCCATCTGTGGCCCACCGGCATCATTTGTTCAATGTTTTAAAGGAGTTATTTTGTTTTTCAGAAGGGGTCTCGCCACATAGCCCAGGTCTTGGCCTTGGTCTTACAACCATCCTGCCTCTGCTTCCGGAGCACCAGGAACAAAGGGTGTGTCCTCACAGCCAGCCCTTGCTTGGTAAGTGGCTGGATGGCTCCATGGCTGAAGCAAGGTCTATGGTAAGGGTCTCTGAGCCACAGTTTCCACCATAAGACAGAGGTGAGAGCAACCTCTTGTCTACCTCCAGGAGAGCTGACAAAGGACTGCCTAGTTGGTACCCCCTGAAAATCCATGTCTACCTCAGAATGTGGTCTTTGGGGAAGTGGGGTCTTGGCAGATGTAATCAGCTTGTACCACATGATGACATTTCTGTCAACGAGGGACCCCATAGACCACGTGTCCAGATCCTATAGGATCCGTGATGCCATTGCCAGAGTGCCATGGTGAGGACACGCTACAGTGCTCACACAAGGTGGTAAAATCACCCAGAGATGCATAGCTCAGGTTGGCTCTTCCTTGAGAGATGTGTGACTGAAAGGACGATGAAGTCTCTGGATTAGGACAGGCTCCTCCCCCAGTGACTGGGGTCCTAAAGAGCCTGGAGATGGCTCCGTGGGTAGAGCTCCTGCTGTTGCAAGCATTAAGACCTAAATTCAGACGGGAAGCACCCACATAAAAGCCCCGGTGTAGTGTCCTGCCCCTGTCACCCAGGTCTTAGGGGTGGAGACACGAGGTTCCTTGAAGCTCATTCGTCGGCCAGTCCAGCCAAATCTGTAGCATCAGGTTCAGTGAGAGACCTTGCCTCAAGAACCAAATGGAGAACAAATGAGGCAAGACAGCTGACCTCTGACCTCCACACACTACCATACACACACACACACCTACACTAACAAACACAACACAACACACACAAGACAGACTTGAGAGGACACAGAGCCACACAGGGAAGACCATGTGAACGTGAGAGGCACTGGGGGGAGGCAGCCCTAAGCCAGAAGACAGGAAGGAGTCTCCCTAGAAGCCGTTGAAAGGAGTAGGGTCCAATGCGGAGGTGGGTACCTGTCTACTGCACTAGAGGAATGGCATTCCATTGTTGTAAGTCAACGCATTGTCATAGGAACCCTAGGAATCATCCTAGGCTGTGACCACCTCGGGAGATGTTTCTCTCCAGGCTGCACTGATCCTCATCGATCTGTGACACTATTTCCTGTGATGTGTTTTCTTCTAAAATGAAACCCTTGCCCCCATGCCAAGCACCCCGTTCGTGCAACTGAAGTGTGCCTGGATGTCTGTCCGCCTCTGCACCTCAACAATGGGGCTGTTCACTCTGAGCCCACATCTGTCTTGCTTCTGGGGGGGGCGGGGTAAGGGATGGACAGTCTTCACCCATGTAGGGAATGAGGGGCAGAGCTGTCGGGAAGCCCAGCCGGCCTGGTGGGGCAGTCGAGTGCCCCAGAGGTCCAGGCTTCTTCAAGGAAGCGCTTGTGTGAATTTGCCTTTGCTGCCCTAGCAAGTGATTTAAACATTGCAAGCCCCTTGAGCCACACCAGTGGCCAGGCCCCTCCTGCAGAACCTCTAACTGCCAGGTTCCACCCACAGAACACTCTAACTGCCCCAACTGCGGGACCCTGATCCCACCCTGCAGAGTGAAAAGCCCACTCTCTAGACATGGAATCCCACCAATCTTCACCCTGAAAAGTTCCGCCCTCTTCCCAAGAAACTCTATACTCTATCCTGTTCAGCTTGTTGCTGTTTCTAGCTGGAGCAGAGGCAGTCACCCTTCTGGGGTTTTCCCTCCTCAAAAATCTCTCTTGTGAGGTTTGTTGTGCAGTGTGACTCTGTGATGTTCCTTGGCTCCCGGCTGCCAGGATACCTTTCCATCCGAGCGGCACTGCCTACAAACATCGCGGCAGTCTGTATTTATTATATCTAGAAACCAAAACCCCAAACTAGATTTTACTGACCTAAAAATGTGTCTGCAAGATTGGCACCTTTGGGGAAGTCTAGGGGAGAACCCATGTCTTTTTTTTCTTTCTTAGGGTCTAGAAGCTTCCTACATGTGTTCCTGCATGTGTGTGTGGAGGGGGACTTCTCTCACGTATTTCTTGGTTCCTGGTTGACACGCGTTAGCGTGCATCTTGATTGTTAACTTGCTTGGCTTGAGAGACCTAGGAGACAAGTAAAGGACAATTCTGGTGTGCCTGTCCATCGGGGCAAACAGGAGACCGTGAGGGCTCTCTAGTGGATGGTTTAGTCACTGACGGTCTCAGAATTCAAATGGACTATTTTAGTCAACTATGGAAGTAGGCCCTGGGAGGTACGTCTGAAAGTTGTACCTGGACCCCAGTCCCTCCCTCTCTCTGCTTCCTGTCTACCTTGAGGTAAGCAACCTATTCCTCCACGTACTCCTGCGTGATGCCCTGCCTCATCAAGAACCCGGAAGCACAGAGACAAGTGATTGTGGACTGAATCTTCTGGAACCTGGACTAAAATTGACCTTTCCTTCTTGTGATGGTTGGTCTCGGTTTTCAGCTTGATTGGACTGAGAGCTATCTAGGCTTTCCAGAGATGATTGGCAGATGGGGCAGTGACTGGGAAAGAAAAACTCGCCCTGAATGTGAGCTGTGCCTTCGAACAGACTGGCGGCACAGGCAGAAGGCAGTGGGTCCGCACTCACCTGAGCCCCTTAATTTCTGAATGAGTGTGTGTGAGGCTCAGCCACCATCCAATGAGGTCAGATTGCAGATTCCTCCACCTTTCAGCGTGGACTCACCAGACACTCTCCAGAAAGTTTCCAGGCCTTCAGAGCCAGGTTGAGACTTCCAAGTTGTCCTGCCTTCTCGAATGGCATGCAGACAGCCATCATTGGACAACCTGGCCCCTATTGGGGGGGGGTTGTCTCTCTATTAAACCCCTTTATAGCATGAGAGAGAGAGGAGAGAGAGGAGAAAGAGGAGAGAGAAGAGAGAGATCACTGGCTCTGTTCCTGCAGTGGTTCAAATGAGGAATGTCCCAGTACCTCATGCTCCCCAAATGGGAACCATGGGAACACCTGGTCCCCAGTTGGTGGCACTGTTTCGGGGAGGTTACTGAATTTTAAGGATGTGAAGCCTTGCTGATCGAAGTGTGTTACTAGGGGCAGATTTGAGCTTATAGCCTTGCCCCACTTCCTGTCCACTCTCTTGGCTTCCTGTGTGGCAGACGAGCAAGCAGCCAGCTCACTGCTTAGGCACCTGCTGCCATGCCTTTTGACTCTGTGGCCTCCCACTCTGTTAGTGTGAGCCAAATAAACTCGGCCTTCACCGGTCACCTCTGGTCCCAGTGTTTGTTCACAGCACAGACAGGTAACCAGGACTAACACGCTCCTTTAAGTTGTTGCTCTCATGTATTTCCTCACAACAGTGAAGAAGTAGTGAGTCCAGTTCCCACAATAAAAGACAGATTGACAAGGGACATCTATGTGTACAAGTTTGCTGTAAGTTTTATGCCGTGCAGGAGCCTTAGAAATGAAGATCCAAGGGGACAGGGAGAGCTGTGTCTTCCAGGCTGGGGATTAACAGGGCTTCTATCTGTTCCAATTCTCCTTGGGTGGTATCTTCTCAGCCGTCTTCAGACATGAGGGCAGCCAGGGACTGCACCTCTAGAGTCAAGATTTCATGACCTGCTCTGAGTGACAACCACTTTGCTGTTTCTTCTGTTTCTCAAATGCCAACGGGGCCATGTTTTTAGGTTGCTTGTCCTGAATCCCACAGTCTTCTCCCGGGAAGATGCCAACTCTGACCACGGCTCCTCTTGGCCTCCCCTCTCTGTCTTTCCTATGTAAAGATCCCATTGGTCCATGAACATAAGCCAGGATTGTGTCCCCATCTCAAGACTTTTGCTCTATTTTACTTTATGCATGGTGTTTTGCCTACATGCATGTCTGTGGACCATGTGTGTGCCTGGTATCCATAGAGGTCAGAAGAAGGCATTGGATCCCTTGGGACTGGAGTTATAGGTAGTTGGGGACTGCCATGTGGGTGCTGGGAACTAAAGTGTTCCTGATCTCTAGCCATCTCTCTTGTGCCAAGACCTTTAACTTAATGTCTTCTGCAAAGTCCTTCTTGCCATGGAATGTACTCCCAAGACCTGGGGGTTAGAATGTAACATCCTTGAGCAAAAGGAAATCTTCCACTTCTCATAATGCTGAGGGGACACAGAAAGTCCTCTGATGTCTTTCACAGCCTCCTACATTTGGGTCCCTGATACTGCTCTGGTCCTCTCAGACTCAGGTGCCTGTCAAAAGATGAATGGATAAAGAAAATGTGGTCCACATACACAATGGAGTTTTATTCAGTCACAAGGAAGACTGTAATCCTGTCAGTTGCTGAAAATGGAGATCATGTTACCTGAATAAGCCAGGTGCAGAAAGACTGTGTGTGTGTGTGTGTGTGTGTGTGTGTGTGTGTGTGTGTGTGTGTGTGTATGTTCTCTATCAGCACTTAGATTTAAAGAAAGACAGAGAGGAAGTGGTTCTATTTGGGTGGAAGATGAGAGGGCAAAAGGGGAGGTCACAATTGAGGGGCACTGTATACATCAGTGTCACAGTGAAACCCATGATTCTTTGCAAATAGCATACTCCTCATCATGTCTCAGAGCCTGGGGTCCTGAGCCTCTGGGGAGTCAGTCCTAGCTGGACAGACGCTGCTGGTTCTGAAGTGTTCGGCTTCTTCCTCTCCATCCCATCTATTTGATTAAACCAAATACCAATCGCAAAACAGGCTAAAGAAAGAATGAAAGGGAAGAAGGGAAAGAGGAAGGGTGGAGGGGGAAGGGAGAAAGAAATAATGTTTGAAACAGACAAACCAGACAATCCGCACACAGGGGGATGTCGCCCCCAAGTGGGGATCCTGGGAAGTGCTGTGTGTGAGAGAGAGAGAGGGAAGGGAAATTAGCTAGTTGAGATTTGCGACACAAAGCTAGAAGTGGAGCCAGAGGCCACGCTAAAATACCAAGGCTGCCCACTCCAGGGCCTTCCCAGTAGCCATGGGATGGCATCTTAACAGAAAGTCAAGCTGAGTGTGACAACAAGTGTGTACAGTCAGGGTTGGCACATCCCTAGAGAGCCAGAAAATGGCTGTCAATGGACTGCAAAGGGGATAGGGTCTGGTGAAGGGAAAACACGCCAACCAAAAGAAACAACTGCATGACATTTCAGTCTAGTGCTGCCATCTGCCCCCTTTGGGCTCCTCGTATAGGGATAAGCAGGGAGGGATGAAGCCCATGTGGGAAGGAGGCAGGACTTCTTACTTAGAGAGGCTGGGGTAGAAGAGGAGAGGCCTTGACATGATCCTATCCAGGGACCTCTGCTCACATAGAGGGGAGGTGGTCAGACACAATAGCTCCAGGGAGAGCAGTGTTGATGTGCCCCAAGTAAACCACAGAGGCCAGAAGACCCAGCCAAGGGCAGGAGAGCCAGAGAAAATGCTGAAGAGAGGCAGTGAGTTCCCGGCCAAAGGCAGTGCCCCCTGTCCTTCAGGATGCAAGTGAGTGGCCATGTCCAGGTCTGTAGACACCCAGCACAGCCTCCTACCCCAGCATGAGTCCAGCCAGCAAAGCACCAAAGCTGACATCACCGCTGCTTCCCACAAGCCCTCTGTGAGTTGGTTTCCAGCTCAGAATCCACCTGCCACCCGTGAGACCAGCACCCAGCTGGCCCTCCGCTGCAGACCAAATGGCCAAGGCTTTCAGTTTCAGGCCTCCTGCTTCTCCTTGAGTCCACACTTCTCACCTCCTGCTCAGGCTACATCACTCAGAAATCCATTCCGCTCCCCACAAACGCCTATGTCTCCCAGATCCACGTTCAAGCCCTAACCATCCATGTGATGGCATGAGCTCATGAGACCTTTGGGGAGATGAAGTTTAGATAGTTGAATCTGTGCCCCAATAATGGATAACTGTCCCCTTAAGAAAAGGAAATAGAGGGCTCGAGAGATGGCTCAGAGGTTAAATGCATTAACTACTCTTCCCAGAGGTCCTGAGTTCAATTCCCAGCAACCATGTGGTGGCTCACAACCATCTATAATGAGATCTGATGCCCTCTTCTGGTGTGCAGATATACATGCAGACAGAACACTGTATACATAATAAATAAATAAATAAATAAATCTGAAAAAAAAAGAAAGAAAGAAAGGAAGGAAGGAAGGAAGGAAGGAAGGAAGGAAGGAAGGAAGGAAGGAAGGAAGAAAAGAAAAGAAGGGAAAGGAAAAGGAAGGGAAGGGAAGGAAATGAAAGGAAAGAAAAGGAAAGGGGATGCTCAGTGGATAAAATGTTTGCTGTATAAGTGTGAGGAACTGAGTTCAGATCCCAACACTAACTGGGTACACTGACACACACTTGTAATCCCAACGAAGGGCAGTCAGAGACAGGAAGATCCCCAGGGCTCACTAGCCAGCCAGTCTAGCTAATCAGTGAGCTCTAGTTTCAGTAAGAGGTCCTGTCTCAAAGAAATAAAAATAAAAATAAACACTCAACCTATTGACCTATCACTTCCATATACATAAGCTCAGGTGTACGCATACGGTGCACATACACATGTACACCACACATACCATACTCAAACAGGAAGAATAGTCTCTCTCTCTCTCTCTCTCTCTCTCTCTCTCTCTCTCTCTCTCTCTCTCTCTCTCTCTCTCTCTCTCCCCCCACCTTTCCCTCCCCCTCCTCTCCCTTCTTTCACGCAGTGAGGAGCAAACTATCCACAAGGCAGTAAGAATGCAGTTGGTAAGCTGCTCTTGTCTATGGCATTTGTTTACACCCCAAACTCACCCAGATACAATGGTTAATGGCAGGTCATCTCCACTGTCAACCTGGGCTGATCTCTGATCACCAAGTGTTTCCAACGAAGTTGAACAGGAAGCAAGACCAAAATGATCAGAGTTCCTGGGCTGAATACAGAGGAGAAAACAAGTTGACCGCCAACATTCATCTGTTTCCTGATTGCAGATGTGATGTGACCAGGGGCTTGGCATTCCCACATTTGTGACTCCCCACCATGATGGACTGCTGGCATTCCCACATTTGTGACTCCCCACCATGATGGACTGATGGCATTCCCACATTTGTGACTCCCCACCATGATGGACTGCATCCCTTTAAATCATGAGTCAAACACTCCCTTTCTTAAGTAGCTTTTGTCTGGTTTTGGTCATAGCAATAGGAAGAATAACAATAATAATACAGTAACTGCATACAAATTGTCCTCTTTCATAAGAGCATTTTATGAAACTGGTGGGGGATGGAGATCAGCCCAGGCCCCACGACCTCCCACATCCATCTGCTAGATCACATATCTCTTTCACCCCTGTGCTGGAGAACAATTCCTCCAAAAGAGGCAGAAGAGAGTACACTGCCCTCCCCAGGAACATGGGTAGTCTTCCTTTGCCCGGGACTTCCTTCTACCAGAGGGAATATAAGGTTGCCCTATACACCCAGCATGCAACCCAGTGGACAAGGATGCTGTGTGTTTTGTATCAACTTGGTACAAGCTCTAACATTGAGAAGAGAAAACCACAATTGAGAAAATGCTTCCATCAGGTTGGCCTGTGAGCAAGCCTATGGAGCATTTTCTTGATTAATGATTCATGTGGGAGGGCTCAGTTGACTCTATGGGTGGTGCCATCCTGTGGCTGGTGATCCTGGGTTATAGAAAGCAAGCTGAGCAAGCCATGGGGAGCAAGCCAGTAAGCAGCACTCATCCATGGTCTCTGCTTCATTTCCTGCCTCCACATTCCTGCCTTGAGATCCTGACTTGACTTTTCCTAGTGATGAATTGGGACCTGGGAGTTCTAAGATGAAATAAACCCTTTCTTTCCCAAGTTGCTCTGGTCACAGTGTGCTAGGACAGCAATAGAAAGCCAATTATGGCAGATGGATCAGGCAAGGGCATACATGAAGACCAATGGAGGAGATTAAACTCAATAGGATTTTTTTTTCTTTAGAAACAAGAAAGTTATCCACTGCACCGGAGGATCTGACAGATTCAGTTTTGTATTTTGTTTAGGATGAGGGATAAAACACAAAGTCTGTGCATGCTAGGCAAGTTCTACCACTGAGCTACATCCCCAGCCCACACTGGAGAATCTAAAAAGGCACCTTGTACCCCACCATCCACTGTCACCTCAGTGTACCTGGAGCTGAAGAGGTTTCCCACACTCACACTCACCTGCCTGAGAAGCTGAGCGCAAAGAGGCCCCACCCTCATACCTGCCATGTCAGAAGACCCCTCCTCTAAAGGAAGTCTCAACCTGACCTTAAGCCCCAAACCCAAAACCAGACCCTGGTTTTAGTAAAGTCCACGCCTGGAGGAATTCTACTCTCTTTGTCTTATCCCTTTGAGGTTGCTGTAACAAAATGCCTGAGGTGGGCAAAGTTATGAACAGGAATTTATTGCCTCAGACTAAGGCAAATTCCGTGTCTAGTGAGGGGCCACTTGCAAGTTCATAAATAGCTGTCTTGGTACTTTGTCCTCATTTTGTAGAAAGAAGGCCAGTGTTCCCTGGGGTCTCCTCTAGACGGGCACTAATCTTGCTCAGGAGAACTCCATCGTTCATGACCTAATCACTCACTGTGATGGCTGATCTTAGCTATCAGTTTGACTGTATCTAGAATCAACTAAAACATAAGCTGATGTGGAATTTTCTTGATCAGATTGTCTGACACAGGAAGACCCACCCTAAATGTGGTGGCACCTTCTGGTGGCAGCAGCGATAAAAGGACAGGGAAGAAGGAAACTGCTTTTTGCCTACTTGCCTTCCCCCCTGCCAGCAAGTCCATCTACTCTGTTGCTGCTGCAGTCCCTCACTGACGGTAAGAGCCAGCCTTGGCAACCTCCAGCATAGACAGAGGACCAGGAGCTCTCCAGAACCCTCCAGGCCTCCGATGGCAGATCGGGACTGCAGAGACGCCCAGCCCCATAGCTGAGCAAAGCATGTGATAAACAAATGTGGAAATGTCATAATGAGCTCCATCGTTTTGTATAATGAACGTGTACTTGTAATTATAGTAACAACTACAACTATAGTAAGGGAGAGAATAAATAAGAAAGATGGCATCCCCAAACAGATCAACGTTTTAGTTCATTGTGGGAGGTCATAAAGGATTTCCAAGCTAGGGACAAAAGAACAGCAAAGTCTCCTGCCTCTTGATTCTCTGGGCTAGCAGGGCTCATCAGACAGTTCTGCTCCATATCAGCAGGAACTGCACTCACTGAAGGTTCTGCTGCCTGGGTGTCCAGTGGTTCATGAATACTGGCAGATGTCACGGGCTAAGTGGGGCTGTTGACTGTAACTCTTCAGTTCTCCTCTATGTGACCTCTGCATGTGACATGGGTTTTTTAAACAACATCTGGGATCCAATAGGTAGTATTCCAAACCTGTGGGAGCAAAAGATGCCTGGGGTCTAAGGTCCAGCCATGGAAGTCACATGCAGCATTCCAGCAACCATAGGGAGTCCCAGGTCTGGCCCATGTCCACCAGTACAGTCAAGGAAATTGGTTCTACCTCTTGACAGGAGGGATAGCCTGGTCTCCACAAAGTCCAAGCTGTGTATAGAAGTTTGGAGCACTGGTTAGGCATGGCAGCACACATCTATAATCTTAGCACTTTGGAGGCTAGGCATGAAGAATGGGAATTCAAGGCCAGCCAGGACTACATAGCAAACCCTATCTCAAAATGAAAAATAAAATAAAATAGGTGTGTAAGAGCTATGTAAGAAAACACGGGGTTGGTAGGGTGCTTCTGTGGTCCAGTTCTCAGCACCACATAAACTGTCCATGGCGGCAGCCTCTGTCATGCCAGCACTTGGAAGACAGAAGCAGAAGGATCAAAGGTTCAAGGCCACCCTCCTCTACAGAGTGAATTTGAGGCCAGCTACATGAGACCTCTGTGTGTGTGTGTGTGTGTGTGTGTGTGTGTGTGTGTGTGTGTGTGTTATGGGGAGGGGTCCAGAATAGCGGAAGCCACTTTAGCTCAAGCTAGCATCAGTAAATGAAGAGTAGAGTGGAGAAGGAGAGGAGAGGATGGGGGAAGGGCAGACACCAAGCGCATGTGCCGAACTCCCTGAAGATGGCTGGTGCTCTGCCTTGGAGGCAGACAAGCCCAGTGCTCAGCGCCTTCAGAGAGCAAGGCCTCCTTCCAATTCCTCACAGCCTCTGCTGCTCATCATGGCACAGAACACCCAGATCCCAAAACACTCCCCGTGCAGACAGGGAGGCCACCATCTTGTCTCCTGGTCAGCAAACACCAGAGATCCCCCCACCAGCTTTGAAATCCTTTCTGTGGTGGTGACACCAATACTCTTGCCATAACCCAGCCGGGGCCACAAACTCACCACCCAGCACAGCCCAGTGAGACAGTCCCCCACCCCACCCACCATGTGTCCAGACACAGCCAACTGGAGGAAGCACTGGGTGAACAGCACAAATACACTGTTTTCAGCCGCATCCCTGGCGTCCAGCATCCTGCCTCGGCAGTGTTTGTGGATTGACTCCCTGAACATCATTTTCCTGCTGGCAGCAGAGATGGAGGTGAGAGTAGCCTATGGGGCTGCTTGCCCTCTGGGAAACCTTCCAGTAGAAAAGCACGAGAGTAAGAGCTGTGAAAAGAAACTGCCATTGTGTTCTGTTGACTCCACACTAATGCCGTAAGCACCTACCATCCGCCCGAGGGTTTCCAGACCCTCTAGCCATTCCGGTATTAGGCAGGAAAGAGTCCTGTAGTATATAAGAGTCTTGCTTTCAAGCATCAGAAACCAGTTCATCGAACTTTCAAGGAGTTCAGTAAAAACGTACCGAAGCCTTGCAGCACGGTGCGCCAGTGGGGCCCGAAGAGAAAAAGGTCAAATCTGTGTGGGTGGTGGCGGTGTGATGGGACAGAGGACCAGCCCTATGGCCCATCTTAGTTTTGTCTTGCAAGGCAGCCGCCTGGCCAGTGATGGACATGTCCTCTGCTCTGTCCCTGTCTCAGCCCTCCAGCTCGTTCCTTTGCCCTGACTGCACCCTCCTTGTCCTCCTGTCCCCATTACATAACTGCCCCCCCCCCCGTCCCTGGGGACCCTTATGTAATTGTGTCACCTCAGGCTCCCAGCCTCACCTCGAAGCTCCCACCTCGGCTATGCCTGTCTCATATGATCTTTCACAGTTGGCTGGGCCAAGCCTTCAGTGAGAACCACGGAAGAAGAGGTGGGGCAGGAGGGGAGGAAGAGGGAGAAGAAAGGGGGTGTGGGGGAGAAAGGGGAAACAGGAGGAGGGGGCAGGGAGGAAAGGGAAGAGGAAAGAGAAGGAAGAGACGTGGCAAGGGAGGAGTCGGAGGGGAAGGGGGAGGGTTAGGATGTGGAGGACATGACAGCCCTTGGGGCGGGCTCCAGGGACCCCAAAGTCTTGTCTGCACAAGGGATCCCGGCCTGTGGCCTCTCATCAGGGAGCATCAGGGGCTTTCTGAAAACTCTCTCTTCCTCAGACTTTCACTTCAGCAGCATGGGGAAATGGCGGCATCCTGATCCTCAGGGTGGAGGCGTTTGTCACTGAGAACAGCTCCTGAAGACCCAGAGCTCTTCAGGAAGTAGGAAGTCTCTAGGAAAGTGCACCACGAGCAGGGGTCTCAAATTTTATGAGCTTAGAAACTTTTACACTTTAAAATAAACTGAAATCAGAATGATGGTGCACACCTGTAAGCCCAGACCTCAAGAGGCTGAAGCAGCAGGATGATACTCAAGGCCAGCCTGGGCTACTCAGCCAGCCTGGGCTACTTAGCAAGACCCTGTCCCAAAGGAGTCACAAGCTGGTGATGCAGCCCAGTGGACAGGGGTTGTCTAGAAGGAGAAGGGCCGGGCGGTGGTGGTGCACGCCTTTAATCCCAGCACTCAGGAGGCAGAGGCAGGTGGATCTCTGTGAGTTCGAAGCCAGCCTGGTCTCCAAAGCAAATTCCAGGAAAGGCTCAAAGCTACACAGAGAAACCCTGGTGGGGGGGGGGAGAGAGAGAGAGAGAGAGAGAGAGAGAGAGAGAGAGAGAGAGAGAGAGAGAGAGAGAGGAAGGAGGAGGAGGAGGAGGAGGAGGAGGAAGAGAAAAAGGAGGAAAGAGAAGAGGAAGGGAGGGAGGAAGAGGAAGAAAAGGTGAAGCTATTGTTTTAATTTAGAAGAACTCAGAGGAGGTAATATTGGAAGGCAACCAATATTTATCTTACTTTAAATTAAAGCCAAGGGATTTTCAGAATTCATTTGAGAACAATAAGCCGAGTTCGTGTTAGCATGAGTCTTTTTATGAAAAGTAAATGTATTTCCCAAAACAAAGAACCATGAGTAGGAATATAACCACACAACCATCTGCCTTTAAAGAAAACAGCTTCATCCTGGTGCCCTGAGAGGTTGGACACCCGCTGCACAGAGGAGCGTCCTGAAAGGGAAACGGGAGGGGCTTGGTCCTGTTAGGGGAACAGTCTGATCCCAGGGAACCCCTCAAAGGTCTCCAGGCCACTGTGAAAACTACCTGGTGCCCTAGAGAAAAGGAGAGTGGAGACAAACCTGAGGGATTTCACCATGATTCCATGTCATGATTGCCCGTTTCTGTGCACCGAAGGAAGTCTGTGGACAGCAGACCTGTTGTCTTGACCCACATCTTTCATGGCCCCTACTAAATATTGCTAGGGCTTGGGGGGGGGGGTTCACAGCCCTAGGCATCTACTCTCCCAGGCTCCCAAGGCTCTCATGGGGAACCACACTATCACCACACTATACAGACACAGAAAAACAAATTCCTTCTATAAGGCTCCTCAGCCCTGGAGTGTGGGTCCCCAGATTCCCCCAGACGGTTCTCTCATCTGGCTGAGCAATAATCTCAGCCTGACTCCATCCTGAGATTGACCTGGGGGTGGAAGGCAGCCCCAGTGATTCAAATAGGTCCAGGAAAGACCAGAGAATACATGTGGAATTCAGAGGACAGCCTCAGGTATCCATTCTAGCCTTCTTTTTTTTTTTTTTTTTTTTTTTAAGTAGGGTCTCTGGTTTGCTGCTGCAGATACCAGGCTCACTGCTTGGAGTTTCCAGGGACACTTGTCTCCACCTCCCTCTCCCCATAGGAGATAGGTGGTCTTGTCTCCTGATATGTCACACACACACACACACACACACACACACACACCTAGCTGTGTGTGTTCATCTGAACTCAGGTCCTCACACTTGCACAGCAGGAACTTTATGCACTGGGACATCTCCCAGCCTGTAAGTCAGAAGGTTTTATTGAGCGGCTAGTGTAGTGGGTAGCCATTCCAGCTTTGACATGGAAGTTCCAACCCCCACTGAGGCTTCGGTAAAGGTCACGCCTACAAGGCAGGGCCAAGGGAGGACCCTGAAGACCTGAGATCCGGATGCACTGGCTCTATTGGTTCCTGGACCCTGGATGCTGGAGGTAGACCGAGCAGAGTTCTCCAGAGAACACTGCCAGACTGCGCTACACCTTTCCCAGACCCTGTAAACTATCCCTTCACTTGTAAGTTACCCCACAAAATAAACCTCCCTTTTAACTACGTGGAGTAGTCATAATAATTTCACCAATAAGCTAGTGTTTTAAACAACTGGTCTCCAGCCTTGCTATTCCAAGTGTGGTCAGGGTACCAGCAGCCCACATGAGGGCTCCAGTTCAGAGGTGGCTCCATAACACTCAGCCAGAATGTGCGTTTAGCCAAGACCCCTGGGTGATTTGAATGCATGTCATGGGGTGAGGTACCTGGGCAAAACTGAAGGGATGTTGCCCAGGTGTAAGGAGGCAGGATGGCTTCCTGGACTGGCCAGCTGTCCTCTACCCCTGGCTTCTCCCGACCTTGAAGCTGACACCACTGTGAACTTGATAACTGAATGAACACAGACAGTCCAGAGACTTCTGAAATTCCCACTGAGGTCTATAAATAAGTAATCTAAGTTGGGATGATGCATCCCTGTAGCCCTAGCACAAGGGAGGTGGAGGCAGGAGGATCAGAAGTTGAAGGTCATCCTAAGCCACATAACAAAGTGAAGTCATGGGCTACGTGAAGCCATGTCTCTAAATAAGTCTATAAACAAATAAGCCAAAATTGTCACAATTCCAACAGTTCTTTGTTTTTATACAGAGGTAGTGACTTGAGGTCCCCTTCAAGGTCAAACAGATCCTTTGTTCAGGAGACACAGCAAGGTGCCATCTGGAGGTGAAAGGGTAAATGTTAAGATCTACTGAGACAGAGGAAGACATAAAGGCTGAGACATAGGGTCCTTCCATGGAGGAAGAAGGAGGGGCCCACAGGTGTGTGGCTCGAACCCCCACCCCACCCCCACCCCGCTGGGTTCGCGCTCTCTGAGCTGCAGTGGTACTCAGGTGCCTGAAGGTACTTCTGTGGGTAGTAGGGTTGGACTCTAGAGATGGAGGCAGAAAAATCAGAACTTCAAAGCCAGCCTTGCTACAGGAAATCCTGTCCTAGAAAAATGAAAAAATAGAGTCATTTATGTCATGTGATCTCTTCTAGACTCTTTGGCATGCCCAGGAGGCTAAGTAATCCCCATTGGATCAAGAAAATAAAAGGGGAATCCTATACCTGATGTGGGGGGGAGGGGGGGAGCAGATAAAGGAATGATTTTTTTTTTTTTTTTTTTTTTTTTTTTACTTAATAAGGAGGGTTTCCACCCTGACCACCATTCTCACATGTGAAAAGTATGGTAAAAGCCTTGATGCTTGGTGCTATGGTAGTCATCTTATGACCATAAGGATGGCAAACCAGGAGGCTGGAAAGGGTTAATATTATAAAGCAATAAAACAACTTCTGGATTACCCACAATTCCTTGGATGCTAACTAAATCCCAACTGTTTGGGCCACAGCAATTTTCATGTCATTTAAATGTTTCCTGGCAGCTTGAGGATGCTGGGTAAAAGTCCCCATGGTGGCTTCACGGGAGACCACAAGGCCATGATCAGTCTACTCCAAGACATTTTGTGGACATATGAGAGTTGACCCAGGAAAGCCGATGTAGGTAGCTGCCACATGATGACTGCAGGTAGTATGCTGATTCATGGATATCACTGGGCCCATCCTACTGGAGTAACTAAACCTTCTAATGTATAATGAGTAGCAGAAGTCACAGGCTGAAGGCAGAAGAACCCATGGAAAGTGCATGAATGTGTCTGACGTGGACACAAAACAGTGGAACAGTAGCAGTGGCTGTCTACTGGCGTGTCTCCCGTCTGCTCGGTCCACGCTGGCTGCTCACTCCAAAGCTGAGTCTGGAAATGAGCAGAGCAGGAAGTGGTCCATTTCTACTCCAGGGTCAAAATCAAGTGTTGGAGTCTCCGGTGAGCCTGGGTTTCTTTTAATCCAGCCAGGGTTCCCTGCAGGCCTGCAGTTGAAGGTCTCAACACAAGTTAGCCTCCCTCAAAAATGTGGTAGCCCTAGAACAAGATCTCAGGTCCAGTCATAAGCCTTCAGCAGTGTCTGGCATAGACTTGGTATTTAGCAAATATTGCAGTCCTGTGTCCAGAACAATTAGAGGGGCACTGAATGAATTACTCTTCTGTTGCTTTGGTAAAAATACCATGACCAGAAAACTTAGGGAAAAGGAGTTTGTTTGGCTTATGGTTCCAGAGGACTAGATGGTGGGCCATGGGAGCAGGATGCTGAGAGGTCATATCTCGACTGTACACAGGAAGCAGAGGGGACAAATTGGAAGTGGGTTGAGGATAAAAACTCTCAAATCTGGCCCCTATCTTCCTCCACCAGGGGTGCACCTTCTAAGGCTCCATACCTTCCTCCAACAAGCACCACTGGCAGGGCAACATGTAGGAAACATGAGGACGCTTCTCATTTGAACACAAAAGGCCCTGAAAATAATCTCTCAGGCAGCTGACCCCACCCCTACCTTCAAGACACTTCTCCATAGAGTGTCTTGATGTTTCCAGAAATATCACCTAACGTAGCTAACCAAATTTGAGTCCTGCCTCTGCCCCAACCGCCCCTTAGACTTCTAGGAAGCCCCCAGCTTTCCAAGCCTCTGCTTGTCACATGCAAGATACAGACAATTCCAGAAATCCTATGAATAGAGCAAAATGTCCACAGGAATAATAGATGGATGACTTCATAGCCATGAGCAACATGGGAGATGATCTACTTACTTGCAGAGTAAAGAGCATGCTCAAAGACCTGGTACAAAACAGACATGACCTATATGAGATTCCTTTTTTTTAAAGATTTATTTATTTATTTATTACGTATACAGCATTCTGTATGCATGAACACCTGCAGGCCAGAAGAGGGCACCAGAGCTCATTACAGATGGTTGTGAGCCACCATGTGGTTGCTGGAAATTGAACTCAGGACCTCTGGAAGAGCAGTCAGTGCTCTTAACCGCTGAGCCATCTCTCCACCCCGAATTTAATTATTCTTTCGCTCAACAAATACATGGGGTGAGACATGCCCCTCCTTATGGGGTGAGGGGAGAGATTAGCACAGGGATGGACATGGGACAAGGATGAATATGACACATGAATTGCCCATACCCCACATCCCGGAGACAAAGTCTAACTGGCCTCTATGTAACTACACAACTGAGGATGACTTGGAATTTCAGATCCTCCTGCCTCCATCTCCTGGGAGCTGAGATTACATCTGTACACCACCACATCTGGTTTAGGCAGTGCTGAGGATCAAACCCAGGGCTTCCTGCATGCTAGGCAAGTGCTCTATCACTAAGATACAGCTCCCAAGCCCTGAGGCATGTTTTTGAGCTTGGGAGATGCACTGTGCATTTATAGCCACTAGCCACATGCTGCTTATGTTACATAAAAATAAATTAAAACGGAAAGCTCAGTCGCACAGTGGTAGTAGTCCACAGGAAAGTGCTGAAGGGCTGGAGAGAGCAGACTGAGGCCCAGGCTGGTGGGAGACACCAATAGACAAACACTCACAAACTGAGTGTCACTGGGAAGGCCCCAGCCTTTATCATTTTCGAGATGACAAGTTGAGCCAGTGAAGCTACTTGGTTTGGGGGGTTGTGCAATTTTCCTGAGGTGGGCTGAGCATATGAGAGCCTGATTCCCTAGACCAGTGGTTCTCAAACTGTGGGTTGCCACCCTTCAGAGGTTGGAATGATCCTTTCACAGATGTTGTATCTAATATCCCCTACATCAGATATTTACATTACGATTCATAACAGCAGCAAAATTACAGTTATGAAGTAGCAACGAAAATAATCTTATGGTTGGGGGTCACCACAACATGAGGAACTGTATTAAGGAGTCACAGCATTAGGAAGGTTGAGAACCACTGCCCTGGACAGACGTCACCCCTGGGAGGTCCCAATGCCCCAGAGCTGTTCTCTCCAAGGCTGTAGACCCAGCGATCTCTCTGGGGACTTGAGGCTCCTCTGGGATGCTGTCCGACACCGTAAATGACACTAATTGGACCATTGGGCCATGGAGCCAGATGTTCTTCACCCAGCACTGAGCTGGGCACCTATGCGAAGAACTTTACAATGTGTTCCAGGTGTACACCAGCAAGCGTGTGTTAAAACAGTCTGGGGGTTACAGATGAAACCCTAAAGGGAGAGGAAGCGAACGTAGCCACGTTTAGAAGCTGTCGATGCCAGTTCCATTAAACACCACCAGGAGGCAGTGCCCATCCACGTTCCAGTTCCGCAATCTGACCAGAACAGGCTTGGGAAGACCTTGTCCTGCAAAACATTTCATGAGCGCCTACTGTGTTCTAAGCCCTGTTCCTGGCAAGGGGACACCTCCGCAAACTTGAGGTGAGGACTCTACCCCTAGGAATATGCCCCTTATATGTGTCCTTAAAAAAAAAAAAAAAGATTCACAGAGAGAGTGGCCAAGCCACGTGGCCTGACCCGGAGAAAACCGACTTGAAGATAGAGGGGGACTTTGAGAGGCTGGTGAGAAGAGATGCGAGTAGCCGAAAAGTTCATAATCCCCCAGACTCAGGGGCTGCAACAATCTCTAAGAGGAGTGTTATTCTGCAGCCGCTTTTCTGCTACCATTCCAGAGGGAGAGGGGTCGTGTCTTTGCGTCTATATGACTGGGCTTTGACCAGTGAGTGATGATAACCCTCGAGATAGCTTGCTGCATGGGGTGCTGAAGCACAGTACCCCACAGCCTAGCCTAGGCAGTGCTGACTTCCGACAACCGGGTGGGCCGTACTAGACCTCTCCTCCACGCATGTCCCATGCCTGCCCTGTGGGCACCGGCCATAACTGTGCCCTGAGCGTCCAGTGCACGCACAGCCAGAGTCTGGGCTCTCTGGGTATGTTTGCCTGGGAGAGGGACAGACAGGTGCCTACGTGAATGAAGTGTGAGAGATGGTGGCGATCATCGTGCACACGGACCCACGTGAGGGGGGGTCATCGTGGTGAGGTTCATGTTTGAGATTGCCAAGGAAGGAAGGATACGAGTGCCGGGTTCAGTGTGCGCAAAGGGAAAAGGGAGGGCTGGAGCAAGGTAGAAGAAGGTGGAGAATGTGATCAGTGGGGACCTGCCGAGGTTCATCATACGGAGGCTTTGGTGACTTTGGAATGCGTGCCGTCTCTGAGAATTTGAGTCCAGGGCTCTCTTCCGATATGTGTGGCTAGTGCCCCTCTAAGACTCCCGTGGGAATATTGCGTTGTATGTGGCTGAGGATGTTTCTGCAAACAGATCAGCCCGGGCAAACTGTGCGTCTGGACTCTTAACAGGGAGGAGATGTCTTCGACACTGGAGGTGGAATGCGTCTCAGCTCTCAGAACAAGCCAGGCGCATGGGATTGCCCGCTGCCTGCCTCTGGTCCTGGGGCTGAGCAAGCCGCAGACCCGGCAGGGGCGGGGCCTGCTGGGGCGGGGCCTAACGGAGGGGCGGGGCCTCGGCTGCTGCAGCGCGGGCCGGGCCAGGGGGCGCCTCGCGCTGCCGCGGCAGGAAAGGACGATGCAGTGAGGCGGGCTCGACTGGCGGGCGTGCGCGGAGCGGGGGCCGCGGGCGCGTTGCAGAGATGTGACTCGGGCCCAGGGCCAGCAGGAGCGTCGGCGCTGCGGGGCCGCGAGGGTCGGTGAGTGCCAGCCAGCGCGGGAGCGGGGAGGGCGCCACAGGGACCCCAGAAACTTTTCCCGCCGTGGGCTTGTGAAGATCGGAAGGGGATCCGAGGCTTGTGATTTTTCTGTTCTCCCTCCTTGGGATGATTCTGCAGGGGAAGCTGTGGGGTTCGGGTGAGGGGTGCCACAGTGCGGTGGTAGAGGAGTCTCAGAGGGCTGACCAAGAGTAAGGGTTTGGGGACCTTTATCTGGCGGGGGGCGGGGGGAGGATGTCCATGGACCAGATAGAGAGCCTAGGATCTGGGGTGACGACAGACGACAGGCAGCTAGGAGTAAAAGGGGAGTCCGGCCCTATGCTAGTGACCCCTGTGAGGGGCGTCGCAGGCAGGTTCCAGGGGCCAGGCAGGGGCCAGGCAGGTCAGGGGTGCTGGCCATGAACTGCGCAGACCTGGCCTGGGGAAAGGGCTAGCCTTTGGGGACGTGCAACCTCACCTGCCGCAGGGTCTGGGGGACCCAGCTTGCAGCCCGCAGTGGCCGCGCACTCTTGGAAAAGGGGGCAAGAGGGTGGGCACCACAGGTAGGAAATCTAAGGCTGGGGGACAAATAGTGGGCTGGAAGTCCAGGGGCGGCTGCATACGGTTAAGGGGAAGAATTTCTGTCCCAGGCGAGGGCACTTGGACCTCTGGGGAAGGCAGCCAAGCTAAGGGTAAGGACTACCCGGTGCAGCGCCCCCTCTTTCTGGTGGACTAGGGCTCAAAGCCCCACAAGGGCCCCGCACATTTCGAGGACCCGGTGGGAGAGGCAAGCCCAGGCGAGGAGCCCGCAACCCGCCATAGCGGGCGGTAGCTGGTTAAACAGCTTTGGAACGGCCCACCGACCTTGCCCCAGAGGACGCCCCAGAACAGAGGGCTCGTCCCCCTGTTCTTGCTCCGTCAGACCCAGGCCTAGCCAGTTCCCCCCTTCTCTTGTTCGCCAAGGGGGCGGCTCTTTGGAACAGGGACAAAGGCCCCGGGAGTGTGGCGGGCACCATCGTCCCCTCCTGGGGCCCCAGCACACGCGCCGCATCGGCCGCCCGACTGCGCCAGGGTGGGGGCACCTGAGCAGCGTCCAGAAAGCTCTGGGGGTCCCCCACAAAGACCAGAGAATGCGGGAGAGGCTGAGCACGCTCCACACACAGCAGCACTTCAGAATGTTATTTCCTAAGTTTCTTTGGTGGGCTCTCGGGGCTTTGGGAATAACCACACTTGGAGTTAAACTGCATGCAAATAGCATGTAAATAGAATGCAAATTGGCATCTGTTGGTTGGAAATCCTCCTCCCGGCTAGTTTTCGATCTCGACTGTGAACATTGTTTCCCTGATCCCTTCGCTTCTGCGTCTGAAAAGGGCCAGCTGAGTTGGAAGGGGGAAAGATGGGAGGGGAAGGAGTTGCAGTTTGGGGCCCGGGCAGCAAGAAAAGGGCTTTGTTTACAAAGACAGACTCTAAATCTTTACTGGGCTTGTTTGTTTGTTTGTTTGTTTGTTTGTTTTCAATACATGTAGTGGACACAGAATCGAGTGCGGCGGAAATCCTTGTATAAAATGAATAGATCAGATCGGGGTGTGGGGGGGAGCAACTGCAGAGAAGTGGATGAAGAAACGCTAATGGAGCAAATAAATACGACCTCATACAACACCTGCTGGGACAGGGCTGCCTGGAAAATAAAGTGAGCCCGGCTTGTGGTGCGTGAGGAGACATCTGGGGAATGGCATTTTTGAGTGGACTCCAGCAAAGGAGGAGGGGGCTCCACTTAGAGGGCGATTTGGGGGCAAAGGGCATCCAGGCTGCAGAAGCTCGGAGGTGGGAATAAGCTTGGAGGAAGAGACACAAAGACCATTGTAGCGAGTGTGTGGGGGCGGATTTGGGGATAGGCAAAAGGGGACCAGAGGCGCTAGACAGATCCTGGTCTTTGGAGCCATAGAAAGACATTTAGAATGTATTCTGGTGGGGGCCACTGAATCCTTGAAGGGTTCTCGGCAGGAGGCCACGGGGTGTGATTTTAAAAGCTCCCTTGACCTCCACAAGGAGACCGACAGCAGCTCTTTTCCTTCCGCTGTAGGGCAGCTGTGGTGCTGGGAGTCCCCGCTATGGATCCAGCCTGGGGCACTGCTTTGAGCCCCAGAGAGCCCTGTGAGCGAATTGGAGGAGTGGCTTGAGGTTTTAAAAATCCACCTCCCACTTCTAGACAGTCCTTATCGACGCTAGGGAGCCCCCACCCAGGGTCCAAGACCTCTGTAGCATTTCGGCATCGAGCCAGCTAGGGATTCCAACTTAGTCACGCTCTCGCCTCAGAACTGCACCCAGAGAAGGATCCTAGCACTGAGGTTCAGGCAGCCTAGGCTGCAATTTGCATTTAAATGATTGCTTTTATTTACAGGCTCGCTCGCAGCTGCTTTGCATATTCATGGCTCAGGCTCTGATGTTCTTGCTGTACTAAGTCACTAACCTAAGAAGGGTCTGTAAAGTTGAGGGCCCCAAAGAGGAGAGTGTCTAGTCAGCACAGGGTAATGAAAATGATGACACTCCAACTTGGAAAAGCTATCAGAGGGAGGCAGAGACAGTTTGGGTCTGGGAAAGAGTTTAATGTCAGGAAACCTTAATGGCGGTTTAAAGCGGCCAAGCAGGAAACACACCTGGCTCCTGGGGAGCGGGCTGGGACAGTGAAGTGCCGGGGAGAGAGACTGGCTTCCAACCGCAGTCTGGACTTCTGCCAGACCTGGGGCCAGGACTGGGGTACAGTGGAAAGGCCTGGGGTCAGGGGCTGGGCAAAATGGATTCCCAGCTTGGTCTGTAGATTCCATGAAGCCGGTGGCCTGGCGGCTTGACCTCGGTGCCTTCACGGTCCCAACAGGACAATGGGAGTCTTGAGCGTGCACCCCCTGCCTCCTCTGTGCAAGGGCTTTCCACAGGGACTCATGCAAGCAGCACAACCATCTCTACCTTACAAAGGAGACCAAGGACCGCCGAGTTAAGTAACACCAATGTCACTAGTGTTGAGATCTTGGAGTCTGAGGAGAGCGTAAACTGTGGCAGGTATTCAGCTGCGTACAGAGCTATGACGAATGCTGGGGGTGGGAGCCCCCCCATACACACACACCTGCTCATTTTGTCCCCGTCCCCCCCCCCCCATGTGCTGCTCTCCTGCGTGCCTGGTGTAGCTGGAAGAATGATCTCTTTGGAACCTTGCTGTTAGCCACAGGGCTGAGGGGAGGCTGGTCAGAAGAGTTTCAGGGCAGTTTGGGACATTTTGTTTTTCCATCCCCCTGGGGAGACCAGAGGGAAAGGATCTTACCTCCCAGGAGAGGGCCCGGTGTGTGGTCTCCAGCAGCTTTGGCTCTGACTACTTAATAGCCATGGCTGGTTTCAGGGTCACTGGCCTGGTTCAACCTTGACAGTGAGGCTCGCACTCAGGGCTCCCGTTCCCGTCCGAAGACCTGTCTCCTTCCCACCACCTCCAGGACCTGTTGGCTTTGGCATATGATGGGAGAGGCTGGAAGCCAGTGGTAGATAAACAGATGGGAGAGCCCCCCTCATGATTTCATCTCCATAGCAACAGCCCCTCCTAGGAAATCCGTGGAAGAATTTACCCCTGCACACAGTGGAACGTTTACCAAGCTTTTAAATTTCTCTACATTAACTGGTGCCCTACACCCTAGAGTTATCCTTTGTGTATGTATGTGTGTGTTTGTGTGTATGTTCATGTGTGTATGCTAGTGCATATTCCCGTGTGTGTGCACGGGAGTGTGCATTCACACTGGCTTGTGGCTGTATGTACATATGGGGGGTGGTGTGCATCTTTGGTCTTCGTGCTGGCTGGGCAAACACTTGATCCACTTGGCCACTCCACGGCCTCCCCCTCCTGTTTTGTTTGAGACTGAGCTCACACTTGAGATCCTCCTTCCTCAGCTTCTCAGATGCTGGAGTTACAGGTGAATGCCACCATTCCAATGGTTATCTCAGTCCTCACCGCAACCCGGTGATGTGGGCGCCGTTATTACCCTCACTTTGCAAATGAAGAAACTGAGGCAAGAAAAGTTAAGTCAGTAGCTCAGAGTCATCGTGTGCTAACAAGTGATCTGGGGTAGGGCTTTTATTATTTATTGATTTGGACAATGCTGGGGGGTGGGGCCCACCGGCATGTGCGTACTGGACAGCCCCAGGGTAGGATTTGAAACTGGGGAGTCTGACTCTGGCGAGGCTTGGGCTAGAACAGTCTTGCTACCCTGCTCACACAGAGTCCCACGGAGTCCTCATCAGTCTCTGCAGGGCCAGCACTCAGGACAGTGGAGGGGACTGTTTCTCCACCTGCTGGGGGCTTCCGGCTCCTCTGTAGACAGTGTGTGTGTGTGTGTGTGTGTGTGTGTGTGTGTGTGTGTGTGTGTGTGTGTGTGTGTTGTGAATATGTGGGATGAGGTGGTATGTGCATGGTGTGGTGTGTGTGGTATGGTGTGTGCATGTGTGGTGTTTATGGTGTTTGTGTCGGGGGGGGGGGGGGGGGGAGTTGTTTTGCAGTGTATTTAAGAACACTGGAGTTGAGTCACATTTCTGAGCGCCTGGCTGGCAGCAAAGGTAATTAGTATGTGAGCCGAGGCTTGTGCATTCATTCCCATTTATCCTTTACTTCTTTTGAGGAGCCGCTGACCTCACCCCATGGGTTTGTTGCCATGGATTCATCCATCCCAGGCAGCCCTGCCTTGAGGCTGCTGCCTCAGGACCTCTCCAATCTGTATTGTTCCGCCTAAGGATGGAGGTGGTAGGCCGCAGGTGGCCGGTTGAGCAGGGTGGGGCTTACCTGACCAGGGGCCTTAGATGGATGGGGTAGCGCCTGCCTGGGGCTCCTGCTCTGTGTTTCCTCACTCATCCAGACTTCTGTGTCTGAGTGTGGCCTGCGGGGCCGGGACAGTCCAAGAATCAAACTTTGAGGAAAGCCTCTCCGACCCTCTTTTCTAGAAGAAAACACTGGCATGCACCTTTATGGGCCACGTGAGAGTTAGAGCTTGTATGGCAAGTTTCGTTCACTCAGCGACTGAAGGCCAGAACAAAACAGATGAGGGCCTGGGGTGGTGGTGGGTGGAGAAGAATGGACCCAAAAAATAAATGAGGGAAAACTGGGCTAGAGGGTAAAGTGTAAGCACGAGGACCTGAGTTTGGATCCCTGTGGCCATGCACATCTCTAACCCTAGTGCTGGGGACTAGAGAAAGGAGGATCCCAGAGGCTTTCTGGGCAGACAGTCTAGTGAGATGGACTCAGTGAGATCCAGATTATGTGAGAAGCCCCGTCTCCAAAAATGTGAACAGTGCTAGAGGAAGACATCCAAAGTCAACCCCTGGCTAGGGGTATCTGCTTGGGAGAGGACAACATTACACACACACACACACACACACACACACACACGACCCATACAACAGCGTCAGGGGTCAAAAGTACTGGCGTAGCGTATAGTGGGGCCAGGGGGGACCTCTTGGAGATAAATCATCCAGCAAAAGTCACCAGTGACTCTTGTACAAGTTCTGATCTACAGAAAGCCCAGCAACAATAAGACACTTGTTTGCCTCAGGCTCCGCTCTCCTGGCAGCATGTGACCTTGGCCAAGCAGCTCCTCTCCCTGTTCTGTACAGCATTATCTCCTGTGAGATGGGGACAGCCTCGGCGCTTGCCTCCAGGACTGTCCGGTAGATTCTGTCTGTTTATTTGGTTTTGAGTTAAGGTTTCCCAGTGGTAGCTCAGGCTGGACTAGAAATTACTATATCTAGCCCTGGCTGGTTATGATCCTCTAGCCCCAACCTCCCAAATGCCAGGATTACAGCCCGTACCAGCCCATCTAGCTCCGTTTGGCAGGTCCTTGGCTGTTACGATGTGTGTCAGGGAGCCTGAGAGCAGTTACTGTCATTGTGGATTGACAGAAATAGGATCCCCTGGGAAGACTGGATAAGCCAGTGGCCTTGGCCTCAGCGGAGCCCCTTCTTATCCTATACATAGTTCTGTGGAGTTGGGTGGCTACACCCCATATTAGAGCCAGTAGTGACCAGCTTGAGACAACTGGACTCTCTCCTTCTGTGTCTGGCTGTGCTTAGTTTCATCTATATGCCTAGATATGGGTCAAGAAGGGGCCATTCATTCCTCCTAGGTTTTTGAGAACTTGTTGGCAAGTGACGGAAACCCAGGTCAAGTGAGTTTCATTCAAACTGTGTAGTTAAATTGGTTGCTGGTACCAGGCATGGGTGAATCCCACTGCCTGCCTTTCAGTGGATTGGGACTCAAGCCCATCCCCCAGCTGATGCTCTGGGTCAGCCTTACCCTCAGACAGGTTCTCCATGGGAGAGAGATCTGTTCTCTCCCGTGGAAAGACTCTAACCTTCGAATTTACCAGTTCCATCACAAAGAGAAGACACCCTGCCAGTTCATGACAACCCCCGCCCCTGCTGATTCACTGTTCTATTTCAGACCACGTGACTGTTTGTGAACCAATCAGTTCAGCCAAAGAGTAGGACAGGGGTCCAGATTGGCCAAGCCTAAGCTGGTGCTGCATTAGCTCCAGTTTTAGTTACTTTTCCTGTTGCTGTGAGAAGAGACCCTGAGGAAAACAGGAGAAGGGTTTCCCTCAGGCCACAGTTGGAGGGGCCAATCCATCAAGGCAGAGTAGTCAAGGCTGGAGGATCTTGAGGCAGCTGGTCACACCGAATCCAGTCGGGAAGCAGAGGGAGATGAATGCTGCTGCTCAGGTCCCTTTTTCCCTAGACAGTCTAGGACCCCAGCCTACTGAACAGGGTGGCCTCCTTTTAGTGTGGGTCTGCGCACCTCAGTTAACCTAATCCAGATAATCCCTTATAGTCATGTCCAGGGGCTTGTTTCCTACTTGAGTCTAGAGTCTGTCAAGCTGGTAGTAACCATCACAGATACATTGCTTGACACAAAATAACTGATCAAAACAAAGAGACGAAAGGAGCATTCTGCTTTGTGGCTTTTGAGACTTCATCATGGCAGGGGTGGCGTGGCAGTGGCCATACACCAAGACTCTGCTGTGATATCTATAAGCCAGGCCATCAACTATCAAAGGTACCTACTTCCACTCACCAAGCCCCACCTCCTAAAGACCCCTTGACCTTTAACATACCTCCAGCAGCCACGGACACTTCCCACTTAACTCATACCAGACCCCCAGCTGGGGGCCAGGGCTGAAGGTAACTCTCCAAAAGGAAATTGGGAGCTCTTTCCAGAAATGAGAGAAGCAGCTCTTATGACAAAACTCAGAGCTGCCCTTGAAGGAGAAAGGGGCATTTCTTGGGTCAGAAAGGAAGCAGAAACGACAGTCCTGGCCGTGTACTGCAAGAACACTGCACAATTTCAGAAGTGTGGGCGCCATCGTGATGCTATCCATTTCAAGTTGGGGTAGACAGGAGAGACAGGAAGCAAGCAAGAAGAACTGAGAAACCAAGTCTCGATCTACAGCTAGGCGTGGAAGGAGGAGCTTCGCCAGAAAGAGTGGCTGGACACACTTAAAAACAGCCAAGTTCTTCTAAGCAAGGGTGGTGAGGGGTAGGCCCAACCAAGACCTGGTGGGTTTCCCAGTGACTCTCATCAGTTCTGACTTTGATATCTAAAACCAGCCTCCTTCAGCCTTGGTACTGTGGACTTACTGGCCTGCATCATTCTGTTTAGTGGAGACTGCTATTCACATTGTCTCTATTCAACAGATGCCCACTGTTTCCCTTGCCAGTTGTGACATCCAAAATTGCCCCTGGTTGGGAACCATGGGTCAAAGGGTGCATAGGTGAGAGATGGTGGGGGAAGGGTATTGATCCAGCTTCCAGAAGCATCTTCCCAAACAGTATTTCCTCACTCCCGAGGGAAGATGGGATTGGCTATAAACTAGAGAAATTGCCTGGGATGTGTTGTCGAGAAGTCTCCTAATAGGGTTTTCTTTCACTGAAAATTCTTAAAAGGGATATTTGCTCTGGAGACCCTCCACCTTGATATGGACCCATGGCAGCTTGTTCCGTCCCATCTAGTTCTCAAATTTTGGTTCATAGCGTGTTTCCCAGCCTTGATAAGTGGTTCTCTTCAGAACGATGTCTCTCCAAATTGCACCCTGTAGCCGTGTTCCTTGGGTGTGCACATGTGCAGCACACACAAAACGTGCAGGGGTTGGCTGGTTCTTTCTTTCGACCCCGTGGGTCCCAGGGATCTAAGGTTGTCAGGCTTGGTGGCATGGGCAGCAGACACCGTGACCGGCTGAGCCATCCAGCACAGTTTAGAAACATCAAGAGAGAAGTATTTTAATTTGTTGGAGTTCAAGTGGTCAGTGTACAGGACACAGTTAAATAAATAGCTGCACAGGGAGTCCCTGATGGAGCCTCCGTGGCACTATTATGACTAGACTACAAGCTGATGGTCAGTATCTGGGGTGTATCCCCACCCCTGTATTTACCTGAGTGGGGGTCTTGTTTAAGGAGCCCCTCTTCCCAAGTACCTTCTGTTTGTAGCATGCCTTCTCTGTATAAGCATAGCAGACCACCCCACACCACCAGCCACTTTCTACAGCGTCAATTATTTATGCAGTCGATGGCCTGGAGGCCAAATAGCCTGGAGGCCAAGAAGGGACCCAAGATGCACAAGGGATCTCTAAAGGAGAGGAGGAGGAGAGAGAGGTGGTCAATACCGCATTTACTTAACTGAAACCCCAGGGATGCCGGGCCTTGTGCTGTGGGGAAGGTGGCTGGTTACAGACCTACACGTAGGTGGAATTAAAACCCCCAAACTAGCTTAATATGACCAGTAATGAGCATGGAGCACAGCTGTGCAGACTGGCTTCTTGAAGGTCCAGCCTCTTTCAAAAGCAAGGAGCTGGTGTTCGTGGGATAAAGAGCCGTCTGGGTACAAGGCTTGTTCTGTGGGGATTTCCTAAGTGCGTGCCTTGTACCAGGTGCTGTGTGCTAACACCAGCATCTTTACCAGCAATCCTTTGTGGGGGGGATTTGTGCCCCTCACCCAGGAAATATTTGGCAGTGTATAGAAGCCGGGTTGATGAGAGACATCCTACAATGCATAGGACATCCCAAGGACAAAAAAAAAAAAAAAAAAAAAAAAAAAAAAAAAAAAAAAAAAGACCTGTCCCGGATGCCAGAAGTGACCTAAGGTTGGGAAAGCTGGGTGTCCTATTGAGTAAAAGATACTGTCTCGGCCTCTCTGCCTGTGGCAGCAGACGAAAGCAAGAAGGGAGGAGAGGAGAAAGGGAAGGAGAAAAGAAACAAAGTAGACAAAAAATAATGACAGGCTTGATTAGAGCTCAGCCCAGAAGCCCCTGCCTGTGGGAGCTGCTCTGACCTTGGCCCAGTCTGAGCTGATGGCTCTGGAGAAGAGCTGAGGGTAGGGGGTGGGGTGGCAGCGGTCTCTGCAGGGCCAGGCCTAGTGACATTGGCCTACACATCCTGCTATTCAAGAGGCTGAGGCAGGAAGGTCACCAGTGCAAGCCCTGCATGGGCTGTGGTGAGTTCAAATCCAGCTGGGGTAAGGTAGTGTAACTCTACCTCAAAATTAATAGGCCTGAAGTAAAAAATAATTTAAAGGGATGTAGCCCAGCAGCTGCTTAGCATGTTTGAGGTCCTAGGTTCAACTATAAAAGAAGACAAAGAAAATTAAAAGAATAGGGGTGTGTCCTAGCAGGGGAGGAGGAACTGGGTCAGGACTGCCATTGAGCATCTAGAACACACGGAAGAGGGTGTGGCGGGTTGAACTCTCCGGCCTCCCTGGACAGGGACAAAAGGTGAGTTGGAGAGAATGGAGCTTCAAGAGCTCTTCAGGAGGAAGATGGGATGTGTGAGGGAGACAGAGCATGGAAAAGCTCCTTCTGGGTATACAGGCACATCTGCAGGATTGCTCCAAGATTCCCTTGGATACCATCAGCACTCGTGCCAGCATCCAGCTGGTGTTGCAGGCCCTTCTATGAAACACACAGTAGTCACACATAGCCTATGCCCGGGCCCTGTGGACTTTAGGTCCCTTACAATACCTATTACAAAGTCAACGCTTGCTTTGTAATGTCTGGGTAACAACAGGAAACTGTCTGCACATGTTCAGGACAGACAGAATCTTTTTCTCGAATATTCTTCATCCGAGCTTAGTTGAATCTATGGGTGCAGCAGACTTACCTGGGACCACAGGATGTACCACAGGTGTAAGGCTGGGAGGCTTCTCCCTCTGCTGAGAGGAGTGGCTTCCTGGAGTGTGGTTGTGTGACCTGGGGTAAGTGTCACAGCCTTGAAGACCCTGTTTTATCACCTGAAAATGGAGGTCACAATAGAGCCTGCTGCTTCATAGGGTATTATGAGGACTGGCTGAGCCTAGTTTTGGTCTGGAGTCAGTGGTCAGTAAATATTCCCCATTAGCCTTTGCAGATCAAAGGAGGAGATAAGGGCTGTCTGAGCACCTGGCCGGTGGCTGTCCCTTTAAAACGTCTCTCATTCCCTTGCTTCAGAAGAGACCAGATTTACAAACTGCAACGGGGTAGAGAGATAAGGTGAGTCTCCATCTCACTGGTCCTCCAGCCACTGCTGATAGTGTGACTCATGGCTGCTAATCTGGGTCAGGGTTCAAGCAGGTGGTAGAGTGCCTGGAGAGGGACCTCAGTGCCTGGAGAAAGCCAGTGCTGTTCTCTCGAGGGCCTGAAGGAGCCTTGAGGGCTACCAGGTTTGAAAAGAGGCAAGTCCTCAGGAAAGTAAGGCCTTACGATGGACTGATCGTTCTCCCTTAATTGTCCCCGTTTTCTAGAACGTCCCTGGTGTCACAGAGAAAGATGAAAACCCATCAAGTGTTCCCCTTGCCCCTGCTCCTTGTGATTGCCTCAGTCGCTTCAGAGAACGCCAGCACATCCCGGGGCTGTGGGCTGGACCTTCTTCCTCAGTACGTGTCCCTGTGCGACCTGGACGCCATCTGGGGCATCGTGGTGGAGGCAGTGGCCGGGGCGGGGGCCCTGATCACACTGCTCCTGATGCTCATCCTCCTGGTGAGACTGCCCTTCATCAAGGACAAGGAAAAGAGGAGGCCCGTGTGCCTCCACTTCCTCTTCCTGCTGGGGACCCTGGGCCTCTTTGGGCTGACGTTTGCCTTCATCATCCGGATGGACGAGACCATCTGCTCCATCCGACGCTTCCTCTGGGGTGTCCTCTTCGCGCTCTGCTTTTCCTGTCTGCTGAGCCAGGCGTGGCGGGTGCGGAGGCTGGTATGCCAGGGCACAAGCCCAGCCGGCTGGCAGCTGGTGAGCCTGGCGCTGTGCCTGATGCTGGTGCAGGTCATCATTGCCACCGAGTGGCTGGTGCTGACCGTGCTGCGTGACACGAAGCCAGCCTGTGCCTATGAGCCCATGGATTTTGTGATGGCGCTCATCTATGACATGGTGCTGCTGGTCGTCACCCTGGCGCAGTCCCTCTTCACGCTGTGTGGCAAGTTCAGTCGGTGGAAGGTGAACGGAGCCTTCATCCTCATCACTACCTTCCTCTCTGTGTTCATCTGGGTGGTCTGGATGACCATGTACCTCTTCGGCAACTCGAGCATGAAGCAGGGAGATGCCTGGAGCGACCCCACCTTGGCCATTACGCTGGCGGCCAGCGGCTGGGTGTTTGTCATCTTCTACGCCATTCCGGAGATCCACTGCACCCTTCTCCCTCCCCTGCAGGAGAACCCACCCAACTACTTCGACACGTCCCAGCCCAGGATGCGGGAGACGGCGTTTGAGGAGGACATGCACCTGCCTCGGGCCTACATGGAGAACAAGGCCTTCTCAATGGATGAACACAATGCAGGTAAAGTGGCCACCGCTGGGCCTGGGACGGTCCCAGGAAGAGCAGCAGGGACAGGGGCTCCCAGACCCAGCAACAGACCCCACCGTCGTGAGTGGCCCCCCTGCTAACACGGGCTCAGAGCTGTTTTCGTGCATCCTTTTCCTCATGCCAATTGACAACTAATTTGTTATAAAAATCCAAGGGGCAGGACTGGGGAGACAGCTCAGTTGGTAAAGTGTTGTCAGGGCAAGCAAGAGGATTGAGTTAGTTCACTGTCTAGAACTCAGAGAAAAGGCACATCGTATTATATAATTCCAGTGTTGAGAAAGTAGAGGCAGGCAGGCCTGATCTGTGAGTCCTAGACCCTAGTATCTCCAAAACAAGAGGTGGTTTCTGAGGTTGACCTCTTGCCCATTCACTCACACACACACACACACACACACACACACACACACACACACACACAATTTGCCACCACCACAACAATCACCCAGGTTCCTGGCCTTTAAAAGTTGTGGGAAGCTCTGTGTTAGAGTATTTACCTGGCATTCACAGGCCCAGCAGCACACACACAAAAACCAAACCAAAACAAAGAAAAGCATGTGTACTGGGTCTAAAAATGCTGAGCCAGGCTTCCTACATGGCTGCAGGATTTTGGATCTCACTTGAGTCAGTGGGCACTGGAAGGCCAGGCCTCTTGCACACACACACACACACCACCACCACCACCACCACCACCACCACCACCACCACCACACCACACCACACCACACACACACTTTTGGCTGCCCTTATCTGGGAATACAATTTCTGCTTTCCGCACTCTCTGCCACTCCCGGCTGATCACCCAGCCATTCCCTAGGTCCCGGTAGGCATTTGAATTTGCAGCCTATGCCATGCACTGCTAGATGGATGCAGGCCACCGTGACAGGGCTCCTGGCCTCCTCCACCTTGGTCATCAGCAGTGTTCAAATTGGATCCCAAAGTCAAATGTCCATGTTCAAACCCTGCCTCTCCCACTCCTTGCTCTGCAACTTTTGGTAGATTACACGACCTCTCTGATCCTCAGTTTTCCTAATCTGTAAAATAAAAATAATGGGAGGGTATACCGTATAGAGGTGCCTCAGAAAGTAACACAGTGGGGACCAGACCCTGGTGGCACTGAGCATAGAGCTTGTGGGTCTTGGCTGGGGTCTTTTAAAAGAGGAGTCTCAGACACTCAGGGATAGGGGTTCACTTGAGCGGTGGTTCCCGAAAGGAGAGCTCAGAGGCTGGTTGCCAAAATAGTTGCATTTATAAGCTTGTCTCTGCTACAGGCAGCCAGGCTCAGTCCTGCAGAGACCTTCTGAAGATGTACGTAGAACTGGCTCACCAGGACAGGAGGCTTGGCATCCATCCTCTCTTAACTTCCCTCTACCATCACCAACATCGCTATTACTTGGCTAAATGTTCACAAGCTCCTCTGGGGTCAGAGAAAACAAATTTGGTGGCAATTGGGGTGACCAAGACTACCTGGTTCTGCTCAGGGGTGAGTTCACAGTATGATGGAGGAGACTGTGGTCACTGGCACCCCAAAGGCCTTGCTGTTGATGCTGGACAGGTACCCCTTAGGACTGCTTAAAGGAAGGTGACTGGATCCCACACTGGAGCTTAAATAAGTGACCTTTCTCAGTTTCCCAAAGATGCCTCGGGGCCCATCAGTCATAGTGAATCCCAGTCCTGGTCGGGTTTGATCACCTGACGTAGTCACATGTTAGCCCGCAGTATCTGTGAAGTCAGCCCCCTTATATCTCATTCATGATGAATAGGTGTGGGCTGAAGTTCCAAAGAATGGTGTTTCCTGAGGACTTACAGCTGGAACGTGGTCCATGGCAGACTGAAATGTAGCAACATTTCTCATTAGCAACATCTGCCCGGTTGCCAGGTACAAGTGTGAGCCATGCTCAGGAGCTGATCCCTTTACACAGCCTCTCGAGGTTAAGTGTGGAAGCCCGGGGTACAGCCTGCTCCTCCCCTGTAGGCGGGGAAGCACGTGGAGCCCTCTCTTCCTGTACAGCCACTTATATTGTTGTCATAGCTAGATGTAATCGGCTTCCTTTGCACCCCTGAGCCCTGGCCAGACTCACGTAGGAGGGATGCCAGCAGCCCCTCTCTGGACAGATGGGAAAGTCCCAGTGTGGCTGTAATACAAGTTACTCTCTTACATAAAGTTCTAGGCCAGGTGCCTGTGTCTGTGGAGATGTTGCTAGGGATTCAGTGTCAGTCCAGCTGGGGGACAGGAGAAGGTGTAGTCATGCTAGAGGTCACCTTTGGAAACCTAGAGACCTCTTCAAGGGGCTGTGGTGACAGAGGAGGGTCCCGGCCAGTCCTGGGGTGCTGGCAGCACCCCCTGTTCTTGCCGGCTTCTCCTGGAGGGCCTGCGGCCCTGGACTCCCGTGGACCTTGGAAGTAGAGGGAACAAACGGAAGTGGTTGCATAGTGCTGTGTCTCCTGGGGAATTGGCCCATCGCTCTGTCTGATTCTGACAGTACCTGTGCCCCCCATCCTGGGGTGGCCGGGAGGGGTTAAGAACCAGTGACTGAATGGAATGTTTGATTTCCTTGCAGTAAAACTGGAAGGTCAGAAACACCCAAGCAGTAGTGTTTTAGAAGTAACAATAGATGTGACAGAACTTGCCCCAGGACTCACTAGAGGAGAGGCAGGAGGAGAGTAAGTTCAGAGCTAGCCTGGGATACACACCAAGACACACAACTCCCAACAAAACAAAGCTACAAATAGTAGCCAAAAAAAAAAATACACCAAGTGCCATTGCCTGAATTCATACAAGAGCCCATGAGATCTGTTTGGACACTGAGGTGTGAAGGGGCTAAGTACTACCCTGTCTCCAAAACAAAAGTGGAACAGAACAGCACTAAGACAGGGTGGTCCTTCACCCATCTACCCATCAGACCCACTTGGGCTGCTAAGGAAAAACACCTGCTCTGCCTCTGCCCTGGACCCCCAATTAAGTCTGAGTCTGGGGTCTGTATAACTTTTTAGCTCTCCAAGTGATCGTAAGGTGTTACTGGGTGGAAACCCTGGGTCTGGGCGCTGGCCTGCCTTGTGGTTTAAGTCAGTGTGATGGAGGCCTTTCTGGGGTCAGTAGATGAAGATTCCCATAGCCTGGGAATGCTGTGGAATTTTCCAGCAGGCACCAGCATTTACTTTTTGGTCCTCTGGCTGCTCTGCCCGCCTCAGGCATCCCTTGATAAACAGTGCTGCAGTAAGCACTCTTATCCATTCATCTTTCTGCTTTTTGGTCCACTAGCTCCTTGCAAAAGATGTCCTAGATATGAGTCAAATAATCTGCATTTTAAATCTTGGCACGCCATGCCAGATAGCACCCCAGAAAGGCAGGCTGAGTGCCCACTCTGTGGTTGCATTGCAAAACTCTCCCTAAATCTTCAGCAACCTTGGGTGTTGTCAGACTTTTTTTTTTTTTTTTTTTTAAAGATAAGTTGTTCTTATTTGCTTGCTTGTAGTGCTGAAGACGGGACTCACCCTAGTGCATGCTGGGTGAATGAGCTCCGTCTCTAGCAGCCCTTATTAGCTCCACCTCCCTCCTCCTCTTCCTCTCTTCCTCCTCTTTTTTTTTTTTCAGCTTTTAGACTATCAAAAATATAGATCCAATAAAATCACTTGAGACCAGGAGACCAGGCAGAGCAGTCCTCAAGACAAAGCTCACACAGAGAATATCCTGGCTGGGCTGGCCTTTATTCTAGAAACTCTTGCTTTGCTGGCCAAGGACCATCTGGGCACGCTCCTTTGCCACAGTAGGAGCCGCTGTTGGCACCTTTCATGCTGACTTCGGCCAGTTTGTATTTTAGGAACCCGGCACCATGAGGGGCCTTTCCCTCGGAGTGGCTAGTGCCCAGGAGCCGAAATGGTCACGTCCTCCTTCTGGGAACTTCTGGCCAACCTCTTGGGCTCTCTTCTCTTGACTGTTGGTCCCCTAAGGTGTCATGAGATGGAAGGCGTATTCTCCAGGCTGCACTGTGGCTCTGGGAAGCTGCAGTGGTCTTTCTCCCAATATTTCCTTCCATCAATGAGACCTCCATGTAGATAAACGTAGCTGAGCTGTGCTCATTAGTACCAATGAGGCATGAGGTAAGTGCTAAGAGATTCAAACACACCCGGAGATGTCACACTTCAGATCACATCTTAGAGAGTGCTAACAAGGCATACGAAACATGCACCTTTCAAAGGCACATGTGTTCCCTCTTTTGTTAGGGACCCTGAGCTCTAAGGTCTTATTAAAGCCAGAGGCTTCTTAGACATTTTGTTTACTGCTGGAGACTCTCAGTGAAGTGTGGGGGGAGGCATGGCTAACTTGCAGTGCCTGCATCAGAAAGAGTTGGCATTTGACCAGTGAGCTTATACCTCCACGTATCCACTTAGGAATAACATTGCCTGTTCTTCACCTCTGCTGTGAGTTGCACAGGATCAGCTCTGATATTAGTCAAAGGCCTCTGAGATTGGTTACTAGCATTTTTTTTAATTTATTTTAAATTTTTAAAAATAGAATTTGAATGCTAAATTAGTCAAACAAATAAATGAAAATCCCAAATGCCCGAGGTAGCAGGCTTCAGGAAGGACTAGATTGAAAAAAAGAAAAAAACCTTAAGTAAGGACTAAACTCTACTCCTCCCCATCTCTTGGTGGAGGCATCACAATCCCCAGTAGCTCTGACCTTGCCAGGAATCCCAGGGGGAAAAATTTTTCCAGAAAGCTTGAGAAAATCCCAGAGTTATTTCTGATTGGCTCTGAATGTCCTTCCCTAAACCAGTGTGTTCTCAGAGATGGAATGCCCTGATTGGTCAGGCCTGTCACAGGCTGGACCCTGGAGCCCATTCTGAGGGACCTAGAATGCACAAAACCACTAATAATTTGCAGGGCGGGGGGCGAGGGGGGGGGCTTGGGACCATGGGTAGCAGGAGAGCGGAGCTTAGGTTTCTCTGAAGAGGGTCTGTTGGAGTGGAGTCCCCCCACCTGGACTGTGGACTCTGCCCCGCCAGGGAAGCGGCTTCTCCTCCCTCTCGTGGAGTAGGAGCTGCCACTAGCAAAAGTTCATGTCTAGCTCTCCCCCGCTTCCGATGTGCCCTCGCTCAGCACAGGCAACTGCTCAAGCCTTGGAGATGCCGAAGCGAGAAAGGTTCCCTGACTCTCTCCAGGACTCGGTTTCTTTGGTCCAGTTTAGGATGAGCTATCCTAATGTCACTGGACACAGCTTGCTTGCTTCGAATCAACCGTAATGGCTGACAGAGCATCTGGACCTGGTGTCGTGGTTAGGAGCAGCCTGTCTCTGCCAGGCTTCCAGTGTGGGCCCTGCCAGCTCTGTGACCTTGGCCGTGGTACTTTAACCTGTAGCTGTTGTAAAGGAAACAATAGCATCTGCGAGGCTATGGAAACTGACCTTTTCTATGTCACTTCTCGCGGCACCTGGCTCCACGGTAGTTCCATCTGACTCTTGCCCCAAATAGGTGGTATGGCTCCCAAGGTGTCTTGCTGCATTTCCTCAGGGAAGACTTTTAAGTAAAGCCTTTCTCTAGCCAAGCAACATTAGCACTTTCAGTGAAACTGCAGATGTCATCTTACCCTTAAGATTTCCATTCATAGCTGGGAGGTGGTGGCGCACGCCTTTAATCCCAGCACTGGGGAGGCAGGGCCAGGCGGATCTCTGTGAGTTCGAGGCCAGCCTGGTCTACTGAGCGAGAGCCAGAACAGGCACCAAAACTACACAGAGAAACCCTATCTCAGAAAAAAAAAAGATTTCCATCCACTTGTGGGGATGCTGAAGATAGAGCCTAGGCCTCAGGGGTGTTAGGCAAGGGCCCTGCCACTGAGCCAAAGACCACATTTTAATTAGAATGCATCATGTGGTGAGTTTTGACAAATGCACTGCGACCTGGATCCACCTTGTAGTCTCACACAGATGGCTTCAACTATCCTGAAATGGTCCTCTTGCCCTCCTATCCATTCCTCCCCACGCAGCCCCTGGCCACCACTAACAGCCTTCACTTTCTGTCACTGGCATGGTGTGAGGAGCCCTCACAGGCTGGCTCCTTTCACTCAGAAGCATACATGAGGTTCTTCATGGCTTTTCAAGTTGGTTTTTCTTTATTTAAAGGGGGGAGCTTAATTTGGTAGAAGTGCCAGCACCTGGGGCTGTGGAGGTGACGTAGGCGGTAAAGTACTTGCTGTACACGCAAGAAGATTTGGGCTTTATCCCCAGAGCCACTGTGTGATGCTCCATTGTCATCCCAGAACTGGGGAGGTGGAAACAGGTGGATCCCTGGGACTCCCTGGCCAGCCAGCCTCGGCAGTGAACACTGTCTCAAAAAAAAAAAAAACAAGGTGCAGGCTGGAGTAGTTAAGAGAGTTGACGCTCTCCTAGAGGATGAGTCCACTTCCCAGTACCCACATGGGGTAGCTCATAACCTCCAACACCTTCTTTGGCCTCTGAGGATACCTGCTCAAATGTGTGTGCGTGCACGAGTGTGCGCACACACACACAGACATGGAGTACACTAACTAGCTGGATGTGGACCCCAGCACTTGGCATGTGGCATCAGGAGGATCAGGAATTCAAGACCATTCTTGACTTCAGAATGAGTCTGAGGCTAGCCTGGGCTACCTTAGATGCTGTCTTTAAGAAGGACGGCAACTCAGAAACATCCTGCACCTACTTTAGAGATAGAGTACGAACTCTTTTTGCCATCATTGCTTCAGATTCTTTATTCCTATTTTCGGGGTCATTTGAGGGTCATTTTCCAATGATGGCAATCACTGTCCTATGTTTTTAGCAGTCCCCAGCTCTGCAGCATCCAGAACTAGGGACTGCTTTTACCTGATATGGTGCATACAGACCTGTACATATGTGCAAAAGAGACCTGACAGCCCAGAGGTGACTGCCACCTAGCCTGGCTGGAGCTATTTGGGGAGAGCGGGACTCAAAAAGTTCCCAACCCTCCTGAGGCTGGAGAACAAAGCCCCTTTGTGACTTTTGTTTTGAATCAGGCTTGTGACAAAGGGGAGGAGCCACCGCGGTGGGTTGATAGAGGTACCCAGAGGGGAGGAGCTGGTTGTTGCAGAAAAAAACAAAATTCTCTCCCTCCCACCTTTCTCCTCTGTTTCCCTCCCCCCTCACTCTCTCTCCTTCCTCCCCCCCCCCCCCATGTGGTCATCCTGGAAACCCCTTCCTCAGCTCGATCAGCAGCAGGCTTTTCCAATGGAAGCTTGGGGAAAAGATCCGGTGGCAGCCTGGGAAAGAAACCCAGCGGCCTGGGAAGCCGGCCCAGCGCACCGTTCAGAAGCAATGTGTATCAGCCCACCGAGATGGCTGTCGTACTCAATGGCGGGACTGTAAGTATCAAAATATGATGTCTGGGCAGGAGGCCTGAGAGCGTCCAGTGTGGGGCAGCTTCGGCTGGGTGGACCTGGAGGCTGCTTCTCTGGGCTGCCCACTGCAGCTCCATGCATGCATGCCTACTATCTTTGTCTGGCCCCCTCGACCACCTTTCTTCACATAAGAAAAACCCGCCCACACCCAGAAAGCCATCTGTAGATGCCTACCTACTGCTTGGGGCTCTTTACCTGGTGGGTACAGTGCCCCAACCCTCTCCCAGGAAGATGACTAAGGAAAAGCTTCCTATGGGAATGCTCTCATCTTTGCTGACATCCACCCTAGCTTAAGTCCCCTGCTCCCTACTCCATCCAGTACCCCTGGGCTGGGCACTGGGTCCCCCCCACCCCAACTCCCTAAGAGACATTCTAGGAAATTGAAATTGTTTCCCCTCAAACACCAGAGCAGCTGTACTTACCTGTCGCCAAACAGACCCGCAGCAGAAAGTGTCACCTTTTGCTTTTTGCCTCTGTTGGAATGACTGTTTCATTCCAGCAAAATCCAAAGAGGCGCTCATTCCTACATCTCCTTCCAGACATAGCTCTGTGCGTCTCAGAAGCAGTGCATGAGCCAGTTCACATGGACACATTTGATTTCCATTCTTCATTTTGTGCCAATTCCATAATTCAACCTGAGCTTTTGTTTCTTTCTCTCCTTTTTAATGGACCATCAGGGATGGTCTTTAGTCCCTGAGGGAGGGAATTTTGGTTTTTCTGGCCTGTGAAGGCTCTGCTAGTATCTGGTTCCCTTTGCTTTGAACAGGCTGTAAAGCAAAAAGAAACACAGATTTGTGTTCTTAAATCCCCTTACCACCTCCTGGGCTGTTTCTTTGTCCTGGGGCCAAGAAAAGCCTGGCTTTACTGTGACCACTAGTCTTCGGAAGAGCCAGCCCGTGTGTTGTAATCAACACAACCTGTCCATCATTCTGAAGTCCTCCTGGTTCCTTTAAGGCCAGTGCAGAGAAGGAAACCGAAGATTTACCAGGTGGCTACTGTAGGGTCTTGGGGTGAAGTTCAATGGTAGGACTCTTGTCTAGCATGCCCAAGGCAACTCATGCTGTCCTTGTTCGTCACTTCTTAAAGCACTGAGTTTCTGAGTGAGGAGTATGTCCCTGAGGGTGGGTGACATGAACCTCCAGTACATTCCTGGGGATGACTCAGTCCCCCAGCCCCCCACAGGTAAAGCAAGGGAGGTTGATGCATCAGTTTTTAACGTTGACTTTGCAGAGTTCTCAGTACTTGTCCTTATGTTATTCCAGATCCCAACTGCTCCGCCATCTCACACAGGAAGACACCACTGGTGAAAGACCTTAAGTTCCAGAGAATAAGAATCTCTCTTACCGATTTTATTCCCTGGCTGTGTCTTTCTTGAGGGTGAAGTCAATAACCATGGCCGAGACAGGGCCACCTGGAAGCCAGGAAATCTGGGGATTTCGTGTAAATGTGACATACAGATGAACTGGAAAGCTAACAGTGTCCGCCCTCCCCTATCCTGCCACACACACACACACACACACACACACACACACACACACACACACACGGAATCGTCCTGCGAACTAAATCAGAGCTAACTGCCGATAGTCTTAGGCTCACTCAGAGAAGCGTGGCTGGGAAACTGTTTCATCCAGCGGGGGCAGGACAGAGAAGAATTCACAGCTGGTGTGCCAGGCTGATGTTGGCTTATATGAGGGGTTTGAGCCAGCCTGCCACGCCCTCCCCGAGTGCTGGTCCCCAGGGAGGTCTTTTGGAGATAACAGTGCCCTTGAGGTTAGCTCATGGACCCTTCTCCCTGGCTTGCTTGCCTGGTGGCCTATACAGTTCAGGAGACTTGAGGAGGCTGTGGCTGTGATTCCAAAGTAAGGCCCAGCTGGACGATCAGGGAGCTGTGTAGCTGGTGGGACTAGGGGGTGCACAGAACGTGCCAAAGAGGGGAAGGTACTCCAGACCCTGAAGCGACCATCACATTTAGACAGTGGTGAGCAGCTACTGATTCATCTCTGGGCCTCTTGCTCTAGCAAGCAGCCCACCCGCCCCCCTCCCTTACAGAGTGAGAAGTCCCCCTTCCGCTCACTGCACTCCACGCCAGTGCTGCTCCACGCCCCTTCCCCGATTTCATTCCCATGTTCATTTCAGAAGCTCAGCTAGGGCCACCAGCTCGAAGCCTCAGGGGAGTCAGGCTGAAAGGCAGGCACCGGAGCAGCCTTTTCACAGTGTCCTGTGGCTGAGCTTCCCAGGGGTGACCTCTAGGATGGAGAGATGGCATCCTCGTGTCCAGCAGCCAGTGACTTCTGGGGTACTTTCCCTTGGTGTGGCTAGAAGTCCAGGATAGAATGAGTTCCGTGAAGGTCTCTTGCTGCTTTCGGAGGGTTTAGAGAACATTTTAATCTTGGTTTTCCGATGGTTCTATGAAAGTGGCCCTCTTCACAGCCGTCATTTGTCATGGCTTCCATCTGTCCTGAGCAAGTCATTCCTTTGTCGCTCGGCATCTCCAGCATCCCTGCCATTAAAAGCCCTGTGTTCTCTGCACTGTTTGGCCAGGATAATCTCTAGCAACCTTTCCATGCTGAGAGTGTGAACCTGACCATATGGACTGTACAAACAAGGGTAGGGCCTCTGCATACACTCTAATGGCTACATTGCTTTTTCTACAAAAACTACCCATAAGCCTTTAACCTTTAATGAAAGCAAAATTTCAAAGGTTAGTATTTGGGGGTGGGGGTGGGGACTGACCTCCTCTTTAGCCAGTACATCATGGCTGAGTGTTTTAATAAATCTGATTTTTCTCAAGACCCCAGTCTCTGCTGTATCCCCTCCCTGCCCTACCCTGTCTTTGCAGAGCCTTAGGGAGATGAGGCCAGTCTGGCTAGCGCTTGGCTCTCCTGCAAGTTTTCCTTACAGTTAGTGCATCACCGTGCATGGGAACCAGAAAGCATGGCACCCAAAGGTCTCCCCTTCCCCGCTTCTGGGATGCCCCACCCCCATTCAGGGCATGTGCTTGCTTCCAGAGGATTTGAATCAGTCCTTTATGCTTAAGGACCATCATGTGGTGGGCTGAGGAACTTAGAAGCTTGAGGAGGGGTTGGAGGGTAAGAAAGCCAGGGCTGCATGGGGCTGGAAGCTCTTGCATGCACTATCCAGCCTTCTACAAAGAAATCTCCGAGCACCTCGGGCCGGGCGGGTGACAAACGTCAGCGCTCCACGTTCTTGTGCCAGGAAGTGGCTGCCCACCCCCGCTCTCTGGAGTCCTTTGGAGCTTTCTGATGTCACCAGTGACTTGGTCTGCAAAAGCCCCCCTTGCAGAAGGGAGAAGCTGACATGATTGGTGGTTTTCTCTCTAAGCTCTTTGTTGTCGCGTATAAGGTGAGCACCGTGCTGATAGCTGTGCGGAAAGCCGCATCTCTGCACTGTCAACACAGGGCTGTTCTGAGCCACAGGAAACCTCACGCAGCGAGGTCTTTCAGTTTTGCTTTCTTTTTTTTTTTTTTTAAATCTTTCCCACCCCAATAGGTGATTGCGCTTCTGGGCTTTGTTTTATCTTGGCTAATTTAAGGTTCAGGGTGGGCTGAATGTTCTTAGACGGGGGTGGAGGTTGGAGCAAAGGGAGAAGGGAGACGTCCGCTATTTTTCTGATGAGTTCAAGTTCACCTGAAGAGGACCACAAGGCAACTCCACGTGGAGACTGCAGCCAGCTTCCGACAGAACGAGGCTGAAGGACAGACTCCCATGGCACCTGTATAAGAGTGGGGAATGGTCTAGAAAGTCATCTGTGAATAACCCCAAGCTGTAAGCACAACCTAGCATGCCGGGGTGGTAACCCCCTGTTGGGACTAGGACAGCTCCTCTGTCTCCTAAAGGAAAACCCCACAGTGTTCTGGAGTCTGTTGCCAAGGTGGCGGGACAATGGCAGAGAAGACAGGCTCCCATGTGTCAGCTGTTTCCAAGGTCAAGATCTGGTTGGTGTCCACCCCGCCCCCACAAAGATGAGGTCAAGGCCAGCAAACAAGTGTAGACAGGGTGAGAGGGGTCGTCTTTTGAGTCTGTCAAATTGAAAAATAGAAGAGGACGCTGGCATTTACACATCCAAGGATGTAGCAACCATATGAGCCGATGAGAGCCCCTGGCAGGTGCTTTTTATTCATAAAGAGCTATGGCTCAGTTTTTGATAGATAATATATATTTATTAAATGTATTAATGTGTATTTTATAATGTACCCTCACTCTTCCCCCACCCTGGATGACTTGCATACTTATGAACAAAATTGTTTGGGAAATTTCAAGACAATCAGTATGTACATATAAATATCACAGATTGAAAAGGTTGTTAAGCATGAGCAGATAGGTTTTATTTTCAAAATGCTGTTCTTAACAAGAAAATAAAGGCTTTACTATTTACCTAAGATGTGTGGTAGCTTGTCAAATAGTCCTATACTACCAAGGAGGCTTTCCTGTGTCTGGGGCCTTTCAGATGAGAGAATCCTGTTGAGCAGCAGCCACAGACACATGAGGACCATTAAATTAAGAGGACGCTGCTGTAACACTTCTGGGGCTTTGACGATGGAAGTCCTTTGCAATGACTGTCTCTTCTTGAGCTGGAAACACAGCTCAGTTCTCAAGCCTTGCCTCGTAATTCAACGACAAAACCAAGACAGAACTAACGGAGATTTGAGATAAATTAAAATATGGGCCTTGGCGAAAGTGGGAAAACTGGTGACAAGGACATCATCACTAGGCATGTCAACTGTGGTGGTGGCTCAGGAGGGTACTCCTGACACAGTGGAGAAGCAGATGGAAAAGTAGCATTCGGGGTAAGGCAGGAAGCTAAGGGACGCTTTCCTAAACTGTGCTTAAGCTCATCTGCAACAAACCCGGTCTGTGGGCCGAAGGTTCTGTGTCCACCACACTAAGGGAATGTGCAGTCTGGGTGTGGAGGACTGGTGTCAGTTAAGGAGGTGGCCCAGAGGCAGCAGGCACTTCCTCGTCGTCCATTTTACATTTCACTGCAGAGAGATGAGAGAGTCAGGGTCAGTTGACACACCCGGACAGACCTGCCCCTTGGAAACCGGAAACACTGACGAGTGGACAGGGTCATTTACAACAAACCCCACTGAATCCCCGTCACGGTTCTGGTTCCTCAGACGCGGGGAGGAACACGGGTCCACTGTGTTCCAGGATTTCACCTGAAGGCTTGAAGCTACCACTTCCTACCCCCTCAGTTCATGGCAGTTTGGAGTTGAGAAAAAAGATGGATGGGGTGTGGGGTGCCTTTGTGGGTTAGGGTGCTGAAGGAAGTTTTACTAAAGATGATAACAGGTTCAGCCCAATCCATTACCTGGCACCATTGCATTAAAGGGGAGTTAGCTGGACCCAGAGCATCGCATTCTGTATAAGAGAAATTAATCCCAAGAGGTAAGATGCTGTCCCCAAATATGGAAACCCAGCCTCTGGAGGGGGGCAATTCTTTCAGAAAGAACTCTCTTTTTAAAATGTGTTATTATTACTTATTATTAATATTGATTTTGTGGTGCTGGGGATGGAACTAGTACTCATCACTGCACTATATCCCCACTGCAAATATCTTCAATTTGCGTGTGCCTGAGGAAGGATGCACATGTGTGCACATGTCTTCGAGACCAGCCTCAGGTGTCGTTCTCCAGGTACCACTGCCTTGCTTTTTAAGACCGGGTCTCTCATTGGCCTGGAGCTCATGGAGAAGGCAAAGCTTGCTGGCTGGAAAGCCCCACGGATCCTCTGGGACTACAAGAACAATCCCACTATGGCCTGCAGTTTATTACATGGGTTCTGAGGATCGAACCCGGGTCCTCACGTTGGCACTGTAAGCAGTTTACAGCTGAACTGTCTCCCCTTCTGACCTTCAGTTGTTCATGTCTGCCTCCTGTAACTTCCCTCCTGTGCTAGTTCCTGAAAGACTATGTGTGAGTGTTCATGGGCCCTAGCTTATGAAGTGCACCACATTCTAACAGGAACTGGGGTTTGGACCATTACTGTGTAGCACAGAGGTCTCAGCCACAACCCCTAGTCCACACAGAAACTTAGGGCACACACCCACCAGACACAAGCATAAGGTGAGGGCTGCAGTGGTCACCACATGGGCCATTTCTTGATGGCAGTGGTGTGAGGCTTTCCTAGAGCTCAGAGTCATTCTGAGATCAGCCCAGCTCTTAGCTCCTCCACGGGCACCTGCTGGGTGGGACAGGTTCCAGGACAGATTCCGCTAGAACATCCTTGCCTTCTGGCCCACCTTGGCTGGGCAGAAATCTCCCCAGGTGCCAGACTAAAAGGTAATCAAGGGTCCCCAGAATCCTTTCCTCTACTTCAGTCACTGTGATGACTTGGTTTTTCGAACTATTAATAATAATTATACAAGTGGGCATGCCTAAATCTCAGAATCTGAAATCTAACAAGCCCCAATCCAACACTTTGTGAACCTGATGCCACAAATGGAAAATTCCACATGGCTTAACTCTGTGGAGTGCACAGAATTATTTTTTTAAAATTCCATTAAATTATGTGCATACTATATGTATGAGTGAATGTGAAACCTAAATGAATCTAGTCTTCAAACTTGAGTCCTAGCCCAAGATTTCAAATGCAGGCATTCTAAAATCCGAATCAGTGTCTCTCTATCTCTCCCCCAATCTCTCCCTTCTCTCTTTCTTTGAGACAGGGTCTTACTATGTAACCTTGACTGGCCTGAAACTTGCCATGTAGTCCAAGTTAGCTTTCAAATAAGAGACCTGCCTGCCTCTGTCTCTCAAGAGCTGGGATTAAATTAAAGGTGTGGGCCCCCATAAGTGATTCTCAACCTGTATTAACATTAGCCAGAATATTTTTAAATATTGGGAGCCTGTGAGGAAAAAAAAAGAAAAAAATTTAAATACACAGATGGGCCAGTGAGATGGTTCAGTGGGTAAAGAAGGCATTCGCCTCCACACCTGCTGTAACCAGGACCCACAGAGTGGAAGGGCAGAAGCAGCTCCTAAGAGTAGTTCCCAACTTCACACATTCCACACACCACACACGCGCGCGCGTGCGCGCGCACACACACACACACACACACACACACACACACGGACACACACACGGACACAGTTAATAAAGTGTTATTACATGCACAGATGCACCTCCTTTGTTGGCTATACAGGAAGCTGCATGAAGATGCTACATGCAGCTAGGATTCCAGAGCCTATTAACAATGACATTGGCCAGGCAGTGGTGGCTCACGCCTTTAATCCCAGCACTTGGGAGGCAGAGCCAGGCGGATCTTTGTGAGTTCAAGGCCAGCCTGGTCTACAGAGCGAGATCCAGGAAAGGCACAAAGCTACACAGAGAAACCCTGTATCCAAAAAAAAAAAAAAAAAAATGACATTGGTCATTTGAAGCCAGGGATGCTGTACAGTGACCTCCTCCCACATCCTCTGACCCACGAAATCCTGGGCTGTAAAAATCGTGACTGATTGGGTGCTAGGTGCTGGGAAAGGTCTTCATTTGGAGCATCTGCCAGGTTTAGGGTCCATTTCAAGCCACCAACTTGGTGACAATACAGGTAGGAAGAGAGGCCATAATCCCACACAGCAGGACTGCACTGGATCCCCTTTGGTGAACTTGAACAGCAGCATCAAGTGGATCTTCAGACCTGTGAGATCCTTCTCAAGTGTGATCAAGGAATGTCCAGTGGAGAGGACTGTTAGAATTACAACTTCAAGGCCTATGATGGTCGGTTTTAATTGTCAGCTTGACATAATCTACATGCTGGGAAAGGAGTTTCAGTGAGGGATTGTCTAGATTCGGGTGGACTTTGGACATCCCTTTGAGGGCAAATTGGGTTCATTAAAGTTAGAAGATGCACCCTGAATGTGAACAATGCTATTTCATGGGCTGGGCCCTGGACTGAAAAGAGCATGAGCTGGCTCATGCATGCATGCATGCATTGCTCTCTACTCTTTAAGTGTGACTGGCTCTTTCAGGCTCCTGCTGCTGTGACTTCCCTGCAACAGTGGACTGTGACCTGGAACTGTGAGCTTAAAATAAATCCTCCCGCTCTAAACTGCTGTTGTCAGGTAATTTATCATAGTAACAGGAAACTATGGTAAGGCCCCAACAGATCCATAGAGAGGAGCCCAGGGACCTGCATTTTAACAAGCCCTCCAAGTGACTGATGGATGCTAGTTACAGGTGTCAGACCCACAACCAACAGGTTCTACCCCCTGACTCCATATAAGAACCACATGGTCATTTTCCAAAGATGATTAGTGTCTGGGCCTCACCCCAGAAAATGTGCTGTCATTGGCCTGAGACCTAGGTATTAGTATTAATAGGGTTCCTGTGTGCCACTAATGTCCAATTAGAGTTGAAAACAGATTATGATTGTAATCACTTTCAAGAAACATGACTATAGCCCTTACAACTCTAGAATTCCTCTCAGCTTGATGCATCATTGCGGTTCCTGTAAGTCTCCAAACTAAACTGATCTACAACTGTCAGGTAAGTGTACAGGAGGCTCTTAGTAGGTGAAGTGAAGACTTGGCTTCTGGGAAGGATTCCCAGCCCCTGAGTTTCCTTAAATTTCCCTCTGCTGAACCTGAAGAGTTCACCTGTGTACCTCTGTCCCTGTGTACCTCTGTCCCTGGTTCTAACTAGCCCCACCCATCCCGCTCTTCCTCTTTACCGCTATGCTTTGGCCTTGCTCTGGAAAAGGCCCTCACGTTTTTCAATGCATCACACAGACACCTTGAGGCCTGAGGGGACAGGACTGAGCTAAGGATGTTTCTTCAAAACAGACAGCTGAGTGACAGTGTCTAGAGTTGAGGGGCTGAAAGTACAGATAGATTGTGGCCTCACAGTGGAATCATCTGGTGAGCTTGGACCATCCGCATTCCTGGCCCTGCCTACAGAGATATCAATTTCTTCTAGATGGGGAAGCATACTAGGAAAATGTGTTAGCAAAGGAAATTGAAGGTCATGATAAATACAGGTGACATCATATCTGTGTTCTGTGCTGAAGGCCCTGAATGCATGAAGCAACTAAATTGCTCATGACATGGGGGGTGGGGAATGGCTCAGTGGTTAGAGTGCTTGTTGAACAAGTGTGGTGACCAGAATTTGGATCTCTGCATGCACATGAGAGCCAGGTGGGCTTGGTAGCAGACATCAGCAGTGCAGGTTGACTAGGCTGGACCTCCAGGTTCAGTGAAAGACCCTGCCTCAATAAAAGTAGAGTGCTCAGGCCCCCACATGTGCACACACACACCACACACACACTACACACAGTCATGCATACACACACACATACAAAAGCCAAAATAACTAAGTAAGTGCCCTCTTACAGCACAGAAGACAGGAAATGGCTGCCAGCACACAGGAAAGCATTACTCTCTCTGAGCAGTGAGTGATTCTACAGCAATGAGCATGCCTGAACCATGGCTCCGTGCTCCAGCTCACACTATTAGTCTATTGATACTGCAGGCTAGTTGCATGGTAGGCTCAGAACAATCCGGAGTGGAGCTCTAGTTTTACAGCAAACCTTGGTGTTGAGGGAAGCACACTCAAGTGCGGAACTCGGAGGAAACACAGCAAGAGTACCACAAGAGTCAGGCCTGTGGCTTCACTGTCCAAGGAAGAAACTCAAAGGTGTTGACTTTGAGCCAGACATGGTGATGCACACCTATAATCCCATCACTCAGGAGGTGGAAGCAGAAATATCACAAGTTCAAGGCTAGCTTGGGCTACATAGCAAAACCTTGCCTAAAAAAAAAAAAAGGGGGGAAGAGAGTCGACACCAACTCTGAGTGGTGGCTACAGGATGTTCACTCTATAGTTCATGTGTTATATCACTACCCATCTCTAGAAGTAAATAAAAACAACGGCAGTACATATTCTACTTGAAATCACAAAGCCACAATAAAGGACTGGGAAAGTACATTATTGGTTGCTTGAGCTCATTCTCACCTGTCATACATCAATAAGGAGATAATACATAAAATCTTACCACTACATAAGCTTTGAGAAGCCCCAAGTGCTGCTGGGATACAGGAGTGTGGCCCAGGCTAAGAATGTCCACTGAAGCCCATGTTTTACCTTATGCATCTTTTGAGCAAGGACTGCTTTGCTAAAAATTAAACAGAATTCTTGGATGCAGTGGCACACACCTACATCTCAGCTACTGGGGAGGGTAAGGTGGGGAGGATTGCTTAAGGCCCAACACAGTGAGACGCTGCCTCGACCAGTCAATCCATCTGTAGCTGAAGGGGTCTGGGTCCTTCAGGTCTCGGCAGGATATAGCCCTGTAAAGGTGCGCGCTCTGTGAAAGGAGGTTGTGGGGAGGAGGGGATGGGAGTGAGGGAGGGGAGAATTTAGCAGAGCTTCTGGAAGGACCCACTTTCTACTTTAGAGATGTCAATAGGCAGACGCCTCGGTGCCCTTGTGCCTCGGTGCCCTTGTGTTGTCCTTGTCCCCCTTGGGAAGCTGGTGTCCAGCCAACTCCGGAAGGGCCAGGAGGAATGGAAAATCCCAAAGAGATGTGCCAGCCCTTCTTCAGCTCCTGTTAGCAGCAATGTGACAAGAGAGCCTTGCATACCAATGAGGTTCCACCCATTTCTTGAGTCCCGCCATCCTTCCCAGTTCCAGCGCTGCAGCTGAGAACCCAGGCCACAGCCCAGAGAAACCTCACAGCCAGCAGCATGGGATGGAGAGGGGTGAGGCCTCAGGTTCCAAGGAGGGGGTGTGGGCCACGCCAATTCACAGTGTCCACTAAAGGATCACCAGGAGCAAACATACAGATTCCAGGGATCCACCCAGGCTTTCAAATGGATCTCCTGACGCTGAACCTGGGAATCAGCCCCCACCCACCGCATTCCTTTGTGAGCCTCCTTGGATCTGGCAAGTTTGGTGAAGGGACATTGTCAGTCACAGACTATTGAGTCAACTGTGGAGTCAGGTGTAAAAACAGTGCCTCTGCAGTGAGTCTAATTGGGTCTAACCCTTGGTGTTAGCGATTCAGCCTTAGGGCAAAGCCCTCAAGGAGCTTGCGGGGCTAGGCAGAAAAATATTCAGGAAACTCAAATCCCCAGTGTTCACCCAGCAGGAAGAAGCTGTTTCGGTGAGCATTCCTCCACAAGCACCAACAGTCCCCAAGAGTGCTAGGGCCTGAGGTCACAGAAGGGACAGGGCCACTCTCTCCATTCAGCAATTTTTATCAGAAAGTTAACAATGTTTATTTGATATTTTTTAAATAATTAAAAACAAAACAAAAACCAAGGTCTTATAGCCCAGGCTGGCCTGGAATTTGGTTAGTAGTTGAGGATAGCCTTGAACTCCTGCTCCTTCTGCCTTTGAGGATTGAACCTAGGGCTTCAAGCTGGCTGGGCAAGTGTTCTACCAGCTGAGTCACTTCCTATCCCCGGTGTTCCTGTTTTTTTTTTTTTTTTAACTTTCTTTTTATTTACTCTTTGTGTCTTTCACATCGTGCATCTTCATCCCATTCATTTCCCCAGCCTTTTGTATCCACCCTCTGCCCTTGTAACCTTCTCCTCAAAATAAAATAAAATAAAATTTAAGATAAAAAAAAAAGGAAAAAATCAATGTCATCATAGAGGCTACAGTGTGACACAGTGAGTCCCATGGTAAACCATTTGTCCACATATCTTTACTTGTTCATTGCAAAGAGTCATTGGTCTGGTTCGAGGCCTCTGGTTTCTGCTACACCATTGATGCTGGGCCCTCACTGGGACTCCTCTTGGTTATTCTGCTGTTGCCCTGAGTCATGGAGATCCTGTAGCTTTGGGTCTGCAGAACCAGCCCCTTCACATGCTCCAGCAGATCATGGATGGGGTGGATGTTGGGGTGGGCTAACTCATAACCCTGGTTCTGGGCCTGGGTAGTTGCTGGGTTGGTCAGCTCACTCTCCCTTGTCCTCACCACCAGGGTGAGCTCTCCAGCATTGCCCTGGCTAGGTCACCCCTTAAAGTGATGAGCAAGGGGCGGGGCCAGTTCTGCTTCCACACCCTCAGGGTCAGCTCTCCCACACCTATACCATCAGGGCCAGCTCTGCTGTGTTGCCCAGGTGAAGTACAGGGGCCACTCTCCTGGGTGCTGCTGCTGCTGCTGAGGGACAGGGCCAGCTCTCCTGCTCTAATGACCTCATGGCCAGCTCTCCCACCCACCTCTGGTGTAGAGGGGGGGAGGGGCATCTCCCCCCTGCCCATGCTGCCATATGGCAGATGAGGAGCAAGGCCAGATCTCTCACACTCACAGTCTCTGGGCCAGCTTACCCTCACCGCCGTCAACAGGGTCAGCTCTGCTGTGCTTCCCAGATGAGGTGCAGGGCCTGCTTTCCAGAGAGTTGCAGCTGGCCCAATGTTCATTTTTATTTTACTTAATCAAAGCCCGTTTTCCAGGCAAATAATAAAAAATAAACATTTCTATGGTTCTTATTGAAGTCTTGACATGTATTAAGTCAAAGTGAGGTTAAGGGCTGTTTTCTCTGATTTTACAGACAGAGAAACCAAGGACACAGACAGATTAGGTAATTTGTATGAGGTCATACTATGGGTGGTCTGGCCTCTATATTTGCATCCTTAAGCCCAACAGGATCAAAGTCTCATACATGTCCCACTAGGGCAACAAAGATTCCTATAATAAGAAGTACAGCTTTCATATGCTGGAGCAAAAGCATTGGGGACTGTGTCATGTCAAAATCACAGACAGCCCAAGACAGTCTGAACACCCAACTTGAAACCTAGAATCACCTGGGGCAGGAGCCCTCTGGGCAATACTTGTGAGAGAGTATCTTACTTATGCTAGTTGAAGTGTGGAGGCCTTCCCACTGTGGATAACACCATTCCTGGGCAGGAGATCCTGGACTACAAATAGAAAGGAGAAAGCCAGCGGCACAGCAGCATGCATCCCATTGCTCTCTGCCTCCCAACTATGGGTGCAAAGTGACCACCTGCTCCAGGCTCCTTCCACCCTGACTTCCATGCCATGGTGCACTGTACACTTGAACTGTGAGCCAGGATAAACCCTTTCTCCCTTAAGGTGCTCTGGTCAGGACATTTATCACAGCAACAGAAAAGAAGAAGACAGCTGGGCATCTGGTCATTGATAAAGGTGGTGAAGCCATTCCAAATGTAATGATGTCACAAGGTTTGAGAAACGAGAAGGATGTCACAGAGGAAACACGGTGGGCAATTTCCTGTCAGCTTTGATGGTGAGGTCAATTTGAGATTGCTGGATGCCGAGTTAACACCCCGGAGGGGACGAGGATGACACAAAGACGCCATCCTGCTAGCGTCAAGAACCATCCATGATGAGTCCTCTAAAGGGAAGGTGGAAGGGAGGTAGAGACTCGATGGCCCCACACCACTTTTCTAAATATAAAAAGTCGTTCTCCTTTTAGACCAAGTGGCTCTTACTTTGCATTCACTCCTGGTGAACTCTCTGTAGTCTGCCCTTACATGTGCCCGCCTTGTACAAAATCACAGTCATTACCCACAAAATTACAGCCATGGCCTCTGCCCAGTCACCACTCAGGCTCTCAGCTGTATTTTAAAAAAGAAAAAGAGAACTTAACAAAGATGACTGAAAGGAAGACAAGTGAATTTTTATTTCCTTCATGGTTTACAACACACAGTATATGGGCTGCTATTTAGCTGGGTATTATTTTCTTTTTATTTCTTTTCTCATGTGTGGTGTATGTACACGTTCATGTGGGTATGTGTATATGTACATATATGATTATGTAGGTGGGAGCTCATGTATGTGGAGGCCAGGGGTCAACATAATGTGTCTTCCTCAATTGCTCACTACCTCATTTTTTGAGACAGGATCTCTCACTCGTCTGGAACTCACTGATTCAGCTAGACTGGCTGGCCAGCAGGGCCCTGGGATCCTCCTGTCTCCACCTCTCTAGTGCTGGGTGTCGAGGCTCACACTGCCCTGCCTGGATTTTATGTGAGTCCTCGAGATCCAAACTCGTGTTTTTACATTAAGCACTTCCCTGACTGAGCCACCTCCCCAGCCCCTCGGGTGAGTATTCTTTCTAAAGGAACCCTATGAAAATGTATCAGACTCTGGACTGACAGCTGGGGAGCCTGCATAGGACCTAACTGGGCCCTCTGAATGGGGGTGAAAGTTGCGTGGCTTGATGTGTTTGTGGGTCCCCTGGCAATGGACCAGGACTTACCTCAGGTACACATGGGCTTTTTAGACCCCATTCTATAGTTCAATGTCTTACTCAGCCTTGATGCAGGAGGGAGAAACTAGTTCTAGCCCCAACGTGATATAACAGCCTGTGTTGACTACCCAAGGGAGGCCTTACTCTCTATGAGGAGAAGGTGGGGGTGAAATGGGGGTAGATAGGGGGAGCGGGAGAAGAGGAGGGAGGGGGAACAGGGGTTAGTATGTAAAAGGAAAGAAAATCTTTTTTAATAAAAAATTTTATATATATACATATATATGTGTATGTGTATGTCTATAATCCTAGTACTTGGAAGGTTGGAGAAGGGTGGATCACAAGTTCAAGGCCACCAGAGGTTATACAGTGGGGGGGGGGAGAGAGAGAATATGAATATGTCAGACAAAAGGATCCATAGGAGACTCAACATGTACACAGTAAGCTGGGGTGCCAGAAGCAAGAAGTTGTTCTGGAATGTTCTCCCTGAACTTATGTTCTGTCACAGGTTGTCTCTGAATCCCTTCCAGGCACAAGTGCTCATCCTGTAAAGACAGTCCTGTTAAGTTGACACCCCTGGCCCAGCAATCCCAAGGTGCCAATGAAAATCCACAGCCAGAAGACATCCAACAGCAGGCAAAGGACCAGCATTTCTTACAAGGGCCCCAGTGGAAAACAGCAAAAGTGCCCATTAATAAATTGATGGCTATACAAGTGCGAGATACTCAGAAGAACCCGTCACAGCAATAACAAGTCAACTAATACTCTCTGGATGATGAAGCTGAGCCTCCCAGACAGAAGGTTCGGCAGAAGAAATCACACAGGAAAAGGGTTTGTTGCTGTGTTTTTGAGTAACAGAAAATTTGAGGCTAAGCAAATTTTTCTGTGGATATTGAAGTCGGAAGAGAGGCTGTGTAGTTGGGAGAAGGGCCTGGGGGAGCCTGTTGGGGCGCTCAAGATGTTTTCCATCTTAATCCAGGTCGTAGTTATGTGGTATGGACATATGCGGGAGCTCATGGAATGTGATGGCTGACACCCCCTACTGTAAATTACCTCACCCACAAGAAACAGAAGCCATAGGTTTTAAAATCCAAGTCCCAGTGCCGGAGGTTGGATACCTCCCTAGGAGTTGTTAGCCAGGGATCTCCCAGAGGCTCCCAAAACAACCCGGGCTATTGCCAGTGCTCTTGACTGTCCACCAGAACTAAATGGTAAGATCCTATCGGTGAGGACAGCACACACTTTGGCTATAGGACACCATGAAATCAAGCTGGAGCTGAGCTGGCAGTGTTGTGCCTGTTGACTAGCATTCCCAGTGCCGTGAAAGTCGTTGGGGAGAAAAGTTATCAGTGATCTAACTCAGCTTAGGAACTCGTGTTCCATAATACCAACCTGCCAGCCAAGATATGCCCATGGGCATAACAGTGACATCACAGATCCAGGGCAACCACCCACTCCCTGATTGGAACTGAAGCCTGCTCCCCACGAGGGAACACATACCTAGTATAAGCCTAGGCAACAGCCAGCCTATGGCTAGGGAGGACAAGGTCCTATAGGGGAGTCTACTACTGAGGCTTTGCTGACATGTGTTAGCTGAAGTGCTTCCCGCATATTTGTTTATGTTTGTACCCAAGAGGCTGCTGCAACTTGAAGTCAGAGAAGCCTCTTCCAGGAGTGCGCAATGGTCAAAGCGAAGTCTCGTAACTCATCAAACTGCTGAGAATCAAGAAATGGGGAATGCCCAGCCATATGGCACCCGCTCCAAGGCCAGGAAACATCTTGGAAGAGGGGCTGGAAAGACTGTGAGAGCCGGAGGACAGGGAGGAGCTCTACAGAACTCTGTCTTCTGGGCATGGGAAGACTGTGAGAGCCGGAGGATGGGGAGGAGCACTACAGAACTCTGTCTTCTGGGCATGGGAAGACTGTGAGAGCCGGAGGATGGGGAGGAGCACTACAGAACTCTGTCTTCTGGACATGGGAAGACTGTGAGAGCCGGAGGATGGGGAGGAGCACTATAGAACGCTGTCTTCTGGACATGGCCAGACATTTGCAATCATCACAACCACTTGCATAAGGCTTCACACATACAAAAGTGAGGCGCACACCTTTAATCCCAGCACTCAGGAGGCTGAGGCAGGCAGATCTCTGCGAGTTCGAGGCCAGCCTGGTCTACAGAGTGAGTTCCAGGACAGCCAGGGTTACTCAGAAAAACCTTGTCTCAAAAACAAAACCAAAGTGAGGCATCAAAGTATAGCAGGACCAGCTGGAATGGACAAGGGGTCCACAGGTGTGGGAGAAGGACTGTGAGGAAGGAATGGGGTAGGAGAACATGAACACGAAGTCCCTTATGCAAGAAGAAATGGTCAAAAATAATTTTTTAAAAAGAAAATGGGAAGAGTTAGATGAAAAATCTGATAGCTTTAAGTAAATATGTATAATATATAATAAAATAAAATGGGAAAACTGAGGGAAAAAAGATTGGGTGCAATAATCTGAAGATCTTGTAAGACCTAAGGTCAAGAGTCACACGGTGCTTATAACTATAGTCTCAGTTCTTGGGAGGCATGAGGACCACAAGCTCCACTCCAAGTCTGAGCTACACAGGAGTCCCTGTCTTAAAAAAAAAAAAAAAAGTTACAGGCCTCAGCAGGTCGGGGGACCCTACATATGCCATCGGTGACTCAGAGTTCGGCAGGAAATGTGCATCATGAGGCGCTGGACACTGCCTAGAGCTCTGTGTCTGTCTGTCCACTCACACTGTCTTCACAAGCACTCTGAGAGACAGCTGTGCTGCCCGGAAGATGGAGGCAAAGGGAGGGTCAATGGCTTGCCCAGAGTCACAGAGCTGTGTGAATGGACAGGCAAGACTCTCACCTGCATCTGTCTGGGGATAAGCAATCCCATGGGCTTCCTGGCACGATGGCACAAGCCAACACTGAGAGGTTGTGACAGGAAGACCATGGGTTCAAGGGGAGCTTAGGCCATGTAAGACCCATGCAGTCAAACAAGACAAGACAAGAAAAAGAATAGAATCTAAGCCTTCATATTCCTCCGAGGTGGACTCAGGGCCAGATCAGGACTGTAGAGCAGAGCATAAATTATTACCCAGATTGAATTTTTGTTTTACTAGACTAATCCTCTTCTCTTATTAGCACGTACTAACTGGACAAACAGCGGGTTGACTCTTGACATTTCCATGCTTGTATATGGTGTGCTTTCCTCATCCACGCTCCGTCTTCTCTCCTCCTCTCCCCCCACCCCTCCTCTTCCCAAATAGCTTATTTTCTAAGAGAAACTATTTTTCCATTATAAAAGCAACACATAGTTTTAGAAAATTTGAAGAATACAGGAAAAAAATAGAAAGAAAAAAAAAAGAAAGCCCCATGCTTTCTAGTCCCCACAGCAGAAGAGGAAATCAGGGAGCTGTCCTTTCCATAGAGAAATAACTACTGGCTTTTTGCATAAATGTCAGTGGCCCGGTAGATTTACCTCCTTCTCCTGACAATGCCAGATGTTGGGTTGTGTTATTTTTAGGAGAGTTGAGCAACCTAGAAGCCACAAGGCAATGGGGGGGGGTGAGGGGGCTGCTGACAAGTTCCAGGGTGGATTAATTGCAGCTTTCTGTTGCTGACTTCTAAACAATGCCCCCAAAGCTAACTCAAAGCTCTGTCTCCTTGGAGGCAGTGTTCCACATGGGCACATTTGGGCTTGGGGTGGCAAGGCTGGCTACCCTGAGACGGAACCCTGCGGAGGATCTTGACTCCTGGAACTTCAGGCAGTGCTGGGATCGAACCCAGGACCTTATTGCTTGCTAGGCAAGCTATCTGCCAACTGAGCCACACTCTCAGTCCCAAAGGCTTGCTTTCATAGGAGAGGAAAAGCCAGGTCCTTACAGGGAAAGGAAACAGGACATCAAAGCCACCGTGGAGTCCCTCAAGGAGGACTTAGTTGCTAAGCACACCAGAGCAAGGGGGGCCTAGCTTGGAATCCCACAGTCTATCACCAGGGAACCCAAACAAGTCTCTCAAGCCACAGAAGCCCTGTTCCTCATCCATAATGGGAATCTGCTACGGGTTAGGGGAGTATCATCTCAAAGTCTTAGTGACAAAGACCTGGTTCTGTTGGGAGGTAGGTCAACCTTCCAGAGGTGAGGTCCAGTAAAAGGAAGTTAGGTCACTGGGCCATGTCTTTGAGGAGATTTTGGTACCCTGGCCCGTCTTCTTCTTTCTCTTTTACATCCAGCCAAGCTTGTTCTACCTCACAATCCCCACGATGATGCTCTGCCTCACTACAGGCTCAAAAACAACAGAACAACTGACCCCAGATGGAAACCTCTGAAGTTACGAACCAGCATAAACCTTTTCTCTTTGTAAGTAGATTATCTCAGGTATTTTGTTACAGTCATAGGATGATAAATCTAATTTATATAATTTGGGGGAAAAAAAACCTTTTGCCAGGCGATGGTGGTGCATGCCTTTAATCCCAGCACTTGGGAGGCAGAGGCAGGTGGATCTCTGTGAGTGCGAGGCCAGCCTGGTCTCCAAAACAAGTTCCAGGAAAGGCACAAAGCTACACAAAGAAACTCTGTCTCAAAAAAAAAAAAAAAAAAAAAAAAAAAAAAAAAAAAAAAAAAAAAGGCACCTACTGCACAGCACGTGGTGAATATTTAATAAAACATTTCTGGATTACATGAAGACTTCACTTGCCATATGAGAAATGGAAAATGTAGCACTTAAAACCAGAATTTCAACACATTTTCTTTAGACTTCAGTTTATGTGTCATTCATGTGGATTTATGTTAACTTGTTAACACTTTCTTCCTACATCTCAGTGTACACAGGAGGCTCCATTTTGCAACTAGTTATACTGCATGAAGACTAGAATTTCACTGCCTACTACATTGTCCTCTGAGAGCTTGTGTCTTCCAGAACTCAGTGAGTCATGGGCATAAATGAACACAGACGAGCCCGGTCGGCCATGGTCTGGGGCTTTTTATTTAGCCCTGCATTCTCAGCTGCCAGAGCCAAGACTGAGCCTTTAGAAACATTCTAGGCATCCCGAGAGGGTTTACAGTGCAGCAGCTTGTCCACAACCTGGCAGAAGCTGTGTAGGCTCCACATTGCCTTCAGAGAAGTGGAAACAAATAGTGTCTGCGTTTAAATATCTCCACAAGTACAGCAGGGTAATAAGCTATCATTGCCGCTCACACTCAGGGATTCGGAGGCAGTATCCGCTCATCTTCTGAGTCAGAGACTCATACATCCCAGGCTCACTATGTGGTCAAGGGTGACCTTGAACTTCTGATCTTCCTGCCTCTACCTCCCCTGTCCTGGGACCACAGGTATGTGCCGTCGTGCCTGATTTTGTGTGGTACTGGGGATGAAGACTAAGCAAGCACTCTAGCTACATCCCTAGCCTCTACTCTCTCATCTTGATGGTTGACCCGGACCTCACGGCAGGCAGGGTTCAGATCAAGAAACCCCAAAACTCAGAAACCAGACTCATCAGACATCAGAAGGGGATAGGAATTACATTCCAATGTCTCAAATAGTGAGTTCCTTTTAAGGGACCCCCAGTACCCTGGAAGAAAAACAGGAATATCGTCACTCACTAATGTGAGAAACCCATTTATCTCCACATCATCTCACATCCAGAGAGAAGATGTCTTATCTGGCCTGTGTCTCCTCAATACTTCAGTCCAGTGAGCTGCTACCAAGTTGTCTGTATTAGTTACTTTTCCTGCTGCTCTGACAAAACACCCAGACCAAAGCCATTTAAGGAAGGATGGGTTGATTTGGCTCATAGCTCAGGCTACCGTCCATCATGGAGGCAGGAGCTTGGGAAGGCAGCTGGCTTGCTTACTGCCTTGGATGCACTCCAAGCCTAGGGCCTGGTGCTGCCCCTAATTTTATGATGAAATTTGGGACAAGAAAAGCATAAGTTGTTTGCACTGAGTTTATACTAGTTAGAGACAAGAGGAGCCAGAAAATGCAAGTGGGATAAGCTTAGAGATAGACCATCTAGTCAGAAGTGCTTGCTTCTGGATGGTTTAGGATTCATAGTCTGGCAAGTTCTTTCATAAGCAGGAGATGGAGGCACCTGAGAGTCATTCTCCTCAGATTCTAGGTCAAAGTCCTGTTGCTGCTGTTTTGAAGTCCAGAGTCTGGCACACATGCAGAAGGTGGAGTAGGCCTTTGCTTGTTGGCTTCGAACACTCATTGGCCACTTCCCTTTATCTCTTCCTGTCTCCATCCTCCATCCTCTGTAACTAAACTTAGGACACCCCAGGCTTCTCTTTTATCAGTGAAAATAACAGGAACTCTTAGCACTACTAATTATTGCTTCTTTAGTTCTGCTGTGGTGCAGGGCCATTTAACCCTGCAAACAGTTCTAGAGTAATCTCACCACCTCTGTCTTCCAGACGACAAAGCAGGCTCAGGAAGACCGGTGACTTTCTTCTTTAAAGAATTATTTTATTCATTTATTTGCTTTTGAGACAGGTTCTCTCGACATAGCCCTGGCTGTTCTGGATCTCACTCTGCAGACCAGGCTGGCCTCAAACTCACAGAGATCCGCCTGCCTCTGTCTCCGAGTGCAGGGATTAAAGGCGTGCACTGTGTGACACACTGTATGCTTGAATGGAGGTCAGAGGACACCTTTCTGGAGTTGGTCCCTCCTCCCACCATGTGGGTCCTGGAGATAAAATGCAGGGTCATCAGGCTCCGTGCCTTTACCTACTGGGTCGTCTAGCAAGATTAGTAACTCCCTGGGTTTTTTGCTTGTGTTTTACTGTTTCATTGATGCTAGGGATATTGTGTCAAACTCTGAATTAGAAGGATAATATTGTCAACATGGGAAAATGACTTCAATAGTTTACAAAGGAAACTAAACTCCTATAAGGCCATTTCTGGGAGTATCTCCCAAGACACAGACCCACATTGCACTCACAGGTTGCAGAATGGAGTAAGAACATGGCTAGAAGGGAGAGATTCAGAAACGCAGTAGGAAAGCAACCAGACCATGTAGCCACGCCCATGTGAAAGAAGGTTGTCAGGAGGCATGGTTATAACACAAGGTTAAAGGAACAAGACCAAACAGAAACATATGAAAATAACTGCCCCGCACTATGACCCCATGTGTATAACATTAAAGATAGAGCCATGTCCTCACAAAGACTGACAAAAGGCATGGCAGCTGAAAACCCATGGGACCCACAATAGCCAAAACAATCTCAGGGGAAGCAGGGCAGGACTGAGGATACTGCTCAATGGTAGAATGTGCTTTAGCATGTGTGAGACCCTAGGTTTAATCCCCAGTATCAAAGATAGATAGATAGATAGATAGATAGATAGATAGATAGATAGATAGATAGATAGATAGATAGATAGATAGATAGATAGGTGGGTGGATACATACATATACACAAACATACATAGATACATAGATAGATGCATAGATGTGTGTGTGAGAGAGAGAGACAGAGAAGTAGACAGGCTCACAGTTGCCAATTTTAAAACTTGGGTGGTATTGCCTGAGAATGGATAGATATTGTAATGGGTTATCTTGACCATCAACTCAACTGGACTAAGAAATCCCTAGGAGACTAAAGAAACACTCCGCTGGGCAAGTCTATGTATGCTTATAAAGACCAACTAACAGGTAAGACCAGCCCTGGATGTGGTGGCCCATCCTTTATGCTTGGAGCCTACGTGGGACAAAGGAAGGATGGCTGCCAGTGCTGTTTTCTCTCTCAATCCTTCTTCTCTGCTTCTTGGCCACGATGATGTGAGTTGCACACTCCCCACCACGATGAGCTGAAACCTTGGGAGTTATGAGCCAGAAGAACTCTTTGCCCTCAAGCTGCTTTTCTCAGGCCTCTATCACAGCAATAGAAAACAAAACAAAAAACTAACACAGACATCCAAGTCAATGGAATCAAACTGAGTGAGCCGAACGAACCCTTCCAGCAATGGCTAGCTGACGTTCAACAAGGATGCTACGACATTTAATGGGGAAGAAGGAGTTTCTTGAATAAATGTTCCTGGGAAAATGGCCACATGCACAAGAATGAAGCTGGACCCTTACCTTATGCAAACATGAGAAAAAGTTAAGCCAGGTGTAGTGGCACATGTCTGTGATCCCAACACTTGGGAGGCTGAGGCAGCCTGGGCTGCGTACACGGTGAGCTCCAGGCCAGACTGGGCTATGTTCTAATACTCTGTCTCAGAATAAATAAAAATAAAATAATTAGGCCTACAAAGTGGTACACACTGGTAACCTCTGCATTTGGAAGGCAGAGGCTGGAAGATCAGGAGTTCAAGGTCATCCTCAGCTACAAAGTGAATTGGAGGCCAGTCTGGGCTATCTGAGACCCTGTGTCTAAATAAATAAATAAATAACCAAACAACCACCAGATAGGTAAATAATAAGGTATAATAAAATAATTAACTCAAAATAAGTTAAAGTCTTAAACAAACATGTTAAAAACCTTAAACTTGTGGGGGAAAATTCAGAAAAGTTTAATGAGCTTGAATTAGGCTGGTTTCTTGAATATAATACTAAAGGTTCATGCAACAAATGAAAACACTGTGGGACAGAGAACTTTTGTGCCTTAAAGGTACCACCAAGAAAGAGAAAAGAGGTCAAGTGGGATGGCTCATGTGCAGTCCAGCACTCAGGAGGGAGAGGTGGGAAGGCAGCAGAAAGCTCAAGGCCAACCTGGTGTACATAGTGAGCTGCAGTCCAGCCAGGGCCACATAATAAGACCTTGTCTCAGGCAAACACACAAACAAATATAAAAAGCAAAGGGCAAGGGAGAAAAGTATGGGGGACCAGCCTCCACCTGGGTACTCTTGAAGAGTGAGGGATAAGGATTTAGATAGGAGGATAGAGGGGGGAGAGAGACGGATAGAAACACAGGATAGCCTCGGGAGGGCCTGGATCCTTACCCACCGGCCCAGAACTTTATTCAAAAGGGCTATTTATAACAATGCCAAGGGGCAAAGCAAAAGACCTCCCCCTTGCTAGATAGATATTGCCAAGTGTAGACCCTTCCAAACACTTGGAACCCAGGCCTGTGGTCCAATCATCCTCTTATGCAGCCCTCCTGGTAAAGCAAGCTCAGATCTCACTAGGAAACCTCTGTGGGCTCCCACAGGAAAGACATCCCACAGAACTGACATCATGCATTTGATAAGAGACTTGAATGTAAAATATGTGTGTGCACATACACACACATACTTTTACTAATGAATACAAACAACTTAATTTAAAGGAACAAAAGTTTTGTACTGATATTTCTCTGAAGAAGATACACTAAGACCAACACACTCAGAAAAGATCCTCAACAGCATTAGTCATCAAAAAATACAAATCAAACCACAGTGAGATGCCACTTGACATCCACTACAATGACTGTAATCTAACAGATAATACTGAGTGGCAGCCATGTTCACATATTATCACCTTTCCACATGGTTGGTGGGAATGTGACCTGCCTCAGCCACATTGGAGAGCACCCTGGGGGTTCCTCGGGTGGGGATACTAAAGTTAGCACATGGCCCAGCAATTCCAATCCTAAATAAATACCCAAGAGAAGTGAAAAAAAAATGCATGTCTACATGTAATGTTAGAAATGAATGCTCACAGTAGCATTATTCCTAATAGTAAAAATCATAAAAATCCTAATGTGCTACATGCCATAATGGTTAACCTCTTTTGTCTACTTGATGAAATCCAGAATTACCTGGGAGATGGGCCCCTGGGTGTACATGTGTGGGGTTGCCTCTATTAGGTCAACAGATGAGAAGACCTGCCCACTGTGGGTGGTCCCATTCCCCTGGTTGAGATCCTGGTCTGCACAAAAAGGAGAAAGTGAGCTGAGCACAAGCAACCATTGCTCTCTGCTTCCTTCCTGGCTGGATACACAATGAGACCGGGTCCCTCGAGCTTCTGCTGTAGTGACTTCTTCACAGTCCCCTGGAACTGTGGGCCACAATAAACCTGTTCTCCTCTAAGTTGCTTTGGTCAGGGTACTCTATCACAGCAACAGGAAAAGAAACTTTACCAAGGGTATTATCTCATCTGAGTCTCTCTAAAATGGGGAGGGTGGTGGTTGTATAATTTCCACTGTTCAGATGAGGAAACCAAAACTCAGAGAGGCTGTGTAGCTTGTTTATAGTCACACAGCCACTAAGAATCTGCTGGAGTATTAAGTCAAATCTTCTGGGGTTTGTTTTACAGCTGGGCTTATAGTCAAAAGCCCATCAGGAAAGTTCCACCTGTGGCTCAAGGCTACATAGCTACAAAGCGTCCAGCCTCACCTCCAGGGCAGGTCTTGAGGCTCCTGCGGTTCTGCCGTTATCAGCCACTCTTCCTGGTAAATCTCTGAATGTTGTGAAGGGGAATGAGGGTGACTTCAATGTGGGTGGACACAGTAGAACAAATTGCATGGCCCCTGAGTGTAAACCGAGGCCTCCCGCTCAAATGGAGCCACACAAAGCCCTGCAGTTTTCTGTACAGGTGACAGCAGAGCGAGTGGATCGTGAGATCCTCGACATTTTCGTTTCTTCGTTTCTCATGATGAGAGCTCACGGCCCTGGTGAGTGGGCGGGTAGTAAAGTATAGGGAAAGAAGCCACTCAGTGCTTTGTCACGTCCAGCCTCCTTAGCTCTGTGCCTTTAAATGTATCCGAGCTCGGACTAATGAGAGTCGGATCTGAAAACTGGCAGACACTTTAGCTGCTTGGATTCTAAATTTAGATTGTAAGGGTGAATACCGTGAGTCAATAAGCTCACCGAGGGGGAGGTGGGGCCACTTGGCAGGTGGCATCGTTGCTCTCTAAGGCCAAGAGGCACAAAGAGTCATGTGCTTTGTACCCTTGGCAATGGAATCAGAGGCAGATCCTGACAGATGCTATAGGCAACATCATCATTTCTAAGCACTGTCACTCCATAAGTGGCAGCCACATAATGCAGCAATATGAGGGGAGAGGGAGTCACCTCTTTGCAGTGTGGCCTTGGGTATACTGATTAGCCTCTTTGTGACTCAGCTTCCCTAGCCATTAAAGAGATCAGCCATACCCACTCTAGAGGAGTTCGTGAAGATGGAGTTGTTATGAATGATGTGCTTGCTTCAGGACAAGCACACAGTGAGTGGGACCCTTGTCACCACTATAGAAACTGCAGGTCTGAAAAGGGGAGACCAATACCTGGAGTTACAGTGTAGAAACTAAAAACAAGAGCACCTTGCTAAGGGTCAATGGGCCCAAACCATAGGAGGAAAAAACCCTCAGTATGTACAGATAGGTGCCTGTCAAATAACAGAAGAAAAAGAAATAAAAGAGGGCGGAGGATGTAGTGCCTTAATCTGCCATGGAAGGAAGGACAGGGGAGGGAGAGGGGAGAGGAAGGGAAGGGAGGAGGAGTCGGGAAATCAGGAGGGGAAGGGAGGAACAGAAACCAGCTCATCCTTGCTCTCAGGGACATAACAGGCTGATGCGGCCCCACAGACAACACACAGAATAAACAACTAAAATCCTGGGAAACTGCAGGGACTCAACAGGTAAAAATTACTATCAGTGACCAAGTTAAATACACCACACAGTGAAAGGGGGTTCACAAGGGAATGAACATAGCTCTATCTAAACCTAGCAGATGGTCGATACAAAGCCCAGTGACAGGGGGCCTGGCCATGCAGGGTCAGCTTCCCACACCCTCCACTGTGGCCAAGGTCAAATGCAGCCACATGTTTCTTTATTTCCTGGACTGTGAGGAAGACACAGCCCCAACTCCAACAGACATGTTGTAAGATAAGTTCGGGAGAGGTGAGACAAGCCAAACAGATGGATGAGTGAGTCAGGGCAGCCGTGGAGGACTTTCTGGGTAGGTATGGGAATCGGGGACTGGGGGAGGTGAGGAAGCAGGTGTGTGCCTGGCTGTGCATGGCAGGAGCCCGTCCCTAATCATCCCACTTGCTGCGGAGACCTCCTGTCCTGGATCTCACTCTGCAGACCAGGCTGGCCTCAAACTCACAGAGATCCACCTGGTTCTGCCTCCCAAGTGCTGGGATTAAAGGCGTGTGCCACCACCGCCTGACCTGGCCCTTTATTTCTACTTTGCTGCAGCAGCTTTACTGAGATGGAATTCACGTGCCATATAATTCATTCACTTAAAGCAGCCAACACTCACTGGCTTTAGCGAATTCACAGAATTATGCAATCGTGCACACTGTTAATATTCCAACATTTTGTTCCCCAGAGACAAGCCCTGGCCAAGTATGGTGATGCACGCCTGTAATTCCTGAACTTGGAAGGCCGAAACAGGAGAAATGAGAGTGTGAAGCAGGTCTGGGCTGCAGAGCAAACCCTGTCAGAGGAGGGGAGGGGCAAAAGGAAGGGAGGAAGGAGGAGGGAGAGGAAAAGCAAACAATAAAAGAAAACCCAGGCATGATGGCACATGCCTGTAGTCCACTTCTTTGGAGGAGGTGGGAGGATCCTTGGCTACATGGAGAGTTCCAGGTCAGCCTGGGCTATAAGAGGCCTTGTCCAATAGCATCAAGGGAAGGAAGAGACCACCCCCCCCCCCAGTCCTCCCACCCCTCCCAGCCCTAAGATAACGACTAAGGGCCTTTGGCCCTCCACATTCTGCCTGCTCTGGGCATTCCACATCATCCAGCTCTTGCAGGTAGGAGGATGATTTCAGGGTTCATCTGTCTCTGGCTCCTTCTCGGGGTGCTGCTGTCACATCTGTGCTGACTCTGACGGATCCCCTCCCTCAAGTCCTCCTGTCCTTGGTCTGATGGGAAGGAAAGCTGTGAGTCTCGTGGAGAGACCTGCTTCTGTAGAGAGTTCTACCTCTTCAGCTCCTTTCACAGCTACGATCCAGGCAAATGATCTAACCTCTAACACAGTGTCCTCCCCGTAAGGCTTGGGAACAATATGTGTAAAGCGCCTGAAGCTTAGTAGGCAGTTAAAAAAAATCACGCTTTTGTGGGGACCAGGGGCCTTTGCAGACAACCACCAAGTAACAGCTAAGGATCTAAGCTGTCCTGTGGGCTGGGTCAAGGCCAGATTTCTCCCTGCCCTTCCCTTAACTCTAGCTTTCTTTTCAGAAGAGTCACCTCTGGTGTGACAGACTCAAATGTGGGGACAGAAACGCACGCTTCCCACTTTGCCAATTAGGCGATGCGCTCTTCCAAATTCTCCTTCAGCATGCCCATTCCTTTCTTCAAACTCCGTCTCTGTGGTGTTAGGAGTGGCACACAGAGCCTGGAGCCAAGCAAGGGCTCTAGCACTGAGCCACACTCCCAGCTCCCCCAAAGCTCTTTTAAATAGCCCAGGACTGAACCCACCCACCGGTGGCTCCTTCTTTCCTTCCAGCTCTAAGCTTCCAGAGTTTCTCTCTGTCCCCCAGCTACCCTACTGTAGTCTCCCCATCTCAGCCAACTTGAGCATCTGATACCCTTCAACCCTGAGACTGAAGTCCCACACTCAACAGCAATGCTTTGTAGCCTTCAGGGCTGTGCCAGTACGGCATATCGGCTGCTAGATAAGCACCCAGGGAATCCTCCATTTTGTTAGTACAAACATTTTCTGATTCATCCCTTCCAAGAGCCCACTAGCTGGTACACTGCAGAGTTGGACCAGAAACTCGGATCCTCTTCATTTTTAATCCAAATGGAATGGCATCACTGAAAAAGCCTCACAAAGGAAGGTCTCAGATCCACAGCTATTACTGGGATCCTGTAGCTAATCCATAGTATTCGGGCTTTGCTGACATGCTCACAACACATTCTCTACTAAGAATAAACCCACATCATCACATTCTCTGGCCTCTAGCCTGATACAGCCTTACACATCTTCCCTGGGAAGTTCTCATTTGTAGCACTGAGAACCACAGCTGTAGGTAAATTGCCTGGAATCAACACCATATTTTGGGAAGGTCGAGGCAGAAGACTCTGGAGTTCAAGGTCATCCTCAGCTACATAGTGAATTTGAGGTCAGTTTGGATTAAATGAAATCAAGGCTCAAAAACAAACAAACAAACAAACAAACAAACAAAGAAAAACAACACATCAACAATAAAAATAAACACAATGTATTGCTGGTTTTTAAAATATCACGGAAACCTAGATACAGTTATCTACTATCCTCTCTGTGCCAGTCATCTGTCCAACACCACACATGCTATCCTATCTGATCACCACAGGGGCCTTCTGCCACAGGTCCTAATTGTCTCCATTTAGGGGGAAACTGAGTCTGGATGGAAGAGTCACTTGCTTATAACTCCATTGACAGTAAGAGGCAGAACTCTGGCTCTGGAAGAAACCCAAATGTGTCTAACAACACATTCGCCAGATGCTGGGCACTTGGTTTAACAATATAACTGTCTCCTTTTATTGAACACTTAATATAAGTTACATATTGTCCTGGATTAATAACCACGCAACCCCTCTAGGGTGGAGGGTGGTTGTTAGTATTACCATTGCCTTGCTATACAAACGGAGTCACCCAGAGGTTAAGACAACTGCTCAAGGTCGCCAGCTGGGAAATGGGAGACCCAGTCCATCAGGTTCCATGAGTTACTGTTCCCATTGCTGCCATAAAGCACTTGACAAAGGCAGCTTAAAGAGAGGAGGGCTTCCTTTGGCTCACAGCTCAGTGTCATGATGGGGAAGTCACTGCCGAAGCCCGAGACACAAGAGAGAAGCTGGTGCTCAGGACCCAGCCCAGGCCAGGGCAGCACCCACAGTTAGGATGGCTCCAAAAGTCTCTCTCAGAAATGCCCAGAGTTTGTTTCCACGGTGATTCTAAACCCCATCAAATCACCCCTCTGTATCAACCATCATGGGTCTTTGCCAGGTCAGTAACTCTTACAAGAGACTTCTGCATTCCTAAGTACAAAGAAGAAGAAGAAGGCTTAACAAGGCAGGGGTGGGTGAAGGCTCAAAGGAGGTTGGGAGAGTTCATTTGCATAAGCAAATTTAGGATATTAAATTTCAGGGCCAAACCATTAAAAAATGAAATCATCTCTGACTGAACTTTGATCCCAACAGAGCAGTGTGGGCCTGCAAGCATCTCAAGAGAAGGCATGTCCCAACCCAGAAGATTTTTGCAAATTGTAAAGGAAAAGAATATATGCGTGAAAGGTGACATCATCCTAATAGCCCCACACTCTGACGAGTCTTAAAAATAAAACCGATGGAAGGAAGACATGAAGTCATTAGCTGTCTCTTAATCAAATTCTTACTTTTTTGTGGATTAAAGTGAAGAATGAATTAACGTTTGAAAAGACAAGAGAGAAAAAATGAATAAGATTAAAATGACAGCTTAGATTTGTAGACATATTTCTTAATAAAGAGCCATAGCATTATCAAAACAATGACCTCACTTAGA